>NC_053041.3:360195053-361445053 GCF_002575655.3 Aegilops tauschii subsp. strangulata | reverse complement strand
AGGAAAGTTCCTCCTTATTAAGCTGGAAAAAATGTTTCCTCCACCTGACAGCTGGGACCCACCGGCTGTATCTTCGCACGGAAGGAAGTGCCTCCTTGTTATGCAAAAAAAATTATTCCTCCCATTGACAGCTGGGACCCGTCAGATTTGGTGGCTGACTTGTGGGCCTACTAAGCGGACATGTACGCAGGGCTTTGTCAACTTAATCAACAAATGATTCTAGCAGCTGGACCGTTGGATGTTAATCCAACAGCCGTGCTCCTTCTTCAACCTCTGTTCTTGCTCCTGTCTCCCGTGGGCGGCACCGCGGCTGTGCTGCCGTGCACCTGAACCAGTGAAGTTTCCCACTCCTCTCCATCTGCGACTCCACTGCCCCGTCTTCGCCATCTCCGGGTCGTTCTAGTCTGGGGCCTCGTCGTCGTCCACTGGCCTTTGGTGCGCTCGGCACGCTGTGGTCAACGTGGTCAACAACTGAGAGTCATCGGAAGATGACTGTACGTGAGAGGCCGACAGTGGGGACGCACCACGCCCATGGACGCATGCATGCAACGGAACACGGCGTAGTCAACGTGGTCAAGGAACGACTTCCATCGGAAGTGTACTGTACGTGGAGAGGCTAACAGCTGGGTCCACAGCCGCAGCAAGGAAGTACCTCCTTATTATGCGGAAAATAAAGATTCCTCCACCTAACAGCAGGGACCCATCGGACGGGCCACCATACTTTGCGAAAAAAAATGTTTCCCCCCTGACTGCTGGGACCCAACGGACGGGTCACCGTATTTCGCGAAAAAACGTTCCCCCCGCTGTCAGCTCGGACCCACCGGAAGTGCCTCCTTATTACGCACAAATAAATGAATACTCCCCTGCTAGTTGGGACCCACCTTGGTGGGTGGCTAACTTGTGGGCCTACTAAGTTGACGGGGACGGAGTGCTTTGTCAACTTAGTCAATATGAATGATTCTAGCTCCAGTGACCATACGATGTCCATCCAACGGCCGTAGTGCTTCTTCAACCTCTGGTCTTCTTGCTCCAGCCGCCCAAAGCAGCACCGGTCGTGCCACATGCTCTTGTCTCCCGTGGCCGGCTGTGCTGCCGCGGAGGCCTCACCGCCCCCTACTATTCCCACCGCTGGCCAGGCCCTACGGCGATGGCAGCCTCACACCACAGCCGAACCAGTGAACCCTCGTACTCCTCTCCGCGCGGGCTTCCACTGCCGCGTCTTCCCCGGCTCCGCGTCGTCCCCTTCCTAGGCCTCGCCGTCATCCACCACCCTGGTGCTCTCGGCGCGGCGTGGTCAACGTGGTCAAGGAACGACTTCCATCGGAAGAGTACTGTACGTGGAGAGGCTGACAGCTGGGTCCACGGCCGCAGCAAGGAAGTGCCTCCTTATTACACGCAAAATAATTATTCCTCCACCTGACAGCGGGGACCCACCGGACGGGCCACCGTATTTCACGAAAAAAATGTTTCCCCCTGACTGCTGGGACCCACCAGCTACATCTTCGCATGCAAGGAAGTGCGTCCGGGCAAAAAAAACGATTCGCCCCCTGACTGCTGGGACCCACCAGCTACATCTTCGCAGGAAAGGAAGTGCCTGACAGTCGGGACCCACCTAGTCGAAGCATACGTAGCGTTGTCATTCTGGTCGTGAACATGTACGTACATACTGATCGATGTAGAGGCGCGCACGTAGCATGTACACGTACGTACAGCGGCCAGTGTGCAAGAAAGAAAATACGGCCACGTACGTACATACGGGCAGGGTCTCGAACGCCTACTCGCATACGTACGGCCAGGGCTCGTGTACATGGCTGGGTCGGAACGGAGAAACTGCGTCCTCGTCGTGTTCATGGGGAGCCAACCGGCTGGGTCGGAACGGAATGCATCGTCGTGTTCATCAAGAGGGCTTGGACGGAACAGCCGATGGAAACGAGGCCTGGCGTACCGCAGAATGGAGGAAATGGCCTTGTGTTCGACCGGCCACGTTCGAAACGGGATCCTGTTCATCGGGAGGGGTCTGGCGTACCGCAAAACAGAGGAAACGGACCACCTACGATTGAAACGGGGGTCCTGTTGATGGGGAGGGGTGTGGCGTACCACAAAACGGAGGAAACGGACTTGTGTTGGAGCGCTACGGTCGAAACGGGAGTCCTGCTCATCGGGAGGGGTGTGGCGTACCGCAAAACAGGACTCCACAGGATACTGTTCATCTCCACCGTCAACCCCCTCCAGCCTCCACGGGCTACTGTTCATCCACCGTCGACCTCCTCCAGCCTCCACCTGCAACTGTTCATCCACGGGCTCCTGTTCATTCCAGCCTCCACCGCGCGCTACTCCGCCGGCTACTGTTCAACCAGCCCTCTCCACGGGCTCCTGTTCAACCACCCCTCCACGGGCTACTGTTCATCCATCCCTCCACGTCTACTATTCATCCAGTCCTCCACGGGGTGATCCTATTCATCTAGCCCTCCACGGGGTCCTGTTCATCCAGCCGCAACCGGCTCGATCGATCGGGGTCCTGTTCATCCAGAGGCAACACCACGGGGTCCTATTCATCAACCCCCACCGGGAACTATTCATCCAAACCCCCCAGCAACGCTCACTATTCATCTAGAGGCAGCATCGATCGACTTCAGTTAGCAGCAGTAGCGAAGGAATCGCTCGATCGGTTTCAGTTAACAGCCAACGATCGATCGCTCGGGTTCAGTAACGCGTAGCTTGCAGTGCAATCGCTCGGGTTCAGTTAGAGCCCAACGCCTCGCTCGGGTTCAGTTAGAGCCCAACGCCTCGCACCCACGCCGACCACCCACCGTAACCGGGAACACCCCGATATTTTCCTCGCCCTCGCTTCTAGCATGGTTTTTTCCGTCATGGACGGCCCAAAGAATGTCATGCAGCTGCATCTCCGGACCGCCCAGGACGAAAAGCCCATTTTCTGTCATGATTTTTTGTCATAGAAGTAGGACCCCACCACATCTATGATTATACCGGGTTTTGTCACAATTATCGTCATAGAAGTGTCATAAGTATGACAGAAAAAAAATTGTTCGGCCCAAAATGTCACGGATGTGTCTTTTTTTTGTGGTGATAGTTATCATATTTCTTGCACATAAGCAGATAACATGTGCCCTGGCGGTTTACCCTAGGGCGAGTCACAATGCCCGATATAAAATCCACTGGTAACTGCATAGTCCATAACCAGGATGGGTTTATTAAAACCTCTTATAATCATAACAAAGTAAATATCATACCTGTGATATTTGTTCATAATGTCGGCTTACCGTGCCACATGCAGTAAGGGTAATAGCCTGAAGACTTAGAGCGCAGAACTCCCAACTTATAATGAAGACTCACTGGCAACTTATCGTCCAAAGCCAGGCCGGGTTATCAGAACTCCAGATAAATTCAAATATGAATCATAAGGATAAAGGCAACATGGCCTAAACCTATTTGTTAAACCATATATCAATATGGTATAAAAATATAAACCCAAACAAAGTTCAAAAAACAAAAAAAGCGGCCAAGCCTCATTATCAAGTGCTTTTCATGGGCTGCACAACCACGAAGTTAATCCTTCATTCAAATATGTCAGCCTGGCCTCACATGACCAACCGCCGTTTTAACTTTGACAAGTTCAGGGTCTTAATAAGATTGACTGTCAAAAGTTCGGCAGGTCATTCCAGGATTACCTGGGCGGAGTGGCAGACGTACAAGGCAGGATCAACTGAAATTTTTGGTGTATACACCTGGCGTTTCAAACCAATCAAAAGGGTTATCAAAGCTATGTTCAATGAACAGGGAGCCCCCAATTGATATATATTGAACCGTTAAGGCAGGGTGCCCATGTTTGAGCTGTGCTCTGCACCACACTCTCTTTGGCTCCTTTAACCCGGGCAGCAAGCCCCCAAGTGGGTTGTAGCAATGATGTTCAAGCCGGATCAATAGGTTAGTCATAGCTATGCTCAACGAGCAGGAAGCCCCCAAGTATTTTGTAATCAAGGCGTACAAGCCGGATCAAGAGGGTAATCATAGCTATGCTCAATGAGGAGGAAGCTCCCAAGTGATCTTATGAAGTGACAATAAAGACTCATATTCTCAAAAATGAAACGATAGAGGCCCCGAATTATCAAGGATGCCGACTTTATTATAATAATCACAATATATACATTGATAGAAGTATGTACATCACAAGAGCCGGTGGCTCAGGTGTAATAAGGCCCGAAGATGAGCAATATTCCACGGCCAACGGCTCTCTTCCTCCGACGTGCGTGAGTCCTTGTGGTCTCGAACATCGATAAGGTAGTATGACCCATTGTTCAGATTTTTGCTGACCACAAAGGGCCCTTCACAAGGTGGGGATAGCTTGTGCATGTCAGTTTGATCCTAGATGAGCCGGAGCACCAAATCACCTTCTTGAAAGGTCCTGGTTTTAACCCGGCGGCTATGATAACAACGCAGATCTTGCTGGTAAATCACCGAATGAGCCGCCGTAAGGTCACACTGCTCATCCAACAGGTCAGGAGCATCATGATGTGCTTTTTCATTATCAGCTTCAACATAAGCCGCCACACGGGGCGAGTCGTGACGGATGTCACTAGGGAGAACCGCCTCTGCTCCGTAAACCATGAAGAAAGGCGTGTAACCCGTAGATCTATTGGGGGTAGTATTGATACTCCATAGCACTGAGGGCAATTCCTCCACCCAACAACCCGGCGTCCTCTGCAAAGGGACCATAAGCTGGAGTTCAATACCTCTCAACATTTCTTGATTGGCTCTTTCAGCTTGACCATTGGACTGGGGGTGAGCCACAAATGACACATCAAGACGAATATGTTCACGTTGACAAAATTCTTTCATAGCACCTTTAGATCAATTGGCACTATTATCCGTGATGATACTGTGAGGGTAGCCGAAACGGAAAATCGCCCTTTCGATGAATTGAACCGCTGTTGCTGCGTCACACTTACTGATCGGTTCTGCCTTGATAACCCACAAGTATAGGGGATCGCAACAGTTTTCGAGGGTAGAGTATTTAACCCAAATTTATTGATTCGACACAAGGGGAGCCAAAGAATATTCTCAAGTATTAGCAGCTGAGTTGTCAATTCTACCGCACCTGGATAACTTAGTATCTGCAGCAAAGTATTTAGTAGCAAAGTAATATGGAAGCAACGGTAACGGTAGTAAAAGTAATATTTTTGGGGTTTTGTAGTGATTGTAACAGTAGCAAAGGAAAACTAAATAAGCGAAGAACAATATGTGAAAAGCTCGTAGGCATTGGGTCAGTGATGGAGAATTATGCCGGATGTGGTTCATCATGTAACAATCATAACATAGGGTGACATAGAACTAGCTCCAATTCATCAATGTAATGTAGGCATGTATTCCGAATATAGTCATACGTGCTTATGGAAAAGAACTTGCATGACATCTTTTGTCCTACCCTCCCGTGGCAGCGGGGTCCTAGCGGAAACTAAGGGATATTAAGGCCTACTTTTAATAGAGTACTGGACCAAAGCATTAACACATAGTGAATACATGAACTCCTCAAACTACGATCATCAACGGGAGTGGTCCCGATTATTTTCACTTTGGGGTTGCCGGATCATAACACATAGTAGGTGACTATAGACTTGCAAGATAGGATCAAGAACTCACATATATTCATGAAAACATAATAGGTTCAGATCTGAAACCATGGCACTCGGGCCCTAGTGACAAGCATTAAGCATAGAAGGGTCATAGCAACATCAATCTCAGAACATAGTGGATACTAGGGATCAAACCCTAACAAAACTAACTTGATTACATGATAAATCTCATCCAACCCATCACCGTCTAGCAAGCCTACGATGGAATTACTCACGCACGGCGGTGAGCATCATGAAATTGGTGATGGTGGATGGTTGATGATGACGACGGCGACGAATCCCCCTCTCCGGAGCCCCGAACGGACTCCACATCAGCCCTCCCGAGAGGTTTTAGGGCTTGGCGGCGGCTCCGTATCGTAAAACGCGATGAATCCTTCTCTCTGATTTTTTCTCCCTGAACACGAATATATGGAGTTGGAGTTGAGGTCGGTGGAGTGTCAGGGGGCCCACGAGGCAGGGGCGCGCCCCCCACCCTCGTGGACAGGTGGAGGGCCCCCGGACGTGGATTCTTCTTCCAGTATTTTTAATATTTTCCAAAAATATGTTCCGTGGAGTTTCAGGTCATTCCGAGAACTTTTGTTTCTGCACATAAATAACACCATGGCAATTCTGCTGAAGACAGCGTCAGTCCGGGTTAGTTCCATTCAAATCATGCAAGTTAGAGTCCAAAACAAGGGCAAAAGTGTTTGGAAAAGTAGATACGACGGAGACGTATCAACTCCCCCAAGCTTAAACCTTTGTTTGTCCTCAAGCAATTCAGTTGATAAACTGAAAGTGATAAAGAAAAGCTTTTACAAACTCTGTTTGCTCTTGTTGTTGTAAATATGTAAAGCCAGCATTCAAGTTTTCAGCAAAGATTATGACTAACCCTATTCGCAAGAACACTTAGGTCTCATGTTTACTCATATCAATAGCATAATCAACCAGCGAGCAATAATAATAAATCTCGGATGACAACACTTTCTCAAAACATTCATAATATGATATAACAAGATGGTATCTCGCTAGCCCTTTCTGAGACCGCAAAACATAAATGCAGAGCACCTTTAAAGACCAAGGACTGACTAGACATTGTAATTCATGGTAAAAGAGATCCAGTCATAGTCATACCCAATATAAATTAATAGTAATGGATGCAAATGACAGCAGTGCTCTCCAGCTGGTGCTTTTTAATAAGAGGGTGATGACTCAACATGAAAGTAAATAGATAGGCCCTTCGCTGAGGGAAGCAGGGATTTGTAGAGGTGCCAGAGCTCGATTTTAAAGCAGAGATGAATAATATTTTGAGCGGCATACTTTCATTCAACATAGCAACCAAGAGATGGCGATATCTTCCATGCTACACACATTATAGGCGGTTCCCAAACAGAATGGTAAAGTTTATACTCCCCCTCCACCAACAAGCATCAATCCATGGCTTGCTCGAAACAACGAGTGCCTCCAACTAGCAACAGTCCCAGGGGAGTTTTGTTTGCAATTATTTTGATTTGATTTGCATAAAGCATGGGACTGGGCATCCCGGTGATCAGCCATTTTCTCGTGAGTGAGGAGCGGAGTCCACTCCTCTTGAGAATAACCTGCCTAGCATGGAAGATACGGACAACCCTAGTTGATACATGAGCTATTCGAGCATACAAAACAGAATTTCATTTGAAGGTTTAGAGTTTGGCACATACAAATTTACTTGGAACGGCAGGTAGATACCGCATATAGGAAGGTATAGTGGACTCATATGGAATAACTTTGGGGTTTAAGGGATTGGATGCACAAGCAGCATTCCCGCTTAGTACAAGTGAAGGCTAGCAAAAGACTAGGAAGCGACCAACTAGAGAGCGACAACAGTCATGAACATGCATTAAAATTAATAAACATTGAGTACAAGCATGAGTAGGATATAATCCACCATGAACATAAATATCGTGAAGGCTATGTTGATTTGTTTCAACTACATGTGTGAACATGTGCCAAGTCGAGTCACTTAAATCATTCAAAGGAGGATACCACACCACTATACCACATCACAACCATTTTAATAGCATGTTGGCATGCAAGGTAAACCATTATAACTCATAGCTAATCAAGCATGGCATGAGCAACTATGATCTCTAATTGTCATTGCAAACATGTTTATTCATAATAGGCTAAATCAGGAACGATGAACTAATCATATTTACGAAAACAAGAGAGGTCGAGTTCATACCAGCTTTTCTCATCTTAGTCAGTCCATCATATATCGTCATAATTGCCTTTCACTTGCACGGCCGAACGATGTGAATAGTAATAAGAGTGCACGTGTATTGGACTAAGCTGGAATCTGCGAGCATTCAATAAACAGGAGAAGACAAGGCAATATGGGCTCTTGGTTAAATCAACGATAATGCATATAAGAGCCACTTCAACAATTTAATCACGGTCTTCTCCTATCGACCCCCAAAGAAAAGAAATAGAACTATTTACATGGGAAAGCTCCCAACAAGTAAAAGAAGAACGGGAAATCTTTTTGGGTTTTCTTTATAATTACTACTACAGGAAGAAAACTAAACTTAACTAAAGCTACACTATTTTTTTTGTTTTTCTTAAGGCTTTTCAAACACACAAGAAGAAAGTAGGAAAAATAAACTAGCATGGATATTACAGTTAAAGAGTATGAGCACCGATATCTAGCAATTAGTGTGTGTGAACATAAATGTAATGTCGGTGGGAAATACGTACTCCCCCAAGCTTAGGCTTTTGGCCTAAGTTGGTTTATTGCCACGGATGGCCTGGCGGATATCCATAGTTGTAGCCGGGGTCGTACTGAGATGAAGAAGACTCCTATTGCCACTGGTTGGCAATCGTCTCCGGATCCCACTGGTAATTAGACTGTCGTGGAGGTTCAAATTGTGGTTCCGGCTCCGTGGCTGACGTAGGGTTCCAGTAGGCGTGAATGGCCGCCAGCGGAACGAGATACGGACCTGCAGATAAATCAAACAAGGAAGGAGCAGGCAAGGTAATAGTCTCAGGGTGAGGTTTATCAAAGAATAATTTGTATTTAAGCACCCCTTCCCTATTCTTAGCAATAAAGTCATGCGCTACCATACTCTTATAATCTAAATAAGCAGTGGGCAGAAATTTTTCTTCTTTTTCATAGTGCCCAATAGGTATGTTATAATGTGTAGCAAGGCATGAAGCGTAAATACCTCCAAAGATGGGGCCCTTTGTACGGTTCAAACTTAACCGTTTAGCAATAATACCGCCCATACTAACAGTGTTATCCCAGAATAAACCATGGAACAAAATGATAATATCAGGGACACTAAGGTTTCCACAGTTTCCGCGACCAATTAAGCAACGACTAGCAAATATAGCAAAGTAGCGTAAAACAGGAAAATGTATGCTAGTGATTCTTGCATCGGAAACCTTCCTAGTTTCCCCTATAGTAATAGTGTCAATAAACCCGTCCACATCTTTACGATGTGGTTCCTCTAAGCTACCCTCGAAAGGTATTTTGCAAACCTTGCAAAATTGATCTAGTGACATCTTCTTAATCACATCATATAAATGAAACTCTATTGAAGGAGGTGATTCCTTAGGATAATAGTAGAAGTTTGGCACAAAAGTATTGGTGAGTAAGAGATAATGTTCGCGTTGGTCGCGGAGGAAGTCGGTGAGGCCTGCATTCTCAGCCAATTCATAAAAATCATCATAAATCCCGGCTGCTCTCAAGAAATCATCGGAAGGCCATTCACACGGCCGAACCTCCGCGGTGCGAGGCAAATTATATTTGGGCCTCTCTGCTTCCTCACTTTGCTTTTCCTTCGAGCTTCGGCTCGATGAGCCCCTCAAAAATCTCTTCATTATTTTCTGAAAAATTCTGAAATTTTTAGTAACTTCAAATAAAAGTGAGCCAAGCTCAACAAAATTGATAGCAACTACTCCTACAAGTGCCTAGAGACTATATCATGCATCAGAACTACTTGGAACCATATAAATTTGACATGCAAGCTCAAGAACATGGTCACCTAGGCAGCACAAATTTGCAATGAACAAAGCAGTAGAACAAAAACTAATTGGACCAATGGAGGAGTCACATACCAAGGAACAATCCCCCCCAAGCAGTTTTGTGAGAGGTGCTTTGAGCAAGGAGATCGAAAATCGCAGCAAAATGAGCTAGAACTCGTGCTTGAGCTAGATGGTGATTTTTTTGGGAGGAAGAAGAAGTGTGTGGGTGCAGGAATAAGTGGAGGGGAGCCACCGTGGGCCCACGAGGCAGGGGGCGTGCCCTGTAGGGGTGGGCGCGCCCTGGACCCTCGTGGCCAAGTGCTTGCTCCCCCTGTTGTGTTCTTAGTGCCAGATATTCTCAAATATTCCAGAAAAAATCATATTTTAATTTCAGGGTATTTGGAGAACTTTTATTTTCAGGGTATTTTTATATTGCACGGATAAATCAGAAAACAGACAGAAAAATACTATTTTTACTTTATTTCAACTAAATAACAGAAAGTAGAAGGAGGCTACAGAGGTTGTGCCTTCTAGTTTCATCCATCTCATGCTCATGAAAAGGAATCCACTAACAAGGTTGATCAAGTCTTGTTAACAAACTCTTTCCGAGTAACATGAAACCGGAGAAATTTCGAATAACACTATGTTACCTCAACGGGGATATGCACATCCCCAATAATAAGAATATCATATTTCTTCTTGACAGTAGGAAGAGGAAATTCAAAACCTCCAAAAATAATCGATGGAATTTTTCCAATAGAGTTGATACTATGAACTTGAGGTTGTTTCCTCGGAAAGTGTACCGTATGCTCATTACCATTAACATGAAAAGTGACATTGCCTTTGTTGCAATCAATAACAGCCCCTGCAGTATTCAAAAAGGCTCTTCCAAGAATAATAGACATACTATCGTCCTCGGGAATATCAAGAATAACAAAGTCCGTCAAAATAGTAACGTATGCAACCACAACAGGCACGTCCTCACAAATACCGACAGGTATAGCAGTTGATTTATCGGCCATTTGCAAAGATATTTCAGTAGGTGTCAACTTATTCAAATCAAGTCTACGGTATAAAGAGAGAGGCATAATGCTAATACCGGCTCCAAGATCACATAAAGCAGTTTTAGCATAGTTTCTTTTAATGGACCATGGTATAGTAGGTACTCCTAGATCTCCAAGTTTCTTTGGTATTCCACCTTTAAAAGTATAATTAGCAAGCATGGTGGAAATTTTAGCTTCTGGTATCTTTCTTTTATTAGTAACAATTTCTTTCATATACTTAGCATAAGGATTCATTTTGAGCATATCAGTTAATCGCATACGCAAAAAGATAGGTCTAATCCTTTCAACAAAGTGCTCAAAATCCTCATCATCTTTTTTCTTGGATGGTTTGGGAGGAAAAGGCATGGGTTTCGGAACCCATGGTTCTCTTTCCTAACCGTGTTTCCTAGCAACAAAGTCTCTCTTATCATAACATTGATTCCTTGATTGTGGGTTATCAAGATCAACAACAGGTTCAATTTCTATATCATTATCATTGCTAGGTTGAGTATCATCATGAACATCATCATTAACATTATCACTAGGTTCATGTTCATTACCAGATTGTGTTTCAGCATCGGAAATAGAAATATCATTGGGATTCTCAGGTGGTTCAGCAATAGGTTCACTAGAAGCACGCAAAGTCCTATCATTTTTCTTTTTCTTCTTTTTAGAAGTACTAGGTGCATCAATATTATTTCTCTGAGAATCTTGTTCAATTCTCTTAGGGTGGCCTTCAGGATACAAAGGTTCCTGAGTAATTTTACCAGTTCTAGTAGCCACTCTAACAGCATAATCATTATTCTTACTATTTAATTCATTGAGCAAATCATTTTAAGCTTTAAGTACTTGTTCTACTTGAGTGGTAACCATAGAAGCATGTTTACTAATGAGCTTAAGTTCACCTTTAACTCTAGACATATAATCACCCAAGTGTTCAAGTGTATCGGAATTGTATTTCAATTGTCTACCAAAATAAGCATTGAAGTTTTCTTGTTTGACAACAAAATTATCAAACTCTTCTAAGCATTGTCTAGCAGGCTTATAGTGAGGAATATCACCTTCATCAAATCTATAGAGAGAATTTACCTTTACTACCTGTGTCGGGTTATCAAGACCATGAGTTTCTTTAATAGGTGATGAATTAAAATCATATGTTTCTTCAACAGGCGGTAAATTAAGACCATGTATTTCTTCAATAGGAGGTAAATTCTTAACATCTTCAGCTTTAATACCTTTTTCTTTCATAGATTTCTTTGCCTCTTGCATATCTTCAGGACTCAGAAATAGAATACCTCTTTTTTTTGGAGTTGGTTTAGGAATAGGCTCAGAAATTGGCTCAAGAAGTGTCCAATTATTTTCATTTGTCAACATATTATTCAATAGAATTTCAGTTTCATCCGGTGTTCTTTCCCTGAAAACAGAACCAGCACAACTATCCAGGTAATCTCTGGAAGCATCGGTTAGTCCATTATAAAAGATATCAAGTATTTCATTTTTCTTAAGAGGATGATCAGGCAAAGCATTAAGTAATTGGAGAAGCCTCCCCCAAGCTTGTGGGAGACTCTCTTCTTCAATTTGCACAAAATTATATATTTCCCTTAAAGCACCTTGTTTCTTATGAGCAGGGAAATATTTAGCAGAGAAGTAATAAATCATATCCTAGGGACTACGCACACAACCAGGATCAAGAGAATTAAACCATATCTTATCATCACCCTTTAATGAGAACGGAAATATTTTAAGGATATAAAGGTAGTGAGATTTCTCATCATTAGTGAACAGGGTGGCTATATCACTTAATTTAGTAAGATGTGCCACAACAGTTTCAGATTCATAGCCATAAAAAGGATCAGTTTCAACCAAAGTAATTATATCAGGATCAACAGAGAATTCATAATCCTTATCAGTAACACAGATAGGTGAAGCAGCAAAAGCAGGGTCAGGTTTCATTCTAGCATTAAGAGATTGCTGCCTCCATTTAGCTAATAACCTCTTTAGATCATATCTATCATTGCAAGGTAAAATGGCTCTAGCAGCTTCTTCATCCATAACATAACCCTTAGGAATAATAGGCAATTCATATTTATTAGGGGGAGAGTCTTCATCATCACTATCATTGATATTATCAGTTTCAATAATTTCATTCTCTCTAGCCCTAGCAAGTTGTTCATCAAGAAATTCACCAAGTGGCATAGTAGTATCAAGCATAGAAGTAGTTTCATCATAAGTATCATGCATAGCAGAAGTGGCATCATCAATAACATGCGACATATCAGAATGAATACCAGAAGCAGGTTTAGGTGTCGCAAGCTTACTCAAAACAGAAGCTGAATCAAGTGCAGACCTAGATGGCAGTTCCTTACCTCCCCTCGTAGTTGAGGGATACATTGTTGTTTTTGCGTCTTTCAAGTTCTTCACCAGCAGATATAAATCCCAAGTGACTCAAAGAATAGAGCTATGCTCCCCGGCAACGGCGCCAGAAAATAGTCTTGATAACCCACAAGTATAGGGGATCGCAACAGTTTTCGAGGGTAGAGTATTCAACCCAAATTTATTGATTCGGCACAAGGGGAGCCAAAGAATATTCTCAAGTATTAGCAGCTGAGTTGCCAATTCAACCACACCTGGATAACTTAGTATCTGCAGCAAAGTATTTAGTAGCAAAGTAATATGGAAGCAACGGTAACGGTAGCAAAAGTAATATTTTTGGGGTTTTCTAGTGATTGTAACAGTAGCAACGGAAAAGTAAATAAGTGAAGAACAATGTGTGAAAAGCTCGTAGACATTGGATCAGTGATGGAGAATTATGCCGGATGTGGTTCATCATGTAACAATCATAACATAGGGTGACACAGAACTAGCTCCAATTCATCAATGTAATGTAGGCATGTATTCCGAATATAGTCATACGTGCTTATGGAAAAGAACTTGCATGACATCTTTTGTCCTACCCTCCCGTGGCAGCGGGGTCCTAGCGGAAACTAAGGGATATTAAGGCCTCCTTTTAATAGAGTCCCGGACCAAAGCATTAACACATAGTGAATACATGAACTCCTCAAACTACGATCATCACCGGGAGTGGTCCCGATTATTGTCACTTCGGGGTTGCCGGATCATAACACATAGTAGGTGAATATAGACTTGCAAGATAGGATCAAGAACTCACATATATTCATGAAAACATAATAGGTTCAGATCTGAAATCATGGCACTCGGGCCCTAGTGACAAGCATTAAGCATAGCAAAGTCATAGCAACATCAATCTCAGAACATAGTGGATACTAGGGATCAAACCGTAATAAAACTAACTCGATTACATGATAAATCTCATCCAACCCATCACCGTCCAGCAAGCCTACGATGGAAGTACTCACGCACGGTGGTGAGCATCATGAAATTGGTGATGGAGGATGGTTGATGATGACGACGGCGACGAATCCCCTCTCCGGAGCCCCGAACGGACTCCAGATCAGCCCTCCCGAGAGGTTTTAGGGCTTGGCGGTGGCTCTGTATCGTAAAATGCGATGAATCCTTCTCTCTAATTTTTTTCTCCCTGAACATGAATATATGGAGTTGGAGTTGAGGTCGGTGGAGCGTCATGGGGCCCACGAGACAGGGGTGCGCCCGGGGGGCAGGCGCGCCCCGCACCCTCGTGGACAGGTGGAGGCCCTCTGACGTGGATTCTTCTTCCACTATTTTTCATATTTTCCAAAAATAAGTTCCGTGGAGTTTCAGGTCATTCCGAGAACTTTTGTTTCTGCACATAAATAACACCATGGCAATTCTGCTGAAAACAGCGTCAGTCCGGGTTAGTTCCATTCAAATCATGCAAGTTAGAGTCCAAAACAAGGGCAGAAGTGTTTGGAAAAGTAGATACGACGGAGACATATCATGCCTCAACCCACTTTGTAAATTTGTCAACTGCCACCAAGAGGTGAGTCTTGTTGTCCTTGGATCTTTTGAAAGGTCCCACCATATCTAGCCACCAGACTGCAAACCGCCAAGTAATTGGAATCATCCTCAATTCTTGAGCCGTCACATGAGCGCGTAATGAGAATTTTTGACAACCACCACATTTACTGACCAAATCCTCTGCAATAGCATGAGCCGTCAGCCAATAAAACCCATGACGAAAAGCCTTAGCCACGAGAGAATTAGAGCCGGCATGATGGCCACAATCTCCATCATGAATCTTAGAATCTCACGGCCCTCTTCAGGAGAAACACAACGTTGAAACGCCCATGTGACACTGCATCGATGCAACTCTCCATTGACAATAGTCATTGACTTAGACCGCTGGGTTATCTGCCTGGCCAAAGTTTCATCATCAGGTAACTCGCCCCGGGTCATATAAGCCAAATATGGAACTGTCCAATCAGGAATAGCATGAAGAGCCGCCACCAATTGTGCCTCCGGGTCAGGAATAGCAAGATCTTCCTCCGTAGGCTGTTTAACCGAAGGATTATGCAAAATATCAAGGAAAATGTTAGGTGGTACTGGCTTACGCTGGGATCCAAGCCGGCTTAGAGCATCAGCCGCCTCATTTTTCCTGCGGTCAACATGTTCCACCTGATAACCTTTGAAATGACCAGCAATAGCATCAACCTCTCGGCGATAAGCCGCCATGAGTGGATCTTTAGAATCCCAAGTGCCTGAAACTTGCTGAGCCACCAAATCTGAGTCAGCAAAGTGTAACAGCCTAGATTTTGGCCTTTTCATTTTTCTTTTTATTTATTGGTTTTTGCTCTGATTTTTCTTCTTGGAGTGGTTCTATGGCCTTGTCCCCTGGGAAATCATCTTCATTCCTCCTCCCAAGTGGCTCATCATTCTCAAAAGCTTGCCAAGATCATGTCACTTCACTCCTTGACCAAACCCTAAAATCTTTTTCTAGGGAATATTCCTTTTTCTATTAAAGGAATAACCCTGTCTGCCCTAGGTTGTGAAGCAACCTATATTTCTGTCACTCTCAAAATTCCCAAATAATTCTCATAATTTCTTTGGGTCATATATTGCTCAAATATGCCCTAACTTTCCTGTTCTAGCCCAAGAATAATTCTCCAAAAATTATTCTTCATTTCTTTCCAGAGTGGCACTTTGTGAAGGAAGTGTCATTTATCTTATCTTCTTTGCTCCCAAACTTGTTGGGCATTCTCTTAGGTCCAAATAATTGCCTCATGCCAAAGTTCAACTTTATTTGCTTAGCCAATCTTCCTTAGCAATTTTTCAAACTTTCTGTCAGTCAGAAGGCATTGTGAAGGAAGTGCTAGCTAGGGTCATCCAAATGAATTGAAATTTTGCATGCCTCTTCTTGTGCTCATATCTTTACACTCCTACAAATTTCAGCTCCATCCCTTGATCTATTTGAGCACAGGACCAAATCTTGGATTCTGGCAATATTTTCAGGTTGTGAAGCAAGTGAATTTTATATTGCTTCATTAATTCTGAGAAAATACCAGATCATGCTCCTACCTATATAACTTCTCTCCACCAAATTTGGCACCATTTCACCTAGCCAATATTTCTCCAAAATTCTTGCAAGATTCCGCTGAGTGAAGATAGTTGTGAAGGAAGTACCATTATGGTGAATCAAATTGGTATGAAATTGTTACAGCTTCTTACTATGACGAAATCACTAAGCCTTGCCAAATTTGATCTCAAGTTGATGCTCCATGTGAGTGCATCATCCAAATCCCCAATTCTGGCCAGTTTTGCACTTTCTACAGCAACCCTCATCTAAACTCCTCCTCTTAGTCTGATTTTTGGTGATCAACATCACCTTAGTGTGTGATCATCATCAGACAAACTATTTACCTCGTTACCAAGCTGGTTTAAACACAACAAGTTACAAACACCTTCCTGTCGATTTACTTTGGAGCTAAGTGTAAATCTCTTCTTTACCCCTAGAACGATTTATTTCCTCATTTTGACTAAGGGCACGACGGTCTATCTACTGGACATGGTCGGCCCGGCCAGAACGCGCCGTTTGCACTAGTGCCCGTGGTGATCACGCTGGCGTCACGCATAGTGCAAGCTCTGGCTCGGTCTGGCCACTGTGCTCGTCTCCTCCCTCCTCGCCTAGACCTCCATTCATGTCCTGGAGCTCACCCGTGCTCGACTGCCTCGCCCTGCGTCACTGCTTCATCGTCGTTCGCCTTAAATGCGTCGTAAACGCCATGCCCGTGCCATGCCCAGCCTCTGCCCGCCATTAAAGCTTGGTCGGGAGCTCGCTCGTGATGCTCTAGAGCTCTCCCCCGCACCTATGTAGGGACCCCCGAACCCCTCCGCACCTCACCAGCCTCTCCCCGTTCCTCCTCCCCCATCGGAGTGCCTCTCCTCGCCGTTTTCTTCTTCGGCCACCGCGGCCACCACCGGAGTTCGTCTCCGTTCCGGCCACCGCAGGCCCCCTCTCCTCCTCCCAAGCCCTCCACTACCTTCCTCTACTTGCCGCGGTTCGCCCCACCCACTTGCCCATCGCCGGAGTTGGCCGCAGCGCCGAGAACCACCGCCGCCCGAAGCTTCCTGCCACCTCCCGTCGCTGCGACCTCCCCTCCTCTCCGCTCCTCCCAGCGCCTTCCTTCGCCCCTGAATGGAGGCGGCACAGCCCCGCGGTCCTGCCGGTGCCCTCGGCTGGGTCGGGGATCATCGGAGCCGGCCGGCCCCCTTGGCCGCTTCCCTCCCCTGCCCCGCTCTGTTCCACGGGAGGAACAGAGGCGCGGGAGAAAGAGGACGACCGCGCTGGCCCCCTCCCCCTGCCCCTGGGCCCCGCGCGCCAGTGGCCCAGACACCTCCGCCCACGTGTCAAGTGAACTAGTATTCTCGTGAGTACGTTTTCATTTGAGGAAAGCGTATTTCATTCCTTCTTTGGCCGGAATACGTTTTCTCTTCTGGAAAACGTATTTCCTTCTACTGCGGCCAAGAACGCGCTTTCTCTGCTCAGAAAGCATATTTTCTAATATTCGCCTCTGCCTTATCCACTCAGGGACCCGTTGGTGATAAAAAAAATCACAGATTGGTCCCTGATCTTCATAACCTTATAACTCCACAACCGTAACTCCGATTGAGGTGATTCCGAAGCCTACTTCTTCGTCTCGTCGAGATCTTTGTGTTAGTATCATTTTCATTATGGTTTGACATACTGGAAATTACCATTTTGCCCTTGCGCTTAATCAGCCCCCTCCGAGAATGAACGTTTTCCCGCGATTCTTTTCGCAAGCTTCTCGCACTTTCTCCCGGTGATTTCTTCCACCCCAGGCGAGCCACGCCCTCCATTTGCATCACTGTAATGCAGTGACATGGTTTAATCTATTCGTACTTGTTTAAAATATTGCTTTAGCTACATGACTTTGTGCATGGCATTTTCTCGGAGTATTATTTTGATCTTGTTGTTGCCATGCTATTGTTTGGATTACTAAGAGTTATGCTTGGAGTTGATGAGTATCATGTTGCCATTGAAGTATTAGTGGTTGATATTATGATTGTTTTCATGATGATATATGTTATTATATTTTGGAGTATTACTTTGGATATCATGCTGCCTTTGGATTATTAGTGGTTAGTATGATTATTTTCATGATGCTAGTTGATATTATGTTTTGGAGTATGATGATGGAGATGATGCTTGCATGTGGATCATAGCTGGATAGTTAGTTCTTGATATTTGAGTAGTAGTATTATCGTTCTTGGATTCATCATGATAGTAGTGTTATACTATCCTCGGAGTATCTTGGTATGATGTTATGATGCTTGGATTATTTGTTGGGTATGCTATGACTTGGAAAATAGGTTGATAGATGATATCGGAGTATCAGTCATTACAGTTATATTTTTGGGGATAAATTGCGTCATTAAGTTGGTCAGGTGCCACTGAACCGGGCTTTCTTCAGTGCAACCACATTTGCCTTTATGGGAAGGCCCTAATGCGATGCTATTGCCGTGCCTCTCGTCGGTGGCTCCAACGAGGGAAGGTTATGGGCGCCCGCTACCCTGATCAGGTAGGCGGACATAAGCCTTGTGTGCCCGTAGTTGGATTTTGCGCGCGTGTGTCCCCGTGTGGGACAGTTTATGTTTTGGCCACGACGGTGGTCGTTGTGTCTTTGGTAGACATGGGGCCACCCAGGACTAGCCCAGTGGGGAGTGAGACGGAGTGGCCGGGAGAGTGTCTTGGCAGTAGATCGGTTTTGTCGGAACGCCGTTGGTCCACCCGAATCAGAGTGCGAGGCCATGTGTTCTGTGGTGTGGGTAAAGTTCGCTACCTCTGCAGACTGTATTTGTTAAATTATCGATAGCTGCGACCTCAATCATGGGCATGGGTTCGGACTAGGTCACACCGTTCGATCAACACTCACATGACGGAATGACTTATGGGTGATTCATATGTTGATATTTTGAGCAGTACAGTTTGGCAGGATGTTGATGATGATGTTGGAGACCAAGTGTTGGTCATGGTAGTCATCGCCGGAAAGATCACAGTTCGAGACCAAGTGTTGGTCATGGTAGTGATCGCCGGAAAGATCACCGTTTGGTTTTGATCACGAGGTGATCGAGATGGTATATTGCTTGGTCAGTTAGCCAAGAGAGATATGGTTATGGAGATCTAAGATGGTGATTTATCAGTATTGTATCAGTGTCATACCATGCTTAGTAGTTGCTTCATCATGGTAGTTGTTAATTAATTAACCTGTTAATGCTATGTTATTGTCTTGCCTTGATGTTTATGGTTGTTGTGAGCTTGCAAGTACATTCAATGTACTGACCTGGCGTGTCATGCCAGATTGCAGGTGATGCCATGATTGCTTGATTGTTTGTCGAGGTGTCCATTCGTGCGAGCTAGATCGTGTCCCAGCGAGAGTCCCTGCGGAGTGGAGATTCACCACCTTCATCGTCGTTCCGCTGCTAGAAGTATTCCGCTGCTACAAGTTGTTCCGCTGCTAGCATAGAGCAAGTGTAGTATCGCAGGCGTAGTGTCGCCGTGCTGATGTGCTTCTTTGTAACATCAGACCCTTGTATTATAATTCTTGTAATAAGAGCTGATTTGTTCTATGTCATGCAGTGCCGTATTCCAGAGACTTCTCCTCGATCTCTAGGCTGGAATACGGGGCGTTCCGGTTTCTCTGTGCCGGGGTGCCACAGGCTTGGTATCAGAGCAGGTCTGGCTGTAGGACGCCCTAGTCAGTGCAAGCGGTAGAAACCGGTAGAAATCGGTAGTTTAAAGTCTGGCTTGTTTATTGCATTTGGTTGCTGCATTTGTTTGTTGCACAACATGCATATAGCCTTAGTATTTGTTGCTAACGGTTTATCTGGTGAGTGTAGCTGACATCGGCTCGAATCCACTACAGCTCAGCCTTTGCATTTCTCCAGTTTTCTTTTCTTGCTCGTTCTTTGGTGTTTGGTGTCATTTCTGTCCCAGCAGAGTGATGCCAAGTGATCCTGACACTGTTTGCAAAAATGGTGCCCAGGTATCGCACCGATTTCTTTCTTTCAGCCCCGCCTCTCATTTCGGTGATAGACATGCTTCTATCCCGGATCGTCCTTTTTATTTTGTCGTGTTGGAACCCCTTAATGATCTTAGCTATCAAGAAAGGGCAATGTCAGCAGACTCAGTTTTTCCCCGCTATCCTTATTTCTTGGACGAGTACGGATATTTTCCGTCCACTTGATAATTATGTGGTCGTGACATTAGTGTCCTGCTACATGGTTACCAAGTACGTCCTCGCCTCCGAGCTAGTCCAGGTTGCTACCTGGCTAAGCTAGCACTTGGTGTAACGCTGTTTACACCAATTCTTCCACACATTTATTCGTCCTCGTGCACATCGTCACAGCATGCTAGATCGTAGAACCGGAGACCCCGCGAGATTTGTGTGCTTAAGTAGGCATGCATATTGTGTGACTAGCAGTAATAAGTGACATTGATTGTGCGTAAATTGATTGTCGTTGTGTGCTTTTGTTTAAGTTGAGTTTTCTTTTGCTTCTTTCTTTTTGGGCCCCGGCGTTACATTATTTTTCCCCTATAAAGAATTGCTCATCAACCAACACCGGACTCAAAGAAGTAACAAGGAGTTTAAATATTTGGAAACTCACCTAAACAAAATGGAATTCTCAGTCGTCTGCAGTATAATGGGAAATATCTGATCTTGAGGCTGATAATCAATTGTGCATCAGTGGGCACTCCTCTCAACAGTACTGGTAAGTCAAGTCCACATCATCTCACAGCAGTAATGATCAAGTCAGCAGCAAGCCAAGTCAGGTACAAGATCAATGGTATATTTCCGTCAAAGGTATGGATCATATGCAAAATTTTGCCTCAGCAACGCATCATGCTGGAAACATGCTATCATCCGAAATAAAGTCAGAATGTGATATGCTCAAGGAAGACAGTCAAACAAATTTTCTCATGCAAATAATCAGCCTCAGAATATTATGGGCATGTGTGTAGATTTCAGCCTGCATATTAGTATGAAGCTTTGGATGTAAGAAACTCAATATTCTTCCACACGCTATCAGAAGAAATTTATGATACGAAAATGAATTTTTCTCAAACAAGAAAACCCGAGGGGAAGCTTCTCAAGTAAGGAACTCAGGCTTCTCCAACACAATAACTAGACCAAGCTTCGTGTGTAAGCTATAGAGCCTTCTTTTGCACGCTACCTAGACAAAAGCGTCGAGCAGAAGCTAACGAGTCCTCCTCAGCAAGCTACTCAGATGGCTTCTCTCGTAAGCCACTCAGTCCACGTCAGTGCCACACTATTGCACCGTCGTCAGAGGATATACGATGAGTTGCCAATGTATGGCAGCACCGCTCAAGAATCAGTCTCGCAACATTTTGTCAGAAGCACAAATCAGTGAAGGCATGTGTCTTATTCAGAAATCAAGTGTTTGGTTGCATATGATTCTTATATATGGTGAGCATGTATCCCCGGCCAGATCAGTCACTCATACGTGATACGATAATGATCAAGCAGATATACCTAAGAAAGGTACGGATCCAACAACCCCATGAGCCATGCAAATGAAGATAAGCAGAGATACATCTCATGAATTACAAGGACCGACAAGATTTGAGGATGACATAACAGAATCACAGTCTTGACAATGGTCATCAAGGTCATTATTCCCGCAACTGAAAAGGTGATGTCTTAAAACCTTGTCACCTTCGTGTATGATTGGCCTCGGCAATGAGCTCCGTATTGCTACAAACCCCGGGTATATGTCATATGTATGCAAACCTAGGTCAGAAAACATGCATAAGGAATAATGTCAAAAAAATCAAGGACAGGCATAGCCAAGTTATTTCAGCAAGGTATCCTGACAAAGAAAATCATGACCATTAAAAGGTGAGACCGGCAACAAAGCTATGATGATTTTGCACGACCATCAGGGTCTAGATACCCCAAGTCAGTTGGAGTCCATAATTCCATATGGATCCACAAAGACATACACCTTCAGCGGCCTACTCTATTTACAAGGATTTTCATATCCCGCTGACCCGCTTGACATGGTTAGTGTGGAATATCCAAGTCTGTTCTGTCAGATCCAAGATTCCTTTGCAACCTCAACAGTTTGACCTCAGGGGCAGTGTTAAAACATATCACAGTGTATTACCAAAGATGGGTATACCGACAAAATGAGAAAGTCCAAAGCCGAATAATCAGCTCAGCCCCGGTATACTCACCGACGGAATCAAGTACACAGTCAGTCTGTCAGAAAAAGCATTTGTCCTTCAGCCCCCTGTTGCAAAGTCTCAAGATGTAAATATTTGAGGTATGACATAGCTATAACTCCATACACTGTTATATTGCTCACGACAGAAGGCAGTCAAATCTCTGGTATATGCCACATGCTCGAGCCAAAGGAAATAAATCAAGATAAATCAGTGCCACCTATGAGCAGTCAGATCCCGTCAGAAGATGGCCATGATTAATTCTAAGCATTTATTGAACCCAGAAGGCTTGCATTTATTTGAAGCAACCCCATGACAGAAGTAAAAAGGTTTTCATGACCAAAGGAAAATTTATGCTCAGATCCATTGGATATCACCGCGGATATGAGAAAATTCATGTCAGCAAAAGGAAGTGGTATGTGAGCAAAAACCCGTCAGAATTTGGGGAAAGGTGAAGCAAGCCAACACCAGAGCAAGGTAAGTTGAGCACCTGAAATTCATGGGGGGAACAATAAATAAAGGAAAAAGGATACCCGAGTTGGAAACAGAGGAACTAAATCTCGAGGACGAGATTTCTTTAAGGGGGTAAGAGTTGTAACAGCCTCGATTTTGGCCCTTTTATTTTTCTTTTGATTTATTGGTTTTTGCTCTGATTTTTCTTCTTGGAGTGGTTTTGTGGCCTTGTCCCCTGGGAAATCATCTTCATTCCCCCTCCCAAGTGGCACATCATTCTCAAAAGCTTGCCAAGATCATGTCACTTCACTGCTTGACCAAACCCTAAAATCTTTTTCTAGGGAATATACCTTTTTCTATTAAAGGAATAACCCTAACTGCCCTAGGTTGTGAAGCAGCCTATAATTCTGTCACTCCCAAAATTCCCAAATAATTCTCATAATTTCTTTGGGTCATATATTGCTCAAATATGCCCAGACTTTCCTGTTCTAGCCCAAGAATAATTCTCCAAAAATTATTCTTCATTTCTTTCCAAAGTGGCACTTTGTGAAGGAAGTGTCATTTATCTTATCTTCTTTGCTCCCAAACTTGTTGGGCATTCTCTTAGGTCCAAATAATTTCCTCATGCCAAAGTTCAACTTTATTTGCCTAGCCAATCTTCCTCAGCAATTTTTCAAACTTTCTGTCAGTCAGAAGGCATTGTGAAGGAAGTGCTAGCTAGGGTCATCCAAATGAATTGAAATTTTGCATGCCTCTTCTTGTGCTCATATCTTTACACTCCTCCACATTTCAGCTTCATCCCTTGATCTATTTGAGCACAGGACCAAATCTTGGATTCTGGCAATATTTTCAGGTTGTGAAGCAAGTCCATTTTATATTGCTTCATTAATTCTGAGAAAATACCAGATCATGCTCCTACCTATATAACTTCTCTCCAGCAAATTTGGCACCATTTCACCTAGCCAATATTTCTCCAAAATTCTTGCAAGATTCTGGTCAGTGAAGATAGCTGTGAAGGAAGTACCATTTTTGTGAATCCAATTGGTATGAAATTGTTACAGCTTCTTACTATGACCAAATCACTAAGCCTTGCCAAATTTGAGCTCAAGTTGATGCTCCATGTGAGTGCATCATCCAAATCCCCAATTCTGGCTAGTTTTGCACTTTCTACAGAAGCCCTCATCTAAACTCCTCCTCTTAGTCTGATTTTTGATGATCAACATCACCTTAGTGTGTGATCATCATCAGACAAACTATTTACCATGTTACCAAGCTGGTTTAACCACAGCAAGTTACAAACACCTTCCTGTCGATTTACTTTGGAGCTAAGTGCAAATCTCTTCTTTACCCCTGGACCAATTTATTTCCTCATTTTAACTAAGGGCACGACGGTCTATCTACTAGACATGGTCGGCCCGGCTAGAACGCGCCGTTTGCACCAGTGCCCATGGTGATCACGCTGGCGTCACGCATAGTGCGAGCTCTGGCTCGGTCTGGCCACTGTGCTCGTCTCCTCCCTCGTCGTCTCGACCTCCATTCATGTCCTAGAGCTCGCCCGTGCTCGACTGCGTTGCTGCTTCGTCTTCGTTCGCCTTAACTGCGTCGCAAACGCCATGCCCGTGCCATGCCCAGCTTGTGCCCTCCATTGAAGCTTGGTCGGGAGCTCGCTCGTGATGCTCTAGAGCTCTCCCCCGTGCCTATATAAGGACCCCGAACCCCTACGCACCTCACCAGCCTCTCCCCGTTCCTCCTCCCCCACCGGAGTGCCTCTCCTCGCCCTTTTCTTCTTCGGCCACCGCGGCCACCACCGGAGTTCATCTCCGTTCTGGCCACCGTAGGCCCCCTCTCCTCCTCCAAGCCCTCCACTGCCTTCCTCTACTTCCCGCGGTTCGCCCCACCCACTTTCCCATCGCCGGAGTTGGCCGCAGTGCCGAGAACCACCGCCGCCCGAAGCATCCTGCCACCTCCCGTCGCCGCGACCTCCCCTCCTCTCCGCTCCTCCCGGCGCCTCCCTTCACCCCTGAATGGAGGCGGCACAGCCCCGCGGTCCCGCCGGTGCCCTTGGCTGGGCCGGGGATCGCCGGAGCCGGCCGGCCCCCTTGGCCGCTTCCCTCCCCTGCCCCGCTCTGTTCCACGGGAGGAACAGAGGCGCGGGAGGAAGAGGACGACCGCGCTGGCCCCCTCCCCCTGCCCCTAGGCCCCACGCGCTAGTGGCCCAGATGCCTCAGCCCACCTGTCAAGTGGACACGTATTTTGGTGAGTACGTTTTGATTTGAGGAAAGCGTATTTCATTCCTTCTTTGGCCGGAATACATTTTCTCTTCTGGAAAACGTATTTCCTTCTACTACGGCCAAGAACGCGCTTTCTCTGCTCAGAAAGCGTATTTTCTAATATTCGCCTTTTCCTTATCCACTCAGGGACCTGTTGGTGATAAAAAAATCATAGATTGTTCCCTGATCTTCGTCACCTTATAACTCCACAACTGTAACTCCGATTGAGGTGATTCCAAAGCCTACTTCTTCGTATCGTCGAGATCTTTATGTTAGTATCATTTTCATTATGGTTTGACATACTGGAAATGAACATTTTACCCTTGCGCTTAATCAGCCCCCTCCGAGAATGAACGTTTTCCGGCGATTCTTTTCGAAAGCTTCTCGCACTTTCTCCCGGTGATTTCTTCCACCCCAGGCAAGCTACACCCTCCATTTGCATCATTGTAATGTAGTGACATGGTTTAATCTATTTGAACTTGTTTCAAATATTGCTTTAGCTACATGACTTTGTGCATGGCATTTTCTCGGAGTATTATTTTGATCTTGTTGTTGCCATGCTATTGTTTGGATTACTAGGAGTTATGTTTGGAGTTGATGAGTATCATGTTGCCATTGGAGTATTAGTGGTTGATATTATGATTGTTTTCATGATGATATATGTTATTATATTTTGGAGTATTACTTTGGATATCATGCTGCCTTTGGATTATTAGTGGTTAGTATGATTATTTTCATGATGCTAGTTGATATTATGTTTTGGAGTATGATGATGGAGATGATGCTTGCATGTGGATCATAGCTGGATAGTTAGTTCTTGATATTTGAGTAGTAGTATTATCGTTCTTTGATTCATCATGATAGTAGTGTTATACTATCCTCGGAGTATCTTGGTATGATGTTATGATGCTTGGATTATTTGTTGGGTATGCTATGACTTGGAATATAGGTTGATAGATGATATCGGAGTATCAGTCATTACAGTTATATTTTTGGGGATAAATTCCGTCATTAAGTTGGTCAGGTGCCACCGAACCGGGCTCTCTTTAGTGCAACCACATTTACCTTTATGGGAGGCCCTAATGCGATGCTATTGACGTGCCTCTCGCCGGTGCCTCCAACGAGGGAAGGTTATGGGCATGCGCTACCCTGATCAGGTAGGCGGACATAAGCCTTGTGTGCCCGTAGTTGGATTTTGCGCGCGCGTGTCCCCGTGTGGGACAGTTTATGTTTGGGACACGATGGTGGTTGTTGTGTCTTTGGTAGACACGGGCAGGACTAGCCCAGTGGGGAGTGAGTCGGAGTGGCCGGGAGAGTGTCATGGCAGTAGATCGGTTTTGTCGGAACGACGTTGGTCCACCCGAATGGGAGTGCGAGGCCATGGGTTCCGTGGTGTGGGTGAAGTGCACTACCTCTGCAGAGTGTATTTGTTAAACTATCGAGAGCCGCGTCCTCGGTCATGGGCATGGGTTCATACTAGGTCACACCGTTTAATCAACACTCACATGACGGAATGACTTATAGGTGATTCATATGTTGATATTTTGAGCAGTAGAGTTTGGCAGGATGTTGATGATGATGTTGGAGACCAAGTGTTGGTCATGGTAGTGATCGCCGGAAAGATCACAGTTTGAGACCAAGTGTTGGTCATGGTAGTGATCGCTGGAAAAATCACCGTTTGGTTTTGATCACGAGGTGATCGAGATGGTATATTGCTTGGCCGGTTAGCCAAGAGAGATATGGTTATGGAGATCTGAGATGGTGATTTATCAGTATTGTATCAGTTTCATACCATGCTTAGTAGTTGCTTCATCATGGTAGTTGTTAATTAATTAACCTGTTAATGCTATATTATTGTCTTGCCTTGATGTTTATGGTTGTTGTGAGCTTGCAAGTACATTTAATGTACGGACCTGGCGTGTCATGCCAGATTGCAGGTGATGCCATGATTGCTTGATTGTTTGTCGAGGTGTCCGTTCGTGCGAGCTAGATCGTGTCCCAGCCAGAGTCCCTGCGGAGTGGAGATTCACCACCTTCGTCGTCGTTCCGCTGCTAGAAGTATTCCGCTGCTATGAGTTGTTCCGCTGCTAGCATAGAGCAAGTGTAGTATCGCAGGCGTAGTGTCGCCGTGCTGATCTGCTTCTTTGTAACATCAGACCCTTGTATTATTATTCTTGTAATAAGAGCTGATTTATTCTATGTCAAGCAGTGCCGTATTCCAGAGACTTCTCCTCGATCTCTGGGCTGGAATACGGGGCATTCCGGTTTCTCTGAACCGGGGTGCCACACAAAGCACCTTACCCAGCTCAAATTCATCTCCTTAGCCATCCGAAGACCATGGAGCAGGGCTTCATACTCAAGTGCATTGTTAGTACAAGGGAACATCAACCTTAAGGCATAACAAAATTTGTCACCTCGTGGGGAAGTCAAAATAACTCCTACCCCCGAGCCCTCCAATTGCCTGGATCCGTCAAAGTGAATAGTCCAATATGTGCTATCCGGCTTCTCCTCAGGCATCTGCAACTCTGTCTAGTCATTGATGAAATCCACAAGCACTTGGCTGTTCGAGGCATGTATTTCAAACCATGGGGTCCAAGCTCAATAGCCTACTTGGCAACCCGACCTGTGGCTTCTCTGTTTTGAATAATATCCCCTAAAGGAGCAAAACTGACCACAGTGATGGGATGACCAAAGAAACACTGCTTCAGCTTACGACTAGCCATGAATACTCCATACACCAATTTCTGCCAATGTGGATACCTCTGCTTGGATTCAATGAGGACCTCACTGATATAATAAACCGGCCGCTGAACCGGATATTCCTTGCCTGCCTCTTTCCGTTCCACCACAATTGACACACTGGCGGCTCGGCTATTAGCAGCCACATATAACAATAAGGGCTCGTTATCAATAGGAGCTGCTAGGATCGGCGGCTCAGCCAACTGTTTTTCAATGCTTTAAATGCCTGATCAGCAGCATCACTCCAGACAAAGTGATATGTTTTCTTCCTCATTTGGTACAGTGGGATAGCCTTCTCACCCAGCCGGCTTATGAATCAGCTTAAGGCCGCAATACGACCCGCCAGGCGCTGGACATCATTTATACACGCCGGCTTAGCCAAGGAAGTGATAGCCTTGATTTTCTCCGGGTTAGCTTCAATGTCCCTTTCAGAAACAAGAAAACCCAAGAGCTTGCCTGCTGGCACACCAAAGACACACTTGGCCAGGTTAAGCATCATCTTGTAGACCCAGAGATTGTCAAAGGTTTCTTTCAAATCATCTATCAAAGTCTCCTTCTTCCCGGACTTCACAACAATATCATCCACATAAGTATGAACATTGCGTCCTATCTGGTCATGAAGGCCATTTTGAACACACCGCTGATAAGTCGCTTGGGCACTCTTGAGGCTGAAGGGCATAGACACATAGCAGAAGGCTCCAAAGGGAGTGATGAAAGTTGTCTTCTCCTGGTCCTTAACTGCCATCTTGATCTGATGATAACCAGAGTAAGCATCCAAAAAGCTCAAATGCTGACAACCCGCCGTAGCATCAATGATCTGATCAATACGGGGGAGAGAAAAGGATCAGCCGGACAGACCTTATTTAAGTCTGTGTAATCCACACACATACGCCAAGTACAATTCTTCTTGAGTACCAGCATCGGGTTAGCCAACCACTCAGGATGAAAAACTTCAACGATAAACCCAGCCGCCAAGAGCCGGGCCACTTCTTCATCAATGGCCTTGCGCCTCTCTTCATTGAAACGACGAAGGAATTGCTTGACTGGTTTAAATCTTGGATCAATATTGAGAGTGTGCTCAGCGAGTTCCCTTGGCACACCTGGCTGTCAGAAGGTGTCCATGCAAATATGTTCCGGTTCTCACGGATGAACTCGATGAGCGCGCTTTCCTATTTTGGATCCATATTAGCACTGATACTGAACTTCTTGCATGAGTCGCCAGGAACAAAGTCAACCAGCTTAGTGTCATCTGCCGACTTAAACTTCAACAGAGGGTCATGCTTTGTGGTTGGTTTCTTCAAAGGTGTCATATCTGCCGGGTCAACGTTATCTTTGTAAAACTTCAACTCCTCTGTTGCACAAACAGAATCAGCATAAGTAGCATCGCCTTCTTCACATTCCAAGGCTATATTCATGTTCCCATGCACTTTGATGGTACCCTTATGGCCCGGCATCTTAAGCTGCAGATAAACATAACAAGGTCTTGCCATAAACTTAGCATAAGCCGGCAGCCCAAACAAAGCGTGATAAGTGCTCTTGATCTTGACCACATCGAAAGTCAATGTCTCAGCTCTGTAATCATGATCATAACCAAAAGCCACTTCCAAAGCTATCTTACCCACCGGATACGCCGACTTACCAGGCACCACACCATGGAAAATTAGATGGCTTAAGATCTTTATCAGTTAAATTCATACGACGGAATGTGTCATAGTAAAGGATATTGATGTTGTTGCCTCCATCCATGAGCAACTTAGTAAACTTGTACCCCCCAACCTGAGGCGCAACTACCAAAGCCAACTGACCTAGATTGTCAACCCGGGGCGGGTGATCCTCACGGCTCCAAAGAATAGGATGTTCAGACCATCGCAAGTAACAAGGGACCGTCGACTCAACTGCGTTCACTGCCCTTTTGTGAATCTTCTGGTCTTGTTTGCATAAACTCATGGTGAACACATGATACTGTCCACTATTCAACTGCTTCAGATTACTCTGATAACCATATTGCTAATGCTGATTCCCTTGACCAGGTTGCTGATTGAAACCGACTTGGCTACCTTGGCCCTGAAAACCAGAGTTTGATCCACCACCGCCAAAGTCGTGCCCTTGTGAGCCGGATCCTGACCCGCCATGTGGGTCATGATGGTCCCAATAAAAACCAGAATTCCGATACTCCTTCATGATGAAGCAATCTTTCCACATATGGGTAGCCGGTTTATCCGGGGTGCTATGCTTTGGGCAGGGCTGATTTATCACCGCCTCAATATTAAACTTTGGCCCGCCAAGCCGGGGTGCGAACGTCTTTCCCTTACGACGATGATTACTGTTCTTTGTATTGGTATTAGCAACAAAGTCTGAACTGCCATCAGCCTTGCGCTTGCCATTATTACCCTGACCCGCCGTATGGTGCTGTTGCCCCTTTCCATTGCTATTCTTCTTCCCCTTTCCCGCCTTCTCCTCACCAGACTCTGGATCTTTGGTACTATCCGAGTCGGCGTATTTAATGAGAGCCGCCATGAGCTCCCCCATATCATTACAGTGGCGCTTAAGCCGCCCCAGCTTCTGTTTGATGGGAAGAAAATGGCAATTCTTCTCCAACATGAGGACATCTGAGCCGACGTTAATATTGTCCGAAGAATGAATAATGGCCGAGATCCGACGCACCCAATGGACTTAGGTGTGGAGCCATCACAGCTAGGTTAACTTGAAGGGGTTAATCGAGACAAAGGACACAAAGAGTTTATACTAGTTCGGCCCCTTGCAATGAGGTAAAGGCTTACACCAGTTTGGGGTTGTATTGCCTGGGTTTCGATTACTAGGGAGCGAATACACTTGACCTAGTTCTCGATTGATCGTTCCTTGAGTTAACCCGCCGCTGGGTCACCCCTTTATATACATAGGTTGATGCCCGGTGGCTTAGAGAGTCCCGATCGGCTCATACACAACGTGTCCGGCTCGGTGACTAACTAACTTGCCTTACAATACAAGTTACACATATGGAGGTTCATCCTCTTGGGCCTCAAGTCGCCTCTGGGTCTTGGGCCTTCAATGGGCTTCCTTCATGACCCGCCATCTTCATCTTTAAATCGCAAGTGGTATGATCCGCCCCTCCTGGGCGGGTGATACCTAATAGTTATATCCCCAAGAAGAAGCATTCCCGCTTAGTAAAAATTAAGGCTAGCAAATAGATTGAGAAGCGACCAACCAAAAAATGAAAGCGGTCATAAACACGCATTAAACATAACTAACACTGAATAATGCACCATAAGTAGGATATAACTTTGTTGCATAACTATTAACTTTACGTCCTTGCATAGGGAATCACAAACCTTAACACCAATATTCCTACTAAAGAACAATTACTCACCAAGATGACTCACATATTATTATCTCCATATCACAAAACTATTGCAAGGAATCAAACTTATCATATCCAATGATCTATATGAAAGTTTTTATTATACCCTTCTTGGATATTCATAATATTAGGACCAATTTCATAGTTTGTGCAAATTTTCATCACTATTATAAACTCTCAAAGTAATATAAGTGAAGCATGAGAGTGTTCGACAAACTACTCCAAAAAGATATCAGTGAAGTTCAAGTGAGTAGTTAAGTAAATAGGTAGCTACGTCAGGACTCTCTCCCATTAAAAAATTTCAGATCTAAGTATTTTATTAAAACAACAAGCAAAACAAAATAAAATTACATTCCAAGAATAGCACACATCATGTGAAGAAGCAAAACCTTAGGCTCAACCGAGGCTAACTGATAATTGTTGATGAAGAAAGGTGGGATGCCTACCGGGGCATCCCCAAGCTTAGACGCGTGAGACTTCTTGAAATATTATCTTGGGATGCCTTGGGAATCCTCAAGCTTGAGCTTTTGTGTCTCCTTAATTTCTTTTATATCACGGTTTCCCTAAATCTTAAAACCTTCATCCACACAAAACTCAACAAGAACTCGTGAGATAAGTTAGTATAAATCAATGCAATAACCTTATCATTCTCTACTATAGAAAATCACTAAAATTATTATTTAACATTTCATACTAAATGCCTCTACATATTTAATACTCCTATCCTCAAATAGAATCATTAAACAAGAAACATATGCAAACATAACAGCAATCTGTCAAAACATGATAGTTTGTAAAGAATGCAAGACGATTCATACTTCTCTAACTCCAAAACTTCTGAAAAATTACCACACTGTAGAAAATTTATTATAGCTCACCATGTAAAATTTTCAAGATTTTATCATGTTTTGACTATTCACAAATATTCAAAATATAACAACAAACTTTCTGTTTTCAAATAGCAACATATAGACTTGCGAAATAAGCATGGTAAAGGCTATACTTAACATTTTTATGGAAATAAACGATGCAAAACATTATTTTAAATAACATCAAGCAAATCCTAATAAAATAAAATGACGCTCCAAGCAAAACACATTACATGTGATGAATAAAAATGTAGCTCCAAGTGAGGTTACCGATAATGTTGAAGATGAAAGAGGGGATGCCTTGGGAATCCCCCAAGCTTAGTTGCTTGGTCTTCCTTTAATATTACCTTGGGGTGCCTTGTGCATCCCCAAGCTTAGGGTCATGCCATTCCTTATTCTTCTCATATCGACATCTCACCCAAAACGTGAAAACTTCAATCACACAAAACTTAACGGAACTTCGTGAGATGGGTTAGTATGATAAAGACAAATCATTCACTTTGGTACTGTCAAGATAAGATTCATAATTGTCCTCACACAATGCCTACTGTAACTTATCATTTACACAATTTATATTGAGAAACTAGATAACAAGCAAACTATACATTGAAAACAGAATCTATCAAAAACAGAACAGTCTGTTATGATATGAACAATGGCCATACTTCTGTTACACCAACAATTCTGAAAGCTTAGGAAACGTAGGAACTTCATATATCAATCATCTATAAAAAATTTAGAATTTTGTCAGGTTCCAATGAATTTAAACAATTCTGTTACTGGGCGCGAAAGTTTCTGCTTTTGCACAAAATCAAGTCAGCTATCATCCACACTATGCCAAAGGCTTTACTTGGTGCTTTATTGGAACAAAAGCTATAAAACATAATTACTATAGTAGCTTACTCATGTGAACCCACAAAAATAGTAGGGGTAAGTGTTGAGTTGTCTCCCAGCAAGCACTTTTCTTTAATGCCTTTTTAGCAAGGAATGATGATTTCAATGATGCTGACATAAAGATAGAGAGCATCATGAAGCATATGACTAGCACATTTAAGCCTAACCCACTTCCTATGCATAGGGATTTTGTGAGTAAATAATTCATGGGAACAAGAATCAACTAGCATAGGAAGGTAAAACAAGCAAAACTTCAAGATTTTCAACACACTAGCATCATGAATGAATTCAACAATATAGCTATCACATAAAGCATTCTTTTCATGATCTACAAGCATGGAAATATTATTACTCTCCGCATATGCAAATTTATTCTCATCAATGGTAGTGGGAGCAAACTCAACAAAATGGCTATCATGAGATACTTGATTGGCATAAGCAAATTGAAAATTGAAATCATGATGACAAGTTTCATGGTTATCATTACTTTTTATAACATACATGTCACCACAATAATCATCAGAGATAGCAACTTTGTTCTCAACATAATGAATTTAAACCTTTTCCAAAATAGTGGATTCATCACTAAATAAAGTTATGACCTCTCCAAATCCACTTTCATAATTATTAGAATAAGATGTAACATGCTCCAAAATAGTGGGATCATTACTTCCTAGAGTTGACACTCTTCCAAACCCACTTTCATCAATATAATCATCATAAATAGGAGGCATGAAATCATTATAACAAATTTGCACATCAAATCTTGGGGGACTAAAAATATCATCTTCATCAAACATAGAATCCCCAAGCTTATGGCTTTGCATATTGATACGTCTCCAACGAATCTATAATTTTTTATTGTTCCATGATGTTATATTATCATTCTTGAATGTTTTACCATCATTTTATAGCAACTTTATATCATTTTTGGGTCTAATTTATTGACATAGTGCCTTTTGCCAGTTGTTGTTTTTTGCTTGTTTTTTACTTCACAGAATATCGGTACCAAACAGAGTCCAAACGCAGCAAAATTTTTTGGAGATTTTTTTGGACCGGAAGACACCTTGGGGATCAAGAAAGCACCTTGGGGAGGCCCGTGGGGACCACAACGCACCAGGGCACACCCAGGAGGGTTGTGGGGCCCACGGGGGCCTCCTTCACCGCCTCTTCGCCCTATAAATTCCCAAATATTCCAGAACCCCTAGAGGAGTCCACGAAACACAATTCCAGTCGCCGCAAGTTCCAGAACCATGAGATCCAATCTAAGACCATCACGGAGGCGTTCATCATCCTCATTGTGCCTCTCCGATGATGCGTGAGTAGTCCATCATAGACCTACGAGTCCGTAGGCAGTAGCTAGATGGCTTTCTCTCTCTCTCTATCTTTTGACTCTCAATACAATGGTCTCTTGGAGATATATTTGATGTAATGACTTTTTGCGGTGTGTTTGTCGGGATCCAATGAAGTTTGAGTTTATGATCAGATTCTTATTCGTGAATATTATTTGAGTCTTCTTTGATCTCTTATATGCATGATTATTTATAGCCTCATATTTCTTCTTTGAATCTTTGGTTTATTCAGGAAAACTAGATCGATTTTTCTTGCCATGGGAAGAGGTGCTTTGTGATGGGTTCGATCTTGCGGTGTTCTTTCCCAATGACAGAACAGGCAGCAAGGCACGCATGTATCGTTGCTATTAAGGATAACAGGATGGGGGCTATTCCTACATGAATAGATCTTGTCTACATCATGTCATCGTTCTTATTACATTACTCCATTTCTCCATGAACTTAATACACTAGATGCATGTTGGATAGCTGTAGATGTGTGGAGTAATAGTAGTGGATGCAAAATCGTTTTGGTCTACTAATCTTGGATGTGATGCCTATATATTGATCATTGCCTTGGATATCTTCATAATTATTTGATCTTTTATCAATTGCCCAACAGTAATTTGTTTACCCACCGTGTGCTATTTCTCAAGAGAAGCCACTAGTGAAATCTACGGGCCCCGGGTCTATTCTTTATCATATTTGCTTTCCTTTCTATTATTTGCCACTTTTATTTTCACATCTATTATTCCAAAAACACAAAATACCTTGCTGCGCTTTTTATTTGCATCTTTTATTTCGCGTTTTATTGAGATCACTTGTGACGCCCCCGATTCGACCATACAGTAATCATACACGCAAATGTGTACGATCAAGATAGGGGACTCACGGGAAGATATCACAACACAACTCTAGGCACAAATAAAATAATACAAGCTTTATATTACAAGCCAGGGGCCTCGAGGGCTCGAATACATAGCTCGATACACAAGAGTCAGCTAAAGCAACAATATCTGAGTACAGACATAAGTTAACAAGGATGCCTTCAGAAGGCTAGCACAAAAGCAACACGTTCGAAGAGGCAAGGCCTCCTGCTTGGGACCTCCTAACTACTCCTGGTCGTCGGCGATCTCCATGTAGTAGTAGGCGATGGGGTGGCATCTGGCTCCTGGGATCCACCATCTGGTTGCAACAACCGGAAAGAAGAAGGGGGGAAAGGGGTAGCAAAGCAATCGTGAGTACTCATCCAAAGTACTCGCAAGCATCAGATCTATACTAAGTATGCATTGGTATCAAAGGAAAGGATGTATCTGTGGACTGAACTGCAGAATGCCAGAATAGAGGGGAAGGCCTAGCCTATCGAAGACTAGCATCTTCAAGCAGCTCCAAGCATCTTGCAGCATGTAGAAGAGTAAAGAATAGCAATTATAATTAACAAACATGCTGTAGCATCAACGCCCAGAGTTCCTTCCTCGACTCCCTACGAGAAAGCAATCCCGGAGCCACATATCCATCACATATCTCAAGTATCCAATTCTAGTTATATAAGATCCGGATACAAGTCTGAACATCCATTACCGTGGACACTGTATTCGAATATATAACTTCCCTGTTACCCAACACGCTCGATCACTCTGGCCGGACACACCTTTCTGGGGTCAATGCCCGGCCTCGGAAGATCAACATGTCGCAGCCCTAACTAGGCTCAGCAGAGAGGTCCCCGCCGGTCTACATCCTAAGTGCCCCGGGGTCTTGGGCCCATCGCCCATTGCACTCCAGGTCGTTGCGCGCAGGGTGGATACCGGCACCGCCTCGGATGGCCAGCATGATCCGACCGTGCCGCCATGCTGAACTGGACGTCTGACAAAGCTTCGGCTGATACTGCGACGTCGAGGCCCATATCTATTCTCGCGTGGTGGTTAGTGCGTAAAGGCCAAAGGCCAACTCATAAAAAATACCCAAATCTATTAGTGCATTGGGGGCTCGTGGAGACGAGCAGAGACTCACGATAATGTGACCCCGTCGCCCCGTCTCGTGGACTTACGGCAAGGGCCCAAACTGCCCGGTCGTGCCACGTAGAAAACTCGCGGGTGCTCTACGGGCCCGCCCGACTTTCACATCAACTCGCGAGTACCCCTCAGGGCCGACCCGACTTCAACAATGGTCTCAAGTAAAGTCCGGGAAACCGTGTGTCCAAAACATAAAGGAGGAAAACCCGAGGATTCACCCTCGGTGAATTCCACTCGATGTAATCATCAAGGTGAACATAAGAGGAACCACCCTCGAGGTTCACACTTGAGGGGTTGCACGACAGAGCTGTATCGGGAATGGTGAAGGATGAACCACCCTCGTTGACCACGACCGAATAGCTACACTACAGAGTTGTCATCGGGAGTGCGTTGTGAGGTCTCACCCTCGGCACTCGATAGTAGCTCTGCAGAGTCGAGCGACAAAAGGGGCGTGATGTGATGTGAGGTGTCGGGCTCTGGTCGTCAATCACGTTGATCGAGCCGTCGATGATGAAGCAGGGGCAACAAGGACAAGGTGGGGGTCACTGATGGATCACTATCCAACCTATACTAAGCAGTTTAGGATAAGCAGGTAGGTAACAATAGAAGGTTACAAAACCAGGCTATGCATCAGAATAGGAGCAATCAATTACAGTAGCAAAATCTAATGCAAGCATGAGAGAATGGAATGGGTGATATCGGGATGATCAAAGGGGGGCTTGCCTGGAAGCTCCGCTGAAAGGGAAGAAGGGTCGTCGTCGACGTAGTCGATCACATGGGCATCAGTAGCGGTCTCGGGGTATAGCGAAGAGAAGAGGGGAAGAAACAATAAATACAGAGCAAACAAGTGCAATACTATGCATGACATGACGAAACGCGGTGCTAGGGGTGTTCTAACACAGTGCTACACGATACCGGCGGAGGGGGATAACATCCGGAAAAGTTTTCCCGAAGTTTTGTATTTTTGGACAGATGAAACAGAGGGGGAAGGTTGCATGTTTGCTATGCTAGGGGCGTGTGATAGACAAACAGAGGCCGTATTCTGATTCGTCTTATCATTCTGAGGAACTTTCATGTATAAAACTTTTTCATCCGAGCTACGGATTATTTTCTATGATTTTTCAAAGATTTAAACAATATTCTAAAATTTAATATTAACCAAAAAGATGATACTGCATCAGCATGACATCATCCTGATGTCAGCAGTCAACCATCCAGTTGACTGGTCAAGCTGACGCCAGGGACCCACCTGTCAGTCATAGTGGGTGGTTTAACATATTTTAACTAATCTAATTAGCTAATTAGGTACTGGGCCTAACTGTCATTGGGGGCTTAGGTTAAACTAATTAATCTAATTAACTTAATTTAACTATTATTATTTATTATTATTAAACTTCTTTTTTTGAAAAGGGGTGTGTGGGTCCCTCGAGTCATAGGCCCAGGGGGCATAAGGGGGCGGGCACGGGCGTCCGCCCGAACACGCACGGGCGTGAGGGCGCGGCGGGGCGCCGACCAGGAGGAAGCGGGGCCGCGGCGGTGCTCGAGAGCGGGCACGGAAGGCGGCAGCGCAGGGAGCAGCGAGGACCGCGAGCGGGCACGGGTGAGGAGCGGTGGCCAATGGCGACCGCGGGAGAAGGCAGGTGCGGGGGCAAAGCGTGGTCGCAGGTAGCAGCCACAGCAGAAGCAGCAATCGGCGGCAGTAGCGGAAGAACAGCAAGGCGACAGTGGCAGTAGCAGCAGCCAAGCAGTAGCAGGCAACAGGCAGAGAAGGAGCAGCATAGCAGCCAGCAAAGCCGTAGCAGGTGAGGGGTACAACGTGAGCGAAGGCGTGGCCACGGGCGGGACGCGGCGCAGGCGAGCGTCGGGTGAGGTAGGGGAAAACAAGGCGCGGCAGTGACGGCTAGCGACGAGTGCAGGCGCGGGCGAGCGCGCACATGGTAGCGGAGCCACGCAGAGGCGCGCAACCAGGGGCGCGCCGGGCGCAGCGGTCGCGGCCAAAGGCCGGTCAGCGTGGCCAGGGGCGCGACGGGCGCAGCTTCGGGCGGTGCACGACGACGGGAGTACAGGAGAAGGTGGGGAAACGGAAGACGGAGCTCACCGGGCCCTGTAGGTGTGCATAAGTGGGCTCGAGGAGGAGTCGGGGAGGCGACGGAGTGGCCGGAGACGAGTCGGAGCGGCCGGAGACGAGTCGGAGCGGCGGGTCGACGCGGATCGACGGTGGTGTTGTCGCGATGCCGAAGACGAGACGGTCGTGGGTGGCGCTGGCGAAGCTCCCCGGCGTGGATCTCGGGGTGCGCTCGACGAAGCGAAGCACGGCGGTCCTCGGGGATACAACCACGTGGCACAGGAAGGCTGGTGGCCGCGATGGTGCTGCGGCGACGGCGATGGATCTGGAGGAGGGAGGCGAGCACGAGGGAGGGAGAGGATGAGGGGGAAAGTGGGCAAGTGGAGGCGGGGACCGAGGAGGCGGGGACCGAGGAGGCGGGGAGGCCCGGGGCCTTATCCCCTCACCAACGAGGCTGCACGGGGCGGCGGACCTTGTGCGGCGGGAATGGCTCGGTCGCATGAATAGAGAGGAGGAGAGTGATGAACGGGGAGGGGGAATGGGCCATTCGATTGGGCCAGCCCAAGTGGGTTAGGTCTAGGGGGCAGGGGGCTCTCTCCTTCTTTTCCTTTTTCTCTTTATAGTTTTATAAGTTAAACAGCTAGCCCCCTGTTTTATTCATTTCAGCGCATTTAAACACATTATAAAAATGTTGTTTCAACATGACATTTATCCTGGGATTATTTGCCACACTTTGAACATTTTAGTTTTCATGTTTGACAAAATTTGAATTTTGACTTTAAACTCGGTTTTGAATTTGAATTGTTATTTGGATCAAGCAGAGATTAGTAATAGTAACATGATGACATGGCACCATTAACGGGGGATTACTGTAGCTTAATTATCCGGGCGTCACAATTCTCCTCCACTACAAGAAATCTCGTCCCGGGATTTAAGGGGTGTAGTAGGAGGAAAGACTCGAAAAGGATGGGGCTCAACAGAAGATAGGTACCAGGGGGCTATCTCGCGACATGGCATAGAGGCATCTCTCGAGTTCAAATTCAAGAAAGTCATCGAGAGCAAGGCTAGAAGGTGCAATAAGAAGCTTCAAGCGGATGGACAATCGTTCGATGTCTGAAACAGAGTGTGAAAGGGGTTCAGAGCATCGTGAACAAGTATTGCATCTGATACCAGAACAGATCACAAGAAGGTGGCTCGTGAATTACATGCGAAGCCAAGCGTGAGGAACAATTTTGGAAGACAGGGATGTACAGGAGGGTCAGGTTTCGATCATGTGGAACTGTGGGTTATGGGCCCACCATGTGGGTTAACAGCGGGAAGGCGCTAATCATTTTGCACGGTCATGATAGCAAGGCAAGTCAGAGGATAGCCTATCAATTATGTTGGCAACAACATTGGTACCAAGGGCGAGCGACGAAGAGAACCATTTTCTTGCTCGCAAGGTAAGGTGGACCAATAGGTAAAGTTCTCGTCCATCGGTGGCTACCGGAATGTCATCAACAATAGTAACAAGGTCTTACTGTTAGAGTTGTACACCGAGGTGTTTTCATAAGCAGGGAATTATCACTGCTCAAATATGTTAGGTTACAAGAAAGGTCAGACAAAACAATGGAAAGCAAAGTGTTGACCCGAATCAGTTATCGATGTTCTCGAGTGTCTAAAACTCAGAACCTGTGGAAAATTGGAATCGGCGAGAAATAATAGTTGATGAAGAACACATAAGAAGTTATGTACTTCTATGATATTCTTGAGATACCAGAGGGTAATACTCGAAGGTAGATCAAAGTACAATTTGGACAGGTGAAGCGATCTGAAGAAGACAAGTACTTTAACTAGTCTGAGAATGGAATCAAAGGAGAACAATCATGGTCGGAACCACGGTTGCAAAGGACCAATTATAGATACAAGATGAACTTATCACAAGGGGATTATTATTATAACAAGAAGCTTCCATCATAAGTCCCACATCGGGTCCGTGGGCATGAACACAAAGATTCAAGGTCGACTCCCACTTCATCAATGCATAACTTTCCATTTACTTCTCGTCTTCGACAAAGTTGTACAGTCAAACGTCACAAGTAAATAACTCAATCTCGGAGTAGAGCATGATTGAGGAAGCAGAAGATACAATTTACCAAAGGCATCATGTATCCGAGGAAAAGCTCACAAGCTTACTGTATATGAAGGTCGATGTCGGATAGAAGCCCACAAAGGATCTAGTGGTTCACAAGGGATCTGATGTGAGCATCAGTACTCAACCAGAATATGAAAGAATGTGGGGATATCAGATTATAGAAAAAAAATCACTAAATCTATGCTCGAATGCAAAGGGGATTATGATTTGCAAAATCAAGGGATCGGAAGCAAACGCTCTGATCAAGGATGGATAAGTTGAATAGACTTAGGGCACAATCGATGGAAATCTGATTGGCCGAGAACCAGCTCATGTTCGGGAATACGTCTAAGCCGGAAAGATAATCTATAAGGGTCAACTGATGATTGCGACTATTGACAAACATATCAAATCGAAAGACTCAAAATGATAATGACAAAGGATGTCAATGGATACTGCTGGGCATATGGAATTAACCAGAGTGTAGGAATGTAAGACCTTCTAGAGAAATAGGCGACAGAGGTCCTCGAAAGCTTGGATTGCATTACAAAGTATCTTATGAAGCATAAGAATAACTGGGGATGAATGGATACTCGATAAGAGTGAGTAATTATCCGTAGGGGTATTCATGCGGCAAGAAACTGCAAGGCAGTAGGCACAAAGGATTCTCGGAACATTGGAGAGTATTTCAGGACATCTTGTAATAACAAGAGGAACTAGGGATGAAGGTATGAACAACAACGTTGGTAGTTGTGCATAAGGATTTATCGGTGGTAGGGATCGTAACGGCGATGGGTTACAAGGGTCTCGGAAAACATCGAAGAGTATCTTCAGAATCTTCTGGTGCACCAAGCAATCATCAGGAGTGAGGGGCTCTCCGGTAGAAAGTATTTACGAGAACCTAGAGTTAGAGTTAACAAAATCATTTAACCCGAATAGAAGAGAGGTCAGAGTCCCAGAGTATAAACGAGGAATAAAATATCCTAATACCACCCAATTGGCGTGGGCCTATAAGCCACACAGCCATGTTAGTAAATCGGTTTTTTTCAAAGTCTAGACTAAACTTCAGCCAAGGACATGGAAAGGGGGTTCCTACAGGCAGTCGGCTCTGATACCAACTTGTGATGCCCCCGATTCGACCGTACACTAATCATACACGCAAATGTGGACGATCACGATCAGGGACTCACGGGGAGATATCACAACACAAATGCAGACACAAATAAAATAATACAAGCTTTATATTACAAGCCAGGGGCCTCGAGGGCTCGAATACATAGCTCGATACACAAGAGTCAGTGGAAGCAACAATATCTGAGTACAGACATAAGTTAACAAGGATGCCTTAAGAAGGATAGCACAAAAGCAACACGATCGAAAAGGCAAGGCCTCCTGCCTAGGACCTCCTAACTACTCCTGGTCGTCGACGGTCTCCATGTAGTAGCAGGTGATGGGGTGCCATCTGGCTCCTGGTATCCACCATCTGGTTGCAACAACCGGAAATAAGAAGGGGGAAAGGGGTAGCAAAGCAACCGTGAGTACTCATCCAAAGTACTCGCAAGCATCAGATCTATACTAAGTATGCATTGGTATCAAAGGAAGGGATGTATCTGTGGACTGAACTGCAGAATGCCAGAATAGAGGGGTAGGCCTTGCCTATCGAAGACTAGCATCTTCAAGCAGCTTCAAGCATCTTGCAGCATGTAGAAGAGTAAAGAATAGCAGATATAATTAACAAACATGTTGTAGCATCAACGCCCAGAGATCCTTCCTCGACTCCCTACGAGAAAGCAATCCCTGAGCCACATATCCATCACATATCTCAAGTATCCAATTCTAGTTATATAAGATTTAGACACAAGTCTGAACATCCATTACCGTGGACACTGTATTCGAATATATAACTTCCCTGCAGGGGTGCACCACGTTACCCAACATGCATGATCACTCTAGCCGGACACACCTTTCTGGGGTCAATGCCCGGCCTCGGAAGATCAACACGTCGCAGCCCTACCTATCCTCAGCAGAGACGTCCCCGCCGGTCTACATCCTAAGTGCCCCGGGGTCTTGGGCCCATCGCCCATTGCACTCCGGGTCGTTGCGCGCAGGGTGGATACCAGCAGCGCCTCGGATGGCCAGCATGATCCGACCGTGCCGCCATGCTAAAATGGACGTCTGAGAAAGCTTCGCCTAATACTATGACATCGAGGCCCATATCTATTCTCGCGTGGTGGTTAGTGCGTAAAGGCCAATGGCCAACTTAGAACAAATAACCAAACATGTTAGTGCATTGGGGGCTCGTGGAGACGAGCAGAGACTCATGATAATGTGACCCCGTCACCCTGTCTCGTGGACTTACGGCAAGGGCCCAGACTGCCCGGCCGTGCCACGTAGAAAAGTCGCGGGTGCTCTACGGGCCCGCCTGACTTTCACATCAATTCGCGGGTACCCCTCAGGGATGACCCGACTTCAACAATGGTCTCAAGTAAAGTCCGGGTAACCGTGTGTCCAAAACATCAAGGAGGAACACCCGAGGATTCACCCTTGGTGAATTCTACTCGATGTAATCATCAAGGTGACGTAAGAGGAACCACCCTCGAGGTTCACACTTGAGGGGTTGCATGCCAGAGCCGTATCGGGAATGGTGAAGGAGGAACCACCCTCGTTGACCACGACCGAATAGCTACACTACACAGTTGTCATCGGGAGTGCGTTGTGAGGTCTCACCCTGGGCACTCGATAGTAGCTCTGCAGAGTTCAGCAACAAAAGGGGCGTGATGTGATGTGAGGTGTCGAGCTCTGATCGTCGATCATGTTGATCGAGTCGTCGATGATGAAGCGGGGGCAACAAGGACAAGGTGGGGGTCACTGATGGATCATTATCCAACCTATACTAAGCAGTTTAGGATAGGCATGTAGGTAACAATAGCATGTTACAAAACCAAGCTATGCATCAGAATAGGAGCAATCATTTACAGTAGCAAAATCTAATGCAAGCATGAGAGAATGGAATGGGTGATATTGGGATGAACAAAGGGGGGGCTTTCCTAGAAGCTCCGCTGAAAGGGAAGAAGGGTCGTCGCCGACGTAGTCGATCACAGGGGCGTCAGCAGCGGTCTCGGGGTCTACCGGAGAGAAGAAGGGGAAGAAACAATAAATACAGAGCAAACAAGTGCAATACTATGCATGACATGACGAAACGCGGTGCTAGGGGTGTTCTAATGCAGTGCTACACGATACCGGCGGAGGGGGATAACATCCGAGAAAGATTATTTTCTATGATTTTTCAAAGATTTAAGCGATATTCTGAAATTTAATATTAACTAAAAAGATGATACTGCATCAGCATGACATCATCCTGATGTCAGCAGTCAACCAACCAGTTGACTGGTCAAGCTGACGCCAGGGACCCACCTGTCATTCATAGTGGGTGGTTTAACAGATTTTAACTAATCTAATTAGCTAATTAGGCACTGGGCCTAACTGTCATTGGGGGCTGAGGTTAAACTAATTAATCTAATTAACTTAATTTAACTATTATTATTAATTATTATTAAACTTCTTCTTTTTAAAAGGGGCGCGTGGGTCCCCTAAGTCATAGGCCCAGGGGGCATAACGGGGCGGGCACGGGCATACGGGTGCGGGCGCGGGCGTTCGCCTGAACATGCACGGGCGTGAGGGCGCGGCGGGGCGCCGGCCAGGAGGAAGCGGGGCCGCGGTAGGCGGCGGCGCAGGGAGCGGCGACGGCCGCGAGCGGGCATGGGTGAGGAGCGGTGGCCAGTGGCGACCGCGGGAGAAGGCAGGTGCGGGGGCAAAGCGCAGCCGCAGGTAGCAGCTACAGCAGAAGCAGCAATCGGCGGCAGTAGCGGAAGAACAGCAAGGCGGCAGCGGCAATAGCAGCAGCCAAGCAGTAGCAGGCAACAGGCAGAGAAGGAGCTGCATAGCAGCCAGCAAAGCAGTAGCAGGTGAGGGGCACAGCGTGAGCGAAGGCGCGGCCACAGGCGGGACGCGGCGCAGGCGAGCGTCGGGTGAGGTAGGGGAAAACAAGGGGCGGCGGTGATGGCTAGCGACGATTGTAGGCGCGGGTGAGCGTGCACATGGTAGCGGAGCCACGCACAGGCGCGCGACCAGGGGCGCACCGGGCGCAGCGGTCGCGGCCAAAGGCCAGTCAGCATGGCCAGGGGCGCGACGGGCGCAGCTTCGGGCGGTGCACGACGACGGGAGTACATGAGAAGGTGGGGAAACGGAAGGCGGAGCTCACCGGGCCCTGTAGGTGTGCATAAGTGGGCTCGAGGAGGAGTCAGGGAGGCGTCGGAGCGGCCGGAGACGAGTCGGAGCGGCCGGAGATGAGTCGGAGCGGCCGGAGACGAGTCGAAGAGGCGGGTCGACGCGGATCGACGGTGGTGTTGTCGCGATGCCGAAGACGAGACGGTCGTGGGTGGCGCTGGCGAAGCTCCCCGGCGTCGATCTCGGGGTGCGGTCGACGAAGCGAAGCACGGCGGTCCTCAGGGACACAACCACACGGCACAGGGAGGCTGGTGGCCGCGTTGGTGCTGCGGCGACGGCGAGGGATCTGGAGGAGGGAGGCGAGCGCGAGGGAGGGAGAGGATGAGGGGGAAAGTGGGCAAGTGGAGGCGGGGACCGAGGAGGCGGGGAGGCCCGGGGCCTTATCCCCTCACCAACGAGGCTGCACGGGGCGGCGGACCGTATGCGGCGGGAACGGCTCGGTCGCATGAACAGAGAGGAGGAGAGTGATGAACGGGGAGGGGGAATGGGCCATTCGATTGGGCCAGCCCAAGTGGGTTAGGTCTAGGGGGCAGGGGGCTCTCTCCTTCTTTTCCTTTTTCTCTTTATAGTTTTATAAGTTAAACAACTAGCCCCTGTTTTATTCATTTCAGCGCATTTAAACACATTATAAAAATGTTGTTTCAACATGACAATTATCCTGGGATTATTTTCCACACTTTGAACATTATAGTTTTCATGTTTGACAAAATTTGAATTTTGACTTTAAACTCGGTTTTGAATTTGAATTGCGATTTGGATCAAGCAGAGATTAGTAACAGTAACATGATGACATGGCACCATTAACGGGGGATTACTGTAGCTTAATTATCCGGGCGCCACAATTCTCCTCCACTACAAGAAATCTCGTCCCGAGATTTAAGGGGTGTAGTAGGAGGAAAAACTCGAAAAGGAAGGGGCTCAACACAAGATAGGTACCTGGGGGCTATCTCGCGACATGGCATTGTAACATCCCAATTTTCCTAAATTAGGATGTTATTAGATCATTCATATGCATATCATATTTCTATTGCATTATTTGCTTTTTTCTGACATATTCAAATCATTATGCAACAAAGGCAATTTATTGGAGTGGAGATAATATGACTTCTCCCCTGTTTAACAAAAACTATTTTCATAAAAACTATTTTCAAAAATTGCATTAGTGTTGGAACTAGTGTTCCTGTAGTTTATAGCTGTAGTGCTATTTTGACTGTGTGTCTGGGTATTTTTATTTAGAATTTATATTGTCTATTTTATTTTATTTATTTTGTTTTCTGCTGCTGTGCTTAACAAAAAAGGCAGCGAGCCGGCCAGCCCGCGGCCCAGCTAGCCAGCCGGCCCAGCAGCGCCGCCCACACCACTGCAGCCACCGCGGCCCAGCACCACACCGCTGCAGCCCACAGCCACCGTAGCCCACGCGAAGTGGTACGCCCGCTCGCTCGCACCCGACCCGCACCCGGCCCGCTGTCCCCTCTCTCACTGACCGCGGGTCCCGCGTTTGTTTTCTCCTAGCTCCGACCGGACTGGAGCGCACATCGCGCCCAGCCGAGGCCGAGCCGGATCGACCTCGTGCTCCTGGTCCATCCCGTCTCCACCAGGGACACCGCACGCGAGGCAAGGCCCTAGGGGAGACCCCGCAGCCACTTCCTGGCCTCTGTTTCTGCCGCACGCACGCGCCCGCGCCGTTTGGATCTTGCCGCGGAGCTCGACCTGCCGCCACCATCGTCGGAGGTTTTCGTCGCCGTAAGAGCCCGCAGAGCCGCGCTGCGTGCACCCCTCGAACCCCCACTCGATGAAGAACTCTTTTGACACCTCGAAGTACCCTGCAGAGCACCAGAACGCTGCTGCCGCCACCGAAGCACAACGCTATTCTAGTCGCCGTTGCTGCCCACAGCGGACGCCCCGTCGCCGCCCGACCTCACCTACACCTCCGCCACTCCACGCCGCCTCCGCCCGTCACCTTGCCTTCGCCGGAGACCCACCGCAGGAGCGCCGCCGCCAACACCCGAGACCGCCGTCGTTTTCCTCTATTTTGGGTGAGCACACACGCCCGGCCAATCAAGAACTGCCACGTGGCAGTTGCTACATGAGCTGCTACAGTAACCGACCAGGAGGATTCTGTTTGTTTTTGTTCTTTTTCAGTTTTCAACTCTAACTTCAATTAGCTATAACTTCTATTCTATAAGTCCAATTTAGGTAATTCTTTTTCCTACGATCTCACAGAAATAAGCACATTATCACAGTACCAACTTTGTACATGTTTGCACTGTTTAAATTTGAATTCGTTCAAATTCAAATTAAATCTTCCGGAGGCCACAACTTTTAAATCGTTTATCGGAATCGAGTGATTCTTTTTGCTTTGTGACCATAGTGAAATTTAGGTGCTGTTAAGCTTCTGTAGTTGAGTTTCAAAAATGGTTTTCTTGCTGTTGGTTTTATTTTGGTTCTATTCGTGCTCCGATGATTGATTTGTTGAATTGTGTGAAACGTGTAGATTGTCCGGAGTGCGACGCGAACTATTGTCAGGAGTGTGACTTTCTGAACCAGAACCAAGGCAAGTTACATGTTGATCATCCTTTACCTATTGTTTTCTATGCATGTAGTTATATCACACTATGAATATATGCATGTATAGGATTAATACATAAATTTTGCTATGTTGTTGAGCTATCTTCCCGTGTTTTGCAAATCGTGGTAGTTGTAGCTTGCTATGCTTTGTAGACGGGGGTGGTTCGTGTATTCATTGAGCTTATGTGAGGCTATAAATATAACAAATTGAGTAGTAATTAAGGACTTAATTCACCTCTGGGCGGAATTGGTATTGAAGGGTGGTTTCAAGAACATCATGGTTTATACCCTCTGAATGTAAGTGGACGGCCGCCCAGGCTCAAAATGATCAGACAGACTTAGTGACTAGTAGCTTCCATGCGAAACCACTAGCTAAATGGGCTTTGTCTTAGTTGAGTAGGTTGTGGGATCCTCGCCCAGGTATGCTAGCAGATGTAGATATGAGTAGGTGTACCGGCTGCCGGGGGTGGAGGTGACTGCTTCTGAAGGACTTCGTCTCAATCTTCGGGTTGAGTCTAGTGGGTAAAGTGTGCAAAACTCTTCAGAGTATTAAAACTAATCATGATTAGCCGTGCCCCTGGTTATGGGTAAATTTGAGCCACTATGCCATTACAGTTGTTGTATGATCTTGACAAATGTGACACTTAATAAATTTGTTGGGCAACTTAATAAAGGGTAGGTTGGAGTTGATTTTGCCAACTCAACCATGTGTATTTAATTGTAGTAATAAAAGAACTAAATAAATTTTTTACTATTAGGTAGTTATGAGGACAAAATCAGCTTTCCGCAAAAATAAACCCTCAAGCCTTCCTTTTGTTATACTATGCATATACATGTAGGTCTGCTATATTATTACTCCTGTGTAACTTGCCAATACATTCAAAGTATTGACCTATATGGCTGCAACGTCTCATGTTGCAGGATATCCAGACAAAGAGTAAGGTACCGTTAGGGTCGCGAGTCTTCACTCAACATCGCCAGTGGGCTAAGACTCATCGTTATTTTCTACTACTTTCCGCTGTTTGATTGAATAAAGCTGGCCAAGTGCTATGCAGATTGTTTTATTTTATACATTCTGGATCATACGTTGTAATAAATGATGCACTTGCTATTCTGGTATTCATCTATACTGTGTGTGCTAGCGAGTTCGATCCAGGGACTAGCACAGTAAGCATAAAGACTCAAATCCTTCGAGGTTTGGTCGTTACAGATGGTATCAGAGCAGTGTGTTGACTGTAGGACATGACCCTAGAAAATGGATTAGAAAAGCCATAGGAGTGAAAATTATTTTATAAAACTAGGTATACTTCTTACTGTTTATTAGTTAACCCCTCAAGTATCTTGAACAGTTAAGTAGGAACTAGTGTTGAGACCACCATTCATGTTTGTTTTATATTGCAACGTTATCGTGTTAGCGTATCTGATTATGCCCACTTTCGTGGTATGAAGATACTAGATTGTTTGCTTGATTGGTAGTTTGTTTGTTAAATTATATCTTGTCGAAATTATTCGACTATATATATATAATATTATCATATTGTTTGTTGTTAGTTTGTTTGTTGGTGTTATTCGTTATTGTGTTTTGTTGGCTTGATCATATTATGCATATGGGTAGAATATATTTATATATACATAGCGTTTGGCCCTATTATATCTATAACTCTTCTATGCTTGCCCACCAGATGTCGCCGAGGCATGATAATAGGCGTAATGCTGCAGGAGGAGACAATAATGGCAATGATGTACCGCCATACATGTAGCAGTTGCTTCAGGGACAAGCTCAGTTGATCCAGTTGCTTGTCCAGAACCAGAACAACAACAATAACAACAACAATCCACCGCCACCTCCACCAGTGGATATGCTTACCAGGTTCTTGAGGTTGAATTCTCAGAGGTTCTCCAGTTCCCCTGAACCTATTATAGCTGATGACTAGCTCCGTGCAGTCAATAGGAACCTGGAGACGGTTGGATGCACAGATGCAGAGAGGGTGAGGTTTGCCTCACATTTGTTGGAGGGTCCTGCTACAGCTTGGTGGGACAACTACTTGGTCACTTATCCCATTGCTACTATCACATGGCCTCAGTTTCAGGATGCTTTTCGTGCTGCACATGTGTCGGCTGGTGCTATGAGTCTGAAAAAGAAGGAGTTCCGCAGTTTGCGCCAGGGAGGTCGCACAGTTAATGCGTATGTGGAGGAATTTAATAATCTTGCACGTTATGCTCCTAATGATGTTAACACTGATGCAGCTAGGCAGGAGAAATTCTTGGAGGGCCTTAATGATGAGTTGAGCCTTCAGTTGACAGTGGCCACTTTTAGGAATTGTCAGGACCTGATTGATAAGGCTATTGTGCTGGAGGGAAAGCAACATGCCATAGAGAATCGCAAGAGGAAGTACAACAACAATAATAGGTATAATTCAGGACCACAGCAGAAGCCACGCACTTCATCATGGTAATGGAGGTAATGGACATAATCATCATGGAGGTAATGGGCATCATAATCACCATGGAGGAAATGGCCACAACCATAATGGCCACCATCATCACAATGGGCACAAGAGTAACAATGGCAATGGTAGAGGTAATGGTAATGGTAATGGAGGGAATAATAACCAGAGCCACCAAAGTATGCCTATGCAGAGGGATATTAGCCAGGTTCAGTGCTATAAGTGTAGGCAGATGGGCCACTACTCCAATGCTTGTCCAGAGAGCAAGAACGGTAATGGGAATTCAGGAGTGAGCAAGCCAAACCCGATCCAAAGGGGTCATGTCAACCATGTTAATGTGGAGGAGGTCTACAATGAACCCGATGCAGTGATTGGTAAGTTTTTGATCAATTCAATACCTGCGCTTGTTCTTTTTGATTCTGGTGCATCACATTCATTCATATCACGGGTATTTTTGGATAAACATAAGCTGTCTACCGTAGTACTTAAGTCACCTATTCTAGTAAGTTCTCCGGGGGCTGAGATGGCAGCAAGTTTGGGTTGTTTTCAGATGCCTTTGTCTATTGGGAAGCATGTTTTTCCTACAGATTTAATTATACTGAAGTCACAAGGTCTGGATATTATTTTGGTTATGGACTGGATAATCAAGTATGAGGGTCTTATTGATTGTGCCAGTCGATCTATTACTCTCAGTGCACCAGGAGGGAAGAGGATCAAATATGTATGTAAGTATAAGCATAAGAAGGTACATGTGAACTCTCTTAAGGGGGCTAGCCTGGAAGAGGTGCCAATCGTGAGGGATTATCCAGATGTGTTTCCAGAGGAGTTGCCAGGTATGCCACCAGATAGAGATATTGAGTTTCTTATTGATTTAATACCGGGCACTGGACCTATTGCAAAGAGACCGTATAGAATGCCTCCTCAAGAGTTGGAAGAATTGAAGAAGCAGATAAGAGAATTGCAGGCACAAGGATTTATTCGCCCAAGTTCATCACCTTGGGGAGCTCCAGTTTTGTTTGTGGAGAAAAAGGATTGAACCTTTAGGATGTGTGTTGATTATCATTCTCTGAATGAGGTAACCATTAAGAATAAATATCCTTTGCCTATGATAAATGATCTGTTTGACCAGTTGGAGGGAGCTACTGTGGTTTCTAAGATTGATCTCCGTTCTGGTTATCATCAATTGAAGATTTGTGAGCAAGATATTCCAAAGACTGCTTTTACTACGAGGTATGGGTTGTATGAATATACTGTTATGTCATTTGGATTGACTAATGCTCCTGCATACTTCATGAATATGATGAACAAGGTGTTTATCGAGTTCTTGGATAAATTTGTGGTTGTTTTCATTGATGATATATTGGTATTCTCCAAGAATAAGCAAGAGCATGAGGTGCATCTGTGTTTGGTATTGGAGAAACTGAGGGAACATCAGTTGTATGCCAAGTTCATCAAATGTGAGTTTTGGCTGGATGAGGTAGCTTTCCTTGGACATGTTGTGTCAGGTAATGGAGTTGCAGTTGATCCATCTAAGGTTGCTGCAGTTACAGAGTGGGAGACACCCACGACAGTTGGAGAGATTCGCAGCTTTTTGGGCCTTGCAGGTTATTACAGGAGGTTTATTGAGAACTTTTCCAAGATCGCAAAGCCTATGACTGAATTGCTGAAGAAAGAGAAGAAATTTGTTTGGACTGATGAATGTGAAGCCAGTTTTCAGGAGTTGAAGCAGCGTTTGGTTACAGCACCAGTCTTAACTCTGCCAGACATACATAAGGACTTCTAGGTATATTGTGATGCTTCTCGTCAAGGACTTGGGAGTGTTTTGATGCAGGAAGGTAAAGTTGTTTCTTATGCTTCCCACAAGCTTAATAATCATGAGCATAATTATCCTACACATGATTTGGAGTTAGCCTCAGTTGTGCATGCATTGAAAACTTGGAGGCCATATCTTATTGGTAATCATTGTGATATATTTACTAATCATAAGAGCTTGAAGTATATTTTTACTCAGAAGGATTTGAACCTCAGGCAGAGGAGATGGTTGGAGCTTATTAAAGATTATGATTTGAATGTGCAGTATCATCCTGGTAAGTCTAATGTTGTTGCTGATGCATTGAGTCGTAGGAGCCATGCTAATGCAATTAATATTGATAATATGCCACCCGAGTTATGTGAACAGTTCAGGAATCTCAGGTTGGAGATGGTTCCTAAGGGATATTTAGCAACACTTGAGGTAAAGCCTACTTTGCTTGACAGGATCAGAGAAGCTCAAAAGAATGATAAGGAGATTGCTGAGATAAAAGAGAATATGGTTAAAGGTAAGGCAAAAGGTTTCCATGAGGATGAACATGGAGCCATATGGTTTGAGAAGCGTATTTGTGTACCTCAAGATGCAGATATCAGGAAGTTGATTCTTCAAGAGGCGCATGATTCACCTTATTCTATTCACCCAGGTAATACTAAGATGTATTTGGATTTGAGGGAAAGATTTTGGTGGCCTAGCCTGAAGAGGGAGATTGTTGGGTATATTGCAACATGTGATGTGTGCCAGAGAGTTAAAGCAGAACATCAGAGACCAGCAGGTTTGTTACAGCCACTGCCTATACCTGATTGGAAGTGGGATGAGATTGGTATGGACTTCATTACAGGTTTACCCAGGACTCGATTAGGTTATGATTCTATTTGGGTAGTTGTTGATCGTTTGACTAAAGTTGCTCACTTCATCCCAGTAAAGACTACTTATACCAGTGCTCAGCTAGCAAAAATGTATATGTCTAAAATTGTTTGTCTGCATGGAGTTCCAAGGAAGGTAGTGTCTGATAGAGGTACTCAGTTCACATCCAAATTTTGGCGTCAGTTGTATGAATCCTTGGGCACCAGGCTGGAGTTCAGTACAGCTTTCCATCCACAGACAGATGGGCAGACAGAGAGGGTAAATCAGATTTTGGAGGATATGTTGAGAGCTTGTGCTTTGGACTATGGGTCCAGTTGGGATGATAATTTACCTTATGCAGAGTTCTCATATAATAACAGTTATCAGGCTAGTCTGAAGATGGCACAGTTTGAGGTATTGTATGGCAGAAAGTGCAGGACACCGTTGATGTGGGATGAGGTTGGAGAACGTCAATTCTTTGGACTAGACTTGATCAGAGATGCTGAGGAGAAGGTCAAGTTGATTCGTGACAGGCTAAAGATAGCACAATCCAGGCAGAAGAGTTATGCAGATGCAAAACGTAAGGAGGTGACATATGAGGTAGGAGACCATGCATATCTTAGAGTTTCACCACTTCGTGGAATTAAGAGGTTTGGAATTAAGGGTAAGTTAGCACCACATTTTGTGGGGCCTTACAAGATCTTGGAGCGTAGAGGCGAGGTAGCTTATCAGCTGGAGTTGCCAGAATCCTTGTCAGGAGTTCATGATGTGTTTCGTGTATCTCAGTTGAAGAAGTGCCATGTAGAGATGATGGATGTTCCATTGAGGGACACAGTGCCACTTCAGGCAATTCAGTTGGAGAGTGATTTGACATATGAGGAGAAGCCTATTAAGATTCTGGAGACAGCAGAGAGAGTTACTCGCACCAAGACAATTAAGTTATGCAAGGTTCAGTGGGATCATCACACCTATTTGCTAGCCAGCCGAAATCTCGAGGGCGAGATTCATCTTAAGGGGGGTAGGTTTGTAACATCCCAATTTTCCTAAATTAGGATGTTATTAGATCATTCATATGCATATCATATTTTTATTGCATTATTTGCTTTTTTCTGAAATATTCAAATCATTATGCAACAAAGGCAATTTATTGGAGTGGAGATAATGTGACTTCTCCCCTGTTTAAAAATGTTCATAATGTGCAGAATATTATTTCTAGTTCATCTAATATGTTCTGGTAATTTTTGCAATCTTCAAAATATTTTATTTGAGTGTTTTGTTGCTGTTATGTGTTGCCTATTGCATAAAAACTATTTTTGAAAATTGCATTAGTGTTGGAACTAGTGTTCCTGTAGTTTATAGCTGTAGTGCTATTTTGACTGTGTGTCTAGGTATTTTTATTTAGAATTTATATTGTGTATTTTATTTTATTTATTTTGTTTTCTGCTGCTGTGTTTTAAAAAAAAGGCAGCGAGCCGGCCAGCTAGCGGCCCACCCAGCCGGCCCAGCAGCGCCGCACACACCACTGCAGCCACCGCGGCCCAGCACCACACCGCTGCAACCCATAGCCACCGCAGCCCACGCGAAGCGGTACGCCCGCTCGCTCGCACCTGACCCACCCGACCCGCTGTCCCCTCTCTCACTGACCGCGGGTCCCGTGTCTGTTTTCTCCTAGCTCCGACCGGACTGGAGCGCACATCGCGCCCAGCCGAGGCCGAGCCGGATCGACCTCGCGCTCCTGGTCCATCCCATCTCCACTAGGGACACCGCACACAAGGCAAGGCCCTAGGGGAGACCCCGCAGCCACTTCCTGGCCTCTGTTTCTGCCACAGGCACGCGCCCGCGCGGTTTGGATCTTGCCGCGGAGCTCGACCCGCCGCCACCGTCGTCGGAGGTTTTCATCGCCATAAGAGCCCGCAGAGCCGCGCTGCCTGCACCCCTCGAACCCCCACTCGATGAAGTACTCTTTTGACACCTCGAAGTACCATGCAGAGCACCAGAACGCTGCCGCCGCCGCCGAAGCACACCGCTATTCTCGTCGCCGTTGCTGCCCGCAGAGGACGCCCCGTCGCCGCCCGACCTCACCTACACCTCCGCCACTCCACGCCGCCTCCGCCCGTCGCCTCGCCTTCGCCGGAGACCCACCGGAGGAGCGCCACCGCCAACGCCCGAGACCGCCGTTGTTTTCCTCTATTTTGGGTGAGCACACACGCCCGGCCAATCAAGAACTGCCACGTGGCAGTTGCTACATGAGCTGCTACAGTAACCGACCAGGAGGATTCTGTTTGTTTTTGTTCTTTTTCAGTTTTCAACTCTAACTTCAATTAGCTATAACTTCTATTCTATAAGTCCAATTTAGGTAATTCTTTTTCCTATGATCTCACAGAAATAAGCACATTATCACAGTACCAACTTTGTACATGTTTGCACTGTTTAAATTTGAATTCGTTCAAATTCAAATTAAATCTTCCGGAGGCCATAAGTTTTAAATCGTTTATCGGAATCGAGTGATTCTTTTTGCTTTGTGACCATAGTGAAATTTAGGTGCTGTTAAGCTTCTGTTGTTGAGTTTCAAAAATGGTTTTCTTGCTGTTGGTTTTATTTTGGTTCTATTCGTGCTCCGATGATTGATTTGTTGAATTGTGTGAAACGTGTAGATTGTCCGGAGTGCGACGCGAACTATTGTCAGGAGTGTGACTTTCTGAACCAGAACCAATGAAAGTTACATGTTGATCATCCTCAACCTATTGTTTTCTATGCATGTAGTTATATCACACTATGAATATATGCATGTATAGGATTAATATATAAATTTTGCTATGCTGTTGAGCTATCTTCCCGTGTTTTGCAAATCGTGGTAGTTGTAGCTTGCTATGCTTTGTAGCCGGGGTCGTTCGTGTATTCATTGAGCTTATGTGAGGCTATAAATATAACAAATTGAGTAGTAATTAAGGACTTAATTCACCTCTGGGCGGAATTGGTATTGAAGGGTGGTTTCAAGAACATCATGGTTTATACCCTCTGAATGTAAGTGGACGGCCGCCCAGGCTCAAAAAGATCAGGCAGACTTAGTGACTAGTAGCTTCCATTCGCAACCACTAGCTAAATGGGCTCTGGCTTAGTTGAGTAGGTTGTGGGATCCTCGCCCAGGTAAGCTAGCAGATCTAGATATGAGTAGGTGTACCGGCTGCCGGGGGTGGAGGTGACTGCTTCTGAAGGACTTCGTCTCAATCTTCGGGTTGAGTCTAGTGGGTAAAGTGTCCAGAACTCTGCAGAGTATTAAAACTAATCATGATTAGCCGTGCCCCCGGTTATGGGTAAATTTGAGCCACTATGCCATTACAGTTGTTGGATGATCTTGACAGATGTGACACTTAATAAATTTGTTGGGCAATTTAATAAAGGGTTGGTTGGAGTTGATTTTGCCAACTCAACCTTGTGTATTTAATTGTAGTAATAAAAGAACTAAATAAAAATTTGACTATTAGGTAGTTATGAGGACAAAATCAGCTTTCTGCAAAAATAAACCCTCAAGCCTTCCTTTTGTTATACTATGCATATACATGTAGGTCTGCTATATTATTACTCCTATGTAACTTGCCAATACATTCAAAGTATTGACATATATGGGTGCAACGTCTCATGTTGTAGGATATCCAGATGAAGAGTAAGGTACTGTTAGGGTCGCGAGTCTGCACTCAGCATCGCCAGTGGGCTATGATGGGACTCATCATTATTTTCTACTACTTTCCGCTGTTTGATTGAATAAAGCTGGCCAAGTGCTATGCAGATTGTTTTATTTTATACATTCTGGATCATACGTTGTAATAAATGATGCACTTTCTATTATGGTATTCATCTATACTGTGTGTGCTAGCGAGTTCGATCCAGGGACTAGCACAGTAAGCACAGAGACTCAAATCCTTCGAGGTTTGGTCGTTACAGGCATAGAGGCATCTCTCGAGTTCAAATTCAAGAAAGTCATCGAGAGCAAGGCTAGAAGGTGCAATAAGAAGCTTCAAGCGGATGGACAATCATTCGATGTTTGAAACAGAGTGTGAAAAGGGGTTCAGAGCATCGTGAACAAGTATTGCATCTGATACCAGAACAGATCGCAAGAAGGTGGCTCGTGAATTACATATGAAGCCAAGCGTGAGGAACAATTTTGGAAGACAAGGATGTACCGGAGGGTCAGGTTTCGATCTTGTGGAACTGTGGGTTATGGGCCCACCATGTGGGTTAACAACAGGAAGGCGCTAATCATTTTGCACAGTCATGATAGCAAGGCAAGTCAGAGGATAGCCTATCAATTATGTTGGCAACAACATTGGTACCAAGGGCGAGGGACAAAGAGAACCATTTTCCTGCTCGCAAGGCGAGGTGGACCAATAGGCAAAGTTCTCGTCCATCGGTGGCTACCGGAATGTCATCAACAATAGTAACAAGGTCTTACTGACAGAGTTGTACACCGAGGTGTTTTCATAAGCAGGGAATTATCACTGCTCAAATATGTTAGGTTACAAGAAAGGTCAGACAAAACAATGGAAAGAAAAGTGTAGACCCGAATTAGTTATCGATGTTCTCGAGTGTCTAAAACTCAGAACCTGTGGAAAATTGGAATCGGCGAGAAATAATAGTTGATGAAGAACACATAAGAAGTTATGTACTTCTGTGATATTCTTGAGATACCAGAGGGTTATACTCGAAGGTAGATCACAGTACAAGTTGGACAGGTGAAGCGATCTGAAGAAGACAAGTACTTTAACTTGTCTGAGAATGGAATCAAAGGAGAACAATCATGGTCGGAACCACGGTTGCAAAGGACCAATTATAGATACAAGATGAACTTATCACAAGGGGATTATTATTATAACAAGAAGCTTCCATCATAAGTCCCACATCGGGTCCGTGGGCATGAACACAAAGATTCAAGGTCGACTCCCACTTCATCAATGCATAACTTTCCATTTACTTCTCGTCTTTGACAAAGTTGTACAGTCAAACTTCACAAGTAAATAACTCAATCTCGGAGTAGAGCATGATTGAGGAAGCAGAAGATACATTTTACCAAAGGCATTATGTATCCGAGGAAAAGCTCACAAGATTACTGTATATGAAGGATGATGTCGGATAGAACCCCACAAAGGATCTGGTGGTTCACAAGGGATCTGATGTGAGCTTCGGCACTCAACCAGAATATGAAAGAATGTGGGGATATCAGATTATAGAAAAAAATCACTAAATCTAAGCTCGAATGCAAAGGGGATTATGATTTCCAAAATCAAGGGATCGGAAGCAAACGCTCTGATCAAGGATGGAAATCTGATTGGCCGAGAACCAGCTCATGTTCGGGAAGACATCTGAGCCGGAAAGATAATCTATAAGGGTCAACTGATGATTGCGACTATTGACAAACATATCAAATCGAAAGACTCGAAATGATAATGACAAAGGATGTCAATGGATATTGCTGGGCATATGGAATTAACCAGAGTGTAGGCATTGAAGACCTTCTAGAGAAATAGGCGACAGAGGTCCTCGAAAGCTTGGATTGCATTACAAAGTATCTTATGAAGCATAAGAATAACTGGGGATGAATGGATACTCGATAAGAGCGAGTAATTATCCGTAGGGGTATTCATGCGGCAAGAAACTGTAAGGCAGTAGGCACAAAGGATTCTCGGAACATTGGAGAGTATTTCAGGACATCTTGTAATAACAAGAGGAACTAGGGATGAAGGTATGAACAACAACGTAGTTAGTTGTGCATAAGGATTTATCGGTGGTAGGGATCGTAACGGCGATGGGTTACAAGGGTCTCGGAAAACATCGAAGAGTAACTTCAGAATCTTCTGGTGCACCAAGAAATCATCAGGAGTGAGGGGCTCTCTGGCAGAAAGTATTTACGAGAACCTACAGTTAGAGTTAACAAAATCATTTAACCCGAATAGAAGAGAGGTCAGAGTCCTAGAGTATAAATGAGGAATAAAAGATCCTAATACCACCCAATTGGCGTGGGCCTGTAAGCCACACATCCATGTTAGTACATCGGTTTTTCTCAAAGTCTAGACTAAACTTCAACCAAGGAGTTGGAAATGGCGTTCCTACAGGCAGTCGGCTCTGATACCAACTTGTGACGCCCCCGATTCGACCGTACACTAATCATACACGCAAATGTGTACGATCACGATCAGGGACTCACGGGAAGATATCACAACACAACTCTAGACACAAATAAAATAATACAAGCTTTATATTACAAGCCAGGGGCCTCGAGGGCTCGAATACATAGCTCGGTGCACAAGAGTCAGTGGAAGCAACAATATCTGAGTACAGACATTAGTTAACAAGGATGCCTTAAGAAGGCTAGCACAAAAGCAACACGATCGAAAAGGCAAGGCCTCCTGCCTGGGACCTCCTAACTACTCCTCGTCGTCGGCGGTCTCCATGTAGTAGTAGGCGATGGGGTGGCATCTGGCTCCTGGGATCCACCATCTGGTTGCAACAACCAGAAAGAAGAAGGGGGAAAGGGGTAGCAAAGCAACCGTGAGTACTCATCCAAAGTACTCGCAAGCATCAGATCCATACTAAGTATGCATTGGTATCAAAGGAAGGGATGTATCTGTGGACTGAACTGCAGAATTCCAGAATAGAGGGGAAGGCCTTGCCTATCGAAGACTAGCATCTTCAAGCAGCTTCAAGCATCTTGTAGCATGTAGAAGAGTAAAGAATAGCAGCTTATAATTAACAAACATGTTGTAGCATCAACGCCCAGAGATACTTCCTCAACTCCCTACGAGAAAGCAATCCCGGAGCCACATATCCAGCAAATATCTCGAGTATCCAATTCTAGTTATATAAGATTCGGATACAAGTCTGAACGTCCATTGCCGTGGACACAGTATTCAAATATATAACTTCCCTGCAGGGGTGCACCACGTTACCCAACACGCATGATCACTCTGGTCGGACACACCTTTCTGGGGTCAATGCCCGGCCTCGGAAGATCAACACGTCGCAGCCCTACCTAGGCTCAGCCGAGAGGTCCCTGCCGGTCTACATCCTAAGTGCCCCGGGGTCTTGGGCCCATCGCCCGTTGCACTCCGGGTCGTTGCGCGCAGGGTGGATACCAGCACCGCCTCGGATGGCCAGCATGATCCGACCGTGCCGCCATGCTGAACTGGACGTCTGAGAAAGCTTCACCTAATACTGTGACGTCGAGGCCCATATCTATTCTCGCGTGGTGGTTAGTGCGTAAAGGCCAATGGCCAACTCAGAACAAATAACCAAACATGTTAGTGCATTGGGGGCTCGCGGAGACGAGCAGAGACTCATGATAATGTGACCCCGTCACCCCGTCTCGTGGACTTACGGCAAGGGCCCAGACTGCCCGGCCGTGCCACGTAGAAAAGTCGCGGGTGCTCTACGGGCCCGCCCGACTTTCACATCAATTCGCGGGTACCCCTCAGGGATGACCCGACTTCAACAATGGTCTCAAGTAAAGTCCGGGTAACCGTGTGTCCAAAACATCAAGGAGGAAAACTCGAAAATTCACCCTTGGTGAATTCTACTCGATGTAATCATCAAGGTGAACGTAAGAGGAACCACCCTCGAGGTTCACACTTGAGGGGTTGCATGACAGAGCCGTATCGGGAATGGTGAAGGAGGAACCACCCTTGTTGACCACGACTGAATAGCTACACTATAGAGTTGTCATCGGGAGTGCGTTGTGAGGTCTCACCCTCGGCACTCGATAGTAGCTCTGCAGAGTTGAGCAACAAAAGGGGCGTGATGTGATGTGAGGTGTCGGGCGCTGGTCGTCGATCATGTTGATCAAGTCTTCGATGATGAAGCAGGGGCAACAAGGACAAGGTGGGGGTCACTGATGGATCACTATCCAACCTATACTAAGCAATTTAGGATAAGCATGTAGGTAACAATAGCATGTTACAAAGGCAGGCTATGCATCAGAATAGGAGCAATCAATTAAAGTAGCAAAATCTAATGCAAGCATGAGAGAATGGAATGGGTGATATAGGGATGGTCAAAGGTGGGGGGCTTTCCTGGAAGCTCCGCTGAAAGGGAAGAAGGGTCGTCGTCGACGTAGTCGATCACAGAGGCATCAGCAGCGGTCTCGGGGTCTACCGAAGAGAAGAGGGTGAAGAAACAATAAATACAGAGCAAACAAGTGCAATACTATGCATGACATGACGAAACACGGTGCTAGGGGTGTTCTAACATAGTGCTACACGATACCGGCGGAGGGGGATAACATCCGGGAAAGATTATTTTCTATGATTTTTCAAAGATTTAAACAATATTCTGAAATTTAATATTAACTAAAAAGATGATACTGCATCAGCATGACATCATCCTGATGTCAGCAGTCAACCAGCCAGTTGACTGGTCAAGCTGACGCCAGGGACCCACCTGTCATTCATAGTGGGTGGTTTAACAGATTTTAACTATTCTAATTAGCTAATTAGGCACTGGGCCTAACTGTCATTGGGGGCTGAGGTTAAACTAATTAATCTAATTAACTTAATTTAACTATTATTATTAATTATTATTAAACTTGTTCTTTTTTAAAAGGGGCGCGTTGGTCCCCGAGTCATAGGCCTAGGGGGCATAACGGGGTGGGCACGGGCATACGGGTGCGGGCGCGGGCGTTCGCCTGAACATGCACGGGCGTGAGGGCGTGGCGGGGCGCCGGCCAGGAGGAAGTGGGGCCGCGGTAGGCGGAGGCGCAGGGAGCGGCGACGGCCGCGAGCGGGCATGGGTGAGGAGCGGTGGCCAGTGGCGACTGCGGGAGAAGGCAGGTGCGAGGGCAGAGCGCAGCCGCAGGTAGCAGCCACAGTAGAAGCAGCAATTGGCGGAAGTAGCAGAAGAACGGCAAGGCGACAGCGACATAAGTAGCGGCGGTAGCAGCAGCCAAGCAGTAGCAGGCAACAGGCAGGGAAGGAGCAGCATAGCAGCCAGCAAAGCAGTAGCAGGTGAGGGGCACAACGCGAGCGAAGGCGCGGCCACGGGCGGGACGCGGCGCGGGCGAGCATCGGGTGAGGCAGGGGAAAACAAGGGGTGGGGTGACGGCTAGCGATGAGTGCAAGCGCGGGCGAGCGCGCGCACGGTAGAGGGGCCACGCACAGGTGCGCAGCTAGGGGCGCGCCGGGCACAGCGGTCGCGGCCAAAGGCCGGTGAGCGTGGCCAAGGGCGCGACGGGCGTAGCTACGGGCGGTGCACGACAACGGGAGTATAGGAGAAGGTGGGGAAACGGAAGGCGGAGCTCACCGGGCCCTATAGGTGTGCATAAGTGGGCTCGAGGAGGAGTCGGGGAGGCGTCGGAGCGGCCGGAGACGAGTCGAAGAGGCGGGTCGACACAGATCGACGGTGGTGTTGTCGCGATGCCGAAGACGAGACGATCGTGGGCGGCGCTGGTGAAGCTCCCCGGCGTCGATCTCGGGGTGCGGTCGACGAAGCGAAGCACGGCGGTCCCCGAGGACACAACCACGCGGCACTGGGAGGCCGGTGGCCGCGATGGTGCTGCGGCGACGGCGAGGGATCTGGAGGAGGGAGGCGAGCGCGAGGGAGGGAGAGGATGAGGGGGCAAGTGGACAAGTGGAGGCGGGGATCGAGGAGGCGGGGAGGCGCGGGGCCTTATCCCCTCACCAACGAGGCTACACGGGGCGGCAGACCGGGTGCGGCGGGAACGGGTCGGTCGCATGAACAGAGAGGAGGAGAGTGATCAACGGGGAGGGGGAATGGGCCATTCGGCTGGGCCAGCCCAAGTGGGTTAGGTCTAGGGGGCAGGGGGCTCTCTCCTTCTTTTCCTTTTTCTCTTTATAGTTTTATAAGTTAAACGACTAGCCCCTGTTTTATTCATTTCAGAGCATTTAAACACATTATAAAAATGTTGTTTCAACATGACAATTATCCTGGGATTATTTGCCACACTTTGAGCATTTTAGTTTTCATGTTTGACAAGATTTGAATTTTGACTTTAAACTCGGTTTTGAATTTGAATTGCGATTTGGATCAAGCAAACATTAGTAACTGTAACATGATGACATGGCACCATTAACGGGGGATTACTGTAGCTTAATTATCCGGGCGTCACATCTATTTATCCAATCTACCACAAATTTATCTATCTTTTTACTATGGAGGGATTGACAACCCCTCTTACGCGTTGGGTTGCAAGTATTTGTTCTTTGTGTGCAGGTACCGTTTACATAGTGTTGCATGGTTCTCCTACTGGATTGATACCTTGGTTTCATAACTGGGGGAAATACCTACCATAGTTATGCTGCATCAACCCTTCCTCTTTGGGTAAATACCGACGCAGTTTCAAGCGACATCGAAAGGAATTTATGTCGTCTTTGCCGAGGAGACATCTTCAACATCTATCAGGTTCCTAATCACAAATTGCATCTCCTTGCTAGTTACATTATTTGCCATTTTCCTCTCATTTTCATCTCCCCGACTTCACAAAAATTTGCCTTTTTATTCGCCCTCTTTTTTGTTCACCATTTACTCGTCAGATCTATCTTTTTGTTTGCGTTCTTGTTTGTGTATTCACGTGTCTCCAGAAAATACCAAATTGTCTGATTTTTCCAATACCTATAATAAAGATTTTATTAGCACTCCGATTGCTCCGCTCGCCACTAGTGCGGAGTCTTGTTATATTAATGCTGCTTTCTTGAATCTTGTGATGGAAGACCAATTTTTTGGTACTCGTAATGAGGACACCGCGTCCCATCTGAACAAATTCATAGAATTGTGTGATATGCAAAATAAAAAATATGTGGACAATGATATTGTGAATTTGAAATTATTTCCTTTCTCTTTGAGGGATCGTGCAAACACTTGGTTTTCTTCTTTGCCTCGCAATAGTATCGATGCTTGGGATAAGTACAAAGATGCTTTTATTACTAAGTATTTTCCGCCCGTGAAAATTATTTCCCTTGGAACTCAGATCATGAATTTTAAGCAACTTTAGCATGAAAATGTTCCACAATCTTGGGAAAGAATGAAATTAATGCTAAGAAATTGTCCTACGCATGGTTGAAATCTTTGGATGATCATACAAAACATTTATGCGGGATTGAATTTTGTTTCTAGAAATCTTTTGGATTCCTCCGCGGGTGGTACTTCCATGGAAATTACTTTGGGTGAAGCTACTAAATTACCTGATAATATTATGGAAAATTACTCACAATGGCATACCGAAAGAGCTCCAACTAGTAAAAAGGTTAATTCGATTGAAGAAATTAGTACTTTGAGTGAAAAAGTTGATGCTCTTATGAAATTGGTTGCAATTAAAAGTGCTCCTATTGATCTTAATGTTGTGCCTTTATGTACTTTGATTTAGCAAAATAGTGATCCCGTAGATGTGAATTTTGTCTCGTGAAACAATTTCAATAACAATGCTTATAGAGGTAATTTTAATCCTAGGCCTTTTCCCGGAAATTCCTCTAATAGTTATCATAGTTCCTATGGAAAAATCTTCTTACAATAATAATAGGAACCCCTCTGATCTTGAGAGTAATATTAAAGAATTTATCAATGCTCAGAAAGTTTTCAATACTATGATAGAAGAAAAATTGAGTAAACTTGATGATATGTCTAGAAGCATTGATAGAATTTCGCATGATGTAGAAAATCTCAAGATTAAAAAAATTTCCACCCAATGTTGATCTCAATAAATTAATTAAAGCTTTATATGTTTCTATGGATGAAAGTAAGAAAAGAACCGCTAGGCTTAGAGCTAAAAGAGAATTTTTAGAAAGAGCATTTTCTACCGATTGCTTCCATAAAAATGATGAAGATCTTAAGATGATTGGTGTTTCTTCTATTGATTCCTTGTTCAGTAAGAATAAAATTGATGATAAAAGGACTGAAGAAGAGTCAACTTTAGTTAGAAGGCGTCACGATAATTCGGAGGGTGAAAGTCTTGATGAAAAAATTGCTAAAAGTGGGTTTGGAGAGGTCAAAACTTTAACTAGTGATGTGCCCACTATTTTGGATTATAAAGACTCTAATTATGATAATTTCTCTTTGATTTAATGCATTTCTTTGTTGCAATCCATGATAAATTCACCTCATGTCTATGAACAAAATAAAGCTTTTACTAAACATATCGTAGATGCCATGATGAAAGCTTTAGAAGAAAAGTTGGAATTAGAGATCTCGGTTCCTAGAAAATTATATTATGAATGGGAACCTACCATTAAAGTCAAGATTAAAAATTATGAGTGTTTTGCTTTATATGATTTGGGTGCTAGTATTTCCATAATTCTGAAATCTCTATGTGATGTGCTTAGTCTTACTGATATTGAAGAATGTTCTCTTAATTTTCACTTGGCGGATTCCACTATTAAAAAGCCTTTGGGAAGAATTAATGATGTTCTTATTCTTGCAAATACGAATTATGTGCCCATAGATTTCATTGTTCTTGATATTGATTGTAGTCCATCTTGTCCTATCATACTTGGTAGATCGTTTTTTCGCACTATAGGTGTTGTGATTGATATGAAAGAAGGGAATATTAAATTTCAGTTTCCGCTAAGAAAGGGTATGGAACACTTCCCTAGGACAAGAATTAAGCCATCATATGAATCAATCATGAGGACATCCTATGGGACTAAAACTAAAGATGACAATACCTAAATCAATGCATTATGCCTAGCTAGGGGCATAAAACGATATTGCTTGTTGGGAGGCAACCCAATGAATAAAATTTATTTTTGCCTTTTTCTTTCTGTTTTTGAGTGTTTGCACAATTATGCTACTATTATGATTGTGTTTTTCATGTTTTATTTAGTGTTTGTGCCAAGTAAATCCCGTGGGATTATGTTTGGTGATAGTTGATTTGATCTTGTTGGAAAACAGAAACTTTTGTGTATAGTAAAACAATTCTTAACAATCATAGAAGCGACAAAAAATTCTGAGTTTTTTTACACAAGATTGATATAAAAATTGCCTACATTTTCTTAAATTTTTAGAATTTTTGGAGTTACATAAGTATGAGTAAAATTCGCATCTATACAAATTGTTCTGTTTTTGACAAATTCTGTTTTCTTTGCATTGTGTGCTTGTTTTGATGAATCTATGGTTTGTATCGGGGGGTATAATCCATGGTAAAGTTAGAATAAAGTAGGTATAATGAAAAAAATGGATGGGTTTTCAATAGTACTTAAAGCAAAGATTGGTTTTCTTAAACTAACGGATCTCACGAAGGTTTTGTTAAGTTTTGTGTGATTGAAGTTTTCAAGTTTTGGGTGAGATCATGATGGATGAAGGAATAAGGAGTGAAAAGAGCCTAGCTTGGGGATTCCCATGGCACCCCAATTTAATAGTCAAGGAAAACCAAGCAACTAAGCTTGGCGATGCCCTGGAAGGCATCCCCTCTTTCTTCTAAGATCCACCAGTAACTTTACTTGGACCTATATTTTTATTCGTCACATATCATGAGTTTTTCTTGGAGAGTATTATGTTATATGAGTCTTTGCTTGTTGTGCTTTTTAGTTTGTGTCATCTATCCTTGCTATGCACACCTATTTGAGAGAGCCAAAATTATTCTATGAATTGTTAGAATTGCTTTATGCGCTTCACTTAAATGTTTTTGAGCTATGGAATTGCTCTAGTGCTTCACTTATATCTTTTTGAGCACGTTGTGCTTTAATTTTTTTGAAGAAATGCTCTCATGCTTCACTTAGATTAATTTGGGAGTTAGTAATTTTTTGAAGAAATTCTCTTATGCTTCACTATACTATTTTGAGAGATGAAAATTTTTATGCTCATGTTCTTCACTTAAATTTGTTTGAGCTCATCAAAAGCAATTGCAACATATGAAATTAGACCCAAAGTGATAGATATTCAAGAGGGAGATAATAAAAACTTTCATGAAGATCATTGGAAAAAATAAACTTGATTATTTGTAATAGTTTTGAGATATGATGATAGTGATATGTGAGTCATGTTGGTGAGTAATTATGCTTTAGTAAGAATATTGGTGTTATGGTTTGCGATTCCCTATGCAAGTGCGAAAGTCAATAGTTATGGAATGAAATTATATCCCACTTTTGGTGCATTATTCGGTGCTAGTTATGCTTAATACTTGCTTATGTGAATTTTTTCCTGGTTTGTTGCTTCTCAATCTATTTGCTAGCCTTCCTTTGTACTAAGTAGAAATACTACTTGTGCATCCAAAATCCTTAAACCCAGTTTTGCCATATGAGTCCACCATACCTACCTATATGCGGTATTTCTGTGTTGTTCTAAGTAAATTCGTATGTGCCATCTCTAAATTTTCAGAATGAATTTCCTTTTTGTGTGCTCGTACCGCTCATGAAGCGGCAGGGGGTGGCCAATATTTTCCATGCTAGACGTGTTATTCTCAAGATGAATGTTTATTCACTTGTAATTGCATGAGAGTACGGCGGTAATAGGGATGCCCGGTCCCGAAATGAAAAAAAAAATTACTTTATGTTGTCAAATAATAAATTCCTTGGAAAGTGTTGGTATGGACGGTAATCGTGGATACGGCTAGCCATGGAGTGTGAAAGTATGGTGGAAAAGGAATAAACTTCATTTTATGTTTGGGAACCCCCTATGATTTATCTAGCATGGAAACTATTGGGAATTACTCGGTCATTTTTGTTGACGGGAAAAGTATGCCTCTCAAAAAAATTATCTCTCAATTTAAGCTTTGAGCTCTAGCACCTCTACAAATCCCTACTTCCCTCTGCGAAGGGCCTATCTATTTACTTTATCCAATTTTTATTTTTATTTGAGTCTCCATGTTGTCTTATAAAACACCAACTAGGCAGCACTGTGATCGTACTTGAGAATTGGATGTAGCTAATATGCGAGTGTGTTTCGTGAATGGATCAATGATTGAGCATGATGGGCTAGGCATAACTTTCTTTAGTGTTGATATTTTGAAAGCCATGGTTGCTTGTTGATATGCTTGAATATTGAAATCTTCATGTCAAAACTAGACTATTGCTTTGAACCGTATAAAAGTCCAAATGCCCATGCTACAAAAGAAAAGAATATGTGATGAACATGTTAGGCAGCATTCCACATCAAAAATTCTGTTTTTTCATTTACTTACTGGAGGACGAGCAGGAATTAAGCTTGGGGATGCTGATACGTCTCCAACATATCTATAATTTTTTATTGTTCCATGCTGTTATATTATCAATCTTGAATGTTTTACCATCATTTTATAGCAACTTTATATCATTTTTTGGGACTAACCTATTGACATAGTGCCTAGTGTCAGCTGATGTTTTTGCTTGTTTTTTACTTCGCAGAATATCAGTACCAAACAGAACCAAACCGCAGCGAAACTTTCTGGATATTTTTTTGGACCATAAGACACCTTGGGGATCAAGAAAGCGTCTGAGGGTGCCTGTGGGGACCAAAACCCACCAAAGCGCGCCCAGGGGTTGTGGGGCCCATGGGGGGCTCCTCCACCACCTCTTCACCCTATAAATTCCCAAATATTCTAGAAACCCTAGAGGAGTCGATGAAACACAATTCCAGTCGCCGCAAGTTCCAGAACCACGAGATCCGATCTAACACCATCATAAATGGGTTCATCATCCTCACTGGTGCCTCTCCGATGATGCGTGAGTAGTTGATACGTCCATTTTGCATGTTTTCTAACTATTATTTATAATGTTTTTATCCATAATAATGCTTTTTGGAGTAATTCGAATGCCTTTTTTCTCATAATATGCAAGGTACACACAAAGAGGGGGAATTCCGGCAGCTGGAAATCTGGACCTGAAAAAGCTACGTCAGGCTACCTATTCTGCACAACTCCAAATGAGCTGAAACTTCACGAGGATTTTTGATGGAATATTTGAGAATTATTGGAGCAAATAACTACCAGAGGGGGCCCACCAGGTGGGCACAACCCACCTGGGCGCGCCAGGGAGCCCATGCGCGCCCTGGTGGGTTGTGCTCACCCAGGCCCACCTCCGGTGCCCATCTTCTAGTATATAGGTCATTTTGACCTAGAAAAAATAAGAGGAGGACTTTCGAGACGGAGCGCCGCCGCCTCGAGGCGGAACTTGGGCAGGAGCACTTTTGCCCTCTCGTGCAGCGATTCTGCCGGGGGAACTTCCCTCCCGGAGGGGGAAATCATCGTCATCATCATCACCAACAACTCTCCCATCTTGGGGAGGGCAATCTCCATCAACATCTTCAACAGCGCCATCTCATCTCAAACCCTAGTTCATCTCTTGTGTTCAATCTTGTTACCGGAACTATAGATTGGTGCTTGTGGGTGACTAGTAGTGTTGATTACATCTTGTAGTTGATTACTATATAGTTTATTTGGTGGAAGATTATATGTTTAGATCTAATATGCTATTTAATACTCCTCTTATCTCGAGCATGTTTATCATTTGTGAGTAGTTACTTTTGTTCTTGAGGTCACGGGAGAAATCATGTTCCAAGTAATCATGTGAACTTGATATGTGTTTGATATTTTGATAGTATGTATCTTGTGATTCCCTTAGTGGTGTCATGTGAACATCGACTACATGACACTTCACCATATTTGGGCCTAAGGGACATTGTGGAGTAGGAATTAGATGATGGGTTGCGAGAGTGACAGAAGCTTAAACCCCAGTTTATGCGCTATTCCGTAAGGGACCAATTGGATCCAAAAGTTTAATGCTATGGTTAGAATTTATTCCTAATACTTTTCTCGTAGTTGCGGATGCTTGCGGGAGGGTTAATCATAAGTAGGAGGTTTGTTCAAGTAAGAACAGCACCTAATCACCGGTCCACTCACATATCAAATTATCAAAGTAGCAAACACAAATCGAACCAACATGATGAAAGTGACTAGATGAAATTCCCGTGTACCCTCAAGATCGCTTTGCTTATCATAAGAGACCGTTTTGGCCTGTCCTTTGCCTCAAAAGGATTGGGCTACCTTGCTGCACTTTTTTTACTACTATCGTTACTTGCTCGTTACAAATTATCTTGCTATCAAACTACTCCGCTACTTAAAATTTCAGCACTTGCAGACATTACCTTGCTGAAAACCACTTGTCATTTCCTTCTGCTCCTCATTGGGTTCGACACTCTTACTTATCGAAAAGAGATACAATTGATCCCCTATACTTGTGGGTCATCAAGGCTATTTGCTGGCGCCGTTGCCGGGGAGTGAAGCGCCTTTGGTAAGGAGACATTTATATAGTGTGCTGAAATTTATTGTCACTTGTTACTATGGAAAACAATCCTTTGAGGGGTTTGTTCGGGGTATCTTCACCTTGTCCGGAACCACAATTAGTTACCCCTCAACATACTTCACCTACTAAAAATATTGAACATGAAATTCCTTCGGGTATGATAGAACAACTGCTAGCTAATCCTTATGCAGGAGATGGAACCGAACATCCTGATATGCACTTGATATATGTAGAACAAATTTGTGGATTATTTAAGCTTGCAGGTTTACCCAGGGATGAAGTTATGAAAAAGGTTTTCCCTTTATCTTTGAAGGGAAAAGCATTGGCATGGTATAGGCTATGCGATGATATTGGATCTTGGAATTGGAACCGTTTGAAATTGGAGTTCCACCAAAAAATTTATCCTATGCCTGTAGTTCATCGTGATCGGAATTATATATATAATTTTTGGCCTCGTGAAGGAGAAAGTGTCACTCTAGCTTGGGGGAGGCTTAAGTCAATGTTATATTCATGCCCCAATCATGAGCTCTCAAGAGAAATTATTATCCATAATTTTTATGCTCGGCTTTCTCGTAATGATCAAACCATGCTTGATACTTCTTGTACTGGTTCTTTTATGAAGAAGACTATTGAATTCTGGTGGGATCTTTTGGAAAGAATTAAATGCAACTCTGAAGATTGGGAACTCGACGAAGGTAAAGATCCAGGTATTAAACTTAAGTATGATTGTGTTAAATCTTTTATGGATACCGATGCTTTTCAAAAGTTTAGCACTAAATATGGACTTGACTCTGAGATAGTTGCCTCCTTTTGTGAATCATTTGCTACTCATGTTGAACTCCCTAAAGAGAAGTGGTTTAAATATCACCCACCTATCAAAGAAGAAACTAAAGAACCGGTACAGGTTAAAGAAGAAACTATACTATATAATGTTGATCCAGTTGTTCCTTCTGCTTATATAGAGAAACCACCTTTCAATGTTAGGATAAAGGAACATGCTAAAGTTTCAACTGTGGTTAACAAAATCTATATTAGAACACCTAAACCTGATGAACAAATTAAAGTAGAACCTAGTATTGCTATGGTTAAAGATCTCTTGGAAGAAGATATGAATGGGCATGTTATTTACTTTTGTGAAGAAGCTACTAGCATTGCCAAACCTGATAAAAAAGATAAACATAGACCTGTTGTTGGCATGCCTGTCATCTTAGTTAAAATAGGAGATCACTGTAATCATGGTTTATGTGACATAGGTGCTAGTGTGAGTGCTATTGCTTACACCTTATATCAAGAAGTTATGAATGACATAGCACACGTAGAAATAGAAGACATAGATGTTACTACTAAACTTGCTAATAGAGACACAATATTGATATGTCTCCATCGTATCTACTTTTCCAAACACTTTTGCCCTTGTTTTGGACTCTAACTTGCATGATTTGAATGGAACTAACCCGGACTGACGCTGTTTTCAGCAAACTTTCCATGGTGTTATTTATGTGCAGAAACAAAAGTTCTCGGAATGACCTGAAACTCCACGGAAAATCTTTTTGGAAAATATTAAAAATACTGGAAGAAAAATCCATGTCAGGGGGCCCACACCCTGTCCACGAGGGTGGGGGCGCGCCTGCCCCCCTGGGCGCAACCCCTACCTCGTGGGCCCCCTGACGCTCCACCGACCTCAACTCCAACTCCATATATTCACTTTCAGGGAGAAAAAAATCAGAGAGAAGGATTCATCATGTTTTACGATACGGAGCCGCCGCCTAGCCCTAAAACCTCTTGGGAGGGCTGATCTGCAGTCCGTTCGGGGCTCCGGAGAGGGGGATTCGTCGCCGTCGTCATCATCAACCATCCTCCATCACCAATTTCCTGATGCTCACTGCCGTGCGTGAGTAATTCCATCGTAGGCTTGCTAGATGGTGATGGGTTGGACGAGATCTATCATGTAATCGAGTTAGTTTTGTTAGGGTTTGATCCCTAGTATCCACTATGTTCTGAGATTGATGTTGCTATGACTTTGCTATGCTTAATGCTTGCCACTAGGGCCCGAGTGCCATGATTTCAGATCTGAACCTATTATGTTTTCATGAATATATGTGAGTTCTTGATCCTATCTTGCAAGTCTATAGACACCTACTATGTGTTATGATCCGGCAACCCCGAAGTGACAATAATCGGGACCACTCCCGGTGATGACCATAGTTTGAGGAGTTCATGTATTCACTATGTGCTAATGCTTTGTTCTAGTACTCTATTAAAAGGAGGCCTTAATATCCCTTAGTTTCCATTAGGACCCCGCTGCCACGGGAGGTTAGGACAAAAGATGTCATGCAAGTTCTTTTCCATAAGCACGTATGACTATATTCGGAATACATCCTACATTATATTGATGAATTGGAGCTAGTTTTGTGTCACCCTATGTTATGATTGCTACATGATGAACCGCATCCGGCATAATTCTCCATCACCGATCCAATGCCTACGAGCTTTTCACATATTGTTCTTCGCTTATTTACTTTTCCGTTGCTACTGTTACAATCACTATAAAACCCAAAAATATTACTTTTGATACCGTTACCGTTACTTCCATATTACTTTGCTACTAAATACTTTGCTGCAGATACTAAGTTATCCAGGTGTGGTTGAATTGACAACTCAACTGCTAATACTTGAGAATATTCTTTGGCTCCCCTTGTGTCGAATCAATAAATTTGGGTTGAATACTCTACCCTCGAAAACTATTGCGATCCCCTATACTTGTGGGTTATCAAGACTATTTTCTGGTGCCGTTGACGGGGTGTATAGCTCTATTCTTTAAGCCACTTGGGATTTATATCTGCTGGTCACTATGAGGAACTTGAAAGACGAGAAAACAAAAATTTATCCCTCAACTACAAGGGGAGGTAAGGAACTGCCATCTAGCTCTGCACTTGATTCACCTTCTGTTTTGAGTAAGCTTGCGACACCTAAACCTGCTTCTGCTATTCGTTCTGATATGTCGCATGTTATTGATGATGCCACTTCTGCTATGCATGATACTTATGATGAAACTACTACTATGCTTGATACTACTGTGCCGCTTGGTGAATTTCTTGATGAACAACTTGCTAGGGTTAGAGAGAATGAAATTATTGAAACTGATAATATTGATAAAAGTGATGATGAAGACTCTCCCCCTAATAAATATGAATCGCCTGTTATTCCTGAGGGTTGTGTTTTGGAAAAAGAAGCTGCTATAGCTATTTTAGCTTGCAAAGATAGATACGAGCTCAAGAGGTTATTAGTTAAATGGAAGCATCAATCTCTTAATGCTAGAATGAAACCTGACCCTGCTTTTGCTACTTCACCTATCTGTGTTACTGATAAGGATTATGAATTCTCTGTTGATCCTGATATAATTACTTTGGTTGAATCTGATCCTTTTCATGGCTATGAATCTGAAACTGTTGTGGCACATCTTACTAAATTAAATGATATAGCCACCCTGTTCACTAATGATGAGAGAACTCGCTACTTTTATATCCTTAAAATATTTCCGTTCTCATTAAAGGGTGATGCTAAGATATGGTTTAATTCTCTTGATCCTGGTTGTGTGCGTAGTCCCCACGATATGATTTATTACTTCTCTGCTAAATATTTCCCTGCTCATAAGAAACAAGCTGCTTTAAGGGATATATATAATTTTGTGCAAATTGAAGAAGAGAGTCTCCCACAAGCTTGGGGAGGCTTCTCCAGTTACTTAATGCTTTGCCTGATCATCCTCTTAAGAAAAATGAAATACTTGATATCTTTTATAATGGACTAACCGATGCTTCCAGAGATTACCTGATAGTTGTGCTGATTCTGTTTTCAGGGAAAGAACACCGGATGAAGCTGAAATTCTATTGAATAATATGTTGATAAATGAAAATAATTGGACACTTCCTGAGCCAGCTCCTGAGCCAATTCCTGAGCCTATTCCTAAACCAACTCCGAAGAAGAGAGGTGTTCTATGTCTCAGTCCTGAAGATAGGCAAGAGGCAAAGAAATATATGAAAGAAAAGGGTATTAAAGCTGAAGATGTTAAGAATTTACCTCCTATTGAAGAAATACATGGTCTTAATTTACCGCCTGTTGAAGAAACATATGATCTTAATCCATTACCTATTGAAGAAACTCATGGTCTTGATAACCCGACATAGGTAGTAAAGGTAAATTCTCTCTATAGATATGATAAAGCTGAAATCCCTCTTACTAAAATTGCTAGCCAATGCTTGGATGAGTTTGATAACTTTATGGTTAAGCAAGAAGATTTCAATGCTTATTTTGGTAGACAATTAAAACAAAATGCTTATATGATCGAACACTTGGGTGATTATATGTTTAGAGTTAAAAGTGAACTTAAACTCATTAGTAAACATGCTTCTATGGTTACCACTCAAGTAGAACAAGTACTTAAGGCTCAAAATGATTTGCTCAATGAATTAAATAGTAAGAATAATGATTATGTTGTTAGAGTGGCTACTAGAACTGGTAAAATGACTCATGAACCTTTGTATCCTGAAGGCCACCCTAAAAGAATTGAACAAGACTCTCAGAGAAATAATATTGATGCACCTAGTCCTTCTAAAAAGAAGAAAAAGAAAAATGATAGGACTTTGCATACTTCTAGTGAACCTATTGTTGAACCACCTGAGAATCCAAATGATATTTCTATTTCTGATGCTGAAACACAATCTGGTAATGAACATGAGCCTAATGAAAATGCTAATGATGATGTTCATGTTGATGCTCAACCTAGTAATTATAATGATATACAAATTGAACCTGCTGTTGATCTTGATAACCCACAATCAAAGAATCAACGTTATGATAAGAGAGACTTTGTTGCTAGGAAACACGGTAAAGAAAGAGAACCTTGGGTTCAGAAACCCATGCCTTTTCCTCCTAAACCATCCAAGAAAAAGGATGATGAGCATTTTGAGCGCTTTGCTAAAATGATTAGACCTATCTTTTTGCGTATGCGATTAACTGATATGCTCAAAATGAATCCTTATGCTAAGTATATGAAAGAAATTGTTACTAATAAAAGAAAGATACCGGAAGCTGAAATTTCCACCATGCTTGCTAATTATACTTTTAAGGGTGGAATACCAAAGAAACTTGGAGATCCGGGAGTACCTACTATACCATGCTCCATTAAAAGAAACTATGTTAAAACTGTTTTATGTGATCTTGGAGCCGGTGTTAGTGGTATGCCTCTCTCTTTATATCGTAGACTTGAGTTGAGTAAGTTGACACCTACTGAAATATCTTTGCAAATGGCTGATAAATCAACTGCTATACCTGTCGGTATTTGTGAGGATGTGCCTATTGTGGTAGCAAACATTACTATTTTAACAGACTTTGTTATTCTTGATATTCCCGAGGACGATAGCATGTCTATTATTCTTGGAAGACCTTTTTAATACTGCAAGGGCTGTTATTGATTGCAACAAAGGCAATGTCACTTTTCATGTTAATGGTAATGAGCATACGGTACACTTTCCAAGGAAACAACCTCAAGTCCATAGTATCAATTCTATTGGAAAAATTCCATCGATTATTTTTGGAGGTTTTGAATTTCCTCTTCCTACTGTCAAGAAGAAATATGATATTCTTAATATTGGGGATGTGCATATCCCCGTTGAAGTAACATAGTGTTATTCGAAATTTCTCCGGTTCCATGTTATTCTGAATGATTTTGTTAACAAGACTTGATCAACCTTGTTAATGGATTCCTTTTGATGAGCATGAGATGGATGAAACTAGAAGGCACAACCTTCTGTACCCTCTCTCTACTTTCTATTATTTGGTTGAAATAAAGTAAAAATAGTATTTTCTGTCTGTTTTCTGATTTATCCATGCAATATAAAAATACCCCAAAAATAAAAGTTCTCCAAATGCCCTGAAAATGGAATATGATTTTTCTGGAATATTTGAGAATATCTGGCACTGAGAACACAGCAGGGGGAGCAAGCACCTGGCCACGAGGGTGGAGGGTGCGCCCCCTGCCTCGTGGGCCCATGGTGGCCCCCCTCCACTTATTCCTACACCCACACACTCCTTCTTCCTCCCAAAAAAATGACCATCCAGCTCAAGCACGAGTTCTAGCTCATTTTGCTGCGATTTTTGATCTCCTTGCTCAAAGCACCTCTCACAAAACTGCTTGGGGGGATTGTTCATTGGTATGTGACTCCTCCATTGGTCCAATTAGTTTTTGTTCTAGTGCTCTATTCATTGCAAATTTGTGCTGCCTAGGTGGCCATGTTCTTGAGTTGCATGTCAAATTTATATGGTTCCAAGTAGTTCTAATGCATGATATTGGCTCTAGTCACTTGTAGGAGTAGTTGCTATAAATTTTGTTGAGTTTGGTTCACTTTTATTTGAAGTTACTAAAAATTTCAGATATTTTTCAGAGAAAGAAATATGCTTAGGAAAATGTACCAAGGTGGTTCTTCAAGGAAGCAAGGACCCAGGCTTGCAATGCGTGATGCTGACGATGAGCCACCAAGGGACGCTCCAGTGCGGCCCTGTGAATGGCCTTCGGAAAACTTTATGGATTGAGCGGGAATCAAGGAAGAATTTAACGCATATTTGCGTAACGCTGATCTTGTGAGCTTTGAGGCAGAAAAATGCCGCCAGTACCACTATCTCACTAGTTCCTTTGTGAGGAGGTTTGAATTTTCATCCTCGCGTAATTCTCCAACTGTCCTGTTTGATCTTTATGAAAAATCTTATACGATGGACTTAGAGGATTTTACTACTGCTTGCAAACTTCCACAATGGGGTAGTGCTAGTGAGCCTCGCAAATCTTAATTTAGAAATTTTCTTGCCAGTATAACTGTGGGAATCTAGAGATATAGCACAAGCTACCATAGGGAGCATTTATTTTCCTGCTATACATTATTTTGCTCTCTTCATGGGTAGGTGCATAAATGGTAAAGATGAGCATGTCATATGTGTGTCCCTGACCTCGGTATCCTTAGGAGTGCTGTGTTAGGAGACAAATCTTTTAATTTGGGAGCCATTGTTGCACGTAGGTTGCATAATAATAGATTTAATGGAGATTTCTTTGGTGGAATTTATGCAACCCGCTTAGCTGATTTTCTTGGTGTAACCATACGTAATGATGATATTGAATTGCCGCCTGCTTACCTAGACTTTAATGCTATGGTTCACCACCAGTTTGTTGAGAGGAATGAATCACCTCTCCAGTATCGCTTAATCTTTGACAGACGTCGTGTTGTCCGTATTACTCTCCCTGCTCCTGCCTTCTTTGATTATCAGGCAAAAGGAAGATATGTTATTACCAGAGAGGAGGCAGATGAGTACGAGAGGAGGGCGGAGGCAGCTCGCCGCCACGCTGCAGCCCAGGAGGCAATAATTGCCGCATCTCAGTATGACCCCGGCTACAACTATGGATATCCGCCAGGCCATCCGTAGCAATAAACCAACTTAGGCCAAAAGCCTAAGCTTGGGGGAGTACGTATTTCCCACCGACATTACATTTATGTTCACACACTCATTGCTAGATGTCGGTGCTCATACTCTTTCACTGTAATATCCATGCTAGTTTATTTTCCTTTTTCTTGCTTTCTTCTTGTGTGTTTGTTAAATCTTAAGAAAAACCAAAAAAAATTAGTGTAGCCTTTAGTTAGTTTACTTTTCTTGCTGTAGTAGTAATAATTAAAAGAAAACCCAAAAAGATTTCCCGTTCTTCTTTTGCTTGTTGGGAGCTTTCCCGTGTAAATAGTTTTATTTCTTTTCTTTTCTTTGGGGGTCGATAGGAGAAGACCATAATTAAATTGTTGAAGTGGCTCTTATATGCATTATTGTTGATTTAACCAAGAGCCCATATTGCCTTGTCTTCTCCTGTTTATTGAATGCTCACAGATTCCAGCTTAGTCCAATGCACGTGCCTTATTATTATTCACTTCGTTCGGTCGTGCAAGTGAAAGGCAATTATGACGATATATGATGGACCGACTGAGATGAGAAAAGCTGGTATGAACTCGACCTCTCTTGTTTTTGTAAATATGATTAGTTCATCATTCCTGATTCAGCCTATTATGAATAAACATGTTTGCATGACAATTAGAGATCATAGTTGCTCGTGCCATGCTTGATTAGCTATGAGTTATAATGGTTTACCTTGTGTGCCAACATGCTATTAAAATGGTTGTGATGTGGTATAGTGGGGTGGTATCCTCCATTGAATGATTTAAGTGACTCGACTTGGCACATGTTCACACATGTAGTTGAATCAAATCAACATAGCCTTCACGATATTTATGTTCATGGTGGATTATATCCTACTCATGCTTGTACTCAATGTTTATTAATTTTAATGCATGTTCATGACTGTTGTCGCTCTCTAGTTGGTCGCTTCCCAGTCTTTTGCTAGCCTTCACTTGTACTAAGCGGGAATACTGCTTGTGCATCCAATCCCTCAAACCCCAAAGTTATTCCATATGAGTCCACTATACCTTCCTATATGCGGTATCTACCTGCCGTTCCAAGTAAATTTGTATGTGCCAAACTCTAAACCTTCAAATGAAATTCTGTTTTGTATGCTCGAATAGCTCATGTATCAACTAGGGTTGTCTGTATCTTCCATGCTAGGCGGGTTATTATCAAGAGGAGTGGACTCCGCTCCTCATTCATGAGAAAATGGTTGGTCACCGGGATGCCCAGTCCCATGCTTTATGCAAACTAAATCAAAATAATTGTGAACAAAACTCCCCCTGGGACTGTTGCTAGTTGGAGACACTCGTTGTTTCGAGAAAGCCATGGATTGATGCTTGTTGGTGGAGGGGGAGTATAAACTTTACCATTCTGTTCGGGAACCGCCTATAATGTGTGTAGCATGGAAGATATCGCCATCTCTTGGTTGTTATGTTGACAATGAAAGTATGCCGCTCAAAATATTATTTATCTCTGCTTTAAAATCGAGCTCTAGCACCTCTACAAATCCCTGCTTCCCTCAGCGACGGGCCTATCTATTTACTTTCATGTTGAGTCATCACCCTCTTATTAAAAAGCACTAGCTGGAGAGCGCAGCTGTCATTTGCATTCATTACTATTAATTTATATTGGGTATGACTATGATTGGATCTCTTTTACCATGAATTACAATGTCTAGTGAGTCCTTGATCTTTAAAGGTGCTCTGCATTTATGTTTTGCGGTCTCAGAAAGGGCTAGCGAGATACCATCTTATTATATCATATTATGATTGTTTTGAGAAAGTGTTGTCATCCGAGATTTATTATTATGGCTCGCTAGTTGATAATGCCATTGATATCAGTAAACATGACACCTAAGTGTTATTGCGAATATGGTTAGTTATAATCTTTGCTGAAAACTTGAATGCTGGCTTTACATATTTACAACAACAAGAGCAAACAGAGTTTGTAAAAGTTTTTCTTTATCACTTTCAGTTTATCAACTGAATTGCTTGAGGACAAGTAAAGGTTTAAGCTTGGGGGAGTTGATACGTCTCCGTCGTATCTACTTTTCCAAACACTTTTGCCCTTGTTATGGACTCTAACTTGCCTGATTTGAATAGAACTAACCCGGACTGACGCTGTTTTCAGCAGACTTTCCATGGTGTTATTTACGTGCAGAAACAAAAGTTCTCGGAATGACCTGAAACTCCATGGAACATCTTTTTGGAAAATATTAAAAATACTGGAAGAAAAATCCACGTCAAGGGGCCCACACCCTGTCCACGAGGGTGGGGGCGCGCCTGCCCCCCGGGCGCGCCCCCCTACCTCGTGGGCCCCCTGACGCTCCACCGACCTCAACGCCAACTCCATATACTCACTTTCGGGGAGTAAAAAATCAGAGAGAAGGATTCATCGCGTTTTACGATATGGAGCCACCGCCAAGCCCTAAAACCTCTCGGGAGGGCTGATCTGGAGTCTGTTCGGGGCTCCAGAGAGGGGGATTCGTCGCCGTCGTCATCATCAACCATCCTCCATCACCAATTTCATGATGCTCACCGCCGTGCGTGAGTAATTCCATCGTAGGCTTGCTGGACGATGATGGGTTGGATGAGATCTATCATGTAATCGAGTTAGTTTTGTTAGGGTTTGATCCCTAGTATCCACTATGTTCTGAGATTGATGTTGCTATGACTTTGCTATGCTTAATGCTTGTCACTAGGGCCCGAGTGCCATGATTTCAGATCTGAACCTATTATGTTTTCATGAATATATGTGCGTTCTTGATCCTATCTTGCAAGTCTATAGACACCTACTATGTGTTATGATCCGGCAACCCCGAAGTGACAATAATCGGGACCACTCCCGGTGATGACCATAGTTTGAGGAGTTCATGTATTCACTATGTGCTAATGCTTTGTTCCGGTACTCTCTTAAAAGGAGGCCTTAATATCCCATAGTTTCCATTAGGACCCCGCTGCCACAGGAGGGTAGGACAAAAGATGTCATGCAAGTTCTTTTCCATAAGCATGTATGACTATATTCGGAATACATCCTACATTATATTGATGAATTGGAGCTAGTTCTGTGTCACCCTATGTTATGATTGCTACATGATGAACCGCATCCGGCATAATTCTCCATCACCGATCTAATGCCTACGAGCTTTTCACATATTGTTCTTCGCTTATTTACTTTTCCGTTGCTACTGTTACAATCACTATAAAACCCAAAAATATTACTTTTGATACCATTACCGTTACTTCCATATTACTTTGCTACTAAATACTTTGTTGCAGATACTAAGTTATCCAGGTGTTGTTGAATTGACAACTCAACTGCTAATACTTGAGAATATTATTTGGCTCCCCTTGTGTCGAATCAATAAATTTGGGTTGAATACTCTACCCTCGAAAACTATTGCGATCCCCTATACTTGTGGGTTATCAAATATCACCGATTGGGATTGTTAGAGATGTTGATTTTCTTGTTCTTGGTTCCCCACAAGATGACTTTTGTCCCGTTATCTCTGGTAGACCTTTCTTGAACATCGTTAATGCTAGAATAGATTGTGAGAAGCAAACTGTCGGTGTTAGTTTTGGTGATGAGTCTCATGAATTTAATTTTTCCAAGTTTAGTAGAAAGCTTCATGAAAAAGAATTGCCTAGTAAGGATGAATTAGTTGGTCTTGCTTCTATTGTTGTACCACCTACTGATCCTTTAGAACAACATTTGCTAGACCATGAAAATGATTTACATATGCATGAAAGAAATGAAATAGATAATTTTTTCTTTGAACAACGTCCTCTGCTTAAACACAATTTCCCTATTGAAACTCTAGGAGGTCCTCCTCCACCTAAAGGTGATCCTGTGTTTGAATTAAAACAATTGCTGGACACTTTGAAATATGCTTATCTTAATGAAAAGAAGATATGTCCTGTTATTATCAGTGATAACCTTTCAGAACATGAAGAAGAAAGATTATTGAAAGTTCTAAGGAAGCACCGATATGCTATTGGATATACTCTTGATGATTTAAAGGGCATTAGTCCCACTCTATGTCAGCACAAAATTAATATGGAACCTGATGCTAAACCCATTGTTGATCACCAACGTTGGTTAAACCCAAAGATAAAAGAAGTGGTAAGAACGGAAATATTAAAACTTCTGGAAGCAGGTATAATCTATCCTATAGCTGATAGTAGATGGGTAAGTCTTGTTCATTGTGTCCCTAAGAAAGGAGGTATTACTGTTGTTCCTAATGATAAGAATGAACTTATTCCACAAAGAATTGTTACAGCCTATAGAATGGTAATTGATTTTAGAAAATTAAACAAAGCAACTAGAAAAGATCATTACCCTCTGCCTTTTATTGATCAAATGCTTGAAAGATTATCTAAGCACACACATTTTTGCTTCCTTGATGGATATTCTGGTTTTTCACAAATACCTGTTTCTCAACCTGATTAAGAAAAGACCACTTTTACTTGTCCCTTTGGAACTTATGCTTATAGACATATGCCTTTTGGTTTATGTAATGCACCTGCTACCTTTCAAAGATGTATGACTGCTATATTCTCTGACTTTTGTGAAAAGATTGTTGAGGTTTTCATGGATGACTTTTCTGTTTATGGGAAGTCTTTTGATGATTGTTTAAGCAATCTTGATCGAGTTTTGCAGAGATGTGAACAAACAAATCTTGTCTTGAATTGGGAGAAGTGCCACTTTTATGGTTAATGAAGGCATTGCCTTGGGTCATAAAAATTCTGAAAGAGGTATTGATGTGGACAAAGCTAAGGTTGACGCAATTGAGAAAATGCCATGTCCTAAAGATATAAAAGGTATTCGTAGTTTCTTAGGTCGTGCTGGTTTCTATAGGAGATTTATCAAAGACTTTTCGAAAATTTCTAGGCCTCTTACTAGTCTCTTGCAAAAGGATATTCCTTTTGTTTTTATGATGATTATCTAGAAGCCTTTGAAACACCCAAGAAAGCCTTAATTTCTGCACCTATTGTTCAACCACTTGATTGGAAGTTATCTTTTGAAATTATGTGTGATGCTAGTGATTATGCTATTGGTGTTGTTCTAGGACAAAGAGTTGATAAGAAACTTAATGTAATTCATTATGCTAGTAAAACTCTACACAGTGCTCAAAAAAATTATGCTAGTACTGAAAAAGAATTCTTAGCAGTTGTGTTTGCTTGTGATAAATTTAGACCTTATATTGTTGATTCCAAAGTAACTGTTCACACAGACCATGCTGCTATCAAATATATTATGGAAAAGAAAGATGCTAAACCTAGACTTATTCGATGGGTTCTCTTGTTACAAGAATTTGATTTACATATCATTGATAGAAAAGGAGCTGAGAACCCAGTAGCTGATAATTTATCAACACTTGAAAATGTGCTTGATGACCCACTACCTATTGATGATAGTTTTCCTGATGAGCAGTTAGCTGCAATAAATGTTGCTCACACTACTCCTTGGTATGCTGATTATGCTAATTACATTGTTGCTAAATATTTACCACCTAGCTTTACATACCAACAAAAGAAAAAATTCTTCTATGATTTAAGACATTACTTTTGGGATGACCCACATCTTTATAAAGAAGGAGTAGATGGTATTATTAGACGTTGTGTACCTGAGCATGAACAGGGACAAATCCTACAGAAATATCACTCTGAAGCTTATGGAGGGCATCATGCTGGAGATAGAACTGCTCACAAGGTACTGCAGTCTGGATTTTATTGGCCTACTCTCTTCAAGGATGCCCGTAAGTTCGTCTTATCTTGTGATGAATGTCAAAGGATAGGTAATATCGGTAAGCGTCAAGAAATGCCTATGAATTATTCACTTGCTGTTGAACCATTTGATGTTTGGGGATTTGATTACATGGGACCTTTTCCTTCCTCTAATGGGTATACACACATTTTGGTTGCTGTTGATTATGTTACTAAATGGGTAGAAGCTATTCCAACCAGTAGTGCTGATCACAACACCTCTATTAGAATGCTTAAGGAAGTTATTTTCCCAAGGTTTGGAGTCCCTAGATATTTAATGACTGATGGTGGTTCACACTTTATTCATGGTGCTTTCCGTAAAATGCTTGCCAAGTATGATGTTAACCATAGAATTGCATCACCTTATCATCCTCAGTCTAGTGGTCAAGTTGAACTTAGCAATAGAGAAATAAAATTAATTTTGCAAAAGACTGCCAATAGGTCCAGGAAGAATTGGTCTAAGAAATTAGATGATGCACTTTGGGCTTATAGAATAGCATATAAAAATCCTATGGGTATGTCTCCTTATAAAATGGTTTATGGAAAGGCTTGTCATTTGCCTCTTGAGTTAGAACATAAAACATATTGGGTCGTCAAAGAGCTCAACTATGATTTCAAACTTGCTGGTGAAAAGAGGTTATTTGATATTAGCTCACTAGATGAATGGAGACCCCAAGCTTATCAAAATGCAAAATTATTCAAAGAAAAAGTTAAAGATGGCATGACAAAAGAATCCAAAAGCGTGAGTTTAAAGTCGAAGAATTTGTTCTTTTGCACAACTCTCGTTTCAGATTCTTTGCAGGAAAACTCTTCTCAAAATGGGAAGGCCCATATGTCATCGAGGAGGTTTATCGGCCTGGAGCCATCAAAATAAATAATTCCGAAGGTACTAACCCGAAGGTTGTCAATGGGCAACGAATAAAACATTATATCTCAGGTACACCCATTAATGTTGAAAGTAATATTATCGAAACTTTGACACCGGAAGAACACATAAAAGAGTCCTTCCAGAACACTCCAGAATCGTGAAAATAAGGAGGTACGTGATACGGTAAGTAAACGGACTCCGAAAAATCCGCAAAAAATATTTTTTGTCAGTTTTGGAATATTTAGAAAAATAGGAAAATAAGAAACTTCCAGGAAGCGTACCCTGGTGGGCACAAGACACCCAGGTGGGTTGTGCCCACCTTGGACACCTTCTGGATTCCATTTTTCTTCTGTATGCTTGTCCTCCAAGATAAAAAATCTATATATACTCCCCGAACCTGTTAACCACCGTATCGCGAAGAAATCCTCTGTTCTCTTTTCTTGCTATTTCCGGTCAGTTTTATCAAGCCAGGCATCATGTCTTCCTGCTCCTCCAACAACATGGAAGAAGATGCTTGGTTGATGAAGATCGAGATGAAGAGGGAGGAGCCTATGGACGTCGTCAAGGGAGACAAGGGCAAGGAAGCTACCATAGATCCATCCCCAGTGGCAGCACAAGCACGGCTGGCCGAGGAGGAGGAAGAAGATATCCTAAAGCCCTACCTTACTCACCTTACTCCTGCTGAGATTGAGGCTTTTCGCATCATTGAAATAGTTCGCATACAAAATAAGTATCTCACTCGCGAAAATATTCTGCATCAAGAGCATATCATCCATCTCCGGAGCGTCATCCGTCGATTGGAGAATCTCTTGATCCTTAAGGACAGGATTGCTTCACCACACCATCATCTTCTTCACCACCAAAGGAGAATTGAGTATCGGATATGGGCCCTCCCCTTGGCTTCCGCCAAGCTTGGGGGAGAAGCCCCGGTATCGTATCATCCCACTATCTTTTTGCCTTTACTTATTTTAGTTCGACCTTTTTGCTTTAGGTGAATAAAAGTTAGTTCGATCCCTTCTTCCTTAAGAGTTTGCTTAGTAGTCTATCCTTGTAATCGTGTGCAAGTTATATAATAATGTTAGTTTGAGTTTTTGCTTTATTTACTTTCATGTTGCAAAAAAGAGAAAGGAAATAAATAAAAGAAAGGAAATAAATCAAAAAGATCATATATTGATTTTATGGTAGGTGATGGCACCACATAAGGAAAAGTATAAGTAGGAAATTTTATTAGAGATCGGCAAACATAGCATTAGTCAATGATGCAACTCATGAAAGAATTAATAAGGGAAGATAAGATTCACATACAAATATACTATCCTAGAAATCTTTTGTGATTGTGAGCCCTCATCAAAATATTATATGCCAAAATTGTTAACATTGGACAAGGAAGACAACTTAATGATTTATGTTTGTTTATATTCACATAGAAGTCATATTGTCATAGATCCTTCAACATGTGGTGCTTGCCCCCTATCTTTGCTAGCCAAAAATTTCGCACTAAGTAGAGATACTACTTGTGCATCCAAAAACCCTTAAACCCAAATCTTATTTTCTAGTGTCCACCATACCTACCTAGGGATTGAGCAAGATCCCTCAAGTAAGTTGTCATCGGTGCAAAAAGGCAATGAAAATTTGTTCTAAATGTGTGAGATCATTTAGTGTAAGAGAAAATTGAGCGTTGCACAAACTTGTGATGGTGAAGAATAAAAGCGACAGACTGCATAATAAAGGTTGCTATCACAAGGGGCAATGTAACGTGACGTTCTTTTGCACTAAGGGGTTGAGAATACACACAAATAAGCGCATGGTAACCTCTGCTTCCCTCTACAAAGGGCCTATCTTTTACTTTTATGTATTTACTTTTATGCAAAGAGTCAAAGTTTTCCTTCTATTCCTTTTTATTTTTGTCCTTTGGCAAGCATCATGTGGTGAGGAAAGATCTAGGCACATATGTCCAGCTGAATATAGATAGCATGAGTTATTATTGTTGACATCACCCTTGAGGTGAGTACGTTGGGAGGCGAAACTATAAGCCCCTATCTTTCTATGTGTCCAGTTGAAATGTTTTGCTCATGTGTACGCGGTGAGTGTTAGCAATCATAGAAGACTGTATGATGGTTGAGTATGTGGACTTGCCTAAAGGCTCTGATACGTGACCCTTCCTGAAAAGATGATGAATTGTAGTTGCAAAGTTGACTGAGAACATAGTTTGTTGTTTTTAATAGAGTTTTTGCTTCATACTTCGATTGTGTGATGAATTGTTAATTATTCATGAGAAGTACTCCCTCCGTTCCAAAATAGATGACTCAACTTTGTACTAAAATAGTACAAAGTTGAGTCATGTATTTTGGAACGGAGGGAGTATATGATAAAAGTTCTATGATAAAAGTCTTATGTTTAATTTTGTTGTTGTTATAATAATCAACATGATGCTTCTATATCCGTATTTTGTTTTTATCGACACCTCTTTCTCAAAGCATGTGGACATGTTTTTCGATTTCGGTTTTCGCTTGAGGACAAGCGAGGTCTAAGCTTGGGGGAGTTGATACGTCCATTTTGCATCATGTTTTCTTACTGTTATTTATAATGTTTTTATCCATAATAATGCTTTTTGGAGTAATTCTAATGCCTTTTCTCTCATAATGTGCAAGGTACACACAAAGAGGGAGAATTCCAGCAGCTGGAAATATGGACCTAAAAAAGCTACGTCAGGCTACCTATTCTGCACAACTCCAAATGAGCTAAAACTTCACAAGGATTTTTTATGGAATATTTGAGAATTATTGGAGCAAATAAGTACCAGAGGGGCCCCACCAGGTGGGCACAACCCACCTGGGCATGCCAGGGAGCCCAGACACGCCCTGGTGGGTTGCGTTCACCCAGGCCCACCTCCGGTGCCCATCTTCTGGTATATAGGTCATTTTGACCTAGAAAAACATAAGAGGGGGACTTTCGGGACGGAGCGCTGCCGCCTCGAGGCAGAACTTGGGCAGGAGCACTTTTGCCCTCTCGCGGAGCGATTCTACCGGGGGAACTTCCCTCCCGGAGGGGGAAATCATCGTCAGCATCATCACCAACAACTCTCCCATCTTGGGGAGGCAATCTCCATCAATATCTTCAGCAGCACCATCTCATCTCCAACCCTAGTTCATCTCTTGTGTTCAATCTTGTTACCGGAACTATAGATTGGTGCTAGTGGGTGACTAGTAGTGTTGATTACATCTTGTAGTTGATTACTATATGGTTTCTTTGGTGGAAGATTATATGTTCAGATCCAATATGCTATTTAATACTCCTCTAATCATGAGCATGTTTATCATTTGTGAGTAGTTACTTTTGTTCTTGAGGTCACGGGAGAAATCATGCTGCAAGTAATCATGTGAACTTGATATGTGTTCGATATTTTGATAGTATGTATGTTGTGATTCCCTTAGTGGTGTCATGTGAACGTCGACTACATGACACTTCACCATATTTGGGACTAGGGGAATGCATTGTGGAGTAGCAATTATATGATGGGTTGCGAGAGTGACAGAAGCTTAAACCCCAGTTTATGCGCTATTCCGTAAGGGACCGATTGGATCCAAAAGTTTAATGCTATGGTTAGAATTTATTCTTAATAATTTTCTCGTAGTTGCGGATCCTTGCGGGAGGGTTAATCATAAGTAGGAGGTTTGTTCCACTAAGAACAACACCTAAGCACCGGTCCACCCACATATGAAATTATCAAAGTAGCGAATACAGATCGAACCAACATGATGAAAGTGACTAGATGAAATTCCCGTGTACCCTCAAGAACGCTTTGCTTATCATAAGAGACCGTTTTGGCCTGTCCTTTGCCTCAAAAGGATTGGGATACCTTGCTTCACTTTTGTTACTACTATCGTTACTCGCTCGTTACAAATTATCTTGCTATCAAACTACTCCGCTACTTACAATTTCAGCACTTGCAGACATTACCTTGCTGAAAACCACTTGTCATTTCCTTCTGCTCCTCGTTGGGTTCGACACTCTTACTTATCGAAAAGAGCTAAAATTGATCCCCTATACTTGTGGGTCATCAATAGTCCACCATAGACCTACGAGTTCGTAGGTAGTAGCTAGATGGCTTCCTCTCTCTCTCTCTCTTTTGATTCCCAATACAATGGTCTCTTAGAGATCTATTTGATGTAATGACCTTTTGTGGTGTGTTTGTTGGGATCCGATGAAGTTTGAGTTTATGATCAGATTCTTATCCATGAATATTATTTGAGTCTTCTTTGATCTCTTATATGCATGATTGTTTATAGCCTCGTATTTCTTCTTCAAATCTTTGGTTTAGTTAGGACAACTAGATCAATTTTTCTTGCCATGGGAAGAGGTGATTTGTGATGGGTTCGATCTTGCGGTGTTCTTTCCTAGTGATAGAACAGGCAGCAAGGCACGCATGTATCGTTTCTATTAAGGACAACAAGATGGGGGTTATTCCTACATGGATAGATCTCGTCTACATCATGTCATCGTTCGAATTGCATTACTCCGTTTCTCCATGAACTTAATACACTAGATGCATGTTGGATACCGATCGATGTGTGGAGTAATAGTAGTAGATGCAGAATAATTTCGGTCTACTAATCTTGGACGTGATGCCTATATATTGATCATTTCCTTGGATATCGTCATAATTATTTGATCTTCTATCAATTTCCCAACAGTAATTTGTTTACCCACCGTGTGCTATTTCTCGAGAGAAGCCACTAGTGAAATCTACGACCCCCGGGTCTATTCTTTATCATATTTATTTTCCGATCTACTATTTTCCACTTTTGTTTTCAGATCTATTAATCCAAAAACTCAAAAATACTTGCTGCACTTTTTAGTCGCATCTTTTATTTCACATTTTATTGCGATCTATTTATCCAATCTACCACAAATTTATCCATCTTTTTACCGTGGAGGGATTGACAACCCCTCTTACGCGTCGGGTTGCAAGTATTTGTTCTTTGTTTGTAGGTACCGTTTACATAGTGTTGCTTGGTTCTCCTACTGGATTGATACCTTGGTTTCATAACTGAGGGAAATACCTACCGTAGTTGTGCTGTATCATCCCTTCCTCTTTGGGAAAATACCGACGCAGTTTCAAGCAACATCACATATCATTAACATCATGGATATTCAAAGCTTCATACTAGCAACATTGCAATCATGCTCATCATTCATATATTTTACGCCAAACACTTTATTGAGTTCTTCTTCTATCAATTGAGCGCAATTATCCCTTCCATCATTTTCAAGAAAGACATGATAAAGACGAGTAATATGACGCAACCTCAATTCCTTTTTTTCTTTGTATAAACCAAACTAGTGACAAAATAAGAAACTAAATGATTCAGTTGCAAGATCTAAAGATATACCTTCAAGCACTCACCTCCCGAGCAACGGCTCCACAAAAGAGCTTGATGTCTACTACGCAACTTTATTTTTATAGACTCATGTTGGGCCTCCAAGTGCAGTGTTTTGTAGGACAGTAGCAATTTTCTCTCAAGTGGATGACCTAAGGTTTATCAATCCGTGGGAGGCGTAGGATGAAGATGGTCTCTCTCAAACAACCCTACAACCAAATAACAAAGAGTCTCTTGTGTCCCCAACACACCAAATACTATGGTAAATTGTATAGGTGCACTAGTGCGGCGAAAAGATGGTGATACAAGTGCAGTAATGATAGTACATATTGATTTTTGTAATATGAACAATAAAAAATAGCAAGGTAGCAAGTAACAAAAATGAGCACAAACGTTATTACAATGCTTGAAAATAAGGCCTAGGGTTCATACTTTCTCTAGTGCAATCTCTCAACAATGCTAACATAGTTAGATCATTTGGCAATCCCTCAACGTGCGATAAAGAATCACTCCAAAGTTCTTATCTAGCGGAGAACATAAGACAAAATTGCTTGTAGGGTACGAAACCACCTCAAAGTTATCCTTTCCAATCGACCTATCGAGCTATTCCTATAAGTGTCACAAACAGCCCAAGAGTTCGTACTAAAATAACACGATATGATACACATCAAACAACTCTAATATCACCCAGATACTCAAATGTCACCACGAGTATCCATGAGTTGATTATACGATATGCATCAAACAACTTCAGAGTCATAATACTCAATCCAACACAAAGAACTTCAAAGAGTGCCCCATGATTTCTACCAGAAAAACAAAGACGAAAACATGCATGAACCTCTATGCATAGATTACCCCAGTGTCACCTCGGGAATCCATGAGTTATGTGCCAAAACATACATCAAGTGAATCAATATGATACGCCATTGTCACCACGGGTATTCATAGCAAGACATACATCCATTGTTCTCAAATCCATAAAAGTATTCAATCTGATAATAATGAAATCTCAAAGGTAAAACTCAAGTCATCACAACAAGATAGAGAGGGGAAAACACCATATGATCCAACTATATTAACAAAGCTTGCGATACATCAAGATCATGCCAAATCAAGAACACAAGAGAGAGAGATCAAACACATAGCTACTAGTACAAACCCTCAGCCATGAGGGTGGACTACTCCCTCCTCATCATGGTGGCCACCGGGATGATGAAGATGGCCTCCAGTGATGATTTTCCCTTCCGGCAGAGTGCTAGAACAGGGTCCAGATTGGTTTTTCGTGACTACAGAGGCTTGCGGCGGCGGAACTTCTGATCTAAGGTTATTTCTGGGGATTTCTGTATATATATATATATATATATATATATATATATATATATATATATATATATATATATATATATATATATATATATATATATATATAGATATATATATGATTTTTTGGCGTCGGTCTCACGTCCAGATTGGCTTTGAGGGGCCCACTACCCACCAGGGCGCGCCCTAGTGCCTAGTGGCCACCTTCTTCCCCTCCTGGTCCTCCCACGAAGCTTCTAGTGCCTCTTTCGTTCCAAAAAATCATCAAAAAGTTTTGCTGCATTTGGAGAACTTTGATTTCTGCACACAAAAAACACCACGGCAGTTCTACTGAAAACAGCGTCAGTCCATGTTAGTTTCATTGAATCATATAAAATTGCACCCAAACCATATAAAATTGTTGTAAACATGGCATGAATACTTCATAAATTATAGATACGTTGCAGACGTATCAGTGTTGTACTTGCCTTTGTTTTTCCTTGGTTTCGTCGGGGTTGACACGGTATCGTGCCTTGTTCGGTAAAGGTGCGTTGGGGATGAGGTTGATGCAGTGTTCGATGCCTCATAGTGGAGGTAGTCCCGGAGGTAGCTAATCGGGGAAAACGTCTGCGGACTCCTGCAATAGATGAGACAACACTAGAGGTAGATGGTGAGGGGTGTTAGTTCTTGTCGCCTCGTCTTTGCACACTAGTAGATAGTGCATAACACTCGAGGGATTTTCACACACTTATCTCATCTCTCGTTTGGTGGCTAAAAGCACTAAGTTTTTCTTGCCACTCATCATGGAAGCACTCATTTTTGTCTTGTGGCGCTCACTCTCTTTTTGGTGGCTCACTCTCTCACTATTCTATCCATGATGGATGGATGCTTGCTTCTTGGTGATCACTTGACTAGGCGACATGGGTCATAGCACGTACTCCTTTCCCTTCATCTTGAAACTATAGTGATTGCTTCGCCCATTTTGGATGATGCCATGGTCAAATCGCCAAGGTCGTCCAAGTAGGAGATGGAAAACGGACATGGGAACACCATCACACTCCAAAGCATCTTCGTATGCTCCAATCTTGAGGGAGACATGAACGGTGTGCCCAACTTGAATGGTGTCAGAGTCTCTAAGCCATTGGACCTTGTACAGACGAGGACGGTTCATTGCTACCTCTTAAGCTTGCGTTGGTTTTTCCCTTGAAGAGGAAAGGGTGATGCAGAAAAGTAGCGTAAGTATTTCCCTCAGTTTTGAGAACCAAGGTATCAATCCAATAGGAGACAACGCAACAAGCCACCGAATACCTGCACAAACAAACACCAACTTGGAACCAATGCGAAAAAGGGGTTGTCAATCCCTTCACGATTATTCGCAAAGTGAGATCTGATAGAGATGGATAAATGGTAAAGTAATATTTTTGGTTTATGGAACGGAAAGTAAAGATTGCAAAGAAAGTAAATAGGAAACTAGAAATTGTAGATCGGAAACTTATATGATGGAAAATACACCCGGGGGCCATAGGTTTCACTAAAGGCTTCTCTCAAGATAGAAATTATTATGGTGGGTGAACAAATTACTGCCGAGCAACTGATAGAAAAGCGCAAAGTTATGACGATATCTAAGGCAATGATTATGAATATAGGCATCACGTCTGTGTCAAGTAGACCGAAACGATTTTGCATCTACTACTATTACTCCACACATCGACCGACTCCTTCCTGCATCTAGAGTATTAAGTTCATAAGAACAGAGTAAGCATTAAGCAAGATGACATGATGTAGCGGGATTAACTCAAGCAATATGATGAAAACCCCATCTTTTTATCCTCGATGGCAACAATATAATACGTGCCTTGCTGCCCCTGCTGTCACTGGGAAAGGATACCACAAGATTAAACCCAAGGCTAAGCACTTCTCCTATTGCAAGAAAAACCAATCTAGTTGGCCAAACCAAATCGATAGTTCGAAGAGACTTGCAAAGATATCAAATCATGCATATAAGAATTCAGAGGAGATTTAAATAATATTCATAGATAAGCTGATCATAAATCCACAATTCATCGGATCTTGGCAAACACACCGTAAAAGAGTATTACATCGAATAGATCTCCAAGAACATCGAGGATAACTTTGTATTGAGAATCAAAGAGAGAGAAGAAGCCATCTAGCTACTAGCTATGGACCCGTAGGTCTAAAGTAAACTACTCACGCTTCATCGCAGAGGCAATGGTGTTGATGTATAATCCGTCCATGATCGAATCCCCCTCCGGCAGGATGCCAGAAAAGGCCCCAAGATGGGATCTCACGGGTACAGAAGGTTGCGGCGGTGGAAAAGTGGTTTCGTGGCTCCCCTGGATGTTTTTACGGTATAAGAGTATAAATATGAGGAAGATCTCGGTCAGGGGGGCTACGAGGAGCCCATAAGGTCGGGGGCGCGCCCCACCCCCTGGGCGCGACCTCCACCCTTGTGGCCGCCTCGTGGCTCTTCTGACTTGCACTCCAAGTCTCCTGGGTGTCTTCTGGTCCAAGAAAAATCATCGCGAAAGTTTTATTCCATTTGGACTCCGTTTGGTATTCCTTTTCTGCGAAACTCTAAAACAAGGAAAAAACAGAAACTGGCACTGGGCTCTAGGTTGATAGGTTAGTCCCAAAAAAATCATATAAAATAGCATATTAATGCATATAAAACATCCAAAACAGATAATATAATAGCATGGAAGAATCAAAAATTATAGATACGTTAGAGAGGTATCATTCATCTTGACCAATTGCAGCTTGGTACATAGTTCTTCACTTTCCAAATTGTGGCAACTTCCTCCTTCTATGATGACCTTCACGGAACTTTCATTGATGCCCGCTTTAGTGTGAAAGATGTGGCAACATTGGTCTCCGTCTTGTTGGTGTTGAAGTGTCAAGATCTTGGAGACAACAAGAGCGGGGCTCGAATCATTGTCACAAAAGACTCGGTCATCTTCCTCTTCATTCATGCACTGGTGCATGGCCACATGCTCAAGTGCTTCCATTTCTTCCTCGCTCATGGAGTCATAGGTGCCTTCGTCATTTGAGATCATGGTACGCCGAGTGGGGCACTCAAATGTCTAGTGGCCTCGGCCTTGGCATGTGAAGCACTTGATGGAACTTGTGTTGACGGACTCATCCATTGGAGTAGTTGGTGATGAAGCTCTCAGCTTGAAGTTTCTTGTAGTAGGAGGACAACTTGAAGATGTCGAAGCTTTCTTGTAACTTGACTTGTCGCCATTTCTTGGTGTAGGTTTCGTTGAGGTAGAAGGCGTTGTAGTCATTGAGGCTTGATTGAATGAACCATATGTCTTGGAAGAGTACTTGGCGTACTTGTAGTCGTCTTGCACTTGTCGCTCCGCCTTGGTAGCTTGGTGCACTAGCTCAAGGAGGTTCGAATACGGTTGGAAATCTGCAATCTTCTTGACAGGATGGTTGAGGCCATTCAAGAATCGTGCCATAGTTTGCTCCTTATCTTCTGTGACATTCGCTCAGATCATGGCAATCTCCATTTCCTTGTAATACAATTCAACAGACTTGGTGCCTTTCTTGAGTAGCTGCAATTTCTTGAAGAGGTCGCGGCTATAGTATGTGGGTACAAAGCGCGCTCGCATGACATCCTTCATTTGATTCCATGTTGTGATTGGTGGGTCAACTTTTGCTTCTCGCCATTCAATGACTTGCTCCCACCAAATGAGGAAATAGTCTTGGGACACAAGCGATGGCATGCCAATATAATTTTCTTCTTCATAGTTGTGCAAATGAAAGATATTTTCAACCGTCAATGCCCATGAAAGGTAGTCTTCAGGATCGCTGCTTTCAGAGAACTTAGGCATGGTGAACTTGAGCTTGTCGTAGCGTTGTTCGTCGATGTGTGCGGGTCGATTGTGAAGGCGCTCTTGCCTTGGTTGAGGGTCTTCGACTGCTTGGTGCACGTGCTCTTCTTGATTAGCTTGATGTTGAGGACGCGGGATTCTTGCACAGTTCCTCCTTTCTTGGCGTTCCTCAAGGCGTGCGGCTCTTCTTGATGCTCTCATCGGATGGCCTCTTCTTGTTCCCAGTTGTGTGCGCGGACGGCTTGGGCCGCCTCATTTAGAGCATGTTGGGCTTCAAGGGCTTGTTCATTATGGCATTATTGCTCTTGTTGAATGGCGTTGCCATCTTGGTTTACTTGGTGACTTGGCGTATTGGAGCTTGATCTTGGACCGTAGGATCATTATCATGTTGACGTATTTGTTCGCGCTCTCAAAGGCGATCTTGCAAACCATTTCCATGGAATGGATTTTGTGGATCTTGAAGATCGTCATGGTCTTGACGACGATGCGAATGAGGTCTTGAGTGACTTGCATCCGAAGAAGTGTCCGAAGAGTGTCGACTTGACTTGCGCCATGTTGATGATGATGACGATCTTGTCGAGGACTGATTAACCAACAAGGCGTGGAAGTCTTCCATTTGTGTTGCCATTTTGGCGATGAGCTCTTCCATGTGGTTGGAAAGCGTGGTGTCGAGGTAGTCTCTTGTCAATGCTTCAGATTCCCTCAAGTCGGTGGAGAGTTGATCGATGCGGTCGCCCAATGCTTCATTCGCTTGGTGCAAAGCTCTATGCACACCGAATAGGTGAGTCTTGGTGATGTAGTTTGCAGGCTCCTCTTCCTGCTCGATGAAGAGTGGGTTGGTAGAAGTACTTGGCTTGTCCATCATCTCAAGGAAATATGTGAGTAGAAGAAAGCAAAGAACTAGATAAAATGTACCTTATCCGATGTTGAAAATGGATCAAAGATCACCCAAAGTATTATTATGGAAGTAGCACAATTAGTACCATATCTTGTCGATTCTCACACCTACACAAGTAAAGCTTTTGGAGTAGCTTGGTGAGGATGATGGCACAAAATTTATGCAATTGTTAGCAAGATTCAATAATGTTGAAAGAGATTCACAAATTTGCACGTGTAACAAGTAGACCAAAGCAATATGTGTCACACGGAAACACACACACGGATAGATAAATGGGGTCGTGCAACCAAGGAACGAGCACAAAATGTGGAATCCACAGAAAATGCTCTTGTTACACAACACTAGAGTGACGCTAGCACGATTGCTCAATAGGCGAGATACGATACTTGTACACAACTGTAGGATCAAAAGTAGGTCTAGAGGGGGGGTGATTAGACTACTTGACCAAATAAAAATCTAACCTTCTCCCAATTTTAAGTGTTGGCAGATTTTAGCAACTTAACACAAGTCAAGCAATCAACCTACGCATGCAATTCTAAGAGTGTAGCAGCGTAAAGTAAAACATTGCATATGAAGGTAAAGGGAAGGGTTTGGAGAAGGCAAACGCAACGTAGACACGAAGATTTTTGGTGTGGTTCCGATAGGTGGTGCTATCGTACGTCCACGTTGATGGAGACTTCAACCCACGAAGGGTAATGATTGCACGAGTCCACGGAGGGCTCCACCCAAGAAGGTTCCACAAAGAAGCAACCTTGTCTATCCCACCATGGCCATCGTCCATGAAGGACTTGCCTCACTCGGGTAGATCTTTACGAAGTAGGCGATCGCCTTGCCCTTACAAACTTCTGGGTTCAACTCCACAATCTTGTCAGAGGCTCCCAAGCGACACCTAAACAATCTAGGAGACACCACTCTCCAAAAGGTAATATATGGTGTGTTGATGATGAACTCCTTGCTCTTGTGCTTCAAATGATAGTCTCCCCAACACTCAACTCTCTCTCATAGATTTGGCTATGGTGGAAAGAAGATTTTAGTGAAAAGCAACTTGGGGAAGGCTAGAGATCAGGATTCTTGTGGTTGGATTGGAATGTCTTGGTCTCGACACATGAGTAGGTGGTTCTTTCTTAGAAAATGAGTAGTGGAAGTGTAGGCATGCTCTGATGGCTCTCTCTCAAATGGAGAAAGGGGTGGAGGGGTATATATAGCCTCCACACAAAATCCAACCGTTACACACATTTGACCCAACTCGGTCAGACCGAATAGGAGAACTCGGTGAGACCGATTCAGTTCAAAATGTGAACGTTAGGAATCTCGGTGGGACCAACGAGATCAACTCAGTGGGACCGATGTGCTAGGGCTTAGGGAAAACATTAACTCGGTGGCACCAATTGCATCAACTTGGTTAGACTGAAGGGAAGCAATAAGGCAACAGAGAGGATGTCAAGCAAACTCGAGGGGACCAATTGCACATTTCGGTGAGACCGAAATAATTACAACAGGCAAGAGAGAGTTTGCAAGGCCATCTCGGTGAGACCGAAATCCATATCGGTGTGATCGAATTGTCTAGGGTTTCTGGCAGTGGCTAGGTCAACTCAACTCGGTGGCGTCGGATAGATCATTTCGGTGGGGCCGAGTTTGACTTGGAGTTTTGGACATATGTGGAAATGAGAAAGTGGTTGAGGGTTTTTGGAGCAATATCACTAAGCACTTTGAGCAAGTAGACCATTAAGCAACACCTCATCCCCTTTTAATAGTATTGGCTTTCCTATGGACTCAATGTGATCTTGGATCACTAAAATAGAAATGAAGAGTCTTGAGCTTTTGCCAATCTTTGTCCTTAGAATTTTGAGGGGTCAACATCTCTAGTCCATGCCATGCCAATCATTGAACTTTCTGAAGTATTTAACTTGAATGGATATTAGTCCAATGAGCTATATGTTGTTATGAATTACCAAAACCACCCGGGGATTAGTTGCACTTTTAGTCTCCCCCTTTTTGGTAATTGATGACAACATATAGATCAAAGCTTTGACAAATGATAATACGAGTGGAATACATTGTCGCTTTGAGACTATGTGATAAGCAAGAGCTCCCCATAAATTTGTGCATTATTAAAAATTTGTTTTGAATGAAAATGCACAATCGATTAGGATCATGGGTCACTCTTCCATGTCACATACATCTTCGTGGAGCGCACAAAATGATAAGTGTTAAATAACATGCACTCATCACCAAGGGTACAAATGATTGATCATACACAAGTATCATAGATATAAGCAAGCAAGCACACAATAAGGCATAGTATGATCAAACACATGATCACAAGAGTATCAATGATCTGTACACTTTCTCCCCCTTTGGCAACAAGTTACGAAAAAGCTCGAAAGCGTATAGTGCTATGCGGCACTCTAGGCACGATCTCTAGGAGCTCATGAAGAGGTCTTCTGGCTTGTTGCTCCGGTGTGCGTAGATGGCATGGAGAGGAGGGCATCTGCAAAAGCTTCAGCAGAGGTCTGTGGAGCTGGAGGGGTTGATACTGGAGGTGCAATCATGGCAGTTGCTGCAGGTGCTGAAGTAGTAGTCATGTAGTCTCTGACAACTGGCACTGCTGATGACCTTTGTGCCCTTGGCACTCTTTGGAAAGTATCGATGGTTGGTCTATCATCCATGTCCTCAGCTTCTTCTTGGATCTTCTCCACAGTGGTCTGTATCTCAGTGACCTTCACATCTAGGTCATGAAATTTAGTCTCAATGATCCTCTCAAGACTCCCTTGATTTTGAGTCAGGGTAGCCAAGCCCTTCTCAATTCTCACTCTAGCCTCAAGCAGATAACTGAGTTGATCTTGCTTGGTCTTGAGCATCACTATAAAAGCATCTGGTGCACTTGTTGCCTTTGCTGCATTTGTAGCCTTTGCTTTCTCTCTCTTCTCCCGGGCTTCTACACAAGTAGGATGGGATGCATCCATGACAACCTCGTTTTCCTCAAAATCTGGCCTCAGGGGAAGATGCTCTTTATCAAGTAGATATGTCCAAGTTCCCATCTTGGAATTGATCAATATTTGAATGTGAGGGGCATACCCACAAGATCTCTTCTGATCAGCAACTATTCTCTTCACAATCTCAACAATCAAGCTCATCACCTTGAACTTCTGTGGTACATCAAACATGTGAGGCAAATTGATTGAGTGACCACGGATCATTCTATGATCTCCTGACTTGGGCAAAAGAGTGTGCCTCAAGATAGTGCTGATAGTGGTCAAACCAGACAACAGATAGTATATGGATCCAAGCTTGCGTGTCTCCAGGGTATCATCAGGAATGGTCTTGTACATGTTGGCCATGGAGTTGTGATCTTTCCTAGGCTTGGCATATACATCAGTGTCATTCTCCTCTTCCTTTCGGGCACTGATCAGGTTAGCCCATTCTAAGATTGTTGATTGATACCTTGTACCTTCAGTCATCCAGACAATCTTTCGAATGATCATCTCGTTCCACTTAGTCAACTTCTGACCAACAAACTTGTCCAGTTCATTCATTCTGAAGCTTTCATGCACACCTGGGAAGTAGTCCTCATTGTCATCAATGTATGTCCAGTCAACCCACTTCATATCACAAACAATGGGCTTCTTGTCTAACAAGACAGTCTCATAGAAATCATGTTGTTCCTTGGTGTGAAAACGATAGTCTACAGCAGTTCTCCTCCTGGTGGCATAGGGATCAGTCTTTCTCCAGAGTCTCAGACCTGCATCCTTTCTCAGCTTCATATTTTCTGCCACAGGCTGATCATCACTATGATCTGGAATCTTGGGCTTCGGTTTTCTGAGCACTTGTTGCTCTTCTTCTTCTTGAGCTTCAGGCACTGGGGCCTTATTCTTCTCATCAGCAAGGATGTTCCTGGTAGATCTCTTGGGTGCAGATGGTTTGGGAGTTTGAGCTTGAGCTGGAGGCATGGGAGCAGACTTGGGCTCTGATGGAGCAGCCCCAGTCCTTATGGCATCCCCCATAAGCTTCTGAGTCTTTGCAGGAGGTGCAACAGGCTCTTCCTCCTCCTCATCTTCATCAGAATCTCTCATCATAGAAGGTTTGCCAATGACTCTGGCAATGGTCTTTCTGACTCTCTCCTTCTTCTTCTTTCCTCCAGCGGCCTCTCCTCTCTTGGTTCAAGAGTGAACTCCATGGTTTGTTGAGTTGAGGCTCTGGCCTTTGACATAGGAGCTCTCTTAGCATGAGCTTTCTTGGGCATTCCAGGCTTGGTGGCAGCAGCATACTCTTTCTTGAGTACTTTCTTCTTGGAGGTCACCTCCTCCTCAATGACAAAGTCCTCATCCTCAGATTCAGATGTTCTCTTCTTCTTTGTCCTGGTGGCTGCCTTGGGCAAGTTGTTGGGAGTGCTTCTGCTCCCCTCATCATAACTGCTTGAGGGACTAGTGCCCTCACTAAGGTTAACTTGCTCTTCGGACTTGTTCTGGCTATCACTGTCCTCTGACATAGCTGAAACTGACCCTGTGAATAGTTAGGTATGGATAGAGTGGATGAGCATCACAAAGTGTAGCTTATTTTGCAAAAATATTGAGACAAAAACTTAATTTTAGTTTTCTGCAAAAAGCATTTCGGAGCTACCGATTTGACAAACTCGGTGACACCGAAGCACTAACAGAGTCTAAACACACAGTTTCGATCAGACCGAAATGCAGTTCGGTGACTCCGAGATGGTAGGGTTTCACAGAGACAGTGATTTTGGTCACACCGATCAGTACACTTCGGTCAGACCTAGTTGTACTTGTGCAATGGCCAGGGCCAATCGATGTGACCAAGATCCTCAGATTAGTCGGTCCGAGATGGTGCGGCGGAAACCTAACCCTAAGTTTTTGCATCAAATCTATTCTACGAAATTCTTTTGGTGGATAGATCAATCTCATACGTGGGAAGAACATACGCATTGTGATTTGTGCAACAATCGGAGTTATGGAAAGCACAAGGGGGTCAAATCCGTACCCTAACTTGGCGACGGACTTGCTACGGCGGCAACGCCGGTGTGTATCCCATTGACGGCGGCGGAGACCAATGACAGGGGGTCACTGGCGACGACGGCGACGAACCGGAGACAAAGGGGGCGGCAGTGCAGGGAGGCGCAGTCGAGCGTTTGGAGGAGTTTCCAAAAATTCAACACGCGGTATATATATACCCAGTCGCTATCGGTGTGACCGAGTGGAATGACTCGGTGGCACCGAGATGCAAAACTGCTAGCAGTTGCTGTAACTCGGTGTGACCGAAGTGTTCGAATCGGTTGCACCGAGATGAAAACCTAGATCAACTTAATGAGTTTGGTGAGACCGAGTAGGAGTGAGTTGGTCTGACCGAAATGCATTAAGAGGTTTTGGAAGTTAAGACCTTGACAGATCGGTGGCTCTGAGTGCTCCTCACCCGGAGGGTCCGAAGTCGACTTGTTCAAACTTTGTGATGTAGCATGAATAGAGTTTGAGACGAGAAAAATCATAGATAGCTAGAGGGATTACTTAGGCATTCTTGTCCATCCATTTGTCAAAAAGAAAAAGCAAACAACCAGAGCAACAAATGGATGTCCTCGAATGGAGAAAATTATGCAACCAACATGCTCACACAATAAGATGGCAAATAAAACATGTGGCAAAGCATGCACAAACACTCTAGCATCTATCAAGCAATTGACGGTGACAAGGTCATCTATATATGAGTATATTGACAGAGGAGTCAAATGAGAACATTTGATCGCAGGTCATACTCATCGTTTAAGCACAAGTGGGGTTACCACTTTTACATAAAGCATTGTTGTGTTCACACCATTAGAGTTGCTTTAGATCAATTCCTAGAGCAAAGCTCCCCCTAGATATGGTATCCCCCCCTTAGAGGGATGAACTAACCTAGGGTTTTGTCGATGGTGACTTCATGTAGGTGTTGAAGATGTGGATGCTCAATGTTGATGTAGATCATTTGGAGCAATCCATCGGAGTGGGTTGCACTTTCAATACCTACATGGGTTACTCCCACAAGGAACACACGAGGATGTTCATAGACATAGAGTGAAACACACATATGATGATGTCCATGAAAGCATTAGGTTACCTTGTCCCTTGTCTTACCAACAAGAGGGTTTGTGACTCCATGAACTAGTGCAAGATATGGAAGTTGATTGCACTTGTCCTTGCCAAAATGAATATGAGTGAAGTATGTTGGCGGAGTCACCCTCAAGAACTCTCTAGTTCTTCTTCTTTGGGATCCACATCAACTTGATGGGAATCCTTGGAGTCGTAGTCGTACTTGATGAAGTAGAACTTGATGTCGTCTTGGGAACCCACTTGACCATGGCCTTAGGAGCTTGTTCAAATGAATCAATCTCTTCTTGAAGCTTGTCCTTGCCTTTTAGCTTGTGGTGGAAGATCATCTTGAACTTGTGTTCCTTTGAAAGAAGTGGGGTCATACTTCTCTTGTTGAGGAACAAACTTCGTCTTGGGGTATTGATCTTCTTCCCACTCAACTCCATTGGCATTGAACTTTCGTTCAAAACACCTTGATTCTTCCGGTGCCTTCCTTGCTTGTGCACAATTTCCTCAAATTGCTTACTTCCCGCAAGGCTCTTGTAAACACCTTTCTCTATAATTCCCTTCAATAAGCTATTTTCTTGCTCAAGTGTAACTTGGATAAGAGAATCATTAGTGGAATCAAGAGAACTAATAGAAGCAAAAATATTGGATTTAGTATCATTATTGTTACTACTAGAAGAAGAATCTTTCTTGCTCTTGTTACTAGGAACTCCTCTCTTTGCTTCTATTCTTGTAGAATTTGTTGAAGTTCACCATTAAGCTCAATTCTTTATTGAATACTTGTTTCTCATTTGATGTTGTAGGAGCATCACATGAAGCTTTATAAGCACCACTTGACTTGTTGTGTAGCTCTTCCTTATCCTTGACTGACATCTCATGAGCAACAATTCTACCAATGACTTCCATTGGCTTGAGATCTTTGTAGTCGGGGCCTCATTTGGATGAAGGTGCACACAGTATCATATTTTCCATCCAAGGCTCTTAGGATCTTCTTGATGATGAATTTTTCGGTCATCTCTTCACTTCCTAAGCCGGCAATCTCATTTTGTGATGAGAGCAAGCCTAGAGTACATCTCAGCGACTCCTTCACCATCCTTCATTATGAACTTGTGAAGTTGACTTTGAGGCACATCCAATTTGGATTCCTTGACGGACTCGGTACCTTCCTGCATATCAACCAAAGTATCCCAAATTTCCTTTGCATTCTCAAGGCGGTTGAGTTTGTTGAATTCTTCGGGGCCCAATCCATTGAAGAGAATATCGCAAGCTTGAGCATTGTAGACATAGAAATTTGCAAAATACATACGGATTTGTATGTGACAAACCCGTAGACTTAAAACTTCTCTCACAAGCAAAACATGATCACACCTTAGTACTCTTTGGGTGTTAATCACATGGCGATGTGAACTAGATTATTGACTCTAGTAAACCCTTTGGGTATTGGTCAGATGGCGATGTGAACTATAGAGTGTTAAATCACATGACGATGTGAACTATCTGTATTAAATCACATGGCGATGTAAACTAGATTATTGACTCTAGTGCAAGTGGGAGACTGAAGGAAATATGCCCTAGAGGCAATAATAAAGTTATTATTTATTTCCTTATATCATGATAAATGTTTATTATTCATGCTAGGATTTTATTAACCGAAAACTTAGTACATGTGTGAATACATAGACAAACAGAGTGTCCCTAGTATGCCTCTACTTGACTAGCTCGTTAATCAAAGATGTTTAAGTTTCCTAGCCATAGACATGTGTTGTCATTTGATGAACGGGATCACATCATTAGAGAATGATATGATGGACAAGACCCATCCGTTAGCTTAGCACTATGATCGTTTAGTTTATTGCTACTGCTTTCTTCATGACTTACATGTTCCTATGACTATGAGATTATGCAACTCCCGAATACCGGAGGCACACTTAGTGTGCTATCAAACGTCACAACGTAACTGGGTGATTATAAAGATGCTCTACAGGTGTCTCCGATGGTGTTTGTTGGGTTGGCATAGATCGAGATTAGGATTTGTCGCTCTGTGTTTCGGAGAGGTATCTCTGGGCCCTCTCGGTAATGCACATCACTATAAGCCTTGCAAGCAATGTGACTAATGAGTTAGTCACGGGATGATACATTACGGAACGAGTAAAGAGACTTTCCAGTAATGAGATTGAACTAGGCATTTAGATACCGACGATCGAATCTCGGGCAAGTAACATACCGATGACAAAGGGAACAATGTATGTTGTTATGCGGTTTGACCGATAAAGATCTTCGTAGAATATGTAGGAACCAATATGAGCATCCAGGTTCCGCTATTGGTTATTGACCGTAGACGAGTCTCGGTCATGTCTACATAGTTCTCGAACCCGTAGGGTCTGCACGTTTAATGTTCGGTGACGATCGGTATTATGAGTTTATGTGTTTTGATGTACCGAAGGTAGTTCAGAGTCCCGGATGTGATCATGGACATGACGAGGAGTCTCGAAATGGTCGAGACATAAAGATTGATATATTGGATGACTATATTCGGACACCGGATGAGTTCCGGGGGTCACCGGATAATTATCGGAGTGCCGGGGGGTTATCGGAACCCCCGGGGGAACTAATGGGCCAACATGGGCCTTGTGAGAGAGAGAGGAGGGGGCCTTAGGGATGGCCTCCCCCCCCTTGAGGAGTCCGAATTGGACAAGGAGGGGGCCGGCGCCCCCTCTTTCCCTCCCTCTCTCCCTCTCCTTCCTTCCCCCTCCTAGTAGGACTAGGAAAGGGGGAATCCTACTCCTACTAGGCGGAGGATTTCTCCCCTCCTTGGTGCGCCTATAGGGACGGCCGACCTCCCCCTTGCTCCTTACATACGGGGGCAGGGGGAACCCTAGAACACACAAGTTGATTGTTTAGCCGTGTGCGGTGCCCCCCTCCACAGATTTCCACCTCGGTCATATCGTTGTAGTGCTTAGGCGAAGCCCTGCGTTGGTAACTTCATCATCACCGTCATGCTGACGACGCTCTCCCTCGACACTCGGCTGGATCTAGAGTTCGTGGGACGTTACCGAGCTGAACGTGTGCAAATCGCGGAGGTACCATAATTTCGGTACTAGGATCGGTCAGATCGTGAAGACGTATGACTACATCAACCGTGTTGTCATAACGCTTCCGCTTTCGGTCTACGAGGGAACGTGGAAAACACTCTCCCCTCTCGTTTCTATGCATCACCTAGATGGATCTTGCGTGTGTGTAGGATTTTTTTTTTGAAATTACTGTGTTCCCCAACACTCCCTTGCTGGGGAAACTTCACCAAGATGCCACCGCTCCACCTTATCGCACCCAAATCGTTAATCAGTGTGGTGTCAAGGTATCAGGCAACCATGTGGATCCTATCAAGCACATGGCAGCATGATAAAGAAGAGATTAGTTTTAATGACACCCGTCTAGAGGATGTGTCACGCTAATAAGAAGAGGCAGTTAAGTTGCGTGGCAGGCTTGCCGGGCTTCAACCTCAACATGACACCTAGCAGTGCATTTAATGCATGTTGTCCTAACTGCCAGCATGTCGGTCTTCGTCAATCTTCATCATCCATGGATCCCAAGAATAGAAGTGGAGCAGGGGTACATCCTTTCACCTCGAAGGCTTCGTCACATGCGGCTGCAGGCGCTGCGGCTGCGGCGGGTGGAGCCGGCAATCCGGGCGGTGCTGCTAACACTCCTGTCGTGGCTGGAGCAGGGGTCGGAGCCTCAGGCGCGGCCCAACATCTTCAACATATCGCCGATCATACTTCCGCCGGTGCGGGACATGGAGACGCTGAGCTTCCTCCCACAGGCCCCATCGGTGGGCTCAACCAACACGATGTCGACACCCGTTCCGGTGCCAGCCAAGACCCACTGGCCACACCGTCTGGAGGGGCAGAGACAGGACGTGCGCCTCGTCCCGCGTCGGGCAAGCACAACAACACCACAAGCGTATCGTCTACCCACAATGACCACAACCGCACGGGAAGAGCCCAACTGACCAAGAGCCCGGCTGTCAGGAACATCCCTGGTCACATCAGATCCCTCTGGCGACGGGCCCGAGACGGTGAGAGCCCAATGCTCCTTCTGGCTCGTCCAGAAGTCGAGCGGTTTTGCGCTCTGCCTCCCATGCCATGCCAGAGACGACGACCGAAGCGGTGGAGCGAGCTCAGTTCCAGCAGAAGACATAATGGATGAGTGGAGAGCTACCATACAAAGTCTCCTTGGATTTGCTGAGATCAACAAATGACCATTTGCAGAGCCTCGCGACAGCCGCAGGCGATGTCAGCGGCCCACGTCGGTGGCCAAGGCGGGAGGAACGCACCCACTTTGTAGTCCCCTCCGCGGCAACCCACTCAAGTGCGGCCGCAGCGAGCTCAGCAACCCCAAGATATTGATGACCATGATAAGGAATCGATGGCTTCATCTGACCCACGTCTCTGGCAAGATCAAGTCAAGTGTTGAGAGACAGGAGGAAGGAAAACGCTCGCGTCACCATTGAGCAATGTCGTGAGACACGCCGTCAGTCAGACGGTGTAATGGAACCGATGTCGACGAACCCGCGCCCAGTGCTGGAGGGTACCTGCCTTATGAGGTAGGCTGCTGATAAGCACATTTCATCTGTATAATTTTGGCATAGAAATATATTATTTGTTTAGTTCTGACCATCAATGTTTAATAATTGAATGAAAATCATATAAAGGGATTGTTTACTAGTCTTTGGTCTATTTTGCAGAAAAGTGCGCAAAGGCACTATAAACTTCAAGATTTGGACTATGTGGCTAACGATAAGAGACAAGGGCAGGAAACAAAGATGGAGGGACCCTAGTGTGATAAACATTAAAGCTTGAAGGGTCTGCCTAATGAAGAGAAGGACCAACTTGTACCGAAAGAAGAAAAGGAGAGGGGATAAATTGTAAAGTGGAAGATCAGATGTGAGGGGACAAAATCCCTAGTTCATCCTTGATCCCCTTTTGGGCCTAGCACATCTCTCCTTCCTCCGCCTCTTTCCCCACCTCCAGTCGCGGCCGCAGCTAGGCCAGCATGGCGGCGCGCCAACCAGCCACCGCAGCCTTCCATCACCACTATCGACCGCTGCTCCACCACATCACCGATCCATCCATCAACCAGCTTTACCACTCAACCATCACTCCACTTCCTCCGCTTCTCTTCTTCTTCTCCTAACCCTGCTGCTGCTCTTATTCTTCTTCCCCTCGAACCTGCTGATATTCTTCTTCTCTCCATGCCCCTGCTGCTGCTCTTCTACTCACTGACGCTACTCTTCCTTCTCTCCTACACCTCTTGTTGCTGCTCTTCTCCCACAAAACTACTGCTCCTCTCTTCTCTCAACATCCCCTACTGCTTCTTTCTTCTCCGAACCTGCGGCTGCTCCGCTCCAGCGCCCTCTTGCTGCTCTTCTCCAGCGCCCCCTTGCTGCTCCTCATTCGCTGAAGCTCTGCTCTGAATCCCTCCTACTGTTATCTCTCTCTCTCTCTCTGATTTCTGTTAACTTGAGATGTGTATGTCGTGTGTAATGTTCAAATTTGACTAGTGCAAGCAACTTGTTATTTGTTCGGTTTGGTACTAGTATAATATGGTACTTGTTATGTTGGATATGACCAGTTGAGGCCTTGTTAATTTGGGAGATTATTGATCTATTGATCTATTAGAATTTGCTTCTGTGAATTAGTATTCTGCTAGCATATGAATGTGTTCACCCGTGTGTGTTTGTTCCTTACTGAAATTTATCCCGTTGTCCATGTGTTAGATCCAGTACATGTGCAATGTAAATACATGTGTGTTTGTGATGTAAACCATCTACATTGTGTCTTCTAATCTTGTTTCTTCCATCTCTTACATGTTAGATAGTCATTTGTGTTCACTTCCCTTTTGTCGATCATGTTCATGTTAGTATTTTAATTTCTCAAGCATTACGAAAATACCAAAAAGAAAGTAAGTAAAATCTGCATTTTCTTTGTCTGAACATTTTATGGAACAATCTTCGTTAGTCTAGATCTAATTGTCTGCTATCATCATCTAAATTCTGTCACCTAGATTTAGTCGAGCATTATTGCCGTCGCCTAGTCCCTGTGGACGACACGACACTGCAGATTTGGGCGTGAAAATCTATTTACAATCGATCATTGTGGCGCCATTGCCGGGGACTAGCATCGAGCGATTTTGTTTGGCTATAGACTAGGTTCTACTTGTTTTCTCTTTGTGCCATATATTTGTGATATATCTCTTACCCCTAACCACTGTTCTAGTTATTTTCTCTTTCTTTCTTGTTAATTTGGTAGGTTGAATTGTCTTCTTGGAAATGGGATTCTACTCAGATCATCATGCTTATGTGAGCAATAGCACAAATAGCTCAGAAAGTGTTCAAGACCTGATAAGTAAGATTTCCTATCAATTAGATGACTTAGCTCAGCAGCGAGGAATAGTTTTTGAGGATAGGCCTAGTTCTTATGATCCTTACCCTAGAGTCCATCCTTGTGTTGCTCCTACATGCCATATTTGTGGTTTTCAGGCCATTAAACCGCTGAATGTCAGCATGGTTACTCTCACCCTCCAGATTGTTTTGGCATGAGCTTCACTCAACAACATAGCTCATACCAAAACAATTACTCACATGGGTGGCCTCAAAACCAGAATATGTCATATTGGAACAACAACCCTGAGGTCTCACCATTTTCTTCTAGCCATCATATGCAGGGAATTAGGTACAATGAGTAGAGCAACAACTATGCGCCACAACAATTTTATTCAGCTCCTACTCATATACCTCAACAACAGGAGATGTGTCCAATGGAGTTAAATGGTCCTCCATTTGGTCAACCTACAACTTCAACACCCGTTGAGGAATCTCATGTGCAAGTGCCCACACAAAATGAGTTCGATGATATAGAGAAGATCACTCTTCTTAGCCTTGAATTCACTTGGAGTGGCGAGGATGATCCTATTAGGAAGCTGATACTAGATGAGATGAAGAAGATTAAGAGTGGAAAGGAGCTAGTGGAAGAAGTAAGGAAGATCGAGAGGAACATTAATACTGGCAGTACTATCTCATCACAGCTTGAGCTGAGTATTTCTGGGATATCCCTTGATACATGTGAGGTTCCAACACCTTCACATTCAACTGAGCAAGATAGTGAGAGTCCAGAGGAAGAGATACTTCAGATCCAAGAAGTAATTCTCAAAGCCAAGGAACAAGACGATCCAGAGCTTGAATGCCCAAGTGATCAAGATGAAGATCCAATGTCTATCTCTCCCGAAGAAGTAAAAGAAACTGCTATAGATGAACTTGAAGAACCAGGAATTCATTTGCCTATTGTCATACAAGAGCGTGATGTAGCAGGTTTATCTAATCCTCTTGATGACATGCGTCCTTATGATTTATTTGCTTCTACCTTGCATTACATGATACCATCAATTAAGCTAGACTTGAAAAATTATTTGCTAGGACAGGATCATACATACCCTGTTAGTGGCATTTCTCACATTTGCTATTATGACGCTTATTCTCCCCATGCTAGAGTTATGCTTAATGAAATATATCATCCACATGCCAGCGTTGAGATCATTTATTCATATCATCCTAAACATGTGCTTTATAGCTATGCTTATGTAATTGGACACTTGATTGATGACTTGGAGGGTATTATCCCTACCACTTGTCTTGTCTCTTTTGTTGTATGCCTTTCCAGGTTTTTGCTACTGCATCGTTTACTACATGCTGACCAGCTTCGAGGTGACATCCCTTGGGATCCCGGTGGAGTCAAAGCACTGTGATGAGGAGAAGCAATGTGGCACACATATAGAAGAGAGAAGTTGGAGCTTGCAAGTGGAAGAAAAAGGAGAAGAGCTAAAGTTTAGAGAGTGATTGTGCGAGACCTACATAATATAAGCCTGGTGAGCTATTTCATGACCCCAATCTGAATACCATCGGACATTATACATGCTGTAATCAATTGCTATTTGGGTTCCTTGAGCCAATTCTTAAATGTTGTCCCACTGAATTTGACCTTTGACATATGGTGCTTGATGTGAATACGTGAATTGATTGTTGAATGCCTTGTAAACTAGTGATCTATACAATGCTTGCTTTGCTGAAAGTAGTGAAGGGTATTAGTTTTGAGTGCTCAAATCCCTAGTACACTAGAAAGCTTAATCATTTTCTGCTTTTACCTTGATACATCTAGATCATTAAGTGATAGATGCTTAGTTTGTGCCTAATGTGTTCCCATTTAGAGCAATCACTCACCACTATGGACTAGCATGCCATGTTCCCTGGATCGGTACTATGTGAACAAGACCTGGATGAGTGATGATTCTTGTTTCCTTTTTGTATTCATTTGTTAAATAAGTAACAATGAATAAATAAGTATCACTACCTATAGTAGCATGTCATGTTCCCTGGATCCGTGCCATGTGAAATCGGGTTAGCCTGGGCAGTAATTAATAATAAAAATGTAATTGTTGAACCAGGTGTATACCATGTTCTCTGGATCGGTGGTATGTTCCTTTGGGGAGACAAAAAATACTAATAATTGGTCAAGCCAGGTGTATACCATGTTCTCGGGATCAGTGGTATGTTCTTTTGGTGAGACCGATAATATATTTTCAATATGTGTTTCCATTTCAATAAGTGGTTCAACCACAATGTTGTGTTCCTGGTAATAAGTGAGGATCGTGCTCTCTTTAGCAACCTTTTGGCACAATCAGCATTTGAACTTGCTAATCTTTGTTTATCATTGCAAAAGTTTAAAATGATCGAGTTTACTAGTGTCCTATTGATATGTAGTACTCTTAACCATTAATTTTCATTACCAAGGTCCAAAGCATGCATTGTTTGGAGATCTGTTTTACCAGGACATTCTTTACTTAGCTCACTATTCATATTCTTGCTCTTGTCATATGCCTTTGCTTGAATACAAGCAAAAGTTTAAGTGTGGGGAAACTTGATAAGCACATTTCATATATATAATTTTGTCACAAATATATCATTTGTTTAGTTCTGACCATCAATTCTTGGAAATGTTGAATAATTGAATGAAAATCATATAAAGGGATCGCATACTAGTCTTTGGTCTATTTTTCAGAAAAGTGCACAAAGGAACTATAAACTTCATGGTTTGGACTATGTGGCTAACCAGAAGAGACAAGGGCAGGAAAGAAAGATGGAGGGACCCTAGTTTGATGAACATTAAAGCTTCAAGGGTCCGCCTAATGAAGAGGAGGACCAACTTGTACCGAAAGAAGAAAAGGAGAGGGGCCAAATTGCAAAGGGGAAGATCAACCGTGAGGTGTCAAAATCCCAAGTTCATCCTCGATCCCCTTTTGGGCGTGGCACATCTGTCCTTCCTCCGCCTGCTTCTCCACCTCCGGCCGCGGCTAGGCCAGCGTGGCGGCGTGCCAACCAGCCACCGCCGCCATCCATCACCGCTATCAGCCGCTGCTCCACCACATCACCGATCCATCGATCAACCAGCGCTACCACTCAGCCATCTCTCCACTTCCTCTTCTTCTCTTGTTCTTCTCCTTGCTACTTCTTAAGCTTGCGTTGGTTTTTCTCTAGAAGAGGAAAGGGTGATGCAGCAAAGTAGAGATAAGTATTTCCCTTAGTTATGAACCAAGGTACCAATCCAGTAGTAGAATATCGAGGAGAACATGGTATTAAGAATCAAAGAGAGAGAAGAAGCCATCTAGCTACTAACTATGGACCCGTAGATCTAAGGTAAACTACTCACGCTTCATCAGAAGGGCAATAGAGTTGATGTAGATGCCCTCCGTGATCGAATCCCCCTCCTGCAAGATGCCGGAAAAGGCCCTAAGATGGGATCTCATGGGAACAGAAGGTTGTGGTGGTGCATAAGTGTTTTCATGGATGCTTCTGGTGGTTTGGGAATATATGTGAATATATAGGAGGCAGAACTAGGCCAGGAAGGTCATGTGGGGCCCACAACATAGGGCGGTGCGCCCTACCCCCTGGTTGCTCCCTCCACCCTTGTCGTCGCCTCGTGGCTCTTTTGACTTGAACTCCAAGTCTCCTAGGTGTCTTCTAGTCCAAGAAAAAGCATCATGAAGTTTTATTCCGTTTGGACTCCGTTTGGTATTCCTTTTCTACGAAGCTCAAAAACAAGAAAAAACAGAAACTGGCACTGGGCTCTAGGTTAATAGGTTAGTCCCAGAAAATAATATAAAATAGCATATTAATGGATATAAAACATTCAAAACAGATAATATAATAGCATGGAACAATCAAAAATTATAGAGACATTGGAGACGTATCAAGCATCCCCAAGCTTAATTCCTGCTCATCCTGGAGTAGGTAAATGATAAAACATAATTTTTGATGTGGAATGCTACCTAATATGTGAAGGAAATATGCCCTAGAAGCAATAATAAAGTTATTATTTATTTCCATATATCATGATAAATGTTTATTATTCATGCTAGAATTGTATTAACCGGAAACATAATACTTGTGTGAATACATAGACAAACAGAGTGTCACTAGTATGCCTCTACTTGACTAGCTCATTGATCAAAGATGGTTATGTTTCCTAGCCATACACATGAGTTGTCATTTGATTAACGGGATCACATCATTAGGAGAATGATGTGATTGAGTTGACCCATTCCGTTAGCTCAGCACTCGATCGTTTAGTATGTTGCTATTGCTTTCTTCATGACTTATACATGTTCCTATGACTATGAGATTATGCAACTCCCGTTTACCAGAGGAACACTTTGTGTGCTACCAAACGTCACAACGTAACTGGGTGATTATAAATGTGCTCTACAGGTGTCTCCAATGGTACTTGTTGGGTTGGCGTATTTCGAGATTAGGATTTGTCACTCCGATTGTCGGAGAGGTATCTCTGGGCCCACTCAGTAATACACATCACTATAAGCCTTGCAAGCATTGTAACTAATGAGTTAGTTGCGGGATGATGTATTACGGAACGAGTAAAGAGACTTGCCAGTAACGGGATTGAACTAGGTATCGAGATACCGACGATCGAATCTCGGGCAAGTAACATACCGATGACAAAGGGAACAACGTATGTTGTTATGCGGTCTGACCGATAAAGATCTTCGTAGAATATGTGGGAACCAATATGAGCATCCAGGTTCCGCTATTGGTTATTGACCGGAGAGGTGTCTCGGTCATGTCTACATAGTTCTCGAACCCGTAGGGTCCACACGCTTAACGTTACGATGACAGTTATATTATGAGTTTATATGTTTTGATGTACCGAAGGTTGTTCGGAGTCCCGAATGTGATCACGGACATAACGAGGAGTCTCGAAATGGTCGAGACATAAAGATTGATATATTGGAAGCCTATGTTTGGATATCGGAAGTGTTTCGGGTGAAATCGGGATTTTTTCCGGAGTACCGGGAGGTTACCGGAACCCCCCGGTAACTTAATGGGCCTTAGTGGGCCTTGGTGGAAGAGAGGAGAGGAGGCCAGGGCAGGGCCGCACGCCCCTCCCCCCAGTCCGAATAGGACAAGGAGAGGGGGGCGGCGCCCCCCCTTTCCTTCCTCCCCTCCACCTCTTCCCCCTCTCTCTCCTAGTCCAACATGGAAAGGGGGGGGGAGTCCTACTCCCGGTAGGAGTAGGACTCCTCCTGGCGCGCCTCTCCCCTTGGCCGGCCGAACCCCCCTTGCTCCTTTATATACGGGGGCAGGGGGGCACCTCTAAACACACAATTGATCATTGATCTCTTAGACGTGTGCGGTGCCCCCTCCACCATATTACACCTCGATAATATCGTAGCGGTGCTTAGGTGAAGCCCTGCGTCGGTAGAACATCATCATTGTCACCACGCCGTCGTGCTGACGAAACTCTCCCTCAACACTCGGCTGGATCGGAGTTCGAGGGACGTCATCGAGCTGAACGTGTGCTGAACTCGAAGGTGCCGTACATTCGGTACTTGATCGGTCGGATCGTGAAGACGTATGACTACATCAACCGCATTGTGTTAACGCTTTCGCTCTCGGTCTACGAGGGTACGTAGACAACACTCTCCCCTCTCGTTGCTATGCATCACCATGATCTTGCGTGTGCGTAGGAATTTTTTTGAAATTACTACATTCCCCAACAGTGGTATCAGAGCCTGTTTTTATGCGTTCATGTTATATGCACGAGTAGAACACAAGTGAGTTGTGGGCGATATAAGTCATACTGCTTACCAGTATGTCATATTTTGGTTCAGCGGTATTGTGAGATGAAGCGGCCCGGACTGACATTACGCGTACGCTTACGCGAGACTGGTTTCACCGTTGCGAGCACTCGTTGCTTAAAGGTGACTGGCGGGTGTCTGTCTCTCTCACTTTAGTTGAACCGAGTGTGGCTACGCCCGGTCCTTGCGAAGGTTAAAACAACACCAACTTGAAAAACTATCGTTGTGGTTTTGATGCGTAGGTAAGAACGGTTCTTGCTAAGCCCGTAGCAGCCACGTAAAACTTGCAACAACAAAGTAGAGGACGTCTAACTTGTTTTTGCAAGGCATGTTGTGATGTGATATGGTCAAGACATGATGCTGAATTTTATTGTATGAGATGATCATGTTTTGTAACCGAGTTATCGGCAACTGGCAGGAGCCATATGGTTGTTGCTTTATTGTATGCAATGCAATTGCCATGTAATTGTTTTACTTTACCACTAAGCGGTAGCGATAGTCGTAAAAGAAATAGTTGGCGAGACGACAACGATGCTACGATGGAGATCAAGGTGTCGCGCCGGTGACAATGGTGATCATGACGGTGCTTCGGAGATGGAGATCACAAGCACAAGATGATGGCCATATCATATCACTTATATTGATTGCATGTGATGTTTATCTTTTATGCATCTTATCTTGCTTTGATTGACGGTAGCATTATAAGATGATCTCTCACTAAATTTCAAGATAAAAGTGTCTTCCCTGAGTATGCACCATTGCCAAAGTTCGTCGTGCCCAGACACCATGTGATGATCGGGTGTGATAAGCTCTACGTCCATCTACAACGGGTGCAAGCCAGTTTTGCACACGCAGAATACTCAGGTTAAACTTGACGAGCCTAGCATATGCAGATATGGCCTCAGAACACTGAGACCGAAAGGTCGAGCATGAATCATATAGTAGATATGATCAACATAGTGATGTTCACCATTGAAAACTACTCCATTTCACGTGATGATCGGTTATGGTTTAGTTGATTTGGATCACGTAATCACTTAGATGATTAGAGGGATGTCTATCTAAGTGGGAGTTCTTAAGTAATATGATTAATAGAACTTAAATTTATCATGAACTTAGTACCTGATAGTATCTTGCTTGTCTATGTTAATTGTAGATAGATGGCCCGTGCTGTTGTTCCGTTGAATTTTAATGCGTTCCTTGAGAAAGCAAAGTTGAAAGATGATGGTAGCAATTATACGGACTGGGTCCGTAACTTGAGGATTATCCTCATTGCTGCACAGAAGAATTACGTCCTGGAAGCACCGCTGGGTGCCAGGCCTGCTGCAAGAGCAATACCAGAGGTTATGAACGTCTGGCAGAGCAAAGCCGATGACTACTCGATAGTTCAGTGTGCCATGCTTTACGGCTTAGAACCGGGTCTTCAACGACGTTTTGAACGTCATGGAGCATATGAGATGTTCCAGGAGTTGAAGTTAATATTTCAAGCAAATGCCCGGGTTGAGAGATATGAAGTCTTCAATAAGTTCTACAGCTGCAAGATGGAAGAGAATAGTTCTGTCAGTGAGCATATACTCAAAATGTGTGGGTATAACAATCACTTGATTCAACTGGGAGTTAATCTTCCGGATGATAGCGTCATTGACAGAATTCTTCAATCACTGCCACCAAGCTACAAGAGCTTCGTGATGAACTATAACATGCAAGGGATGAATAAGACAATTCCCGAGCTCTTCGCAATGCTAAAGGCAGCGGAGGTAGAAATCAAAAAGGAGCATCAAGTGTTGATGGTCAATAAGACCACTAGTTTCAAGAAAAAGGGCAAAGGGAAGAAGAAGGGGAACTTCAAGAAGAACAGCAAGCAAGTTGCTGTTCAGGAGAAGAAACCCAAATCTGGACCTAAGCCTGAGACTGAGTGCTTCTACTGCAAGCAGACTGGTCACTGGAAGCGGAACTGCCCCAAGTATTTGGCGGATAAGAAGGATGGCAAGGTGAACAAAGGTATATGTGATATACATGTTATTGATGTGTACCTTACCAGAGCTCGCAGTAGCACCTGGGTATTTGATACTGGTTCTGTTGCTAATATTCACAACTCGAAACAGGGACTACGGATTAAGCGAACACTGGCCAAGGACGAGGTGACGATGCGCGTGGGAAACGGTTCCAAAGTCGATGTGATCGCCGTCGGCACGCTACCTCTACATCTACCTTCGGGATTAGTATTAGACCTAAATAATTGTTATTTGGTGCCAGCGTTGAGCATGAACATTATATCTGGATCTTGTTTGATGCGAGACGGTTATTCATTTAAATCAGAGAATAATGGTTGTTCTATTTATATGAGTAATATCTTTTATGATCATGCACCCTTGAAGAGTGGTCTATTTTTAATGAATCTCGGTAGTAGTGACACACATATTTATAATGTCGAAGCCAAAAGATGCAGAGTTGATAATGATAGTGCAACTTATTTGTGGCACTGCCGTTTAGGTCATATCGGTGCAAAGCGCATGAAGAAACTCCATAATGATGGACTTTTGGAATCACTTGATTATGAATCACTTGGTACTTGTGAACCGTGTCTCATGGGCAAGATGACTAAAACACCGTTCTCCGGAACTATGGAGAGAGCAACTGATTTGTTGGAAATCATACATACAGATGTATGTGGTCCGATGAATATTGAGGCTCGTGGCGGATATCGTTATTTTCTCACCTTCACAGATGATTTGAGCAGATATGGGTATATCTACTTAATGAAACATAAGTCTGAAACATTTGAAAAGTTCAAAGAATTTCAGAGTGAAGTTGAAAATCATCGTAACAAGAAAATAAAATTCCTACGATCTGATCGTGGAGGGGAATATTTGAGTTACGAGTTTGGTCTACATTTGAAACAATGCGGAATAGTTTCGCAACTCACGCCACCCGGAACACCACAGCGTAATGGTGTGTCTGAACGTCGTAATCGTACTTTATTAGATATGGTGCGAACTATGATGTCTCTTACTGATTTACCGCTATCATTTTGGGGTTATGCTTTAGAGACAGCTGCATTCACTCTAAATAGGACACCATCGAAATCCGTTGAGACGACGCCTTTTGAACTATGGTTTGGCAAGAAACCAAAGTTGTCGTATCTTAAAGTTTGGGGTTGCGATGCTTATGTGAAGAAACTTCAACCTGATAAGCTCGAGCCTAAATCGGAGAAATGTGTCTTCATAGGATACCCAAAGGAGACCGTTGGGTACACCTTCTATCACAGATTCGAAGGCAAGACATTCGTTGCTAAGAATGGATCCTTTCTAGAGAAGGAGTTTCTCTCGAAAGAAGTGAGTGGGAGGAAAGTAGAACTTGATGAGGTAACTGTACCTGCTCCCTTATTGGAAAGTAGATCATCACAAAAACCAGTTTCTGCAACACCTACACCAATTAGTGAGGAAGTAAATGATAATGATCATGAAACTTCAGATCAAGTTATTACTGAACCTCGTAGGTCAACCAGATTAAGATCCGCACCAGAGTGGTACGGTAATCCTGTTCTGGAGGTTATGTTACTAGACCATGACGAACCTACGAACTATGAAGAAGTGATGGTGAGCCCAGATTCCGCAAAATGGCTTGAGGCCATGAAATCCGAGATGGGATCCATGTATGAGAACAAAGTATGGACTTTGGTTGACTTGCCGGATGATCGGCAAGCCATTGAAAATAAATGGATCTTCAAGAAGAAGACTGACGTTGACGGTAATGTTACTGTCTATAAAGCTCGACTTGTTGCGAAAGGTTTTCGATAAGTTCAAGGGATTGACTACGATGAGACATTCTCACCCGTAGCGATGCTCAAGTCTGTCCGAATCATGTTAGCAATTGCCGCATTTTATGATTATGAAATTTGGCAAATGGATGTCAAAACTGCATTCCTGAATGGATTTCTGGAAGAAGAGTTGTATATGATGCAACCGGAAGGTTTTGTCGATCCAAAGGGAGCTAAGAAAGTGTGCAAGCTCCAGCGATCCATTTATGGACTGGTGCAAGCCTCTCGGAGTTGGAATAAACGCTTTGATAGTGTGATCAAAGCATTTGGTTTTATACAGACTTTTGGAGAAGCCTGTATTTACAAGAAAGTGAGTGGGAGCTCAGTAGCATTTCTGATATTATATGTGGATGACATATTGCTAATTGGAAATGATATAGAATTTCTGGATAGCATAAAGGGATACTTGAATAAGAGTTTTTCAATGAAAGAGCTCGGTGAAGCTGCATATATATTGGGCATCAAGATATATAGAGATAGATCAAGAGGCTTAATTGGACTTTCACAAAGCACATACCTTGACAAAGTTTTGAAGAAGTTCAAAATGGATCAAGCAAAGAAAGGGTTCTTGCCTGTATTACAAGGTTTGAGATTGAGTAAGACTCAATGCCCGACCACTGCAGAAGATAGGGAGAAGATGAAAGATGTTCCCTATGCTTCAGCCATAGGCTCTATCATGTATGCAATGCTGTGTACCAGACCTGATGTGTGCCTTGCTATAAGTTTAGCAGGGAGGTACCAAAGTAATCCAGGAGTGGATCACTGGACAGCAGTCAAGAACATCCTGAAATACCTGAAAAGGACTAAGGATATGTTTCTCGTTTATGGAGGTGACAAAGAGCTCATCGTAAATGGTTACGTTGATGCAAGCTTTGACACTGATCCGGACGATTCTAAATCGCAAACCGGATACGTGTTTACATTGAACGGTGGAGCTGTCAGTTGGTGCAGTTCTAAGCAAAGTGTCGTGGCGGGATCTACGTGTGAAGCGGAGTACATAGCTGCTTCAGAAGCAGCAAATGAAGGAGTCTGGATGAAGGAGTTCATATCCGATCTAGGTGTCATACCTTGTGCATCGGGTCCAATGAAAATCTTTTGTGAGAATACTGGTGCAATTGCCTTAGCAAAGGAATCCAGCTTTCACAAAAGAACCAAGCACATCAAAAGACGCTTCAATTCCATCCGGGATTTAGTCCAGGTGGGAGACATAGAAATTTGCAAGATACATACGGATCTGAATGTTGCAGACCCGTTGACTAAGCCTCTTCCACGAGCAAAACATGATCAACACCAAGACTCCATGGGTGTAAGAATCATTACTGTGTAATCTAGATTATTGACTCTAGTGCAAGTGGGAGACTGAAGGAAATATGCCCTAAAGGCAATAATAAAGTTATTATTTATTTCCTTATATCATGATAAATGTTTATTATTCATGCTAGAATTGTATTAACCGGAAACATAATACTTGTGTGAATACATAGACAAACAGAGTGTCACTAGTATGCCTCTACTTGACTAGCTCGTTGATCAAAGATGGTTATGTTTCCTAGCCATAGACATGAGTTGTCATTTGATTAACGGGATCACATCATTAGGAGAATGATGTGATTGACTTGACCCATTCCGTTAGCTTAGCACTCGATCGTTTAGTATGTTGCTATTGCTTTCTTCATGACTTATACATGTTCCTATGACTATGAGATTATGCAACTCCCGTTTACCAGAGGAACACTTTGTGTGCTACCAAACGTCACAACGTAACTGGGTGATTATGAAGGTGCTCTATAGGTGTCTCCAAAGGTACTTGTTGGGTTGGCGTATTTCGAGATTAGGATTTGTCACTCCGATTGTCGGAGAGGTATCTCTGGGCCCACTCAGTAATACACATCACTATAAGCCTTGCAAGCATTGTAACTAATGAGTTAGTTGCGGGAGATGTATTACGGAACGAGTAAATAGACTTGCCAGTAATGAGATTGAACTAGGTATCGAGATACCGACGATCGAATCTCGGGCAAGTAACATACCGATGACAAAGGGAACAACGTATGTTGTTATGCGGTCTGACCGATAAAGATCTTCGTAGAATATGTGGGAACCAATATGAGCATCCAGGTTCCGCTATTGGTTATTGACCGGAGAGGTGTCTCGGTCATGTCTACATAGTTCTCGAACCCGTAGGGTCCGCACGCTTAACGTTACGATGATAGTTATATTATGAGTTTATATGTTTTGATGTACCGAAGGTTGTTCGGAGTCCCGGATGTGATCACGGACATAAGGAGGAGTCTCGAAATGGTTGAGACATAAAGATTGATATATTGGAAGCCTATGTTTGGCTATCGGAAGTGCTCCGGGTGAAATCGGGATTTTTTCCGGAGTACCGGGAGGTTACTGGAACCCCCCGGTAACTTAATGGGCCTTAGTGGGCCTAGGTGGAAGAGAGGAGAGGAGGCCAGGGCACGGCTGCATGCCCCTCCCCCCAGTCCGAATAGGACAAGGAGAGGGGGGGGCGGCGCCCCCCTTTCCTTCTTCCCCTCCACCTCTTCCCCCTCTCTCTCCTAGTCCAATATGGAAAAGGGGGGGAGTCCTACTCCCGGTAGGAGTAGGACTCCTCCTGGCGCGCCTCTCCCCTTGGCCGGCCGAACCCCCCCTTGCTCCTTTATATACGGGGGCAGGGGGGCACCTCTAAACACACAATTTATCATTGATCTCTTAGCCGTGTGCGGTGCCCCCCTCCACCATATTACACCTCGATAATATCGTAGCGGTGCTTAGGCGAAGCCCTGCGTCGGTAGAACATCATCATTGTCACCACGCCGTCGTGCTGACGAAACTCTCCCTCAACACTCGGCTGGATCGGAGTTCGAGGGACGTCATCGAGCTGAACGTGTGCTGAACTCGGAGGTGCCGTACGTTCGGTACTTGATCGGTCGGATCGTGAAGACGTACGACTACATCAACCGCGTTGTGTTAACGCTTCCGCTTTCGGTCTACGAGGGTACGTAGACAACACTCTCCCCTCTCGTTGCTATGCATCACCATGATCTTGCGTGTGCGTAGGATTTTTTTTGAAATTACTACGTTCCCCAACAACATGTTCATCCATGTAATTGTCTTTATTGTGGCATCAATGTTCAGATCCATAAGATTCAAAACAAAAGTTTAATACTGACATAAAAACAATAATACTTCAAGCATACTAATAAAGAAATCATGTCTTCTCAAAATAACATGGCCAAAGAAAGCTATCGCTACAAAATCATATAGTCTGGTTGTGCTCCATCTTCATCATACAAAATATTCAAATCATGCACAACCCCGATGACAAGCCAAGCAATTGTTTCATACTTTTGGTGTTCTCAAACTTTTTTACATTTCACGCAATACATGAGCGTGAGCCATGGACATAGCACTATAGGTGGAATAGAATATGGTGGTTGTGGAAAAGAAAAAAAGAAAGAGATAGTCTCACATCAACTAGGCGTATCAACGGGCTACGGAGATGCCCATGCAACAGATGCACTAGAGCTACAAATTTATGAAAGCTCAAAAATAAACTAAGTGGGTGTGCATCCAACTTGCTTGCTCACGAATACCTAGGGCAATTTGAGGATGCCCATCATTGGAATATACAAGCCATGTTCTATAATGAAAAATTCCCACTAGTATATGAAAGTGACAACATAGGAGACTCTCTATCATGAAGATCATGGTGCTACTTTGAAGCACAAGTGTGGAAAAAGGATGGTAACATTGCCCCTTCTCTCTTTTCTCTCTTTTTTTGGTTTTTTTGGCCTCTTTTTTCTTTCTTTTTTTTCATCCGGAGTCTCCTCCCGACTTGTGAGGGAATCATAGTCTTCATCATCCTTTTCTCACATGGGACAATGCTCTAATAATGATGATCATCACACTTTTATTTACTTACAACTCAAGAATTACAACTCGATACTTAGAACAAAATATGACTCTATATGAATGCCTCCGGTGGTGTACCAGGATGTGCAATGAATCAAGAGTGACATGTATAAAAATTATGAACGGTGGCTTTGCCACAAATACTATGTCAACTACATGATCATGCAAAGCAATATGACAATAATGAAGCGTGTCATAATAAACGAAACGGTGGAAAGTTGCATGGAATATATCTCGGAATGGCTATGAAATGCCATAATAGCTAGGTATGGTGGCTTATTTGAGAAAGGTATATGGTGGGTGTATGGTACCGGCGAAAGTTGCGCGGTACTAGAGGGGCTAACAATGGTGGAAGGGTGACAATGCGTATAATCCATGGGCTCAACATTAGTCATATAGGACTCACATACTTATTGCAAAAATCTATTAGTCATCGAAAAAATACTACGCACATGCTCCTAGGGAGATAGATTGGTAGGAAAAGACCATCGCTCGTCCCCGACCGCCACTCATAAGGAAAACGATCAATAAATAAATCATGCTTCGACTTCATCACATAACGGTTCACCATACGTGCATGCTACGGGAATCATAAACTTTAATTCAAGTATTTCTACAATTCACAATTACTCACTAGCAGTACTCTAATAATACCATCCTCATATCTCAAAACAATCATAAGGAATCAAACTTATCATAGTATTCAATGCACTTTATATGAAAGTTTTTATTATATCTCTCTTGGATGTCTATCATATTTGGACATAATTTATAACCAAAGCAAATTACCATGATGTTTAGAAAGACTCTCAAAGTAATATAAGTGAAGCACGAGAGTTCAACAATTTCTATAAAATAAAACCACCGCCGTTCTCTAAAAATATATAAGTGAAGCACTAGAGCAAAATTGCCTAGCTCAAAAGATATAAGTGAAGCATATAGAGTATTCTAATAAATCACGATTCGTGCGTGTCCCTCTCAAAAGGTGTGTACATCAAGAATTATTGTGACAAACTAAAAAGTAAAGACTCATATCATACAAGATGCTCCAAGCAAAACACATATCCTGTGGTGAATAAAAATATAGCCTCAAGTAAAGTTACCGATAGACAAAGACAAAAGAGGGGATGCCTTCCGGGGCATCCCCAAGCTTAGGCTCTTGGTTGTCCTTGAATATTACCTTGGGGAGCCTTGGACATCCCCAAGCTTAGGCTCTTGACACTCCTTATTCCATAGTCCATCAAATCCTTACCCAAAACTTGAAAACTTCACAACACAAAACTCAACAGAAAATCTCATGAGATCCGTTAGTGTAAGAAAATAAAATCACCACTTTTCGTACTGTTGTGAACTCATTCTTTATTTATATTTGTGTAATATCTACTATATTCCAGCTCCATGGTTCATACCCCCTGATACTACCTATAGATTCATCAAAATAAGAAAACAACACATAGAAAACAGAATCTATCAAAAACAGAACAGTCTGTAGCAATCTGAATACTTCGAATAGTTCTGTAACTCCAATTTTTTCGAAAAATTAGGACAACAGAGGAAATTTGTATCTTAATCTTCTGCAAAAAGAATCAGTATTTTATCGCGCTTCTGTTAAAAATGAGAATTATATAACTGGGCGCAAAAGTTTCTGTTTTTCAGCAAGATCAAATCAACTATCACCGTAAGCTATCCCAAAGGTCTTACTTGGCACAAACACTAATTAAAACACGAAAACACAATTACTACAAAGGTAATAATGTGTATTTTACTCAAGAACAGTAGCAAAAGAAAAAACACAAAAATAAAATTGGGTTGCCTCCCAACAAGCGCTATTGTTTAACGCCCTTAGCTAGGCATACAAAAATAGATCTAGGTATTGTCATCTTAGGTATGCAATCCATAAGTAGCTCTCATAATAGATTCATATGGCAACTTAATTTTCTTTATATTAAAGTGTTCCATGCCCTTCCTTAACAGAAACTGAAATTTGATATTTCCTTCTTTCATATCAATAATTGCACCAATCATTCTAAGGAAAGGTCTACCAAGAATAATAGGACATGTAGGATTGCAATCTATATCAAGAACAATGAAATCTACGGGCACATAGTTCATATTTGCAACAATAAGAACATCATTAATACTGCCCATAGGCTTCTTAATAGTGGAATCTGCAAGATGCAAATTTAAATAACAATCATCAAATTGATGGAAACCCAACACATCACATAAAGTTTTTGGAATCGTGGAAACGCTAGCACCCAAATCACACAAATCATGGCACTTATAATCATTAATCTTAATCTTAATAGCAGGTTCCCACTCATCATCAAGTTTTCTAGGGATAGAAACTTCCAATTAAAGCTTTTCTTCAAAAGATTTCATCATAGCATCAACAATATGTTTAGTAAAAGATTTATTTTGATTATAAGCATGAGGAGAATACAACATGGATTGCAACAAGGAAATACAATCTATCAAAGTTTTGACCTCGCCAATCCCACTTTTATCAATTTTTGCATCAAGATCTATAAACTCCGAATCATTGGGACGCCTTTTAAATAAAGTTGACTCATATCCAGTGCCATCTTCATCAAGATTTATATTGGAAAACAAAGATTCAATAGGAGTCACATCAATCACTTTAAGATCTTCATCATTATTTTTCACGAAAACTAGAAGAACATGTTTTTACAAACCAATCTGGCTTAGCACACATCTTAGCGGTTCTTTCTTTACACTCATCAATGGGAATTCTCATAGCTTTAAGAGACTCGTTAATATCATGCTTGGGTGGAATAGATCTAATTTTCAAAGAATCAATCTCAAGAGAAATTGTATCCACGTTCCTAGCCAAATCATCAATCTTAAGCAATTTTTCTTCAACCAAAGCGTTGAAACTCTTTTGTGAGCTCATAAATTCTTTAACACTATTCTCAAAATAAGAGGGAATCTTATTATAATTTCCATAAGAATTGTTGTAGGAATTACCATAATTATTAGAGGAATTACTAGGAAATGGCCTAGGATTAAAATTACCTCTTTACGAGTTACTACCAAAATTGTTCCTACCAACAAAATTCACATCCATAGATTCATTATTATTCTCAATCAAAGTAGACAAAGGCATATCATTAGGATCAATAGGAGCACTCTTGCTAGCAAATAATTTCATAAGTTCATCCATCATTCCACTTAAAACATTAATCTCTTCAATCACATGCACTTTTTTACTAGAAGAAGATCTTTCGGTATGCCGTTGAGAATAATTAACCATAATATTATCTAGGAGTTTAGTGGCTTCTCCTAAAGCAATTTCCATAAAAGTACCTCCCGCGACCAAATCTAAAAGATATCTAGAAGCAAAATTCAATCCATAGAAGTTCGTATGGTTAGTTTTCTTTCACGCCTTTTTGGTTGCCCGCCAGTAGCATGCTGCCGCGATTGCTGTGAGGAGCGAGTCCTTAGCATTCAGCTGGTGAGGACATGTCTAGGCAGGTTTTTCCTTAGGAGTCTTTGACACAGCTACCCACTTCGTTGAGCTGGCTCAAAACAAAGTGGGGGTGCAGACAAATACAACAAGGTGTCATTACACGGAAAGGTTTAAACCATACGAAAAACATTGATTGTCCGAGGGATAAGAAAATGCAAACTCTAGAGCGAAAATCAATGGACACGCCGACTTAGTTTCTCCCATGCTTCCCTTCTTCTCCCATCGCGATCACTCTCCACGTTCGCGTGCCTTGGGAGGATGGCACTTCGCTTGTCGTTTTCGCGTCTCCGGCAAGGGCCGGAGGGGATCACAGATCTCTTGTGGGCGACAAAACATGGTGCAAGGTAGGGCTGGTTTCTCTATCCTTCCCCTTACACTATTAATGATCTTACGGCGGTCGGCACAAAGGTCACACTAACGCGTAAGGCCTTGCCAGAGCATGCTTGCCGGGGCGTCAATCAACGGATTCGCGTAGGCACACTACTCAGGATTTTCCCTTAGCAGGGCAAATGTTGGACCGAGTTTCGCGTGGGCTCATTGACGTTGATGATGCTAAAACCTAGTGTGGCTCGATCATTGACAAGTGAAAGTGGCGGCTGTCGGCGTTCTGGGAACGGGGGTTCCTAGACTTGCCTGCCTGCGGCCCATGGCATGGCTCCATCGACAGCCTGGTACGGCCCAACTTCAGCATCAACAACTCAAGACCCTTGCGAGGGGCCAAGCCCCACGAAGCGGACGACACCAAGGCCCTCATAAGGAGCGGCCTCCTGAGGCTGGCTCCTAAGGAGTGAAGATTTCTATACAAGCCCCACTGTAACACCCACGATGCGGCTATATCTCCCACATGTCGAGGCACGACTTAGAGGCATAACCGCATGGTGGTTTTGTCGAAAGAAGGGTCATCTTCACATAGTCCCATGTAATGAACAAGAATGGGATAAAGAGTTGGCTTACAATCGCCACTTCACACAATACATGAATTAAACATACATCATTCAGAGTACACACATAGTTCGACTACAGACAAATACAAATGAAAAGAAGATAACCCCAAATGCTAGATCCCCGATCGTCCCAACTGGGCTCCACTACTGATCATCAAGAAACGAAACATAGTAACGACCAAGGTCCACGTCGAATTCCCACTTGAGTTCGGTAGCATCACTTGCACTGGCATCATCGGCACCTACAACTGTTTGGAAGTATCTGTGAGCCACGAGGACTTAGCAATCTCAAAACCCGCGAGATCAAGACTATTTAAGCTTATGGGTAGGATGGGGTAATGAGGTGGAGTTGCAGCAAGCACTAAGCAAATATGGTGGCTAACATACGCAAATAAGAGCGAGAAGAGAAGCAACCCAACGATCGAGAAGCTAGAAGTGATCAAGAAGTGATCCTGAAATTACTTACGTTCATACATAACCCAAACCGTGTTCACTTCCCGGACTCCACCGAAAAGAGACCATCATGGCTACACGCGCGGTTGATGCATCTTAATTAAGTCAAGTGTCAAGTTCTCTACAACCGGACATTAACAAATTCCCATCTGCCCCATAACCGCGGGCACGGCTCTTGAAAGTTTATACCCTGCAGGGGTGTCCCGACTTAGCCCATCACAAGCTCTCACGGTCAATGAAGGATATTCCTTCTCCCGGGAAGACCTGATCAGACTCGGAATCCCGGTTACAAGACTTTTCGACAATGATAAAACAAGACCAGCAAAGCCACACGATGTGCCGACAAATCCCGATAGGAGTTGCACGTATCTCGTTCTCAGGGCACACCGGATGAACACTACGTACGGCAACTGAAGATACCCCAAGTTGCCTAGGGGCGGCACCGCAAGTGGCTCTAGGTTGGACTAACACTCAGAGGAGCACTGGCCTGGGGGTTAAAATAAAGATGACCCTTGAGTCTGCAGAACCCAAGGGAAAAGGCTTAGGTGGCAAATGTTAAAACCAAGGTTGGGCCTTGCTGGAGGAGTTTTATTCAAAGCGAACTGTCAAGGGGGTCCCACAAATCCGCAACCGCATAAGGAACGCAAAATCAAGGAACATACCACCGGTATGACGGAAACTAGGGCGGCAAGAGTGGAACAAAACACCAGGCAAAAGGCGAGCCTTCCACCCTTTACCAAGTATATAGATGCATTAAAGTAAATAAGAGATAATATGATATCCCAACAATATCCATGTTCCAACATGGAACAAGCTTCATCTTCACCTACAACTAACAATGCTATAAGAGGGGGCTGAGCAAAAGTGGTAACATAGCCAAACAACGGTTTGCTAGGAAGGTGGGTTAGAGGCTTGACATGGCAATATGGGAGGCATGATAAACAAGTGATAGGTAGCGTGACATAGCGATAGAACAAACAACTAGCAAGCAAAGATAGAACTGATATCGAGGGTAATGGTCATCTTGCCTGAGATCCCGCAAGGAAGAAGAACGAGTCCAAGAAGTAGACGAACCAACATAGTCGAACGAATCCTCACAATCGCATCGTAACCGGAACTATCAAGGAGAAGCGCAACCGGAAAGAAGGACACATCATGGTAAACAACCATCACATAAACATGGCATGATGCCCAATCAAGTATGTTGCATGTCTGGTTTAAATAGGCATGGCATGGCAAAATGCACAAACAATACTACAAATTAAGTGGAGCTGAATATGCAACAAGTTGCATATTGACTAAACACCACAACAATTATTTAATTCTCTCCCGTTTAATCTACTCAACAATTTTAAATGTTAATAAACATGGCAAGGGGTGAAGCATATGAAAACTACCTATCTAGGCAAGTTTAAATGAGGAAGGAAACAACAAACAACAATTCCGGAAAATCCCCATGTGCATATTTTGAATTATCTACTGTTCTGCTCTAAAACATATTTTAATGTTGTTAAACATCAAAATAAAATGCACCAAGTTAATCTATGCATTATTCCACCCCATTTACATATGAATTTTATTAAATTCGGAGCTACGGTTATTTAGGTACGAAATAAATCATTTTAGCATGCCATTTAAGCATATTTAAAAGAATAGCATTTTAACCATTTTAAAGATGGGTGAAAGTTGCATATTATGAAACTAGACAAAATTCTAAGCATTTTACATATATAAATCATTTTAAACCGATGCACGGTTCAAGAGTTATTAATGCATGAACATGAAGGACTTTTCTGCAAAACTGGCAGTCTCTGGATAATTAGAAAATTCGTCCTGGTAGGAAAAAAACATCACGGGCCGAAACTGGCTGGGCCACAACAGAGCAGAGGGGCTAGAGGAGTTGCTCACCCATGGGCTAAGGCCCGGTTTGGTGGGAGGCAGGCAGGCAGGCTTGGAACTGGGCCTGGGAGGCCGCTCGGGGCACGGTCAACGGTCGAGGGCAGCGTGCGGTCTTCACGGGACGGGGCTCGAAGCAGAGGAGGTCACAGGCAGGCGCCGGCAGGCACAGGAAGCGGCGGGCTGGAGTTGTTCGCCGAGAAGACGACAGCGGGCGGCAGACTTGACGTGCGGGTCCTGGATCCGGGCGCGAGCGAGGCGGCGACGAACTGGAGCAGGCCAACGAAGCAGGGGACCGAGAGGGACTTGGCGCTGGCCTCGTCCTTGCTGCAGAGTGAAGATGCAGAAGAGGTGGCTCGCGGCGGCAGGGACGTTGCGGGGATGACCGGATCCAAGGCGGGGAGGCACGACGAGAAGCAGGGGCGGCTGGATCTGGGGCGGGGAAAGCTCGAGGCGACGCGATGAACTGAGGAGGCAACGACCTCGGCTCCTGCAGGAAAACGACGGCGAGGCGGAGAATTAAGCAGAGGCGCGACATGAGGAAAAGAAAGGGGTCAGACGCGGCGCAAAGGAGCTCACCAGCGAGCGGTGAGGACGACGCAGAGGCGACCCGAGGTCGTAGGTGACTTGGGCGCCGCGGCTCATCTCCATGGACGGACGGCCATGGTTGCTCCCCTGTCCAGAACGAGAGAGAGATGAGTCCGAGGGGAGCGAGAGGCAGAAGGAGAACAGAAGGAAAGGAAGAAGGCGGGGGCAGCGCGCTCATCTGTTGGTTCGGTCAGCCGGCGGCGGGGCTGCTGTTGCTGTTTTGGTGGCCGACGACGACGAGGGGAGGCACTGGTCGGGAGAGAGGTCGAGATCGAGCTCCTCTCGATCTGGAGTGGGTGGTGGCGTTTGGTTGGTGGATTTGAGGGGATCGGGAGGGATCCCGAGGGAGAGGTGGCGGTGCTAGGGGATTGGATCGATGGGGAAAACATGGAGGAGACCAGGGGAGGCGCTAGTTGGTTCGCTGGTGATCCCGAGGGGAACCGGAGAGAGTGGCGGCGGGGAGGAGGATCCCTAGAAAATAGGGTTTGGTCCAAAATGGACTAGGGGTAGACTATATATATGGGAAAAGAGCTGAGTTGGATCATCCGATCCAAATCCGACGGTCGAGAATAGATATGCTAGGAAAGTCTAAATAAGAAACGGAGATGTTTTAGAGATGTTTGGGGATGATCCGGACCCAACGGTAATGATAGCCCGGTTCGGGTTCGCGGAAGTTTCGGACGTGCGCGAGGGGGTTATGAGCACTGTGCAGAGAGGGTCAAACGGTCAGACGAGAGGGAATCGAAAAACCCGGTTGGACTTAGATTGGTCAATGAAGGCAGGGGGATGCGGCAACTACGAGCGGATGTAAGTTTTAAAAACAATGAGGGCAACGAGTGCCGATGCAATGCGGATGATGCCATGATGAAATGCAACAAACAAATAAAACACACGGCGACAACGAAAACATGGGAGGCGTCTGAAGCGTCGGTCTTGGGGCGTCACAACACTCCTCCTCTTACGAGAGATCTCGTCCTGAGATCTAAGGATGGCACCGGAGAGAAAACGCAAGAGGAAGAGGTAAAACTAAGTTGCTTCTTCGACAAATGAGTGAAACCAAAGAACCTTGAGAGGTTGAAAACTTGAAAGAAGAACACAACATAGTTGAACGAAATTGAGAGCACTACGGTAGAAAAGAGAAACAAGGAACACCATGTGAACCTTGGAGGTTGCAATGCTATGAAAGACGAGCACAATGGACAAGAAAGGAATTGAAACCACTCTGGTTGAAACGAGATAAACAAGGTTCAAGGAAGAACAAATTCGAACATCACTCCAGTTAAATGGATAAGCAAGGAAAAGAACATGATCTTGACAAAGCGATATGATGGGTGAAGAGAGCAACATCACAATGCCTCTACCACAGACGAATTTGAAAAACATCCTTACGGAGAAAGGTTGAACGGAGTTGTTGGAAAATCAACAACGAAAGGACAAGCTTGTTGTGGGCTTATGGAAAACATCTCAAAATTATGAGGTGACAACCGGCCATTAATGGAAACAGTTGATTGGATTGAGATCAACAAGGAGATGAAAACTTCTTTCACCGGGAGGATAAATGAAGAACTTGAGTCATTTATAAGCACCATCAATAGCAACAATCCTTAGGGAAAGCTTTAGATGAAATATAACCCAAGATAACTCCAATGAAGAAACGATGGGTTTAAATATCTCATTCTTGATAACTTGAATCACGAAGGGAAATTGTCAAGAATGACATAACACCACCTCAAAAGATAAGGTAGAAAGAATTGCACTTCGGAATGCATGATGAAGAATGCTAGAACTCCTCAAAACAAAATATGTGTTGAGCACCATGTTTAATTTTGAGTATAGCTTGGTGGATCATAATTTCGAGAGAAATCTTGAAGAACAATTGAAGAATGAAAAAAATCCTTGACGAAAAACCATGTAGAGCCTCCATGAAGAACTCCGGCAATAAAAGGTTGATAAAAAGGAAGAGAAGTTGAAAACACAAGGTGAAGCCTTACGATGATTTAGATGGAGCTTCGTGACGAGATAATGCGGAAAACTTGGAACTCCGAAAAAGAAAAAGATGAAACATTAGAACTGAGAATTACTTCATCATGAACAAACTTCGAAGGAAGGGATTAAACCCTTGGATGAAACAAGAATAAGAATTACATTATGCGTATCCTTCGTCAATTTAAATTGATGACAAGCAATGGATTTGGCATACTACTTATATTCATTGAAAAAGGATTGAAGAGAGATATTGCTCAACTTGGGAAGGTCTTCAACGAACCACCGGTAGGATTGAAACAACGAATAAATTAATATGAGAACATAGGAAGAGGAATCGTGAACAAACCTCTGTAAGAATTAAAAAAATGAAAAGGAAAAGATAGCAAGACACCGGGAAGAATTAGAAAAAGAACGAAGATACTTGAGAGAATTGAGATACATGAGAATGAATAGATCATGAGCTGACTAGAGGATACTTGAACGATGCACCGATAAGATTTGGAGAACGATAGTTACACGCTGAGAATGAAGAATTGTGACATGATGGCCTTCGGATGAAAGAAATGGAAACAACTCATGAAATGCTCCGGATGGGTATGAGAAGAATTGTCACAATCAAAAACAATTATCAGAGGATGGCATAAAGCTAGAACCACGCATCTTCGGAAGAACATGTAAGGATTTAAGAGGAACTCCTCTTCGGTCTTCAAAATCCGAGAATGACGATGAGAAACACCACCATGAATTGTCGGGGCACTCCGGAATGAAAAATAGAAAGGTTGAACCAACGATGAAAAGAATTTGAAACGTCTTGGAGAAAGACATTTGACTGATGAAAATTCATTCTTACGTCAAACTTTGAAATGAATTTGAGAATAACTCCGAAAAAATTAGAAGAGTCAGGTAAGATCCTCGGAAAAGACCTATGGGTTAGGGCCCACTCAAAAGGTACACCGTAGAATGATTTTTAGAGAGATATTGCACCTGTTGAATCAAATGGCTTGAATGATATAGCAATCTCGAGATAGCTTGAACGGATTGATAATGGAGACAAAAACTTCTGAGATATCTTCAACGCTCCGTAACAATTGAATAGCGAGAGGTGAATGATTAATTGGTGCACCGGAATGAGAAGGCATTGTGAAAAGAGAAAAAGGGATAAGATCAACACCGAAATCTTGAAATTAATCCACCGGAGAAGAAAACGAGTGAAGAATGACGAACTTGAAGGTCCCTTAGCATCTTCATAAGAAACACTGGGTAAAAACATTGAATGGAAAAATGAAGAGACTTCACATCCATAAGATGGATACTTGATTAAGATATCTGAGTCCTTGAAGAAAAAGGGTGGGAGGGTGGGAAAAACAAATGCAACTTGGGACGGATGAAACGAACACCTTTGAGGAAAAACTTAGAATTGATCTTGCGAATGTTGCAATGATCGGATGAACTTGAAGAGAAGCACGCCGGTTGGAAAAGAGTTGACATGACAACCTCAGTGATCAAGAAGGATTAGTATTCACATAGAAGTATGAGAACACCGCTTAGGAGAGGTATGGAATCAACACTTGACATCCAAGAAACTCAAATACCACAACTCAAAACAAAACAAAGGATTGGCTTAGGAAATAGGCCAGAACAAACATATGATAGATCCCATATCCTATCATGTTTCTGTTGGAAAGATGTCCTACGTGATACTTGAATTCCCACTTATAAACTCCCGAAACTTTCTGGTTCCGCAATCAGGTATTGGGGATACAGGGGAAGCATAATATCTCACCCAAACTAACAATCCCTACATCCAGCTGTATCCATCCGTCAACACATAACCAAGAAAACTACCGAAATCGTGTACCTCAACCATCGAAAAGCATCCGTTACACGAGCTATGGCAATACTCCCGAACTCCCGCCCCAGTACTGGGTGGCGTCAAGGTTATCTCACCAACAACTTCATAAAAGAGATTTTCGATGTCGGCGAAAAACTCAGGTATTTCAGAACCGCAACAATAAAATTGCGATGACAACACCTCGGAGCTCAACTCCCCGGGACACTGCCACAACACCTAAATGTCAGGAGGCACCAAGAACAATGTTCTCGTCACAAGACTATCGGAACGATCCCAAGATACCCGCGTGATCCTAATTTTTTTTAGTGAAATTTGAGGAGAGGAAAGTCAAAACATCTACGTCAGGAGACCTCACTAGAGCGATGAAGGGACTGAGGAGTAAAAAGAAACCTACTCTCCGATATATATAATCCTAAGACTCAAAACATTTTGTTCTAGACTCAACAACGTCAGCGATTCGATCAAGCAGGGGGCTCCTAAGTCGGGGATGGCTCTGATTACCAACTTGTAACACCCACGATGCGGCTATATCTCCCACGTGTCGAGGCACGACTTAGATGCATAACCGCATGGTGGTTTTGTCGAAAGAAGGGTCATCTTCACACAGTCCCATGTAATGAACAAGAATGGGATAAAGAGTTGGCTTACAATCGCCACTTCACACAATACATGAATTAAACATACATCATTCAGAGTACACACATAGTCCGACTACGGACAAATACAAATGAAAAGAAGATAACCCCAAATGCTAGATCCCTGATCGTCCCAACTGGGCTCCACTACTGATCATCAAGAAACGAAACATAGTAACGACCAAGGTCCACGTCGAACTCCCACTTGAGTTCGGTAGCATCACCTGCACTGGCATCATCGGCAAGTGAAACTGTTTGGAAGTATCTGTGAGCCACGAGGACTCAGCAATCTCAAAACCCGCGAGATCAAGACTGTTTAAGCTTATGGGTAGGATGGGGTAATGAGGTGGAGTTTCAACAAGCACTAAGCAAATATGGTGGCTAACATACGCAAATAAAAGCGAGAAGAGAAGCGACGCAACGATCGAGAAGCTAGAAGTGATCAAGAAGTGATCCTGAAACTACTTACGTTCATACATAACCCAAACCGTATTCACTTCCCAGGCTCCGCCGAAAAGAGACCATCACGGCTACACACGCGGTTGACGCATTTTAGTCAAGTCAAGTGTCAAGTTCTCTACAACTAGACATTAAGAAATTCCCATCTGCCTCATAACCGTGGGCACGGCTCTCGAAAGTTTATACCCTGCAGGGGTGTCCCAACTTAGCCCATCACAAGCTCTCACGGTCAACGAAGGATATTCCTTCTCACAAGAAGACCCGATCAGACTCGGAATCCCGGTTACAAGACTTTTCGACAATGATAAAACAAGACCAGCAAAGCCGCCCGATGTGCCGACAAATCCCGATAGGAGTCGCACGTATCTCGTTCTCAGGGCACACCGGATGAACACTACGTACGGCAACCGAAGATACCCCAAGTTTCCTAGGGGCGGCACCACAAGTGGCTCTAGGTTGGACCAACACTCAGAGGAGCACTGGCCCGGGGGTTAAAATAAAGATGACCCTTGAGTCTGCAGAACCCAAGGGAAAAGGCTTAGGTGGCAAATGTTAAAACCAAGGTTGGGCCTTGCTGGAGGAGTTTTATTCAAAGCGAACTGTCAAGGGGGTCCCATAAATCCCCAACCGCGTAAGGAACGCAAAATCAAGGAACATAACACCGGTATGACGGAAACTAGGGCGGCAAGAGTGGAACAAAACACCAGGCAAAAGGCCGAGCCTTCCACCCTTTACCAAGTATATAGATGCATTAAAGTAAATAAGAGATAATATGATATCCCAAAAATATCCATGTTCCAACATGGAACAAACTTCATCTTCACCTGCAACTAACAACGCTATAAGACGGGGCTGAGCAAAAGCGGTAACATAGCGAAACAACGGTTTGCTAGGAAGGTGGGTTAGAGGCTTGACATGGCAATATGGGAGGCATGATAAACAAGTGATAGGTAGCGTGACATAGCGATAGAACGAACAACTAGCAAGCAAAGATAGAAGTGATATCGAGGGTAATGGTCATCTTGCCTGAGATCCCGATAGGAAGAAGAACGAGTCCAAGAAGTAGACGAACCAACGTAGTCGAACGAATCCTCACAATCGCATCGTAACCGGAACTATCAAGGAGAAGCGCAACCGGAAAGGAGCAAACATCATGGTAAAAAACCATCACACAAACATGGCATGATGCACAATCAAGTATGATGCATGTCCGGTTTAAATAGGCATGGCATGGCAAAATGCACACACAATACTAGAAATTAAGTGGAGCTGAATATGCAACGAGTTGCATATTGACGAAACACCACAACAATTATTTAGTTCTGTCCCATTTAACCTACTCAACAATTTTAAATGTTAATAAACAAGGCAAGGGGTGAAGCATATGAAAACCACCTATCTAGGCAAGTTTAAATGAGGCCGGAAAAACAAACAACAATTCTGGAAAATCCCCATGTGCATATTTTGAATTAGCTACTGTTCTACCCTAAAACATATTTTAATGTTGTTAAACATCAAAATAAAATGCACCAAGTTAATCTATGCATTATTCCACCCCATTTACATATAAAGTTTCTTAAATTTGGATCTACAGTTATTTAGTTATGAAATAAATCATTTTAGCATGCCATTTAAGCAAATTTGAACGAACATCATTTTAACCATTTTAAACATGGGTGAAAGTTGCATATTATGAAGCTAGACAAAATTCTAAGCATTTTACATATATAAATCATTTTAAACCGATGCACGGTTCAAGGGTTATTAATGCATGAACATGAAGGACTTCTCTGGAAAACTGGCAGTCTCTGGATAATTAGAAAATTCGTCCTGGGAGGAAAAAACATCACGGGCCGAAACTGGCTCGGCCACAACAGAGCAGAGGGTTGGAGGAGCTACTCACTCATGGGCTAAGGCCCGGTTTGGTGGTGAGGCAGGCAGGCAGGCTTGGAACTGGGCCTGGGACGCCGCTCGGGGCATGGTCAACGCTCGAGGGCAGCGTGCGGTCTTCGCGGGATGGGGCTCGAAGCAGAGGAGGTCGCAGGCGGGCACCGGTAGGCACAGGAAGCGGCGGGCCGGTGTGGTTCGCCGGGAAGACGACAGCGGGCGGCGGACTTGACGTGCGGGTCTTGGATCCGGGCGCGAGCGAGGCGGCAACGAACTGGAGCAGGCCAACAAAGCAGGGGACCGAGAGGGACTTGGCGCTGGCCTCGTCCTCGCTGCAGAGTAAAGATGCAGAAGAGGTGGCTCGCGGCGGCAGGGACGTCGCGGGGACAACCGGATACATGGCGAGGAGGCGTGACGGGAAGCAGGGGCGGCTAGATCCGGGGCGGGGAAAGCTCGAGGCGGTGCGACGAACTGAGGAGGCAACGGCCTCGGCTCCTGCAGCAATACGACGGCGAGGCGGAGAATTCAGCAGAGGCGCGACGGGAGGAAAAGAAAGGGGCCGGAGGCGGCGCAAAGGTGCTCACCAGCGAGCGGTGAGGACGACGCAGAGGCGACCCGAGGTCGCAGGTGACCAGGGCGGCGCGGCTCATCTCCATGGACGGACGACCATGGTTGCTCCCCTATACAGAACGAGGGAGAGATGAGTCCGAGGGGAGCGAGAGGCAGAAGGAGAACAGAAGGAAAGGAAGAAGGCGGGGGCAGGGCGCTCATCTGCTGGTTCGGTCAGCCGGCGGCGGGGCTGCTGTTGCTGTTTTGGTGGCCGGCGATGACGAGCTCCGACATGGGCCGGACGCGAGGGGAGGCGCTGGTCGGGAGAGAGGTCGAGATCGAGCTCCTCTCGATCTGGAGTGGGTGGTGGCCTTTGGTTGGTGGATTCGATGGGATCGGGAGGGATCCCGAGGGAGAGGTGGCGGCGCTAGGGGATTGGGTCGATGGGGAAAACATGGAGGATACCATGGAGGCGCTGGTTGGTTCGCTGGTGATCCCGAGGGAACCAGAGATAGTGGTGGCGGGGAGTAGGATCCCTAGAAAATAGGTTTGGTCCAAAATGGACTAGGGGTAGACTATATATGTGGGAAAAGAGCTGAGTTGGATCATCCGATCAAAATCTGACGGTCGAGAATAGATATGCTAGGAAAGTCTAAATAAGAAACGGAGATGTTTTAGAGATGTTTGGGGATGATCCGGACCCAACGGTAACGATAGCCAGGTTCGGGTTCGGGGAAGTTTCGGACGTGCGCGAGGCGGGTATGAGCACAGTGCAGAGAGGGTCAAACGGTCAGACAAGAGGGAATCGAAAAACCCGGCTGGACTCGGATTGGTCAACGAAGGCGAGGGGTGACGCGGCAACTACGAGCGGATGTAAATTTGAAAAACAATGACGGCAACGAGTGCCAATGCAATGCGGATGATGCCATGATGAAATGCAACAAACAAATAAAACACACGGCGACAACGAAAACATGGAAGGCGTCTGAAGCGTCGGTCTCGGGGTGTCACACTCACCTCGCGAGGATCAGGTGACGTGAGCCATGACGACCAAGGCCAGGCGGGCGCCAGTGGGCGCAGGACTGCAGTTTCTTCTTTGGTGCTAAGGAGGCAAGCGCAGGCGCGGAGTCCCGAGGAATCAACTAAAGGTTTCCATTCCCGTCCAACAAGACCAAGACCGCAAGGACGGCAGGACGGAGGTCACCACCGAGCCCACCACAGCGTCACGACCAGAGGCTTTGCAGGCGAAGACTACTTTTGTCAGGATAAGATGTACTAATTGTCTCCCTTCAAATTTGGCCATTGTGGGATCCCTTCCCGCCTTCATTTGGGAAGAGGACCAAGGCCACTATAAGTAGGACCTGGCCACCACCATAGTGGGGGACGGAACCGAGGAGGAACGAGATTAGATCTATTCCATCCTCAGGCCCACCAGCTCACTCGACGATAAGATCACGCCTCCTCCTGAGGTGGTTCTCCACTGTAGTAGTTCATCCTCAGCCCCTCGAGGCCAACCCACCACAAAGCAGGAGTAGGGTTTTACACCGCAACATGGCCCGAACCTGGGTAAAGTGATGTGTCCCATTTCCTTCCTGTTCATCGAGTTAGGCTATGAGATTGGCGAGTAGGCAGACTGGGAAGGTTGAGTTCTTCGCACGCACCCCAGAGTTCAAACCTCTAAGGGTCTGCGGAGCCCGAAATCTGACATTTGGCGCGCCAGGTAGGGGTGCGTCGGAACCAAGGTTGTCAGAATCGCGATTCTGTTATACGATTCTACGACTTTACGATCCAAACTAACCCCTATGATTCTACTATTATAGTTCATAGAATCTACGTTTTTATGATCCTCATAGTGAAGATTCTATGATTTGCGATCCTACCATCGGATCTACGATCCGATTCAAAATCACGATTCTGACAACCTTGGTCGGAACCTCTCTTCCTCCGGTCGATTCGCCACCGTTTTACCGTCCCCATGGCTTACGCTCGTCGAGTTCGTGCTGAGCGGCGGGCCTCCCTCGCTGCCTGTGTCGCCCAGACAGCGCCCGCTGGTGATGGTGCTCCCCGCCGCTCCTCATCGCCCGCGGCCAACGCTGCCACCGGCCCCGTGGACCACAAGCAGCAGGCTTCGTCGATGCAGCCCTCCGTGCGGCGGGATGGAACCACCGCCACTCCGTCGCTGACCCCGGTGACCGCTTCATCGTCTCACGCTCGTCGCGGGCTGGCGAACGCGCAGGCTGCGTTGCTCATGGCACACGAGCTCCTGCGCTATCGCACTATCGACGACCTCTACAAAGATTGGCTGGACCACATCGCCGAGCTAGTCAGCGCTGCCGGAGAGTCTCCTGCACCATCTCGCTCGCTGCCTCACCCGCCGCCTGCGCGGGTGACGTGGCTCACGGAGCACATCCTCCACCTCCCAGGCAGGACGCCATCATCGAGCCAAGGCGCGAGGCTCCACAGCGCGACCCGCCGCGTAAGGCGCCGACGGGCGACGAGGAAAGCTGTCAGGTGGTGCAGCGGCCGCAAGAAGAGGCGCGTGCGCTCCTAGCACCGCCACGTCAAGACCGCGCGCCGCCTTTGGCGGAGGCGCACGAGCGCCAAGATCAGGCTCCACCTCTATGGTGGGCTCCCGTGACCACAGCTGGATGCTGCACGTTCACTCCGGAGCTGCGCAGCGTTGTCTGGCCAGGGAAGTTCAAGCCCGACCTGCCTCCATGCTACGACGGCACCCCCGACCCTGTCGAGTTCCTACAGATCTACGAGCTAAGCATCGAGGTGGCCAATGGTGACGAGAAGGTTATGGCAAACTAGTTTCCCATGGCCCTCAAAGACGGCGCGCGCTCGTGGCTCCTAAACCTCCCCGCGGGATCGATCTCCTCCTGGGACGAGATGCGAGAGCGTTTTGTTGCCAACTTCCAGGGCACTCGCGACCGCCCACCAGGTGCGGGTGACCTACGGCACATCAAGCAGCAACCAGGAGAGACCTTGCAGAAGTACATCCAGCGCTTCAACAGTGTCTGCCTCAAGATCCCCAAGGTGTTGGATGAATCCATCATCTCGACGTTCACTGATGTCGTCCGCCACGTCAAGATGAAGGAGGAGCTCGCCATACACGAGGACCCGTGCACGGCTCTGGAGATGTTCAACATGGCAACCTAGTGTGCGAGAGCTGAGGAAGGTCGCCTCTCCCTCTTGGAACTACCGGGGCTGGCCTAGAAGACAAGAAAGCCAAGGCCAAGGATGTGAAGCACAAGGGACTGGCCGTGCTCGCGGCCGAACCAGAGATGAAGCACGGCTGCGATCACCTAGAGTCATCCAAGGGCAACTGCCCATTCTGCGTCTTCCACAACGTGCACAGCCACAACACCAACGACTGCCAGGAGCTCAGGGCCATCCGTGACGGGCGCCTCGGTTGTTGCCCCCAGCGCAATGACCAAGGCTACAGCCATGGAGGTGGCCGAGGCGGAGGACGCTGGGACGACCGGGACCCCTGCCAGGAATGGCGCGATCAACCTCGTGAGGACCGCCCTCAGGGCAACGCTGGCCTTCCTCCGCTGCCGCCACCACCAAGAAGGAATGACGACCACCACCAGGAGGAGGGGGCTGGGGGCTTCCAGGAACCTCGAGCCATTGCTTGCATCCTGGGTGGCGCTCAGGCCCCAGCCTCTCATCGCATCTTCAAGCAGTTCGCGCCTGAGGTGAATGCGGACCTCCCCAAGCTCGAGGCAGCACGTCCGCTCAGGTGGTCCAAGTACACCATCACCTTCAACTCTTCCGACCAGCTCAAGTGTGCGGCAACTACCGGCGCCCTCCCGATGCTCTACTCGCCTACCATCAGCAACGTGCTTGTCACCAAGATACTCATCGATGGCGGTGCGGGGCTCAATGTTCTTTCCGTCGAGACGTTCGACCGTCTCCAGGTGCCCTATGACCAGCTACAGCCTACCAAGCCTTTCTCAGGAGTGACCGATGGCTCCACCACCCCGATAGGGCAGATCCGCCTCCCTATCACCATCGGCAAGCGTGACAACCACCGCACTGAGCTCATCGACTTAGACGTCGCCCACATTTGCCTCCCGCACAACGCCATCCTCGGCTACCCGGCCCTGGCCAAGTTCATGGCGGTCACCATGGCTACAACGTCCTCAAGATGCCAGGAAGCTGCGGCGTCATCACGGTCACCCGCGAGAAGAAGGACGCGGTGTGCTCTCTGGAGCGCGCCTACCAGGCTGCGCCGGTCGAGGACCCAGATGTCGAGGGCTCTGTCTACCCTCCTGAGGTTGTCCCCAAGAAGAAGAAGTAGCCGCTCTGCCAAGGATGTCAGGAGGGTGGGGTGTCCGGCGGCACTACCGCAAGCCCTGCGCCCACTGACGGGGCGCCTTCCTCTCTCGCATAGGAAGGTGTGCCCAGTGCCCCTCTGAGGCTGGGCTCGGGGGCTTTCCTCTGGAGGGCCTCGGACCTAGCCAACGTCACGAGGGAGGCGCTCGGGCACCATGTGGAGGCATGCTTCAGCGCGTGCTTCCGCCAGGATGGCACAAGGCGCGAGGCGCCAGGTGCTCAGGAGTTCATCACCAAGGCGATCGAGGAACTTCAGGAGGCAAGAGCTATGCAAGGCGACCGCCGCTGACCACCTGGCGTAGCTCCCTGCCCCGGCAAGGACAGCGAGCTGCGCGCCTGCGTCAACATCCCCGACCTCAACAGGGCCGCGTCGCAGGCGCTCTCCTGGCCGTCCCACATTGGCCGGTGCGAGGGTCTCCCTCACAGCTATGTTCACATGCCTTTCGGCTTGCTGAACAGGGCTATCATGCACCAGCGCCACATGCAGGACGTCCTAGCGGCTCATCAGGCCAGGCACTAGGCGGTCCTATCGGAGGTGGCGACGAATCCTCGCGAGCCCCCTGGGCCCCCAGAGCCTCCCGAGGCTCAGGACCTGGGCGGCTCATGAGGAGCGACTTCTGCAGCGCGCGCCTTCGACTACTCCAACACCTCTTCAGCAATGGTGCCAGGTGACACCTTTTTGGTTGTTCAGTTGGGGGCGCCCCTCAGGCTGCATTGTCCCCAAGCCGCGTGGGTCCATCCCTGCGGCATGTATCCTTCTTGCATCTATCAGAACTTGCTCTACCTTTCGATCATGGGTTGCTTTATGATTATCACCCGCTTGCCTGGTGCTTTATTGCCCTTCGCAGCCTCCCCGCGTTGCTGACCCGCCTCTTGCTCATCCCGCAACAGGGGCTACACATGCTGGCACGACACTTGTGCTCGGGTCTGTCCCTTCAACGTTGACAAATCTAGGGGATCGAGCTCTGGCTCGCGGCCTGCCCCGCGCATGTTACCTCACCAGACCCTCAGTGCCTTCATCTTCTTGCGGAAAGATCAGCGGCAGGACAGCAAGCGCGGTTATGAGTTATATTCTCCTCCTTGGACTAACCCGCAGCTGGCCACTGGAGGTAGGAGTAGGCGGTCTCGCCAGCGCTGGTTTGGGCGGCCGGTGCAAGAAGAGCAGCGATTGAAGAAGCAGCAGGACCGTTCGATTCAAATCCAACGGTCACTGCTGCTAGAATCATTTGTTGACTAAGTTGACAAAGCCCTGCGTGCGCGTCAACTTAGTAGGCCCATAGGTCTACCTCCGAACCGGTGCGCCCCAGATGTCAGTGGGAGGAATCATTTTTTTCGCGTAATAAGAAGGGAGTTGATTGCGTGCAGCTAGGCCAGCAGAGGGAGTAGGGTGGGCCGGTGAAGCCTGCGCGGCATCACAGCGGCCCACAAGAGGAGGGAGCAGGCAGTCTCGCCGGCGCTGGTTTAGGCGGCTGGAGCAGGAAGATCGGAGATTGAATAAGCACGTTGGCCGTTGGATGGACATCCAACAGTCACTGCTGCTAGAATTGTGTGTTGACTGACAAAGCCTTGCGTAAACAAGTGAGCCTCGAAATCTGTGGCGTGTACAGCCCATTTGCTATTATTTTTATAATTTTTACTCATTTGCTAATTCATATGGAATTTATTGCAGCCGATTTTTCAGTTTTAGAATTGCTGCCCATTTTCTCGTCGGTACTAGGGTTAAAAAATTGAACTAAAAAATGTGTGAAATTTTAAAAATTCACAAATTTTTGCTGGGGAACAAAATATTCTTAACCTAAAAATTAGTAGCCACACTAAAACAAATTTAAAAATAAATTAGTACTATGTCATGTTAAAATCCAATGAAATATAAAATATCAGTGAAGAACAAAAACAAAAAAAAACTAATTGCCCATTTGCTATAATTTTTTTGGAATTTGCAACCCCTTTGATATTACTTTTAAGATATACTGACCATGCTCTTTGCCCAAGCCGGAATGCATCCCTCCTCGTCTTGAAAGATTTGCAGCCCACTAAGTCAGAGAAAACAAATAGGCCTAGCTTGGGTATTCTTCAAAAAGAAATAGTGGGCTACCTATTTTCCCAAAGAAAAAACTGCTGGGCTGGTCGTGTTGTTAGACGGGCCACAGAGACCGCACAACCCAGTTTATAGCCTGCTCCTCCGAACAAATCATCAAAAAAAAAGTAGTGCAATTCTGTCGTTAATTGACTGTGCGTTGACAATCATGTGGGTCCCAGATATTAGCAGGGTGGATTAGAGTAAAAAACGAGGGGTGCTTCTGAGTAGTAAAAGAGGCGCTTGCTTGTGTTCGGGAGTGGACCTGGTGGGTCTGTACTGTCATACTCACAACTACAGTCCTCTCCCAATTCACTATGTTGACAGGGCCGCACGGTGGCGCCGCGGAGAGCGCACCAAGGCGGAGGATAATGTGTTGTGGCCAATGCGAGCGCACCAAGGCTGGGTTGGACATTCTTATTGAAAAATAAAAATGGACCAGAACTATTTACGACCTTGACTAGGATTTGCATGGGTCCGCTGGTAGCAGGAAGAAAATGGTGGGAGAAATAAGACTGGTTGCTATCGACTGAATGTAACAACACTATCATAGGAAATAATATCCTCCTCTTAAAATTTGACTTTTCAAATCGTGAATTTAAAGAACTGGTGCATGAGCATTTAGCTTTATTTATGTTTAGGGGACCATGAGCATGTACCTGGGCCAGATTCATGTGAGAGCCTCCCTTCCAGTTAATTATGGGCTCCTCTATTGGGCCTTCATCAGTGGGCTGCATGTTATCGACAAGTGGAAAATGTGTTCCGTACCAAAAATAGTACGCGCTACGTATGGTACGGGGCACTAAAGGATCGAACCGAGCAACGACTTCCAAAACATTGTGTTTGTCGTTCTAACAACACATTTATTCAACCAACACATGAAATATACTACTGATTGTACATTGAAAACAGCAGCAGCAGCAACTAGGGCTGGGGCTGCAATAGAAGCAGTAAGCAGGCCAGAAGAGTAAAGACGCAACTCTCTCTTCCAAACCAAACATCAGCCATCATTAAAATAGGGCTACCAAAAAAGAACAAGTGTATGCATCAAACTAAATAAAGTTCCAACTAAACCAAGTGTACGCATCTAACTAACTGGCTCAGTTAGACGTTACTATTTATTAAGCTGTGGAGATTGGCTGACGGCTTGAACCAGATGGATGCATGACGGGGGAAACTCCAGCCAGCAGGTCGAAGTCTGATGCTTGCGACCCTCTCTCCTACTTTGGGTTGTAGAGCGTGGCGGCACATATTAGGGTATGGTGCATGCAGAAACGAATGGTACGCTGTGTACACACAGTTTTGCCTGATGAATGAAACCGCGCTGCCATCATGATCCTTGCCGTCGGTTATCTCCTGGTTAATCGGATAATTCAGTTCGAGAAACAGAGAGCGCGCACCAAGGCTACTTACCAGCCTCCAGTAAAAAATTCATGAAGGCCCAGAGAAGTTGGGATCCTGCTCAAATACCTTGCAGTGACTGTGATTGTATTCCGCAAAACGACACGTCCGGTATGTGCGAACGATCATCAATCGTTCGCCATCATCTGATCGAGCTAGCAACCACCTGCAACTGCCATGCCGCTATTCTTTGAAAGGTTCTGGGATTAGGAAGGGTTGGGACACCAGGCGGCTACAACATCATATCAAGTTGGAGTCAAATAAAAAAGGGCTCTTACTGTAGTCAATCTTAAGAACAACATGTTATGAGCATGAATATTTTTCAGTAAATGTTGACAGTAATATAAGCAAGCCATCATGATATCATAGGAAAGTAACATACTGCTGTAACAGCCGTTTGTAGCGATGACTGGAGTAGGCCAGCAATACGTCCGGCCATAGAAGGAGTCGACAGCGTAAATGAAGCCCTTATGTTCAATGGCATCAGAGAACCATGGAGGATCTATGATCCTGCGATGGACGTGCAGATTTATTCACTTACCGCAGTGACCTGTCAGATAGGCGAGACCGCGGTTGAAGAACACAATTATCCTGAAGTCTTTATAATTCGCAGATCTTGTGGGCACTTGGAAGATTACAACCTTGAGCAAATCAAACTTGGTATGATGTTGGCTACTATAAGATTCCGAGTATTCTGGGCCGCAGTGCCAAAGCAGTGCAGTGTTAATCAAAGGAAGGGGGCTCAATCGCCGGGTGTAGACCTCCACGAGCATCCAGCTGCCACGATCATCGACGAGCACCATCCAAGACGTGTTCATGTCGACCCAGTACATACCGTTAATGTAGTTGAGGGTGACGGGGATCGGATCACAGTCAAGGGGGTTGATTCTCGCCACCCTACGATCGTTATGCTGCGTGACACGCTGTTTCTGAAGATCAGGCGGAATCAGCAAGCAAGGAGCTGGCTTAAAAAGCTTCGGCCTGAGGGCTTTGAGTAAACGGTACAGCCCCGACGAGCACGCGGCGAGCGGCATGGTACTGAGATTGTCCACACGCGAAACAATGAGCTTGATTACCTCTGTGGGGAGCGAATTCCAGCCACTCTTTCGGCGGACGCTGCTCGGTTCTGCCATTGTTAGTGCTTGAGTTTCGGAAGAGGGGGGAGGCTCCTTAGCGGGGATGGAAGATTGGACGATTATGTGCGGACAAAGATGGAGAAGCGAATATGTGCTGCGGGAAGTGGACAGGTGATGATGACTACAGCATGCCGCTTGACTTACGAGACACATACCGGCAGCGTAGGGTCATACCGATGCCAGACAACTTTCTTGAGTGATCACAGTACTAGTACTCCCTATAGTACCTACTACTATGGCCTAGTTTGCATATAGAGTAGTGGAGTAGGACTCTGCTCTACTACTAGCATCGGAGGAGTAGTATATTCTAATCTAAAACAGTTACAAACTTCAATGCCCAAGCATGGAACGACTACGAACCACCATCGGTGGTAACTCCAATCCCCAGCAAACGTTCGCTGGGAGACATGGCAGTTGCAAACGCCCGCGATGCAGTTACTGTACGTGTGTAAGGGTGGCGGTTTTGTCAAATACTATTGCTTAAAAACAGACCACCGTCGGATGGAAATCTGATGGTTACGTGGGATTCGCCAGGATTGAGCTCGTGGCGAACAATCGCCAGATATCATTACTAAAAAAAGGTTAAAACACCCAGGGCTATAACTTGCACCGGCTGACCACTAACAATGATACTAACATAGTTGTAAAATGGTCAAAGACTGTGTCTACGTGGTGTTTGGAATTATATGCAAAAAAACTAGCAAGATGCCGGTGCATTGCACGGAACATCAAGATGCATTTTTTTACAAAACACCTGTTGTGATTGACCCTTGCAGGAGTAATCCCATGTGTAAAAACTAATGATATCTCTAGAATTTTATTGGAAAAATGGTATCTCGAGAATTTCATCGAAAAAATGATATCTCGAGAAAGATGAGAGATAAGGTGAGGAGGAGTGGGGCGTGGTGGTGACTAGTGCTCGGACTGGGTGGAGGCATGGGGATGGACGGCGCCGACAGCGGCCACCATGCCAGATTATTCCAGAGACTTCCTTTTTTAATTGCTCAGCAAAGAGGTTGTGGGAGATAAGGATGAATGATGCAAGGCCTTATCTATAAATGTGGAGAGAGGTGCGGGTATCTTTTGTAGAATTGTCATAGTTTGCTTTCTATCCGTCAGATATAAATCGGACGGTCTATATTACAAGATGGCAGGCACACCATCATCACCAACTCGGTTTTTTATTATTTTATTATAAGAAGAAAAGAGTAGTAGATATAGAGATAAGATTGGAGATAGAGACTAGGGAGGAGCACCATCTACTGCTTCGTGTGCTACTCCTGCACTCCATTCGGCGGCCGCAACGTCCCCTACAGCCACTCCCAACCGCGCTTCATTCGGCGGGCGCTGTTGAAATTTGGGGAGCGCACTCGTGCGACTGCTGGCAACGATGACTTCTTCCTCGACCTCGGCAACCTCTTCCTCAACGACATGGGCGACAACCTCAACGCCAATGGTGCTGCTCCCGTTTCACAGTATGTGTTTCTGTCCTACTGTTCGAAATCGTGGTAAAATTCATGTTTCTAGTCTATGTCCTGGATTCGATATGTTCATCTACTATGCTAGTCCACATGATTAGTTTAATCTCTATTATAGCCGTCATGATTTAGTTTGTGCTTATTCGGATTAAATCTCGTACTAACTTGCTCATATATTCACCTGGCGCAACGTCCCCTATAGCCACTCCCTTTCATGGACGACCTGGTTGATGCCTCCAAGGTGCCCTGCGTCTACAAGAGTTTCGGTTGCGAGAGGTACGTCGACCAGCACTTGCTGGCGGAGCATAGTTCCAGATGCGCGCACGCGCCTTGCTGCTACTGCTATGGGTGCACGTTGCCGTCTTGGGGCTCTCCAGCGAGCCTCGTGCATCACCTCGCACAACCGTCTGGCGATCAATACTGGCCCGCGGCGGTGAACATCAAGTACCAGACGTGCTACCCGTTCGCCGTGCCGGAGTCGCTGGAGGATCATCGCCACCTGCTAGTCTCGGAGGAGGAGGGCAACGTCTTCCTCTTGATCGTGGGCACCAGTGAGGCCCGCGCAGGCCACCGCCCCATTTCTGTAGTGTGCATCAAGGGCAACGCCGCTGACGCTGACACTAACATGAGGCCGATGTACGGGTGCGTGCTCACTGTTACTGCCCCTCAGAGGTACGTGGGCGCCCACACCAACTCCATCATGCTGACTGGGACTATGCCGAGCTGCGACATTCCTGCCAATGAGGACATGGAAGACACATGGTATGATTCCCCCCCCCCCCCCCAAGATGGTGCACGGGGATTCCAAGGAGGTTCACCTGGACATATGCATTACCAAGTTAAATGTTGATCATTAGTCTTCGCTCAATGTAATCCGATGTCTAAGCATGTGGAGACTTCTTATTTATATAGTATAGAACCTTCCATGCATGATCTTGCTCTATTAGAGTATCACGCTTGAATAAAAGTGTATCCATTTATGGTTTAGTCTAGAATCTTCCATGTATGCTTTTGCTCCATTAGAGTTCTCGCTTGCCATTTATGAGATAAACTGAGAATTTTTACTACAGTACTGGTGAAAGACTTATGATGAACCCTTTGTTACATCTCCTCTGCCCCCTTCCAAGTCATCCTGATTTAATCCCTCCGTCTAGGTGTATAAGAGCATGGTTAATACTTAATAGTATAGCCAACTGTTGACTATAAGAAAGTGCCATGTCATATGTAGCCAACATCTATAACAATCGATTCAAAAACTAATTCTTAAAGATCATTTCTTGCAAAGCACAATAAGTGTTATTTCTTCACAAGTTTTGGATGTAGGTTGAACAGTTGAACGCTTTTGTTTGCAAAAGTTACTTTTTTTATCTATTTCACCCGGATGTTTGTGAGCTCTAGAGATGAAATAATATCTTAAGAAACCTATCGATACGCGTTACACATGAGATGACCCCCACATCCTTTGTCAAAATAAACAACTCCCCGATCAATGCATTTCACTGTTCTGTGCAACGCATAGGCACCTTACTATAGATTAGTACGGCCATAAATTTAACTAACATTATATAGTACGATAAATGCTCATGCATGTCACCTAAAATTATATCATTGAAAACTATGTTCAAATACGCATCCAATGATATTGTTTTTGTTGACATGCACTAACATTTTGTCGGTTAAATCTTCAGTTAAATTCAATGGGGGACTAATAAACCACGACCGATGTAGTACTAGTGTAGAGGGCGGCGTTGCACGGGAGTCTCACCCCGCTCATGGCGCGGCAGTAAAGCCATAATATCACAAAACCCCACAACTCCCTAGTAAAATAAACGGACAAGCAACCATCACATCCCTCCGTCTCTTTTGCATTTCATCTCTCTGCATTTACTTTCTCTAGTTCATCTCGCACACTCGATCCCTAGCTACTACTCCTAGTATCCCTAGCTACTACTCCTAGTATCCCTACCTACTACTCCTAGGGCTAGTTCTTTTCGCGGCTTAAAAAATAAGTTGTCTCTTCCCCAGCTTTTCCCATAAGACTAGTCACAGTGGAGAGTAACATAAGGCGCCTCACTCATTTATTTGGGCTTCTAAGCTACAAGTACCTCCGTCCTGGTTTATTCATCACCATTGTAATTTGTGCTAAATTTTGACCACATATTTAACTGATAAAATGTTAGTGCATGTGACATGCATAAACATTTCATTAGTTAAATTTATGGTCTAAATTTGACACAGATTACAATGGGGACCAATAAACCAGGATGGGGGTAGTAGTTATGGGATTACTAATCTAGAAGCCTAAAAGAACTGGCCCCTTGTACTCCTAGTAGTAGTACTCAAGTTGGAATTCCAATTGCACGGCACAACTTGTTAGGAAAAAAATTCGATACAGGGTGTAGGAAGTGGTTTGGGAATTTGCATTCCTTCCCGACCAGTGAGATACTCCACATAAAGTACGATAGAGAAAAAACCATAGAGAAGGTAGCTAAAAGTAAACAATAAAATGAGCATTTCGGCATTTGCTTGCATTGAATCATTTCACAACCTTGACTAGTGTTGTTTTTCTACTTTTACAAAAACCGCATCGTAATGTTAAAACATGCATTTGCATGTACATAAGTAATAGTAGTATCACAGTCTGCAAGCCTATATAGAGAGAGATGTGTAGTGTGATAGTATGTAGTAAAGTTTGTGCTATATGCACGTACTTACAAAATGCGTACGGATACACAAGGTTTCCAAAATTTTCCTTTTACATACTTAATTAAGGACGCTAATAATTCCCGAACGTTCGGGATTTATCATTTGCGTCCCAAAACTAATGAGATCGCCTTACAAAACTAAATTATATTCCTAATAAAAGCCACGACGCTCGCAGGAGCGCTTGCAGCACGTCACGAGTGCCCTGGTGCGCGGTCTTTTCCCAGCGCGCTGACACAACACCTCTTCCTCAGTGTTGCAACTCGCGAGGTGCTGATTGGCGGCTTGGCGGCGGGCGAGTGCGATCTCACCGGTGTGGTGATCCGGCGCCAACAGGTACTCCTCCTCGCCAGAAGCATGCACCCGGTCCATGTACCACCAAGCGTAGATGAGGCGCTTGGGCCCGACTGCACTCAGGGCTTTGGCACGGGCATCCTCCGCCACCCTCACGGCCCTCGCACGAGCCTTCTGCGAAAGAGCCAATTGCCTGACTCTCTCGGACGCGACATAGCCCTGCCAGGCAGCATGCCTCACGGCGCGCTTCTTTTCCTCGGCCTTCTTCTCCGCCTCTATTTGGGCGCGCTCTGCCGGAGGCAAAGCCTCCCACAAGGCGACGTCCATTTCTTTCCAAAGCTCCTCAAGGCTGGGGGCTCGGCGGGTGGCGCGGCGTTCTTCTTGTAGCGGGGAGCCGACGCGTCCTCCACGCGTGCTGGAGAGACTGGGAACACCGACGCGTCCACCTCGACGCGTCGGGACGAGGAGCAGAACACTGACGCGTCATCCTCGACTAGTGGCAGCGAGGAACGGAACGGAGACGCGTGACCGTCCACGCGGTGCAGTGAGGCGCACCTAGGGCTTTGGGAGGGGCGATGCCATGGTGGTCGACGTGAGAGGGACGGGGAGGAGATAGCGATGAACGTGAGCTTTCTTCCGATTGTCGTGGGAGGCGTAGTATGTATAGCGAGCAATGGCACACCTATGTAAGATATGGACTAAGCTTCACTGACTTAACTGCAGGTGCAGTTGCGTCACTGACATGTGGGCCAGATGCCTTATGGGCCCACATGTCAGTGACCCAATGCACCTGCAGTTAAGTAACTAAAGCAGCGTCCTGTAAGATATGTTGTGTGATTAACGTAACAACTACGCGGGCATATTTGTTGGAGTAAATTACGGGGAGGGAAGGGTGGAAATATTGCTGGTCACAACGGATTGGACGAGCTCGGGGGCAGGAGAGTTATGCATGCAGATTTTTTCCACACGGGGTGGAGTGGTGGGACTGCCGAAGGGAGAAGGAGAGTCAAGCAGGCATTCAGATTTCAAGGTGCACTAAATTATTGCATGCGATGATTAAGGTTGGCCATAGTCACTACTACAAAAACAGCTATAGCCAATATGGACACTAATGGCGCACTGTACATGTGGTGCGCCATTACTAAATACTAATGGCGCACCATGTGTTGGTGCGCCATTAGTGTGCAAATACTAATGGCGCACCACATCCACGGTGCGCCATTAGTAAATTTTTTTTTAAATTTTCAAAACTACTAATGGCGCACCGTGGGATGGTGTGCCATTACTAGTTGAACTAGTAATGGTGCACCACTCCCACGGTGCGCCATTAGTAATTATGTTTCAAAAAAAAATTCCAATTTTTTTATTTTTATTTTTTAAACTACTAATGGCGCACCGTGGGATGGTGCGCCATTACTAGTTCTAGTAATGGCGCACCATCCCACGGTGCGCCATTAGTAACTTGGCCACCACTTCCACCGAATGCACCCCCCCCCCCCCGTGGACCGCCTTTTCAGTTAAAAAAAAATAAAAAAAATGATGGAAATGTCCAAAAAATAAAAGAAAATAAGTTTCCCATGTGATATGTGGTCTAGTTGTTGTGAAAATTTACAAATATGAATTTCGACTTTATTTGCAAAATCTCTCGAGAATTTGTAAAATGGGCATAACTTTTGCATACGAACTCGGATGAAAAAGTTTTTTATATGAAAAATCATCTACTCGAAAAGTTACATCCGAATTTAACGGGGGGAACCCCGTTAAACATTTTCAAAATCCTCAAAAACCTAACAGAAAAAAGATACGGGGCTTTTAAGATCTGGAGAGGCAAAAAAAATTCATACTTACTAATGGCGCACCTGCCCATGGTGCGCCATTACTATCTCCCCGCCTTCAAAATTCAAAATAAGTCAAAAAACTAAAAAAAATACTAATGGCGCACCTACCCATGGTGCGCCATTACTATCTTCCCGCCTTCAAAATTCAAAATAAGTCAAAAAATTAAAGTTACTAATGGCGCACCTGCCCATGGTGCGCCATTAGTATCTTCCCGCCTTCAAAATTCAAAATAAATCAAAAAAATAAAAAAAAGTTAGTAATGGCGCACCTGCCCACGGTGCGCCATTACTATGCCGTATATATGGCTGGGCGTGGTCCTCTCCTCCTTACCTCTTCATTCTTCTCCTCCACTCCACCTCTCCTCCACTCCATCTCCTCCTCTCCTCCACTCCATCTTCCCTTCTCTCCTCCACCATACTACCCTCCTCCTCTCCGGCGACCTACTCCTCCTCCTCACCGGCGACCTCCTCCTCCTCTCCGGCGACCTCCTCCTCCCTCCTCTCCTACCCTCCCCTCCCCTCACGGTTTCTCCTCCCTTCTCTCCGGTGAGCTCCTCCTCCCTCCTCTCCTCCCATCCCATCATGGTTTCTCCTTCCTCCTCTCCGATGCTCCGGTGAACTCCTCTCCGGCGACCTCCTCCTCCTCTCCGGCGGTGTAGGTGAGCGTCTCTCCGGTGACCTCCTCCTCCTCCTCTCCGGCAAAAGAACACGGCAAAAGAACGTACAAGATCCAAAAACAGGAACAAAATTTGAAATAATATCGCGCAAAAAAACGAGCAAAAAATGGGCAAAAAAATCGTGATCCAGATCCAAATTCAAAATTCAAAAATAGCAATGGCGCACAGTGGGGGTTAGACGGTGCGCCACTACTATTTTCCCGCCTTCAAAATTCAAAAATACTAATGGCGCACCGTGGCCTATACTAATGGCGCACCGGTGGCCTATACTAATGGCGCACCGTGGCCTATACTAATGGCGCACCAGTGGTGCGCCATTAGATACTAATGGCGCACCACTGGTGCGCCATTAGTAAAAAATACTAGTGGCGTGGTACTAGTGGCGCACCAGTAATGCGCCATTAGTAGGCAAAACTGGTGCGCCACTAGTAGGCCTTTTCCTAGTAGTGAGTGGTGGTAATGTAGTATCTTACTAGCTGGTATGATGCACACAGGAATAGAAAACATGCTGATGTGGCAAAGAATTAAAGAAGAGAGGGGGGTTATAGTAACATAGGTAGATACCGTATCATGTTAGATACTATGCTACTTTGTGTAAGATGGACGCCGTCAAGCTAGCGACCGAGGGGCCGCCTGATGGCAAGGAGCACCGCACACCCGAGCGATACTTTGGAGATGTCCTGGAGGGGTCTCGCATTGTGGCGACGCAATGTGCGAAAGACATTATCTTTGAATGAATACATTCATGTTGTCTCTACCTTGTATGATGATACAAAGTTTTTATGTAGTCTAATGTTTGTTTTGTTTTTAAAAAAAACTTTACCTCCTGTGTGGCCGTGTTGTATAAAATCTGAGAGTTGGCCAGTCGTCGGCTTCTGGCCCCACGTAGGTAGTACGGCGGTGTTCGCGATAGAATCTAAACACTCTTGACCCAATTGTTTGGTACTTGAAGGAGGTGTTTAGCGCAACGAACCAGGCAATCAGACTATGCGGCTTGAACACCCTCACTTAGCCATAGGAGCTTGACGATAAAAATATAGGCGCAACCCCTAGTATCCGAACTAGGATGCTGAAAACACCTGATCAGGTAAGTACCGGTCCCTCGCGTAATGCGGAAAAAATCTCCAACGACTTGAGACCTCTGAAGAGCTGACCGGCTCTCGCCGCATCATGACAGTCAGTTTTCGGCTTTCTCTACTGAGGTGCTCCATCGGGTAAACCAGGGCACAATCACATTAGTTCTCCCATTACTACCTTAGCCGATATAGCGGAACGTGTAGAAAGCACAGGAGCCGGGCAACCCAACTATTGACCAAAGACATGATTCGGAGCCAATGCAAATAATGCTAAATTCGGGGTGCCGAACTATACTGTTAGAAAGTGTTCGGACTTTGTTGCCGTAGTGTGGGGCGCTATGGAGCCCCTGGCAAATTGAAACGTATCAAAGTGTACGGGTGCTATGTGATAAGGTTATCAACAGAAAAGGGAAAACAGGAAAGGAGCAAAAGGTAATGAGCTAGGGCCACAAAATTTAGGCCGCAAACTTTTTTCATTGCAATTTTATTAATACGTCAAGGCGCATTGATACAAAGAGTGCGATAAGCGGCAGGCTATTTGACATGCCACAACCAAGGGAGAGCTGCGTGTGGGTCCTGAAAACAGGTAGAGTCATCGTTAAACAAAACACCTAGAAATTCCCTTGTACGCTTGTGCTTCTTTCCATCGTGGTGTATTTATCCTTTGACAGGACCGGTGATCAAGCCATCAGGAAAAACCTGTGGAAAAGAGACTTCAATGGGGGAAAGAGAAACAGTGAGAGTATGTGTGTCCGCGAGCGGTCGAGCCGTATTGCGGATCACTAGCTAGTTATGCCTCCGTCCATGCCCATGGTATTTTGAGTTCGTAGCTATGTACGTGCGATACAAATGCTGCCACTTGGTCGGGACTGGGACGGAGGCCAAATTGCTAGTCGAGCTCTTGATGAGCCGAGCTGTCCTACTGCAGAATAGTCCGGACCCTCTTGATAGTGTCCGGGTGTTCGGCCGCCGAATTAAGGTTCTGCTTGGAAAGGCCGTTTTGTACTTCTACTGCTAAGGTGGCGGTATGCTCCTCGGTACGAAGGGGGCGTTCCGTGTTTCCCTTAACTGTTATGACGCCGCGTGGTCCGGGCATTTTGAGCTTGAGGTACGCATAATGGGGCACCGCATTGAATCGAGCAAATGCGGTTCGTCCGAGCAGTGCGTGAAAGCCGCTGCGAAAAGGGACAATATCAAAGATTAACTCTTCGCTTCGGAAGTTGTCCGGAGATCCGAAGACAACCTCTAGCATAATTGAGCCCGTACAGCGAGCCTCTACACCTGGTATGACTCCTTTAAAGGTAGTCGTTGTGGGCTTGATCCGTGATGGGTTAATGCCCATCTTGCGCACTGTATCCTGATAGAGCAGATTGAGGCTGCTACCACCGTCCATGAGGACTCGCATCAGGTGGAATCCGTCAATGATTGGGTCGAGGACTAGTGCGGCTAATCCGCCATGACGGATGCTGGTCGGGTGATCCCAGCGATCAAAGGTGATCGGGCATGACGACCAGGGATTGAATTTTGGGGCGACTGGCTCTATCGCATAGATGTCCCTAAGCGCGCGCTTGCGCTCCCTCCTAGGGATGTGTGTGGCATATATCATGTTCACCGTTTTGACCTGGGGGGAAACTTCTTTTGTCCCCCTGTGTTCGGTTGCCGGGGCTCCTCGTCATCGTCCTCGCTTTGCGGTCCCTTTTCCTTATTCTCTGCATTTAACTTGCCGGCCTGTTTAAAAACCCAACAATCTCTGTTGGTATAATTGGCTGGTTTGTCTGGGGTGCCGTGGATTTGGCACGGACGATCGAGTATGCGGTCCAGGCTAGATGGTCCATGATTGTTTCTTTTATATGGCTTTTTCCGCTGACCGGGCTTGGAGCCACTGAATCCGGCGTTGACTGTCGTGTCATCAGTGTTGTCACCATTGCTTCGGCGTTTGTGTCTGCTGCATCGGAGCATGCCGTTGCTATTTTTGACCTCGGAGGTGCCCATTTCGCTTGCTATGTTTTTGCACGGGCCAGCCAACTATCCTCACCCACACAAAAGCGGGTCATGGGTGTCGTGAGGGATGCCATGGACTTCGGCTTTTCCTGGCTGAGGTGGCGGGCGAGCCATTCGTCACGGAAGCTATGTTTAAAGGCCGCTAGGGCTTCGGCATCCGGACAGTCGATGATCTGGTTCTTTTTAGTTAGGAACCTAGTCCAGAATTTCCTGGCTGTTGAACTATGTGACTTAGGTCACAGCATCTGGTGGCCGGACATATGTACCTTGGAAGTTGTCAAGGAAAGCCTCTTCCAAGTCCTCCTAGCTCTTAATAGAATTTTTAGGCAGACTGTTTAGCCAGTGCTGAGCTGGCCCTTTGAGTTTTAGTGGGAGGTATTTGATGGCGTGAAGGTCATCCCCGCGGGCCATGTGGATGTGGAGAATAAATTCCTCGATCCATACCGCGGGATCGGTTGTTCCATCGTATGATTCGATGTTAATGGGTTTAAACCCTTCTGGGAATTCGTGATCCATTACTTCGTTAGTGAAGCAGAGAGGGTGTGCGGCACCTCTATAGGGCCGCATCGCGACGTAGCTCCGATGGAGTCCGTCTACGGTTTTCGTCCCGAGCGTGACTAGGTTTGTTGCGTTCGAATAGATAGTCGTCCTCGCGTGTCAAGGCACATCCTCGCGATCCGTCGATCGATCTTTGATGTCCTGCTCTACTGTCCAGGTCTTGGCGAAGGTCATAAGTATAGCCCCAAGCTGTCTTATCCCTGCCTTTACGGCGAGGTGGGGCAGTCTGGTGTTCGGCTTGAGTTGTCGTGTTATCCCGACCGCGTGGTGGTCGGTCAGCCGCATTGCGCGATGTTGGCGCGGGCTCTGGCGCCTCGTCATCGAACTGTGGTAGCAATTTGTGCTTCGGGTAACTTTTGGCTGGGCGCTTAAGGCCGTATTCCTCGGCTGCCAGGACATCAGTCCATCTGTCATTGAGCAGGTCTTGTTCAGCTTGAAGCTGCTGCTGCTTCTTTTTCTGGCTCCTCGCAGTGGCTATTAGATGAAGCTTAAAGCGCTCCTGCTCGAGAGGTTCCTCAGGCACAATAAAATCCTCGTTGCCGAGGCTCACCTCCTCCTCGGAGAGTGAATGATAACTACCATCCTCCGAGACTTCGTCTATGGCCTGTTCATTAAGGCTAACTTGCCCATTTTCCCGATTGTCTTGTTCGGCCGTTTGTTGGTCGGGTTCTTCTGTGTCTTCGGCACCATCCGGAGTGTTGTCGTCTCCTGTGCTGGTGTTGCTATCTCTGTTGCGGCACGATTTAGAGCGGCGCCGCTGACGCCGGCGCTTTGGTTGTGTCTTAGGAGGGTCCTCCTTCGCTGGGTTTTCCTTGTCATCGCCGCTATTATCTTTTGGCGCATCTACCATGTATACGCAATATGAGGAAGTGGCCTTCCATCGTCCAGTGAATGGCGGGTTTTGGGCCTCCTTGTCTCCGGCATCGTCGTCCATACCGTCGATGTCTTCAAAGTCGTAATCGAGCGTGTCGGTTAGGTCTTCGACAGTGGCTATGAAGTGGGCGGTGGGTGGCAAACGGAATTCTCCATCATCAACCTCCAGCTCAAACCGGATATAATTCGGCTGAGAGTCCTCCGCTAGAGATAGATTCTTTAACGAGTTCAGCACATCGCCTAAAGGCGAGTGCCGGAAGATGTCCGCGGCGCTGAATTCGGTGATCGAATACGCGGACACACGTGGCTCGGAACTTATAGTCGGAAACGAGTCCGTGGTTCCAGTGACACATACCTCACCCGAGGTTAGGTCTGTGTGCGGCTCCAACGCCGTGGAGTCTGCGGCCTCTGTGGCGGGGTTGAACTTCTCGTCCTTGGATGGCGCGATCTGCTCCGGATCTAAGGCCAGAGCAGTTACAGGTGTGATTTCCTGATTGTGGTCCGATGACAGATTTAAGTCATGTTCATCATGGCGACGGGAGCGACTGCCGCGGTCCCGAATCCGTCAAAGATCAAGTCTCTGCGGATGTCTGCGACCTAGTTCAAGCTCCCAAATCTGACCTGATGGCCAGGGGCGTAGTTGTCGATCTGCTCCAGATGGCCAAGCGAGTTGGCCCGCAGTGCGAAGCCGCCAAACACAAAGATTTGTTCGGGGAGGAAGGTTTCCCCTTGGACAACATCATTGTCAATGATTGAAGGGGCCATCAAACCTTTTGAGGACGACACAGTGGAACCCTCAATGAAAGCACCAATGTCGGTGTCAAAACCGGCGGATCTCGGGTAGGGGGTCCCGAACTGTGCGTCTAGGGTTGATGGTAACAGGAGACGGGGGACACAATGTTTACCCAGGTTCGGGCCCTCTCTATGGAGGTAATACCCTACTTCCTGCTTGATTGATCTTGATGAATATGAGTATTATAAGAGTTGATCTACCACGAGATCGTAATGGCTAAAACCCTAAAAAGTCTAGCCTGTCTGACTATGATCGTCTCCGGACTAAGCCCTCCGGTTTATATAGACACCGGAGGGGATTAGGGTTGTACAAAATCGGTTACAGAGAAAGGAATCTTCATATTTGGTTACTAAGCTTGCCTTCCACGCCAAGGAGAGTCCTATCCAAACACGGAGGAGAGTCTTTGGTCTTGTATCTTTACAGCCCATCAGTCCGGCCCATGTCCAACAGGCCGGACGCCCGAGGACCCCTTAGTCCAGGACTCCCTCAGTTGGCGCGTGGCCTCGAGCCTGGGAAGGGATGCGTTCACCTCGCGAGCAAACTACTTGAAGATACGCTGAGATGCTGGGGCTTGAGCTCCGCCCAAGATGCAGGCGATAGCACGCGGTTCCTGGAAGCCCCCAGCCCCCGCGTCTTGATGGTGGTCGTCGTTCCTCCTAGGTGGCGGCGGTAGTGGAGGAAGACCGGCATTGCCCTGAGGGCGGTCCTCGTGAGGCTGATCCCTCCATGCGCCCTCACGAGGCTGATCCTGCCAGCGGTCCTCGCGAGGCTGGTCGCGGCACTCCTGGATGGGGCCATGATCGCCCGAGCGTCCTCCGCCGCGTCTTCCTCCTCGGCCGTAGTCCCGGTCGTTGCGCTCGGGGCGTTGACCGAAGCGTCCATCTCGAATGGCCCTGAGTTCTTGACAGTAGTTGGTGTTGTCGTTGTGTATGTTGTGGAAGGCACAAAACGGACGGCTGCTCTTGGATGACTCGGGATGGTCCCGGTCGCGCTTCGTGTCAGGCTCTACCGCGAGCACGACCACCCCTTTGCGCTTCATGTCTTTGGCCTTGGCTTTCTTCTCCTCTAGGTCGATAGTAAGGAGCTCGAGGAGGGAAAGGCGCCCTTCCTAAGCTCTTGCGCACTTGGTCGCCAGGTTGAATAGCTCGAGAGCCATGCATAGCTCCTCGTGGATGGCGAGCTCCTCCTTCATCTTGACGTCGCGGACGCCATCAGAAAACACTGAAATGATGGCCTCGTCCGTCACCTTGGGGATCTTGAGACGAACGCTATTGAAGCGCTGGATGTACTTCTGCAGGGTCTCTCCTGGCTGTTGCTTGATGCGGCGCAGGTCACCCGCGGCCGAGGGTGGTCACGAGTGCCCTAGAAGTTGGCGACAAAGCGGTCGTGCATCTCATCCCAGGAGGAGATCGAGCCTGGGGGCAGGTTTAGGAGCCACGAGCGAGCACCATCCTTGAGAGCCATGGGGAACCAGTTCGCCATGACTTTCTCGTCGCCGTTGGCCGCCTCGATGCTCAGCTCATAGAGCTGCAAGAACTCCACCGGGGTCGGGGGTGCCGTCGTAGCAAGGAGGCAGATCCGGCTTGAACTTGCCCGGCCAGACGACGCCACGCAGCTTAGGAGTGAAGGCGCGGCAGCCTGCCGTGGCCACCGGGGCCCTTTGCAGAGGTGGGGCCTGCCCTTGGTGTCCGCGCACCACCGCCGCAGGCGGCACACAGTCTTGTCGTGGTGGTACCGAGAGTGTAGGAGCATTTTCTTGCGACCGGGAAACTTCTTGGCAGCTTCCTTCTTCTCGCGTGGGCGCCCGACGCTGTGGGTCACGCCGGGGTGCCGCGCGCCTTGGGGCCGGAGCGTCGTCTTGGTGCGGAGGTGGTGGAGGTGCTCCATGAGCTACATCGCCCGGAGCTGGCAGCGGGCGAGGCAGCGAGAGGGAGGGTGCGGGAGAGCCCCCAACGGCACTGACGAGCTCGGCGATGCGGTCGAGCCAGTCCTCGTAGAGGTCGTCGACTGGGTGGTAGCGTAGGAGCTCACGTGCCATGAGTAGCACGGCCTGCGCGTCCGTGGGAGCACGACGAGCGTGAGACTATGAGCCGGCTGGGGTCAGCGACGGAGTGGCGGTGCGGCCATCCCACCGCACGGAGGGGTGAAGTGAGGACGCTTGCTGCTCGTTTCCCGCTGGACCGGTGGCGGCGTTGGCGGCGGGTGACGGAGAACGACGGGGAGGCCCGCCGATGGGAGCAGTCTGAGGGACACGAGCGGCGAGGGCACCCGGCGCTCAGTGCGGGCTCGACGCGCGTCTGACATGGTTGTGGTGGAGTGGTGGAACACGGATTGGTGAAAGAAAAGCTTCAGCGCACCCCTACCTGGCGCGCCAAATGTCGGATTTCGGGTTCCGGCAAAACCCTTGAGGTTTGAACACTTGGGTGCGCACGAAGATCTCTCCTGCCCCTAGATCACGTCCTCACCGCGATCTCAAAGCTCAGCACGTCGAACTCACAGAACGAGAGACACAAGGTTTATACTGGTTCGAGCCACCAATGTGGTGTAATACTGAGTCGGCCCTTGGGGACTACACGTTGCTGTTCAAAGTCTACATGATTATATTTACAAAGTCCCTGCTCATTATTGCATAATGACCCGACCCTTGGGGGCTACACTGGTTGAAGTTTTTATGAGCATCAGGTAATTACAAGTCCCAGGTCGCTGCAAGCATGACAACCCGGCACTTGGGGGCTACATATGTGGAATACTCAGTTCTGACTAGTGATTGAGATGAACAACCTGGATTTCTTCAAGCTTGTGACATTCATATTGGAGCAATTCTTAAGCTGTTACTACGTTACCATCTTAAGACATGGGGGCTACAAGTTATAGGCATATAAGAGGTATATTTTCAAGCTTGATGTGAACTACAATTATGACCCGGTGCCATCAATATTTATAAACCGGCAATTTTGGCAATGATAAACCGGCAAGTTCTACATCCGTAAACCGGCTGAAGATCAGATGAGTATTTCAAGGACCAATATTTCTATTAAGCATTGGGAGCTGAGTCAAATGAATTATTCTTCATAATATTTTTCTGTGACAAACCAATGTCAACAAATTGATTATGAGGCTGGCCTATTGACCCGGATTTTCTAGAAGGAAATGACAAGGATTTAAGGATGCTCAGGATCAGTTTAACATGGATAAATCCAAATTAAATTGGGGGCTAATGTCGGGGATATACCCCGCGGTATGACCTGGCCGGAGTTATAACCCGACTGGGACTTGGTAAAACGGCAGGTGTTAAGTCAGATGATTACCCGACAGGTGTTAAGCTAGATGATAACCCGGCAGGTGTTAAGTCAGATGATAACCCGGCGGGTGTTAAGTCATAACTCGGCAGACAATCATAAACCGGCAGACAATCATAAACTGGCAGGAAGTCATAACCCGGCAGACCATCATAAACTGGCAGACCATCATAAACCGGCAAACAGTCATAACCCGACAGACAGTGATAACTTGTTGACAGTCATAACCCAGCAGATAGAGTCGCCTGGGGTTATGAAGCCCAAGACATTATGAAGCCCAAGACGTTAAGAAGCCCATGAAGAGAAGTCAGAATAGTTTAAGTCTTAATCCGAGCTGGACTCTACATGTAACCCGCTCCTTCAACATATATAAGGAGGGGCAGGGCACCCCAAGGGGGAAAAATAATCTTAGGGCTAGACATAACTGGGAGAGCCAGTTTACGGTGACTCCCTCGTGAGCATAATGAGACCTAGCCACAAACAGCATGTAGGGTTATTACCGGATGATGTTTCCCGGTGCCCGAAGCTGTCTAAATCCTTGTCTTGTGTTGCATCTCTCGATTCCACTCATCCCCTCTCAAGCTACCACATAGATGCGTTGGCCTCACGACTAAGTCCTCACACTAGGACATCTGACGTGACAATTCCACGACAACATGCAAGTGTTGATGAAGCCACTGAAGCCCGGTCAAGCCCCAAGGACCAAATTCCTCGTGAAGGAATTGCAGTATGTGCCTCGGACTGTCTATCGCATTCTGACGAAGACATTGAGTCCAATCCAAGGCCACGACTCGGATGATGAAGAGGTCGTTGGCATCATGAAGAATCTGCTTTTCAACATCATTCATGGCATTCCTGTCAACTACCATGATTTCTTCATGAGGACTCTGGCCAATGTTGCATTATCTCCATTTGAGTTGGATTATGAGATTCCTCAGAACAAGGTCTTCACTCAACTACAAGGCTGATTTTCAAAATCATCTCAGCTACTTGCCCCCCATTGAAGTCCTCAAATGGACATTTTCCTCAGCTGATGAAAAGGGCAAGGCCACTGCTATTATTGATGAAGACATTCATCCATTGGATGGTCAGTTTCGCAAAGCTGCATCTTACTCCACCAATGATGACTCTGCCACTCATGACTCTGCCGCAAATGCTTCAAAGCAAAATCCTCAAGGCACAGCTCCAAGGGTGATGACTAATCATGAGCTTCTCCTCAGTCTTCACCAGAAGTTCGACCGCAACCACAAATTGGTTAAGTGTCAGTTTGGTTCAATTCTTCACAACATGACTGCTACACACAATGCAGTGAAGAAAAAACATTACTACCTCCATGAAGTCTTCGTTCACACCTGGGCTATTCTGTCACATCTTTGTGGTGAAGAAGATCTCAAGCAGGACTTTGAATGGTCACAGCCACAAGCGAAGAAATTCAAGAAAGTCAAAGTTCCCTCCTTGGTGGCCAGCTCATATTCTTCATCGCGCGACACAGATGAGCATGAAGATTTGGACGACACTGCCGCAGGCCCTACTACAACAACCGACCCCGGCAACGCTGACGCTCCTGCATCAATATGATATTCTTCAGTGGTGTTAGTCCTCATTTTTTGATCCTTTTGGTCATTCGATGACAAAGGGGGAGAAATTTGAGTTAGTCTTCAAGCGGGTCTACATATATGGGCATTTTTTTGCTAAGTTACAACTCTCGTTCTTTTGAAGACTTTGCTGGATCAAGTTGTAAACTTAAACCCGATGGTGGTCTGATACTTTTGTTGTGTTCTTCTGCATGTTAATTCCTCATATATGTAATGCATGCATGCTGAATTACATCAGTCACCATATTTCATCATGCATTTCAAATTCTTCATATCATATGTTAAATGCGTGTATGAATTACAAGATATAGGGGGAGATCTCCATGACTCTACTCTTCAAGTGTGCATTGCTTCTAAAGCAAATTCCTCACTATGCACATCTTCAGGGGGAGTTCTTCTATATCTTGCAATCAAATTCCTCAATATCAGTATTTACACTTCATATGTTTTATCCCCGTTGAAAACTTAACCTATATTGTCATCAATCACGAAAAAGGGGGAGATTGTAAGTGCATCTTGTGCCCCTTAGTGATTTTGGTGTATTGAAGACTTATAGGTTAAGAAACTAATATGTTTGTGAGTGTACACAGGTCTATAAGTCTATGAGGAGTTTGATATTTACAAAGAAAGTCGACCCCTAAAAATGAATGTCTTCAACTGAAGACTTTGGATTTTTGAAGACTTTCTGAAGACTTCGAAAGTGAAGAAAGTGGTGTGACCCTGAAGACTTGGATTTTATGCGAGGAACATGAAGCGTGAAGACTTTTGTTTTTGTAGTTTCATTTTCTCTTTCTTGAGTCGTAGGAAACACCGTACTGTTAAAGGGGGTCCCCAGACTTGCCTGCCTGCGGCCCACGGCGTGGCTCTGCAAGAGGGCCCGTACGGCCCATCTTCACCAATGAGCACTCAAGACCCTCGCGAGGGGCCAAGCCTCGCGAGGCGGATGACGCAAGACCTCCTCGGGAGCGGCCTCACCAGGCTGGCTCGCGAGGGGCGGAGAGTTCAAGGCAAGGCAAACCTCGCGAGGTTCTCATGACGTGAGCCATGACGACCAAAGCCAGGCGGGCGCCAGCACGCACAGTGTCTTTGTTTCCACTTTGGTGCTAAGGAGGCAAGCACAGGCGAGGAGTTCTGAGGCATCAGGCAAAGGTTTCCATATCGGTGCAACGAGACCAAGACCAGTAGGACGGCAAGACGGAGGTCACCGTGGAGCCCAAGACGGCGTCATCACCAGAGCCTTTGGCAGGCGAAGACTACTTTTGTCAGGATAAGCTATACTAGCTGTCACCTTTCAAATTGGCCATTGTGGGATCCCTTCGCGCTCAATATTTGGGAAGAGGACCGGGGCCTCTATAAATATGACTAGCCACCACAGTAGGAGGCAGCTGGAACTGACCTTGAGCAATCCTCACCCACACAAAGCACAAGAACACCTCTCCTCAGGAGGCTGTTCTTCCCCTTGTACTGTTCATCCTCAGCCCAATAGGCAATCCACCACCACCACACTGGAGTAGTGTATTACACCACAATGGTGGCCCGAACCAGTATAAATCTTGTGTCTCATGTGTTGTGAGTTCGTCGTGCCTAGCCTAGAGATCACGAAGTGTGTGAGAGCATGATCTGTGAGGGAGAGATCTTCGCGCGCACGCCAGAGTTCGAACCTTGAGGGTTTTGCCGGAACATGAAATCCGACATTTGGCCCGCCAGGTAGCGGTGCGCCGAAGCTTTCCTTCCGTTGATCTGCTCTACGCCGCCGCTGTGCTCCGCTCTCATGGCAAGCGCAGTGCTTCCCGCTCCAGCGACCGATGCCAGCGACGGGGCCAGGGGCTCCGAGCCCTTGCTCCCGCCTTGCGGCGGGTGCAGTGGCCACCCAAGTTCAAGCCGGACATGCCGCGCTACGACGGCGCGGCGGACCCATTGGCTTTCCTGCTGGCCTATGAGGAGGCCGTCCTTAAGGCCGGGGGCGACGACAAGGTCATGGCCAACTGGTTTCCCATGGCCCTCACTGGCGCACCGCGTGCCTGGCTGGTCAACCTCCCCGGATCCACGGTGGCATCTTGGGAGGAGCTGCGCGATCTCTTCGTTGCGCACTATGCGGCACCGGCGCACCATGCGGTCGCGGCCCTCCTCGGCGGCTCGCAAGCACCGCCCTCGGATTGTCACATCAAGCCGTTCCATCACCAGATTGGCGCCACCTCCAAGCGCCTGGGGGCTCCGCCGGGCTGGGCCACGCCCGAGGCCGACCTCACCTTCGACTCAGAGGACCACCACGTCACCACCGCCGGCTCGGGTATGCTCCAGATGCTTTGCACGCCCACCATCTGCAACATGGTCGTCACCGAGACCCTCATCGACGGCGGCGCTGGCCTCAACGTGCTCTCCGTGGAGGCCTTCAGCCTTCTTCACGTACCACTCGAGCGGCTCCGCCTTAGCAAATCTTTCACAGGAGTTGGCGGTGGCACCGCCCACTCCCTGGAACAAATCCGCCTTCCTGTCACCATCGTCACGCGCGATAACTACCGCACCTAGCTGGTCGACTACGACATCGCCCGCATCAGCCTCCCGTACAACGCCGTCCTCGGGTACCCGGCTCTGGCCCAGTTTATGGCAGCAACCCATCCGGCTTACAACCTCATGAAGATGCCTGGGAGCAAGGGCGTCCACACCGTCGAGGGGGACACCAAGCAGGCTCTGCTGGCGCTTGAGCTCGCTTTCAAGACCGCCGCGGTGGCGCAGCCCGCCGGCGCGGGCGCCTCCGAGGCCAAGGGAGCCGCACCAGCCAAGAAGAAGCAGCCGTTCAGCCAAGACAAGGCAGAAACCAAGCAGGTGCCGGTCGATGAGGACGGGTCCTTAGGAGCCACCTTTACCATAGGTGCCAACCTCGACCCAGAAAAAGAGGAAGTGTTGGTGAAGTTCTTGCGCGCAAACAAGGAGATATTCGCATGGGAATCCAAGCAGCTGGTGGGGGTCCCGAGAGAGGTGATTCAGCATCACTTAAAGGTGTGCCCAAATGTATGCCCTGTGAAGCAGCAGGCGAGGCGACAGTCCACGGAGAAGCAGGCCTTCATCGTCCTAGAAACCCACAAGCTGGAGGCGGCGGGTGCCATTCGCGAAGTTCGGTACTCCGAATGGCTGGCAAACCCCGTTGTTGTGCCGAAGAAAGGCGGGAAGGAGCGCATGTGTGTCGACTTCACCGACCTCAACAAGGCCTGCCCCCAAGATCTGTTCCCGCTTCCACGCATCGACCACATCGTCGACTCCACCGCCGAGTGCGATTTGCTGTGCTTCTTAGATGCGTTCTCGGGCTACCACCAGATCAAGATGGCGGTAGAAGATGTGGAGAAGACCGCCTTCTTGACCCCATGTGGGGTGTACTACTATACTTGCATGCCTTTCGGACTGCGCAACACGGGAGCGACCTTCCAGCGGCTAATGCACATCGCCTTAGGGCGGCAGCTCGGGAGAAACGCGAAGGCCTACGTCGATGACATCGTGGTGAAGTCTCGGGAGGCGAGAACCTTGATCCAAGATCTGGAGGAGACTTTCGCGAGCCTACGCCAGGTGAATTTACGGCTCAACCCAGAGAAGTGCGTGTTCGGTGTCCCTTCCGTCAAGCTGCTGGGTTTCCTCGTATCCCATAGAGGGAGCGAGGCGAACCCAGAGAAGGTCAAGGTAATCGACGACATGACCCCACCGCAAACCCTCAAGGAGATGCAGAAGCTTGCTGGTCGTGTGACTGCGTTGGGCCGATTTATCTCCAAGCTGGGAGAGCGTGCCCTACCGTTCTTCAAGCTGATGAAGAAAAAGGGCCCATTCGAGTGGACTCCGGAGGCGACCAAGCGTTTCAAGACCTCAAGAGATACCTGACCAGCCCGCCAGTGATGGTGGCGCCTCGACCCCTCGAGCCCTTGGTGCTCTACCTGTCTACCACACCCCACTCCGCCAGCGCAGCGCTGGTGGCCCTCAGAGAAGAGCGCCAGATCAAGGGCCCGCTAGGTGGAACCACCAAGCCGGACGAAGCGGTGCGACACCAAGGCGAAGCTCTTGAAGCAGCTGCTGCTTCAGCGGACCACCAAGCCCCTGAAGCCAAAGCCCTCGAAGAGACACCTCAGCGCCCGGAAGCCGAAGACTTCGTAAGCTCTCCCGCCCTCGTCGAGCACCCGATGTACTTCGTCAGCACAGTGCTGCGGGATGCGAGCGCACGATACCCCATGCCTCAGAAGATCCTACTCGCGCTCCTGGTGGCCTCGCGCAAGCTGCACCACTACTTTCAAGGTCACCCCATTAAGGTTGTCTCGGCTTACCCACTAGAAAGAGTGCTGAGGATCCCCAATGCTGCCGGGCGAGTCGCTGAATGGAACATCGAGCTGCAGGCATTTGACTTGGAGTTCAGCACGACTAGGGTCATCAAGGGGGCTGCGCTCGTAGACTTTGTGGCGGAATGGATCGAAGCCCCAGAGCTCGAACCAGACGAGAACCAATCCCTGTCTCCAGGGAGCGAAGCGCCGGACGGCTGGGTCATGTACTTCGACGGCGCGTTCTCATGCCAGGGCGCGGGGGCTGGAGCGGTGCTCATCTCACCCGCCCAGGACAAGCTCTACTATGTCGTGCAGCTCTGCTTCCAGTAGGGCGAGAAGGACTCCAATAACGTAGGAGAGTACGAGGGCCTCATAGCTGGCCTCAGGCTGCGATGGCCCTGGGGGTGAGGCGTCTCACCATCAAGGGCGACTCACAGCTCCTCGTCAACTTCTCCAACAAGGTATACGAGCCAAAGGACGAACACATGGAGGCATACCTCGCGGAGGTGCGCAAGATGGAGAAACAATTCTCGGGTCTGCAATTACAGCATGTGCCCCGTGGCACCAACAAGGAAACCGACGACATCGCCAGAAGAGCATCCAAGCGGCCCAAGAGCCTAGCATCTTTGAGGAGTGGCTCTTCAAGCCATCAACAACGCCACCGCTCTCAAGAACAGCGCTGCCTCGCGAGGAGCTCCCTGAACCGCCTACCTCAGGAGCCCCGGCCTACGGCCCGACCTCGGGAGCATGCTTGCTCTTGGCGCTCGAACCTCAGGAGGGGTGCTGGATCAAGGAATTCAAGGAATACCTGACGCGAGGGACGCTACCGGAAGAGGAGGAGGACATGGAGCGTGTGGCCCGACAAGCCACGGCGTACTGCATCAGGGACGGTGAGTTATACCGGAAGCGGCCAAATGATGTTTCCTTACGTTGCATCTCTAGGGAGCAAGGAAGAGAGCTTCTAGCTGACATACACGGCGGGGACTGCGGGAACCACTCGTCGTCACGAACCCTCGTCGGCAAGGTGTTCCACAGTGGATTCTTCTGGCCTACGGCACTCAACGATGCAGCTGAGTTGGTGAGGTCCTGCGAGGCTTGCCAGTTCCACGCCAAGTAGATTCATCAGCCGGCTCAGGGCCTCCAGACCATCCCACTCTCATGGCCGTTCGCGGTCTGGGGGCTAGATATCTTGGGCCCGTTCCCTCGAGCGCCTGGGGGCTACCGCTACCTCTACGTCGCCATCGACAAGTTCACAAAGTGGGCGGAGGTGGAAGCCGTCCGCACCATCCTAGCTGGCTCCGCAGTCAAGTTCATCAAGGGTCTCATGAGCCGTTTCGGGGTCCCTAACCGCATCATCACCGACAACGGCTCACAGTTCACTAGTAATCTCTTCAAAACGTATTGTGCTAACCTTGGAACGCATATTTGATATGCTTCGGTGGCGCACCCTAGGTGCAATGGTCAGGCCGAACGCGCCAACGCAGAGGTCCTGAGGGGCCTCAAGACCAGGACCTTCAAGAAGAAGCTCGAGGCCTGCGGCAGGGGCTGGCACGACGAGCTCCAGTCTGTGCTGTGGTCCATCCACACCACCGCCACCAAGCCAACGGGCAAAACCCCGTTCTTCCTCGTCTACGGGGCAGAAGCGGTCCTCCCTCACGAGGTCAAGCATCGCTCCGCACGGGTCCTGGCGTTTGATGAAACGCAGCAGGACACCACGCGGGGGATGGACCTCGTGCTGGGGGAGGAACGCCGCCGCGAAGCTGCACTGCGGGCGGCAAGGTATCAGCAGGAGCTGCGGCGGTACCACTGCCGCAACATCCACCCAGGACACTCGAGGTGAGAGATCTTCGCGCGCACCCCAGAGTTCGAACCTTAAGGGTTTTGCCGGAACCCAAAATCCGACAGACAGAGACGAAGTTCTTCTGGTCTCTAAGGAATTTGTTCTAACTGGGGAGTTAGGAATTCGCCAGTGTGGATTGCCTACAAGTGAGGAACATGATAGCCCTGAGGAATTTGATAGTCAAATTTCCGACCGTTGCTGTGCTACGCGCCAGCTGTCCCAAAATATCTACCCACCTAACAATCATATCATTGAAGGGCATTTATGTCTTATCATGTCGGGCTACTCCCTAGGCTATAAATAGCCGCCCCCTACAACCACTAGCTGTTTGACTGCTCTGAGAGAAACTGACACTTGTCATTTGAGAGCATCCCATCCTCTGAGGACTTTGAGCGAAAATCATCAAGTGAGGAAAACCCAAACCCAAACACCTACAACCCAAAGTATTGAGCATCACTGAAGAGATTGATCCTGCGTGGATCCGACGCTTGTTACCTTTGAAGACTGTGCATCTTCCGGACAGTTAGGCGTCATGGTCTAGAGCATCCAAGAGGAAATTGTGGATCACCGAGTGACCAAGTTTGTGAAGGTTTGGAAGTAACCTGAAGACTTACCACGAGTGATTGGGCGAGGTCTGTGTGACCTTAGCTCAAGGAGAATACGGTGAGGACTGTGTGTCCTAAGGTTTAAATACCTAGCCGCTCCAACCAGACGTACAACTGTCACAACAGTTGGAACTGGTCTACCAAATCACTGTCTTCACCAAGCCTACTGGTTCTATTTCCTCAAGTCTTTCATTTCCTCATTACTGTGTTGTGTGCTTGTTCATATCTGTTTGAAGACTTTGACTGAAGACTTTCTCAATTTCCTCAGTTCAATTTCTTCAGTCTATTTGCCTTCATCCTGTTTATCCTGTGTTTACGCTTTCTGTACTCTGTGCGTGTTTTCATTTCATTATGATGACCATGCTTATGCTCTGCTATGTTTGCATCTGAGTACTTATTTCGCTGCAAGTAGTTCTTCTCTTAGGAATTTCCTCACCCTGAAATTCCTAAATGAAGAATTCATAAAAATCGCCTATTCACCCCCCCTCTAGTCGGCTTAACGCACTTTCACCACCAAGTGAGGAACTTTGACCTTCTTGAATTTCTTCGAAGGAGGCTGAGACCAGTTAAAGTCCTGCTTGAAGCCTATCAGCTTGAGGTCTTCATCACCGTAGAGGTGAGACAATACAACCCAAGTGCGATCAAAAACTTCATGCAGGTAGTAATGGTTCTTCTTCATAGTGTTTTGCGTGATTGTCATGTTCTGAAGAATTGAAGCAAACTGATGCTTGACCAACTTGTGGTTGCGATCGACCTTCTTATGAAGACTGAGGAGAAGCTCACTATCAGTCATCACTCGTGAAGCAGTGGCTTGTGGCAGAGTCATCATTGGTGGAATAAGATGCAGCGTTGCGAAAGTGTCCATCCAATGGACGAGTGCCTTCATCAGTAACAACAGCCTTTCCCTTCTCATCAGATGAGGAAATAGTCCGTTTGAGGACTTCTATTGGGGGCAAATAGCTGAGATGATTTTGAAAATCAGCCTTGTAATGAATTGAAGACCTTGTTCTGATGAATCTCATAATCCAGGGAGCATAAGGCTTCAACTCAAACGGCGACACAGCTACATTGGCCAAAGTCCTCATGAAGAAATCATGGTAGTTGATAGGAACACCATGTATGATGTTGAAAAGAAGATTCTTCATGATGCTAACAACCTCTTCTTCATCAGAGTTGTGGCCCTTGAACGGACTGAGGGTTTTGGTCAATATCCTGTACACTGTCCTTGGCACATAGAGCAGTTCCTTGATGAGGAATTTGGTCCTTGGAGCTTGGCCAGGCTTCAAAGGCTTCATCAGCACTTGCATCAGGTGATCTAAGAGTTCAAGGTCAGTGTAGATGAGCCTTGCACCTTCAACAGGAGGACTCACTGGGACGGCATGAAGCAATTCAGAGGCCGGTGCTTTGTAGTGAGTATTTTCTGTCATCCAATCCAATACCCATGAATTCACATCTTCGACGTTGCTAGTGATGTGCAACGTCACATAGAACTGAAGAATGAGTTCTTCATTCCAGTCACAGATGTCGGTGCAGAAGTTGAGCAGCCCAGCGTCATGAAGAACACTCAGGACTGGGGTGAAGCACGATAGAGACTCTATGTCCACATGAGGAATTTGCTCATGGTCAAAGATCTTGTCTTTATCAAACAACAGCGAGGAATAGAAGTTTATCTGTCTAGCAGTCCAAAAGCGCTTGCGACGAAGTCGAGCAGCATCATAAGGATTGTAGTCAGTGAAGAAAATATGCTCATTGAAGAAGTCTCCAGCCTTGAACTTCTGCTTCTTGGAGTTAGGATTCTGTGGCTTGGGCTGAAGATTTGCAGTTGATGTCTTCACAACCTCTTGAGGTATAGCCACTGGAGCCACAGGCTGAGGAATTTCAGCGGTATTGTCATCAGCAGCCTTGGCCTCCATTTCTTCAGCAACATTTACATCAACGCTAGTGGCTGGAACTTCTTCAAGAACAGTGAGAAGAGAAGCTTGTCGTCCTTCAGAGCGCGTGAATTTCTTCAGTTTGGATAGGGGACCAAGGAATTTGTTGCAGAGGGGTGTAAAGTGGTGAATTGGGGTGGTGACTTTCCTAGTAGTCATCATTCAGAATTGGCATTGTACACCCAATATCCACATCTTCATCTTCATCATCTATTTCTTCAACACCTGCCTCTTCAGCTGTGAACTGAGGCATGGGCGATGATACCAGTGGAGTTGAAGTGACATTGTCCACTTCAATTTCTTCATCAATCTGCTCTAACGTAGCAGCAGAAGGATCTTCTTCATCTGATTCACTTGGAATCACATATTCCTCACCAAAGGGAACAATCTCCTTTGATGGCATGCTTGATAGAGGAACAACATCTATGGGATTTTCATAAGAGCTTGTCAAAGTCTTCACTTTCTTTCGAGCTGCAGACTCTAAGGAAGCAAATGCTTTCCTTTTATTCACAGCTGCTTGCTCCACAGCCTTGGTTTTCTTTGCTTCTGATGCAGAAGGAAGGTTGATGCTTGTCAATGGTGCAGGAGGAGCAGAGGAAATTGGTGCAATTTCTTCAAGCGCAACTGATGCAGTTGCCCTGGCATGTTCAGTTTCTTCAGGCACAGTAGCAGATGCTTCAACTAACCTGGCTTATTCTTCAGGCAACACTAAAGGTTGCCCTGACAGTTTCTTCAGCGGCTGGAATATCTTCATCAGCCCTGGTGCTTTCAGAACCATCAACAGCCTGATTTTCATCAGCTGTGCTTGCATGTTCTTCAGCTGGCTGTGCAGATGCTTCAGCCTGAGGAATTTCAGGTTGCGTTGAGGCTGCAACATTTGAGGTGAATCCCTTTGCCATTCTGACGAATCTGACCTTGGGACCCAGCCAATCTGCATGGTATGCGTCAAATTCATTACTGAGTGCTTTGATCTCAGTTTGTATGGCCAAAAGTTCATCAGTTGTCATTTTTACAACATTATTCTTCAGAAAACGCTCCTTCTTGTACCGAGCTTTCTTCAGTTGCCTGGCCTTTTCAAACTTCCATTTTTCTTCGCCTATGAAGGCTGCCAACATGTGACGTTGGCCAGGTGTGAGATTGAACTCAGGCATAGGAGTGTTGGGTCCTTGTGCCAGAGGTCAATGAAGTCAAGGATCAACTTGGGATCCAGCAGAAGAGGCACATTGCTGCCTTTGGCTCTAGCGGCCCTTTGTTGTCTGTCTCTGATGATTTCTGCTAATTCCTCGTAATCAGCTTTGTCTTCACTAGACGGCACATGGAAGGCAACCTGCTTCTTGTGAGGACTTGGCCTTGTGCCTCGTCTAGCAGTGGCCTTTGTCTTCAGCAAAGTTGGACCAGTTGATGACTGAGGAGGAGCTGAAGAACTTGTAGATGCTCCTGAAGCAATAGAGACACAAGTGGTCCTTTGGCAAGAGGCGAGATGCGCAGGTGCCGAGGACTTTGCAACAACAGCTGAAGGTCTTGCAACGGTAGATACTGGAGCTGCTTGAGGAATATGCAGTGAGGGCTTTGATGAGCTTGGCCGTGAGGGCATTGCTGAGGAAGTGGGCTTGTGAGCAGGCTTCTTAGGCATAGCCTTCTTGGGCTTGCTAGCAGAGGCCTCAGCAGTGGCAGCAGCAGAATCTTCATTGAATTTCCTCACTGCTTCTTTGGCCATTTTGGCCAACTTGGCTTGCCGCTTGGCCCATTCATTAGGAAAGTCCTCACCACGCTTGATGCTAGTGGGATCAGCAACTTGGCATGGTGCCAATGGAGGTCTTGGGCAAGGAGGGTGTAAGGCGAATTTCTTTATGTACTTCGGAGTTACATATCTGTACTCCCTCCATTCCCGTGCCCATCTCCTCTCTATCATCTAAATGCGCACCTTGCGCTGATTTTTGTTCTCCTTGCCATGTTTGGCTTCATTGGGAGTACAGTATTCTGCATAGATATCATCAGGTATCTCAAAAGCAGTATTCACTTATTGTCTCTTGCCTCCCTTCTGAGGTCTCTTGCCATCAGCCATTTTCTTCAGCTGAGGATTTTTAACAATAGAATTCTCTGACGAGGTATGCAATTTGTCTTCAGGAAATGCTGCAAATGAGTTAAGTTTATGAGAACCTAGAGATTCAACAGCGGACATGTGTACCTGTGAACAGAGTATAGGTGCGAAGAATTTGGAGAGGTCATATGCGTTCTCAGAAGTTTTTCAAAAGTAACAAGTTTGAGGAATATGACCAGGAATGTCTTGAGGAATTTCACTAAGCGTTCTTTGACTTAGGTTCCAGAGTTGTATAGATTGAAAATCCACACAATTGAGGAATCTTGAAGAAAAACGTTGCTTAGAGAAACAAATGAAGAACCGATGCATGTGTGGTGTTTAAGAGTGTGGAAGTTGAAGAATAAACACCTTTTGAAGATTTTGTGGAAATCATCAGAATCAACAAGGGCAGTAAAAATAGATTTTATTTACCCTTGACAAAGAACACAACAAACTAAGAGTAGAAGTTGAGAAGTCAAGGCAGTGAAGCTCTTCCTCACCGGCGACGATGGAAGTAGCAGTGGTGCTAGGTCAGAGAGCTCGAGCGAGGGGAGTGAGGACGAGCGGGGTAAATGCGGTCTGAGGAGGGTGAGGGGTATTTATAGCCGAGGTGAAAAACCGCTCGTCCGAGGAAAATGGACGAACGTGCCCCTGACCCTTCTGATCCTAGCGACATGTGTCACCCACGTACTGTGAAGTGGAGATCGTGTTAGATTGTGGGTGAATAGAATAATCTCATCGTGGGATGTGGAATGGTTTGAGCGGCAAAAGCCGAAAATTGAGATAAGAATATTTTAAAGCTTCGTTCGCAAATTCTTCAGCTGATAAGGACACAATGAAGATTTTGAATGGGTTTAAAATAGAACGCACATGAAGAATTTGTGAATAGACTGGGTTGAGTTTAGCATAGAGGGGGACGACTCCGATCACATTCACTTAGCAGAAAAGTCAACTTGAAGAATTAGCAATAAGTGAATGCTGTAGAGGACTGAAAACTCAAATATATATATATATATATATGTATATATATATATATATGTGTGTGTATATATATATATATATATAGTCAATGAAGAACACAGTCGGAAAGAGTGAAGACATTGAAAAGTGGAAGAATTTGAACAACTGAGGAATTTCAAAAACTGGAGAAAAACTCAAATTGAAGGTTTTCAACTTTTGTTGGTGGCGTGACCCACGGTATAGGAATGATGATTTCAGACGCCGCGTACAATTGTTGTAGGGCTCTGAGAATCAAATTCTTTGTTAATTTCTTCACACTTAGAGGGTTAGTCTTCATTGATTGAAGAAAAATGTTACTTCGTGTGTTGCACATCTAAGTCATTAATTTTGGATAAGTGTTAGGATGTGTGTCCTTTCCAAAAGACATTCGAAGATTCTAAGATATTTAGCTCACACCGCAACTTGCTAAATCTCTTCTCATCCAAGGGCTTTGTGAAGATATCGGCTACCTGTTCTTCAGTCTTCACGTGCTCGATAGAGATGTTGCCCTTCAACACATGATCTCGAAGAAAATGATGACGAATCTGGATGTGCTTTGTCTTTGAGTGCTGAACTGGGTTATGAGCAATCTTGATGGCACTCTCATTGTCACAGTAGAGAGGCACATTCTTCACATTGATGCTGTAGTCCTTGAGGGTTTGCTTCATCCATAGCAATTGAGCACAGCACGAACCAGCAGCAATGTACTTAGCTTCAGCAGTAGAGAGTGATACGTAGTTCTGCTTCTTCGAGGACCAACATACTAAGGAACGTTCGAGGAAATGGCATGTGCCTGATGTTGACTTGCAGTCCACACGATCACCAACATAGTCAGAGTCTAAATATCCAATGAGACCAAAAGCCGAGCCCTTGGGGTACCATAATCCAAGCGTTGGAGTGTGAGCTAGATATCGAAGAATATGCTTCACAGCCTTATGGTGTGATTCCTTTGGTGTAGCTTGAAAACGAGCACACATGCAAACACTAAGCATAATATCTGGCCTAGATGCACATAGATACAATAAAGAGCCAATCAGGAGCGGTATACCTTTTGACCGAAGTCAATACCATTTTCATCAGTGCATAGATGGCCATTTGTGGGCATAGGGATTTTGACGCCTTTGCAATCTTGCATGCCGAATTTCCTCAACACATCCTTGAGGTATATCTCTTGAGATATGAAGATGCCATTGCGCTGTTGACGAATTTGAAGACCTAAGAATAATTTCAACTCTCCCATCATAGACATTTGATATTCCTCACTCATCATATAGGCAAATTCGTCACTGTAACGTTGGTGAGTACAGCCAAAGATAATATCATCAACATATATTTGGCACACGAATAATTCATCATCATAGGTTTTGGTGAAAAGAGTTGGGTTAAGAGAACCGGGTTTGAAGCCTTTCTTCATGAGGAATTCATTCAAAGTATCATACCACTCCCGAGGGGCTTGCTTGAGGCCATAGATGGCCTTATTGAGTCTACAGCCTTTGTCAGGATGCTTTGGATCTTCAAAACCTGGGGGTTGAGCAACATATACTTCTTCCTCAAGCTTACCATTGAGGAATGCACTTTTCACATCCATTTGATATAAGATGATATTATGATGGTTAGCATAAGCAAGCAATATGTGAATAGCCTCAAGTCAAGCAACAGCTGCAAAAGTTTCATCGAAATCAATTCCTTCAACCTGTGTGTAGCCTTGAGCTACAAGCCATGCCTTATTCCTCACCACAAGGCCATTTTCATCTTGCTTGTTGCGGTAGATCCATTTGGTGTTGATGATATTGTGCTTGTGTGGGTCTGGTCGCTTGACAAGTTCCCAGACATTGTTCAGCTCGAACTGATGTAATTCCTCTTGCATGGCTTGAATCCACTCAGGCTCCAGAAATGCCTCATCTACTTTGGTGGGCTCTGTGATAGATAAAAAATCAAAGTTCCCACAAAAGTTAGAAAAATGTGAAGCCTTTGAGCGTGTGAGAGGACCTGGTGCTTTGATGTCGTCGATGATTCTCTCAATCTACACTTCATTTGCAACGCGAGGATGAGTGGGTTGACGACGTTGAGTTGGCTCAGCATTTTCTTCAGAGCCATTTTCCTCAGGTGCACCAGCATGATGTTCTTCACGTTCTGGAATGACTTCTTCAGCAGATTCTTCGGTAGGAATGACACCTCAATAGCCTTGAACTTAATGGATTCCTCAAGTGACATTTCATCTAGCATAGGAGGTAGGTGCTCTCCTTGCGAGCCATTAGTTTCATCGAACCGCATATCTACAGTTTCAACAACCTTGTGGTGAACGGTGTTGAAGACTCTGTAGGTGTGCGAGTCCTTTTCGTAACTAAGCATAAAACCTTCATGTGCTTTCGGTGCAAATTTAAAATTGTGATGAGGATCTCTAATCCAACATTTAGCACCGAAGACTGAAATAACTCACATTGGGTTCTTGTTAGTGAGGAGTTCATATGAGGTCTTTTTGAAGAATTTGTGAAGATATACCCTGTTGATGATGTGGCACACAGTATCAATTGCCTCAGGCTAGAAATGATGAGGCGTCTTGTATTCATCAAGCATAGTGCGAGCCATCTCAACAAGAGTCCTGTTCTTGCGCTCCACGACGCCATTTTGCTGAGGAGTATAAGGAGCAGATAACTCATGAGTAATACCAAGTTCATCAATATAGTCATCAAGACCAGTATTCTTGAACTCGGTGCCATTGTCACTTCTGATGTGCTTGATCTTCACACCAAATTTGGTTGAAGCCCTCGAGGAAAATCATTTGAAGACTTCCAGCACTTTAGTTTTGTAAGTGATGATATGCACCCATGTGTAACGAGAATAGTCATTAACAATAACAAAGCCATATAAAGATGCAGCATTAGTGATAGTGGCATAATGAGTAGGGCCAAAGAGATCCATGTGAAGCAATTCAAATGGACGAGTGGTAATCATGATAGTCTTTGAGGGATGCTTGGCCTTGGTCATCTTTCCTGTTTCACAAGCTCCACCCAGGTGATCCTTGAGGAATTTGACACCCTCGATGCCAATGACATGCTTCTTCTTCGCGAGCGTGTGCAAGTTCCTCATGCCAGCATGACCAAGTCATCAATGCCATAGCCAGCCTTCTGAAGCTTTTGCAAGTAGACATGTGGCAGGTTGTGGACCTGTAGAGAAGTCAACAATATACAAGTCTCCTTTCCTAAAGCTGTCGAAGACTTTGGAATGGTCAGGTTCCATGATCACAACACAACGATACTTGCCAAAGACAACAACCATATCAAGATCACAAAGCATTGAGACAGACATGAGATTGTATCCTAAGGACTCGACAAGCATGACTTTGTCCATGTGTCGATCCTTTGAGATCGCAACCCTACCTAGACCCAATACCTTGCTTTTGCCTTTTGTCAGCGTAGGTGATATGCTTCAGATGCGATGGAGATAAAGCAGTGTCCATCAATAAGTTCCTGTCACCAGTCATGTGATTTGTACATCCACTGTCGAGGACCCACTCAGTAGCTTTGGGTTGATCATCCTGCAGATGAATTAGTGCATCTTACGAACTCATATACTTCATCAGTGAAGAATGTGACATTAAATTCATCAGATCAATTTCATCGAGCAATAGAACAGATATAGCAGTATGAGGATGTGAGAAATGAAAATTCATTTCTTCATGATTAGCGTGCGTCCTTTCAAGCGTATTCAGGTCTCCAGCAAATTCTTCAGACGTTTAAGTTCGTCTGGAGACCTGACCCTGCATAAGAGATTAGTTCTTTTTGTTCACCACCCACATTTGGATGGGTGGCAAAGAGTTCATCATTCTGCGAGCTCCATACGAGAAATGTGGCATAGAAGCCAGTCCACTTCGTATCACATAAGAGGGGTTAGAGTAAGCATATGAATAAGCAGAGAAATTCTTCGAGGACTTAAGAACATAATGATTTGAAGAATAATGCACATATTCATAGCCCTTAGGCTTTCCCTGCAAAATAGAAGTGTTAGCACGATGATGTTCATATGAGGACTTTGGTCCATATGAGGAATTTGATTCACATGAGGGATTTGGTCCATATGAGGACTTGGATCCATATGAAGACTTTGGTCCATATGAAGAATTTGATCTGGGGTTCCTATTCTTCACAGGTGGTGTCATGATGACATTCACCTGAAGACTTTCAAGGCACCTTTTGGGAACCTAGATTTTCTTCATAGGGGGACCGTTCCTGCAGTTAGTGCCAACATATCTAGCAAATTCTTCACCATTCTGATTTTTGAACAGTTTATAGTTGGAGTCGAATGACTCAACAGAAGAATATGAAGATTCACATGTAAAGCCAGATAAAGTGGATGGATCTATGGGAGGTCCCTTTGCAGCAACCCGTGAGGTTTTGGGATATTGCTCAGGTTTCCAGTAGGTCCCATCAGCATTGAGTTTCCTCTCAAAGGCAATACCCTCTTTCCTAGGGTTCCTGTTGAGGATCTGCTCTTTAAGCACATCACAAAGAGCCTGATGCCCTTTGATGCTTTTGTACATGCCTGTCACATACAATTCCTTCAGCCTTGCATTGTCAGTGCTACTAGTAGCATCCTTAGATGAGGAATTTATGATAGCAGAGACAGTTGAAGAATTTACAGCAATAGAAGCGTTTGAACTTTCAAGTGAAGAATTAGCAGATTCACGTTCAATGCATTTCAAACATGGTGGAATGAATTCATCCTGAGCGGCACTGATCTGTTGAGCAAGCAATGAATGACGCTCCTTCTGAAGAGCTTCATAACTCACCCTTAGCTTTTCAAGATCTTGCTTTCTTTGAAGTAATTCATAAGAAAGCTTCTCATGATCAGATAAGAGAGTGTTATGATGACTTTGAAGGTTATCAAACTTAGACTGAAGTCTCTGAATATTATCAGTCAGAGCTTGAGTTCAATCCATTTCTTCATCCTACAGGTCATCGCTTTTGTCTAGCATACTTTGAACCTTTTCAAAAGCGTTTTGTTGTTTCACAGCAATCTTCGCAAGTTTAGACTAGCTAGGCTTGAGGTTTTCATCAGATTCATCCTCACTTGATTCAGAGGAGGGATATTTGAGTACCTTGGCACCCTTTGCCATGAAGCAATAGGTGGGAGCGTAGTCATCATCGCCGTCGTCAACAGTGTTGGGGAAGTCATTTTCCTCAGAGTTGAAGATGGACTTGCTGACGAACGCAGTTCTTCTCACTACTAGAAAAAGGCCTCTTAGTGGCGCACCTATTTATGCCATTAATGGCGCACTATAGGTGCGCCACTATTATCACGCCATTAGTAACAAATAGTAATGGCGCACCTTTGGTGCGCCATTAGTATCCCAGATAGTAATGGCGCACCTATAGTGCGCCATTACTAACAATTTCTTTTCAATTTTTATTTCAGATTTTTTTTTCAAAAAAATGTTCAATTTTTTTCGTTTCTTTCTTAATCTCGGGTCACTATGGCTTAATCTCGGGTCAATATGCTTAATCTCAAGTCAAATCACACTCTGTGGTCAAACTTCCCGGAAGGTCACCCATCCTCACACTACTCCAGCCCGAGCACGCTTAACTTCGCAATTCTATCCAACCCCAGCACTAGCTCACTTCATAGACACTTGTTGATATATCTATCATATCAATCCTATTAAACCTTGTTGATGTCTATGACTTTGTTCATGTTCATGAGTGTGATGAAATTTTCAAAAAATATTTCAAACTTCCCGGTCATATTACGTATCATATTTTGAAAAAAATTCCAAAAAAAAATTCGAAACCAATTTTTTTTCTGTTACTAGTGGCGCACCTAGCAAATGGTGCGCCATTACTAGGTTTGAATTTTTTTCCATTCCCCCCCCCTCTAGATCTTAAAAGCCCCGTATCTTTCGTTCTGTTAGGTTTTTGGGGATTCTGAAAATCTTCAACGGGGTTCCCATATAAAAAATTCGGATGTAACTTTTCGAGTAATGGCGCACTATCCCCTGGTGCGCCACTGCTAACAATTTTTTTTTCAAAACTAGTAATGGCGCACCACACATCAGGCCCGCCATTAGTAATATGTCAATAATAGCGCACCTGTATCTAGTGCGCCACTGCTATACATGGTGCGCCATTAATGTCCATATTAGCTATAGCCCTTTTCCTAGTAGTGTCTTCTTCGATTCCTACTCCCACTGAGGACAATCAGTAATGTAGTGACTAGGTTTCTTGCATTTGTGGCAAGTTCTCTTCTTGTAGTCACGGGATGAGGAATCTGATCTCATGTCATCACTTCTTGAGGATTTACCAAAGCGACCACGCCTTGAGAACTTCTGGAATTTCCTCACGAGCATTGCTAGCTCCTGGCTCAGTTCTTCGGGATCACCAAGGCTGCTACCATAATCCTCACCTTCAGATTCAGAGACCGCATTGGCCTTCAAAGCGCGTGATCTTCCAAAGCTCGGTCCATAGAGATCTGTCTTCTCAGCAAGTTGGAACTCATGAGTGTTTAGCCTCTCGAGGATATCAGCGGGATCAAGTGACTTGTAGTCTCCACGTTCTTGTATCATCAGTGCAAGAGTGTCAAATGAGGAATCAAGCGATCTCAGCAATTTCTTCACCACCTCATGGTCGGTGATTTCAGTGGCACCAAGTGCTTGAAGCTCATTTGAGATGTCAGTGAGGCGATCGAAGGTTTGCTGAACATTTTAATTGTCGAGTCTTTTGAAGCGGTTGAAGATATTGTGAAGAACGTCAACTCGAGAGTCAAGCTGTGTTGAGACTCCTTCGTTGACCTTGGACATCCTATCCCAGATAAGCTTAGCTGTCTCCAAAGAACTCACTCTGCCATACTGCCCTTTGCTCAGATGGCCACATATGATCTTCTTCGCTTGAGAGTCAAGTTGCTTGAATCTCTTCACATCAGCAGCGTTGGTTGTAGGAGTGACGGAGGGAACGCCATTTTCCACAACGTACCAGAGATCATTGTCAATTGCCTCAAGATGCATTCACATCTTATTCTTCCAGTAGGGGTAGTCCATCCCATCGAAGGTAGAACACCCAGCAGAGACCTTGATCATACTTGTAGTTGACATAACTAAAACTCCACGCGGTTAAACCAAAATCACACAGAACAAGGGGGTACCTTGCTCTGGTACCAATTGAAAGTGTGTTATATCAACTAGAGGGGGGTGAATAGGCGATTTTTTCAAATTCGTCACTTAGGAATTTCAAGGCGAGGAAATTCCTAAGCAACGAACAACTTAGCAGCGGAATAAGTACTCAGATACAAGCATAACAGAGCAGTAGCACAGTCATTATGATGAAATGAAAACAAGCACAGAGTACAAGTAGCATAAACACAGGATAAGCAGGCTGAAGACAAACTGACCGAAGAAATAGAATTGAGGAAATCAGAAATGAGGAAATGAAAGGGTTGAGGAACTAGAACCAGTAGCTCGGTGAAGATAGTGATTTGGTAGACCAGTTCCAACTGCTGTGGCAGTCGTACGTCTGGTAGGAGCGGCTAGGTATTTAAACCTCAGGACACACAGTCCTCACCGTATTCTCCTTGAGCTAAGATCACACAGACCTCGCCCAATCACTCGTGGTAAGTCTTCAGGTGACTTCCAAACCTTCACAGACTCGGTTACTCGGTGATCCACAATTTCCTCTTGGATGCTCTACCTTTTTACCGTGGAGGGATTGACAACCCCTTTTACCCGTAGGGTTGGAAGTATTTGTTCTCTGTGTGCAGGTACCGTTTACATAGTGTTACTTGGTTCTCCTATTGGATTGATACCTTGGTTTCACAATTGAGGGAAATACCTACCGTAGCTGTGCTGCATCATCCCTTCCTCTTTGGGGAAATACCGACGCAGTTTCCAGCCGCATCAAAAAGAATTCCTGGCGCCGTTGCCGGGGAGACATCATCAATATCTATCAGGTTCCTGATCACAAATCTCTTCTCCTTTCAATTTACATTATTTGCCATTTGCCTCTCGTTTTCATCTCCCCCACTTCACAAAAAATTTCCTTTTTTATTTGCCTTCTTTTCCATTTGCCTTTTTGCATGTTTTCTTGTTTGCTATCTTTGCTTGTGTTGCCATGTGTCTTCTATTTGCTTGCATCTTAGCTTGCTAAAATTTTATTTATATGGATCCTTATCTACTTGCTAATCTTTTCAAAAGATCCATTTATGATGAACCAATTGCTAGTGAGTTGAGTGCACTTGATTATCTCTATGAAGTTTTGCTTGAAAATAATGAAGCGGAAACTTGTGATGAAGTGTTGAAAGAAGAAATTTATAAAGTCATTCTTGATAGCTCCTTGAATTAAAATCATGATTGCAATGATGTTGTTATAAATTCTATTAATGTTAATTGTGTTAATGTTATGCGAAACCCCAAGCTTGGGGATGATGATTTTGTTATGTCCACTACTTATTGCAATGATCATGATTGGGGTGATAATGCTTCTTATGATCTTTTATTTATGCCTCATGATGAATATGCTATTGGTAATAATGTTTGCAATAATATTGAAAGTGGGTTTGGAAGAGTTGGTAAGGTATGAATATGCTAAGGTAAAAATAATTCCACATATTTGGAGTATGATAAATTTTATGATTTTTTTTAAAAGTGGGCTTGGAGAGGTCATGACTTTATTTGATGATAATCCCACTATTTTGGAATAGTGTCAACTTTGCATGCATGTGGATCATGAAGTGCATATTTTATGTGATAGATATATTGTTGAATTTTGTTATGATCTCACATGTAATTATTATGAGAGAGGGAAATATGGTTGTAGAAATTATCATGTTACTAAATTACCTCTAGTTATTTTGAGATTGCTATTGTTTCTTTCTTCTTCCTTGCATGTGCTAGTTTTTACTTGCCATGATAATTTGTTTGCTTATAAAATGCCTATGCATAGGAAGGATGCTTGGCTTAAATGTGTTTTCCACATGCTACATGATGTTCTCTTTGTGTTTCAATTATTATCTTTCATGCGAGCATCATTAAAATTATCAACGCGTAGCTAGGGGCATAAAATGATAGCGCTTGTTGGGAGGCAACCCAATGAATAAAATTTATTTTTGCCTTTTTCTTTCTATTCTTGAGTGTTTGCACAATTATTCTACTGTTATGCTTGTGCTTTTTATGTTTTAGTTAGTGTTTGTGCCAAGTAAAGCCTTTTGGATAGCTTGGGTTGATAGTTGATTTGATCTTGTTGAAAAACAGAAACTTTTGCTTCCAATAATAGAATTGTTAAAATTCATAGAAGCAATGAAAAATTCTGAACTTCTTACAGAAGATTGATATACAAATTTCCCACGTTGTCGTAGTTTTTCAGAATTTTTGGAGTTACAGAAGTATGGTTATAGTTCAGATTACTACAGACTCTTCTGTTTTTGACAGATTCTGTTTTCGTTGTGTTGTGTGCTTATTTTGTTGAATCTATGGATTGTATCGGGGGGTATAAGACATGGTAAAGTTGGAATACAGTAGATATAATGCAATAATAAAATATGAATGGGTTTGCAACAGTACTTAGAGTGGTGATTTGCTTTATTATATTAACGGATCTCACGAAGGTTTTGTTAAGTTTTGTGTGATTGAAGTTTTCAAGTTTTGGGTGAGATCACAATGGACGAAGGAATAAGGAGTGAGAAGAGCCTAATCTTGGGGATGCCCATGGCACCCCAAGTTAATATTCAAGGAGAACCAAGCAACTAAGCTTGGGGATGCCCCGGAAGGCATTCCCTCTTTCTTCTAACAACCATCGGTAATTTTACTTGGAGCTATATTTTTATTCGTCGCATATCATGAGTTTTGCTTGGAGCGTCTTGTATTATATGAGTCTTTGCTTGTTTTGCTTTTTATTTTGTGTCATCTATCCTTGTTGGACACACCTATTTGAGAGAGCCAAAATTATGCTATGATTTGCTCTGTGTGCTTCACTTCAATTTTTTGAGCTATGGAATTGCTCTAGTGCTTCACTTATATCTTTTTGAGCATGGTGTGCTTTAATATTTTGAAGAAATGCTCTCATGCTTCACTTAGATTTGTTTGAGAGTTGGTAAATTTTTGAAGAAATTCTCTCATGCTTCACTTAAATTATTTTGAGAGATGAAATTTTTTATGCTCATGTTCTTCAATTAAATTTGTTTGAGCTTGAGAAAAGCAATTGCAACATATGAAATTAGTCGCAAAGTAATAGATATTCAAGAGGGATATAATAAAAACTTTCATGAAGATCGTTGGACAAAATAAACACTACTGCAGGATGCTGCTAACGCGACACTACGATTAGAGACCCTTTGACAAAATTGTGTGCGATGCATTAATCGCAAACTGTGATGTTAAAAACCTGTCAAAAAATATGCAAAATGTTTGCGATGGCGGATACATCAAACACGGTTCAGATTTTAGTTGCGTGTGCAATGCTGGGCATACGTTTGATCCATGCGAACTGTTTGCGATTAGATAAAACAACAGAAATGGGCAGCCATATCAATGTTTGTGCGATATACGACATATAGTTCGCTCCGATGAACTGTTTTCTATTAGGGAAAGCAACATAAACGGTCAGCTAGATCATGGTGTGTGTGATATACGACATACAGTTCACTCAATGAACTGTTTTTGATTAGGGATGAGAACCGAAATGGTTCAACTTAACAAGATGTGTGTGATACGCGCCAAACAGGCCTGTAATCGGAAATGTGTGGGAAGACCGGTAACAACACAGAAGATTCCTGTTAACAAGCCGTGTGTGTTGTCAGCAAACGATTGTTGGTATACAATTGTCAGTGATTGATGAAAACATCACCGACGGGTTCCATTGTTTAGTCCGTGTGCGATGTGATTTGCTCTGTGCGCACAAAATCTACGCTCTGTCTACAGAGCATCAACATATATACTTAAAAAGACAACATTGAAAAACCAAATTAAGCATACAATTACACAAGTGACTACACACATAACATTTCCACACACCAAAGTAAGCAATTACATGCATACTAAACTAGGAGAAATGAGGATCTAATCATATACTTCTTGTTGCGACGACGCTTGCCATTGCTCTGCTTCCGACTGGATCCCTGGCCGTTTTGGGGAAGGAGGCACTTCCTCATGTCAATGATCTGCCTGCACATCTCATAGCTCGTGTACGCCTCCTTGGCTACGTACACGACGTGAGCTTAGTCAAGTTTCTCCATCCAGGCCGAGTGCAAGGCACACTTGTCCTTGTTGCGGGAATCCTTTATGTGTATGTAGTAGAGATCGATGATGGCCTCGGCGAGGTGAACCAGTGAGTCCTTCTCATCCTCATTGCTACCCCAGATCTTGTATTGGCCCTGGATCTCGGCAAGATTCTGGCAGGCGATGCCCGAATTATTGAGCACCTTTACATCATTGGTGATGTCCACCGTAGCGAACATCTAGTGGGGGTTGTTGACAAACCTGGCGAAATGCTTGCAAGGCCTTCTGGCCAGGCATTAGTGGTAGACGAGGATGTGATTGCGCAAGCACAACTGGGCGATGGCGACCTTGGGCGAGACCTGGCACGGGCGTGGGTGTACTCGATGTCGAACTTGACCACCTTGTACTTCTCCTCAGCAAGCAATAGCTCCATGATGTGGAGGGAGTGCTCCACCCAGACCGGGTTGTTGGTGTACACCACCGAGAGCTCTGTGAACCTTCTGTGGGTGTCCACCACGGCATGCATGGTGAAATGTTGCTCGTCATCGGCAGCCGCTCCGAGCGCCATTGGAGCCACGCAGGATACCCTCTAAGAATTTGTCATGGTGGGGGTGCTTCTTGCAATGGTGGGGCACGATCGAAAGGTTGAAGAGACACAAGAGTAAAATGGCCACTGTAATAAATGGGGACCAGCCGGCCTGTAATCATCACGTCTTGTCACTGTGTTCATAGCGGAGGATTCTAGTGCACGCTTGACAACACTGCACGCGTTTCGTTTGACCACGCGTGGGCTCGAAGAGGTTCCAAATATATCATCAGTGAGCCTGTTGCCGCGCTACCGCGTAGTTCACCACGCAAGCTTCCCGCCCGGCTAGTTTGGCCACGCGTCGACTAGAAGAGGGACAAATCATGGATCGGTAATGCTGTCACGCACAGTACTTGAAGGATTTATAACAGAGTAGCAATCACACACTTATTACATCGAATAGTTCAAGAGAGAACTCATTACAATAAATATGGCTTAAGGCCATCTAAATACGATAACAGCGGAAGGCTTGGAAGATAAAGTGAGTCCATCAACTCCAACGGCATCACTGAGTATAAGACCACGACCTAAGGCTCCTTACTCGTCGTCTGAAAAGTCTGCAACATGATACGTTGCAGCCCGAAAAGGGTCAGCACATGGAATATGCTGGCAATGTAACACATAGAGAGTAATGAACAGAATAATGCTATCACTACATGCATATTTGGCTGGTGGAAACCTCTATGGTTACAGTTTTGCGAAAAGCCGATTTTTCCCTACCACAAAGGAATAAATTTTATTTAACTATCATGGTGGTTGTTAAACATTGAGAAGGTACCTCCAACTCAATCCCAATTAAGAACATGATTAACCCAATCAAATTAAATTAAGTAACATGATGATGAGATTCACATGATAATCCAAGAACTAGATACTCAAGATGTCCATAACCGGGGACACGGCAAACCATGATTAGATTGTACACTCTGCAGAGGTTTGTGCACTTTTCCCCACAAGACTCCATCGCCTCCGCTTGATTTCTCGCACTACACGGTGTTTGAGAAACGGATGACCGAGACCCAGTCTTTCAGAAACAAAACTCTTTACTCCGGGTGGACAGTTACACCTACTTTCCCCTACATCTGCTAGCCCACCTCTTCAAGAGGTCATGTAACCTACTCAACTATGCTAAAGCACATAATAGCTTGTGGCTGCACACGGAAGTTTCTAGCATGAATAATCTCATGATCCCTTTGAATCTGGGTGGCGGTCCATAGGATGATCACACGGGTACTCCGGGATATCCAAAAATACAGGCAACACTGGATTCTCAGGTGCCTCAGTCCACCCAGATGTAAATTAAAGTAGCCACCTTAAGTTGAACCATTAATTAATAGTCTCACATCTGTCATGGAAAACTCTCAAACCCAATCCACCTCTACGAGCATAGCATAGCAATATAAGCAAACGTAGAAGTAACTCCCAAAGGTTTGATATAAACAAGGCAATAGGTACTACCTCAACTACTTCCCAAAACCCACATTTTAATCAGATCCTAATCATGCAATAGTTCGAGGATTGATCTAATGCAATAAAACTGGGTGGTAAAGAGGTATGATCAAAGTATTACTTGCCTTGCTGATGATCCGTGAAACCTAGAGACTCGTAGTAGCACGCTTCGCACTCCGGGTACTCTATCACAAACAAACAATACATACATAAGCAATCAAGCAAGGGTGCACGGATAAAACTCAAAATAAGAGATCTAACCAGAAAGTTCAACTTAAGAACTCCGGTTTGCAAAAAGAATCAAATCGAACGAAGCAACGAAACTCAAACGGCGAACGAAACAAGCTTCGTTTACTAATCTGGGCCTAAGTCAAAATTTACAGTACCAAAATCTTGTTCAAGTTGGTTAAATAGAAAGAGGGTTTTGAGATGAAACTCTAGGCGCTTGAATCGCCTGATTCTGATAAACGAGCGAAAAGTTATACTAAAACAAAAAACAGATCGGAAATCGCGATCGAAAATAATCACGGAAAATCTGAGAAAAAGAAAAACTGACGAATAGGCTAACGAACGTACGTTCGTTGTCTGTAACTATCGGGCGAAAACCGTTCGTTAAAACGAACATACGGACGAACGTCCGCAAAATAAATAAACCGGAAAAAACTAAACCGATCTAAAAAATCGCGGTTTCCTAAAAAAACACGGTTTTCCGAAGAAAACCGGCGGCGGCGCGGGCGGCTACCTTCGGCGGCGGCGAGGTCCGGCGAGGGGCGGCGGCGTCAGCGGCGTGGATCGGGGCGGGGCTAGGGTTTCGCGGGGCGGCTCGGGTGGGCTGGGGCGCTGGCGTCGCGGCTTATAAAGGCCGGCCTGAGGAGTCCCGCTCGGGTACGGCCCGGAGTCGGTTGACTCTTAAAAAAAAAAAACTTCAAACGTGCAGAAAAAGTAAGAAAATAAATACTAAACGGACTCCAAAAATCCCAAAATAAAATTTCCCCGTCCTCTAAAAATATGGCGGACAAGATGAACATTTATTTGGGCCTAAAATGCAATTTTGAAAAACGCGTATTTTTCCTAATTCAAATAAAATCCAAATAAAATAATTTTTTTTAATATTTTCCTCCAATATTTCATTATTTGTGGAGAAGTCATTTTATCCCCTCTCATATATTTTGATATGAAATATTTTCGGAGAGAAAAATAATTAAAACAAATGATCCTATTTTCAAAATTTGACAAAACCCAAATATGAAATAATGAAATCCCCAACTCTCTCTGTGGGTCCTTGAGTTGCATAGAATTTCTAGGATCGCAGAAAAAAAATGCAATAAAATATGTCATGCAAGAATGATCTATGTATAACATTCCAAATTGAAAATTTGGGATGTTACAAACCTACCCCCCTTAAGATGAATCTCGCCCTCGAGATTCGGGTTGGCTAGAAAATAGGTGAGAGTGGTCCTTCCGTAGATCTTCCTCTCACTCCCAGGTGGCTTCATCCTCGGTATGGTGACTCCACTGAACTTTGCAAAACTTGATAACCTTGCCGCGGGTGACTCGGCTGGCATATTCGAGAATCTTGACTGGTTTCTCCTCATAGGTCAAATCGCTATCCAGCTGAATCGCTTCCAATGGCATTGTATCTCTCAGTGGTATCTCAGCCATCTCTGCGGGGCACTTCTTCAGTTGAGAAACATGGAACACATCGTGAACTCCCGACAATCCTCCAGGCAATTCTAACTTGTAAGCAACTTCACCCATACGCTCCAAAACTTTGTATGGTCCTACAAAACGTGGCGCTAACTTTCCCTTAACTCCAAAGCGCTTCACTCCTCGAAGTGGTGATACTCGAAGATAAACTCTGTCTCCGACTTCGTAAACTGTCTCCTTGCGTTTAGAATCCGCATAACTCTTCTGCCTGGACTGGGCTACCTTGAGCCTATCACGAATCAACTTCACTTTCTGTTCAGACTCTTTAATCAAATCTGGTCCAAACAACTGGCGGTCTCCAACTTCGTCCCACAACAACGGTGTCCTGCACCTCCTTCCGTACAGAGCTTCAAAAGGAGCTATCTTCAAACTAGATTGATAACTGTTGTTGTAAGAGAACTCTGCACGCGGCAAATTGTCGTCCCAACTAGATCCATAATCTAGCGCACAAGCTCTCAGCATGTCCTCCAGAATCTGATTGACTCTCTCGGTCTGTCTGTCTATCTGTGGATGAAAGGTTGTACTGAACTCTAGCCTGGTACCCAAAGTTTCGTGCAATTGATTCCAAAACTTTGAAGTAATCTGGGTTCCTCTATCTGATACAATGGTCCTCGGAACTCCATGCAGACATACGATCCTAGTCATGTATATCTTTGCAAACTTAGCACTTGTATAAGTGGTCTTTACTGGGATGAAATGAGCTACCTTCGTTAAACGATCGACTACAACCCATATCGAGTCATAGCCTGAACGAGTCCTGGGCAATCCTGTGATAAAATCCATGCCTAGCTTATCCCCCTTCCATTCGGGTATCGGCAATGGTTGTAACAATCCTGCTGGCTTCTGATGCTCTGCCTTTACTCTCTGACATACATCACAAACTGCTACATACTCCGCAATATCCTTCTTCATTCCGGTCCACCAGAAACTATCCCTTAAATCCAGGTACATCTTGGTATTTCCTGGGTGAATCGAATATTGTGAATCATGGGCGTCTTGCAAGATCAACTTCCTGATCTCCGGATCATTGGGCGCATAAATGCGGTCCTCAAACCATAAGGTATCGTGCTCATCCTCACGAAATCCCTTGGCTTTTCCTTTACTCATCCTTTCCTTTATCTCGGCAATTTCCTTGTCCGTCTTCTGAGCTTCTCTGATCTTATCCATCAAAGTAGACTGAATCTCCAATGCTGCTACATAGCCTCTCGGAACTATTTCCAAACATATTCACGAAGATCTTCTGCTAACTCCTTGGGTAACTCTCCGGTCATGAGTGTGTTGACATGGCTCTTGCGGCTCAACGCATCGGCGAACTCCTCTCCAGCAAAACAACACGGCAAAAGAACGTACAAGATCCAAAAACAGGAACAAAATTTGAAATAATATCGTGCAAAAAAAGAGCAAAAAATGGGTAAAAAAATCGCGATCCAGATCCAAATTCAAAATTCAAAAATAGCAATGGCGCACGGTGGGGGTTAGACGGTGCGCCACTACTATTTTCCCGCCTTCAAAATTCAAAAATACTAATGGCGCACCGTGGCCTATACTAATGGCGCACCAGTGGCCTATACTAATGGCGCACCGTGGCCTATACTAATGGCGCACCGTGGCCTATACTAATGGCGCACCAGTGGTGCGCCATTAGTAAAAAATACTAGTGGCGTGGTACTAGTGGCGCACCAGTAGTGCGCCATTAGTAGGCAAAACTGGTGCGCCACTAGTAGGCCTTTTCCTAGTAGTGAGTGGTGGTAATGTGGTATCTTACTAGCTGGTATGATGCACACAGGAATAGAAAACATGCTGATGTGGCAAAGAATTAAAGAAGAGAGGGAGGTTATAGTAACATAGGTAGATACCGTAGCATGTTAGATACTATGCTACTTTGTGTAAGATGGACGCCGTCAAGCTAGCGACCGAGGGGCCACCTGATGGCAAGGAGCACCGCACACCCGAGCGATACATTGGAGATGTCCTGGAGGGGTCTCGCATTGTGGCGACGCAATGTGCGAAAGACATTATCTTTGAATGAATACATTCATGTTGTCTCTACCTCGTATGATGATACAAAGTTTTTATGTAGTCTAATGTTTGTTTTGTTTTAAAAAAACTTTACCTCCTGTGCGGCCGTGTTGTATAAAATCTGAGAGTTGGCCAGTCATCGGCTTCTGGCCCCACGTAGGTAGTACGGCGGTGTTCGCGATAGAATCTAAACACTCTTGACCCAATTGTTTGGTACTTGAAGGAGGTGTTTAGCGCAACGAACCAGGCAATCAGACTATGCGGCTTGAACACCCTCACTTAGCCATAGGAGCTTGACGATAAAAATATAGGCGCAGCCCCTAGTATCCGAACTAGGATGCTGAAAACACCTGATCAGGTAAGTACCGGTCCTTCGCGTAATGCGGAAAAAATCTCCAACGACTTGAGACCTCTGAAGAGCTGACCGGCTCTCGCCGCATCATGACAGTCAGTTTTCGGCTTTCTCTACTGAGGTGCTCCATCGGGTAAACCAGGGCACAATCGCATTAGTTCTCCCATTACTACCTTAGCTGATATAGCGGAACGTAAGGTAGAAAGCACAGGAGCCGGGCAACCCAACTATTGACCAAAGACATGATTCGAAGCCAATGCAAATAATGCTAAATTCGGGGTGCCGAACTATACTGTTAGAAAGTGTTCGGACTTTGTTGCCGTAGTGTGGGGCGCTATGGAGCCCCTGGCACATTGAAACGTATCAAATTTTACGGGTGCTATGTGATAAGGTTATCAACAGAAAAAGGGAAAACAGGAAAGGAGCAAAAGGTAATGAGCTAGGGCCACAGAATTTAGGCCGCAAACTTTTTTCATTGCAATTTTATTAATACGTCAAGGCGCATTGGTACAAAGAGTGCGATAAGCGGCAGGCTATTTGACATGCCACAACCAAGGGAGAGCTGCGTGTGGGTCCTGAAAACAGGTAGAGTCATCGTTAAACAAAACACCTAGAAATTCCCTTGTACGCTTGTGCTTCTTTCCATCGTGGTGTATTTATCCTTTGTCTGGACCGGTGATCAAGCCATCAGGAAAAACCTGTGGAAAAGAGACTTGAATGGGGGAAAGAGAAACAGTGAGAGTATGTGTGTCCGCGAGCGATCGAGCCGTATTGCGGATCACTAGCTAGTTATGCCTCCGTCCATGCCCATGGTATTTTGAGTTCGTAGCTATGTACGTGCGATACAAATGCTGCCACTTGGTCGGGACTGGGACGGAGGCCAAATTGCTAGTAGAGCTCTTGATGAGCCGAGCTGTCTTGCTGCAGAATAGTCCGGACCCTCTTGATAGTGTCCGGGTGTTCGGCCGCCGAATTAAGGTTCTGCTTGGAAAGGCCGTTCTGTACTTCTACTGCTAAGGTGGCGGTATGCTCCTCGGTACGAAGGGGGCGTTCCGTGTTTCCCTTAACTATTATGACGCCGCGTGGTCCGGGCATTTTGAGCTTGAGGTACGCATAATGGGGCACCGCATTGAATCGAGCAAATGCGGTTCGTCCGAGCAGTGCGTGATAGCCGCTGCGAAAAGGGACGATATCAAAGATTAACTCTTCGCTTCGGAAGTTGTCTGGAGATCCGAGACAACCTCTAGCGTAACTGAGCCCGTACAGCGAGCCTCTAGACCTGGTATGACTCCTTTAAAGGTAGTCATTGTGGGCTTGATCCATGATGGGTTAATGCCCATCTTGCGCACTGTATCCTGATAGAGCAGATTGAGGCTGCTACCATCGTCCATGAGGACTCGCATCAGTTGGAATCCGTCAATGATTGGGTCGAGGACTAGTGCGGCTGATCCGCCATGACGGATGCTGGTCGGGTAATCCTAGTGATCAAAGGTGATCGGGCATGACGACCAGGGATTGAATTTTGGGGCGACTGGCTCTATCGCATAGACGTCCCTAAGCGCGCGCTTGCGCTCCGTCCTAGGGATGTGTGTGGCATATATCATGTTCACTGTTTTGACCTGAGGGGAAACTTCTATTGTCCCCTGTGTGCGGTTGCCGGGGCTCCTCGTCATCGTCCTCGCTTTGCGGTCCCTTTTCCTTTTTCTCTGCATTTAACTTGCCGGCCTGTTTAAAAACCCAACAATCTCTGTTGGTATGATTGGCTGGTTTGTCTGGGGTGCCGTGGATTTGGCACGGACGATCGAGTATGCGGTCCAGGCTGGATGGTCCCTGATTGTTTCTTTTATATGGCTTTTTCCGCGGACCGGACTTGGAGCCACTGAATCCGGCGTTGACTGTCGTGTCATCGGTGTTGTCACCATTGCTTCGGCGTTTGTGTCTGCTGCATCGGAGTGGAGTCTGCGGCCTCCGTGGCGGGGTTGAACTTCTCGTCCTTGGATGGCGCGATCTGCTCCGGATCTAAGGCCAGAGCAGTTACAGGTGTGATTTCCTAATTGTGGTCCGATGACAGATTTAAGTCATGTTCATCATGGCGACGGGAGCGACTGCCGCGGTCCCGAATCCGTCAAAGATCAAGTCTCCGCGGATGTCTGCGACCTAGTTCAAGCTCCCAAATCTGACCTGATGGCCAGGGGCGTAGCTGTCGATCTGCTCCAGATGGCCAAGCGAGTTGGCCCGCAGTGCGAAGCCGCCAAACACGAAGATTTGTTCGGGGAGGAAGGTTTCCCCTTGGACAACATCATTTTCAATGATTGAAGGGGCCATCAAATCTTTTGAGGATGACACAGTGGAACTCTCAATGAAAGCACCAATGTGGGTGTCAAAACCGGCGGATCTCGGGTAGGGGGTCCCGAACTGTGCGTCTAGGGTTGATGGTAACAGGAGACGGGGGACACAATGTTTACCCAGGTTCGGGCCCTCTCTATGGAGGTAATACCCTACTTCCTGCTTGATTGATCTTGATGAATATGAGTATTATAAGAGTTGATCTACCACGAGATCATAATGGCTAAAACCCTAAAAAGTCTAGCCTGTCTGACTATGATCGTCTCCGGACTAAGCCCTCCGGTTTATATAGACACCGGAGGGGACTAGGGTTGTACAAAATCGGTTACAGAGAAAGGAATCTTCATATTTGGTTACTAAGCTTGTCTTCCATGCCAAGGAGAGTCCTATCCGAACACGGAGGAGAGTCTTTGGTCTTGTATCTTTACAGCCCATCAGTCCGGCCCATGTCCAACAGGCCGGACGCCCGAGGACCCCTTAGTCCAGGACTCCCTCAGCGGGCGCGTGGCCTCGAGCCTGGGAAGGGATGCGTTCACCTCGCGAGCAAACTACTTGAAGATACGCTGAGATGCTGGGGCTTGAGCTCCGCCCAAGATGCAGGCGATAGCACAAGGTTCCTGGAAGCCCCCAGCCCCCTCTTCTTGATGGTGGTCGTCGTTCCTCCTAGGTGGCGGCGGCAGTGGAGGAACACCGGCATTGCCCTGAGGGCGGTCCTCGTGAGGCTGATCCCTCCATGCGCCCTCACGAGGCTGATCCTGCCAGCGGTCCTCGCGAGGCTGGTCGCGGCACTCCTGGAGGGGGCCGTGATCGCCCGAGCGTCCTCCGCCGCGTCCTCCTCCTCGGCCGTAGCCCCGGTCGTTGCGCTCTGGGCGTCGACCGAAGCGTCCATCTCGAATGGCCCTGAGTTCTTGACAGTAGTTGGTGTTGTCGCTGTGTACGTTGTGGAAGGCACAAAACGGACGGCTGCTCTTGGATGACTCGGGATGGTCCCGGTCGCGCTTCGTGTCAGGCTCTACCACGAGCACGACCACCCCTTTGCGCTTCATGTCTTTGGTCTTGGCTTTCTTCTCCTCTAGGTCGATAGTAGGGAGCTCGAGGAGGGAAAGGCGCCCTTCCTCAGCTCTTGCGCACTTGGTCGCCAGGTTGAATAGCTCGAGAGCCATGCATAGCTCCTCGTGGATGGCGAGCTCCTCCTTCATCTTGACGTCGCGGACGCCATCAGAAAACACCGAAATGATGGCCTTGTCCGTCACCTTGGGGATCTTGAGACGAACGCTATTGAAGCGCTGGATGTACTTCTGCAGGGTCTCTCCTGGCTGTTGCTTGATGCGGCGCAGGTCACCCGCGGCCGAGGGTGGTCACGAGTGCCCTAGAAGTTGGCGACAAAGCGGTCGTGCATCTCATCCCAGGAGGAGATCGAGCCTGGGGGCAGGTTTAGGAGCCACGAGCGAGCACCATCCTCGAGAGCCATGGGGAACCAGTTCGCCATGACTTTATCGTCGCCGTTGGCCACCTCGATGCTCAGCTCATAGAGCTGCAAGAACTCCACCGGGGTCGGGGGTGACGTCGTAGCGAGCAGGCAGATCCGGCTTGAACTTGCCCGGCCAGACGACGCCACGTAGCTCAGGAGTGAAGGCGCGACAGCCTGCCGTGGCCACCGGGGCCCTTTACAGAGGTGGGGCCTGCCCTTGGTGTCCGCGCACCGCCGCCGCAGGCGGCACACGGTCTTGTCGTGGTGGTACCGGGAGTGTAGGAGCGTTTTCTTGTGACCGGGGAACTTCTTGGCAGCTTCCTTCTTCTCGCGTGGGCGCCCGACGCTGTGGGTCACGCCGGGGTGCCGCGCGCCTTGGGGCCGGAGCGCCGTCTTGGTGCGGAGGTGGTGGAGGTGCTCCATGAGCTACGTCGCCCGCAGCTGGCGGCGGGCGAGGCAGCGAGAGGGAGGGTGCGGGGGAGCCCCCAACGGCGCTGACGAGCTCGGCGATGCGGTCGAGCCAGTCCTCGTAGAGGTCGTCGACTGGGTGGTAGCGTAGGAGCTCACGTGCCATTAGTAGCACGGCCTGCGCGTCCGTGGGAGCGCGACGAGCGTGAGACTATGAGCCAGCTGGGGTCAGCGACGGAGTGGCGGTGCGGCCATCCCACCACACGGAGGGGTGAAGTGAGGACGCTTGCTGCTCGTTTCCCGCCGGACCGGTGGCGGCGTTGGCGGCGGGTGACGGAGAACGACGGGGAGGCCCGCCGATGGGAGCAGTCTGAGGGACACGAGCGGCGAGGGCACCCGGCGCTCAGTGTGGGCTCGACGCGCGTCTGACATGGTTGTGGTGGAGTGGTGGAACACGGATTGGTGGAAGAAAAGCTTCTGCGCACCCCTACCTGGCGCGCCAAATGTCGGATTTCGGGTTCCGGCAAAACCCTTGAGGTTTGAACACTTGGGTGCGCACGAAGATCTCTCCTGCCCCTAGATCACGTCCTCACCGCGATCTCAAAGCTCAGCACGTCGAACTCACAGAACGAGAGACACAAGGTTTATACTGTTTCGAGCCACCAATGTGGTGTAATACTGAGTCGGCCCTTGGGGACTACACGTTGCTGCTCAAAGTCTACATGATTATATTTACAAAGTCCCTGCTCATTATTGCATAATGACCCGACCCTTGGGGCTACACTGGTTGAAGTTTTTATGAGCATCAGGTAATTACAAGTCCCAGGTCGCTGCAAGCATGACAACCCGGCACTTGGGGGCTACATATGTGGAATACTCAGTTCTGACTAGTGATTGAGATGAACAACCTGGATTTCTTCAAGCTTGTGACATTCATATTGGAGCAATTCTTAAGCTGTTACTACGTTACCATCTTAAGACATGGGGGCTAGAAGTTATAGGAATATAAGAGGTATATTTTCAAGCTTGATGTGAACTACAATTATGACCCGGTGCCATCAATATTTATAAACCGGCAATTTTGGCAATGATAAACCGGCAAGTTCTACATCCGTAAACCGGCTGAAGATCAGATGAGTATTTCAAGGACCAATATTTCTGTTAAGCATTGGGAGCTGAGTCAAATGAATTATTCTTCATAATATTTTTCTGTGACAAACCAATGTCAACAAATTGATTATGAGGTTGGCCTATTGACCCGGATTTTCTAGAAGGAAATGACAAGGATTTAAGGATGCTCAGGATCAGTTTAACATGGATAAATCCAAATTAAACTGGGGGCTGATGTCGGGGATATACCCCGCGGTATGACCCGGCCGGAGTTATAACCCGACTGGGACTTGGTAAAACGGCAGGTGTTAAGTCAGATGATAACCCGACAGGTGTTAAGCTAGATGATAACCCGGCAGGTGTTAAGTCAGATGATAACTCGGCGGGTGTTAAGTCATAACTCGGCAGACAATCATAAATCGGCAGACAATCATAAACTGGCAGGAAGTCATAACCCGGCAGACCATCATAAACCGGCAGACCATCATAAACGACAAACAGTCATAACCCGACAGACAGTGATAACTGGTTGACAGTCATAACCCACCAGATAGAGTCGCCTGGGGTTATGAAGCCCAAGACATTATGAAGCCCAAGACGTTAAGAAGCCCATGAAGAGAAGTCAGAATAGTTTAAGTCTTAATCCGAGTTGGACTCTACATGTAACCCGCTCCTTCAACATATATAAGGAGGGGCAGGGCACCCCAAGGGGGAAAAATAATCTTAGGGCTAGACATAACTGTGAGAGCCAGTTTACGGCGACTCCCTCGTGAGCATAATGAGACCTAGCCACAAACAGCACGTAGGGTTATTACCGGATGATGTTTCCCGGTGCCCGAAGCTGTCTAAATCCTTGTCTTGTGTTGCGTCTCTCGATTCCACTCAACCCCTCTCAAGCTACCACATAGATGCGTTGGCGTCACAACTAAGTCCTCACACTAGGACATCTGACGTGACAATTCCACGACAACATGCAAGTGTTGATGAAGCCACTGAAGCCCGGTCAAGCCCCAAGGACCAAATTCCTCGTGAAGGAATTGCAGTATGTGCCTCGGACTGTCTATCGCATTCTGACGAAGACATTGAGTCCAATCCAAGGCCACGACTCGAATGATGAAGAGGTCGTTGGCATCATGAAGAATCTGCTTTTCAACATCATTCATGGCATTCCTGTCAACTACCATGATTTCTTCATGAGGACTCTGGCCAATGTTGCATTATCTCCATTTGAGTTGGATTATGAGATTCCTCAGAACAAGGTCTTCACTCAACTACAAGGCTGATTTTCAAAATCATCTCAGCTACTTGCCCCCCATTGAAGTCCTCAAATGGACATTTTCCTCAACTGATGAAAAGGGCAAGGCCACTGCTGTTATTGATGAAGACATTCGTCTATTGGATGGTCAGTTTTGCAAAGCTGCATCTTACTCCACCAATGATGACTCTGCCACTCATGACTCTGCCGCAAATGCTTCAAAGCAAAATCCTCAAGGCACAGCTCCAAGGGTGATGACTAATCATGAGCTTCTCCTCAGTCTTCACCAGAAGGTCGATCGCAACCACAAATTGGTTAAGTGTCAGTTTGGTTCAATTCTTCACAACATGACTGCTACACACAATGCAGTGAAGAAAAAACATTACTACCTCCATGAAGTCTTCGTTCACACCTGGGCTATTCTGTCACATCTTTGTGGTGAAGAAGATCTCAAGCAGGACTTTGAATGGTCACAGCCACAAGCGAAGAAATTCAAGAAAGTCAAAGTTCCCTCCTTGGTGGCCAGCTCATATTCTTCATCGCGCGACACAGATGAGCATGAAGATTTGGACGACACTGCCGCAGGCCCTACTACAACAACCGACCCCGGCAACGCTGACGCTCCTGCATCAATATGATATTCTTCAGGGGTGTTAGTCCTCATTTTTTGATCCTTTTGGTCATTCGATGACAAAGGGGGAGAAATTTGAGTTAGTCTTCAAGCGGGTCTACATATATGGGCATTTTTTTGCTAAGTTACAACTCTCGTTCTTTTGAAGACTTTGCTGGATCGAGTTGTAAACTTAAACCCGATGGTGGTCTGATACTTTTGTTGTGTTCTTCTGCATGTTAATTCCTCATATATGTAATGCATGCATGCTGAATTACATCAGTCACCATATTTCATCATGCATTTCAAATTCTTCATATCATATGTTAAATGCGTGTATGAATTACAAGATATAGGGGGAGATCTCCATGACTCTACTCTTCAAGTGTGCATTGCTTCTAAAGCAAATTCCTCACTATGCACATCTTCAGGGGGAGTTCTTCTATATCTTGCAATCAAATTCCTCAATATCAGTATTTACACTTCATATGTTTTATCCCCGTTGAAAACTTAACCTATATTGTCATCAATCACGAAAAAGGGGGAGATTGTAAGTGCATCTTGTGCCCCTTAGTGATTTTGGTGTATTGAAGACTTATAGGTTAAGAAACTAATATGTTTGTGAGTGTACACAGGTCTATAAGTCTATGAGGAGTTTGATATTTACAAAGAAAGTCGACCCCTAAAAATGAATGTCTTCAACTGAAGACTTTGGATTTTTGAAGACTTTTTGAAGACTTTGAAAGTGAAGAAATTGGTGTGACCCTGAAGACTTTGATTTTATGCGAGGAACATGAAGCGTGAAGACTTTTGTTTTTGTAGTTTCATTTTCTCTTTCTTGAGTCATAGGAAACACCGTACTGTTAAAGGGGGTCGAGGAAATACTAAGGAAAATTTTCCAAGTGATTCTCAAATCAAAATCCTACACTTAACAATCCCTTCGAGTGAAGCCATTGGAAATCTCATACAGTTCAATCAATTTCTTCAGTGACAGTGTCGGTGTTCTGGGAACGGGGGTCCCCAGACTTGCCCGCCTGCGGCCCACGGCGTGGCTCTGCAAGAGGGCCCGTACGGCCCATCTTCACCAATGAGCACTCAAGACCCTCGCGAGGGGCCAAGCCTCGCGAGGCGGATGACGCAAGACCTCCTCGGGAGCGGCCTCACCAGGCTGGCTCGCGAGGGGCAGAGAGTTCAAGGCAAGGCAAACCTCGCGAGGTTCTCATGACGTGAGCCATGACGACCAAAGCCAGGCGGGCGCCAGGCGGGCGCCAGCATGCACAGTGTCCTTGTTTCCACTTTGGTGCTAAGGAGGCAAGCACAGGCGAGGAGTTCTGACGCATCAGGCAAAGGTTTCCATATCGGTGCAACGAGACTAAGACCAGTAGGACGGCAAGACGGAGGTCACCGTGGAGCCCAAGACGGCGTCACCACCAGAGCCTTTGGCAGGCGAAGACTACTTTTGTCAGGATAAGCTATACTAGCTGTCACCTTTCAAATTGGCCATTGTGGGATCCCTTCCCGCTCAATATTTGGGAAGAGGACCGGGGCCTCTATAAATAGGACTAGCCACCACAGTAGGAGGCAGCTGGAACTGACCTTGAGCAATCCTCACCCACACAAAGCACAAGAACACCTCTCCTCAGGAGGCTGTTCTTCCCCTTGTACTGTTCATCCTCAGCCCAATAGGCAATCCACCACCACCACACTGGAGTAGTGTATTACACCACAATGGTGGCCCGAACCAGTATAAATCTTGTGTCTCATGTGTTGTGAGTTCGTCGTGCCTAGCCTAGAGATCACGAAGTGTGTGAGAGCATGATCTGTGAGGGAGAGATCTTCGCGCGCACCCCAGAGTTCGAACCTTGAGGGTTTTGCCGGAACCCGAAATCCGACATTTGGCCCGCCAGGTAGCGGTGCGCCGAAGTTTTCCTTCCGTTGATCTGCTCTACGCCGCCGCTGCGCTCCGCTCTCATGGCAAGCGCAGTGCTTCCCACTCCAGCGACCGATGCCAGCGACGGGGCCAGGGGGCTCCGAGCCCTTGCTCCCGCCTTGCGGCGGGTGCAGTGGCCACCCTAGTTCAAGCCGGACATGCCGCGCTACGACGGCGCGGCGGACCCGTCGGCTTTCCTGCTGGCATATGAGGAGGCCGTCCTTAAGGCCAGGGGCGACGACAAGGTCATGGCCAACTGGTTTCCCATGGCCCTCACTGGCGCACCGCGTGCCTGGCTGGTCAACCTCCCCGGATCCACGGTGGCATCTTGGGAGGAGCTGCGCGGTCTCTTCGTTGCGCACTATGCGGCACCGGCGCACCATGCGGTCGCGGCCCTCCTCGGCGGCTCGCAAGCACCGCCCTCAGATCGTCACATCAAGCCGTTCCTTCACCAGATTGGCGCCACCTCCAAGCGCCTGGAGGCTCCGCCGGGCTGGGCCACGCCCGAGGCCGACCTCACCTTCGACTCAGAGGACCACCCCGTCACCACCGCCGGCTCGGGTATGCTCCAGATGCTTTGCACGCCCACCATCTGCAACATGGTCGTCACCAAGACCCTCATCGACGGTGGCGCTGGCCTCAACGTGCTCTCCGTGGAGGCCTTCAGCCTTCTTCACGTACCACTCGAGCGGCTCCGCCTTAGCAAATCTTTCTCAGGAGTTGGCGGCGGCACCGCCCACTCCCTGGAACAAATCCGCCTTCCTGTCACCATTGTCACGCGCGATAAATACCGCACCGAGCTGGTCGACTTCGACATCGCCCGCATCAGCCTCCCGTACAACGCCGTCCTCGGGTACCCGGCTCTGGCCCAGTTTATGGCAGCAACCCATCCGGCTTACAACCTCATGAAGATGCCTGGGAGCAAGGACGTCCACACCGTCGAGGGGGACACCAAGCAGGCTCTGCTGGCGCTCGAGCTCGCTTTCAAGACCGCCGCGGTGGCGCAGCCCGCCGGCGCGGGCGCCTCCGAGGCCAAGGGAGCCGCACCAGCCAAGAAGAAGCAGCTGTTCAGCCAAGACAAGGCAGAAACCAAGCAGGTGCCGGTCGATGAGGACGGGTCCTTAGGAGCCACCTTTACCATAGGTGCCGACCTCGACCCAGACAAAGAGGAAGTGTTGGTGAAGTTCTTGCGCGCAAACAAGGAGATATTCGCATGGGAATCCAAGCAGCTGGTGGGGGTCCCGAGAGAGGTGATTCAGCATCACTTAAAGGTGTGCCCAAATGTATGCCCTGTGAAGCAGCAGGCGAGGCGACAGTCCACGGAGAAGCAGGCCTTCATCGTCCAAGAAACCCACAAGCTGGAGGCGGCGGGTGCCATTCGCGAAGTTCGGTACTCCGAGTGGCTGGCAATCCCCGTTGTTGTGCCGAAGAAAGGCGGGAAGGAGCGCATGTGTGTCGACTTCACCAACCTCAACAAGGCCTGCCCCCAAGATCTGTTCCTGCTTCCACGCATCGACCAAATCGTCGACTCCACCGCCGAGTGCGATTTGCTGTGCTTCTTAGATGCATTCTCGGGCTACCACCAGATCAAGATGGCGGTAGAAGATGTGGAGAAGACCGCCTTCCTGACCCCATGTGGGGTGTACTACTATACTTGCATGCCTTTCGGACTGCGCAACACGGGAGCGACCTTCCAGCGGCTGATGCACATCGCCTTAGGGCGGCAGCTCGGGAGAAACGCGGAGGCCTACGTCGACGACATCGTGGTGAAGTCTCGGGAGGCGAGAACCTTGATCCAAGATCTGGAGGAGACTTTCGCGAGCCTACGCCAGGTGAATTTACGGCTCAACCCGGAGAAGTGCGTGTTCGGTGTCCCTCCCGGCAAGCTGCTGGGTTTCCTCGTATCCCACAGAGGGATCGAGGCGAACCAAGAGAAGGTCAAGGTAATCGAAGACATGACCCCACCGCAAACCCTCAAGGAGATGCAGAAGCTTGCTGGTCGTGTGACTGCGTTGGGCCGCTTTATCTCCAAGCTGGGAGAGCGTGCCCTACCGTTCTTCAAGATGATGAAGAAAAAGGGCCCATTCGAGTGGACTCCGGAGGCGACCGAGCGTTTCAAGACCTCAAGAGATACCTGACCAGCCCGCCAGTGATGGTGGCGCCTCGACCCCTCGAGCCCTTGGTGCTCTACCTGTCAACCACACCCCACTCCGCCAGCGCAGCGCTGTTGGCCCTCAGAGAAGAGCGCCAGATCAAGGGCCCGCTAGGTGGAACCACCAAGCCGGACGAAGCGGTGCGACACCAAGGCGAAGCTCTTGAAGCAGCAGCTACTTCAGCGGACCACCAAGCCCCTGAAGCCAAAGCCCTCGAAGAGACACCTCAGCGCCCGGAAGCCGAAGACATCGTAAGCTCTCCCGCCCTCGTCGAGCACCCGATGTACTTCGTCAGCACAGTGCTGCGGGATGCGAGGGCACGATACCGCATGCCTCAGAAGATCCTACTCGCGCTCCTGGTGGCCTCGCGCAAGCTGCACCACTACTTTCAAGGTCACCCCATTAAGGTTGTCTCGGCTTACCCACTGGAAAGAGTGCTCAGGAGCCCCAATGCTGCCGGGCGAGTCGCTGAATGGAACATCGAGCTGCAGGCATTTGACTTGGAGTTCAGCACGACTAGGGTCATCAAGGGGGCTGCGCTCGTAGACTTTGTGGCGAAATGGATCGAAGCCCCAGAGCTCGAACCAGACGAGAACCAATCCCTGTCTCTAGGGAGCGAAGCGCCGGATGGCTGGGTCATGTACTTCGACGGCGCGTTCTCATGCCAGGGTGCGGGGGCTGGAGCGGTGCTCATCTCACCCGCCCAGGACAAGCTCTACTACGCCGTGCAGCTCTGCTTCCAGTAGGGCGAGAAGGTCTCCAATAACATAGCAGAGTACGAGGGCCTCATAGCTGGCCTCAGGCTGCGATGGCCCTGGGGGTGAGGCGTCTCACCATCAATGGCGACTCGCAGCTCCTCGTCAACTTCTCCAACAAGGTATACGATCCAAAGGACGAACACATGGAGGCATACCTCGCGGAGGTGCGCAAGATGGAGAAACAATTCTTGGGTCTGGAATTACAGCATGTGCCCCGTGGCACCAACAAGGAAACCGACGACATCGCCAGAAGAGCATCCAAGCGGCCCAAGAGCCTAGCATCTTTGAGGAGTGGCTCTTCAAGCCATCAACAACGCCACCGCTCTCAAGAACAGTGCTGCCTCGCGAGGAGCTCCCTCAACCGCCTACCTCAGGAGCCCCGGCCTGCGGCCCGACCTCGGGAGCACGCTTGCTCTTGGCGCTCGAACCTCAGGAGGGGTGCTGGATCAAGGAATTAAAGGAATACCTGACGTGAGGGACGCTACCGGAAGAGGAGGAGGACATGGAGCGTGTGGCCCGACAAGCCACGGCGTACTGCATCAGGGACGGTGAGTTATACCAGAAGCGGCCAAATGATGTTTCCTTACGTTGCATCTCTAGGGAGCAAGGAAGAGAGCTGCTAGCTGACATACACGGCGGGGACTGCGGGCACCACTCGTCATCGCGAACCCTCGTCGGCAAGGTGTTCCACAGCGGATTCTTCTGGCCTACGGCGCTCAACGACACAGCTGAGTTGGTGAGGTCCTGCGAGGCTTTCCAGTTCCACGCCAAGCAGATTCATCAGCCGGCTCAGGGCCTCCAGACCATCCCACTCTCATGGCCGTTCGCGGTCTGGGGGCTAGATATCTTGGGCCCGTTCCCTCAAGCGCCTGGGGGCTACCGCTACCTCTACGTCGCCATCGACAAGTTCACAAAGTGGGCGGAGGTGGAAGCCGTCCGCACCATCCCAGCTGGCTCCGCGGTCAAGTTCATCAAGGGTCTCATGAGCCGTTTCGGGGTCCCTAACCGCATCATCACCGACAACGGCTCATAGTTCACTAGTAATCTCTTCAAAACGTATTGTGCTAACCTTGGAACGCAGATCTGATACGCTTCGGTGGCGCACCCTAGGAGCAATGGTTAGGCCGAACGCGCCAACGCAGAGGTCCTGAAGGGCCTCAAGACCAGGACCTTCAAGAAGAAGCTCGAGGCCTGCAGCAGGGGCTGGCACGACGAGCTCCAGTCTGTGCTGTGGTCCATCCGCACCACCGCCACCAAGCCAACGGGCAAAACCCCGTTCTTCCTCGTCTACGGGGCAGAAGCGGTCCTCCCTCACGAGGTCAAGCATCGCTCCGCACAGGTCCTGGCTTTTGATGAAACGCAGCAGGACACCACGCGGGGGATGGACCTCGTGCTGGGGGAGGAACGCCGCCGCGAAGCTGCACTGCGGGCGGCAAGGTATCAGCAGGAGTTGCGGCGGTACCACTGCCGCAACATCCACCCAGGACACTCGAGATGAGAGATCTTCGCGCGCACCCCAGAGTTCGAACCTTAAGGGTTTTGCCGGAACCCGAAATCCGACAGACAGAGACGAAGTTCTTCTGGTCTCTAAGGAATTTGTTCTGACTGAGCAGTTAGGAATTCGCCAGTGTGGATTGCCTACAAGTGAGGAACATGATAGCCCTGAGGAATTTGATAGTCAAATTTCCGACTGTTGCTGTGCTACGCGCCAGCTGTCCCAAAATATCTACCCACCTAACAATCATATCATTGAAGGGCATTTATGTCTTATCATGTCGGGCTGCTCCCTAGGCTATAAATAGCCGCCCCCCTACAACCACTAGCTGTTTGACTGCTCTGAGAGAAATTGACACTTGTCATTTGAGAGCATCCCATCCTCTGAGGACTTTGAGCGAAAATCATCAAGTGAGGAAAACCCAAACCCAAACACCTACAACCCAAAGTATTGAGCATCACTGAAGAGATTGATCCTGCGTGGATCCGACGCTTGTTACCTTTGAAGACTGTGCATCTTCCAGATAGTTAGGCCTCATGGTCTAGAGCATCCAAGAGGAAATTGTGGATCACCGAGTGACCAAGTTTGTGAAGGTTTGGAAGTAACCTGAAGACTTACCACGAGTGATTGGGCGAGGTCTGTGTGACCTTAGCTCAAGGAGAATACGGTGAGGACTGTGTGTCCTAAGATTTAAATACCTAGCCGCTCCAACCAGGCGTACAACTGTCACAGCAGTTGGAACTGGTCTACCAAATCACTGTCTTCACCAAGCCTACTGGTTCTATTTCCTAAACTCTTTCATTTCCTCATTACTGTGTTGTGTGCTTGTTCATATCTGTTTGAAGACTATGACTGAAGACTTTCTCAATTTCCTCAGTTCAATTTCTTCAGTCTGTTTGCCTTCATCCTGTTTATCCCGTGTTTACGCTTTCTGTACTCTGTGCGTGTTTTCATTTCATTATGATGACCATGCTTATGCTCTGCTATGTTTGCATCTGAGTACTTATTTCGCTGCAAGTAGTTCTTCTCTTAGGAATTTCCTCACCCTGAAATTCCTAAATGAAGAATTCATAAAAATCGCCTATTCACCCCCCCTCTAGTCGACTTAACGCACTTTCACCACCAAGTGAGGAACTTTGACCTTCTTGAATTTCTTCGAAGGAGGCTGAGACCAGTCAAAGTCCTGCTTGAAGCCTATCTGCTTGAGGTCTTCATCACCGTAGAGGTGAGACAATACAACCCAAGTGCGATCAAAAACTTCATGCAGGTAGTAATGGTTCTTCTTCATAGTGTTTTGCGTGATTGTCATGTTCTGAAGAATTGAAGCAAACTGATGCTTGACCAACTTGTGGTTGCGATCGACCTTCTGATGAAGACTGAGGAGAAGCTCCCTATCAGTCATCACTCGTGGAGCAGTGGCTTGAGGAATTTGCTTTGAAGCATTTGCGACAGTATCATGTGTGGCAGAGTCATCATTGGTGGAATAAGATGCAGCGTTGCGAAAGTGTCCATCCAATGGACGAGTGCCTTCATCAGTAACAACAGCCTTTCCCTTCTCATCAGATGAGGAAATAGTCCATTTGAGGACTTCTATTGGGGGCAAATAGCTGAGATGATTTTGAAAATCAGCCTTGTAATGAATTGAAGACCTTGTTCTAATGAATCTCATAATCCAGGGAGCATAAGGCTTCAACTCAAACGGCGACACAGCTACATTGGCCAAAGTCCTCATGAAAAATCATGGTAGTTGATAGGAACACCATGTATGATGTTGAAAAGAAGATTCTTCATGATGCTAACAACCTCTTCTTCATCAGAGTTGTGGCCCTTGAACGGACTGAGGGTTTTGGTTAATATCATGTACACTGTCCTTGGCACATAGAGCAGTTCCTTGATGAGGAATTTGGTCCTTGGAGCTTGGCCAGGCTTCAAAGGCTTCAGGTGATCTAAGAGTTCAGGGTCAGTGTAGATGAGCCTTGCACCTTCAACAGGAGGACTCACTGGGACGACATGAAGCAATTCAGAGGCCGGTGCTTTGTAGTGAGTATTTTCTGTCATCCAATCCAATACCCATGAATTCACATGTTTGACGTTGCCACTGATGTGCAACGTCACATAGAACTGAAGAATGAGTTCTTCATTCCAGTCGCAGATGTCGGTGCAGAAGTTGAGCAGCCCAGCGTCATGAAGAACACTGAGGACTGGGGTGAAGCACGATAGAGACTCTATGTCCACATGAGGAATTTGCTCATGGTCAAAGATCTTGTTTTTATCAAACAACAGCGAGGAATAGAAGTTCATCTGTCTAGCAGTCCAAAAGAGCTTGCGACGAAGTCGAGCAGCATCATAAGGATTGTAGTCAGTGAAGAAAATATGCTCATTGAAGAAGTCTCCAGCCTTGAACTTCTGCCTCTTGGAGTTAGGATTCTGTGGCTTGGGCTGAAGATTTGCAGTTGATGTCTTCACAACCTCTTGAGGTATAGCCACTGGAGCCACAGGCTGAGGAATTTCAGCGGTATTGTCATCAGTAGCCTTGGCCTCCATTTCATCAGCAACATTTACATCAACGCTAGTGGCTAGAACTTCTTCAAGAACAGTGAGAAGAGAAGCTTGTCGTCCTTCAGAGCGCGTGAATTTCTTCAGTTTGGATAGGGGACCAAGGAATTTGTTGCAGAGGGGTGTAAAGTGGTGAATTGGGGTGATGACTTTCCTAGTAGTCATCATTCAGAATTGGCATTGTACACCCAATATCCACATCTTCATCTTCATCATCTATTTCTTCAACACCTGCCTCTTCAGCTATGAACTGAGGCATGGGCGATGATACCAGTGGAGTTGAAGTGACATTGTCCACTTCAATTTCTTCATCAATCTGCTCTAACGTAGCAGCAGAAGGATCTTCTTCATCTGATTCACTTGGAATCACATATTCCTCACCAAAGGGAACAATCTCCTTTGATGGCATGCTTGATAGAGGAACAACATCTATGCGATTTTCATAAGAGCTTGTCAAAGTCTTCACTTTCTTTGGAGCTGGAGACTCTGAGGAAGCAAATGCTTTCCTTTTCTTCACAGCCGCTCGCTCCACAGCCTTGGTTTTCTTTGCTTCTGATGCAGAAGGAAGGTTGATGCTTGTAAATGGTGCAGGAGGAGCAGAGGAAATTGGTGCAATTTCTCCAGGCGCAACTGATGCAGTTGCCCTGGCATGTTCAGTTTCTTCAGGCACAGTAGCAGATGCTTCAACTAACCTGGCTTGTTCTTCAGGCGCAACACTAAAGGTTGCCCTGACAGTTTCTTCCGCGGCTGGAATATCTTCATCAGCCCTGGTGCTTTCAGAACCATCAACAGCCTGATTTTCATCAGCTGTGCTTGCATGTTCTTCAGCTGGCTGTGCAGATGCTTCAGCCTGAGGAATTTCAGGTTGCGTTGAGGCTGCAACATTTGAGGTGAATCCCTTTGCCATTCTGACGAATCTGACCTTGGGACCCAGCCAATCTGCATGGTATGCGTCAAATTCATCACTGAGTGCTTTGATCTCAGTTTGTATGGCCAAAAGTTCATCAGTTGTCATTTTTACAACATTATTCTTCAGAAAACGCTCCTTCTTGTACAGATTGAACTCAGGCATAGGAGTGTGACGTTGGCCAGGTGTGAGATTGAACTGAGTGCCTTTTCAAACTTCCATTTTTCTTCACCTATGAAGGCTGTCAACATGTGACGTTGGCCAGGTGTGAGATTGAACTCAGGCATAGGAGTGTTGGGTCCTTGTGCCAGAGGTCAATGAAGTCAAGGATCAACTTGGTATCCAGCAGAAGAGGCACATTGCTGCCTTTGGCTCTAGTGGCCCTTTGTTGTCTGTCTCTGATGATTTCTGCTAATTCCTCGTAATCAGCTTTGTCTTCACTAGACGGCACATGGAAGGCAACCTGCTTCTTGTGAGGACTTGGCCTTGTGCCTCGTCTAGCAGTGGCCTTTGTCTTCAGCAAAGTTGGACCAGTTGATGACTGAGGAGGAGCTGAAGAACTTGTAGATGCTCCTGAAGCAATAGAGACACAAGTGGTCCTTTGGCAAGAGGCGAGATGCGCAGGTGCCGAGGACTTTGCAACAGCAGCTGAAGGTCTTGCAACAGTAGATACTGGAGCTGCTTGAGGAATATGCAGTGAGGGCTTTGATGAGCTTGGCCGTGAGGGCATTGCTGAGGAAGTGGGCTTGTGAGCAGGCTTCTTAGGCATAGCCTTCTTGGGCTTGCTAGCAGAGGCCTCAGCAGTGGCAGCAGCAGAATCTTCATTGAATTTCCTCACTGCTTCTTTGGCCATTTTGGCCAACTTGGCTTGCCGCTTGGCCCATTCATTAGGAAAGTCCTCACCACGCTTGATGCTAGTGGGATCAGCAACTTGGCATGGTGCCAATGGAGGTCTTGGGCAAGGAGGGTGTAAGGCGAATTTCTTTATGTACTTCGGAGTTACATATCTGTACTCCCTCCATTCCCGTGCCCATCTCCTCTCTATCATCTAAATGCGCACCTTGCGCTGATTTTTGTTCTCCTTGCCATGTTTGGCTTCATTGGGAGTACAGTATTCTGCATAGATATCATCAGGTATCTCAAAAGCAGTATTCACTTATTGTCTCTTGCCTCCCTTCTGAGGTCTCTTGCCATCAGCCATTTTCTTCAGCTGAGGATTTTGAACAATAGAATTCTCTGACGAGGTATGCAATTTGTCTTCAGGAAATGCTGCAAATGAGTTAAGTTTATGAGAACCTAGAGATTCAACAGCGGACATGTGTACCTGTGAACAGAGTATAGGTGCGAAGAATTTGGAGAGGTCATATGCGTTCTCAGAAGTTTTTCAAAAGTAACAAGTTTGAGGAATATGACCAGGAATGTCTTGAGGAATTTCACTAAGCGTTCTTTGACTTAGGTTCCAGAGTTGTATAGATTGAAAATCCACACAATTGAGGAATCTTGAAGAAAAACGTTGCTTAGAGAAACAAATGAAGAACCGATGCATGTGTGGTGTTTAAGAGTGTGGAAGTTGAAGAATAAACACCTTTTGAAGATTTTGTGGAAATCATCAGAATCAACAAGGGCAGTAAAAATAGATTTTATTTACCCTTGACGAAGAACACGACAAACTGAGAGTAGAAGTTGAGAAGTTCGTCCGTCCAGATCTTCCATGCCCTAATTTGGCGGCGGAAGACAGCTACGGCGGCGGCGGAGTGAAGATTTCGGCGGTCGGCGCGAGTATGACGGCGACGAGGTCGAGGCAGTGAAGCTCTTCCTCACCGGCGACGATGGAAGTAGCAGCGGTGCTAGGTCAGACAGCTCGAGCGAGGGGACTGAGGTCGAGCGGGGTAAATGCGGTCTGAGGAGGGTGAGAGGTATTTATAGCCGAGGTGAAAAACCGCTCGTCCGAGGAAAATGGACGAACGTGCCCCTGACCCTTTTGATCCTAGCGACATGTGTCACCCACGTACTGTGAAGTGGAGATCGTGTTAGATTGTGGGTGAATAGAATAATCTCATCGTGGGATGTGGAACGGTTTGAGCGGCAAAAGCCGAAAATTGAGATAAGAATATTTTAAAGCTTCGTTCGCAAATTCTTCAGCTGATAAGGACACAATGAAGATTTTGAATGGGTTTAAAATAGAACGCACATTAAGAATTTGTGAATAGACTGGGTTGAGTTTAGCATAGAGGGGGACGACTCCGATCACATTCACTTAGCAGAAAAGTCAACTTGAAGAATTAGCAATAAGTGAATGTTGTAGAGGACTGAAAACTCAAATATATATATATATGTATATATATATATATAGTCAATGAAGAACACAGTCGGAAAGAGTGAAGACATTGAAAAGTGGAAGAATTTGAACAACTGGAGAAAAACTCAAATTGAAGGTTTTCAACTTTTGTTGGTGGCGTGACCCACGGTATAGGAATGATGATTTCAGACGCCGCGTACAATTGTTGTAGGGCTCTGAGAATCAAATTCTTTGTTAATTTCTTCACACTTAGAGGGTTAGTCTTCATTGATTGAAGAAAAATGTTACTTCGTGTGTTGCACATCTAAGTCATTAATTTTGGATAAGTGTTAGGATGTGTGTCCTTTCCAAAAGACATTCGAAGATTCTAAGATATTTTGCTCACACCGCAACTTGCTAAATCTCTTCTCATCCAAGGGCTTTGTGAAGATATCGGCTACCTGTTCTTCAGTCTTCACGTTCTCGATAGAGATGTTGCCCTTCAACACATGATCTCGAAGAAAATGATGACGAATCTGGATGTGCTTTGTCTTCGAGTGTTGAACAGGGTTATGAGCAATCTTGATGGCACTCTCATTGTCACAGTAGAGAGGCACATTCTTCACATTGATGCCGTAGTCCTTGAGGGTTTGCTTCATCCATAGCAATTGAGCACAGCACGAACCAGCAGCAATGTACTTAGCTTCAGCAGTAGAGAGTGATACGCAGTTCTGCTTCTTCGAGGACCAACATACTAAGGAACGTTCGAGGAAATGGCATGTGCCTGATGTTGACTTGCTGTCCAGACGATCACCAGCATAGTCAGAGTCTAAATATCCAATGAGACCAAAAGCCGAGCCCTTGGGGTACCATAATCCAAGCGTTGGAGTGTGAGCTAGATATCGAAGAATATGCTTCACAGCCTTATGGTGTGATTCCTTCGGTGTAGCTTGAAAACGAGCACACATGCAAACACTAAGCATAATATCTGGCCTAGATGCACATAGATACAATAAAGAGCCAATCAGGAGCGGTATACCTTTTGAACGAAGTCAATACCATTTTCATCAGTGCATAGATGGCCATTTGTGGGCATAGGGATTTTGACGCCTTTGCAATCTTGCATGCCGAATTTCCTCAACACATCCTTGAGGTATATCTCTTGAGATATGAAGATGCCATTGCGTTGTTGATGAATTTGAAGACCTAAGAAGAATTTCAACTCTCCCATCATAGACATTTGATATTCCTCACTCATCATATAGGCAAATTCGTCACTGTAACGTTGGTGAGTACAGCCAAAGATAATATCATCAACATATATTTGGCACACGAATAATTCATCATCATAGGTTTTGGTGAAAAGAGTTGGGTTAAGCGAACCGGGTTTGAAGCCTTTCTTCATGAGGAATTCATTCAAAGTATCATACCACGCCCGAGGGGCTTGCTTGAGGCCATAGATGGCCTTATTGAGTCTATAGCCTTTGTCAGGATGCTTTGGATCTTCAAAACCTGGGGGTTGAGCAACATATACTTCTTCCTCAAGCTTACCATTGAGGAATGCACTTTTCACATCCATTTGATATAAGATGATATTATGATGGTTAGCATAAGCAAGCAATATGTGAATAGCCTCAAGTCTAGCAACAGGTGCAAAAGTTTCATCGAAATCAATTCCTTCAACCTGTGTGTAGCCTTGAGCTACAAGCCATGCCTTATTCCTCACCACAAGGCCATATTCATCTTGCTTGTTGCGGTAGATCCATTTGATGCTGATGACATTGTGCTTGTGTGGGTCTGGTCGCTTGACAAGTTCCCAGACATTGTTCAGCTCGAACTGATGTAATTCCTCTTGCATGGCTTGAATCCACTCAGGCTCCAGAAATGCCTCATCTACTTTGGTGGGCTCTGTGATAGATAAAAAATCAAAGTTCCCACAAAAGTTAGAAAAATGTGAAGCCTTTGAGCGTGTGAGAGGACCTGGTGCTTTGATGTCGTCGATGATTCTCTCAATCTACACTTCATTTGTAACGCGAGGATGAGCGGGTTGACGACGTTGAGTTGGCTCAGCATTTTCTTCAGAGCCATTTTCCTCAGGTGCACCAGCATGGTGTTCTTCATGTTCTAGAATGACTTCTTCAGCAGATTCTTCGGTAGGAATGACATCCTCAACAGCCTTGAACTTAATGGATTCCTCAAGTGACATTTCATCTAGCATAGGAGGTAGGTGCTCTCCTTGCGAGCCATTAGTTTCATCGAACCGCACATCTACAGTTTCAACAACCTTGTGGTGAACGGTGTTGAAGACTCTGTAGGTGTGCGAGTCCTTTCCGTAACTAAGCATAAAACCTTCATGTGCTGTCGGTGCAAATTTAAAATTGTGATGAGGATCTCTAATCCAACATTTAGCACCGAAGACTGAAATAACTCACATTGGGTTCTTGTTAGTGAGGAGTTCATATGAGGTCTTTTTGAAGAATTTGTGAAGATATACCCTGTTGATGATGTGGCACACAGTATCAATTGCCTCAGGCTAGAAATGATGAGGCGTCTTGTATTCATCAAGCATAGTGCGAGCCATCTCAACAAGAGTCCTGTTCTTGCGCTCCACGACGCCATTTTGCTGAGGAGTATAAGGAGCAGATAACTCATGAGTAATACCAAGTTCATCAATATAGTCATCAAGACCAGTATTCTTGAACTCGGTGCCATTAAATTCATCTTACGAACTCATATACTTCATCAGTGAAGAATGTGACATTAAATTCATCAGATCAATTTCATCGAGCAATAGAACAGATATAGCAGTATGAGGATGTGAGAAATTAAAATTCATTTCTTCATGATTAGCGTGCGTCCTTTCAAGCGTATTCAGGTCTCCAGCTAATTCTTCAGACGTTTAAGGTCGTCTGGAGACCTGACCCTGCATAAGAGATTAGTTCTTTTTGTTCACCACCCACATTTGGATGGGTGGCAAAGAGTTCATCATTGTGCGAGCTCCATACGAGAAATGTGGCATAGAAGCCAGTCCACTTCGTATCACATAAGAGGGGTTAGAGCAAGCATATGAATAAGCAGAGAAATTCTTTGAGGACTTAAGAACATAATGATTTGAAGAATAATGCACATATTCATAGCCCTTAGGCTTTCCCTGCAAAATAGAAGTGTTAGCACGATGATGTTCATATGAGGACTTTGGTCCATATGAGGAATTTGATTCACATGAGGGATTTGGTCCATATGAGGACTTGGATCCATATGAAGACTTTGGTCCATATGAAGAATTTGATCTGGGGTTCCTATTCTTCACAGGTGGTGTCATGATGACATTCACCTGAAGACTTTCAAGGCACCTTTTGGGAACCCAGATTTTCTTCATAGGGGGACCGTTCCTGCAGTTAGTGCCAACACATGTAGCAAATTCTTCACCATTCTGATTTTTGAACAGTTTATAGTTGGAGTCGAATGACTCAACAGAATAATATGAAGATTCACATGTAAAGCCAGATAAAGTGGATGGATCTATGGGAGGTCCCTTTGCAGCAACCCATGAGGTTTTGGGATATTTCTCAGGTTTCCAGTAGGTCCCATCAGTATTGAGTTTCCTCTCAAAGGCAATACCCTCTTTCCTAGGGTTCCTGTTGAGGATCTGCTCTTTAAGCACATCACAAAGAGCCTGATGCCCTTTGAGGCTTTTGTACATGCCTGTCACATACAATTCCTTCAGCCTTGCATTGTCAGTGCTACTAGTAGCATCCTCAGATGAGGAATTTATGATAGCAGAGACAGTTGAAGAATTTACAGCAATAGAAGCGTTTGAACTTTCAAGTGAAGAATTAGCAGATTCACGTTCAATGCATTTCAAACATGGTGGAATGAATTCATCCTGAGTGGCACTGATCTGTTGAGCAAACAATGAATGATGCTCCTTCTGAAGAGCTTCATAACTCACCCTTAGCTTTTCAAGATCTTGCTTTCTTTGAAGTAATTCATAAGAAAGCTTCTCATGATCAGATAAGAGAGTGTTATGATGACTTTGAAGGTTATCAAACTTAGACTGAAGTCTCTGAAGATTATCAGTCAGAGCTTGAGTTCAATCCATTTCTTCACCCTACAGGTTATCGCTTTTGTCTAGCATATTTTGAACCTTTTCAAAAGCGTTTTGTTGTTTCACAGCAATCTTCGCAAGTTTAGACTAGCTAGGCTTGAGGTTTTCGTCAGATTCATCCTCACTTGATTCAGAGGAGGGATATTTGAGTACCTTGGCACCCTTTGCCATGAAGCAATAGGTGGGAGCGTAGTCATCATCGCTGTCGTCAACAGTGTTGGGGAAGTCATTTTCCTCAGAGTTGAAGATGGACTTGCTGACGAACGCAGTTCTTCTCACTACTAGAAAAGGGCCTGTTAGTGGCGCACCTATTTATGCCATTAATGGCGCACTATAGGTGCGCCACTATTATCACACCATTAGTAACAAATAGTAATGGCGCACCTATAGTGCGCCATTACTAACAATTTCTTTTCAATTTTTTTTCAGAATTTTTTTCAAAAAAATGTTCAATTTTTTTTCGTTTCTTTCTTAATCTCGGGTCACTATGGCTTAATCTCGGGTCAATATGCTTAATCTCAAGTCAAATTACACTCCGTGGTCAAACTTCCCGGAAGGTCACCCATCCTCACACTACTCCAGCCTGAGCACGCTTAACTTCGCAATTCTATCCAACCCCAGCACTAGCTCACTTCATAGACACTTGTTGATATATCTATCATATCAATACTATTAAACCTTGTTGATGTCTATGACTTTGTTCATGTTCATGAGTGTGATGAAATTTTCAAAAAATATTTCAAACTTCCCGGTCATATTACGTATCATAGTTTGAAAAAAAATTCCAAAAAAAAATTCAAAACCAATTTTTTTTTTCTGTTACTAGTGGCGCACCTAGCAAATGGTGCGCCATTACTAGGTTTGAATTTTTTTCCATTTTTCCCCCTCTAGATCTTAAAAGCCCCGTATCTTTCGTTCTGTTAGGTTTTTGGGGATTTTGAAAATCTTCAACGGGGTTCCCATATAAAAAATTCGGATGTAACTTTTCGAGTAATGGCGCACTATCCCCTGGTGCGCCACTGCTAACAATTTTTTTTTCAAAACTAGTAATGGCGCACCACACATCAGGCCCGCCATTAGTAATATGTCCATAATGGCGCACCTGTATCTAGTGCGCCACTGCTATACATGGTGCCCCATTAATGTCCATATTAGCTATAGCCCTTTTCCTAGTAGTGTCTTCTTCGATTCCTACTCCCACTGAGGACAATCAGTAATGTAGTGACCAGGTTTCTTGCATTTGTGGCAAGTTCTCTTCTTGTAGTCACGGGATGATGAATCTGATCTCATGTCATCACTTCTTGAGGATTTACCAAAGCGACCACACCTTGAGAACTTCTGGAATTTCCTCACGAGCATTGCTAGCTCCTGGCTCAGTTCTTCAGGATCACCAAGGCTGCTACCAGAATCCTCACCTTCAGATTCAGAGACCGCCTTGGCCTTCAAAGCGCGTGATCTTCCAAAGCTCGGTCCATAGAGATCTGTCTTCTCAGCAAGTTGGAACTCATGAGTGTTTAGCCTCTCGAGGATATCAGCGGGATCAAGTGACTTGTAGTCTCCACGTTCTTGTATCATCAGTGCAAGAGTGTCAAATGAGGAATCAAGCGATCTCAGCAATTTCTTCACCACCTCATGGTCGGTGATTTCAGTGGCACCAAGTGCTTGAAGCTCATTTGAGATGTCAGTGAGGCGATCGAAGGTTTGCTGAACATTTTAATTGTCGAGTCTTTTGAAGCGGTTGAAGAGATTGTGAAGAACGTCAACTCGAGAGTCAAGCTGTGTTGAGACTCCTTCGTTGACCTTGGACATCCTATCCCAGATAAGCTTAGCTGTCTCCAAAGCACTCACTCTGCCATACTGCCCTTTGCTCAAATGGCCACATATGATCTTCTTCGCTTGAGAGTCAAGTTGCTTGAATCTCCTCACATCAGCAGCGTTGGTTGTAGGAGTGACGGAGGGAACGCCATTTTCCACAACGTACCAGAGATCATTGTCAATTGCCTCAAGATGCATTCACATCTTATTCTTCCAGTAGGGGTAGTCCGTCCCATCGAAGGTAGAACACCCAGCAGAGACCTTGATCATACTTGTAGTTGACATAACTAAAACTCCACGCGGTTAAACCAAAATCACACAGAACAAGGGAGTACCTTGCTCTGATACCAATTGAAAGTGTGTTATATCAACTAGAGGGGGTGAATAGGCGATTTTTACAAATTCGTCACTTAGAAATTTCAAGGCGAGGAAATTCCTAAGCAACGAACTACTTAGCAGCGGAATAAGTACTCAGATACAAGCATAACAGAGCAGTAGCACAGTCATTATGATGAAATGAAAACAAGCATAGAGTACAAGTAGCGTAAACACATGATAAGCAGGCTGAAGACAAACTGATTGAAGAAATAGAATTGAGGAAATGAAAGGGTTGAGGAACTAGAACCAGTAGCTCGGTGAAGACAGTGATTTCGTAGACCAGTTCCAACTGCTGTGGCAGTCGTACGTCTAGTAGGAGCGGCTAGGTATTTAAACCTCAGGACACACAGTCCTCACCGTATTCTCCTTGAGCTAAGATCACACAGACCTCGCCCAATCACTCGTGGTAAGTCTTCAGGTGACTTCCAAACCTTCACAGACTCGGTCACTCGGTGATCCACAATTTCCTCTTGGATGCTCTACCTTTTTACCTTGGAGGGATTGACAACCCCTTTTACCCGTAGGGTTGCAAGTATTTGTTCTTTGTGTGCAGGTACCGTTTACATAGTGTTACTTGGTTCTCCTATTGGATTGATACCTTGGTTTCACAATTGAGGGAAATACCTACCGTAGCTGTGCTGCATCATCCCTTCCTCTTTGGGGAAATACCGACGCAGTTTCCAGCCCCATCAAAAAGAATTTCTGGCGCCGTTGCCGGGGAGACATCATCAATATCTATCAGGTTCCTGATCACAAATCTCTTCTCCTTGCAATTTACATTATTTGCCATTTGCCTCTCGTTTTCATCTCCCCCACTTCACAAAAAATTTCCTTTTTAATTTGCCTTCTTTTCCATTTGCCTTTTTGCTTGTTTTCTTGTTTGCTATCTTTGCTTGTGTTGCCATGTGTCTTCTATTTGCTTGCATCTTAGCTTGCTAAAATTTTATTTATATGGATCCTTATCTACTTGCTAATCTTTTCAAAAGATCCATTTATGATGAACCAATTGCTAGTGAGTTGAGTGCACTTGATTATCTCTATGAAGTTTTGCTTGAAAATCATGAAGCGGAAACTTGTGATGAAGTGTTGAAAGAAGAAATTTATAAAGTCATTCTTGATAGCTCCTTGAATTAAAATCATGATTGCAATGATGTTGTTATAAATTCTATTAATGTTAATTGTGTTAATGTTATGCGAAACCCCAAGCTTGGGGATGATGATTTTGTTATGTCCACTACTTATTGCAATGATCATGATTGGGGTGATAATGCTTCTTATGATCTTTTATTTATGCCTCATGATGAATATGCTATTGGTAATAATGTTTGCAATAATATTGAAAGTGGGTTTGGAAGAGTTGGTAAGGTATGAATATGCTAAGGTAAAAATAATTCCACATATTTGGAGTATGATAAATTTTATGATTTTTTTAAAAGTGGGCTTGGAGAGGTCATGACTTTATTTGATGATAATCCCACTATTTTGGAATAGTGTCAACTTTGCATGCATGTGGATCATGAAGTGCATATTTTATGTGATAGATATATTGTTGAATTTTGTTATGATCTCACATGTAATTATTATGAGAGAGGGAAATATGGTTGTAGAAATTATCATGTTACTAAATTACCTCTAGTTATTTTGAGATTGCTATTGTTTCTTTCTTCTTCCTTGCATGTGCTAGTTTTTACTTGCCATGATAATTTGTTTGCTTATAAAATGCCTATGCATAGGAAGTATGCTTGGCTTAAATGTGTTTTCCACATGCTACATGATGTTCTCTTTGTGTTTCAATTATTATCTTTCATGCGAGCATCATTAAAATTATCAACGCGTAGCTAGGGGCATAAAATGATAGCGCTTGTTGGGAGGCAACCCAATGAATAAAATTTATTTTTGCCTTTTTCTTTCTGTTCTTGAGTGTTTGCACAATTATTCTACTGTTATGCTTGTGCTTTTTATGTTTTAGTTAGTGTTTGTGCCAAGTAAAGCCTTTGGGATAGCTTTGGTTGATAGTTGATTTGATCTTGTTGAAAAACAGAAACTTCTGCTTCCAATAATAGAATTGTTAAAATTCATAGAAGCAATGAAAAATTCTGAACTTCTTACAGAAGATTGATATACAAATTTCCGACGTTGTCGTAGTTTTTCAGAATTTTTGGAGTTACAGAAGTATGGTTATAGTTCAGATTACTACAGACTCTTCTGTTTTTGACAGATTCTGTTTTCGTTGTGTTGTGTGCTTATTTTGTTGAATCTATGGATTGTATCGGGGGGTATAAGCCATGGTAAAGTTGGAATACAGTAGATATAATGCAATAATAAAATATGAATGGGTTTGCAACAGTACTTAGAGTGGTGATTTGCTTTATTATATTAACGGATCTCACGAAGGTTTTGTTAAGTTTTGTGTGATTGAAGTTTTCAAGTTTTGGGTGAGATCACAATGGACGAAGGAATAAGGAGTGAGAAGAGCCTAATCTTGGGGATGCCCATGGCACCCCAAGTTAATATTCAAGGAGAACCAAGCAACTAAGCTTGGGGATGCCCCGGAAGGCATTCCCTCTTTCTTCTAACAACCATCGGTAATTTTACTTGGAGCTATATTTTTATTCGTCGCACATCATGAGTTTTGCTTGGAGCGTCTTGTATTATATGAGTCTTTGCTTGTTTTGCTTTTTAGTTTGTGTCATCTATCCTTGTTGGACACAACAATTTGAGAGAGCCAAAATTATGCTATGATTTGCTCTGTGTGCTTCACTTCAATTTTTTGAGCTATCGAATTGCTCTAGTGCTTCACTTATATCTTTTTGAGCATGGTGTGCTTTAATATTTTTGAAGAAATGCTCTCATGCTTCACTTAGATTTGTTTGAGAGTTGGTAAATTTTTGAAGAAATTCTCTCATGCTTCACTTCAATTATTTTGAGAGATGAAATTTTTTATGCTCATGTTCTTCACTTAAATTGGTTTGAGCTTGACAAAAGCAATTGCAACATATGAAATTAGTCGCAAAGTAATAGATATTCAAGAGGCATATAATAAAAACTTTCATGAAGATCGTTGGACAAAATAAACACTACTGCAGGATGCTGCTAACGCGACACTATGATCAGAGACCCTTTGACAAAATTGTGTGCGATGCATTAATCGCAAACTGGATGTTAAAACCTGTCAAAAAGATGCAAAATGTTTGCGATGGCGGATACATCAAACACGGTTCAGATTTTAGTTGCGTGTGCAATGCTGGGCATACGGTTGATCCATACGAACTGTTTGCGATTAGATAAAACAACAGAAATGGGCAGCCATATCAATGTTTGTGCGATATACGACATATAGTTCGCTCCGATGAACTGCTTTCTATTAGGGAAAGCAACATAAACGGTCAGCTAGATCAAGGTGTGTGTGATATACGACATACAGTTCACTCAATGAACTGTTTTTGATTAGGGATGAAAACCGAAATGGTTCAACTTAACAAGATGTGTGTGATACGCGCCAAACAGGCCTGTAATTGGAAATGTGTGGGAAGACCGGTAACAACACAGACGATTCCTGTTAACAAGCCGTGTGTGTTGTCAGCAAACGATTGTTGGTATACAATTGTCAGTGATTGATGAAAACATCACCGACGGGTTCCATTGTTTAGTCCGTGTGCGATGTGATTTGCTCTGTGCGCACAAAATCTACGCTCTGTCTACAGAGCATCAACATATATACTTAAAAAGACAACATTGAAAAACCAAATTAAGCATACAATTACACAAGTGACTACACACATAACATTTCCACACACCAAAGTAAGCAATTACATGCATACTAAACTAGGAGAAATGAGGATCTAATCATATACTTCTTGTTGCGACGACGCTTGCCATTGCTCTGCTTCCGGCTGGATCCCTGGCTGTTTTGGGGAAGGAGGCACTTCCTCATGTCAATGGTCCGCCTGCACATCTCATAGCTCGTGTACGCCTCCTTGGCTACGTACACGGCGTGAGCTTAGTCGAGTTTCTCCATCCAGGCCGAGTGCAAGGCACACTTTTCCTTGTTGCGGGAATCCTTTATGTGTATGTAGTAGAGATCGATGATGGACTCGGCGAGGTGAACCAGTGAGTCCTTCTCATCCTCATTGCTACCCCAGATCTTGTATTGGCCCGGGATCTCGACAAGATTCTGGCAGGCGATGCCCGAATTATTGAGCACCTTTACATCATTGGTGATTTCCACCGTAGCGAACATCTAGTGGGGGTTGTTGACAAACCTGGCGAAATGCTTGCAAGGCCTTCTGGCCAGGCATTAGTGGTAGACGAGGATGTGATTGCGCAAGCACAACTGGGCGATGGCGACCTTGGGCGAGACCTGGCACGGGCGTGGGTGTACTCGATGTCGAACTTGACCACCTTGTACTTCTCCTCAGCAAGCAATAGCTCCATGATGTGGAGGGAGTGCTCCACCCAGACCGGGTTGTTGGTGTACACCACCGAGAGCTCTGTGAACCTTCTGTGGGTGTCCACCACGGCATGCATGGTGAACTGCGGCTCGTCATCGGCAGCCGCTCCGAGCGCCATTGGAGCCGCGCAGGATACCCTCTAAGAATTTGTCATGGTGGGGGTGCTTCTTGCAATGGTGGGGCACGATCAAAAGGTTGAAGAGACACAAGAGTAAAATGGCCAAGATGTCCATAACCAGGGACACAGCAAACCATGATTAGATTGTACACTCTGCAGAGGTTTGCGCACTTTTCCCCACAAGACTCCATCGCCTCCGCTTGATTTCTCGCACTACACGGTGTTTGAGAAACGGATGACCGAGACCCAGTCTTTCAGAAACAAAACTCTTTACTCCGGGTGGACAGTTACACATACTTTCCCCTACATCTGCTAGCCCACCTCTTCAAGAGGTCATGTAACCTACTCAACTATGCTAAAGCCCATAATAGCTTGTGGCTGCACACGGAAGTTTCTAGCATGAATAATCTCATGATCCCTTTGAATCTGGGTGGCGGTCCATAGGATGATCACACGGGTACTCCGGGATATCCAAAAATACAGGCAACACTGGATTCTCAGGTGCCTCAATCCACCCAGATGTAAATTAAAGTAGCCACCTTAAGTTGAACCATTAATTAATAGTCTCACATCTGTCATGGAAAACTCTCAAACCCAATCCACATCTACGAGCATAGCATAGCAATATAAGCAAACGTAGAAGTAACTCCCAAAGGTTTGATATAAACAAGGCAATAGGTACTACCTCAACTACTTCCCAAAACCCACATTTTAATCAGATCCTAATCATGCAATAGTTCGAGGATTGATCTAATGCAATAAAACTGGGTGGTAAAGAGGTATGATCAAAGTGTTACTTGCCTTGCTGATGATCCGTGAAACCTAGAGACTCGTAGTAGCACGCTTCGCACTCCGGGTACTCTATCGCAAACAAACAATACATACATAAGCAATCAAGCAAGGGTGCATAGATAAAACTCAAAATAAGAGATCTAACCAGAAAGTTCAACTTAAGAACTCCGGTTTGCAAAAAGAATCAAATCGAACGAAGCAACGAAACTCAAACGGCGAACGAAACAAGCTTCGTTTACTAATCTGGGCCTAAGTCAAAATTTACAGTACCAAAATCTTGTTCAAGTTGGTTAAACAGAAAGAGGGTTTCGAGATGAAACTCTAGGCGCTTGAATCGCCTGATTCTGATAAACGAGCGAAAAGTTATACTAAAACGAAAAACAGATCGGAAATCGCGATCGAAAATAATCACGGAAAATCTGAGAAAAAGAAAAACTGACGAATAGGCTAACGAACGAACGTTCGTTGTCTGTAACTATCGGGCGAAAACCGTTCGTTAAAACGAACATACGGACGAACGTCCGCAAAATAAATAAACCGGAAAAAAACTAAACCGATCTAAAAAATCGCGGTTTCCTAAAAAAACACGGTTTTCCGAAGAAAACCGGCGGCGGCGCGGGCGGCTACCTTCGGCGGCGGCGAGGTCCGGCGAGGGGCGGCAGCTTCGGCGCGGGGCGGCGGCGTCAGTGGCGCGGATCGGGGCGGGGCTAGGGTTTCGCGGGGCGGCTCGGGTGGGCTGGGGCGCCGTGGTCGCGGCTTATAAAGGCCGGCCTGAGGAGTCCCGCTCGGGTACGGCCCGGAGTCGGTTGACTCTTTTAAAAAAATAATAATAATACTTCAGGCGTCCAAAAATCCCGAAATAAAATTTCCCCGTCCTCTAAAAATAAGTCGGACAAGATGAACATTTATTTGGGCCTAAAATGCAATTTTGAAAAACGCGTATTTTTCCTAATTCAAATAAAATCAAATATTTGTTTTTAATATTTTCCTCCAATATTTCATTATTTGTGGAGAAGTCATTTTATCCCCTCTCATATATTTTGATATGAAATATTTTCGGAGAGAAAAATAATTAAAACAAATGATCCTATTTTAAAAATTTGACAAAACCCAAATATGAAATAATGAAATCCCCAACTCTCTCTGTGGGTCCTTGAGTTGCATAGAATTTCTAGGATCGCAGAACAAAATGCAATAAAATATGTCATGCAAGAATGATCTATGTATAACATTCCAAATTGAAAATTTGGGATGTTACAAACCTACCCCCCCTTAAGATGAATCTCGCCCTCGAGATTCGGGTTGGCTAGAAAATAGGTGAGAGTGGTCCTTCCGTAGATCTTCCTCTCACTCCCAGGTGGCTTCATCCCCGGTATGGTGACTCCACTGAACTTTACAAAACTTGATAACCTTGCTGCGGGTGACTCGGCTGGCATATTCGAGAATCTTGACTGGTTTCTCCTCATAGGTCAAATCGCTATCCAGCTGAATCGCTTCCAATGGCACTGTATCTCTCAGTGGTATCTCAGCCATCTCTGCGGGGCACTTCTTCAGCTGAGAAACATGGAACACATCATGAACTCCCGACAATCCTCCAGGCAATTCTAACTTGTAAGCAACTTCACCCATACGCTCCAAAACTTTGTATGGTCCTACAAAACGTGGTGCTAACTTTCCCTTAACTCCAAAGCGCTTCACTCCTCGAAGTGGTGATACTCGAAGATAAACTCTGTCTCCGACTTCGTAAACTATCTCCTTGCGTTTAGAATCCGCATAACTCTTCTGCCTGGACTGGGCTACCTTGAGCCTATCACAAATCAACTTCACTTTCTGTTCAGACTCTTTAATCAAATCTGGTCCAAACAACTGGCGGTCTCCAACTTCGTCCCACAACAACGGTGTCCTGCACCTCCTTCCGTACAGAGCTTCAAAAGGAGCCATCTTCAAACTAGATTGATAACTGTTGTTGTAAGAGAATTCTGCACGCGGCAAATTGTCGTCCCAACTAGATCCATAATCTAGCGCACAAGCTCTCAGCATGTCCTCCAGAATCTGATTGACTCTCTCGGTCTGTCCGTCTGTCTGTGGATGAAAGGTTGTACTGAACTCTAGCCTGGTACCCAAAGTTTCGTGCAATTGATTCCAAAACTTTGAAGTAATCTGGGTTCCTCTATCTGATACAATGGTCCTCGGAACTCCATGCAGACATACGATCCTGGTCATGTATATCTTTGCCAACTTAGCACTTGTATAAGTGGTCTTTACTGGAATGAAATGAGCTACCTTCGTCAAACGATCGACTACAACCCATATCGAGTCATAGCCTGAACGAGTCCTGGGCAATCCTGTGATAAAATACATGCCTAGCTTATCCCACTTCCATTCGGGTATCGGCAATGGTTGTAGCAATCCTGCTAGCTTCTGATGCTCTGCCTTTACTCTCTGACATACATCACAAACTGCTACATACTCCGCAATATCCTTCTTCATTCCGGTCCACCAGAAACTATCCCTTAAGTCCAGGTACATCTTGGTATTTCCTGGGTAAATCGAATATGGTGAATCATGGGCCTCTTGCAAGATCAACTTCCTGATCTCCGGATCATTGGGCGCATAAATGCGGTCCTCAAACCATAAGGTATTGTGCTCATCCTCACGAAATCCCTTGGCTTTTCCTTTACTCATCCTTTCCTTTATCTCGGCAATTTCCTTGTCCGTCTTCTGAGCTTCTCTGATCTTATCCATCAAAGTAGACTGAATCTCCAATGCTGCTACATAGCCTCTCGGAACTATTTCCAAACATAGTTCACGAAGATCTTCTGCTAACTCCTTGGGTAACTCTCCGATCATGAGTGTGTTGACATGGCTCTTGCGGCTCAACGCATCGGCTACTACGTTAGCCTTCCCTGGGTGATAATGCAATCTCATATCATAATCCTTAATGAGCTCCAACCATCTCCTTTGCCTGAGATTCAACTCCTTCTGCGTGAAAATGTACTTCAAACTCTTGTGATCCGTGTACACCTCACAATGGTTTCCGATGAGAAAATGTCTCCACGTCTTCAACGCATGTACTATGGCTGCTAACTGCAAATCATGTGTAGCATAATTCAACTCATGGGGTTTAAGCTGTCGTGAGGCATATGAAACAACTCTTCCCTCCTGCATTAGCACTGCTCCAAGTCCTCGACGAGAAGCGTCACAATATACTTCATAATCCTTGCGTTGATCTGGCAAAATCAACACTGGCGCTGTAACCAAACGTTTCTTCAACTCCTGGAAACTAGCCTCACATTCCTCTGTCCAATTGAATTTGGTGTCCTTCTTCAACATCTCCGTCATAGGCTTTGCAATCTTCGAGAAATTCTCGATGAATCTCCAGTAATATCCTGCGAGTCCCAGAAAACTCCGGATTTCTCCAACTGTCGTGGGTGACTCCCAATTTGTCACAGTGTTAACCTTGGTGGGATCTACTGCTATTCCTTCTTCGGATATAACATGTCCAAGGAATCCAACTTCCTTCAACACTAACTCGCATTTGCTGAACTTGGCATATAACTGATGTTCTCTGAGCTTTCCAAGTACCAAACGCAAATGCTCCTTATGGTCTTCTTCATTCTTCGAATAGACCAGAATATCATCAATGAATACTACGACGAACTTATCCAAAAACTACATAAACACTTTGTTCATCATGTTCATGAAATAGGCGGGTCCGTTAGTCAGGCCAAATGACATAACGGTGTACTCATATAGCCCATACCTTGTGGTAAAAGCTGTGTTGGGTATATCCTGCTCTCGAATCTTCAACTGGTGGTATCCTGATCGCAAATCAATCTTGGAAAATACTTTAGCTCCTTGTAGTCGGTCAAACAGATCATTGATCATCGGAAGTGGGTACTTGTTCTTAATTGTTACTTCATTCAATCCACGATAATCAACAACCATCCTCAACGATCCATCTTTCTTCTCGACTAGAAGTACGGGTGATCCCCAAGGTGACGAACTTGGGCGAATATATCCTTTATCCAGTAACTCCTTAATCTGCTTCTTAATTTCTTCCAAATCCTTAGCGGGCATCCTGTACGGTCTCTTAGATATTGGCCCAGTGCCTGGCAAAAGCTCAAACAAAAACTCGATGTCTCTATCCGGTGGCATGCCTGGCAACTCCTCTGGAAATACGTCAGGGAAATCCTTCACCACTGGCACTTCCTCCTGTACAACTCCTAATAAGGAATTCACTTGAGTCCTCTTCGGCACATGCCGGGATACATACTTAATCCTTCTTCCTTCTGGGGTAGTAAGCAAAATCGTCTTACTGGCGCAATCGATGTTTCCTCCATACATCGATAGCCAATTCATTCCCAAAATCACATCCAAACCTTGTGACTCCAAAACTATTAGGTCTGAGGGGAAAACATGCCTACCTATGGCCAATGGCATCTGAAAACATCCTTGGCTTGCCATATACTCTGCTCCTGGCGAGGTTACTAACATAGGTGTTCTAAGAACTTTGGTGGGCAACTTAAACTTATCCACAAATCCCCTTGATATGTATGAATGTGATGCACCAGTATCAAAAAGAACGATTGCAGTAAATGACTTAACCAAAAACTTACCTATTACTGCATCAGGCTGTGCTTCAACCTCCTCCACATTAACGTGGTTCACCTGTCCCCTGTTGAAAGGGTTCGGCTTCTTCCCCGAGCTTCCATTGCCATTTCCATTCTTAGCTTCCGGACATTCCGTTGCATAATGTGCCGTCTTCTGGCACTTGAAACAAGTAACGTGGCTTAGATCCCTCTTGGCTGGGGTTGATGGGTTGGTATGGTTCTGTCCGTTGCTTCCTCCGTTCCCATTGCCATTCTTGGGGCCACTATGATTGTGCGAGCTCCCTCCATTGTGCTTGTGACCTCCATGGTTATGCTGAAGGTGTCCTCCCGAGTTCGGGGTAAAACGAGGCTTCTGGTGAGCTCCTGTACTGTCCTTTCCTTGTCCATACTTCCTCTTACGGCTCTCAATCTGCTGCTGCTTCCCTTCAGTCATGAGAGCTCTATCTACCAACTCCAGGTAGTTGTTAAAAGTTGCCACCATCAACTGCATGCTCAGCTCATCATTCAGTCCTTCCATAAACTTCTCATGCTTAGTTGCACCCATAGCAACGTCATCTGGGGCATAATGTGCTAACTTACTGAAATCCTCCACGTACTGGCCAACGGTACGTCCTCCTTGGCGTAAGTTGCGAAACTCACGCTTCTTCATGGCCATAGCTCCTGCTGAAACGTGGGCAGTACGGAAAGCTTGCTGAAACTGGTCCCATGTGACGGTGTCAATTGGGTGAGTGGCTGTGTAATTCTCCCACCATGATGCTGCGGGTCCATTAAGCTGATGTGCGGCAAAACGCACTCTCTCCGCATTTGTGCATCCTGCAGTGGTCAGCTCCCTTCCAACCTTGCGGAGCCAATCATCTGCCACATTCGGCTCGGTGCTATTGGAGCACACCGGCGGACTCAGCCTAAGAAAACGGGCTAAGTGATCAACATGTGGTGGTGGTGATGGGTTGTTGTTGTTGCCTTGGATCTGAACTAGCACTTGCATCAGGGCATTCTGCTGCTGAATCAACTGAGTGATTGCCGGTGGGAAAACAAATCCGGTGTCGCGTCTCGGAGGCATCTGATGGGTTTAGAAAAGATGAGAAAATAGGATAGAATGAGGTCTAGAGGGAAAACACTACCCATATGCACATGAGACAATCACAATCATATCACTCCAATCAATTCAAACAAGGCATATAATCGATCTAACTATCCTCAAAAACCTAACAGAAAAAAGATACGGGGCTTTTAAGATCTGGAGAGGCAAAAAAAATTCAAAAAAATTCAAACTTACTAATGGCGCACCTGCCCATGGTGCGCCATTACTATCTTCCCGCCTTCAAAATTCAAAATAAGTCAAAAAATAAAAAAAGTTACTAATGGCGCACCTACCCATGGTGCGCCATTACTATCTTCCCGCCTTCAAAATTCAAAATAAGTCAAAAAAAATTAAAGTTACTAATGGCGCACCTGCCCATGGTGCGCCATTAGTATCTTCCCGCCTTCAAAATTCAAAATAAATAAAAATAAATAAAAAAAGTTAGTAATGGCGCACCTGCCCACGGTGCGCCATTACTATGCCGTATATATGGCTGGGCGTGGTCCTCTCCTCCTTACCTCTTCATTCTTCTCCTCCACTCCACCTCTCCTCCACTCCATCTCCTCCTCTCCTCCACTCCATCTTCCCTTCTCTCCTCCACCATACTACCCTCCTCCTCTCCGGCGACCTACTCCTCCTCCTCTCCGGGGACCTCCTCCTCCTCTCCGGCGACCTCCTCCTCCCTCCTCTCCTACCCTCCCCTCCCCTCACGGTTTCTCCTCCCTCCTCTCCGGTGAGCTCCTCCTCCCTCCTCTCCGGTGAGCTCCTCCTCCCTCCTCTCCTCCCATCCCATCATGGTTTCTCCTTCCTCCTCTCCGATGCTCCGGTGAACTCCTCTCCGGCGACCTCCTCCTCCTCTCCGGCGATGTAGGCGAGCGCCTCTCCGGTGACCTCCTCCTCCTCCTCTCCGGCGAACTCCTCTCCAGCAAAACAACACGGCAAAAGAACGTACAAGATCCAAAAACAGGAACAAAATTTGAAATAATATCGTGCAAAAAAACGAGCAAAAAATGGGCAAAAAAATCGCGATCCAGATCCAAATTCAAAATTCAAAAATTGCAATGGCGCACGGTGGGGGTTAGACGGTGCGCCACTACTATTTTCCTGCCTTCAAAATTCAAAAATACTAATGGCGCACCGTGGCCTATACTAATGGCGCACCAGTGGCCTATACTAATGGCGCACCGTGGCCTATACTAATGGCGCACCAGTGGTGCGCCATTAGTAAAAAATACTAGTGGCGTGGTACTAGTGGCGCACCAGTAGTGCGCCATTAGTAGGCAAAACTGGTGCGCCACTAGTAGGCCTTTTCCTAGTAGTGAGTGGTGGTAATGTGGTATCTTACTAGCTGGTATGATGCACACAGGAATAGAAAACATGCTGATGTGGCAAAGAATTAAAGAAGAGAGGGGGGTTATAGTAACATAGGTAGATACCGTATCATGTTAGATACTATGCTACTTTGTGTAAGATGGACGCCGTCAAGCTAGCGACCGAGGGGCCACCTAATGGCAAGGAGCACCGCACACCCGAGCGATACTTTGGAGATGTCCTGGAGGGGTCTCGCATTGTGGCGACGCAATGTGTGAAAGACATTATCTTTGAATGAATACATTCATGTTGTCTCTACCTTGTATGATGATACAAAGTTTTTATGTAGTCTAATGTTTGTTTTGTTTTAAAAAAACTTTACCTCCTGTGCGGCCGTGTTGTATAAAATCTGAGAGTTGGCCAGTCGTCGGCTTCTGGCCCCACGTAGGTAGTACGGCGGTGTTCGCGCTAGAATCTAAACACTCTTGACCCAATTGTTTGGTACTTGAAGGAGGTGTTTAGCGCAATGAACCAGGCAATCAGACTATGTGGCTTGAACACCCTCACTTAGCCATAGGAGCTTGACGATAAAAATATAGGCGCAGCCCCTAGTATCCGAACTAGGATGCTGAAAACACCTGATCAGGTAAGTACCGGTCCCTCGCGTAATGCGGAAAAAATCTCCAATGACTTGAGACCTCTGAAGAGCTGACCGGCTCTCGCCGCATCATGACAGTCAGTTTTCGGCTTTCTCTACTGAGGTGCTCCATCGGGTAAACTAGGGCACAATCGCATTAGTTCTCCCATTATTACCTTAGCCGATATAGCGGAACATAAGGTAGAAAGCACAGGAGCCGGGCAACCCAACTATTGACCAAAGACATGATTTGGAGCCAATGCAAATAATGCTAAATTCGGGGTGCCGAACTACTGTTAGAAAGTGTTCGGACTTTGTTGCCGTAGTGTGGGGCGCTATGGAGCCCCTGGCAAATTGAAACGTATCAAAGTGTACAGGTGCTATGTGATAAGGTTATCAACCGAGAAAGGGAAAACAGGAAAGGAGCAAAAGGTAATGAGCTAGGGCCACAGAATTTAGGCCGTAAACTTTTTTCATTGCAATTTTATTAATACGTCAAGGCGCATTGATACAAAGAGTGCGATAAGCGGCAGGCTATTTGACATGCCACAACCAAGGGAGAGCTGCGTGTGGGTCCTGAAAATAGGTAGAGTCATCGTTAAACAAAACACCTAGAAATTCCCTTGTACGCTTGTGCTTCTTTCCATCGTGGTGTATTTATCCTTTGTCTGGACCGGTGATCAAGCCATCAGGAAAAACCTGTGGAAAAGAGACTTGAATGGGGGAAAGAGAAACAGTGAGAGTATGTGTGTCCGCGAGCGGTCGAGCCGTATTGCGGATCACTAGCTAGTTATGCCTCCGTCCATGCCCATGGTATTTTGAGTTCGTAGCTATGTACGTGCGATACAAATGCTGCCACTTGGTCGGGACTGGGACGGAGGCCAAATTGCTAGTCGAGCTCTTCATGAGCCGAGCTGTCCTGCTGCAGAATAGTCCGGACCCTCTTGATAGTGTCTGGGTGTTCGGCCGCCGAATTAAGGTTCTGCTTGGAAAGGCCGTTCTGTACATATACTGCTAAGGTGGCGGTATGCTCCTCAGTACGAAGGGGGCGTTCCGTGTTTCCCTTAGCTGTTATGACACCGCGTGGTCCGGGCATTTTGAGCTTGAGGTACGCATAATGGGGCACCGCATTGAATCGAGCAAATGCGGTTCGTCCGAGCAGTGCGTGATAGCCGCTGCGAAAAGGGACGATATCAAAGATTAACTCTTCGCTTCAGAAGTTGTCCGGAGATCCGAAGACAACCTCTAGCGTAATTGAGCCCGTACAGCGAGCCCCTACACCTGGTATGACTCCTTTAAAGGTAGTCATTGTGGGCTTGATCCGTGATGGGTTAATGCCCATCTTGCGCACTGTATCCTGATAGAGCAGATTGAGGCTGCTACCATCGTCCATGAGGACTCGCATCAGGTGGAATCCGTCAATGATTGGGTCGAGGACTAGTGTGGCTGATCCGCCATGACGGATGCTGGTCGGGTGATCCCAGCGATCAAAGGTGATCGGGCATGACGACCAGGGATTGAATTTTGGGGCGACTGGCTCTATCGCATAGACGTCCCTAAGCGCGCGCTTGCGCTCCCTCCTAGGGATGTGTGTGGCATATATCATGTTCACTGTTTTGACCTGGGGGGAAACTTCTTTTGTCCCCCTGTGTTCGGTTGCCGGGGCTCCTCGTCATCGTCCTCGCTTTGCGGTCCCTTTTCCTTATTCTCTGCATTTAACTTGCCGGCCTGTTTAAAAACCCAACAATCTCTGTTGGTATGATTGGCTGGTTTGTCTGGGGTGCCGTGGATTTGGCACGGACGATCGAGTATGCGGTCCAGGCTAGATGGTCCATGATTGTTTCTTTTATATGGCTTTTTCTGCTGACCGGACTTGGAGCCACTGAATCCGGCGTTGACTGTCGTGTCATCGGTGTTGTCACCATTGCTTCGGCGTTTGTGTCTGCTGCATCGGAGCATGCCGTTGCTATTTTTGACCTCGGAGGTGCCCATTTCGCTTGCTATGTTTTTGCTACGGGCCAGCCAACTATCCTTACCCACACAAAAGGGGGTCATGGGTGTCGTGAGGGATGCCATGGACTTCGGCTTTTCCTGGCCGAGGTGGCGGGTGAGCCATTCGTCACGGAAGCTATGTTTAAAGGCCGCTAGAGCTTCGGCATCCGGACAGTCGACGATCTGGTTCTTTTTAGTTAGGAACCTAGTCCAGAATTTCCTGGCTGTTGAACTATGTGACTTAGGTCACAGCATCTGGTGGCCGGACATATGTACCTTGGAAGTTGTCAAGGAAAGCCTCTTCCAAGTCCTCCTAGCTCTTAATAGAATTTTTAGGCAGACTGTTTAGCCAGTGCCGAGCTGGCCCTTTGAGTTTTAGTGGGAGGTATTTGATGGCGTGAAGGTCATCCCCGCGGGCCATGTGGATGTGGAGAATAAATGCCTCGATCCATACCGCGGGATCGGTTGTTCCATCGTATGATTCGATGTTTACGGGTTTAAACCCTTCTGGGAATTCGTGATCCATTACTTCGTCAGTGAAGCAGAGAGGGTGTGCGGCACCTCTATATCGGGCCGCATCGCGACGTAGCTCCGATGGAGTCCGTCTGCGGTTTTCGTCCCGGGCGTGACTAGGTTTGTCGCGTTCGAATAGATAGTCGTCCTCGCGTGTCAAGGCACATCCTCACGATCCGTCGATCGATCTTTTATGTCCTGCTCTACTGTCCAGGTCTTGGCGAAGGTCATATGTATAACCCCGAGCTGTCTTATCCCTGCCTTTACGGCGAGGTGGGGCAGTCTGGTGTTCGGCTTGAGTTGTCGTGTTATCCCGACCGCGTGGTGGTCGGTCAGCCGCATTGCGCGATGCTGGCGCGGGCTCTGGCGCGTCATCATCGAACTGTGGTAGCAATTTGTGATTCGGGTAACTTTTGGCTGGGCACTTAAGGCAGTATTCCTCGGCTGCCAGGACATCAGTCCATCTGTCATTGAGCAGGTCTTGTTCAGCTTGAAGCTGCTGCTGCTTCTTTTTCTGGCTCCTCCCAGTGGCTATTAGATGAAGCTTAAAGCGCTTCTGCTCGAGAGGTTCCTCAGGCACAATAAAATCCTCGTTGCCGAGGCTCACCTCCTCCTCGGAGAGTGAATGATAACTACCGTCCTCCGAGGCTTCGCCTATGGCCTGTTCATTAAGGCTAACTTGCCCATTTTCCCGATTGTCTTGTTCGGCCGTTTGTTGGTCGGGTTCTTCTGTGTCCTCGGCACCATCCGGAGTGTTGTCGTCTCCTGTGCCGGTGTTGCTATCTCTGCTGCGGCGCGATTTAGAGCGGCGCCGCTGACGCCGGCGCTTTGGTTGTGTCTTAGGAGGGTCCTCCTTCGCTGGGTTTTCCTTGTCATCGCCGCTATTATCTTTTTGGCGCATCTACCATGTATACGTAATATGAGGAAGTTGCCTTCCATCGTCCAGTGAATGGCGGGTTTTGGGCCTCCTCATCTCTGGCATTGTCGTCCATACCGTCGATGTCTTCAAAGTCGTAATCGAGCGTGTCGGTTAGGTCTTCGACAGTGGCTATGAAGTGGGCGGTGGGTGGGAAACGAAATTCTCCTTCATCAACCTCCAGCTCAAACCGGATATAATTCGGCTGAGAGTTCTCCGCTAGAGATAGATTCTTTAACGAGTTTAGCACATCGCCTAAAGGCGAGTGCCGGAAGATGTCCGCGGCGCTGAATTCGGTGATCGAATACGCGGACACACATGGCTCGGAACTTATAGTCGGAAACGAGTCCGTGGTTCCGGTGACACATACCTCACCCGAGGTTAGGTCTGTGTGCGGCTCCAACATCGTGGAGTCTGCGGCCTCCGTGGCGGGGTTGAACTTCTCGTCCTTGGATGGCGCGATCTGCTCCGGATCTAAGGCCAGAGCAGTTACAGGTGTGATTTCCTGATTGTGGTCCGATGACAGATTTAAGTCATGTTCATCATGGCGACGGGAGCGACTGCCGCGGTCCCGAATCCGTCAAAGATCAAGTCTCCGCGGATGTCTGCGACCTAGTTCAAGCTCCCAAATCTGACCTGATGGCCAGGGGCGTAGCTGTCGATCTGCTCCAGATGGCCAAGCGAGTTGGCCCGCAGTGCGAAGCCGCCAAACATGAAGATTTGTTCGGGGAGGAAGGTTTCCCCTTGGACAACATCGTTGTCAATGATTGAAGGGGCCATCAAACCTTTTGAGGACGACACAGTGGAACTCTCAATGAAAGCACCAATGTCGGTGTCAAAACCGGCGGATCTCGGGTAGGGGGTCCCGAACTGTGCGTCTAGGGTTGATGGTAACAGGAGACGGGGGACACAATGTTTACCCAGGTTCGGGCCCTCTCTATGGAGGTAATACCCTACTTCCTGCTTGATTGATCTTGATGAATATGAGTATTATAAGAGTTGATCTACCACGAGATCGTAATGGCTAAAACCCTAAAAAGTCTAGCCTGTCTGACTATGATCGTCTCCGGACTAAGCCCTCCGGTTTATATAGACACCGGAGGGGACTAGGGTTGTACAAAATCGGTTACAGAGAAAGGAATCTTCATATTTGGTTACTAAGCTTGTCTTCCATGCCAAGGAGAGTCCTATCCGAACACGGAGGAGAGTCTTTGGTCTTGTATCTTTACAGCCCATCAGTCCGGCCCATGTCCAACAGGTCGGACGCCTGAGGACCCCTTAGTCCAGGACTCCCTCAGCGGGCGCGTGGCCTCAAGCCTGGGAAGGGATGCGTTCACCTCGCGAGCAAACTACTTGAAGATACGCTGAGATGCTGGGGCTTGAGCTCCGCCCAAGATGCAGGCTATAGCACGCGGTTCCTGGAAGCCCCCAGCCCCCTCGTCTTGATGGTGGTCGTCGTTCCTCCTAGGTGGCGGCGGCAGTGGAGGAAGACCGGCATTGCCCTAAGGGCGGTCCTCGTGAGGCTGATCCCTCCATGCGCCCTCACGAGGCTGATCCTGCCAGCGGTCCTCGCGAGGCTGGTCGCGGCACTCCTGGAGGGGGCCGTGATCGCCCGAGCGTCCTCCGCCGCGTCCTCCTCCTCGGCCGTAGCCCCGGTCGTTGCGCTCGGGGCGTCGACCGAAGCGTCCATCTCGAATGGCCCTGAGTTCTTGACAGTAGTTGGTGTTATCGCTGTGTGCGTTGTGGCAGGCGCAAAACGGACGGCTGCTCTTGGATGACTCGGGATTGTCCCGTTCGCGCTTCGTGTCAGGCTATACCGCGAGCACGACCACCCCTTTGCGCTTCATGTCTTTGGTCTTGGCTTTCTTCTCCTCTAGGTCGATAGTAGGGAGCTCGAGGAGGGAAAGGCGCCCTTCCTCAGCTCTTGCGCACTTGGTCGCCAGGTTGAATAGCTCGAGAGCCATGCATAGCTCCTCGTGGATGGCGAGCTCCTCCTTCATCTTGACGTCGCGGACGCCATCAGAAAACACCGAAATGATGGCCTCGTCCGTCACCTTGGGGATCTTGAGACGAATGCTATTGAAGCGCTGGATGTACTTCTGCAGGGTTTCTCCTGGCTGTTGCTTGATGCGGCGCAGGTCACCCGTGGCCGAGGGTGGTCACGAGTGCCCTAGAAGTTGGCGACAAAGCGGTCGTGCATCTCATCCCAGGAGGAGATCAAGCCTGGGGGCAGGTTTAGGAGCCACGAGCGAGCACCATCCTTGAGAGCCATGGGGAACCAGTTCGCCATGACTTTCTCGTCGCCGTTGGCCGCCTCGATGCTCAGCTCATAGAGCTGCAAGAACTCCACCGGGGTCGGGGGTGATGTCGTAGCGAGGAGGCAGATCCGGCTTGAACTTGCCCGGCCAGACGACGCCACGCAGCTCAGGAGTGAAGGCGCGGCAGCCTGCCATGGCCACCGGGGCCCTTTGCAGAGGTGGGGCCTGCCCTTGGTGTCCGCGCACCGCCGCCGCAGGCGGCACACGGTCTTGTCGTGGTGGTACCGGGAGTGTAGGAGCGTTTTCTTGCGACCGGGGAACTTCTTGGCAGCTTCCTTCTTCTCGCGTGGGCGCCCGACGCTGTGGGTCACGCCGGGGTGCCGCGCGCCTTGGGGCCGGAGCGCCGTCTTGGTGCGGAGGTGGTGGAGGTGCTCCATGAGCTACGTCGCCCGCAGCTGGCAGCGGGCGAGGCAGCGAGAGGGAGGGTGCGGGGGAGCCCCCAACGGCGCTGACGAGCTCGGCGATGCGGTCGAGCCAGTCCTCGTAGAGGTCGTCGACTGGGTGGTAGTGTAGGAGCTCACGTGCCATGAGTAGCACGGCCTGCGCGTCCGTGGGAGCGCGACGAGCGTGAGACTATGAGCCGGCTGGGGTCAGCGACGGAGTGGCGGTGCGGCCATCCCACCGCACGGAGGGGTGAAGTGAGGACGCTTGCTGCTCGTTTCCCGCCGGACCGGTGGCGGCGTTGGCGGCGGGTGACGGAGAACGACGGGGAGGCCCGCCGATGGGAGCAGTCTGAGGGACATGAGCGGCGAGGGCACCCGGTGCTCAGTGCGGGCTCGACGCGCGTCTGATATGGTTGTGGTGGAGTGGTGGAACACGGATTGGTGGAAGAAAAGCTTCAGCGCACCCCTACCTGAGGTTTGAACACTTGGGTGCGCACGAAGATATCTCCTGCCCCTAGATCACGTCCTCACCGCGATCTCAAAGCTCAGCACGTCGAACTCACAGAACGAGAGACACAAGGTTTATACTGGTTCGAGCCACCAATGTGGTGTAATACTGAGTCGGCCCTTGGGGACTACACGTTGCTGTTCAAAGTCTACATGATTATATTTACAAAGTCCCTGCTCATTATTGCATAATGACCCGACCCTTGGGGGCTACACTGGTTGAAGTTTTTATGAGCATCAGGTAATTACAAGTCCCAGGTCGCTGCAAGCATGACAACCCGGCACTTGGGGGCTACATATGTGGAATACTCAGTTCTGACTAGTGATTGAGATGAACAACCTGGATTTCTTCAAGCTTGTGACATTCATATTGGAGCAATTCTTAAGCTGTTACTACGTTACCATCTTAAGACATGGGGGCTACAAGTTATAGGAATATAAGAGGTATATTTTCAAGCTTGATGTGAACTACAATTATGACCCGGTGCCATCAATATTTATAAACCGGCAATTTTGGCAATGATAAACCGGCAAGTTCTACATCCGTAAACCGGCTGAAGATCAGATGAGTATTTCAAGGACCAATATTTCTGTTAAGCATTGGGAGCTGAGTCAGATGAATTATTCTTCATAATATTTTTCTGTGACAAACCAATGTCAACAAATTGATTATGAGGCTGGCCTATTGACCCGGATTTTCTAGAAGGAAATGACAAGGATTTAAGGATGCTCAGGATCAGTTTAACATGGATAAATCCAAATTAAACTGGGGGCTAATGTCGGGGATATACCCCGCGGTATGACCCGGCCGGAGTTATAACCCGACTGGGACTTGGTAAAACGGCAGGTGTTAAGTCAGATGATAACCCGACAGGTGTTAAGCTAGATGATAACCCGGCAGGTGTTAAGTCAGATGATAACCCGGCGGGTGTTAAGTCATAACTCGGCAGACAATCATAAATCGGCAGACAATCATAAACTGGCAGGAAGTCATAACCCGGCAGACCATCATAAACCGGCAGACCATCATAAACGACAAACAGTCATAACCCGACAGACAGTGATAACTGGTTGACAGTCATAACCCACCAGATAGAGTCGCCTGGGGTTATGAAGCCCAAGACATTATGAAGCCCAAGACGTTAAGAAGCCCATGAAGAGAAGTCAGAATAGTTTAAGTCTTAATCCGAGTTGGACTCTACATGTAATCCGCTCCTTCAACATATATAAGGAGGGGCAGGGCACCCCAAGGGGGAAAAATAATCTTAGGGCTAGACATAACTGTGAGAGCCAGTTTACGGCGACTCCCTCGTGAGCATAATGAGACCTAGCCACAAACAGCATGTAGGGTTATTATCGGATGATTTTTCCCGGTGCCCGAAGCTGTCTAAATCATTGTCTTGTGTTGCGTCTCTCGATTCCACTCAACCCCTCTCAAGCTACCACATAGATGCGTTGGCCTCACAACTAAGTCCTCACACTAGGACATCTGACGTGACAATTCCACGACAACATGCAAGTGTTGATGAAGCCACTGAAGCCCGGTCAAGCCCCAAGGACCAAATTCCTCGTGAAGGAATTGCAGTATGTGCCTCGGACTGTCTATCGCATTCTGACGAAGACATTGAGTCCAATCCAAGGCCACGACTCGAATGATGAAGAGGTCGTTGGCATCATGAAGAATCTTCTTTTCAACATCATTCATGGCATTCTTGTCAACTACCATGATTTCTTCATGAGGACTCTGGCCAATGTTGCATTATCTCCATTTGAGTTGGATTATGAGATTCCTCAGAACAAGGTCTTCACTCAACTACAAGGCTGATTTTCAAAATCATCTCAGCTACTTGCCCCCCATTGAAGTCCTCAAATGGACATTTTCCTCAGCTGATGAAAAGGGCAAGGCCACTGCTATTATTGATGAAGACATTCGTCCATTGGATGGTCAGTTTTGCAAAGCTGCATCTTACTCCACCAATGATGACTCTGCCACTCATGACTCCGCCGCAAATGCTTCAAAGCAAAATCCTCAAGGCACAGCTCCAAGGGTGATGACTAATCATGAGCTTCTCCTCAGTCTTCACCAGAAGGTCGATCGCAACCACAAATTGGTTAAGTGTCAGTTTGGTTCAATTCTTCACAACATGACTGCTACACACAATGCAGTGAAGAAAAAACATTACTACCTCCATGAAGTCTTCGTTCACACCTGGGCTATTCTATCACATCTTTGTGGTGAAGAAGATCTCAAGCAGGACTTTGAATGGTCACAGCCACAAGCGAAGAAATTCAAGAAAGTCAAAGTTCCCTCCTTGGTGGCCAGCTCATATTCTTCATCGCGCGACACAGATGAGCATGAAGATTTGGACGACACTGCCGCAGGCCCTACTACAACAACCGACCCCGGCAACGCTGACGCTCCTGCATCAATATGATATTCTTCAGGGGTGTTAGTCCTCATTTTTTGATCCTTTTGGTCATTCGATGACAAAGGGGGAGAAATTTGAGTTAGTCTTCAAGCGGGTCTACATATATGGGCATTTTTTTGCTAAGTTACAACTCTCGTTCTTTTGAAGACTTTGCTGGATCGAGTTGTAAACTTAAACCCGATGGTGGTCTGATACTTTTGTTGTGTTCTTCTGCATGTTAATTCCTCATATATGTAATGCATGCATGCTGAATTACATCAGTCACCATATTTCATCATGCATTTCAAATTCTTCATATCATATGTTAAATGTGTGTATGAATTACAAGATATAGGGGGAGATCTCCATGACTCTACTCTTCAAGTGTGCATTGCTTCTAAAGCAAATTCCTCACTATGCACATCTTCAGGGGGAGTTCTTCTATATCTTGCAATCAAATTCCTCAATATCAGTATTTACACTTCATATGTTTTATCCCCGTTGAAAACTTAACCTATATTGTCATCAATCACGAAAAAGGGGGAGATTGTAAGTGCATCTTGTTCCCCTTAGTGATTTTGGTGTATTGAAGACTTATAGGTTAAGAAACTAATATGTTTGTGAGTGTACACAGGTCTATAAGTCTATGAGGAGTTTGATATTTACAAAGAAAGTCGACCCCTAAAAATGAATGTCTTCAACTGAAGACTTTGGATTTTTGAAGACTTTGAAAGTGAAGAAATTGGTGTGACCCTGAAGACTTGGATTTTATGCGAGGAACATGAAGTGTGAAGACTTTTGTTTTTGTAGTTTCATTTTCTCTTTCTTGAGTCATAGGAAACACCGTACTGTTAAAGGGGGTCGAGGAAATACTAAGGAAAATTTTCCAAGTGATGCTCAAATCAAAATCCTACACTTACCAATCCCTTCGAGTGAAGCCATTGGAAATCTCATACAGTTCAATCAATTTCTTCAGTGACAGTGTCGGTGTTCTGGGAACGGGGGTCCCCAGACTTGCCTGCCTGCGGCCCACGGCGTGGCTCTGCAAGAGGGCCCGTACGGCCCATCTTCACCAATGAGCACTCAAGACCCTCGCGAGGGGCCAAGCCTCGCGAGGCGGATGATGCAAGACCTCCTCGGGAGCGGCCTCACCAGGCTGGCTCGCGAGGGGCGGAGAGTTCAAGGCAAGGCAAACCTCGCGAGGTTCTCATGACGTGAGCTATGACGACCAAAGCCAGGCGGGCGCCAGCACGCACAGTGTCCTTGTTTCCACTTTGGTGCTAAGGAGGCAAGCACAGGTGAGGAGTTCTGAGGCATCAGGCAAAGGTTTCCATATCGGTGCAACGAGACCAAGACCAGTAGGACGGTAAGACGGAGGTCACCGTGGAGCCCAAGACGGCGTCACCACCAGAGCCTTTGGCAGGCGAAGACTACTTTTGTCAGGATAAGCTATACTAGCTGTCACCTTCAAATTGGCCATTGTGGGATCCCTTCCCGCTCAATATTTGGAAAGAGGACCGGGGCCTCTATAAATAGGACTAGCCACCACAGTAGGAGGCAGCTGGAACTGACCTTGAGGAATCCTCACCCACACAAAGCACAAGAACACCTCTCCTCAGGAGGCTGTTCTTCCCCTTGTACTGTTCATCCTCAGCCCAATAGGCAATCCACCACCACCACACTGGAGTAGTGTATTACACCACAATGGTGGCCCGAACCAGTATAAATCTTGTGTCTCATGTGTTGTGAGTTCGTCGTGCCTAGCCTAGAGATCACGAAGTGTGTGAGAGCATGATCTGTGAGGGAGAGATCTCGCGCGCACCCCAGAGTTCGAACCTTGAGGGTTTTGCCGGAACCCGAAATCCGACATTTGGCCCGCCAGGTAGCGGTGCGCCGAAGTTTTCCTTCCGTTGATACTCTACGCCGCCGCTGCGCTCCGCTCTCATGGCAAGCGCAGTTCTTCCCACTCCAGCGACCGATGCCAGCGACGGGGCCAGGGGGCTCCGAGCCCTTGCTCCCGCCTTGCGGCGGGTGCAGTGGCCACCCAAGTTCAAGCCGGACATGCCGCGCTACGACGGCGCGGCGGACCCGTCGGCTTTCCTGCTGGCCTATGAGGAGGCCGTCCTTAAGGCCGGGGGCGACGACAAGGTCATGGCCAACTGGTTTCCCATGGCCCTCACTGGCGCACCGCGTGCCTGGCTGGTCAACCTCCCCGGATCCACGGTGGCATCTTGGGAGGAGCTGCGCGGTCTCTTCGTTGCGCACTATGCGGCACCGGCGCACCATGCGGTCGCGGCCCTCCTCGGCGGCTCGCAAGCACCGCCCTCAGATCGTCACATCAAGCCGTTCCTTCACCAGATTGGCGCCACCTCCAAGCGCCTGGGGGCTCCGCCGGGCTGGGCCACGCCCGAGGCCGACCTCACCTTCGACTCAGAGGACCACCCCGTCACCACCGCCGGCTCGGGCATGCTCCAGATGCTTTGCACGCCCACCATCTGCAACATGGTCGTCACCAAGACCCTCATCGACGGCGGCGCTGGCCTCAACGTGCTCTCCGTGGAGGCCTTCAGCCTTCTTCACGTACCACTCGAGCGGCTCCGCCTTAGCAAATCTTTCTCAGGAGTTGGCGGCGGCACCGCCCACTCCCTGGAACAAATCCGCCTTCCTGTCACCATCGTCACGCGCGATAACTACCGCACCGAGCTGGTCGACTTCGACATCGCCTGCATCAGCCTCTCGTACAACGCCGTCCTCGGGTACCCGGCTCTGGCCCAGTTTATGGCAGCAACCCATCCGGCTTACAACGTCATGAAGATGCCTGGGAGCAAGGGCGTCCACACCGTCGAGGGGAACACCAAGTAGGCTCTGCTGGCGCTCGAGCTTGCTTCCAAGACCGCCCGCGGTGGCGCAGCCCGCCGGCGCGAGCGCCTCCGAGGCCAAGGGAGCCGCACCAGCCAAGAAGAAGCAGCTGTTCAGCCAAGACAAGGCAGAAACCAAGCAGGTGCCGGTCGATGAGGACGGGTCCTTAGGAGCCACCTTTACCATAGGTGCCGACCACGACCATGACAAAGAGGAAGTGTTGGTGAAGTTCTTGCACGCAAACAAGGAGATATTCGCATGGGAATCCAAGCAGCTGGTGGGGGTCCCGAGAGAGGTGATTCAGCATCACTTAAAGGTGTGCCCAAATGTATGCCATGTGAAGCAGCAGGCGAGGCGACAGTCCACGGAGAAGCAGGCCTCCATCCTCCAAGAAACCCACAAGCTGGAGGCGGCGGGTGCCATTCGCGAAGTTCGGTACTCCGAGTGGCTGGCAAACCCCGTTGTTGTGCCGAAGAAAGGCGGGAAGGAGCGCATGTGTGTCGACTTCAGGAACCTCAACAAGGCCTGCCCCCAAGATCTGTTCCTGCTTCCACGCATCGACCAAATCGTCGACTCCACCGCCGAGTGCGATTTGCTGTGCTTCTTAGATGCGTTCTCGGGCTACCACCAGATCAAGATGGCGGTAGAAGATGTGGAGAAGACCGCCTTCCTGACCCCATGTGGGGTGTACTACTATACTTGCATGCCTTTCGGACTATGCAACACGGGAGCGACCTTCCAGCGGCTGATGCACATCGCCTTAGGGCGGCAGCTCGGGAGAAACGCGGAGGCCTACGTCGACGACATCGTGGTGAAATCTCGGGAGGCGAGAACCTTGATCCAAGATCTGGAGGAGACTTTCGCGAGCCTACGCCAGGTGAATTTACGGCTCAACCCGGAGAAGTGCGTGTTCGGTGTCCCTTCCGGCAAGCTGCTGGGTTTCCTCGTATCCCACAGAGGGATCGAGGCGAACCCAGAGAAGGTCAAGGTAATCGAAGACATGACCCCACCGCAAACCCTCAAGGAGATGCAGAAGCTTGCTGGTCGTGTGACTGCGTTGGGCCGCTTTATCTCCAAGCTGGGAGAGCGTGCCCTACCGTTCTTCAAGCTGATGAAGAAAAAGGGCCCATTCGAGTGGACTCCGGAGGCGACCAAGCGTTTCAAGACCTCAAGAGATACCTGACTAGCCCGCCAGTGATGGTGACGCCTCGACCCCTCGAGCCCTTGGTGCTCTACCTGTCTACCACACCCCACTCCGCCAGCGCAGCGCTGGTGGCCCTCAGAGATGAGCGCCAGATCAAGGGCCCGCTAGGTGGAACCACCCAGCCGGACGAAGCGGTGCGACACCAAGGTGAAGCTCTTGAAGCAGCAGCTGCTTCAGCGGACCACCAAGCCCCTGAAGCCAAAGCCCTCGAAGAGACACCTCAGCGCCCGGAAGCCGAAGACTTCGTAAGCTCTCCCGCCCTCGTCGAGCACCCGATGTACTTCGTCAGCACAGTGCTGCGGGATGCGAGCGCACGATACCCCATGCCTCAGAAGATCCTACTCGCGCTCCTGGTGGCCTCGCGCAAGCTGCACCACTACTTTCAAGGTCACCCCATTAAGGTTGTCTCGGCTTACCCACTAGAAAGAGTGCTGAGGATCCCCAATGCTGCCGGGCGAGTCGCTGAATGGAACATCGAGCTGCAGGCATTTGACTTGGAGTTCAGCACGACTAGGGTCATCAAGGGGGCTGCGCTCGTAGACTTTGTGGCGGAATGGATCGAAGCCCCAGAGCTCGAACCAGACGAGAACCAATCCCTGTCTCCAGGGAGCGAAGCGCCGGACGGCTGGGTCATGTACTTCGACGGCGCGTTCTCATGCCAGGGTGCAGGGGCTGGAGCGGTGCTCATCTCACCCGCCCAGGACAAGCTCTACTACGCCGTGCAGCTCTGCTTCCAGTAGGGCGAGAAGGTCTCCAATAACGTAGCAGAGTACGAGGGCCTCATAGCTGGCCTCAGGCTGCGATGGCCCTGTGGGTGAGGCGTCTCACCATCAAGGGCGAATCGCAGCTCCTCGTCAACTTCTCCAACAAGGTATACGAGCCAAGGACGAACACATGGAGGCATACCTCGCGGAGGTGCGCAAGATGGAGAAACAATTCTCGGGTCTGGAATTACAGCATTTGCCCCGTGGCACCAACAAGGAAACCGACGACATCGCCAGAAGAGCATCCAAGCGGCCCAAGAGCCTAGCATCTTTGAGGAGTGGCTCTTCAAGCCATCAACAACGCCACCGCTCTCAAGAACAGCGCTGCCTCGCGAGGAGCTCCCTCAACCGCCTACCTCAGGAGCCCCGGCCTGCGGCCCGATCTCGGGAGCACGCTTGCTCTTGGCGCTCGAACCTCAGGAGGGGTGCTGGATCAAGGAATTCAAGGAATACCTGACGTGAGGGACGCTACCGGAAGAGGAGGAGGACATGGAGCGTGTGGCCCGACAAGCCACGGCGTACTGCATCAGGGACGGTGAGTTATACCGGAAGCGGCCAAATGATGTTTCCTTACGTTGCATCTCTAGGGAGCAAGGAAGAGAGCTGCTAGCTGACATACACGGCGGGGACTGCGGGCACCACTCGTCGTCGCGAACCCTCGTCGGCAAGGTGTTCCACAGCGGATTCTTCTGGCCTACGGCGCTCAATGACACTGCTGAGTTGGTGAGGTCCTGCGAGGCTTGCCAGTTCCACGCCAAGCAGATTCATCAGCCGGCTCAGGGCCTCCAGACCATCCCACTCTCATGGCCGTTCGCGGTCTGGGGGCCAGATATCTTGGGCCCGTTCCCTCAAGCGCCTGGGGGCTACTGCTACCTCTACGTCGCCATCGACAAGTTCACAAAGTGGGCGGAGGTGGAAGCCGTCCGCACCATCCCAGCTGGCTCCGCGGTCAAGTTCATCAAGGGTCTCATGAGCCGTTTCGGGGTCCCTAACCGCATCATCACCGACAACGGCTCACAGCTCACTAGTAATCTCTTCAAAAAGTATTGTGCTAACCTTGGAACGCAGATCTGATACGCTTCGGTGGCGCACCCTAGGAGCAATGGTCAGGCCGAACGCGCCAACGCAGAGGTCCTGAGGGGCCTCAAGACCAGGACCTTCAAGAAGAAGCTCGAGGCCTGCGGCAGGGGCTGGCACGACGAGCTCCAGTCTGTGCTGTGGTCCATCCGCACCACCACCACGAAGCCAACGGGCAAAACCCCGTTCTTCCTCGTCTACGGGGCAAAAGCGGTCCTCCCTCACGAGGTCAAGCATCGCTCCGCACGGGTCCTGGCTTTTGATGAAATGCAGCAGGACACCACGCGGGGGATGGACCTCGTGCTGGGGGAGGAACGCCGCCGCGAAGCTACACTGCGGTCGGCAAGGTATCAGCAGGAGCTGCGGCGGTACCACTGCCGCAACATCCACCCAGGACACTCGAGGTGAGAGATCTTCGCGCGCACCCCAGAGTTCGAACCTTAAGGGTTTTGCCGGAACCCGAAATCCAACAGGCAGAGACGAAGTTCTTCTGGTCTCTAAGGAATTTGTTCTGACTGAGGAGTTAGGAATTCGCCAGTGTGGATTGCCTACAAGTGAGGAACATGATAGCCCTGAGGAATTTGATAGTCAAATTTCCGACCGTTGCTGTGCTACACGCCAGCTGTCCCAAAATATCTACCCACCTAACAATCATATCATTGAAGGGCATTTATGTCTTATCATGTCGGGCTGCTCCCTAGGCTATAAATAGCCGCCCCCTACAACCACTAGCTGTTTGACTGCTCTGAGAGAAACTGACACTTGTCATTTGAGAGCATCCCATCCTCTGAGGACTTTGAGCGAAAATCATCAAGTGAGGAAAACCCAAACCCAAACACCTACAACCCAAAGTATTGAGCATCACTGAAGAGATTGATCCTGCGTGGATCCGACGCTTGTTACCTTTGAAGACTGTGCATCTTCCAGATAGTTAGGCCTCATGGTCTAGAGCATCCAAGAGGAAACTGTGGATCACCGAGTGACCAAGTTTGTGAAGGTTTGGAAGTAACCTGAAGACTTACCACGAGTGATTGGGCGAGGTCTGTGTGACCTTAGCTCAAGGAGAATACGGTGAGGACTGTGTGTCCTAAGGTTTAAATACCTAGCCGCTCCAACCAGACGTACAACTGTCACAGCAGTTGGAACTGGTCTACCAAATCACTGTCTTCACCAAGCCTACTGGTTCTATTTCCTCAACTCTTTCATTTCCTCATTACTGTGTTGTGTGCTTGTTCATATCTGTTTGAAGACTTTGACTGAAGACTTTCTCAATTTCCTCAGTTCAATTTCTTCAGTCTGTTTGCCTTCATCCTGTTTATCCTGTGTTTACGCTTTCTGTACTCTGTGCGTGTTTTCATTTCATTATGATGACCATGCTTATGCTCTGCTATGTTTGCATCTGAGTACTTATTTCGCTGCAAGTAGTTCTTCTCATAGGAATTTCCTCACCCTGAAATTCCTAAATGAAGAATTCATAAAAATCGCCTATTCACCCCCTCTCTAGTCGACTTAACGCACTTTGACCACCAAGTGAGGAACTTTGACCTTCTTGAATTTCTTCAACGGAGGCTGAGACCAGTCAAAGTCCTGCTTGAAGCCTATCTGCTTGAGGTCTTCATCACCGTAGAGGTGAGACAATACAACCCAAGTGCGATCAAAAACTTCATGCAGGTACTAATGGTTCTTCTTCATAGTGTTTTGCGTGATTGTCATGTTCTGAAGAATTGAAGCAAACTGATGCTTGACCAACTTCTGGTTGCGATCGACCTTCTGATGAAGACTGAGGAGAAGCTCACTATCAGTCATCACTCATGGAGCAGTGGCTTGAGGAATTTGCTTTGAAGCATTTGCGGCAGTATCATGTGTGGCAGAGTCATCATTGGTGGAATAAGATGCAGCGTTGCGAAAGTGTCCATCCAATGGACGAGTGCCTTCATCAGTAACAACAGCCTTTCCCTTCTCATCAGATGAGGAAATGGTCCGTTTGAGGACTTCTATTGGGGGCAAATAGCTGAAATGATTTTGAAAATCAGCCTTGTAATGAATTGAAGACCTTGTTCTGATGAATCTCATAATCCAGGGAGCATAAGGCTTCAACTCAAACGGCGACACAGCTACATTGGCCAAAGTCCTCATGAAGAAATCATGGTAGTTGATAGGAACACCATGTATGATGTTGAAAAGAAGATTCTTCATGATGCTAACAACCTCTTCTTCATCAGAGTTGTGGCCCTTGAACGGACTGAGGGTTTTGGTCAATATCCTGTACACTGTCCTTGGCACATAGAGCAGTTCCTTGATGAGGAATTTGGTCCTTGGAGCTTGGCCAGGCTTCAAAGGCTTCATCAGCACTTGCATCAGGTGATCTAAGAGTTCAGGGTCAGTGTAGATGAGCCTTGCACCTTCAACAGGAGGACTCACTGGGACAGCATGAAGCAATTCAGAGGCCGGTGCTTTGTAGTGAGTATTTTCTGTCATCCAATCCAATACCCATGAATTCACATCTTCGACGTTGCCAGTGATGGGCAACGTCACAAAGAACTGAAGAATGAGTTCTTCATTCCAGTCGCAGATGTCAGTGCAGAAGTTGAGCAGCCCAGCGTCATGAAGAACACTGAGGACTGGGGTGAAGCACGATAGAGACTCTATGTCCACATGAGGAATTTGCTCATGGTCAAAGATCTTGTCTTTATCAAACAACAGCGAGGAATAGAAGTTCATCTGTCTAGCAGTCCAAAAGCGCTTGCGACGAAGTCGAGCAGCATCATAAGGATTGTAGTCAGTGAAGAAAATATGCTCATTGAAGAAGTCTCCAGCCTTGAACTTCTGCCTCTTGGAGTTAGGATTCTGTGGCTTGGGCTGAAGATTTGCAGTTGATGTCTTAACAACCTCTTGAGGTATAGCCACTGGAGCCACAGGCTGAGGAATTTCAGCGGTATTGTCATCAGCAGCCTTGGCCTCCATTTCTTCAGCAACATTTACATCAACGCTAGTGGCTGGAACTTCTTCAAGAACAGTGAGAAGAGAAGCTTGTCGCCCTTCAGAGCGCGTGAATTTCTTCAGTTTGGATAGGGGACCAAGGAATTTGTTGCAGAGGGGTGTAAAGTGGTGAATTGGGGTGATGACTTTCCTAGTAGTCATCATTCAGAATTGGCATTGTACACCCAATATCTACATCTTCATCTTCATCATCTATTTCTTCAACACCTGCCTCTTCAGCTGTGAACTGAGGCATGGGCGATGATACCAGTGGAGTTGAAGTGACATTGTCCACTTCAATTTCTTCATCAATCTGCTCTAACGTAGCAGCAGAAGGATCTTCTTCATCTGATTCACTTGGAATCAGATATTCCTCACCAAAGGGAACAATCTCCTTTGATGGCATGCTTGATAGAGGAACAACATCTATGGGATTTTCATAAGAGCTTGTCAAAGTCTTCACTTTCTTTGGAGCTGCAGACTCTGAGGAAGCTAATGCTTTCCTTTTCTTCACAGCTGCTCGCTCCACAGCCTTGGTTTTCTTTGCTTCTGATGCAGAAGGAAGGTTGATGCATGTCAATGGTGCAGGAGGAGCAGAGGAAATTGGTGCAATTTCTTCAGGCGCAACTGATGCAGTTGCCCTGGCATGTTTAGTTTCTTCAGGCACAGTAGCAGATGCTTCAACTAACCTGGCTTGTTCTTCAGGCGCAACACTAAAGGTTGCCCTGACAGTTTCTTCAACGGCTGGAATATCTTCATCAGCCCTGGTGCTTTCAGAACCATCAACAGCCTGATTTTCATCAGCTGCGCTTGCATGTTCTTCAGCTGGCTGTGCAGATGCTTCAGCCTGAGGAATTTCAGGTTGCGTTGAGGCTGCAACATTTGAGGTGAATCCCTTTGCCATTCTGACGAATCTGACCTTGGGACCCAGCCAATCTGCATGGTATGCGTCAAATTCATCACTGAGTGCTTTGATCTCAGTTTGGATGGCCAAAAGTTCATCAGTTGTCATTTTTACAACATTATTCTTCAGAAAACGCTCCTTCTTGTACTGAGCTTTCTTCAGTTGCCTGGCCTTTTCAAACCTCCATTTTTCTTCGCCTATGAAGGCTGTCAACATGTGACGTTGGCCAGGTGTGAGATTGAACTCAGGCATAGGAGTGTTGGGTCCTTGTGCCAGAGGTCAATGAAGTCAAGGATCAACTTGGGATCCAGCAGAAGAGGCACATTGCTGCCTTTGGCTCTAGCGGCCCTTTGTTGTCTGTCTCTGATGATTTCTGCTAATTCCTCGTAATCAACTTTGTCTTCACTAGACGGCACATGGAAGGCAACCTGCTTCTTGTGAGGACTTGGCCTTGTGCCTCGTCTAGCAGTGGCCTTTGTCTTCAGCAAAGTTGGACCAGTTGATGACTGAGGAGGAGCTGAAGAACTTGTAGATGCTCCTGAAGCAATAGAGATACAAGTGGTCCTTTGGCAAGAGGCGAGATGCGCAGGTGCCGAGGACTTTGCAACAGCAGCTGAAGGTCTTGCAACAGTAGATACTGGAGCTGCTTGAGGAATATGCAGTGAGGGCTTGGATGAGCTTGGCCGTGAGGGCATTGCTGAGGAAGTGGGCTTGTGAGCAGGCTTCTTAGGCATAGCCTTCTTGGGCTTGCTAGCAGAGGCCTCAGCAGTGGCAGCAACAGAATCTTCATTGAATTTCCTCACTGCTTCTTTGGCCATTTTGGCCAACTTGGCTTGCCGCTTAGCCCATTCATTAGGAAAGTCCTCACCACGCTTGATGCTAGTGGGATCAGCAACTTGGCATGGTGCCAATGGAGGTCTTGGGCAAGGAGGGTGTAAGGCGAATTTCTTTATGTACTTCGGAGTTACATATCTGTACTCCCCCCATTCCCGTGCCCATCTCCTCTCTATCATCTGAATGCGCACCTTGCGCTGATTTTTGTTCTCCTTGCCATGTTTGGCTTCATTGGGAGTACAGTATTCTGCATAGATATCATCAGGTATCTCAAAAGCAGTATTCACTTATTGTCTCTTGCCTCCCTTTTGAGGTCTCTTGCCATCATCCATTTTCTTCAGCTTAGGATTTTTAACAATAGAATTCTCTGACGAGGTATGCAATTTGTCTTCAAGAAATGCTGCAAATGAGTTAAGTTGATGAGAACCTAGAGATTCAACGGCGGACATGTGTACCTGTGAACAGAGTATAGGTGCGAAGAATTTGGAGAGGTCATATGCGTTCTCAGAAGTTTTTCAAAAGTAACAAGTTTGAGGAATATGACCAGGAATGTCTTGAGGAATTTCACTAAGCGTTCTTTGACTTAGGTTCCAGAGTTGTATAGATTGAAAATCCACACAATTGAGGAATCTTGAAGAAAAACGTTGCTTAGAGAAACAAATGAAGAACCGATGCATGTGTGGTGTTTAAGAGTGTGGAAGTTGAAGAATAAACACCTTTTGAAGATTTTGTGGAAATCATCAGAATCAACAAGGGCAGTAAAAATAGATTTTATTTACCCTTGACGAAGAACACGACGAACTGAGAGTAGAAGTTGAGAAGTTCGTCCGTCCAGATCTTCCACGCCCTAACTTGGCGGCGGAAGACAGCTACGGCGGCGGCGGAGTGAAGATTTCGGCGGTCGGCGCGAGTATGACGGCGACGAGGTCGAGGCAGTGAAGCTCTTCCTCACCGGCGACGATGGAAGTAGCAGCGGTGCTAGGTCAGAGAGCTCGAGCGAGGGGAGTGAGGTCGAGCGGGGTAAATGCGGTCTGAGGAGGGTGAGGGGTATTTATAGCCGAGGTGAAAAACCGCTCGTCCGAGGAAAATGGATGAACGTGCCCCTGACCCTTCTGATCCTAGCGACATGTGTCAACCACGTACTGTGAAGTGGAGATTGTGTTAGATTGTGGGTGAATAGAATAATCTCATCGTGGGATGTGGAACGATTTGAGCGGCAAAAGCCGAAAATTGAGATAAGAATATTTTAAAGCTTCGTTCGCAAATTCTTCAGCTGATAAGGACACAATGAAGATTTTGAATGGGTTTAAAATAGAACGCACATTAAGAATTTGTGAATAGACTGGGTTGAGTTTAGCATAGAGGGGGACGACTCCGATCACATTCACTTAGCAGAAAAGTCAACTTGAAGAATTAGCAATAAGTGAATGCTGTAGAGGACTGAAAACTCAAATATATATATATATATATATGTGTATATATATATGTATATATATATATAGTCAATGAAGAACACAGTCGGAAAGAGTGCAGACATTGAAAAGTGGAAGAATTTGAACAACTGAGGAATTTCAAAAACTGGAGAAAAACTCAAATTGAAGGTTTTCAACTTTTGTTGGTGGCGTGACCCACGGTATAGGAATGATGATTTCAGACGCCGCGTACAATTGTTGTAGGGCTCTGAGAATCAAATTCTTTGTTAATTTCTTCACACATAGAGGGTTAGTCTTCTTTGATTGAAGAAAAATGTTACTTCGTGTGTTGCACATCTAAGTCATTAATTTTGGATAAGTGTTAGGATGTGTGTCCTTTCCAAAAGACATTCGAAGATTCTAAGATATTTAGCTCACACCGCAACTTGCTAAATCTCTTCTCATCCAAGGGCTTTGTGAAGATATCGGCTACCTGTTCTTCAGTCTTCACGTTCTCAATAGAGATGTTGCCCTTCAACACATGATCTCGAAGAAAATGATGACGAATCTGGATGTCCTTTGTCTTCGAGTGCTGAACAGGGTTATGAGCAATCTTGATGGCACTCTCATTGTCACATTAGAGAGGCACATTCTTCACATTGATGCCGTAGTCCTTGAGGGTTTGCTTCATCCATAGAAATTGAGCACAGCACGAACCAGCAGCAATGTACTTAGCTTCAGCAGTAGAGAGTGATACGCAGTTCTGCTTCTTCGAGGACCAACATACTAAGGAACGTTCGAGGAAATGGCATGTGCCTGATGTTGACTTGCAGTCCAAATGATCACCAGCATAGTCAGAGTCTAAATATCCAATGAGACCAAAAGCCGAGCCCTTGGGGTACCATAATCCAAGCGTTGGAGTGTGAGCTAGATATCGAAGAATATGCTTCACAGCCTTATGGTGTGATTCCTTCGGTGTAGCTTGAAAACGAGCACACATGCAAACACTAAGCATAATATCTGGCCTAGATGCACATAGATACAATAAAGAGCCAATCAGGAGCGGTATACCTTTTGACCGAATTCAATACCATTTTCATCAGTGCATAGATGGCCATTTGTGGGCATAGGGATTTTGACGCCTTTGCAATCTTGCATGCCGAATTTCCTCAACACATCCTTGAGGTATATCTCTTGAGATATGAAGATGCCATTGCGTTGTTGACGAATTTGAAGACCTAAGAAGAATTTCAACTCTCCCATCATAGACATTTGATATTCCTCACTCATCATATAGGCAAATTCGTCACTGTAACGTTGGTGAGTACAGCCAAAGATAATATCATCAACATATATTTGGCACACGAATAATTCATCATCATAGGTTTTGGTGAAAAGAGTTGGGTTAAGCGAACCGGGTTTGAAGCCTTTCTTCATGAGGAATTCATTCAAAGTATCATACCACGCCCGAGGGGCTTGCTTGAGGCCATAGATGGCCTTATTGAGTCTACAGCCTTTGTCAGGATGCTTTGGATCTTCAAAACCTGGGGTTTGAGCAACATATACTTCTTCCTCAAGCTTACCATTGAGGAATGCACTTTTCACATCCATTTGATATAAGATGATATTATGATGGTTAGCATAAGCAAGCAATATGTGAATAGCCTCAAGTCTAGCAACAGGTGCAAAAGTTTCATCGAAATCAATTCCTTCAACCTGTGTGTAGCCTTGAGCTACAAGCCATGCCTTATTCCTCACCACAAGGCCATTTTCATCTTGCTTGTTGCGGTAGATCCATTTGGTGCTGATGATATTGTGCTTGTGTGGGTCTGGTCGCTTGACAAGTTCCCAGACATTGTTCAGCTCGAACTGATGTAATTCCTCTTGCATGGCTTGAATCCACTCAGGCTCCAGAAATGCCTCATCTACTTTGGTGGGCTCTGTGATAGACAAAAAATCAAAGTTCCCACAAAAGTTAGAAAAATGTGAAGCCTTTGAGCGTGTGAGAGGACCTGGTGCTTTGATGTCGTCGATGATTCTCTCAATCTACACTTCATTTGCAACGCGATGATGAGCGGGTTGACGACGTTGAGTTGGCTCAGCATTTTCTTCAGAGCCATTTTCCTCAGGTGCACCAGCATGATGTTCCTCACGTTCTGGAATGACTTCTTCAGCAGATTCTTCGGTAGGAATTACATCCTCAACAGCCTTGAACTTAATGGATTCCTCAAGTGACATTTCATCTAGCATAGGAGGTAGGTGCTCTCCTTGCGAGCCATTAGTTTCATCGAACTGCACATCTACAGTTTCAACAACCTTGTGGTGAACGGTGTTGAAGACTCTGTAGGTGTGCGAGTCCTTTCCGTAACTAAGCATAAAACCTTCATGTGCTTTCGGTGCAAATTTAAAATTGTGATGAGGATCTCTAATCCAACATTTAGCACCGAAGACTGAAATAACTCACATTGGGTTCTTGTTAGTGAGGAGTTCATATGAGGTCTTTTTGAAGAATTTGTGAAGATATACCCTGTTGATGATGTGGCACACAGTATCAATTGCCTCAGGCTAGAAATGATGAGGCATCTTGTATTCATCAAGCATAGTGCGAGCCATCTCAACAAGAGTCCTGTTCTTGCGCTCCACGACGCCATTTTGCTGAGGAGTATAAGGAGCAGATAACTCATGAGTAATACCAAGTTCATCAATATAGTCATCAAGACCAGTATTCTTGAACTCGGTGCCATTGTCACTTCTGATGTGCTTGATCTTCACACCAAATTTGGTTGAAGCCCTCGAGGAAAATCGTTTGAAGACTTCCTGCACTTTAGTTTTGTAAGTGATGATATGCACCCATGTGTAACGAGAATAGTCATTAACAATAACAAAGCCATATAAAGATGCAGCATTTGTGATAGTGGCATAATGAGTAGGGCCAAAGAGATCCATGTGAAGCAATTCAAATGGACGAGTGGTAATCATGATAGTCTTTGAGGGATGCTTGGCCTTGGTCATCTTTCCTGCTTCACAAGCTCCACCCAGGTGATCCTTGAGGAATTTGACACCCTCGATGCCAATGACATGCTTCTTCTTCGCGAGCGTGTGCAAGTTCCTCATGCCAGCATGACCAAGTCATCAATGCCATAGCCAGCCTTCTGAAGCTTTTGCAAGTAGACATGTGGCAGGTTGTGGACCTGTAGAGAAGTCAACAATATACAAGTCTCCTCTCCTAAAGCTTTCGAAGACTTTGGAATGGTCAGGTTCCATGATCACAACACAGCGATACTTGCCAAAGAGAACAACCATATCAAGATCACAAAGCATTGAGACAGACATGAGATTGTATCCTAAGGACTCGACAAGCATGACTTTGTCCATGTGTCGATCCTTTGAGATCGCAACCCTACCTAGACCCAATACCTTGCTTTTGCCTTTGTCAGCGTAGGTGATATGCTTCAGATGCGATGGAGATAAAGCAGTGTCCTTCAATAAGTTCCTGTCACCAGTCATGTGATTTGTACATCCACTGTCGAGGACCCACTCAGTAGCTTTGGGTTGATCATCCTGCAGATGAATTAGTGCATCTTACGAACTCATATACTTCATCAGTGAAGAATGTGACATTAAATTCATCAGATCAATTTCATCGAGCAATAGAACAGATATAGCAGTATGAGGATGTGAGAAATTAAAATTCATTTCTTCATGATTAGCGTGCGTCCTTTCAAGCGTATTCAGGTCTCCAGCAAATTCTTCAGACGTTTAAGTTCGTCTGGAGACCTGACCCTGCATAAGAGATTAGTTCTTTTTGTTCACCACCCACATTTGGATGGGTGGCAAAGAGTTCATCATTCTGCGAGCTCCATACGAGAAACGTGGCATAGAAGCCAGTCCACTTCGTATCACATAAGAGGGGTTAGAGCAAGCATATGAATAAGCAGAGAAATTCTTCGAGGACTTAAGAACATAATGATTTGAAGAATAATGCACATATTCATAGCCCTTAGGCTTTCCCTGCAAAATAGAAGTGTTAGCACGATGATGTTCATATGAGGACTTTGGTCCATATGAGGAATTTGATTCACATGAGGGATTTGGTCCATATGAGGACTTGGATCCATATGAAGACTTTGGTCCATATGAAGAATTTGATCTGGGGTTCCTATTCTTCACAGGTGGTGTCATGATGACATTCACCTGAAGACTTTCAAGGCACCTTTTGGGAACCCAGATTTTCTTCATAGGGGGACCGTTCCTGCAGTTAGTGCCAACACATGTAGCAAATTCTTCACCATTCTGATTTTTGAACAGTTTATAGTTGGAGTCGAATGACTCAACAGAAGAATATGAAGATTCACATGTAAAGCCAGATAAAGTGGATGGATCTATGGGAGGTCCCATTGCAGCAACCCATGAGGTTCTGGGATATTGCTCAGGTTTCCAGTAGGTCCCATCAGCATTGAGTTTCCTCTCAAAGCCAATACCCTCTTTCCTAGGGTTCCTGTTGAGGATCTGCTCTTTAAGCACATCACAAAGAGCCTGATGCCCTTTGAGGCTTTTGTACATGCCTGTCACATACAATTCCTTCAGCCTTGCATTGTCAGTGCTACTAGTAGCATCCTCAGATGAGGAATTTATGATAGCAGAGACAGTTGAAGAATTTACAGCAATAGAAGCGTTTGAACTTTCAAGTGAAGAATTAGCAGATTCACGTTCAATGCATTTCAAACATGGTGGAATGAATTCATCCTGAGCGGCACTGATCTGTTGAGCAAGCAATGAATGACGCTCCTTCTGAAGAGCTTCATAACTCACCCTTAGCTTTTCAAGATCTTGCTTTCTTTGAAGTAATTCATAAGAAAGCTTCTCATGATCAGATAAGAGAGTGTTATGATGACTTTGAAGGTTATCAAACTTAGACTGAAGTCTCTGAAGATTATCAGTCAGAGCTTGAGTTCAATCCATTTCTTCACCCTACAGGTCATCGCTTTTGTCTAGCATATTTTGAACCTTTTCAAAAGCGTTTTGTTGTTTCACAGCAATCTTCGCAAGTTTAGACTAGCTAGGCTTGAGGTTTTCATCAGATTCATCCTCACTTGATTCAGAGGAGGGATATTTGAGTACCTTGGCACCCTTTGCCATGAAGCATAGGTGGGAGCGTAGTCATCATCGCCGTAGTCAACAGTGTTGGGGAAGTCATTTTCCTCAGAGTTGAAGATGGACTTGCTGACGAACGCGATTCTTCTCACTACTAGAAAAAGGCCTATTAGTGGCGCACCTATTTATGCCATTAATGGCGCACTATAGGTGCGCCACTATTATCACACCATTAGTAACAAATAGTAATGGCGCACCTCTGGTGCACCATTAGTATCCCAGATAGTAATGGCGCACCTATAGTGCGCCATTACTAACAATTTCTTTTCAATTTTTTTTTCAGAATTTTTTTCAAAAAAATGTTCAATTTTTTTTCGTTTCTTTCTTAATCTCGGGTCACTATGGCTTAATCTCAGGTCAATATGCTTAATCTCAAGTCAAATCACACTCCGTGGTCAAACTTCCCGGAAGGTCACCCATCCTCACACTACTCCAGCCCGAGCACGCTTAACTTCGCAATTCTATCCAACCCCAGCACTAGCTCACTTCATAGACACATATCAATCCTATTAAACCTTGTTGATGTCTATGACTTTGTTCATGTTCATGAGTGTGATGAAATTTTCAAAAAATATTTCAAACTTCCCGGTCATATTACGTATCATAGTTTGAAAAAAAATTCCAAAAAAAATTCGAAACCAATTTTTGTTTCTGTTACTAGTGGCGCACCTAGCAAATGGTGTGCCATTACTAGGTTTGAATTTTTTTCCATTTTCCCCCTCTAGATCTTAAAAGCCCCGTATCTTTCGTTCTGTTAGGTTTTTGGGGATTCTGAAAATCTTCAACGGGGTTCCCATATAAAAAATTCGGATGTAACTTTTCGAGTAATGGCGCACTATCCCCTGGTGCGCCACTGCTAACAATTTTTTTTTCAAAACTAGTAATGGCGCACCACACATCAGGCCCGCCATTAGTAATATGTCAATAATGGCGCACCTGTATCTAGTGCGCCACTGCTATACATGGTGCCCCATTAATGTCCATATTAGCTATAGCCCTTTTCCTAGTAGTGTCTTCTTCGATTCCTACTCCCACTGAGGACAATCAGTAATGTAGTGACCAAGTTTCTTGCATTTGTGGCAAGTTCTCTTCTTGTAGTCACGGGATGATGAATCTGATCTCATGTCATCACTTCTTGAGGATTTACCAAAGCGACCACGCCTTGAGAACTTCTGGAATTTCCTCACGAGCATTGCTAGCTCCTGGCTCAGTTCTTCAGGATCACCAAGGCTGCTACTAGAATCCTCACCTTCAGATTCAGAGGCCGCCTTGGCCTTCCAAGCGCGTGATCTTCCAAAGCTCGGTCCATAGAGATCTGTCTTCTCAGCAAGTTGGAACTCATGAGTGTTTAGCCTCTCGAGGATATCAGCGGGATCAAGTGACTTGTAGTCTCCACGTTCTTGTATCATCAGTGCAAGAGTGTCAAATGAGGAATCAAGCGATCTTAGCAATTTCTTCACCACCTCATGGTCGGTGATTTCAGTGGCACCAAGTGCTTGAAGCTCATTTGAGATGTCAGTGAGGCGATCGAAGGTTTGCTGAACATTTTAATTGTCGAGTCTTTTGAAGCGGTTGAACAGATTGTGAAGAACGTCAACTCGAGAGTCAAGCTGTGTTGAGACTCCTTCGTTGACCTTGGACATCCTATCCCAGATAAGCTTAGCTGTCTCCAAAGCACTCACTCTGCCATACTGCCTTTTGCTCAGATGGCCACATATGATCTTCTTCGCTTGAGAGTCAAGTTGCTTGACTCTCTTCACATCAGCAGCGTTGGTTGTAGGAGTGACGGAGGGAACGCCATTTTCCACAACGTACCAGAGATGATTGTCAATTGCCTCAAGATGCATTCACATCTTATTCTTCCAGTAGGGGTAGTCCGTCCCATCGAAGGTAGAACACCCAGCAGAGACCTTGATCATACTTGTAGTTGACATAACTAAAACTCCATGCGGTTAAACCAAAATCACACAGAACAAGGGATACCTTGCTCTGATACCAATTGAAAGTGTGTTATATCAACTAGAGGGGGGTGAATAGGCGATTTTTACAAATTCGTCACTTAGGAATTTCAAGGCGAAGAAATTCCTAAGCAACGAACTACTTAGCAGCGGAATAAGTACTCAGATACAAGCATAACAGAGCAGTAGCACAGTCATTATGATGAAATGAAAACAAGCACAGAGTACAAGTAGCGTAAACACATGATAAGCAGGCTGAAGACAAACTGATTGAAGAAATAGAATTGAGGAAATGAAAGGGTTTAGTAACTAGAACCAATAGCTCGGTGAAGACAGTGATTTGGTAGACCAGTTCCAACTGCTGTGGCAGTCGTACGTCTGGTAGGAGCGGCTAGGTATTTAAACCTCAGGACACACAGTCCTCACCGTATTCTCCTTGAGCTAAGGTCACACAGACCTCGCCCAATCACTCGTGGTAAGTCTTCAGGTGACTTCCAAACCTTCACAGACTCAGTCACTCGGTGATCCACAATTTCCTCTTGGATGCTCTACCTTTTTACCGTGGAGGGATTGACAACCCCTTTTACCCGTAGGGTTGCAAGTATTTGTTCTTTGTGTGCAGGTACCGTTTACATAGTGTTACTTGGTTCTCCTATTGGATTGATACCTTGGTTTCACAATTGAGGGAAATACCTACCGTAGTTGTGCTGCATCATCCCTTCCTCTTTGGGGAAATACCGACGCAGTTTCCAGCCCCATCAAAAAGAATTTCTGGCGCCGTTGCCGGGGAGACATCATCAATATCTATCAGGTTCCTGATCACAAATATCTTCTCCTTGCAATTTACATTATTTGCCATTTGCCTCTCATTTTCATCTCCCGCACTTCACAAAAAAATTCCTTTTTTATTTGCCTTCTTTTCCATTTGCCTTTTTGCATGTTTTCTTGTTTGCTATCTTTGCTTGTGTTGCCATGTGTCTTCTATTTGCTTGCATCTTAGCTTGCTAAAATTTTATTTATATGGATCCTTATCTACTTGCTAATCTTTTCAAAAGATCCATTTATGATGAACCAATTGCTAGTGAGTTGAGTGCACTTGATTATCTCTATGAAGTTTTGCTTGAAAATCATGAAGTTGAAACTTGTGATGAAACTTGTGATAAAGTCATTCTTGATAGCTCCTTGAATTAAAATCATGATTGCAATGATGTTGTTATAAATTCTATTAATGTTAATTGTGTTAATGTTATGCGAAACCCCAAGCTTGGGGATGATGATTTTGTTATGTCCACTACTTATTGCAATGATCATGATTGGGGTGATAATGCTTCTTATGATCTTTTATTTATGCCTCATGATGAATATGCTATTGGTAATAATGTTTGCAATAATATTGAAAGTGGGTTTGGAAGAGTTGGTAAGGTATGAATATGCTAAGGTAAAAATAATTCCACATATTTGGAGTATGATAAATTTTATGATTTTTTTAAAAGTGGGCTTGGAGAGGTCATGACTTTATTTGATGATAATCCCACTATTTTGGAATAGTGTCAACTTTGCATGCATGTGGATCATGAAGTGCATATTTTATGTGATAGATATATTGTTGAATTTTGTTATGATCTCACATGTAATTATTATGAGAGAGGGAAATATGGTTGTAGAAATTATCATGTTACTAAATTACCTCTAGTTATTTTGAGATTGCTATTGTTTCTTTCTTCTTCCTTGCATGTGCTAGTTTTTACTTGCCATGATAATTTGTTTTCTTATAAAATGCCTATGCATAGGAAGTATGCTTGGCTTAAATGTGTTTTCCACATGCTACATGATGTTCTCTTTGTGTTTCAATTATTATTTTTCATGCGAGCATCATTAAAATTATCAACGCGTAGCTAGGGGCATAAAATGATAGCGCTTATTGGGAGGCAATCCAATGAATAAAATTTATTTTTGCCTTTTTCTTTCTGTTCTTGAGTGTTTGCACAATTATTCTACTGTTATGCTTGTGCTTTTTATGTTTTAGTTAGTGTTTGTGCCAAGTAAAGCCTTTGGCATAGCTTTGGTTGATAGTTGATTTGATCTTGTTGAAAAACAGAAACTTTTGCTTCCAATAATAGAATTGTTAAAATTCATAGAAGCAATGAAAAATTCTTAACTTCTTACAGAAGATTGATATACAAATTTCCCACGTTGTCGTAGTTTTTCAGAATTTTTGGAGTTACAGAAGTATGGTTATAGTTCAGATTACTACAGACTCTTCTGTTTTTGGCAGATTCTGTTTTCTTTGTGTTGTGTGCTTATTTTGTTGAATCTATGGATTGTATCGGGGGGTATAAGCCATGGTAAAGTTGGAATACAGTAGATATAATGCAATAATAAAATATGAATGGGTTTGCAACAGTACTTAGAGTGGTGATTTGCTTTATTATATTAACGGATCTCACGAAGGTTTTGTTAAGTTTTGTGTGATTGAAGTTTTCAAGTTTTGGGTGAGATCACAATGGACGAAGGAATAAGGAGTGAGAAGAGCCTAATCTTGGGGATGCCCATGGCACCCCAAGTTAATATTCAAGGAGAACCAAGCAACTAAGCTTGGGGATGCCCCGGAAGGCATTCCCTCTTTCTTCTAACAACCATCGGTAATTTTACTTGGAGCTATATTTTTATTCGTCGCATATCATGAGTTTTGCTTGGAGCGTCTTGTATTATATGAGTCTTTGCTTGTTTTGATTTTTAGTTTGTGTCATCTATCCTTGTTGGACACACATATTTGAGAGAGCCAAAATTATGCTATGATTTGCTCTGTGTGCTTCACTTCAATTTTTTGAGCTATGGAATTGCTCTAGTGCTTCACTTATATCTTTTTGAGGATGGTGTGCTTTAATATTTTTGAAGAAATGCTCTCATGCTTCACTTAGATTTGTTTGAGAGTTGGTAAATTTTTGAAGAAATTCTCTCATGCTTCACTTAAATTATTTTGAGAGATGAATTTTTTTATGCTCATGTTCTTCACTTAAATTTGTTTGAGCTTGACGAAAGCAATTGCAACATATGAAATTAGTCGCAAAGTAATAGATATTCAAGAGGCATATAATAAAAACTTTCATGAAGATCATTGGACAAAATAAACACTACTGCAGGATGCTGCTAACGCGACACTATGATCAGAGACCCTTTGACAAAATTGTGTGCGATGCATTAATCGCAAACTGTGATGTTAAAAACCTGTCAAAAAAGATGCAAAATGTTTGCGATGGCGGATACATCAAACACGGTTCAGATTTTAGTTGCGTGTGCAATGCTGGGCATACGGTTGATCCATACGAACTGTTTGCGATTAGATAAAACAACAGAAATGGGCAGCCATATCAATGTTTGTGCGATATACGACATATAGTTCGCTCCGATGAACTGCTTTCTATTAGGGAAAGCAACATAAACGGTCAGCTAGATCAAGGTGTGTGTGATATACGACATACAGTTCACTCAATGAACTGTTTTTGATTAGGGATGAGAACCGAAATGGTTCAACTTAACAAGATGTGTGTGATACGCGCCAAACAGGCCTGTAATTGGAAATGTGTGGGAAGACCAGTAACAACTCAGACGATTCCTGTTAACAAGCCGTGTGTGTTGTCAGCAAACGATTGTTGGTATACAGTTGTCAGTGATTGATGAAAACATCACCGACGGGTTCCATTGTTTAGTCCGTGTGCGATGTGATTTGCTCTGTGCGCACAAAATCTACGCTCTGTCTACAGAGCATCAACATATATACTTAAAAAGACAACATTGAAAAACCAAATTAAGCATACAATTACACAAGTGACTACACACATAACATTTCCACACACCAAAGTAAGCAATTACATGCATACTAAACTAGGAGAAATGAGGATCTAATCATATACTTCTTGTTGCGATGACGCTTGCCATTGCGCTGCTTCCGGCTGGATCCCTGGCCGTTTTGGGGAAGGAGGCACTTCCTCATGTCAATGATCTGCCTGCACATCTCATAGCTCGTGTACGCCTCCTTGGCTACGTACACGGCGTGAGCTTAGTCGAGTTTCTCCATCCAGGCCGAGTGCAAGGCACACTTGTCCTTGTTGCGGGAATCCTTTATGTGTATGTAGTAGAGATCGATGATGGCCTCGGCGAGGTGAACCAGTGAGTCCTTCTCATCCTCATTGCTACCCCAGATCTTGTATTGGCCCTGGATCTCGACAAGATTCTGGCAGGCGATGCCCGAATTATTGAGCACCTTTACATCATTGGTGATGTCCACCGTAGCGAACATCTAGTGGGGGTTGTTGACAAACCTGGCGAAATGCTTGCAAGGCCTTCTGGCCAGGCATTAGTGGTAGACGAGGATGTGATTGCGCAAGCACAACTGGGCGATGGCGACCTTGGGCGAGACCTGGCACGGGCGTGGGTGTACTCGATGTCGAACTTGACCACCTTGTACTTCTCCTCAGCAAGCAATAGCTCCATGATGTGGAGGGAGTGCTCCACCCAGACCGGGTTGTTGTTGTACACCACCGAGAGCTCTGTGAACCTTCTGTGGGTGTCCACCACGGCATGCATGGTGAACTGCTGCTCGTCATCGGCAGCCGCTCCGAGCGCCATTGAGCCGCGCAGGATACCCTCTAAGAATTTGTCATGGTGGGGGTGCTTCTTGCAATGGTGGGGCACGATCGAAAGGTTGAAGGGACACAAGAGTAAAATGGCCACTGTAATAAATGGGGACCAGCCGGCCTGTAATCATCACGTCTTGTTACTGTGTTCATAGCGGAGGATTCTAGTGCACGCTTGACAACACTGCACGCGTTTCGTTTGACCACGCGTGGGCTCGAAGAGGTGCCAAATATATCATCAGTGAGCCTGTTCCCGCGCTACCGCGTAGTTTACCACGCAAGCTTCCCGCCCGGCTAGTTTGGCCACGCGTCGACTAGAAGAGGGACAAATCATGGGCGTTTACTGGCAAAAGGCTTTGTAAAAATGAAGTGTGTGGAATGACTTCGTGTAGCGACCAGACCTCAAACAGTCTAGTCTCTGTGCATCAGTGTCATCCCTGGATCGGTAATGCTGTCACGCACAGTACTTGAAGGATTTATAACAGAGTAGCAATCACACACTTATTACATCGAATAGTTCAAGAGAGAACTCATTACAATAAATATGGCTTAAGGCCATCTAAATACGATAACAGAGGAAGGCTTGGAAGATAAAGTGAGTCCATCAACTCCAACGGCATCACTGAGTATAAGACAACGACCTAAGGCTCCTTACTCGTCGTCTGAAAAGTCTGCAATATGATACGTTGCAGCCCGAAAACGGGTCAGCACATGGAATATGCTGGCAATGTAACACATAGAGAGTAATGAACAGAATAATGCTATCACTACATGCATATTTGACTGGTGGAAACCTCTATGGTTACAGTTTTGCGAAAAGCCGATTTTTCCCTACCACAAAGGAATAAATTTTATTTAACTATCATGGTGGTTGTTAAACATTGAGAAGGTACCTCCAACTCAATCCCAATTAAGAACATGATTAACCCAATCAAATTAAATTAAGTAACATGATGATGAGATTCACATGATAATCCAAGAACTAGATACTCAAGATGTCCATAACCGGGGACACGGCAAACCATGATTAGATTGTACACTCTGCAGAGGTTTGCGCACTTTTCCCCACAAGACTCCATCGCCTCCGCTTGATTTCTCGCACTACACGGTGTTTGAGAAACGGATGACCGAGACCCAGTCTTTCAGAAACAAAACTCTTTACTCCGGGTGGACAGTTACACCTACTTTCCCCTACATCTGCTAGCCCACCTCTTCAAGAGGTCATGTAACCTACTCAACTATGCTAAAGCCCATAATAGCTTGTGGGTGCACACGGAAGTTTCTAGCATGAATAATCTCATGATCCCTTTGAATCTGGGTGGCGGTCCATAGGATGATCACACGGGTACTTCGGGATATCCAAAAATACAGGCAACACTGGATTCTCAGGTGCCTCAATCCACCCAGATGTAAATTAAAGTAGCCACCTTAAGTTGAACCATTAATTAATAGTCTCACATCTGTCATGGAAAACTCTCAAACCCAATCCACGTCTACGAGCATAGCATAGCAATATAAGCAAACGTAGAAGTAACTCCCAAAGGTTTGATATAAACAAGGCAATAGGTACTACCTCAACTACTTCCCAAAACCCACATTTTAATCAGATCCTAATCATGCAATAGTTCGAGGATTGATCTAATGCAATAAAACTGGGTGGTAAAGAGGTATGATCAAAGTGTTACTTGCCTTGCTGATGATCCGTGAAACCTAGAGACTCGTAGTAGCACGCTTCGCACTCCGGGTACTCTATCGCAAACAAACAATACATACATAAGCAATCAAGCAAGGGTGCACGGATAAAACTCAAAATAAGAGATCTAACCAGAAAGTTCAACTTAAGAACTCCGGTTTGCAAAAAGAATCAAATCGAACGAAGCAACGAAACTCAAACGGCGAACGAAACAAGCTTCGTTTACTAATCTGGGCCTAAGTCAAAATTTACAGTACCAAAATCTTGTTCAAGTTGGTTAAACGGAAAGAGGGTTTCGAGATGAAACTCTAGGCGCTTGAATCGCCTGATTCTGATAAACGAGCGAAAAGTTATACTAAAACGAAAAACAGATCGGAAATCGCGATCGAAAATAATCACGGAAAATCTGAGAAAAAGAAAAACTGACGAATAGGCTAACGAACGAACGTTCGTTGTCTGTAACTATCGGGCGAAAACCATTCGTTAAAACGAACATATGGATGAACGTCCGCAAAATAAATAAACCGGAAAAAACTAAACCGATCTAAAAAATCGCGGTTTCCTAAAAAAACACGGTTTTCCGAAGAAAACCGGCGGCGGCGCGGGCGGCTACCTTCGGCGGCGGCGAGGTCCGGCGAGGGGCGGCGGCGTCGGCGCGGGGCGGTGGCGTCAGCGGCGCGGATCGGGGTGGGGCTAGGGTTTCGCGGGGCGGCTCGGGTGGGCTGGGGCGCCGGGGTCGCGGCTTATAAAGGCCGCCCCGAGGACTCCCGCTCGGGTACGGCCCGGAGTCGGTTGACTATTTTTTTAAATACTTCGGACGTGCAGAAAAAGTAAGAAAAGAAATACTAAACTGACTCCACAAATCATGAAATAAATTTTCCCCGTCCTCTAAAAATAAGCCGGACAAGATGAACATTTATTTGGGCCTAAAAGGCGATTTTGAAAAACGCGTATTTTTCCTAATTCAAATAAAATCAAATAAAATCAAATATTTGTTTTTAATATTTTTCCTCCAATATTTCATTATTTGTGGAGAAGTCATTTTATCCCCTCTCATATATTTTGATATGAAATATTTTCGGAGAGAAAAATAATTAAAACAAATGATCCTATTTTCAAAATTTGACAAAACCCAAATATGAAATAATGAAATCCCCAACTCTCTCTGTGGGTCCTTGAGTTGCATAGAATTTCTAGGATCGCAGAACAAAATGCAATAAAATATGTCATGCAAGAATGATCTATGTATAACATTCCAAATTGAAAATTTGGGATGTTACAAACCTACCCCCCTTAAGATGAATCTCGCCCTCGAGATTCGGGTTGGCTAGAAAATAGGTGAGAGTGGTCCTTCCGTAGATCTTCCTCTCACTCCCAGGTGGCTTCATCCTCGGTATGGTGACTCCACTGAACTTTGCAAAACTTGATAACCTTGCTGCGGGTGACTCGGCTGGCATATTCGAGAATCTTGACTGGTTTCTCCTCATAGGTCAAATCGCTATCCAGCTGAATCGCTTCCAATGGCACTGTATCTCTCAGTGGTATCTCAGCCATCTCTGCGGGGCACTTCTTTAGCTGAGAAACATGGAACACATCGTGAACTCCCGACAATCCTCCAGGCAATTCTAACTTGTAAGCAACTTCACCCATACGCTCCAAAACTTTGTATGGTCCTACAAAACGTGGCGCTAACTTTCCCTTAACTCCAAAGCGCTTCACTCCTCGAAGTGGTGATACTCGAAGATAAACTCTGTCTCCGACGTCGTAAACTGTCTCCTTGCGTTTAGAATCCACATAACTCTTCTACCTGGACTGGGCTACCTTGAGCCTATCACGAATCAACTTCACTTTCTGTTCAGACTCTTTAATCAAATCTGGTCCAAACAACTGGCGGTCTCCAACTTCGTCCCACAACAACGGTGTCCTGCACCTCCTTCCGTACAGAGCATCAAAAGGAGCCATCTTCAAACTAGATTGATAACTGTTGTTGTAAGAGAACTCTGCACGCGGCAAATTGTCGTCCCAACTAGATCCATAATCTAGCGCACAAGCTCTCAGCATGTCCTCCAGAATCTGATTAACTCTCTCGGTCTGTCCATCTGTCTGTGGATGAAAGGTTGTACTGAACTCTAGCCTGGTACCCAAAGTTTCGTGCAATTGATTCCAAAACTTTGAAGTAATCTGGGTTCCTCTATCTGATACAATGGTCCTCGGAACTCCATGCAGACATACGATCCTGGTCATGTATATCTTTGCCAACTTAGCACTTGTATAAGTGGTCTTTACTGGGATGAAATGAGCTACCTTCGTCAAACGATCGACTACAACCCATATCGAGTCATAGCCTGAACGAGTCCTGGGCAATCCTGTGATAAAATCCATGCCTAGCTTATCCCACTTCCATTCGGGTATCGACAATGGTTGTAGCAATCCTGCTGGCTTCTGATGCTCTGCCTTTACTCTCTGACATACATCACAAACTGCTACATACTCCGCAATATCCTTCTTCATTCCGGTCCACCAAAAACTATCCCTTAAATCCAGGTACATCTTGGTATTTCCTGGGTGAATCGAATATGGTGAATCATGGGCCTCTTGCAAGATCAACTTCCTGATCTCCGGATCATTGGGCGCATAAATGCGGTCCTCAAACCATAAGGTATCGTGCTCATCCTCACGAAATCCCTTGGCTTTTCCTTTACTCATCCTTTCCTTTATCTCGGCAATTTCCTTGTCCGTCTTCCGAGCTTCTCTGATCTTATCCATCAAAGTAGACTGAATCTCCAATGCTGCTACATAGCCTCTCGGAACTATTTCCAAACATAGTTCACGAAGATCTTCTGCTAACTCCTTGGGTAACTCTCCGGTCATGAGTGTGTTGACATGGCTCTTGCGGCTCAACGCATCGGCTACTACGTTAGCGTTCCCTGGGTGATAATGCAATCTCATATCATAATCCTTAATGAGCTCCAACCATCTCCTTTGCCTGAGATTCAACTCCTTCTGCGTGAAAATGTACGTCAAACTCTTGTGATCCGTGTACACCTCACAATGGTTTCCGATGAGAAAATGTCTCCACGTCTTCAACGCATGTACTATGGCTGCTAACTCCAAATCATGTGTAGCATAATTCAACTCATGGGGTTTAAGCTGTCGTGAGGCATATGAAACAACTCTTCCCTCCTGCATTAGCACCGCTCCACGTCCTCGACGAGAAGTGTCACAATATACTTCATAATCCTTGCGTTGATCTGGAAAAATCAACACTGGCGCTGTAACCAAACGTTTCTTCAACTCCTGGAAACTAGCCTCACATTCCTCAGTCCAATTGAATTTGGTGTCCTTCTTCAACAACTCCGTCATAGGCTTTGCAATCTTCGAGAAATTCTCGATGAATCTCCAGTAATATCCTGCGAGTCCCAGAAAACTCCGGATTTCTCCAACTGTCGTGGGTGACTCCCAATTTGTCACAGTGTTAACCTTGGTGGGATCTACTGCTACTCCTTGTCCGGATATAACATGTCCAAGGAATCCAACTTCCTTCAACACTAACTCGCATTTGCTGAACTTGGCATATAACTGATGTTCTCTGAGCTTTCCAAGTACCAAACGCAAATGCTCCTTATGGTCTTCTTCATTCTTCGAATAGACCAGAATATCATCAATGAATACTACGACAAACTTATCCAAAAACTACATAAACACTTTGTTCATCATGTTCATGAAATAGGCAGGTGCGTTAGTCAGGCCAAATGACATAACGGTGTACTCATATTGCCCATACCTTGTGGTAAAAGCTGTCTTGGGTATATCCTGCTCTCGAATCTTCAACTGGTGGTATCCTGATCGCAAATCAATCTTGGAAAATACTTTAGCTCCTTGTAGTCGGTCAAACAGATCATTGATCATCGGAAGTGGGTACTTGTTCTTAATTGTTACTTCATTCAATCCACGATAATCAACAACCATCCTCAACGATCGATCTTTCTTCTCGACTAGAAGTACGGGTCATCCCCAAGGTGACGAACTTGGGCGAATATATCCTTTATCCAGTAACTCCTTAATCTGCTTCTTAATTTCTTCCAAATCCTTAGCGGGCATCCTGTACGGTCTCTTAGATATTGGCCCAGTGCCTGGCAAAAGCTCAAACAAAAACTCGATGTCTCTATCCGGTGGCATGCCTGGCAACTCCTCTGGAAATACGTCAGGGAAATCCTTCACCACTGGCACTTCCTCCTGTACAACTCCTAATAAGGAATTCACTTGAGTCCTCTTCGGCACATGCCGGGATACATACTTAATCCTTCTTCCTTCTGGGGTAGTAAGCAAAATCGTCTTACTGGCGCAATCGATGTTTCCTCCATACATCGATAGCCAATCCATTCCCAAAATCACATCCAAACCTTGTGACTCCAAAACTATTAGGTCTGAGGGGAAAACATGCCTACCTATGGCCAATGGCATCTGAAAACATCCTTGGCTTGCCATATACTCTGCTCCTGGCGAGGTTACTAACATAGGTGTTCTAAGAACTTTGGTGGGCAACTTAAACTTATCCACAAATCCCCTTGATATGTATGAATGTGATGTACAAGTATCAAAAAGAACGATTGCAGTAAATGACTTAACCAAAAACTTACCTATTACTGCATCAGCCTGTGCTTCAACCTCCTCCACATTAACGTGGTTCACCTGTCCCCTGTTGAAAGGGTTCGGCTTCTTCCCCGAGCTTCCATTGCCATTTCCATTCTTAGCTTCCAGACATTCAGTTGCATAATGTGCCGTCTTCTGGCACTTGAAACAAGTAACGTGGCTTAGATCCCTCTTGGCTGGGGTTGATGGGTTGGTACGGTTCTGTCTGTTGCTTCCTCCGTTTCCAGTGCCATTCTTGGGGCCACTATGATTGTGCGAGCTCCCTCCATTGTGATTATGACCTCCATGGTTATGCTGAAGGTGTCCTCCCGAGTTCGGGGTAAAACGAGGCTTCTGGTGAGCTCCTGTACTGTACTTTCCTTGTCCATACTTCCTCTTATGGCTCTCAATCTGCTGCTGCTTCCCTTCAGTCATGAGAGCTCTATCTACCAACTCCTAGTAGTTGTTAAAAGTTGCCACCATCAACTGCATGCTCAGCTCATCATTCAGTCCTTCCATAAACTTCTCATGCTTAGTTGCACCGATAGCAACGTCATCTGGGGCATAACGTGCTAACTTACTGAAATCCTCCACGTACTGGCCAACGGTACGTCCTCCTTGGCATAAGTTGCGAAACTCTCGCTTCTTCATGGCCATAGCTCCTGCTGAAACGTGGGTGGTACGGAAAGTTTGCTGAAACTGGTCCCATGTGACGGTGTCAATTGGGTGAGTGGCTGTGTAATTCTCCCACCATGATGTTGCGGGTCCATTAAGCTTATGTGCGGCAAAACGCACTCTCTCCGCATTTGTGCATCCTGCAGTGGTCAGCTCCCTTCCAACCTTGCGGAGCCAATTATCTGCCACAATCGGCTCGGTGCTATTGGAGAACACCGGCGGATTCAGCCTAAGAAAACGGGCTAAGTGATCAACATGTGGTGGTGGTGGTGGGTTGTTGTTGTTGTTGTTGCCTTGGATCTGAACTAGCACTTGCATCAGGGCATTCTGCTGCTGAATCAACTGAGTGATCGCCGGTGGGAAAACAAATCCGGTGTCGCGTCTCGGAGGCATCTGATGGGTTTAGAAAAGATGAGAAAATAGGATAGAATGAGGTCTAGAGGGAAAACACTACCCATATGCACATGAGACAATCACAATCATATCACTCCAATCAATTCAAACAAGGCATACAATCGATCTAACTATCGTTACAAAGTGCTTGGACTATACTATATACATGGTGGAATACTACTACTAATTTTGGTGGTCTACTAGAAAAATTGCTCAATCAAAGACTCCATGATATCTGCTCCGGCTTCATCCTCCCAATCATCATCACTGGGGTCCGAGTCAGTGTCTTCGATGATGATGTAGTTCTCCGGGCAAGTAGAATCGTCATCATCTCCTCCTGGTGTTGGGTCTCCCATGAAAACTCCTAGCTTCTTTGTCAGGTCGCCATCTCCACTAGTGCGACGATTTCCTCCATATAATCCTCGCATGTGGCCTTGAGTTCTTGCTCCAGCTCCATGATCCTAGTCATTGCCTTCTTCAGTTCTATCATGTCTGCGCACATCTGGTCCTCCTGGCGACGAATGTGCTGGTTTAACTCCTGAATGAAAGCTGCAATAGATCTATCCTTCCTGGTGCTGATCATCTCCCATTTCTCGTCTCGGTGCCCACAAATCTAATAGATAGTATCCTTGAGATCATTGTGGTACACTTCTCCAATGCGCCCATGGTGATGTGGGCTGCCATGCTCTTTCCTAGACTCCAGGTTGGTGCATCAAAGGAAAACTCAATGGGCTCAGTGACTGGCATGAACGTCCTTCCTGGAACATGAACTTGAATCATCCAGCGCTCCTCTTCTGGTAGTGTGGCGTTGTAGGTTCCGGTGAAGCTTGGTATTCCGATGTTCAGGTACTTAGTGACTTCCTTCAAGTGTTGTCCAAAAGGTGTATCCTCATCCGGTTGCGCGAACTTGTTCCTTGCATCCGCCATCCTAAAAGAGTGGAAGAGAAGGAGAGGAGTCAGAAATGAGAAGAGAGTAGTGATCTAGGGCTTTAGCTTAGTGGTCGTGTCCTACAGTCAACGTGTGCTCTGATTCCATCTTTGTAGCAACCAGACCTCAAACAGTCTAGTCTCTGTGCATCAGTGTTATCCCTGGATAGGTAATCCTGACACGCACAGTACTTGAAGGATTTATAACAGAGTAGCGATCACACACTTATTACATTGAATAGTTCAAGAGAGAACTCATTACAATAAATATGGCTTAAGGCCATCTAAATATGATAACAGCGGAAGGCTTGGAAGATAAAGTGAGTCCATCAACTCCAACGGCATCACTGAGTATAAGACCACGACCTAAGACTCCTTACTCGTCGTCTGAAAAGTATGCAACATGATACGTTGCAGCCTGAAAACGGGTCAGCACATGGAATATGCTGGCAATGTAACACATAGAGAGTAATGAACAGAATAATGCTATCACTACATGCATATTTGGCTAGTGGAAAGCTCTATGGTTACAGTTTTGCGAAAAGCCAATTTTTCCCTACCCCAAAGGAATAAATTTTATTTAACTATCATGGCGGTTGTTAAACATTGAGAAGGTACCTCCAACTCAATCCCAATTAAGAACGTGATTAATCCAATCAAATTAAATTAAGTAACATGATGATGAGAATCACATGATAATCCAAGAACTAGATACTCAAGATGTCAATAACCGGGGACACGGCTAACCATGATTAGATTGTACACTCTGCAGAGGTTTGCGCACTTTCCCCCGCAAGACTCGATCGCCTCCGCTAGATTTCTCGCACTACACGGTGTTTGAGAAACGGATGACCGAGACATAGTCTTTCAGAAACAAAACTCTTTACTCCGGGTGGACAGTTACACCTACTTTCCCCTACATCTGCTAGCCCACCTCTTCAAGAGGTCATGTAACCTACTCAACTATGCTAGAGCCCATAACAGCTTGTGGCTGCACACGGAAGTTTCTAGCATGAATAATCTCATGATCCCTTTGAGTCTGACTGGCCGTCCATAGGATGATCACACGGGTACTCCGGGATATCCAAAAATATAGGCAACACTGGATTCTCCAGGTGCCTCAATCCACCCAGATGTAAATTAAAGTAGACACCTTAAGTTGAACCATTAATTAACAGTCCCATATCTGTCATGGAAAACTCTCAAACCCAATCCACATCTACGAGCATAGCATAGCAATATAAGCAAACGTAGAAGTAACTCCCAAAGGTTTGATATAAACAAGCCAATTGGCACTACCTCAACTACTTCCCAAAACCCACATTTTAACCAGATCCTAATCATGCAATAGTTTGAGGATTGATCTAATGCAATAAAACTGGGTGTCAAAGAGGTATGATCAAAGTGTTACTTGCCTTGCTGATGATCCGTGAAACCTAGAGACTCGTAGTGGCACCCTTCGCACTCCGGGTACTCTATCGCAAACAAACAATACATACATAAGAAATCAAGCAAGGGTGCACAGATAAAACTCAAAATAAGAGATCTAACCAGAAAGTTCCACTTAAGAACTCCGGTTTGCAAAAAGAATCAAATCGAACGAAGCAACGAAACTCAAACGGCGAACGAAACAAGCTTCGTTTACTAACCTGGGCCTAAGTCAAAATTTACAGTACCAAAATCTTGTTCAAGTTGGTTAAAAAGAAAGAGGGTTTCGAGATGAAACTCTAGGCTCTTGAATCGCCTGATTCCGATAAACGAGCGAAAAGTTATACTAAAACGAAAAACAGATCGGAAATCGCGATCGGAAATAATCGCGGAAAATGCGAGAAAAAGGAAAACTGACGAACAGGCTAACGAACGAACGTTCGTTGTCTGTAACTATCGGGCGAAAACCGTTCGTTAAAACGAACATACGGACGAACGTCCGCAAAATAAATAAACCGGAAAAAACTAAACCGATCTATAAAAAAATCACGGATTCCTAAAAAAACACAGTTTTCCGAAGAAAACCGGCGGCGGCGCGGGCGGCTACCTCCGGCGGCGGCGAGGTCCGGCGAGGGGCGGCGGCGGCGGCGCGGATCGGGGCGGGGCTAGGGTTTCGCGGGGCGGCTCGGGTGGGCTGGGGCGCCGGGGTCGCGGCTTATAATGGCCGCCCCGAGGACTCCCGCTCGGGTACGGCCCGGAGTCGGTTGACTATTTTTTTAAATACTTCGGACGTGCAGAAAAAGTAAGAAAAGAAATACTAAACTGACTCGACAAATCATGAAATAAATTTTCCCCGTCCTCTAAAAATAAGTCGGACAAGATGAACATTTATTTGGGCCTAAAAGGCGATTTTGAAAAACGCGTATTTTTCCTAATTCAAATAAAATCAAATAAAATCAAATATTTGTTTTTAATATTTTTCCTCCAATATTTCATTATTTGTGGAGAAGTCATTTTATCCCCTCTCATATATTTTGATATGAAATATTTTCGGAGAGAAAAATAATTAAAACAAATGATCCTATTTTCAAAATTTGAGAAAACCCAAATATGAAAATAATGAAATCCCCAACTCTCTCCGTGGGTCCTTGAGTTGCATAGAATTTCTAGGATCGCAAAACAAAATGCAATAAAATATGTCATGCAAGAATGATCTATGTATAACAATCCAAATTGAAAATTTGGGATGTTACACTTCGGTCATAAGTTTACCCGTGGGTGATGAGGTCAAAGTTACACAGAGGGGTGATGATGGACACCCGAGTGCGATAATTAATTTTGCGCTCTACAGGGCACACGGTTGAAGAAACCAACTGTGTGCAATAATGTCGAAGTCGCAGTCGAGTTAGCTATATAGATCGTGTGCTATGAGATCGACAAGGTAAACAGATTCAAGAATGGTTAATAAAATCTAAGTCCATTGCATATTAAGGTCAAAATAGTGCTACCAATATACGAGTCTCATACGATGACATTTCAACGATTGTACCACAAAAGCTCGAAATATTACAAGGTTCAAATTCCAGAGTTATATGCCTCAAATTCGAAGATTACAAGGTTCAAACTGATATTATAAATGGAATTCAGCTCATCCGCCGCAAACGCTCGCGCTGATCCGCTGAACATGGATATAAGAGAGGTTCAAACTAATAATACCACTTGTAAGGCTGGTTTCGAAACCTCATAATTTTTGCAAAGGGGTCAGCCACTGAGAAGTCATGTATGGGGTTGACACAATGACTTCCGATTACTCTATCATCTGCAGTTCCAAAATGAAATTCAACATTTTTGGAGCCTATTCCATTCTGCCGCAGCCTCCTGCACTGATCAACAACCCATTCATTTTTGCGAAATAAATGTAGGGCAAACCTCATTACCTTCAGCACCCTTGCTCTGACAACAAAGAACCTGGCGAATATAATCTCTGGTAAGGTCCCTCGGTAGGAGTTCAAAGTAATTTCTGAGATATGCAGATCTAGGCGTTCGATGTGATTGGTATATTGTATCACATTATCCACCACCGGGCCTAATAATATCTGCAAAAGAAGAAAACGTGTTAGTGCCTACATGCAATTTTGAACACTACTACATGCCTATTTGGTTTGCAGGATTTGTAAAATGCACTAACGTGCCATCTTCGATCCGACATGATTAACATGGGCATTTGATTACAATCTAGAAAAATGTAGCCTTCTTCACAAGAGGTTGGAGTGGATGAAAAGTTCCCTAAGAAAACTAGTACAGATGAATACAGAGGAGAAATGCGTATGGATTGTAACCATATGGATGAAGCAACCAATATAGGGGGGAAAACATGTATGTACTGAAATCCTCCAAAAATACTTCAGAAATCGTAGTACATTGTCATTGTAAACTTGGAGAAAGGTGTCACAAATTGAACTCCCTTATGGTTCACTTTTAACAGGAAAGGAACATCACCTCGATATATAGCTTCTCCAGGCACGGAAAGCATCTCAGGAAACTAACAACTTGCTCCAGGCTGGGGCCAATAGATTCTAGTGCCAAGACCTACACTGTGCGCAGTTTCGGGGTGAAGCTTGTCGGAATCATTTTTTGGATGACAGACGAATGTACATCTTCAAAATTATAAATAATGTTCATTTCTAGAAGGATAGGTAGACGACGGCTGTTGTACCTGAACGAGTGTGAATCCAGTAACAAGTTTGGAGTATTTGTCAGACGAGTAGCCCACCACTGTCAATTTCGGCGCAGAAATGACATAGATTCTTGTTGGACCTTCTTGATCAACTACAAGTAATCTCTCAAGTGAAAGTGTGTCCTCAATGACCATACCATGGTACACATCTTGTGATATCTTCTTGCAGCACCAGCAACACACATAAATAGTCCGGAGAGTCATGGAGGTGATGTGGAAGCTACTCAACCCATTGATCGCCTGAAGACGAAGGTACTCGAGTGCAGTACAGCCATGGAGCGGGCACTCCATGTCACCGTTTGGGAGGCAGACGGCAACGAGCTCAAGGTGCTTCCGTCGTGGTAGAATAAGAGTGGGTGCGTCATTAAGGGGGGTGGCAGTTCCTGAACTTGGCGATGCGCAGCGTGGGCGCAAGGCAGAGCGCGGACGTTGGTAGCGAGCGCATATGACTATCATCAAAAGTGAGCTCCTCGAGCTGATCTAGGGTGGGGGATCGGAACCAGTCGTCAAGCTTGGCTCAGTCCTTGCTGTTGGAATGGAACTTGCCCATGCTAAGGCCTCTGGTTGGGCCAGGGTGACTGCCGAGGATCTTGGAGAATGCATACAAGCTTTTGCGATAGCCATGGCAGAGCTCGTGGGTGTCGATGAGGTCGAGAGGGCTGGAGTTCCATAGGGGCCGCCACCGACGAGAAAGGACGGTTGCCCGCACCCCATATTTGATTGGGAGGAGGGAGATGATGACTGTTAACATATCATTGGGGAGGTTGTTGATGAAGTCTAGGCCTGTTGGAGTCGCTTGCGGTTCTTGCTCGACCCACCTCCGCTTGTTTGCAGTCCTGTTCTCCACCTCCGGAGTCTCCTCATCAGCGGCGTTTTCTGATAGAAGTGGGAGTACAGGGAATATTTAGTTAAAACAGGGCAATAGAAAAGTGTATTGGTAACTAGAAGTTAGTAGGTAGGAATAGAGTAAGAAAATGTAATAACAATTTGTTGCTTAAATACTACACAATTCATTTGATATTGCAGGGTAAATCAACATGCATATACTTTTGGGGAACGTAGTAATTCAAAAAAAATCCTACGATCACGCAAGACCTATCGGAGCCTAAATCGGAGAAATGTGTCTTCATAGGATACCCAAAGGAGACCGTTCGGTACACCTTGTATCATAGATCCGAAGGCAAGATATTTGTTGCTAGAAATGGATCCTTTCTAGAGAAGGAGTTTCTCTCGAAAGATGTGAGTGGGAGGAAAGTAGAACTTGATGAGGTAACTGTACCTGCTCCCTTATTGGAAAGTAGATCATCGCAGAGATCATTTTCTGCGACACCTACACCAAGTAGTGAGGAAGTTAATGATAATGATCATGAAACTTCAGATCAAGTTATTACTGAACTTCGTAGGTCAACTAGATCAAGATCCGCACCAGAGTGGAAAGGTAATCCTGTTCTGGAGGTCATGTTACTAGACCATGGCGAACCTATGAACTATGAAGAAGCGATGGTGAGCCCAGATTCCGCAAAATGGCTTGAAGCCATGAAATCCGAGATGGGATCCATGTATGAGAACAAAGTATGGACATTGGTTGACTTGCCCGATGGTCGGCAAGCCATTGAGAATAAATGGATCTTCAAGAAGAAGACTGACGCTGATGGTAATGTTACTGTCTATAAAGCTCGACTTGTTGCGAAAGGTTTTCGACAAGTTCAAGGAATTGACTACGATGAGACCTTCTCACCCGTAGCGATGCTTAAGTCTGTCCGAATCATGTTAGCAATTGCCGCATTTTATGATTATGAAATTTGGCAAATGGATGTCAAAACTGCGTTCCTGAATGGATTTCTGGAAGAAGAGTTGTATATGATGCTACCGGAAGGTTTTGTCGATCCAAAGGGAGCTAACAAAGTGTGCAAGCTCCAGCGATCCATTTATGGACTGGTGCAGGCCTCTCGGAGTTGGAATAAACGCTTCGATAGTGTGATCAAAGCATTTGGTTTTATACAGACTTTTGGAGAAGCCTGTATTTACAAGAAAGTGAGTGGGAGCTCGATAGAATTTCTGATATTATATGTGGATGACATATTACTGATTGGAAATGATATAGAATTTCTGGATAGCATAAAGGGATACTTGAATAAGAGTTTTTCAATGAAAGACCTCGGTGAAGCTTCATATATATTAGGCATTAAGATCTATAGAGATAGATCAAGACGCTTAATTGGACTTTCACAAAGCACATACCTTGACAAAGATTTGAAGAAGTTCAAAATGGATCAAGCAAAGAAAGGGTTCTTGCCTGTACTACAAGGTGTGAGATTGAGTAAGACTCAATGCCCGACCACAGCAGAAGATAGAGAGAAAATGAAAGATGTTCCCTATGCTTCAGCCATAGGCTCTATCATGTATGCAATGCTGTGTACCAGACCTGATGTGTCCCTAGCTATAAGTTTAGCAGGGAGGTACCAAAGTAATCCAGGAGTGGATCACTGGACAGCGGTCAAGAACATCCTGAAATACCTGCAAAGGACTAAGGATATGTTTCTCGTATATGGAGGTGACAAAGAGCTCATCGTAAGGGGTTATGTTGATGCAAGCTTTGACACTGATCCGGACGATTCGAAATCGCAAACCGGATACGTATTTACATTGAACGGTGGAGCTATCAGTTGGTGCAGTTCCAAGCAAAGTGTCGTGGTGGGATCTACGTGTGAAGCGGAATACATAGCTGCTTCAGAAGCAGCGAATGAAGGAGTCTGGATGAAGGAGTTCATATCCTATCTAGGTGTCATACCTAGTACATCGGGACCAATGAAAATCTTTTGTGATAATACTGGTGCAATTGCCTTAGCAAAGGAATCCAGATTTCACAAGAGAACCAAGCACATCAGAAGACGCTTCAATTCCATCCGGGATTTAGTCCAGGTGGGAGACATAGAAATTTGCAAGATACATACGGATCTGAATGTAGCAGATCCGTTGACTAAGCCTCTTCCACGAGCAAAACATGATCAGCACCAAGACTCCATGGGTGTAAGAATCATTACTATGTAATCTAGATTATTGACTCTAGTGCAAGTGGGAGACTGAAGGAAATATGCCCTAGAGGCAATAATAAAGTATTATATATTTCCTTATATCATGATAAATGTTTATTATTCATGCTAGAATTGTATTAACCGGAAACATAATACATGTGTGAATACATAGACAAACAGAGTGTCACTAGTATGCCTCTGCTTGACTAGCTCGTTAATCAAAGATGGTCATGTTTCCTACCCATAGACATGAGTTGTCATTTGATTAACGGGATCACCTCATTAGGAGAATGACGTGATTGACATGACCCATTACGTTAGCGTAGCACCCGATCGTTTAGTATGTTGCTATTGCTTTCTTCATGACTTATACATGTTCCTATGACTATGAGATTATGCAACTCCCGTTTACCGGAGGAACACTTTGTGTGCTACCAAACGTCACAACGTAACTGGGTGATTATAAAGGTGCTCTACAGGTGTCTCCAAAGGTACTTGTTGGGTTGGCGTATTTCGAAGGATTTGTCACTCCGATTGTCGGAGAGGTATCTCTGGGCCCACTCGGTAATGCACATCACTATAAGCCTTGCAAGCATTGTGACTAATGAGTTAGTTGCGGGATGATGTATTACGGAACAAGTAAAGAGACTTGCCGGTAACGAGATTGAACTAGGTATCGAGATACCGACGATCGAATCTCAGGCAAGTAACATACCGATGACAAAGGGAACAACGTATGTTGTTATGCGGTCTGACCGATAAAGATCTTCGTAGAATATGTGGGAGCCAATATGGGCATCCAGGTCCGGCTATTGGTTATTGACCGGAGAGGTGTCTCGGTCATGTCTACATAGTTCTCGAACCCAAAGGGTCCGCACGCTTAAAGTTACGATGACAGTTTTATTATGAGTTTATATATTTTGATGTACCGAAGGTTGTTTGGAGTCCCGGATGTGATCACGGACATGACGAGGAGTCTCGAAATGGTCGAGACGTAAAGATTGATATATTGGACGACTATATTCGGACACCGGAAGTGTTCCGGAGAAGTTTCGGATTAAACCGGAGTGCCGGAGGGTTACCGGAACCCCCCGGGGAAGTATTGGGCCTTAGTGGGCCTTGAGGGGAGAGAGAGGGCAGCAGCCAGGAGGTGGTGCACCCCCTCCCAGGAGGAGTCCTAGTTGGACTAGGAGAGGGGGGCGCAGCCCCCTTTCCCTCTCCCTCTCCCTCTCTTTCCTTCCCCCCTTCTTTTCCTAGTAGGACTAGGAAAGGGGAGTCCTACTCCTACTAGGAGGAGGACTCCCCCCCTCTCCTTGGCGCGCCCATAGGCAGCCGGCCTCCCCCTTGCTCCTTTATATACGGGGGCAGGGGGCACCTCTATACACACTTGATATACGATATTTTAGCCGTGTGCGGTGCCCCCCTCCACCAGATTACACCTCGATAATACCGTCGCGGAGCTTAGGCGAAGCCTTGCGTCGGTGGAACATCATCATCGTCACCACGCCGTCGTGCTGACGAAACTCTCCCTCAACACTCAGCTGGATCGGAGTTCGAGGGACGTCATCGAGCTGAACGTGTGTAGAACTTCGGAGGTGCCGTGCGTTCGGTACTTGATCGGTCGGATCGTGAAGACGTACGACTACATCAACCGCGTTGTGATAACGCTTCCGCTGTCGGTCTACGAGGGTACGTGGACAACACTCTCCCCTCTCGTTGCTATGCATCACCATGATCTTGCGTGTGCGTAGGAATTTTTTTGAAATTACTACGTTCCCCAACAGGTCCTGCACTCAGCCCATCGATGGTCCATCGTCGTCTGCTCCGCCGGCATCTTCATCTTCATGATCATGCCCTTCGTCTGCTCCGGCATCTTCCTCATCATCATGTCCGGCATCTTCTACATGATACTGTGTACAGCATCACCGTCGTGATCATGTCCTGGAGATTCTTCGTCTTCTCGCCCGCCCGAGCCGCGGTGGTTGTCTTGCTGCCCTTCCTCATTTCTTGCCCGGCCCCCATGGACGACTTCATAGTCATCTTCATCACCTTGCCACCGATAGCCATCCATGAAACCACGCAAGAGCAGGTGGTCCCGCACCTGCCCGGAATCCGGGTCCGCAATAAGGCTCTTCAGCTTGCATCTTCGACCCGGACATCTTATCTCCGTCTCGTTCTTTTGAAGCATCTCGGCCTTCGTGGAGCTCAAAAACCTACTCACAATGCCTTCGGTCATCGTGCGGACCATGGTCGCCTGCGGGGTAGAGCAAAACGATATTTTAGAACCAAGAAAAAATTTGGCATGACTTTCCCTAAAAATAGGACCAAAAAGAATGCATAGTGCCAAAATTCTCGCCGTAAAGGAAATGAATCAACATTCCGGCAAAATATTGGCAACTATCGCATTTCAAATACCGGTACCTGCAAACACAAACATATATGCAACACCACAAACATATGCAACACCACAAACATACATAGATCTAGCTAGGCCATAAAAAGTGCATGTGCACGTTGTTGGAGGGAGAACAACATAAAGATAGCTTCCCCCTTACTTACCTATCAAAAAAGGTAATTTAACCACTTAATTTGGATGAATTTATGGTGCAAATGAGGTGAGGAGGAGGAGGCAGCCGAGACAAGCTTGGAGGAGGAGGTGGAGAGAATGAAGTGGGGAAAGTGAGTGGGTAGGTGTGGCTGTCCAAAATATCTATCTGGTCCCAGGTTACTAATGGCGCACCACCTACAAATGCGCCATTAGTAACCCTGGTTACTAATGGCGCACCTGCTGGTGCTGCGCCATTAGTAGTTTCGCAAAAAAAAATATACACTAATGGCGCACCAGGGCACAGTGTGCCATTACTAGTTTAAACTAGTAATGGCGCACTATACACTGGTGCGCCATTAGTAGTTTTGCAAAAAAAAATATAGTAGTGGCGCACTATGAGGCTGGTGCGCCATTACTAGTTAGAACTAGTAATGGCGCACTGTGCCCTGGTGCGCCATTAGTATGTTTGGAAAAAAAATTGTTACTAGTGGTGCACCGTGTGTCTGGTGCGCCATTAGTGTCTTTCACACTAATGGCGCACCAGCACATGGTGCGCCACTGCTATATAGTAGTGGCGGACCACATGTCTGGTGCGCCATTAGTGGCCATTTCATCTATAGCCCTTTTCCTAGTAGTGCACGGCTAAGACAAATCTTGGTGTGCCTTTGGGGTGCCCCCCGCCCCCGTATATAAAGGGGGGAGGAGGAAGCCGGCGGCCTAGGAGGGGCGCGCCAAGGGGGGATTCCTACTTGGACTCCTAGTCCAAGTAGGATTCGACCCCCTTCCTTCCTTCCAACGGAGAGGGAAAGGGGAAACGGGGGAGAGGGAGAAGTAAAGAGGGGGGCCGCGCCCCTCCCCTTGTCCAATTCAAATTGGGCAAGGGGGGGGCCTCATCCTGTGGCCTGCCTCCTCTCCTCCACTATGGCCCAATAGGCCCATTAACTTTCCCGGGGGGTTCCGGTAACCTCCCGGTACTCCGAAAAATCTCCGATCTTCTTCAGAACCATTCCGGTGTCCGTATATAACCTTCCAATATATGAATCTTTACCTCTCGACCATTTTGAGACTCCTCGTCTTGTCCGTGATCTCATCCGGGACTCCGAACAAACTTCGGTCACCAAAACACATAACTGAAAATACAAATCGTCATGACCCTACGGGTTCGAGAACTATGTAGACATGACCGAGACACATCTCCGGCCAATAACCAATAGCAGAACCTGGATGCTCATATTGGCTCCTACATATTCTACGAAGATCTTTATCGGTCAAACCGCATAACAACATATGTCATTCCCTTAGTCATCGGTATGTTACTTGCCCGAGATTCGATCGTCGGTATCATCATACCTAGTTCAATCTCGTTACCAGCAAGTCTCTTTACTGGTTCCGTAATGCATCATCCCGTAGCTATCTCATTAGTCACATTGCTTGCAAGGTTTATAGTGATGTGCATTACTGAGAGGGCCCAGAGATACCTCTCCGATACATGGAGTGACAAATCCTAATCTTGATCTATGCCAACCCAAAAAACACCTTCGGAGACACTTGTAGAGCATCTTTATAATCACCCAGTTATGTTGTGACGTTTGATAGCACACAAAGTGTTCCTCCGGTATTCGGGAGTTGCATAATCACATAGTCAGAGAATATGTATCAGTCATGAAGAAAGCAATAGCAATAAAACTAAACGATCATTATGCAAAGCTAACTGATGGGTCTTCTCCATCGCATCATTGTCTAATGATGTGATCCCGTTCATCAAATGACAACATATGTCTATGGTTAGGAAACTTAACAATCTTTGATTAATGAGCTAGTCAAGTAGAGGCATACTAGGGACACTCTGTTTTGTCTATGTATTCACACATGTACTAAGTTTTCGGTTAATATAATTCTAGCATGAATAATAAACATTTATCATGATATAAGGAAATATAAACAACTTTATTATTGCCTCTAGGGCATATTTCCTTCAGTCTCCCACTTGCACTAGAGTCAATAATCTAGATTACACAGTAATGATTCTAACACCCATGGAGTCTTGGTGCTGATCATGTTTTGCTCGTGGAAGAGGCTTAGTCAACGGGTCTGCAATATTCAGATCCGTATGTATTTTGCAAATCTCTCAGTCTCCCTCCTTGACTTGATCGCGGATGGAATTGAAGCGTCTCTTGATGTGTTTAGTTCTCTTGTGAAATCTGGATTCCTTTGCCAAGGCAATTGCTCTAGTATTGTCACAAAAGATTTTCATTGGACCCGATGCACTAGGTATTACACCTAGATCGGATATGAACTCCTTCGTCCGGGCTCCTTCATTTGGTGCTTCCGAAGTAGCTATGTACTCCGCTTCACACGTAGATCCCGCCACGACGCTCTGCTTGGAACTGCACCAACTTACATCTCCACCAGTCAATATAAATACGTATCCGGTTTGTGAATTAGAGTCATCCGGATCAGTGACAAACCTTGCATCGACATAACCATTTACGACAAGCTCTTTGTCACCTCCATAAACGAAAAACATATCCTTAGTCCTTTTCAGGTACTTCAGGATGTTCTTGACGGCTGTCCAGTGATCCACTCCTGGATTACTTTGGTACCTCCATGCTAAACTTATAGCAAGGCACACATCAGGTCTGGTACACAGCATTGCATACATGATAGAACCTATGGCCGAGGCATATGGAATGACTTCCATTTTCTCTCTATCTTCTACAGTGGTCGGGCATTGAGTCCGACTGAACTTCACACCTTGTAACACAGGCAAGAACCCTTTCTTTGACTAATACATTTTGAAAGTCCAATTAGGCGTCTTGATCTATCTCTATAGATCTTGATGCCCAATATATAAGAAGCTTCACCGATGTCTTTCATTGAAAAATTCTTTTTCAAGTATCCTTTTATGCTATCCAGAAATTCTATATCATTTCCAATCAACAATATGTCATCCACATATAATATTAGAAATGCTATAGAGCTCCCACTCACTTTCTTGTAAATACAGGCTTCTCCAAAAGTTTGTATAAAACCATATGCTTTGATCACACTATCAAAGTGTATATTCCAACTCCGAGATGCTTGCACCAGTCCATAAATGGATCGCTGGAGCTTGCACACTTTGTTAGCACCTTTAGGATAGACAAAACCTTCTGGTTGCATCATATACCACTCTTCTCTAAGATATCCATTAAGGAATGCTGTTTTGACATTCATTTGGGAAATTTCATAATCATAAAATGCAACAATTGCTAACATGATTCGGACAGACTTAAGCATCGGTACGGGTGAGAAGGTCTCATCGTAGTCAACCCTTGAACTTGTCGAAAACCTTTTGCAACAAGTCGAGCTTTGTAGACATTAACATTACCGTCAATGTCAGTCTTCTTCTTGAAGAACCATTTATTCTCTATGGCTTGCCGATCATCGGGCAAGTCAACCAAAGTCTGCATTTTGTTTTCATGCATGGATCCCATCTCAGATTTCATGGCCTCAAGCCATTTCGCGGAATCTGGGCTCATCGTTGCTTCCTCATAGTTCGTAGGTTCGTCATGGTCAAGTAACATGACCTCCTGAACAGGATTACCATACCACTCTGTTGCGGATTGTACTCTGGTTGACCTACGAGGTTTGGTAGTAACTTGATCTGAAGTTTCATGATCATTATCATTAGCTTCCTCACTAATTGGTGTAGGAATCACTGGAACTGATTTCTGTGATGGACTACTTTCCAATTCGGGAGAAGGTATAATTACCTCATCAAGTTCTAATTTCCTCCCACTCACTTCTTTCGAGAGAAACTCCTTCTCTAGAAAGGATCCATTCTTAGCAACGAATATCTTGCCTTCGGATCTGTGATAGAATGTGTACCCAACAATCTCCTTTGGGTATCCTATGAAGACACATTTCTCCAATTTGGGTTCGAGCTTATCAGGTTGAAGCTTTTTCACATAAGGATCGCAGCCCCAAACTTTAAGAAACGACTGCTTAGGTTTCCTGCCAAACCATAGTTCATATGGTGTCGTCTCAACAGATTTAAATGGTGCCCTATTTAACGTGAATGCAGCCGTCTCTAAAGCATAACCCCAAAACGATAGTGGTAAATCGGTAAGAGACATCATAGATTGCACCATTTCTAATAAAGTACGGTTACGATGTTCGGACACACCATTACGTTGTGGTGTTCCCGGTGGCGTGAGTTGCGAAACTATTCCACATTGTTTCAAATGGAGACCAAACTCATAACTCAAATATTCACCTCCACGATCAGATCATAGAAATTTAATTTTCTTATCACGATGATTTTCCACTTAACTCTAAAATTCTTTGATCTTTTCAAATGTTTCAGACTTATGTTTCATTAATTAGATATACCCATATCTGCTCAAATCATTTGTGAAGGTCATTAAATAACGATACCCGCCGCGAACCTCAACACTCATCGGACCGCATACATCAGTATGTATTATTTCCAACAAGTCAGTTGCTCGCTCCATTGTTCCAGAGAATGGAGTCTTAGTCATCTTGCCCATGAGGCACGGTTCGCATGTCGGGGAATAGGAACGAAACCTATGGGATCATAGGGAATCCCTACTACGGTTGGTGGGGCGTGGGGCTGTGCAAAGAGCAGGTCTAGAAGATCAACGCGGGGGAATTTTTACCCAGGTTCGGGCCGCAAACGATGCGTAATACCCTAGTCCTGCTTTGGTCTATATTTGGTGTTCTTGAGTTCTTGAACTAGCTGCAGTGCATGCCCAGTCCGAATCCTTCCTCAGTACGCTCCGGGCCTCCTTTTATACGTCAAAGGGGTCGCCACAGTGGCACACAGGAGGTGGAAAGCATCTACAGTGTACAAGTCTATCCCTGACATCATGGGACAAACGCATTTAATGCGCCACCTACGTGTCCTCTTGCTTTATCGAGGACGGCAATGAAGCTCGTCCCGTCCGTCGCCGCCTTGCCTTGCTTCGACACGTGTCCAAGCTGACGATGCATGCAGCGCCACGCTGGCTGGCTGCTGTGCTGGTGCGGTGGCAGGGTCTTCATGAAGATCTGCATGCCACCACGCAGGTGCTTGGCTGGTTGGCCTAGAGGTTGCTTGCTGCCACGCAGGCGCTCGTCTAGTTGGCAGGCTGGTTGCCGCATCGGAACGGTCGTGGGACAGCGAACCCTTGGTAGGTGCTGGTCTAGTTGCGGCCCCGCAGATGTCCCCGACAAGGGTCTTGCCGGGGTCGGCAAGGGTCTTGCCGGGGTTGGCAAGGGTCTTGCCGGGGTCTTGTGGGCGTCCCCGGCAAGGATCTTGCCGGGGGTCTCGTGGCCGCCCCGGCAAGGATCTTGCCAGGGGCCTTCATCTGTCCTCGGCAAGGATCTTGCTGGGGTCTTCGTCTTCTGGTTCCCATCTGGATTTGCAGGCTTTTGGTCTTCACAAAGATCTGCATGCCACCCTGAAGGCGCCCCCGAGCCTTGGTCCTGACGTTGTCGATGATGTTAGAACTCTCAGGCTCAAGGGTGGCGGCCTTGCTGGTGTTTGGCAAGTCACCCCGGCAAGGATCTTGCCAGGGCTGTGTAGGCCGCCCTGGCAAAGGTCTTGCCAGGGGAATCCACCTTGCCCCATTGCTCTTCAGGCTTCTGGCTCGAGTGGTGCCTCGGCAGCCTTGTACCTTCCCTTCCTCTGCCTCGCCAAGCCCGGCGACAGGTGCCGCTATGACTGCCCGTGCACAAGTAAAGGGGTACAGAAGGCCCCTACTTTTGTAGACCAACAGGAGCCCCCGGGCCTGGTCCACACCAGCGTAAGGCATTGTTGGGCCAGGCCCAGAGCGGTGCGTGGGCATGCGTGGCAGAGTTTTAACTGTGGTAACTCTCTCGCCAGTTACGCTTCCCCACGACCCGCATTGAGTGCGTGATGTGGGGGTCGTGCGTGGAGTGGTCGTAGCATGCTTGCGTCACCTCGCGGTGAATAGTAAAGAGGCGGCCCGCGTATTCTCTATAAAAAGAGGAAACCGCAGGGGCGCTGCTCATTTACCTCATGTCCCCTTTCCAATCTTGGAACCGTTGTTCCCTTCTTCTTCCTCAAGCACAAATCGAAGCTTTCGCCTCTGCTCGCCGCCACCGCGCCCCTATTGCCCTTGATCCTTCATCCCCTCCCGGCCGCCATGGCGCCCAAGACAGGCAAGGGCAAAGGAGCAGCCAAAGACGAGGGAGGGAAGGAGGCGCCGGAGAGCGAGTTGGTGGAGCTTCGGACGTAGCGCACCCTCTTCTCCTCGACGGTCGATTTGCTCACCCTCAAGGACATGTTCAGGCCCCTGTGGGGAAGGGAGACGATGGGGCACCCTGCCACGCGTATCATCCCTGCCTGCTTCGCCGAGGCCGGTCCAAACCGATATCCCTTCTTTGTCGATTATTTCTCCTGCGGGCTCTGCCCCCTTTCTCAGATTTCTTCAATGACATCATGCACACCTATGGCTTCCACCTTCTAGATTTCATGCTGAATGCTGTGGCGTGCATGGCCTTCGTCGCCCATCTTTGCGAGGGCTTTGCCGGAGTGCATCCCAGCACGACGCTCTTCCGCCATTACTTCACCCCTTGCATCCAGCCAGGGGACGCCATCTCCGGCTGTATTACTTGTATCCCGAGGAATCAGAGCAGGGGCATGTACCCGGAGGGTGCCCAGAAGGAGAGGTGGGACGAGTGGCGAGGCCGGTGGTGCTGGATCGAGGAGGCAGATCCGCAGGAGTTCTGTCGGGTCCGTCGGAGGCCGCCGGTCCGCAGCAAGGACTAAAGCGATCTCGATGCCAATGACAAGAAGCTCACGGTCGCCACCACCAGGATCCATCGCCTCACCTCGGCCGGGCTCACCCTTGAGATGATTGGGGCTGACTTCATCTGCCGCCGGATTGCTCCACTGCACAACAAGGGGAGGCCGGCCTGGGACATCAGGAACGCGGCCGATGTCATGAGGCTCTGGCCCAGCCTGAAACACAATTTCACAGTGCTGCAGCACACTCATCTTTTCCAGAGGCTTTTTCAGCTCAAGGTCGATGAGTCCGGTGGGGTCGAGAGGACCGGCAAGGCGGGCAAGGCCGTCAAGGCCAGCGGGTCTCTGTCTGGGTTGCCAGCGGGAGTGGTCCCGTTGAGCAACAACTCTTGCCAGATAGCCATAATCGCCATGATGTCGGACTTCAACGCACGCGGCCTCGATCCAACCTGGGTTGAGCGAGAAGCGGAGCGGGTGCAGGCATTCTTCGACAACTTGTCGGAGAGGTATGTTCGTGACGAGCCACTGCTCGTCCGCGACACCACCCAGGAAGAGCTGGCGTACATTGCCTCCAGGGCGGAGGAGGCGACACTTGCTAAGGAGGCCGGCAGCATCGGCGCCATGGAGGACGAGGCCGATACGACTATAGAAGAGAAAGAGTTCGCTGAGTGGGCGGGGTCTGCCGGGGAACCGAGTGGTGCCGGTGCTGGGGCCCCTCTTGTCGAAGACATGGCCGAGGAGTCGGTCGAAGAGGAGACCGAGGCGGATGACTCCTTGGCCCCGGGGAGGAAACGCGTCCTACGACGTGCTAGCTCTAGCGAGCCGGTCCGGCCCGGTAGGACCACGCAGCGGCAACAGGCCCAGGCGCCGCCCGTGCGGCAGACAAGGGTCGCGGTAGCGAAGAAGAAGGCAGCGGTCGCCACCTCTTCCTCGTCCAAGCGGCGCAGGACCCCACCCCCTTCTCCTCCTCCTTCCGATGGCACCCCGGAGTCTGACTTCGACCTCGAGTCTTTCAGACCGAAGAGGAAGAGGAGGCCAGAGGAGGAGGACGAGTAAGCACCTTGCCCTTTATCATCTTTGGGTTCCGCGTCGCCCACATTAGCCTTCCCTAACTTGATCTTGTTTTCTCAGGACACGGAGACGCTGGCCCAGAGGGCGGCCAAGAGGGCCAAGGCTTCCTCGGGCGACAAGCCCCCGGTGGGCACTCCGCGCACGCCGATGGTGCTGGAGATCAGCCCGGACAATAGCCCTTGACGCATCCCCCGCTTCAGCCCCAGCGTGAGTTCATTACTCACTCCTCATCGATGGGCGTTGGGGCATGAATCCTTGGTGCTGACCTTGCTGGGTTTGCAGGAGGAGAGCGGCAACAGGAGGAGCCGCTGAGGGCCGCCCCCGACACGCCGCCCCCATCGACCATGCGCCCGGAGGGGCGTCCCCGGCAAGGGCATCTACCGTCGAGCCCATGTGCATGGAGGAAGAGGAGGCGGGCTTGGGTGCTGGCGGCTTCGTCCCGGCCATGAACGTTGGCGGGGAGGGAACCACTTCTTCCCAGCTTGGCACGGGTAAGCGGCCTGCCTCCCATCCCTGTCTTTTATTTCCTTTTCCTCTGAACCTTGATTTTGGCCTCGTTTCATTCTCCTTTCTAGTTTCGAGACCCTCCCTCAACGGACCAGGAATATATCGACATCGTCATCGAGGAGGTCGCCAAGGATGCCAAAGCCGAGGCCGCCAAGATCGCTGCTGGGGAAGCTACCAAGTCTGCCACCGAGGAGGCCGCAAAGGGGCTTGCTGGGGAGACCGGCGAGGCCGCTGCCGGGGATGCCAGCAAGGGGCCTGCCGGGGAGCCCGGCAAGGGGCCTACCGGGGAGTCCGGCGAGGCTGCTGCCGAGGAGGCCGCCAAGGAGCCCACCGATGAGGAGGTGGCCAACGACCAACCTTCCTCCCCCGCAGCTCCTGCCCCGGGAAAGTACTTGAGGGTGGGCGACGACCTGTTCGTCCGCCTCCCAGGGACGGCGAGCACCAGAGCGCTAGCCGAATGGGAGGTGTTTGATGATGAGGTGCTCGCCACCGCCGGGCTCTAGGTTGTTGATGAACCGAGCGCCGGCGGCGGCGGTTCCCAAGAGGAGCAACTTCTCCGAGCCATGAGCGCCAACTTCCAGAAGCTCTAGGCGCGCCACCATGCCCGCCAACACAAGGTGAAATCCAGGATGGCGGCGGTGGACAAGGCAGAGGTGGATTCTGAGGAGCGTGTCGCTCAGACGCAGGTCTGGTTTGGCGAGGCGCGGGAGGAACTGACGACCGCTCAGGGTGAGCTAGATGAGCATAAGCGAGAGCTCATCCTAAAGCAGGCCGACGTTGAGAAGGCCTAGGAGGCGGCGAAGGAACAGGCCGCCAAGGACGAAGCTGCTCGGCTGCAGCAGTAGGCTCTGCTGAACACCCAGGAGGAAGACCTCGTTGCCCGTGAGTAGGCACTTGCCGCCACACTCAGCGGCAAGGACGAGGAAATCGGGAAGATCGTCGCGCAGCAGACCCAGGAGCTGGAGCAGAAGCACAAGGACGCACTTGATGCTCTGGGCCTGGACCACGTCGACAAGGTGGAGAAGCTGGAGCTGGAGCGGGATGGGCTGAAAAAGGAGATCTTGCAGCTGTCGGAGGAGAGGGACATGGCCAACCGCACTCTGGAGGATTCGTAGATCGCCATCTCCAGCAAGGCCAAGCTGCTCTCCGAGGCCAACGACTCCATCAACAATCTGAAGCTGAAACTGGATGGCTTGGAGGGGACACTTTTGGAGGTCAGGGCTCGTGATGAGACCCTAAACAAGGCCCTAGAGGACGAGAGGCAGCTGCGGAGCAATGACGCCGCCGCCCACAAGGACTACGTGAAGAGCGTAAACCTCTGGATCGGCCGCCTCGTCGTCGTCGCGGAGAAGCTCACGACCCAGCTAGCCGACATGGGCCTGCCGGACGTCAGGTTCTCCCAGGAGACGAATGTGAGCCCCAACGCCAGGCTGACCTTGTTCTTCGAGCGCATCCTCGACGCCCTGGAGCAGCTCTGCTCCAATCGAGCAGCCTATCTGGCCAACGAGGCTCGGAAGCTCTGTCAGGGCGCCCTGACCAAGGTGCTCACCATGGTGGCGTTCTGGAACCCCAGCGTCGACTTCGCCGACGCGCTGGAGAGCTTGCCGGAGGATGTGGACCTCATGGCGCTCGAGGAGCGTATCAAGACCATCTTCAGCTGCGTCGACGGAGTCAAGAGGGTGGAGGGCCAGCGCCGGGACTAGACAATTTTATCTTAAGTTAGAACCGCAACAACTATTGATGTAATATAACTTTGCGGTATTTTGAAACGAAGCATGCTATCTTCCTGTTTGATCTTTCCTTGTATGTACACATCCTACACCTAGTTGGATAGGTTTGCCGGCATGTAAACCCATGCTATGGCGCTTTGAGGATAGATACTTAGCAGCCTGCCGGGGGGCGTTTGCTGCCGGGCAAGCCACCTTGCTGTTCTCAGTGCGGCCGCTTGAACTGTTGAGCGGACTCGAAACAGAACAAGGGCGTTGCCAATAGCGGAAGGGTTCCATTGCGTACAGGTTTTCCATACAAGGAGCAAGATCTTTCGAGGAAAATAACCCTACAAAAAGGCAATTGCTTTGCGTGACTTAGCTTTTCCGTCGCCACGTGGAATATTGTCGTGGCTGCGGACCGTACCGGAGTGTGGCCGATCGATGTCGCCTTCTTCTCTCGAGCCATCCCGTTGAGGGAGTCGATGCGTTGGCTTCAAAACCGGATTTTCACAGCTTGCGTGCCCCTACCTAGCGCACCAAAGATGTCGGGGAATAGGAATGACACCTATGGGATCATAAGGAATCCCTACTGCGGTTGGCGGGGCGCGGGGCTGTGCAAAGAGCAGGTCTAGAAGATCAACGCGGGGGAATTTTTACCCAGGTTCAGGCCGCAAACGGTGCGTAATACCCTAGTCCTGCTTTAGTGTATATTTGGTGTTCTTGAGTTCTTGAACTAGCTGCAGTGCATGCCCAGTCCAAAAAGTCAGAATCTTTCCTCAGTACGCCTCGGGCCTCCTTTTATACGTCAAAGGGGTCGCCACAGTGGCACACAGGAGGTGGAAAGCATCTACAGTGTACTAGTCCATCCCTGGCATCGTGGGACAAATGCATTTAATGCGCCACCTATGTGTCCTCTTGCTTTATCGGGGACGGCAACGAAACTCGTCCCGTCCGTCGCCGCCTTGCCTTGCTTCGACGCGCGTCCAAGCTGACGAGGCATGCAACGCCACACTGGATGGCTGGCTGCTGTGCTGGTGCGGTGGCAAGGTCTTCACGAAGATCTGGATGCCACCACGCAGGTGCTTGGCTGGTTGGCCTAGAGGTTGCTTGCTGCCACGCAGGCGCTCGCCTAGTTGGTGGGCTGGTTGCCGTGTCAGAACGGCCGTTGGACAGCGAACACTTGGTAGGTGCGGGCCTGGTTGTGGCCTCGCAGATGTCCCCCGCAAGGGTCTTGCCGGGGTCTTGTGGGCGTCCCCGGCAAGGATCTTGCCGGGGGTCTCGTGGCCGTCCCGGCAAGGATCTTGTCGGGGGCCTTCGTCTGTCCTCGGCAAGGATCTCACCGGGGGTCTTCGTCTTCTGGTTCCCATCTAGATTTGCAGACCTTTGGTCTTCACAAAGATCTGCATGCTACCCTGCAGGCGCCCCCGAGCCTTGGTCCTGACGTTGTCGATTGTGTCAGAACTCTCAGGCTCAAGGGTGGCGGCCTTGCTGGTGTTTGGCAAGTCGCCCCAGCAAGGATCTCGCCGGGGCTGTGTAGGCTGCCCCGGCAAGGGTCTTGCCCGGGGAATCCACCTTGCCCCTTTGCTCTTCATGCTTCTGGCTCGAGTGCTGACTCGGCAGTCTTGTACCTTCTCTTCCTCTGCCTCGCCAAGCCCGGCCGTAGGTGCGGCTATAACTGCCCGTGCACAAGTAAAGGGGTACAGAAGGCCCCTACTTTTGTACGCCGACATCGCAAGCATCAACTGATTCCAAAAGTCCATCAGCATGGAGTTTCTTCATGCTCTTTACACCAATATGACCTAAACGGCAGTGCCACAAATAAGTTGCACTATCATTATTAACTTTGCATCTTTTGGCTTCAATATTATGAATGCGTGTATCACTACAATCGAGATTTAACAAAAATAGACCACTCATCAAGGGTGCATGATCATAAAAGATATTACTCATATAAATAGAACAACCATTATTCTCTGATTTAAATGAATAACCGTCTCGCATCAAAGAAGATCCAGATATAATGTTCATGCTCAACGCTGGCACCAAATAACAATTATTCAGGTCTAAAACTAATCCCGACGGTAGAGGTAGAGGTAGCGTGCGGACGGTGATCCCATCGACTTTGGAACCATTTCCCACACGCATTGTCACCTCGTCCTTAGACAATCTTAGTTTAATCCGTAGCCCCTGTTTCGAGTTGCAAATATGAGCAACAGAACCAATATCAAATACTCAGGCGTTACTACGAGCATTAGTAAGGTACACATCAATACCACGTATATCAAATATACCTTTCACTTTGCCATCCTTATTATCCACCAAATACTTGGGGCAGTTCCGCTTCCAGTGACCACTCCCTTTGCAGTAGAACCACTCAGTTTCAGGCTTAGGTCCAGACTTGGGCTTGTTCACTTGAGCAGCAACTTGCTTGCTGTTCTTCTTGAAGTTCCCCTTCTTCCCTTTGCCCTTTTTCTTAAAACTAATGGTCTTGTTAACCATCAACACTTGATGATCCTTCTTGATTTCTACCTCCGCAGACTTTAGCATCGCGAAGAGCTCGGGAATTGTCTTTCCCATCCCTTGCATATTATAGTTCATCATGTAGCCTTTATAGCTTGGTGGCAGTGATTGAAGAACTCTGTCACTGACACTATCATCAGGAAGATTAACTCCCAGCTGAGTCAAGTGGTTATGATACCCGGACATTTTGAGTATATGTTCATTGACAGAACTATTCTCCTCCATTTTGCAGCTATAAAACTTGTTGGAGACTTCATATCTCTCAACTCGGGCATTTCTTGAAATATCAACTTCAACTCCTGGAACATCTCATAGGCTCCATGACGTTCAAAACGTCTTTGAAGTCCCGCTTCTAAGCCGTAAAGCATGGCACACTGAACTATCGAGTAGTCATCAGCTTTGCTCTGCTAGACGTTCATAACGTCCGGAGTTGCTCCTGCAGTGGGCCTTGCACTTAGCGGTGCTTCCAGGACGTAATTCTTGTGTGCAGCAATGAGGACAATCCTCAAGTTACGGACCCAGTCCGTGTAGTTGCTACCATTATATTTCAACTTAGCTTTCTCTAGGAATGCATTAAAATTCAAGGGAACGGTAGCACAGGCCATTGATCTACAACAACATAGATATGCAAAAAACTATCAGGTACTAATTTCATGATAAATTAAGGTTCAATTAATCATATTACTTAAGAACTCCCACTTAGATAGACATCCCTCTAGTCATCCAAATGATCACGTGATCCATATCAACTAAACCATGTCCGATCATCACATGAGATGGAGTAGTTTTCAATAGTGAACATCACTATGTTGATCATATCTACTATATGATTCACGTTCGACCTTTCGGTCTTAGTGTTCCGAGGCCATATTTGCATATGCTAGGCTCGTCAAGTTTAACCCGAGTATTCTACATGTGCAAAACTGGCTTGCACCCGTTGTATGTGAACGTAGAGCTTATCACACCCAATCATCACGTGGCACGACGAACTGTAGCAACGGTGCATACTCAGGGAGAACACTTATACCTTGAAATTTAGTAAGGGATCATCTTATAATGCTACCGCCATACTAAGCAGAATAAGATGCATAAAGGATAAACATCACATGCAATCAAAATATGTGACATGATATGGCCATCGTCATCTTGTGCCTTTGATCTCCATCTCCAAAGCACCATCATGATCTCCATCGTCACCGGCTTGACACCTTGATCTCCATCGTAGCGTCGTTGTCATCTTGCCAACTATTGCTTCTACGACTATCGCTATAGCTTAGTGATAAAGTAAAGCAATTACATGGCGATTGCATTTCATACAATAAAGCGACAACCATAAGGCTCCTACCAGTTGTCGATAGCTTTTACAAAACAAGATCATCTCATACAACAATTTATATCTCATCACGTCTTGACCATATCACATCACAACATGCCCTGCAAAAACAAGTTAGATGTCCTCTACTTTGTTGTTGCAAGTTTTATGTGGCTGCTACGTGCTTCTAGCAAGAACCATTCTTACTTACGCATCAAAACCACAACAATTTTTCGTCAAGTGTGCTGTTTTAACCTTCAACAAGGACCGGCCGTAGTCAAACTCGATTCAACTAAAGTTGTAGAAACAGACACCCGCCAGCCACCTGTGTGCAAAGCACGTCAGTAGAACCAGTCTCAGGAACGCGGTCATGTAATGTCGGTCCTGGCCGCTTCATCAAACAATACCGCCAAATCAAAGTAAGACGTTGGTGGTAAGCAGTATGACTATTATCACCCACAACTCATTGTGTTCTACTCGTGCATATCACCTACGCATAGACCTGGCTTGGATGCCACTGTTGGGGAACGTAGTAATTCAAAAAAATTCCTACGATCACGCAAGATCTATCTAGGAGATGCATGGCAATGAGACGGGGAGAGTGTGTCCACGTACCCTCGTAGACCGAAAGCGGAAGCGTTATGTTAACACGGTTGATGAAGTCAAACATCTTCACGATCCAACCGATCCAAGTACCGAACGTACGGCACCTCGGTGTTCAGCACACGTTTAGCTCAATGACGTCCCTCAAGCTCTTGATCCACTAGAGGGTCGAGGGAGAGTTCCGTCAGCACGACAGCGTGGTCATGGTGTTGGTGATGTGATCCGCGCAGGGATTCGCCTAAGCACTACAACACTATGACCGGAGGAGTAAAGTGTGGAGGGGGGCACCGCACACGGCTTAAGACAAATCTTGGTGTGCCTTTGGAGTGCCCCCGCCCCCGTATATAAAGGGGGGAGAGGACGAGGCCGGCGGCCTAGGAGGGGCACGCCAAGGGGGGGGTCCTACTTGGACTCCTAGTCCAAGTAGGACCCGGCCCCCTTCCTTCCTTCCAACGGAGAGGGAAAGGGGAAAGGGGGGAGAGGGAGAAGGAAAGAGGGGGCTGCGCCCCCTCCCCTTGTCCAATTCGGATTGGGCAAGGGGGGTGTCGGTGTCAAAACCGGCGGATCTCGGGTAGGGGGTCCCGACTTGTGCGTCTAGGATCAATGGTAACAGGAGACGGTGGACATGATGTTTACCCAGGTTCGGGCCCTATCTATGGAGGTAATACCGTACTTCCTGCTTGATTGATCTTGATGAATATGAGTGTTACAAGAGTTGATCTACCACGAGATCGTAATGGCTAAACCCTAGAAGTCTAGCCTATGTGAATATGGTAATGAATATCTCCCCCTATCCGGACTATGCTCTCCGATTTATATAGACACCGGAGAGATCTAGGGTTACATAAGGTCGGTTACATACGAAGGAATCTTTGGTCGCCAAGCTTGCCTTCCACGTCAAGTACAGTCCAATCCGGACACGGGTACAGTCTTCGGTCTTCATGTCCTCATAGCCCATTAGTCCGGTCCATGGATAACAGGCCGGACGCCCGAGGACCCCTTAGTCCAGGACTCCCTTAGTAGCCCCTGAACCTGGCTTCAATGACAAGGAGTCCAACGCGCAGATTGTCTTCGGCATTGCAAGGCGGGTTCCCCTTTTTCCGAACTCCAAGATAGTCTTCGGATGCGATGATTGTATCCGGACCTGTTACACACACCATACACAACTGCACAGAGAATATATATATTTTTACACGAGTTCTATCCGCTGACAGCTTTTTACAGCGCGACATCACGTCTGCCCGGTCATAATGTCGAACCGTTTTTCGTTTGTCGCTCCACGTTCCGAGACGCGGTTGCCATTGGCACGTCTTGTCGAAGCAAAGGTCGTGTCCCCTCATTGTGGGATTCTCATCAATGCGGGCATGGGTAACCCAACCGTGCCGTTTATACGGCCCTTGGGGGTAGGCGAATCTTAAGGCGAATGAGGAGGCGTTTAATACTTGATGCCTTTATAAGGGGATAAGGACTCCCTCTTCCTTTCTCACGCTTTCTCTCTGTCTCCGTCTTTCCAATCTCGAGCTCTAGCGCCCAAGTACTCATCTCCTTTCCACTCAAGCAACCATGTTCGGATCCGGAGGCCAGGGAAAGTGGATGGTCTCCTCCGCCAGGGAGGAGTACATTACTGAGCTTCGGGCGGCTGGGTATTTGGCGAAGGAGATTGACCACCGACTGCCGGCCGAGGGACAAGTCGTCCCCACGCCGAAGACCACTGAGAGGGTAGTATTCATCCCCCATTTCTTCCGCGGGCTAGGGTTTCCACTCCACCCTTTCGTCCGCGAGCTGATGTATTATTACGGGATATATTTCCATGATCTGTCCCCGAATTCCTTCCTCAACATCTTGGCGTTTATCGTCGTGTGCGAGGCCTTTCTCCGCATCCAACCCCACTTTGGGTTGTGGCTCAAAGTCTTCAACATGAAGCCGAAGGTGGTGGCTGGCAGCACGCGGAGTGCGGCGGAGCCATGGTGAGCAAGCTATCCAACGTCTCCTGGCCCAAAGGCACCTTTGTGGACACAATAAAGGAGTGGCAGAGGCAGTGGTTCTATATCACAGAACCCCGAGGCACCACCTGGGCCGCAGCTGCCGAATTCCGCTCCGGAGCTCCCATGCGACTCACCTCCTGGGTCGAGAAGAGTTCGGACTAGTGTTCACCTGATGAGTTGATAGCGCTGCAGACACGTGTCCAAAGCATGGTGACCAAGAATGTCAAGCTTGTTGACGTAATCCAGGTGATGCTGGTTCGCCGGATTCTTCCGTGCCAGCGCTGAAGCCGCCCTCTGTGGGAGTTCAATTCGAAGAAGCACCAGACCTTGATAAGGCTCTTCGAGACTACTCACGAAGGCACCTGGAAGTTGCTCTTTCAGGGCAACGAGAAGCCACCGGCCATGGACTCAGACCGTGGTCATGATTGTAAACACCCCGCCAGCGAGGTATGTTATTTCTGACGCATCTCCAACTTAATTTCCTTGAGGACGATGTCTGATCTTTTATTATTGCTCTTTCAGGACTGGAGGAGAGAGCGAAGCGGATCCAGTGTCCGGCTCCGCTGCTAGAAGAACCAGTCATCCCACGCCTAGCGAAGATGCTGGTGCCGGTGCCGTATAAGGCGCCGGAGAAGAAGGCCAAGAAGAAAGCCAAGGGGGCCAAGAGTGGCCCCCGTCGCAAGGGCACTTCGGACATGACGTCCGAAGACGACGAAGCCCATTCCTTTGTCCCTGAGAACAATGATGAGGAAGAGGAGGAGGAGGAGGAAAACAACCCTCCCCCAGAGGAGAAGAAGAAAAAGAGGGCGGCTTCAGCGCATCTGGAGGCGGACACACCCAAGAAGGGGAAGGGCATCCCAGCGGTCAACACCGCGTGGGACGTTGTCAGCAGCCCGGAACAACGCCCCCGCAAAAAGCCTCAGGCCACATCGTAAGTGACATGGCTTGCTCATGCACACATCTGGCCCTTTCTCTTTATTATCTTGACATGGTTAACTATACTATGGCAGTCTGGCCCGTGACCTTATCCAACGATCCTCATCTGGAGGTTCGTTGGCTCCGTCAAAGATGTCGAGCATGTCGCCACCGCCTGCTTATTCCCCCGGGGCTAGGGATGACACAGAAGTGTTGTCCCAGAGGGCCGCTCCGAACCGGGGAGGAGCACAGGACGCTGTCCAGGAGGCGCCACGAGGCGAAGCCTCCACTGCCGGACACATGGGGGAGACGATCCCCATGGAGACTGGCGAAGAGGGCCGCATCCAGTTTGGCCCTCAGCTGAATACGATTCCGGAGACCCATATGGCTCCGGAGTCGGGCGAGCAGCCCCCTTTGAAGGAGGGGGGTGTGCCGCTTCCGCCGGTGGTCCCTGTCCATCCAGGGACGCCGGATAACCTGATGGAGGCGCTACGAGGCGCCTCCATTATGGACGAGCACCGTGTCCTTATGGGCGCGGTGATCGAGAAGGTTCAGTCCGCCAAGACTGGACTGAACGAAGCCTGCAGCAACCTGTTTACAGGTTTCGAGGTAAGTGACATAGAAAGAGAAAAACCACATGTAGTCAGTAGCCCCTGAGACACTGTCCGGTGTTCGGCGAGAAGAACCGGACAGAGGATCAATCTTCTATTGTAGGAGACTAACATAATATGTATGCATAAGCAGGCATCGCTGTTGGCCACAACCTCGCATGCTGCCGAGATCTCTGAACTGAAGCAGAGGCTGGAGCAGACCGAGAACGAGCTCGGCGAGGTTAAAATTCGGCTTCAGGAGTAGCAAGGTGAGTAACGACTTGCTGTGTGTTCGGAAAGCATAGGCGCTGTATATTGACTGTAGTGTCGTAATTGTCGGAGCCACGACCGAGGTCGAGGACCTGAGGAAGGCCTTGGGCAAGGCCGAGGAGAAGGCTGTCCAGCAGCAGGCCGCCCGTAAGAAGCTCAAGGCCCGGGTCAAAGATGTCCAGCAGGAGCTCCAAGATGCGGTGAAAAAATGTGAGACCTTGGAGAATGATGCGTCGGCTCAAGAGGCCGAACTCACCAAGGCTCGTCAGAGTGCAAAGACCGCACGGAATGAGGCCCAGGCCGCCCTCCAGGAGATCCAAGAGGCCAAGAAGATCACGGCGGGTAAGGCATTTAAGATGCAAAGCAAGTATGAGGAGAAGCGGTACCTTTTACTAACCCGGGTTTGGAGTTCCCCAGGGGCTTTTGCGGATTTACCCCGCAGTGCATCGGACGACGTGGAGTTCTATGGAGCCGAAGGAGGGGGTTCGACGGAAAAGCTATTCTGGTCGCAATATGCGGCGCCGGAACTTCCCGTATCCTTCACCGATCAGCTGAAATAGCTGATGGAGCTACATAGGGTGGCCGAACTAGCCATGAAGGATTTGATAATCCGGCTATGGCCAGCCAAAGCTATGCCTGGCAGCTACTTCAGACTCATGAGGCGGATGGTGAACGCCTGTCCTCGGCTGGACGTCGTCCAGCGCTCTGCCTGTATTGAAGGTGCCCGCATGGCCTTCCCCCGCTGCAAGATGTGGTGGGCAAAGATGAATGCCGTTGAACTGGCCAGAGGGCCGCCGGAGGGCGAGGAGCACCGCACACCTGAGCGGTATTTTGCGGATGTCATGGAAGGGTCTCGACTTGCAGTGGCTGAGTGCGGGCTGGACATTATTTTCGAATCAAAATATTTGTGTAGCCTTGGCCTTGTATTATGAAAACAAAGCCTGTTTTTTAATGTAATTTAGTTATGCTTTAATTGTTTCCTCCTGTGCGGCCGTGTTTTTTGTAATCTGAGGGTTGGCCAGTCGTCGGCTTCTGCCCTCGCGTAGGTAGTACGGAGGTGTTCGGGATGGGATCTAAACAATATTGATCCAATTATATGGTCCTTTGAAGGAGTTGTTTAGCGCAACGAACAAGGCAATCAGACTATACGGCTTGAATGCCCTCACTTAGCCATAGGAGTTTTATAATTAAGCAAGTGCACAGCCCCTGGTCCAAGCTAGGGTGCTGTCAGCATCTGATCGGGAAGTGCCGATCCTTTGCATGACGCGGAAAAAATCTCCAACGATTTTGTAACCCTCGAATAGCTGACCGGCTCTCGCCGTACCATGACAGTCAGTTTTCGGCTTTCTCTACTGAGGTGCTCATCCGGTCAAGGCCAGGGCACAATCACAGTAGTTCTCCCTTTACTACCCTAGCCGATAGAACGGAACGTAGGGTAGCAAGCATAGGAGTCGGGCAACCCAACTATTGACCAAAGACATGATTCGGAGCCAATGCATATAATGCTAAATTCGGGGTGCCGAACTTATCTATGAGAAGTGGTCGGACTTTGTTGCCGTATTGTGCGGCTATGAGTAGCCCTTGGCGAATATGAAACGTACAAAAGAGTATCGATGCAGCCGATAAGCAGATCGAAATAAAATGAAGTAAGAAGCAAAAACCAGAGAAACTGGGCCACAAACCATTTTTATTATAACTGGATGGATACGTCAAGGCATATCTTGTACAGATGGTGCGATAAGTATCTGGGCTATTTAACATGCCGGGGTCAACAGGGCGCAGCGTGCGGGTCCTGAGAAATAAGTATAAATACCGTCAAGAAGAACGTATAGAGGTTACCCTACACACCTGTGCTGCTTGCCTCCGTTGCATGCCAATCCTTCGAAAGGACTGGTGATCAGGCCCGCGGAAAAGGGAACCTGAAACAAGAAGAAAAATTGGAAGTATGTGTGTCCGGGATCGGTCTAGCCGAACTTTAGATCCTGGGTTAGCTTGTGCCTCCGTCGATGTCCATGGGATTTTGAGTGTGTAATTATGTACGCGTGGTGCGAATGCCACTACTTCATCGGGACTGGGACGGAGGCCGAGTTGCTAATCGAGCTCTTGACGAGCCGCGTTGTCCTGCTGCAGTGTAGTCCGGAACCTCTTAATGACGCCCAGGGGCTCGACAGCCGTACCATGGTGCTGCTTGAGAAGGCCGCTGTGTACCTCTGCTGCTAGGGCGGTGGTGTGCTCCTCTGTTCCGAGGGAGCATTATGTATTGCCATTGACTGTTATGACGCCACGTGGACCGGCCATCTTGATCTTGAGATAAGCATAGTGTGGCACTGTGTTGAATTTAGCAAACGCGGTTCGTCCGAGTAGTGCGTGATAGCCGCTGCCGAAGGGGACGATATCGAAGATTAACTCTTCGCTTCGGAAGTTGTCCGGAGAACCGAAGACCACCTCCAGCATGATTGAGCTCGTACAGCGGGCCTCTACGCCTGGTATGACTCCTTCAAAGGTAGTCTTTGTTGGTTTGATTCGTGAGGCGTTAATGCCCATCTTCCGCACTGTGTCCTGATAAAGCAGGTTGAGGCTGCTACCAACGTCCATCAGGACTCGTGTTAGGTGAAACCCGTCAATGATTGGGTCGAGGACTAGTGCGGCTGAACCGCCATGGTGGATACTAGTTGGGTGGTCTCGACGGTCGAAGGTGATCCGGAATGATGACCATGGATTGAATTTGGGGGCGACTGGCTCTACCGCGTAGACGTCCCTAAGTGCTCGCTTGCGCTCTTTTTTAGGGATGTGCGTGGCGTATATCATGTTCACCGTTTTGACTTGAGGGGGAAATTTCTTTTGTCCCCCGGTGTTCGGCTGCCGGGGCTCTTCGTCCTCGTCCTCACTTTGTGATCCCTTTTCTTTGTTTTCGGCATTTAACTTGCCAGCCTGTTTGAAGACCCAACAATATCTGTTGGTGTGATTGGCTTGCTTATCCGGGGTGCCGTGTATCTGCCACGGACGGTCGAGTATGCGGTCCAGGCTGGAAGGTCCTTCGTTGTATCTTTTGTAGGGCTTCTTCCGTTGGCTGGACTTGGAGCCACTGAATCCGGCATTGACTGTGGTGTCATCGGTGTTGTCGCCATTGCTTTGGCGTTTGTGTCTGATGCGCCGGAGCTTGCCGGTGCTGTTTTTGGCCTCAGTGGGGCCTGCCTCGCTGGCTGTGTTTTTGCTACGAGCCAGCCAGCTGTCCTCTCCCGCGCAAAAGTGGGTCATGAATGCCGTGAGGACTGCCATAGACTTCGGCTTTTCTTGGCCGAGGTGGCGTGCTAGCCATTTGTCACGGATGCTGTGTTTGAAGGCTGCTAGGGCCTCGGCATCCGGACAGTCAACGATCTGGTTCTTTTTGGTTAGGAACCTAGTCCAGAATTTTCTGGCTGATTCTCCAGGTTGTTGAACTATGTGGCTTAGGTCATCGGCATCTGGTGGCCGGACATAAGTTCCTTGGAAGTTATCAAGGAAAGCCTCTTCCATGTCCTCCCAGCTGCCGATGGAATTCTCAAGCAGGCTATTTAACCAGTGTCGAGCTGGTCCTTTGTGCTTTAATGGGAGGTATTTGATGGCGTGGAGGTCATCTCCTCGAGCCATATGGATATGGAGAATAAAATCCTCGATCCATACTGCAGGATCGGTTGTGCCGTCGTATGATTCAATGTTGACGGGCTTGAACCCCTCGGGGAATTCGTGATCCAGCACCTCGTCTGTGAAGCATAGAGGGTGTGCGGCGCCTCTATAGCGGGCCGCATCGCGGCGTAGCTCTGATGGAGTCCGCCTGCGGCATTCGGCACAGGCGTGGTTAGGTTTGTCACGTCCGAATAGGTAGCCGTCGTCGTGCCTCGAGGCACATCCTCGCGATCCGTAGATCGATCTTGTATGTCCTGCTCTACTGTCCAGGGTCTCCCGGAGGTCGTACGTGTGACCCCGAACTCTTCCGTCTCTATTTTTACAGGGCAGTGGGGCAGGCTGCTGTTCGGCCTGAGTTGCCTCTTTATCCCGACCACTGGGTGGCCGGTCGGCCGCCCTGTCTCGACCACGTGGAGGTTGTCTCGCATTACGCGAGGGAGATGTGTGCTCTGGTGCCTCCTCATCGAATTGAGGTAGCAGTCTGCGTTTCGGGTTAGTCCATATGTCAACGAGCAGATCTTGTTCAGCTTGAAGCTGCTGTTGTTTCTTTTTCAGGCTCCTTGCAGTGGCTATGAGCTGAAGCTTAAAGCGCTCCTGCTCCAGAGGATCCTCAGGCACGATGAAGTCTTTGTTGCCGAGGCTTGTCTCCTCCTCGGTGGGTGGACGGTAACTATCGTCCTCCGAGTCATCTTTTATGGCTTGTTCATCAGGGTTGTCTTGCCTGTTGTCATGTTCCTCTTGTTCGGATGTAGCTCCGACAGGGTCTTCATTGTTTTCGGCATCGCTCGGAGTACTATTTTCTCCGGTGCCAGTGTTGCTATCTTTTGAGCGACGAGGCTTAGAGCGGCGTTTGGGGCGCCGGCGCTTGGACTTCATCTCAGAGGGTTTATTCGCGTCTGGCTCTTCTTTGTCGTCGCTAGATCCTTTAGGTGTATCAACCATATACACGTCGTACGAAGAGGTGGCCGTCCAACGTCTAGTAAATGGCGGGTCTTGGCCTTGCTCCTTGTCGGCATCGTCGTCCATATTGTCGATGTCTTCGGAGCCATAGTCAAGTACGTCGGTTAAGTCATCGACAATGGCTATGAAGTGGGTGGCGGGTGGGAAGCAAAGTTCCTCGTCATCCGCCTCTAGTTCGAACCGAACATAGTTCGGCTGTGAGTCTTCCTCCAAGGACAAGTTCTTTAAAGAGTTTAGCACGTCACCAAAAGGTGAGTGCTGGAAGATGTCTGCGGCGCCAAATTCGAAAATCGATAACCGATCCAGCTCGGTGTCCGCAGGCGTACCTGGTCTGGAACGTATAGCCAGAGACGAGTCCGGAGTTTCATTGACGCAAACATCGCAGGATGTAGAGTCCGTGTGCAACTCCAACGCCGCGAACTTTGTGGCCTCAGAGGGCACGATCTGCTTCGGTTTTGAGGCCGTTGCAGCGACAGGAACCATCTCCTGGATGTGATCCGATAACAGCTTTAAGTCATGTTCATCAGAGCGAGGGGGAGCGATTGCCACGGTCTCAAATCCATTGAAGATCAAGTCTCCACGGACATCCGTGACGTAGTTCAAGCTTCCAAATCTGACATGATGGCCAGGGGTGTAGCTATCGACCTGCTCCAGATGGCCAAGTGAGTTGGCCCGCAGTACGAAGTTGCTGAACACGAAAATCTATCCGGGGAGGAAGGTTCCTCCTTGGACGGCGTCATTATCGATGATTGAAGTTGCCATCGAACCTTTTGTCGACGCACAGTGGAACTCTCATTGAAATCACCAATGTCGGTGTCAAAACCGGCGGATCTCAGGTAGGGGGTCCCGAACTGTGTGTCTAGGATCGATGGTAACAGGAGATGGGGGACACGATGTTTACCCAGGTTCGGGCCCTCTCTATGGAGGTAATACCCTAATTCCTGCTTGATTGATCTTGATGAATATGAGTGTTACAAGAGTTTATCTACCACGAGATCGTAATGGCTAAACCCTAGAAGTCTAGCCTATGTGAATACGGTAATGAATATCTCCCCCTATCCGGACTATGCTCTCTGGTTTATATAGACACCGGAGAGATCTAGGGTTACGTGGGGTCGGTTACATAAGAAGGAATCTCGGTCGCCAAGCTTGCCTTCCATGTCAAGTAGAGTCCAATCCGGACACGGGTACAGTCTTCGGTCTTAATGTCTTCACAACCCATCAGTCCGGCCCATGGATAATAGGCCGGATGCCCGAGGACCCCTTAGTCCAGGACTCCCTCAGGGGGCGCGCGCCTCCTCCCGTGGCCTCCCTCCCCTCCTCCACTATGGCTCAATAGGCCCATTAACTTTCTCGGGCGGTTCCGGTAACCTCCAGGTACTCCGAAAAATCCCCGATCTTCTTCGGAACCATTCTGGTGTCCGTATATAACCTTCCAGTATATGAATCTTTACCTCTCAACCATTTCGAGACTCCTCGTCATGTCCGTGATCTCATCCGGGACTCTGAACAAACTTCGGTCACCAAAACACATAACTTATAATACAAATCGTCACCGAACATTAAGCGTGCGAACCCTACGGGTTCGAGAACTATGTAGACATGACCGAGACACATCTCCGGCCAATAACCAATAGCGGAACCTAGATGCTCATATCGGCTCCTACATATTCTAGAAGATCTTTATCGGTCAAACCGCATAACAACATACGTCATTCCCTTTGTCATCGGTATGTTACTTGCTCGAGATTCGATCGTCGGTATCATCATACCTAGTTCAATCTCGTTACCGGCAAGTCTCTTTACTCGTTCCGTAATGCATCATCCCATAACTATCTCATTAGTCACATTGCTTGCAAGGCTTAAAGTGATGTGCATTACCGAGAGGGCCCAGAGATACCTCTCCGATACATGGAGTGACAAATCCTAATCTTGATCTATGCCAACCCAAAAAACACCTCTGGAGACACCTGTAGAGCATCTTTATGATCACCCATTTACTTTGTGACATTTGATAGCACATAAAGTGTTCCTCCGGTATTCGGGAGTTGCATAATCTCATAGTTAGAGGAATATGTATAAGTCATGAAGAAAGCAATAGCAATAAAACTAAACAATCATTATGCTAAGCTAACGGATGGGTTTTGTCCATCACATCATTCTATAATGATGTGATCCCATTCATCAAATGACAACACATGTCTATGGTTAGGAAACTTAACCATCTTTGATTAACGAGCTAGTCAAGTAGAGGCATACTGGGACACTCTATTTTTTGTATGTATTCACACATGTACTAAGTTTCCGGTTAATACATTTCTAGCATCACTACTAGGAAAAGGGCTATAGATGGAATGGCCACTAATGGCGCACCAGATATGTGGTGCGCCATTGCTATGTAGCAGTGGCGCACCATGTGCTGGTGCGCCATTAGTGTGCAATACACTAATGGCGCACCAGACACACGGTGCGCCATTAGTAACAATTTTTTTTATTTTGCCAGACATACTAATGGCGCACGAGGACATAGTGCGCCATTACTAGTTGTAACTAGTAATGGCGCACCAGGAACATAGTGCGCCACTACAATATTTTTTTTATTTTTTACTTTTTTGCAAAACTACTAATGGCGCACCTGGGGCAGTTGGTTGATACGTGGGACGCCGCAGAGAAAGAATATTTCCCTATGAGAGCCGCACTGCTCACGACGGTGCACGACTATCTCGGTTTCGGATATCTCGCGGGGCAGGTGGTTTCGGAGAGAAAGAATATTTCCCTCCCCCGCTCCACCGGCCGCCGCCGCCGACCCCCGGCCCGCACCCTCCCCCACTCCACCGTCGCCGACGACCCACCGCACCCTCCCCCGCTCCACAGGCCGTCGCCGACGACCCCCCGCACCCTCTCCCCCGCACCCTCCCCGGCCCGCTCCACCGTCACAAATGAATGCAACTAAATTTGCAAAAAAGCAAATTTGATTATATTTTCAAATAAAAAATTTGATGATATTTTTTAAAAAATCATTACTGTTTTTATAAAAAAATATTACTGTTATGATTTAACACACATAAATATCAAACAGCATTTTAAATGCATAAAAACAAAAATTGGGGAGCCTGGGAATCAAACCCAGGACCTCCTAGTGTGTGTGCTGCGTGCTGACCAGTCGGGCTAGTGGGCGTGTTCTGATGGAGATAGGGTTAGGTGGAATATAACCTGACCAGTCGGGCTAGTAAGTAAAACAAAATTCTAATGGCGCACCAGGGGGAGGTGCGCCATTAGAATCGACGTACTTATGGCGCACCAGGGGGAGGTGCGCCATTAGAATCGACGTACTTGTTCCCCTCGCAGTGTGGCCTCCCTCCCTCCCTCGCCAGATCCCCCACTCGACCCCAACTGTACGCCGCCGCCCACTTGCTCCGCCCCCTCCGTCCGCCGCGCCTGCACGTCGTCCGCCGCTGTGGTCTTGCGCTGCCTCGACGCCGCCGCCCCGACCCCCGCCGGACTCCACCCCCGCCGCCCCCACCACTGCAGCTCCCTCGCGCCGCCGCCGCCGCGCCCGCCGCTCCTTCGCCGCCCCGCCCCAGTACGTACGTCCCCTCCCTCCCTTCCCCCATCCCCCTAGCTTCTCCTCCTCCTCCTCTCACCACCCGTGCCTTCTTCTGCTCGGAAGGTCAAGAAGGCGGCCAAGGACGCCGACGACATCACAGGCCCCTTCCTCCAGATCGCCGCCCGCAGCCTCCTCGACGCCGGCGTCCTCTAGGTGATTTCTCCTCTCTCCTCCCCTCCTCCCCCCTAGGTTTCTCTCCCCGCCGGCGTCCTCTAGGTGATTCGAGGTGATGCCCCTCACCCCCAACATGCTGTACTGAATTTCTAGGAAAATATGTGATGATGCAGTGTGTGTCAGGTTCAAAACGGAAAGAGAAAAGAACAGGGTTTCTTCAAGTACATGATAGTATTAGTCTTTATCTCAGTCCTTGTGGTGATGTTTTTGTGTTTGGGGTTAAACATATGGGGTACAAGTACAATGTGGCATCAACAATTTGCAAGGGGCACCAGAGACTCATCATTTGCCAAGAACAGATGTCAGTCATTAGCTTGGCATCATGTAAGAAAATGGCCATAATGTGCCCTAATAATGATGTATTTTGTCATAAAAATATATAGTGGACTGCCATGATAATGACATGGTCCTCGTTAGTTACATGTATAGGCTTAATTGAGCTATGGAGTTCTTGTTACCTTGTCTGTCTGTCCTCGTTAGTTACATGTATCTCTCTGTTTGTGTTTCTGCGTAACAGGTTCGATCGCGGTTGGAGAAAAATTGAGGCGTTTGTTGGCTCCAAGACAGTGATACAGGTATATACATGTGCTCTGCTTACTTGTTTGGTTTGCAATAGTTATCATCTGACAAAGTATGCTTAGTTGTTTGGTTTGCAACCCATATTTTATAGTTGATAATACATTTTCCAGATTTGCTTGGTTGCAATCTTTTATCTGAACGCGGTCATTATAAGTTTATAGCTTTCCCACTGTCAGGCTTGTTCCAATAAGTAGATGCACTTGCTCCTTTCTTACATATTTGTGCAATAGTTATCATCAAGTCTACTTCCATGTTGCTGCTAGTAGTAACCTGACAGCACAGCCATACTTAGACCTTCAGAAGGTCAAGCTTTAGTTTACTTGACTTTTGAGCCTGCTAGTAGTAACTTGGCAGCCATTCAAGGATGTCTTGGTTGTTCACGAGGCCATCCAATTGTTGTTATGTGATGACCTGATTTCTTGTCTTCCAATGGCATTTGACATTGTGATGACCAACTCATTGATTTGTCATACCCATACTAAACAAAGGTTAGGTTCAGAGATAGTGCGGCATTGTTGAGTTTTACTCCTTTTGATGTAGTAAATTTATTGACTGGTGTTTATCTTACCCTGTTCCATTGAGTAGTAAATCATTATTGGCTTGTATAGATGTCAGCATGCTCCCTTTCTACTCATTTTGGAGAACCTGTAGATGCCAACTCTTGATATGCATGCATGCATTCTTTGCTTGTTTATATTCATTCTTGTAAACTGAACATGCTCATCTATCTATATATGCATTGTATTTTTTTTCCTTTGGAAAGTAAAGTTTATTTCCTGGCTGGCTGGCATGATGGCTCATGGATACCTCAGCTGCAGCTGCAGCTGGAGCTCAATGGATGCAACCTTTGTATCTTCCTGTAGTATGGAGTATTAAATTGCCCCCTAGGGTTATAAGGTTTCATTTGGATGTTCTCCCAGAACAAAATCATGACTTGTGACAATCTAAGGAAAAGGGGGATGGCAAAACCCCTAGAGTGTGTTCATTGCAAAGAGATACAAACTGTATATCATTTATTTTTTGAATGTATTGTAGCTAGTAAAATCTGTGAAGATGTTGAAATGCTTTTCTAGGTGCCAATCGTTAACTTTGAATCTATTGCTAAGTTGTGGCTTTGCAATAAAAGATACATTCACTTGAATGCAGTGTGCTTTTTTCTTTTCCAAAGGAAAAGAAAATGTGGTGTATAACAAATGTATTATTTGGTGGAAATTGAGATATCATATTAATCATTGACAAATTGGCTTTGAACAAATAATCTTAAATCCATGCATACCTACACAATTCATCTATTTGCAATGTGATGTTGTAAGGGTACTAATTGGTCTCTTCTGCTGCTTATCAGAAGAACATGTTGGATGAAGATCTGCCACATAATGTGAAGCTCTGACAGGCCGGCGGCGGGGTTCGCAGGCTGTGGGACGTGGAGTTGGTGATCGAGGAGGGCCACATGTACCTGTGCCATGGCTGGGACAAGTTCTACAGTGCCTACGACCTGCGGACCGGGTACTTTCTTCTCTTCAGGTACGACGATGACGCCACAATGCTCATCATGAAGGTTTTCAACACGACTATGTGTCGCATGCGCTACGCTGACGACGAAGATGCCAGTGCGTTCTGCCTCTTCTTATTCCTCTACATTTGGCTTTGTCTCACATCGATTGTTAACGGCCATTGTTGCATTTGGACAGGCAATGGGAGCAGCAGCAGCGACACTGGCTACAGCCAAAGCAGCAGCGATTCTGGCTTTAGCGAAAGCAGCAGCGATTCTGGCAGCAGCAAAGACAGCAAGAAGGATGATCCGGATTGCAGTGGGGGAGAAGAGGAGCAGAGTGGGGATGAGGAGCTGCGGGATGACGATGGGCATCAGGCTGAGGATGACCTAGCGCTGGTGGTGGCTGACCAAGGGCAAGAGATGGTGGTGGCTGACCATGGGCAAGAGATGGTGGTGGCTGAGGATGACCTAGCGATGGTCGTGCCTGTCCTGCCTGAAGGTGGCCTCGCGATGGTGGTGGTGCCTGACAATGACCACGCACCGGTGGTGGCGCCGGCCCACAGCTGGGCGACATGACCATGCCAATTGTGGTAGAAGACAACATCCCACAGCTGCCTCCACCGCCTCGCCGCTCTTGGCGCATCAGGCTGAGGAAGGAGAAGGAGAAGAACAATGAGAACTGAACTATGTGAAACTTTTGTAATATGATGTTGGATGGATAACGGTGTTGGATGAACAATGTGAAACTTTTGTAATATGTAACGATGGAACTATGTGTTGGCTATGTATGTATGTATGATGAAACTTGTGTGTTGGATATGATTGTTATATGGATGCTTGTTGTGTATATATATGTGTTGGATATCTCATCTGTGAAATAGTGACCTGAGATTAAGAAAAAACGATTTTTTTTTAAATGTTACTAATGGCGCACTTCCATCTGGTGCGCCATTAGTATACCACTTACTAATGGCGCACCTTTGGGATACTAATGGCGCACCCGTGGTGCGCCATTAGTATACCAGATACTAATGGCGCACCTGTGGTGCGCCATTACTAAAATATTCTAGTGGCGTGGTGCTAGTGGCGCACCAGTACTGCGCCATTAGTAGGCAAAACTGGTGCGCCACTAGTAAGCCTTTTTCTAGTAGTGCCTGAATAATAAACATTTATCATGATATAAGGAAATATAAACAACTTTATTATTGCCTCTAGGGCATATTTCCTTCAGATACTTGAAAAGAACACTTCCTTCGAACAAAGTCTGGATGGATGACTTGAAAAGAACGTGTCTATGTCTTGGAAGTTATCATATATCTCATGACCAGGGTCTTTTATGTGTAGTGCAATTTTAGTTCCAGCTTTCAGTACATAAAACTTTGAAATTTCTGTCCAATGGCCCTTGGCAAAATATGAGTGACCACATTCATCAAGTCTTACAGAAGCAACGATTGTAAATCCATGTTTTGTGTTCAGTATGACATCCCTGCGGTCTGATTTATGTAAAGGGAAATATAGTGTACTACAGATTATGTTGCATAGCAAGGGACGAATGCAGAAAATGGTAGGATTGTTAAAGAATATGGTAACATGCAAATGTGGGCGAAATTGAAAGAACTGTACAACAGTTGAAATCAAATGGCAAAAATCTATAATTAATGTCATGGAAATACGAGAGTAATCAAAAAAACAATACATCATTAATTTGCCTAATATAGAAAGAAGAGGAAAAATCCCCTTTGACGTATACGCTGCATGTGGCACCTTTTATCCAAATGCAACAATATATAGTATATGTTCAGGAAAGTAGGCCATGCCAACCGATTTAGGGTGAGATTGAACATACCGCGCGCATCCTCAAGTCATCTGGTACGGTGAGATGGAACTCCATGGATGTGTGGCCGATGCCACAAAGTCTTCATGTGTCCCTGCACTATACACTCTATGAATGAAAGAAAATCCTCAAGTTAGCTCGAATAAAAATGAATTCACAGTGATTTCGGCCGGGTGATAAAAGGAGGTAGATGAACTGGGATAAGAGATGAGATAACATCTCATTAAATTAGTTACCTTATTGTCCATGAGAAAAAAACTCTCAATACGGCAGATTCCCCAATGGGGCAGAGCTGGGTCGACCGCGAGCAGCGTCGAGAAAGTCGATGGCGATAGGCGGCAAGCAGAAGTGGCAAAATGCGGTGGGGTTTGCCGGCATCCTGGCGGCGGCGACAGGCGTCCAGCTAAGTGGTTGCCGCGGCGATAGGCGGTGTCATGCATATACGCGGAGGAGCTTCTAGAGGTGTGAATGGGGACCAGAGGGGGGTGAGGGTTTTTGTGATGTGGGGATGGTGAGGTTTTTCTTTTTTCTTTTTTGAATTGGGTGGTGAGGGTTTTCTGTCCCACAAAGAGTTTCGGAGGCAACGGTTTGCTAGAGCCAACCGTGTGTGATTGACGTAACAGGGAAAATGAAAGTCATTGCACACGGTTCCAATTTTGGGAACCATGTGTGATTGACGTATGACCTCTGTCCTAGTTTCTTTGTCCCCTTTGTAATTTGTAACAAATTTTGACCAAAGATTTAACTAACAAATGTTTATGCATGTCACAAAAAATCATATCGCTGAACACTATGTTCAAATACATATCCAACGATATAATTTTTGCTGACCTGCACTAACACTTTTTCAGTTAAATCTTTGGTCAAAATTTAACACAAATTACAAAGGGGACCAATAAACCAGGACGGAGGTAGATTCCGTCAACCAAACTGATTGCATCCATATCCCACATTTATATATAAGTAAACATAGATTAAACATACTCAGACATATATAATAAGCGTACACAAGCATAGTTCAACCTTAAATACATAGTTCAACCGTCATTAAGCATACTCAAGCATACATAGTTCGATCCCACATCTCATCTCATCTGCCAGCATGATCGTGAAGCTTCTCCAGGTACTCGGCGTACACGGCGCGCGCCACCCGACGAGAATACTTCTGCTTGAAGGAGCCAATGGCTCGTCCTCTTGCATGCGCCAGAACACTTTGATACGCGTCATGAAGCTTTTGGTTGCAAAATGGGCACTGATAGCCACTGTCCCAGGTCCTAATACGCCTGTTATGCATTCCCGCGTTGCTCCCTGAGGATTTGCCTCTTGTACCTCCTCTGGCCATCTTCATCCTCGCTGTCGACATCGGCAGACAGCACCTATACATATAGTAAAAATTGTGGCTTCAAATTAGTGTTTACAAACTAATTAATCTCTAGCGAACATTTGGGAGTTGCCAAAATTTGGCATCAAATCAATGTTTACATGCCATGATGTAGGATTAGGAATTTCTGGCTATTTTTTATACATATCCAGAGATTATGGTTCAATTTTTAAGCACAATCGTATATGTACATACCAATATTGAAGAAAATAATGGCACAAACATATATGTACGTCATTCAAAATCAACTGTCGGATTACTAGCACAAACACTAACTCTAGTGGGATTACTAGCAGAAACCATTTGCACAGATGAAACAACTAATCACTTATCACTTGTACCATTCAAACAATCAATACACAACAAGGATCTAACGAAACTTACTCAGATTTCATGGATTGGGAGAACATAACCATAGGATTTCTGTTCCAAAAAGGGGGAGGTAGGAGTAACCCGAGAACCCTAGGATCTATTTGACACATAAATGGGTATAGATGACTAATTGGTTTTCCGTTGTCGTCGGAGTCGTCGCCGGAGTGGTCGTCGGAGTCATCACCGGAGTTGTCGCCCCCAAGTCGTCACCGGAGTCAGTGTCGACCTTCAGCTCCGGCTGTGGAAGCACGGTGTCATCAGGGTGTAGCAATACCTCAGCGGCGGTGACGCAACCTCTCTCTCCATCTCCACGCCATGCTCCGGTGCTTCAGCAGCACCGGCGTCGCCACTCCCTCCGATGGGGCGCTTCGGCGGCATCCTCATACACTGACGACTTTGAGGACTGAGAGCGGCGTCGAGGATGCAAGCGGAGAGAGAGGATTGTGTGTGTTGCCAGGATGGGGGGTCCGGCCGATCGGGCGTGCCATTAATACGGAGTAGTGGGAGAGAGGCGGGCGACGGTCAAACCGCTGGCTCGCCTCCCAGTGAGCCTGCGCACCGGACTGCTGGCATGCCTACTATCATTTCACACAGCTACTCGCACGCCTCCCGTCAATTCTCACACCTGCACGCACGCCTCCCGGTCTGCCTACACGGCGGACTGCTCGCATGCGTCCCGTCAACTCATGCCAGCTCGCACGGCATACGGGGCGCGTGGCGGCACATATATTGTTTTTCTATTTTGATGATTAATGCTGCCACTTTATGGCTTAACCGAAGCATGGCACGTGTCCATTGTTGGTCTAACGCCCACGGTTCGAATAAATAATCCGTTTGCGATATTGGTTACCAATTATTAATAATCTCCCGTTTGTAGGAAGATAAAGATTACATCAAAACTGGTCTAAATTTGAAGAAAAAAGTACAATGCCACTTTGTATTGGTGTCCATATGACAACACAATATGTTTCATGTATTTCAAATAAGTTTTGGATGTACTAGATTTTAAAAATCAAGATTCTCAATGTTTGAAATTTCTTGCACGGGGAGTAAACATGCACCCAGTGAGACACATGTGCTTTTGCAATCCATTTAGGTGCACTGTCACGTGTGCATGTAGCTCAAATTTGATTTTTGCACATTATACCCCTAGAAAATCATGCAATGTACTAAAACGTCTTAATGATCTCTGTTTTTTTTTCAAAATTAAAACGTCCCTCCTTTGGTAACATATATTCACCGCAGGGTAATTTAACATGCATCGTAGTTGCGGTGGATGCGTGGTGTGTGTGTGTGTGTGTGCGCGCGCGTCTGCGGGATGGCTGGCAGTACACTACGAATTGTGAGCCACCGTGTGCGTTGGCCGTTTTTTGAGGTAGGTGCCACATCAGAGTCTCGAATCGTTATTTAATACATTACACAACCCTTTCATAGATACATGTTTTGGCCACATGAAGTCGGTGGTGTCCTACACGACACTCACTCGCGTGTGACGCTTTCTGTGGGCCCTCGAGGTCATTGTCTATCACTTTGACCAACAACCGGCATAGAGGTTAATTTGACTAGCAAGGTAGAATCTTTTTTATTTGTGTTATGGTGGGAGTATATAATACGCGTCGAAGAGGTGGGAGGGGACTAGCATATATACTATACGTAAGCGTCCGTGAAGAAGTACACCTCACTCAGTGTCGGGACTTTTCAGTTTCTGAGGCGCGTGCCACATCAAAGTTGTGAAATTGGCTATTCAAACATCACACAACACCTCTTTGGGCCACATGCATGCAGGTGGTGGTTATCCTAGGACAATCACGTTTGACGCTTCCATCTGTGGGCCCGCGAGGCCATCGTCGATGCATGCCACTTGGACCTACATAGGGAGAGGTTAATTAATTTCACCATCAAGGAGGATTCTTTTTGGGTTGTATTATGGTAGGAGCCTATAGTATGCGTCGAAGAGGGGGAAGGGGACCATCATATGTAGTACGCTTCATGAACCTCGCTCTCTATGGGGACTTTACAGTTATCGAGGCATGTGCCACATCAAAGTTGTGCATTTTGGGTATTCAACATATGTTTGGCCCACATATGTTTGTAAACTGAACATGATCATCTATCTATATATGCATTGTATTTTTTTCCTTTGGAAAGTAAAGTTTATTTCCTGGCTGGCTGGCATGATGGCTCATGGATACCTCAGCTGCACCTGCAGCTGGAGCTCAATGGATGCAACCTTTGTATCTTCCTGTAGTATGGAGTATTAAATTGCCCCCTAGGGTTATAAGGTTTCATTTGGATGTTCTCCCAGAACAAAATCATGACTTGTGACAATCTAAGGAAAAGGGGGATGGCAAAACCCCTAGAGTGTGTTCATTGCAAAGAGATACAAACTGTATATCATTTATTTTTTGAATGTATTGTAGCTAGTAAAATCTGTGAAGATGTTGAAATGCTTTTCTAGGTGCCAATCGTTAACTTTGAATCTATTGCTAAGTTGTGGCTTTGCAATAAAAGATACATTCACTTGAATGCAGTGTGCTTTTTTCTTTTCCAAAGGAAAAGAAAATGTGGTGTATAACAAATGTATTATTTGGTGGAAATTGAGATATCATATTAATCATTGACAAATTGGCTTTGAACAAATAATCTTAAATCCATGCATACCTACACAATTCATCTATTTGCAATGTGATGTTGTAAGGGTACTAATTGGTCTCTTCTGCTGCTTATCAGAAGAACATGTTGGATGAAGATCTGCCACATAATGTGAAGCTCTGACAGGCCGGCGGCGGGGTTCGCAGGCTGTGGGACGTGGAGTTGGTGATCGAGGAGGGCCACATGTACCTGTGCCATGGCTGGGACAAGTTCTACAGTGCCTACGACCTGCGGACCGGGTACTTTCTTCTCTTCAGGTACGACGATGACGCCACAATGCTCATCATGAAGGTTTTCAACACGACTATGTGTCGCATGCGCTACGCTGACGACGAAGATGCCAGTGCGTTCTGCCTCTTCTTATTCCTCTACATTTGGCTTTGTCTCACATCGATTGTTAACGGCCATTGTTGCATTTGGATAGGCAATGGGAGCAGCAGCAGCGACACTGGCTACAGCCAAAGCAGCAGCGATTCTGGCTTTAGCGAAAGCAGCAGCGATTCTGGCAGCAGCAAAGATAGCAAGAAGGATGATCCGGATTGGAGTGGGGGAGAAGAGGAGCAGAGTGGGGATGAGGAGCTGCGGGATGACGATGGGCATCAGGCTGAGGATGACCTAGCGCTGGTGGTGGCTGACCAAGGGCAAGAGATGGTGGTGGCTGGCCATGGGCAAGAGATGGTGGTGGCTGAGGATGACCTAGCGATGGTCGTGCCTGTCCTGCCTGAAGGTGGCCTTGCGATGGTGGTGGTGCCTGACAATGACCACGCACCGGTGGTGGCGCCGGCCCACAGCTGGGCGACATGACCATGCCAATTGTGGTAGAAGACAACATCCCACAGCTGCCTCCACCGCCTCGCCGCTCTTGGCGCATCAGGCTGAGGAAGGAGAAGGAGAAGAACAATGAGAACTGAACTATGTGAAACTTTTGTAATATGATGTTGGATGGATAACGGTGTTGGATGAACAATGTGAAACTTTTGTAATATGTAACGATGGAACTATGTGTTGGCTATGTATGTATGTATGATGAAACTTGTGTGTTGGATATGATTGTTATATGGATGCTTGTTGTGTATATATATGTGTTGGATATCTCATATGTGAAATAGTGACCTGAGATTAAGAAAAAACGATTTTTTTTAAATGTTACTAATGGCGCACTTCCATCTGGTGCGCCATTAGTATACCACTTACTAATGGCGCACCTTTGGGATACTAATGGCGCACCCGTGGTGCGCCATTAGTATACCAGATACTAATGGCGCACCTGTGGTGCGCCATTACTAAAATATTCTAGTGGCGTGGTGCTAGTGGCGCACCAGTAGTGCGCCATTAGTAGGCAAAACTGGTGCGCCACTAGTAAGCCTTTTTCTAGTAGTGCCTGAATAATAAACATTTATCATGATATAAGGAAATATAAACAACTTTATTATTGCCTCTAGGGCATATTTCCTTCAGATACTTGAAAAGAACACTTCCTTCGAACAAAGTCTGGATGGATGACTTGAAAAGAATGTGTCTATGTCTTGGAAGTTATCATATATCACATGACCAGGGTCTTTTATGTGTAGTGCAATTTTAGTTCCAGCTTTCAGTACATAAAACTTTGAAATTTCTATCCAATGGCCCTTGGCAAAATACGAGTGACCACATTCATCAAGTCTTACAGAAGCAACGATTGTAAATCCATGTTTTGTGTTCAGTATGACATCCCTGCAGTCTGATTTATGTAAAGGGAAATATAGTGTACTACAGATTATGTTGCATAGCAAGGGACGAATGCAGAAAATGGTAGGATTGTTAAAGAATATGGTAACATGCAAATGTGGGCGAAATTGAAAGAACTGTACAACAGTTGAAATCAAATGGCAAAAATCTATAATTAATGTCATGGAAATACGAGAGTAATCAAAAAAACAATACATCATTAATTTGCCTAATATAGAAAGAAGAGGAAAAATCCCCTTTGACGTATACGCTGCATGTGGCACCTTTTATCCAAATGCAACAATATATAGTATATGTTCAGGAAAGTAGGCCATGCCAACCGATTTAGGGTGAGATTGAACATACCGCGCGCATCCTCAAGTCATCTGGTACGGTGAGATGGAACTCCATGGATGTGTGGCCGATGCCACAAAGTCCTCATGTGTCCCTGCACTATACACTCTATGAATGAAAGAAAATCCTCAAGTTAGCTCGAATAAAAATGAATTCACAGTGATTTCGGCCGGGTGATAAAAGGAGGTAGATGAACTGGGATAAGAGATGAGATAACATCTCATTAAATTAGTTACCTTATTGTCCATGAGAAAAAAACCCTCAATACGGCAGATTCCCCAATGGGGCAGAGCTGGGTCGACCGCGAGCAGCGTCGAGAAAGTCGATGGCGATAGGCGGCAAGCAGAAGTGGCAAAATGCGGTGGGGTTTGCCGGCATCCTGGCGGCGGCGACAGGCGTCTAGCTAAGTGGTTGCCGCGGCGATAGGCGGTGTCATGCATATACGCGGAGGAGCTTCTAGAGGTGTGAATGGGGACCGGAGGGGGGGTGAGGGTTTTTGTGATGTGGGGATGGTGAGGTTTTTCTTTTTTCTTTTTTGAATTGGGTGGTGAGGGTTTTCTGTCCCACAAAGAGTTTCGGAGGCAACGGTTTGCTAGAGCCAACCGTGTGTGATTGACGTAACAGGGAAAATGAAAGTCATTGCACACGGTTCCAATTTTGGGAACCATGTGTGATTGACGTATGACCTCTGTCCTAGTTTCTTTGTCCCCTTTGTAATTTGTAACAAATTTTGACCAAAGATTTAACTAACAAATGTTTATGCATGTCACAAAAAATCATATCGCTGAACACTATGTTCAAATACATATCCAACGATATAATTTTTGCTGACCTGCACTAACACTTTTTCAGTTAAATCTTTGGTCAAAATTTAACACAAATTACAAAGGGGACCAATAAACCAGGACGGAGGTAGATTCCGTCAACCAAACTGATTGCATCCATATCCCACATTTATATATAAGTAAACATAGATTAAACATACTCAGACATATATAATAAGCGTACACAAGCATAGTTCAACCTTAAATACATAGTTCAACCGTCATTAAGCATACTCAAGCATACATAGTTCGATCCCACATCTCATCTCATCTGCCAGCATGATCGTGAAGCTTCTCCAGGTACTCGGCGTACACGGCGCGCGCCACCCGACGAGAATACTTCTGCTTGAAGGAGCCAATGGCTCGTCCTCTTGCATGCGCCAGAACACTTTGATACGCGTCATGAAGCTTTTGGTTGCAAAATGGGCACTGATAGCCACTGTCCCAGGTCCTAATACGCCTGTTATGCATTCCCGCGTTGCTCCCTGAGGATTTGCCTCTTGTACCTCCTCTGGCCATCTTCATCCTCGCTGTCGACATCGGCAGACAGCACCTATACATATAGTAAAAAATGTGGCTTCAAATTAGTGTTTACAAACTAATTAATCTCTAGCGAACATTTGGGAGTTGCCAAAATTTGGCATCAAATCAATGTTTACATGCCATGATGTAGGATTAGGAATTTCTGGCTATTTTTTATACATATCCAGAGATTATGGTTCAATTTTTAAGCACAATCGTATATGTACATACCAATATTGAAGAAAATAATGGCACAAACATATATGTACGTCATTCAAAATCAACTGTCGGATTACTAGCACAAACACTAACTCTAGTGGGATTACTAGCAGAAACCATTTGCACAGATGAAACAACTAATCACTTATCACTTGTACCATTCAAACAATCAATACACAACAAGGATCTAACGAAACTTACTCAGATTTCATGGATTGGGAGAACATAACCATAGGATTTCTGTTCCAAAAAGGGGGAGGTAGGAGTAACCCGAGAACCCTAGGATCTATTTGACACATAAATGGGTATAGATGACTAATTGGTTTTCCGTTGTCGTCGGAGTCGTCGCCGGAGTGGTCGTCGGAGTCATCACCGGAGTTGTCGCCCCCAAGTCGTCACCGGAGTCAGTGTCGACCTTCAGCTCCGGCTGTGGAAGCACAGTGTCATCAGGGTGTAGCAATACCTCAGCGGCGGTGACGCAACCTCTCTCTCCATCTCCACGCCATGCTCCGGTGCTTCAGCAGCACCGGCGTCGCCACTCCCTCCGATGGGGCGCTTCGGCGGCATCCTCATACACTGACGACTTTGAGGACTGAGAGCGGCGTCGAGGATGCAAGCGGAGAGAGAGGATTGTGTGTGTTGCCAGGATGGGGGGTCCGGCCGATCGGGCGTGCCATTAATATGGAGTAGTGGGAGAGAGGCGGGCGACGGTCAAACCGCTGGCTCGCCTCCCAGTGAGCCTGCGCACCGGACTGCTGGCATGCCTACTATCATTTCACACAGCTACTCGCACGCCTCCCGTCAATTCTCACACCTACACGCACGCCTCCCGGTCTGCCTACACGGCGGACTGCTCGCATGCGTCCCGTCAACTCATGCCAGCTCGCACGGCATACGGGGCGCGTGGCGGCACATATATTGTTTTTCTATTTTGATGATTAATGCTGCCACTTTATGGCTTAACCGAAGCATGGCACGTGTCCATTGTTGGTCTAACGCCCACGGTTCGAATAAATAATCCGTTTGCGATATTGGTTACCAATTATTAATAATCTCCCGTTTGTAGGAAGATAAAGATTACATCAAAACTGGTCTAAATTTGAAGAAAAAAGTACAATGCCACTTTGTATTGGTGTCCATATGACAACACAATATGTTTCATGTATTTCAAATAAGTTTTGGATGTACTAGATTTTAAAAATCAAGATTCTCAATGTTTGAAATTTCTTGCACGGGGAGTAAACATGCACCCAGTGAGACACATGTGCTTTTGCAATCCATTTAGGTGCACTGTCACGTGTGCATGTAGCTCAAATTTGATTTTTGCACATTATACCCCTAGAAAATCATGCAATGTACTAAAACGTCTTAATGATCTCTGTTTTTTTTCAAAATTAAAACGTCCCTCCTTTGGTAACATATATTCACCGCAGGATAATTTAACATGCATCGTAGTTGCGGTGGATGCGTGGTGTGTGTGTGTGTGCGCGCGCGTCTGCGGGATGGCTGGCAGTACACTACGAATTGTGAGCCACCGTGTGCGTTGGCCGTTCTTTGAGGTAGGTGCCACATCAGAGTCTCGAATCGTTATTTAATACATTACACAACCCTTTCATAGATACATGTTTTGGCCACATGAAGTCGGTGGTGTCCTACACGACACTCACTCGCGTGTGACGCTTTCTGTGGGCCCTCGAGGTCATTGTCTATCACTTTGACCAACAACCGGCATAGAGGTTAATTTGACTAGCAAGGTAGAATCTTTTTTATTTGTGTTATGGTGGGAGTATATAATACGCGTCGAAGAGGTGGGAGGGGACTAGCATATATACTATACGTAAGCGTCCGTGAAGAAGTACACCTCACTCAGTGTCGGGACTTTTCAGTTTCTGAGGCGCGTGCCACATCAAAGTTGTGAAATTGGCTATTCAAACATCACACAACACCTCTTTGGGCCACATGCATGCAGGTGGTGGTTATCCTAGGACAATCACGTTTGACGCTTCCATCTGTGGGCCCGCGAGGCCATCGTCGATGCATGCCACTTGGACCTACATAGGGAGAGGTTAATTAATTTCACCATCAAGGAGGATTCTTTTTGGGTTGTATTATGGTAGGAGCATATAGTATGCGTCGAAGAGGGGGAAGGGGACCATCATATGTAGTACGCTTCATGAACCTCGCTTTCTATGGGGACTTTACGGTTATCGAGGCATGTGCCACATCAAAGTTGTGCATTTTGGGTATTCAACATATGTTTGGCCCACATGCAAAGAAATGGTGGTTGTCCTCTCGCATCCACTTAAGCGGTTATCAATGATATCGATGCTTTCCATCTGTGGGCCCTCTTGGTCCATCACTACTTTGCCTGACAACAAGAGAGGTCAATTTGACTTAGGAGAGGATTATTTTTTTGTTTGTAATACGAAATATATATATATATATATATAGGTCATGCTCTGGGATGACATGATACAGTTTGAGCACACACATGCATGTGTACGCATGAATCCCTCCCATTGAGTCGAAGTGGCTAGTACCACGACATGTCATGAACCGATCTCGCTCTGTGTGGGGACTGTACGATTTTTGACGCACATGCCACATCAATGTTGTGAAATGGTATTCAAATATGCATGCGTGCATCACCTCCATACATATGCATGTAGTGGTTGTCTTCGAACGGTACACTCCCTCGCGTGGTTATCGGCAACAAGCCTATATATTCGTGGGCCCGCGTGGACATCCATGATCACCTTGGCCGACAACAAGATAGGTTACCATGGTGGATTCTTCCTTTGGTTCGTGTTATCATAGTATAGGTCATGGTGAGATTCAGACCTAATTAAGTTTGAGCGCATACTATGCAGGCATGCATGCATGAACCCCCGTCATCAGCTTGAAGTTTGGTGTGACATACATATGCATCATCAACTAACCCTCGCTCCATGTGGGGATTTCTGGTTCGAAAGCACGGTGCCACACCAAAGTTGTTCCATTGTGTATTCAAACACACCTCTCCATACATATGTTTGGGCCACACGCAGGCAGTGGTTGTCTTTGGGGACTAGCTACTTGCGTGATTATTGGCGAGCTAGCCCATTTCTGTGGTTGCATGGATGGCCATCACTTTGACCAACAACAAGAGAGAGGTTGTACGACCAAGGTGGATTATTCTAGGTCCATTTTATGATACCTCTTGGTGAGATGCCCTCTTCGTCCCGGTGACTGAAAGTGTGTGTGTGTGGGGGGGGGGCTGCTACTTCGCACTTTGCCAGGTGAACCTCCGTGGGGAGGGGGGGCTGGCATGCATTCGTAGCTTAGGATTCCCCTCCTGCCGACATGAGGGGGGCAAGCAATATTGTGCGCTTTGCGAGATAGGTGCCACATCAAAGTTGCATTTGGTATTTGAACATCAAACCACCCTTTTCATACATATATTTGGTCCACATGCAAGTGTGTTCATGTTCTGACCCTTTCCCGCGTCATTTTTGCCAAATTTATTAACATTAGACAAGTCAGATGACGCAACAGACACGGTTCACTCACACTAACCGTATCCCATGCCGGTGCCCCTGTCACGCACATCCGCATAGTACATTGGGCTCAACGAGGCTTCCCCTCTCAAAAATATCTACCCGCCTGCAGGTTTTTTCTGTTTGATAACACACGGTTGTTATGTTTCGGTCGTGTGTGATATTTCTTGTTCCCGCTCCCGCCTGCATCCCTCGAAAATATCTGCCCGCCTCAAGGGTTTTTCTATTTCATAACACACGGTTGTTATTTCTGGACCGTGTGCGATGCACCATCATCCAAATTTTCAATAGCCCCAGCATTTCACTCTCGTGTAGTAAAATTTTCAGTAGCCGCGTCATTTCCTCAAACACACCCCCCGCGCCCCCTCCACACACACACACACACTAAAACCTCCTCGAGCGCGCGCACACACACACACCCCCTCCCTCGCTCGAAACCCTAGCAAGGTCGCCGCCCTGCCGCTGCAAGGCCTCCATTGTCAACATCTGCCGGTTTGCCCGTGCAGCTTACCCACCGATCTCCATACTTAGGCCACCCTGAGTTTCTTAGATGACGCCTGCCAAACGCCCCCTTTCCCATAGGACCCCATCCCGCACTCCAAAGCGTCGCAGCCTAAGCCCGGCTACGCTTCCCGTGGGGCTCGAGGAGCGACTGGCACAAAAGAGGTGTATCGCGGTTTCTTTGCCTGACGTCGTCGAGGTGTCCGCCGAGGAAGCTGACGACCATTACTGGTCGCAGACACTAAATCAGCGGGCTAGAGTATGCAGGTATGTCGCAGACGCTGGCTATGACATCGAGGTCGTCGACGGTGACGGCCTGATGCGGGGTAAGTCATAGGTTAAGTGGCTCACCCCCAACCCCTCGGGTTCAACCGCCGTCGATCTCATCCATGGCCCCGACGCTGATCTTCTCGGGCTCGCTGTCAGAATTTGCTATCCTACATCGCCATCAAGCGCCTTTTGTCATTTCTGAAGGACACGTTCTACAACGGCTTGGGATCCACAGCTTCCAAGTCAGACCTCATCGACAGTGACCACGAGGAGGGCACCCTTTCCGGCTCATCCAAGGGGAAAGAGCCCATATGCTCTTCCAAGGGGAAAGAGCCCGTCTGCAACATTAGGGAGGGCACCCTACAACCATGCTCTTCCAAGGGGAAGGAGCCCATCTACGACAACATGGAGCGCATCCAGGGTCCGTGCTCTTCCCACGTGAACGAGCCCATCTGTGACAAGTGAGGAAACCCATGATTTGTTTTGTCGCGCCTCTTCACAGGGGGAACCCATGATTTGTTTTGTCGAGTCCCTTTTGTAGTGTAGTGAGAATATGTCCAGTTTTAATTGCCATATTTGGTTGTTTGCAGTATGCCTTGTTTATTTTTAGTTGTTCGCAATGTGATGCTCTATATGTGCAACTATTTACTTTGCAGTATATTTTCATCGATCCAGTTTTAAACATACTGATAGGAATGCATATATTTGCTTGCTGTTAAGCCTGTTATAGCTAGCATATACCTCTTTTAAAGTTTTTTGATTGTTCGGTTGTTTGTAGTTAGCATATGTCCAGTTTCAAATGCTATCTTTGGTTGTTCATAGTATGCCTTGTTTTTCAAGTGATTCACAATGTGATGTTCTATATGTGCAAGTATGAACTGTGCAGTTCAATTTCATCAATACCGGTTTCAACAATACCACTATGAATGACTACATTTGGCTGCTGCATCTTGTAGTTAACACGCCTTTCCATTTTTATTTAACAATAACTAGTGTACTTAGACCGGCACAGTACCTGTTTGAATGACTATGTTTGCTTGTTGTTAAATGTTAGGCCAGTTGTAGTTAACACACATTTCCACTTGTTTTTGTTTACTAGTGTGCTTAAACCTGCACACTGAAGCTATCTTTTGGAGATTATTTAGTCTGCCATGGATATATTTGGTTGATGTTTAGCCTGCTGCGCTTAACATGCCTCTCGATGTGCTTACACGGGACAATTTTGGGAATGACTGCTGTTTTCCGTCGAGGTTAGTTTCATCCCATGGCTTATATATACTCACTCTTCAGGATATCGGTAGCTGATACCATATAGGCCGGGGGCTGATAAGGGACTAATCGGTGAATCCGACTCTTAACTGAATATATCTGTAACCCATTTATCGTTAGGTTAACTAGGGCAATATGTAATATATATATAAGGCTACATAGCAACATGCACTATGCTTAATGTCTAAATATGCAATCCTAGGCTACATAGCAAAAAGGAACTGTGTTACCTTAATGTTCTGATGATGTTTAGATATACGTAGAAGAGCAGCAATAGTAACAACAACAACACAGCCCTGTTTGGATACTCAACTTAGCTTGAGGTTAGAGTTAGTTTCTAGCTCATGACTAACCCTTAACTAACTCTAGCCAAAGAGGTGTTTCGATGACAGGGTTAGATTGACAATAAATGCACTAGGAGAACTAGCTCCAATTAGCACCTCTTGGGTGGGATAGTTTTTTTTGGGTGGGTTAGATGCAACAAGCTCAAACTAGCCCTCATGTCTGGATATACTTTAGGGCTATTTGAGCCCAAACTAACTCTAACCCATGGATACAGCAGCAGTTAATCAACCGATAATTTGAAAAAATGCAATAAACTCCTTCCGGCCCATAATATAAGATGTTAATTCATCTAATATGTGAGTATATTGGATGTATAAGATAATATAAAAGAGTGTTGTACTACATCATTGTGCAATTGCTGTTTAGCTTCTAATATTAACTTGGTGCTTTTAGGTACATATGTCACTGGTAAAGGTCCGTGCTTCGACCCTTTCTGCGTTTGGGGCAACGAGATATCGATGAACCAGCATCAAGTGAGGAAGCTAATAAAGATTGTTAGTAAAATGGGTCAAAAGATGGCAATTAAACTATTTGTTTACACTTTATCCAAGAAAACAACGAACTTCAGGATTGAAGTAAGAACTCTGCATCATTCTTTTTACTGCCCATAATGAGTTGTGTTAGATGACAATGTCTGAATCTTTTTCCATTGCAGTGGTTCCCAAAGCAGTTTACTAAAGATTACCTCTCAAACTACATGATTGGTGGGCATGGAGAGGTTATAGTATTTCTACCAAAACATGATGATTATCTAGATGTTTTCATGAAGACTGTGAAGGATGGGCAGTCGGCCATCACAAGGGGTTGGACTAGAGTCGTGCGTGCCTTCTGCATGGAGAAGGACACAATATGGGCAATTCGCTTCACCTTGTTTAGCAACCAGAATGTATTTCGCCTCTTTCTTTACCATCTTTAATTTACAAGTATACAACTGTGGTTCATCATTCTTTATTTGGTGCTTATGTAATTCTTGAACATATGTACCTATGAATCGAATAATGCATTAGTTGTTTGAACCTGATGGATATGAATAAAGCTATAACATACTTTCAAATTCAATCTGGTACAATTTGAAATAGAAGCAATTAAATTACGGTAAAATTACATTCTGCAGGTCGTTACGGCGCACACGGTTGGTAAAACACAAACGTTTGTGATTAACACCATAATACGACACGGTTCACAGAGAGGAAAAGTGTGCAAGCATGCACACAGTTACCGTTTGCAAAGCGTGTGTGATGTCAGACAATATCACAAACGGTGCGGGCAAACTAAACGGTTGTGATAGTTGCCTTATCGTACACGATTCTCAACCATGAACTATTTCTGATGTCGTATGCTTCGTAAACGTTGCACCACAGAATAGCGTGTGCGATAGTTGTCATGTACGACGATGTTACGACGGTCCAACGTTTCGTAATCCATCCGACACCCGTACGTTGATTAGCTAATCTTCTTAATTAGTTATCGCATACGGTTCGGGAAAAGTGAATGTGTGTGATTGTCTGCTTATCATACACGTTCTATAATCATGAACTGTTTGTGATGGGCCGCACATCATAAACATAGCACCACAGAATACGGACCACGATGGCAATGCGAGCACAAACGAGTTGCAAGGATGCAGCGTTTGGGCGGCTCCCTATCCTCGACGGTTTTTGGGTTGTGTGGGACGGACCCCCCTTATCGCACTCACTCACTTGGCGATGGTTCCAAATGCCGTGTCGGAATGGTGTTAAAAACCGTTTGTATAGCACCTCGCTGTACCAGTGAAACTTGATTCTTTGTAATAGTTTTGATATATGACGATACTGATATATGATTCATGTTGGTGGGTAATTATGCTTTAGTAAGAATATTGGTGTTAAGGTTTGTGATTCCCTATGCAAGAACAAAAGTCAATAGTTATGCAATGAAATTACACCCTACTTGTGGTGCATTATTCGGTGTTAGTTATGCTTAATGCTCGTTTATGTGAATTTTAGTTTCTTGGTTGGTTGCTTCTCAATCTATTTGCTAGCTTTCACTTGTACTAAGTAGAAATACTACTTGTGCATTCAAAATTCTTAAACCCAGTTTTGCCATATGAGTCCACCATACCTGCCAATATGCGGTACTTTCCATGCCGTTCTAAGTAAAATTGTATGTCCATCTCTAATTTTCAAAATGAATTTCCTTTTTGTGTGCTCGTACGGCTCATGAAGCGGCAGGGGGTGGCCAATATTTTCCATCCTAGATGTGTTATTCTAAAGATGAGTGTTTATCCAATTGTCATTGCACGAGAGTATTGCGGTAATAGGGATGCCCAGTCCCGAAATGAAAAAAAATACTTTATGTTGTCAAATAATAAATTCTTGGAAAAGTGTTGGTATGGACGTTACCCGCGGATATAGCTAGCTGTGGAGTGTGAAAGTATGGTGGAAAAAGGAATAAACTTTATTTTATGTTTGGGAACCGCCTACGATGTATCTAGCATGGAAAGTGTTGGGAATTACTCGGTCGTTTTCGTTGACGGGAAAAGTACGCCTCTCAAAAAATTTATCTCTCAATTTAAGTTTTGAGCTCTTGCACCTCTATAAATCCCTACTTCCCTCTGCGAAGGGCCTATCTATTTCCTTTATGCAACTTTTATTTTTATTTGAGTCTCCATCTTCTCTTATAAAGCACCAACTAGGGAGCACTATGATCATACTTGAGCATTAGATGTAGCTAATATGCGAGTGTATTTCGTGAATGTATCAATGATTAAGCATGATGGGCTAGGGATAACTATCTTTAGTGTGGATATTTTGAAAGACATGGTTGCTCATTGACATGCTTGAGTATTGAAATCTTCATGTCAAAACTAGATTATTGCTTTGAACCATGTAAAAGTCCAAATGTCCATGATACCAAAGAAAAGAATATGTCAAGAACATGTTAGGCAGCCTTCCACATCAAAAATTCTGTTTTTATCATATACCTACTCGAGCACGAGCAAGAATTAAGCTTGGGGATGCTGATACGTCTCCAACGTATCTATAATTTTTTTATTGTTCCATGCTATTATATTATAATTCTTAGATGTTTTACAATCATTCTATAGCAACTTTATATCATTTTTTGGGACTAACCTATTAACATAGTGCCCAGTGCCAGTTGTTATTTTTTGCTTGTTTTTTTTACTTCGCAGAATATCAGTACCAAACGGAGTCTAAACGCAACGAAACTTTTTGGAGATTTTTTTGGACCAGAATACCACTTGGGAACCAAGAAAGCACCCGAGGGAGATCCGTGGGGACCACAACCCATCAGGGCGCGCCCAGGTGAGTTGTGGGGCCCATGGGGGTCTCCTCCACCGCCTCTTCACCCTATAAATTCCCAAATATCCCAAAAACCCTAGAGGAGTCAACGAAAAACAATTCCAGCCGCCACAAAGTCCAGAACCACGACATCCAATCTAGAGCCCTATTCCGGCACCTTGCCGAAGGGGAACACGATCACAGAGGGGTTCATCATCCTCATTGGTGCCTCTCTGATGATGCCTGAGTAGTTCAGCATAGACCTATCGGTCTGTAGGCAGTAGCTGTATGGCTTCTTCTCTCTTTTTTATTCTCAATACAATGGTCTCTTGGAGATCTATTTGATGTAATGACTTTTTGCGGTGTGTTTGTTGGGATCCGATGAAGTTTGAGTTTATGATCAGATTTTTATCCATGAATATTATTTGAGTCTTCTTTGATCTCTTATATGCATGATTATTTATAGCCTCGTATTTCTTCTTTGAATCTTTGGTTTAGTTAGGCCAACTAGATTGATTTTTCTTGCCATGGGAAGAGGTGCTTTGTGATGGGTTCGATCTTGCGCTGTCCTCTCCCAGTGACAGAAGGGGCAGCGAGGCACGCATGTATCGTTGCTATTAAGGATAACAAGATGGGGTCTATCCCTACATGAATAGATCTCATCTACATCATGTCATCATTCTTATTGCATTACTCAGTTTCTCCATGAACTTAATACACTAGATGCATTTTGGATAGCGGTCGATGTGTGGAGTCATAGTAGTAGATGCAGGCAGGAGTCGGTCTACTAACGTGATGCCTATATATTGATCATTGCCTTGGATATCGTAATAATTATTTGATCTTCTATCAATTGCCCAACAGTAATTTGTTTACCCACCATGTGCTATTTCTCGAGAGAAGCCACTAGTGAAATCTATGGCCCCCAGGTCTATTCTTTATCATATTTGCTTTCCGCTCTATTATTTGCCACTTTTATTTTCAGATCTATTATTTGAAAAAGCCAAAAATACCTTGCTGCAATTTTTATTTGCAACTTTTATTTCGCGTTTTATCGAGATCTATTTATGCAAACTACCACAAATTTATCTACCTTTTTACCGTGGAGTGATTGACAACCCCTCTTACGCGTCGGGTTGCAAGTATTTGTTCTTTGTGTGCAGGTACCGTTTACATAGTGTTGATTGGTTCTCCTACTGGATTGATACCTTGGTTTCACATCTGAGGGAAATATCTACCATAGTTGTGCTGCATCATCCATTCCTCTTTGGGGAAATACCGACGCAGTTTCTAGCTGCATCACGGTGCGCCACAGAGTGCGCCACCGAGATGCGAGGACTTGTGTGCGGTAGCCATCCTTGGTGGGGAGAAGGGAGATGATATCCCCAAGGAAGGCATCCAGGGGATCACTGATGTGGTCTGCCCGAGATTCGACGGGGTCCTCGGATCCACTGGGGACCGTGGCCGCTTCTGCCCGCGCTGCCAGGTGCTAGATCTACAACCGGCGGTCCCGCTGGCTGGAACCTCATCTGTGTACATACCAATCTGAAAAAATGGCACAAATATATTTTGTAGGACATTCAAAATCAATTCTCAAGATGTGGAATGAAAAATGGCACAAACATATATGTAGGACATTCAAAATTAATTCTCAAGATCTGGCTACATACGAGTTATTAGCATGAACACTAGCACTTGCCAGATTATTAGCAAAAATCATTTATACGGAACAAAAAGTTAATCACTAACCCTAGATAGATATTATCCAAACAGTCAGTAAACCACATGGATCTAACAAATCTTACTCTTATTTCATGGACTTTGAGAATATAACCATATGATTTTCTAATCCAACAAAATTGAACGGGAGGAGAGGGCGGGAGTAACCAGAGAAAACACATGATATATTTGCCGCAAAAATGGGTATAGATGACTAACTGGTTTTCCGTCAGAGTTTGAGTCATTGCCGGAGTTGCTGTGGACCTCCGGCTCTGGCTAGGGAGGCATGACGGCGATGACAATGTCAAGGTCGCGTTGCTGCCCGGGCGAGACCTCGTCGGCGGCGACGGCTACCTCTGTGCCCAACTTCACGCATTGCGCGGGTGCCTCACCAGCCCCAGCGTCGTCACTCCCTTCGATGGTGCGCTTTGGCAGCATCCTCATTCACTCCAGACGGCGATGACCACTGTGAATGGGGGGTGCGGCTGCCTATTATGACCAACGGCTTGGGCGCACCATTAATATGGAGCACTGGGAGCGAGGTAGGCGACGGTCAAAGGGCTGGATCACCTCTCGGTGAGCCTGCATAGTGGACTGCTGGCATGGCTACCATCATTACACACAGCTACTAGCATGCCTCCCGGTGACACTACGCATCAAACACGCAAATGCCTCCCGGTCTGCCTGCGCGGCAGACTGCTCACACGCATCCAGTCAACTCAGCCTGCTTGCATGGCACACGGGATGCGTGGCGACATGTATATTTTTTTCCTTTTTGATGATTAATTTTGCCGCTTTATTGCTTAACCGAAGCATGGCACGTACATTGTTGGTCTAATGCCCACAGTTCGCATAAAATAATCCGTTTGCGATATTGGTTGGCAATTATTAATAATCTCTCATTTCTAAGAAGATTATATCAAAACTTGTCTCAAATTTGACAAAAAATATAATATCACAGTCTATTGGTATCCATATGACACCATGATAAATTCATAAATTTCAACTAAGATTTGGATTTACTGGATTTTAAAATCAAGATTCTCAGTGTTTGAAATTTCTTGCATGGGTACTAAACATGCACCCAGGGACACACATATGATTTTCCAATCCATTTTGGTGCACTATCACGTGTGCATGTAGCTCAAATTTGATTTTTGCACATTAAATCGCTATGAAATCAATCAATGTATAAAAATGGCTGAATGATATCTATTTTTTCAAATTTTAACACGACATTCCTTTGGTCACATGTTCACTGCAGAAAAAATCTGACATGCCTCGAAGTGGTGGCAGTGGTGCGGTGTGTGTGTGGGGGGTGTCCAACAGTACACTACGAGTCACGAGCCTCCGTGTGGGATTGACTATTTTGTGAGGCAGGTGCCACATCAAAGTCATGAATTGGTTAGTCAAAAAATCACGCAACCCTTTCATACATACATGTTTGGGCCACATGTATGCATTGGTGGTCCTCGGGCACTCCCTCGTGCGGTTATCAGCGATGTGCCCATTCGTTATCGCGTGAAGGTGATCAGTTTTCGTCGATTGCGAGAGGCATTTGACCAAATGTGGATTCATCTTGGCCTGTGTTACGGTGTGGATCATGGTGAGGTTCCATATCAAAGTTTGAGCACATGCTTACACATGAGTCCCTCCCACCGGCTCGAAGTGAGGGGGACTAGGCGCCGTGAACCTCTGTTTAGTGCGTTTCCGGTTTGCGAAGCATGTGCCACATCAAAGTTGTGAATTGGGTATTCAAATATCACACAACACCTCTTTGGGCCACATGCACGCGGTGGTTGTCCTAGGATACTCACTCGCATGTGATGCTCTCTATATATGGGCCTGCGAGGTCGTCGTCCATCAGTTTGACTTACAGCAAGAGAGTGGTTAATTTGACCAACACGGATTATTCTTTTTGTTTGTGTTGTACGGTAGGAGTATATAGTATGCGTCGAAGAAGGGGGGCATATACTACGCCTCATGAACCTCGCTCCATGTTGGGACTTCTCGGTTTCTAAGGCAGGTGCCACATCAAAGTTGTGCATTAGGTATTCAAACATCACACAACACCTATTTGGGCCACATGCATGCCCTATAGGACACTCACTCGTGTGTGACGCTCCCATTTGTGAGACCGGGAGGTCATCCTCCATCACTTTGACCGAACGAGAGAGGTTAATTTGACCAACAAGGAGGAATCTTTTTGGTTTCTGTTATGGTAGGAGTATATAGTACGCGTCAAAGAGGGGGGACCAGCACATACTACGTGTCATGAACCTCCCTTCGTGTGGGGACTTTTCGGTTTCTGAGGCAGGTGCCACATAAAAGTTGTGCATTGGGTATTCAAACATCACACAAACACCTCTTTGGGCCACATGCATACGGTACTTGTCCTATAGGACACTCACTCGCATGTGACGCTTCCCTCCGTGGGCCCGCGAGGTCATCGTCCATATCACTTTAACCCAACGAGAGATGTTAATTTGATGAACAAGGAGGATTATTTTTGGTTTGTGTTATGGTAGGAATATATAGTACGCGTCGAAGAGGGGGGAGGGAATTAGCATATACAATGCATCATGAACCTCACTCCGTGTGGGGACTTTAGGTATTCCGAGGCAGGTGTCGCATCAAAGTTGTGCATTAGGTATTCAAACATCACAGCCACACGCCTCCATACATATGTTTGGCCCACATGCAAGCGTTGGCGGTTGTCCTTTCGAACTCACTCACGCGATTATCGTCGATGCTTCCATCTATGGGCCCCGCTTGCTCCATCACTTTGACCGACAGCGAGAGAGCTTAATTTGACTTAGGAGGGGATTGATTCTTTGGTTTGTCATGCGGTATATGTCATCTTGTGAGATTACATAATATACTCTGAGCACATGTGTACGCATGAATCCCTCCCGCCGGATCGAAGTGGGGGGGGGGGGGGGTACGAGCAGACGACGCGTCATGAACCTCGCTCTGTGTGGGGATTGTGCGATTTTCAACGCATGCACCACATCAATGTTGTGCATTGTGTATTCAAGCATATGCATGCATGACACACCTCCATACATATGTTTGGGACACATGCATGCAATGGTTGTCTTCGAACACTCTCCCTTGCTTGGTTATCGGCGGTGTGGGCCCTCATCGACGTCCATCACTTCGACCGACAACGAGAGAGGTTACTGCTACTTGTGAGCTGTGTTGGGATTTCCCCGAAGAGGAGAGGATGATGCGATATACACTGGTAGAACGAGCTGCTATATGATACGTCTCCAACATATCTATAATTTTTCTTGTTCCATGCTGTCATATTATCAATCTTGGATGTTTTATATTCATTTTATAGAAACTTTATATCATTTTTTGGGCCTAGCATATTGACATAGTACCCAGTGCCAGTTGTTATTTTTTGCTTGTTCTTTACTTCGCAGAATATCCCTACCAAATGGAGTCCAAACACAAAAAAACTCTTTGGAGATTTTTTGGACCATAAGACAACTTGGGAGCCAAGGAAGCACCTGGGAGGAGGCCCGTGGGGCCCATAAGCCACCAGGGTACGCCAGAGGCCCCTGGTGTGCCCTGATGGGTTGTGGGACCCACATGGGTCTCCTCCAACACCTCTCAGCTCTATAAATACCCTAATATTCAAGAACCCCTAGGGGAGTCGACAAAACACAATTTCAGCCGCGGCAAGTTCCAGAACCATGAGATCCAGTCTAGAGCCCTTTTCCGGCACTCTGCCAGAGGGGAACACGATCATGGAGGGGTTCATCATCCTCATTGGTGCTCCCCCGATGATGCGTGAGTAGTTCACCATAGACCGACGGTCCGTAGACAGTAGCTAGATGGATTTGTCTCTCTCTTTGACTCTCAATACAATGGTCTCTTTGAGATCTTTTTGATGTAATGACTTTTTGCGGTGTGTTTGTTGGGATCCGATTAAGTTCGAGTTTATGATCAGATTTTTATCAATGAATATTATTTGAGTTTTCTTCTCTTATATGCATGATCTTTATATATTAGTATTTCTTCTGCGAATCTTTGGTTTAGTTAGGCCAACTAGATTGATTTTGCTTGCAATGGGAAGAGGTGCTTTGTGATGGGTTCGATCTTGTGGTGTCCTCACCTAGTGACAGAAGAGGTAGCGAGGCACGCATGTATCGTTGTTATTAAGGATAAAAAGATGGGATCTATTCCTACATGAATAGATCTTGTCTACATCTTGTCATCGTTCTTATTGCATTACTCCGTTTCTCCATGAACTTAATACACTAGATGCATGCTGGATAGCGCTCGATCTGTGGAGTAACAGTAGTACATGCAGGCAGGAGTCGGTCTACTAATCTTGGACATGATGCCTATATACATGATCATTGCATTGGATATCGTCATAATTATTTGTTCTTCTATCAACTGCCCAACAGTAATTTGTTTACCCACAATGTGTTATTTTCTCGAGAGAAGCCACTAGTGAAATCTATGGCCCCGGGTCTATCTTTTATCATATTTGCTTTCCGATTTATTTTTTGCCGCATTTGTTTTCAGATCTATTATTGCAAAAACACAACAATGCACTTTTTCTTTACTTATTTTATTTCGTGTTTTATTCAGATCTATTTACCCAAACTCATACAAATTTACCTATCATTTTACCGAGGAGGGATTGAGAACCCCTCTTACGCGTCGGGTTGCAAGTATTTGTTCTTTGTGTGCAGGTACCGTTTACATAGTGTTTCTTGGTTCTCCTACTGGATTGATACCTGGGTTTCACAACTGAGGGAAGTACTTACCATAGTTGTGCTGCATCATCCCTTCCTGTTTGGGGAAATAATGATGCAGTCTCTAGCCACGTCAAAGGAATTTCTAGCGCCATTGCCTGGGAGACATCATCAACATCTATCAGGTTCCTAATCACAAATCTCATCTTCTTGCAATTTACATTATTTTCCATTTGCCTCTGGTTTTCATATCCCCCACTTCACAAAAAAATTGCCTTTTTATTTGCCTTCTTTTTCGTTTGCCTTTTTCTCGTTCGATCTTTCGATTGCTTGTGTTGCCATGTGTCTTCTATTTGCTTGCATCTTTGCCTGCTAAAAATCTATTGATATGGATCCTCATCCACTTGTTAATCTTTTCAAAAGTTCCAATTATGATGATCCAATTGCTAGTGAATTGAGTTCACTCTATTGTCTTTATGAAGTTTTTGTTGAGATTCGTGAATCTGAAAATTGTGATGAGGTGTTAGAAGAAGAAATTTATAAATTGATTCATGATAGCTGTTTGGATGAAAAGCATGATTGCAATGATGTTATTATAAATTATATTAATGTCAATTGTGCTAATAATATGCAAAACCGCAAGCTTGGGGATGCTAATATTGCTATGTCCACTACTTATTGCGATGATCATGATTGGGGTGATAATGATTTTTATGATCTTGAAATTTATTTAAACCTCATGATGAATATGCTAGCGATAATATAGAAAGTGGGTTTGGAAGAGCGTCAACTCTAGGAAAAAATAATCCCACATATTTGGATAGTGTTCAATCTTATGATTTTTTTATGAAAGTGGGTTTGGATAGGTCATGACTTTACCTGATGTTAATCCCACTATCTTGGAAGATTATAAATTTTTATGCATGAGGATCATGAAGAGAAAATTTTATATGATAGCTATATTGTTGAATATGATTATGATCCTACATATAATTATTATGATAGAGGAAAATATGGTTGTGTAAATTTCCATGTTACTAAGTTACCTCTTGTTATGTCGAGATTATATTGTTTCTTTTTTCTACCTTGCATATCCTAGATATTTCTTGTCTTGATAATTTGTTTGCCCGCAAAATGCCTAAGCATAGGAAGTATGTTAGACTTAAATGTGTTTGTCACATGTTTTATGATGCTCTCTTTGTGTTTCAATTATTATCTTTCTTGTGAGCATCATTAAAATTATCAACACCTAGCTAGGGGCATAAAACGATAGCGCTTATTGGGAGGCAACCCAATGAATAAAATTTACTTTTACCTTTTTCTTTCTGTTCTTGAGTGTTTGCACAATTATGCTACTGTTATGATTGTGTTTTTATGTTTAATTAGTGTTTGTGGCAAGTAAAGCCTTTGGGATAGCTTTGGGTGATAGTTGATTTGATGTTGTTGAAAAATAGAAACTTTTGCGTCCAGTAACAGAATTGTTTAAATTCACATAAGTGACAAAAAATTCTGAATGTTTTACACAAGATTGATATAGAAATTTCCTACGTTGTCCTAATTTTTCATAATTTTTTGAGTTACAGAAGTATGGTTAGAGTTCATATTACTACAGACTGTTCTGTTTATGATACATTCTGTTTTCCTTGCATTGTGTGCTTATTTTGACAAGTCTATGGATAGTATGGGAGGGTATAAGCCATGGAAAAGTTAGAATGCTGTAGGTATAATTCAATAATAAAATATGAATGGGTTTGCAACAGTACTTAAAGTGGTGATTTGCTTTATTATACTAACGGATCTCACGAAGGTTTTGTTAAGTTTTGTGTGATTGAAGTTTTCAAGTTTTGGGTGAGATCACGATGGATGAAGGAATAAGGACTGAAAAGAGCCTAAGCTTGGGGATGCCCATGGCACCCCAAGTTAATATTTAAGGAGAACCAAGCAATTAAGCTTGGATGCCCCGGAAGGCATCCCCTCTTTCTTCTAACAACCATCACTAATTTTACTTGGAGCTATATTTTTATTCGTCACATATCATGTGTTTTGCTTGGAGCGTCTTGTATTATATGAGTCTTTGTTTGCTTTGATTTTTGTCACAATTTTCCTTGCTGAGCACGCCTATTTGAGTGAGCCAACATTATGTTACAATTTGTTAGAATTGTTCTACGTGCTTCACTTAAATTTTGCGAGCTATGGAATTGCTCTAGTGCTTCACTTATATCTTTTTGAGCACGGCGTGCTTTAATATTTTCGAAGAAATACTCTCATGCTTCACTTAGATTTTTGAGAGCTAGTAAAATATTTTGATGAAATTCTCTCATGCTTCACTATATTATTTTGAGAGATGAGAATTTTTATGCTCACATTCTTCACTTAAATTTGTTGAGCTTATCAAAAGCAATTGCAACATATTAAATTAGTCCCAAAGTGATAGATACTCAAGAGGGATATAATAAAAACTTTCATGAAGATCATTGGACAAAATAAACTTGATTCTTTGTAATAGTTTTGAGATATGATGATAGTAATATGTGAGTCATGTTGGTGAGTAATTATTCTTCAGTAAGAATATTCGTGTTAAGGTTTGTGATTCCCTATGCAAGCACGCAAGTCAATAGTTATGCAATGAAATTACATCCTACTTGTGGTGCATTATTCAGTGTTAGTTATGCTCAATGGTCGCTTATGTGAATTTTCGTTTCTTGGTTGGATGCTTCTCAATCTATTTGCTAGCGTTTCCTTGTACTAAGAAGAAATACTACTTGTGCATCCAAAATCCTTAAACCTTGTTTTGCCATATGAGTCCACCATACCTACCTATATGCGGTATTTTCGTGTCGTTCCAAGTAAATTTGTTTGTGCCATCTCTAATTTTCAAAATGAATTTCCTTTTGTGTGCCCATACCGCTCATGAAGCGGCAGGGGGTGCCCAATATTTTTCCATGCTAGATGTGTTATTCTCTAGATGAGTGTTTGTTCACTTGTCATTGCACGAGAGCATGGTGGTAATAGGGATGCCCAGTCCTGAAATGATTTTTTACATTCTGTTGTCAAATAACAAATTCCTTTGAAAGTGTTGGTATGGATGGTACCCGTGGATACGGCTAGCCGAGGAGTGTGAAAGTATGGTGGAAAAGGAATAAACTATATTTTATGTTTGGGAACCGCCTATGACGTATCTAGCAAGGAAAGTATCGGGAACTACTTGGTCGTTTTCGTTGACGGGAAAAGTATGCCTCCCAAAAAAATTATCTCTCAATTTAAGCTTTGAGCTCTGGCACCTCTAAAAATCTCTGCTTCCACAAGTAGGATGGCACAAACAAATTAGAGATGGCACAAACAAATTATCTCTCAATTTAAGCTTTGTGCCTATCTATTTTACTTTTATGCAATTTTTATTTTTTTATTTTGAGTCTCCATCTTCACTTATAAAGCATTGGATGCAGCTAATATTCGAGTGTGTTTCGTGAATTGATCAATGATTGAGCATGATGGGCTAGGGATAACTTTCTTTAGGGTTGATATTTTGAAAGACATGGTCGCTTGTCGATATGCTTGGTTATTGAAGTCTTCATGTCAAAACTAGACTATTGCTTTGAACCATCTAAAGTCCAAATGTCCATTCTACAAAAGAAAAGAATATGTGATGAACATGTTATGCAGTATTCCACAATAAAAATTTTGTTTTTATCATTTACGTACTTGAGGACGAGTAGGAATTAAGCTTGGGGATGTCGATACGTCTCCAACGTATCTATAATTTTTTCTCGTTCCGTGTTGTTATATTATCAATCTTGGACTAACCAATTGACATAGTGCCTAGTGCCAGTTGCTGTTTTTGCTTGTTTTTTATTTCGCAGAATATCCCTACCAAATGGAGTTCAAATGCAACGAAACTTTTTGGAGAATTGTTTTGGTCCAGAAGACAACTTGGGAGCCAAGGAAACACTTGGGGAGGCCCGTGGGGCCCACAAGACCCAGGTTGTGCCAGAGGCCCCTAGCGCGCCCTCATGGGTTGTGGGGCCCACGGGGGTCTCCTCCACCGCCTCTCAAATCTATAAATACCCAAATATTCCAAAAACCCTAGTGGACTCGACAAAACAGAATTCCAGCAGCCGCAAGTTCCAGAACCATGAGATCCAATCTAGAGCCCTGTTCCGGCACTCTGCCGGAGGGGAACACGATCGCGGAAGGGTTCATCATCCTCATTGGTGCTCCTCCGATCATGCGTGAGTAGTTCACCATAGACCTATGGGTCCGTAGGTAGTTGCTAGATGGCTTCTTCTCTCTCTTCGATTCTCAATACAATGGTCTCTTAGAGATCTATTTGATGTAATGACTTTTTGCGGTGTGTTTGTTGGGATCCAATGAAGTTCGAGTTTATGGTCAGATTGTTATCCATGAATATTATTTGAGTTTTCTTCTCTTATATGCATAATCTTTATAGCCTCGTATTTCTTCTCCGAATCTTTGGTTTAGTTAGGCCAATTAGATTGATTTTGCTTGCAATGGGAAGATGTGCTTTTGTGATGGGTTCGATCTTGCGGTGTCCTCACCCAGTGACGGAAGGGGTAGCGAGGCACGCATGTACCATTTCTATTAAGGATAAAAAGATGGGATCTATTCCTACAGGAATAGATCTTGTCTACATCGTGTCATCGTTCTTATTGCATTACTCTGTTTCTCCATGAACTTAATATACTAGATGCATGCTGGATAGCACTCGATGTGTGGAGTAATAGTAGTAGATGCAGGCAGGAGTCGGTGTACTAATGTTGGACGTGATGCCTATATACATGAGCATTGCCTTGGATATTGTCATAATTATTTGTTCTTCTATCAATTGCTCAAGAGTAATTTGTTTACCCATCGTGTGCTATTTTCTCGAGAGAAGCCACTAGTGAAATCAACGGCCCCCGGGTCTATTTTTTATCACATTTGCCTTCTCATATATTTTTTGCCACATTTATTTTCAGATCTACTATTCCAAAAACCCAAAAATACCTTGCTGCACTTTTTCTTTACTTATTTCATTTTGTGTTTTATTCAGATCTACTTACCCAAACTCATACAAATTTACCTATCTTTTTACAGAGGAGGGATTCACAACCCCCTTACGCGTCGGGGTGCAAGTATTTGTTCTTTGTGTGCAGGTACCGTTTACATAGTGTTGTTGGGTTCTCCTACTGGATTAATACCTTGGTTTTACAACCGAGGGAAATACTTACCATAGCTGTGCTGCATCATCCCTTCCTCTTTGGGGAAATACCGATGCAATCTCTAGCCACTATACAAATGGGTTTTAACCCCTTTCCACAACGGCATTTTAAACCATCGCCTTGCCAGGGTGGGCCATAGGGGGGTCCTTCCCACACGACCAAGAAACCGTCGAGGATACGGAGCCATGATGAAGATGCGTTGTCAAATGTAATCTTATGCGATGCAACAACATATCGCACACACCACATTCTGGCACACATGTGGGATTGGTGATCAAACATTTCTAATGACGCAGTGAAACCAAATAGTGTTTCATACCGAACCGTTTGTGAAACAGTGTCGAAGGCACACGGGCTAACATAGGAACTGTGTGCGATATGTGCTCCATCTCACACGAGTTCTATGTAGAAATCGTCTGCCATGCATGACACCATCCCACACGTTTCGCTAACAACTACCTTGTGCGATAATGTGCTATCACAAACGGTTCAAGAGCCCCTTCGCACACATACATGTGCTGCAGATCGTTTGTGATTTGTTGTGTATCACCAATGATTGTGGTATGAGTGACATGTGCTTTCCGTTTGGGATCACACATGTTTCTTAAAAAAATCGAGTGGGATTGCATTTTACATTGGGCACAGTTTACTATAAGCTCTCGAGTGCGATAATGTGCAATCACAAATGGTTCGGGAGCCCCTACGTTCACGTAGAAGTGCTGCAAATCATCTACGATCTGCTGTGTATCACCGACAGTTCCGCTATGATTGACGTTTGTTGTGGATCGCATAAACTCATGTAGCTGAACCATGTGCGCACCAATGGCCAGGTTAAAGCAAAAATATCGCATCTGAATCGGCATGCAAAAACCAAATTTGCCACAATATGCAATTGAACAAATAGTGTCCATAGGAAGAACATTCACCAGAATTCACAACAATTGCAATTGAACAAATGGTTGCTAAATTCCAATGATTTGTCGACAATATATGCATTACATAATTAATCATAGTATATGAAATACAAAGACCACATCACATGGAAAACAATGGATCCATGCGTATATGTTTAGCGGCTAACTCTTACTCATTGTTTCAGGAGAAGGCATGCTGAAATGTTCATTATCACTAGTGGGCTTGATGTAGTGAATCAAGAAGAAGTTACTGATAAATCTCCTAACCATCAGCAATTCACTTGCGGGGAGCTGTTCAGAGATCCTCGGTTCAAAGATGAGTTGTAGTATTTTTAAGATCATAATGTGCCATATGATTGGAGTAGAAGATATTAATTAAGATAGACTTACTGCTACTAATTCGCGAGCTTCATCACAACTATCAGCAGATTAGCAGATGGAGATCATGTGTGTACAAACATATAGTATCCACAAAGGTTGGTCTTGCGTGTTGCTGAGGACACTGAATTTTTTTGTACATAATTAGTCATGTATTTTCCCTGTTAGGAACAACCTAACCGGTGTTAGATGTGTTTTTTATTTGGACAGAAATAGACAAAGGTCTATTTAGAAGCTTGAACATTTGACTAGTGTAAGAAAAGGTATTTGCAAACTATTGGATACATTTTCCGAAAATAATGGACTTTGGTGTGTTACCGGAGAAACGATCTTGTGCTGCAGAGGTAGTTCCCTCTTGAATAGGTTCCTTGGTTTAGTTTTCCACAATGCGGACACACTGCAAATAAAGATGAATTATCACAACATTAATTCTTGAACCAAATATGAATGCAAATTAATTTCAGCATCATAGAATTCAATACCTATCCATGAATTGTTGAAGATGCGCCAGATCCTGAGGCTCTATTGACTCTCTGAGAGAATCCATGTAGTAAACTATGTTCTTGTTTGGGATATGAATACCAAGATCCAGTGATTGACGCATATTAAGAAAACCATGAACTTACAAATTATGTCCGAATCTGAAAGACAAACAGTGGATGCGAGGTGTTAATGGCCCACTCCCGTTCATCCTTACCATGTAATACTGTGCCATTTGCTAATGCAGGATCTATGAAATACACACTCTCCCTTTTTCTACTCTATGCGGTCAATCCCCTGAGAGGAATAAAATGCATTTAGTTGTTTATCATTTACATCCTTGTATGGAGAAGTTGATCAGAGTTTGTTAAGTACTTACAAAATCAGGCATCTAAGAAGAGTGACATCGAGCACGTTGAAGTTGAAGAAGAGATGTAAGTCCTCGAAATCCACAATCATGGAACTAGGATCTTGTCGGAGATGATCTCTGTTCTAGTAGACTAGCAGAACATGATGACCTGTTGACATTGGATCCATGCAAGATTTATGTAATGCGCGGCAACTGGAACTTCACTCATCAAAGTATTCGCCAACAAGAAATGGTTGGCCATGGACGTAATTGCGTGCTTCAAGTATGTCTGCTTTATTTTTAGCAAGCGCCAATTCTATTTCTGCATCATCCATGTCGTCAGAAATAATATTACTCTCCGATTCGAACAACTTGCTGTTAATTTGGTTCTGGGCGATGAGTGCCTTAAGTAAGAGGCAATCATTCTCATTCCTCCTCGGTCTTGGGGGTCGCCTCCTCATAGGTGTAGCCTTTTTGCCCGCTTCCTTGTTGGTACTTGAAGCACTTCTGGTGCAAGCACTACAAAAAAAAGACACATCCGTGACATTTTGGGCCGATCGAATTTTCTTCTGTCATGCTTATGCCACTTCTATGATGATAATTGTGAAAAAAGCACGTATCATCATAGATGTGGTGAGCTCCTACTTCTATGACAAAAAATCATGACAGAAAATGGGCTTTTCTTCCTGGGCGGGCCGGGGATGCACCTGCATGACATTCTTTGGGCCGTCCATGACGGAAGAAATCATGGTAGAAGCGAGGGCGGGGAAAATATCGGGGAGTTCCCGGTTATAGTGGGTGATCGGGGCCAAGCGATGCACGGAGGTTTGTCCGTTTCTCTCGTACACGTACGCGCATGTGTGCGAGGGTTGGTCTGTAACTGAACCCGAGCGAGGCGTTCACTTACTGAACACGAGCGATTGTACTAGCTACGTTACAGAACTCGATTGATATCCCTTGGCTGTTAACTGAACCCGAGCGATTCCTTCGCTATTGCTGCTAACTAAAGCCGATCGAACCTGCTGCCTCTTGATGAACAGTGGTTGTTGTTGGGGCTGGATGAACAGTTCCTAGTGGGGGTTGAATGAACAGGACCCCATGGTAGTAGAGGCCGTTGCCGCTGGATGAACAGGACCCCGATCGAGGAGGCTGCCACACACACCCGAGCCGGTTGGGGGTTATGAACAACACCCCGTGGAGGGCTGGTTGAATAGTATCCTGTGGAGGCTGGATGAATAGGACCCCGTGGAGGGCTGGTTGAACAGGACCCCGTGGAGGGCTGGTTGAATAGGACCCCGTGGAGGGTTGGTTGAACAGTAGCCGATGGAGGCTGGATGAACAGGACCCCACTATGAACAGTAGCTGGTGGAGGCTGGAGGAAGTCGACGGTGGATGAACAGTAGCAGGTGGAGGCTGGAGGAAGTCGTCGGTGGATGAACAGTAGCCCGTGGAGGCTTGAGCGAGGCAGTAGATGGTGGATGAACAGTAGCCCGTGGAGTCCCGCTTTGCGGTACGCCACACCCCTCCCGATGAACAGGACCCCGTTTCGACCGTAGGCGCTCCAACACAAGTCTGTTTCCTCCGTTTTGTGGTACGCCACACCCCTCCCAATCAACAGCACCCCGTTTCGACCATAGGCACTCGAACACAAGGACGTTTCCTCTGTTTTACGGTACGTCATACCCTTCCTGATGAACATGACCTCGTTTCGACAGTACGCGGTCGAACTAAAGGCCATTTCCTCCATTGTGCGGTACGTCAGACCTCGTTTCGGTTGTTCCGTCCAAGCCGGTTGGCTCCTGATGAACACGCGACGTTGTTTACTCCGTTTCGACCCAGCCGGTTGGCTGCCGATGAACAGGACGATGTCGTTGTACGCGTTAGAGACCCCGCCTGTATGTACGTACATAGCCATATTTACTATCTTGCAGCGTCGCTGTACATACGTGTACACGATATAGACGGGACTGCGTGAGATGCTACGTCGGCACCTCTACTTCAACACATGTCGCTCCTTACTAGGCCATGGTACGTCGCTACAGAGAGATAGGTCGACCGCTATGTACGTACACGTTCGCGGCCAGACAGGTAATGCTACCTTCACTTCAACCTGGTGGGTCCCAGCTGTCAGGGGGTAAAAGGCACTTCCTTTCATGCGAAGATAAAGTCGGTGGGTCCCAGCTATCAGGGGGAACATTTTTTTGCTAAATACAGAGGCCCTTCCGGTGGGTCCGAGCTGTCAGGTAGAGGAATCACTATTTTGCGCGTAATAAGGAGGCACTTCCTTGCATGTGGCCATGGACCCAGCTGTCAGCCTCTCCATGTACAGTCCTCTTCTGATGGCTGTCATTCGTTGACCGCTTTGACAATGCCGTACCGTCTGAGAGCACCAAGGTGATGGACGACGGCGCTACCTAAGAACGGAATGACCCGGAGCAGGGGAACACGCGGAGGGTAGTACGAGGGTTGACTGGTTCGGCTGTGGTGTGAGGCTGCCGTCACCACAGAATAACAGGGGGTGTGGGTGAGTAGAGGGATGGCCTTCCCAGCGATGGGAGTAGTAGGGGCAGTGAGGCGTGCGCGGAAGCACAGCCGACCATGGGAGGCAGGAGCACACGGTGGTTTGGACGTCTTGAGCAAGAAAATCAGAGGTTGAAGAAGCAGGACGACTGTTGGATGTTAACAATCCAACGGTCACTGGTGATAGAATCGTTTGTTGACTAAGTTGACAAAGCCGTGTGTACGCGTCAACATAGTAGGGCCACAAGTCAGCCTCCAAATCTGGTGGGCCCCAGCTGTCATGGGGAGCACTCGTTATTTTTTGCTTAATACAGAGGCACTTCCGTCCATGCCAAGATATAGTTGGTGAGTCCCAGCTGTCATGGGGAGGCTTCATTCTTTTTGGCGTAATAAGGAGGTAGTTTCTTGCATGCGGCCATGGACCATGTGGGTCCCAAGTGTCAGACTCCCCATGTACATCCCTCTTCCGATGTTGTCGTTTGTTGACAACGTTGACCATGCCATGCCGAGAACACCTACGTGATGGACGCTGACAAGACCCATGAAGGGAATGACCCAGAGGCGGCAAATCCACATAAGTGGAGGGATGTGGGTGAGTAGAGGGATGGCCTAGCCAGCGGTGGGAGTAGTAGGAGAAGTGTGGCCTGCGCGGCGGCACAGCCGGCCTCGGGAGGCGGGAGCAGGCGGTCTCACTGGCACTAGATTTGGCGGCTGGAGCAAGAACATCAGAGATTGAAGAAGCACGACGTTCGTTGGATTGACATCCAATGGTCACGTCTGCTAGAATCGTTTGTTGACATATATAATAAGTAAAATAATCTTGCATACACGTCAACTTAATAGGCCGACAAGTCAGACCATTCCCTATTTTTGCGGGGACCCCAAATCGTAAGTCGAGATCTCCGAATGCACGTGTACAGGGATCCCAGAGATCAATGCTCACTGAACACACAGAAGCTGAAAAAAAGAGTCTTACATCCATACATACCGTTTTATACAAGTAGGACCATTACGGTCTAGTCCTGAGTATATTATTGTAGCGGAAATCTTTGTTGACAACTTGGACCCATGCCATCTACCTTAACCCTACAGGCATTCTGACTGGGAAGCGTCCTAGCTCGCATGTTCGTCGCCAAAGAAATCTTCATCTTACTCCTGTTCTTTCATGCCTGGCCAATAAAATAACCAGTGGCAAGCCAATGAGTACTTTGAATGTACTCGCAAGCAACCCATGATTGGAATAAGGCACAATAATGCAATGATGTAGCACTAAGTAGGTAGTTTGCAGAAAGCTAATTTTCAGTGCAATGACATGATCTATCAACCTGTAAAGTATGCATCATGAGAGTACAGATATCCGTATGAACAAGTTACAGATATCAACATAAGCGGAGTTGGACACCAATCCAACTTGATCATCGTGTCAAGCCATCTGACTTAACCCAAATAGTTTTATCAACACACACACACGTGGTTTGTAAAACTCTGGACATAGTTTAAGCAGCACCGCCCAACTGTCCTTGACCGTGGACACGGCTATTCGAATAGTTTTACACTCTGCAGAGGTTGCACACTTTACCCACAAGATCCGGGGAACTTCTGTGTCATCCACGACCCGCGGTACCTCAAGTACCCGGGGTAAGCACCCGATCACTATCTTTCCCTAGACGATACTAACAGAGAGTCCACTCGATTGGTAGTAACCCCAGTGCCCAACATTTCACATCTTAAAATTTTGGAGCCTCGCTCCCATATTCATCACATACCAGAAGCATGGGGTACCAACGGTGTGTCCGGTGCCCTATAAAAACAGTCATGGCCGCCCTACCTGGCGCGACCCCGTCCCGAGAGAGCGCAACAATGAATCTCCCGTCACTAGTAATGCGGGCTCCAAGCTAGTATCGGCCTAGGTAATCAATAATGCCCTTTCCCATATAAGGGTAGAGTGGTTGCGCATGTAAGGTTGGGACAGTCGACAAATCTTAAATCTAATCCGTTTTCGAAAACAACACACACACTTGCCTCGGTACACCACTTCTTCATCAAGTGGTTGCCCATCTCATTATGTCCCTCGGGCATAAGTGGCACCCGACGGGGTTTTCGAAAAAGTCTTTTGAAAATACTTTGTCCCCATCACCATGCATATTCTCGTCCCTTTTGCGTAGCAACTACTCTAGCATCCTATCTACTCCCACATGCATAACCCTCATAAGGAGGTAGGCTCATGCACCATGAAAGTATCAACGAGGATGTAACGGTGGAAAACACTACAAAAAAAAGACACATCCGTGACATTTTGGGCCGAACGAAATTTCTTTCTGTCATACATATGACACTTCTATGACGATAATTGTGACAAAACCCGGTATCATCATAGATGTGGTGTGCTCCTACTTCTATGACAAAAAATCATGACAGAAAATGGGCTTTTTGTCCTGGGCGGGCCGGAGACGCAGCTGCATGACATTCTTTGGGCCGTCCATGACGGAAAAAACCGTGGTAGAAGCGAGGGCGAGGAAATTTTCGGGGAGTTCCCGGTTACGGTGGGAGGTCGGGGGCCGAGCGATGCATGTTTCTCTCGTACACGTACGCGTGTGTGTGCGAGGCGTTGGCTCTAACTGAACCCGAGCGAGGCGTTGGGCTCTAACTGAACCCGAGCGATTGCACTGCAGGCTACGCGTTACTGAACCCGAGCGATCGATCGATGGCTGTTAACTGAACCCGATCGAGCGATTCCTTTGCTACTGCTGCTAACTGAAGCCGATCGATGCTGCCTCTGGGATGAACAGTGAGTGTTGCGGGGGGGGGTTTGGATGAATAGTGAGCGGTGGCGTTGCCTCTGGATGAACAGGACCCCGTGGTGTGGTGGAGGGCTGGATGAACAGTAGACGGTGGAGGGGTGCCCGTGGAGGGGTGGTTGAACAGGACCCCGTGGTGTGGAGGGCTGGATGAACAGTACACGGTGGAGGGGTGCCCGTGGAGGGGTGGTTGAACAGTAGCCGGTGGAGTAGCGCGCGGTGGAGGATGGATGAACAGGAGCCCGTGGAGGCTGGAGGAGGTCGACGGTGGAGATGAACAGTATCTCGTGGAGTCCCGTTTTGCGGTACGCCACACCCCTCCCGATGAACAGGACCCCCGTTTCGACCGTAGGAGGTCCGTTTCGTCCGTTTTGCGGTACACCACACCCCTCCCAATCAACAGGACCCCCGTTTCGACCGTAGGAGGTCCGTTTCGTCCGTTTTGCGGTACACCACACCCCTCCCAATCAACAGGACCCCCGTTTCGACCGTAGGAGGTCCGTTTCGTCCGTTTCGCGGTATGCCACACCCCTCCCGATCAACAGGACCCCCGTTTCGACCATAGGAGGTCCATTTCCTCCGTTTTGCGGTACGCCTGACCCTCCCGATCAACAGGACCCCGTTCCGAACGTAGGAGGTCTGTTTCCTCCGTTGTGCATTACGCCAGGCCTCGTTTCCATCGCCTATTCCGTCCAAGCCCTCCCGATGAACACGACCACGCATTCCGTTCTGACCCAGTCGGTTGGCTCCCACGCGTTCCGTTGCCTCCCGATGAACACGACGCATTCCGTTGCCTGCCGATGAACACGACGCATTCCGTTGCCTCCCCATGAACACGACGCATTCTGTTGCCTCCCCATGAACACGCCGACGACGCTGTTTCTCCGTTCCGACCCAGCCATGTACACGAGCCCTGGCCGTACGTATGCGCGAGTAGGCGTTCGAGACCCCGCCCGTATGTACACATACGTGGCCGTATTTTCTTTCTTGCACCCTGGCCGCTGTATGTACGTGTACATGCTACGTGCGTGCCTCTACTACGACACGTACGCGCCTCTACTATGACACGTGCGCGCCTCTACATCCACCAGTATATATGTACATACACGTTCGCGACCAGAATGACAACGCTATGTACGCTTCGACCAGGTGGGTCCCGACTGTCAGGCACTTCCTTGCCTGCGAAGATGTAGCTGGTGGGTCCCAGCAGTCAGGGGGGCGAATCGTTTTTTTGCCCGGACACACTTCCTTGCGTGCAAAGATGTAGCTAGTGGGTCCCAGCAGTCAGGGGCAAACGTTTTTTTGCGAAATACGGTGGCCCGTTCGATGGGTCCCCGCTGTCAGATGGAGGAATAATTATTTTGCACGTAATAAGGAGGCACTTCCTTGCTGCGGCCGTGGACCCAGCTGTCAGCCTCTCCACGTACAGTCCACGCCAGGGCGGTGGACGACGTCGAGGCCTAGGAAGGGGACGACCCGGAGCCGGGGAAGATGCGGCAGTGGATGCCCACGCGTAGAGGAGTACGAGGGTTCACTAGTTCGTTGCGGTGTGAGGCTGCCGTCGCCGCAGAATAACAGGGGGTGTGGGTGAGTAGAGGGATGGCCTGGCCAGCGGTGGGAGTAGTAGGGGGCAGTGAGGTCTCCGCCGCATCGCAGCCGGCCACGGAAGGCAGGAGCACGAGGCACGACCGGCGCTGGTTTGGGCGGCTGGAGCAAGAAGACCAGAGGTTGAAGAAGCACAACGGCAATTGGATGGACATCGTACGGTCACTGGAGCTAGAATCGTGCATATTGACTAAGTTGACAAAGCCCTCCGTCCCCGTCAACTTAGTAGGCCCACAAGTCAGCCTGCCACAATACTGGGTCCCAGCTAACAGGGGGAGTATTCATTTTTTCGTGCGTAATAAGGAGGCACTTCCTTGCGTGTGAAGATATAGCTGGTGGGTCCGAGCTATCAGCGGCGGTAACGTTTTTTTCGCGAAATACAGAGGCCCTTTCTGTGGGTCCCTGATGTCAGGTGGATGAATCATTATTTTGCACGTAACAAGGAGGCATTTCCTTCTGTGCGGCCGTGGACCCAGCTGTCGGCCTCTCCACGTACAGTCCACTTCAGATGCATGACGGTCGTTGACCACATTGACCAGGCCGCGCCGAGAGCACCAGGGCGGTGGACGACGGCGAGGCCTAGGAAGGGAACGACACGGAGGCAGGGAAGACTCGCCAGTTGTTTCCCACGTGGAGGGGAGTACAACTGTACGAGGGTTTACTGGTTCGTCTGCCGTCGCCGGAGAATAACAGCAGGTGTGGGTGAGTAGAGGGATGGCTAGGCCAGCGATGGGAGTACGGTGGGGCGGTGAGGCCTGCGCGGCAGCAGAGCCGGCCGCGGGGAGGAGGGAGCAAGCAGTCCCGCCGGCGCTTGTTTGAGCGGCTGGAGCAGGAAAAGCAGAGATTGAAGAAGCACGACGGCCGTTGGATGGCCATCCAACAGTCACTGCTTGTGCATCAACCTTTTTTTTAGGAAAGCCTCAAATCTGTGGAAAACAACATACAGCCCATCTGGCATTATTTCTAATAATTTATAGCCCATTTGCTAATTATTAAGGTTATTTTGGAGCCCATATCTTTTTGTTAGCATTACAGCCCATATTGTGGCCACGGTTAAAAAATTATACGAAATTCTGCATATTTCGGTGCGGTCCGAACTATTTCTAATCCCGAAATTTCGACTCACATTCAAACTGATTTTAAAAATAAATGTATATCAATATAAAATCCAACAAATTCTCCACGCATAAAAATTAATGTAATTTAAAATCTTGAAATGAAAAAAAAAGATATTTGAAACTAATTGCCGGTTTGATGTGTTTTAAAAATGTACAGCCCATTTCTCATTACTGATGGGCCATTTTATCGGCCAGCCGAATGAAAGCTCTCCTCGTCTTGAAAGATTTGCAGCCCCACAGGCCTGACAAAGCAACTTACTTGGCAAATCACAAAAAAACTGGGATGTGGTCGTGGACCCAGCTATCAGCCTCTCCACGTACAGTACTCTTCCGCTGGAAGTCGTTCCTTGACCATGTTGACCACGCCGCACGGAGAGCACCACAGCGGTGGACGACAGCGAGGCCTAGGAAGGGGACGACGCAGAGCCGGGGAAGACGCGGCAGTGGAAGCCCGCGCGGAAAGGAGTACGAGGGTTCACTGGTTCGGCTGTGGTGTGAGGCTACCGTCGCCGTAGGGCCTGGCCAGCGGTAGGAATAGTAGGGGGCGGTGAGGCCTTCGCGGCAACACAGCCGACCACGGGAGGCAGGAGCATGCGGCACGACCGGCGCTGCTTTGGGCGGCTGGAGCAAGAAGACAATAGGTTGAAGAAGCACTACGGCCGTTGGATGGACATCATACGGTCTGGAGCTAGAATCGTGCATATTGACTAAGTTGACAAAGCCCTCCGTCCCCGTCAACTTAGTAGGCCCACAAGTCAGCCTGCCACAATACTGGGTCCCAGCTAACAGGGGAGTATTCATTTTTTTGTGCGTAATAAGGAGGCACTTCCTTGCGTGCGAAGATATAGCTGGTGGGTCCGAGCTGTCAGCGGCGGTAACTTTTTTTCGCGAAATACTGAGGCCCTTTCCGTGGGTCCCTGATGTCAGGTGGATGAATCATTATTTTGCACGTAACAAGGCCGTGGACCCAGCTGTCGGCCTCTCCACGTACAGTCCACTTCAGATGCATGACGGTCGTTGACCACATTGACCAGGCCGCGCTGAGAGCACCAGGGCGGTGGACGACGGCGAGGCCTAGGAAGGGAACGACACGGAGGCAGGGAAGACTCGACAATTGTTTCCCACGTGGAGGGGAGTACGATTGTACGAGGGTTTACTGGTTCGTCTGCCATCGTCGGAGAATAACAGCAGGTGTGGGTGAGTAGAGGGATGACTAGGCTAGCGATGGGAGTACGGTGGGGCGGTGAGGCCTGCGCGGCAGCAGAGCCGACCGCGGGGAGGAGGGAGCAGGCAGTCCCGCCGGCGCTTGTTTGAGCGGCTGGAGCAGGAAAAGCAGAGATTGAAGAAGCACGACGGCCGTTGGATGGCCATCCAACAGTCCCTGCTTGTGCATCAACCTTTTTTTAGGAAAGCCTCAAATCTGTGGAAAACAACATACAACCCATCTGCCATTATTTCTAATAATTTACAGCCCATTTGCTAATTATTAAGGTTATTTTGGAGCCCATATTCTTTTTGTTAGCATTACAGCCCATATTGTGGCCACGGTGAAAAAATTATACGAAATTTTGCATATTTCGTTGCGGTCCGAACTGTTTCTAATCCCGAAATTTCGACTCACATTCAAACTGATTTTAAAAATAAATGGATATCAATATAAAATCCAACAAATTCTCCACGCATAAAAATTAATGTAATTTAAAATCTCGAAATGAAAAAAAAGATATTTGAAACTAATTGCTGGTTTGATGTGTTTTAAAAATGTACAACCCATTTCTCATTACTGATGGGCCATTTTCTCGGCCAGCCGAATGAAAGCTCTCCTCGTCTTGAAAGATTTGCAGCCCCACAGGCCTGACAAAGCGACTTACTTGGCAAATCACAAAAAAACTGGGATGTGGCCGTGGACCCAGCTGTCAGCCTCTCCACATACAGTACTCTTCCGCTAGAAGTCGTTCCTTGACCACGTTGACCACGCCGTGCGGAGAGCACCACGGCGGTGGACGACGGCGAGGCCTAGGAAGGGGACGACGCGGAGCCGAGGAAGACGCGGCAGTGGAAGCCCGCGCGGAGAGGAGTACGAGGGTTCACTGGTTTGGCTGCGGTGTGAGGCTACCGTCGCCGCAGGGCCTGGCCAGCGGTGGGAATAGTAGGGGGCGGTGAGGCCTCCGCGGCAGCACAGCCGGCCACGGGAGGCTGGAGCATGCGGCACGACCGGCACTGCTTTGGGCGGCTGGAGCAAGAAGAAAAGAGGTTGAAGAAGCACTACGGCCGTTGGATGGACATCGTACGGTCACTCGAGCTAGAATCGTTCATATTGACTAAGTTGACAAAGCCCTTCGTCCCCGTCAACTTAGTAGGCCCACAAGTCAGCCTCCCACCAAGGTGGGTCCCAGCTAGCCGGGGGAGTATTCATTTTTTTGTGCGTAATAAGGAGGCACTTCCGGTGGGTCTGAGCTGACAGCGGGGGGAACATTTTTTTCGCGAAAGACGGTGGCCCGTCAGGTGGGTCCCGGCAGTCAGGGGGCAAACATTTTTTTCACAAAATACGGTGGCCCTTCCAGTGGGTCCCTGCTGTCAGTTGGAGGAATCATTATTTTCCGCGTAATAAGGAGGCACTTACTTGCTGCGGCCGTGGACCCAGCTGAGACTCTCCACATACAGTATACTTCCGGTGGAAGTCGATCCTTGACCACGTTGACCTTGCCACGTTCCGTTGCATGCATGCGTTCATGGGCGTGGTGCGTCCCCACTGTCAGCCTCTCACGTACAGTCATCTTCTGATGACTCTTGGATGTTGACCACGTTGACCACACCGTGCCGACCGCACCCAGACTAGAACGACCCGGAGATGGGGAAGACGGGGCAGTGGAGTCGCAGATGGAGAGGAGTGGGAAACTTCACTCATTCGGGGGCGCGGCAGCACAGCTGCGATGCTTCCCACGGGAGACAGGAGCAAGAACAGAGGTTGAAGAAGGAGCACGGCTGTTGGATTAACATCCAACGGTCCAGCTGCTAGAATCATTTGTTGATTAAGTTGACAAAGCCGTGCGTACACGTCCTCTTAGTAGGCCCACAAGTCAGTCACCAAATCTGACGGGTTCGAGCTGTCAACGGGATGAATAATTTTTTTTGCAAAACAAGGAGGCACTTCCTTCCGTGCGAAGATACAGCCGGTGGGTCCCAGCTGTCAGGTGGAGGAAACATTTTTTTCGCTTAATAAGGAGGAACTTTCCTTGTGTGCGACCATGGACCTCGTGGGTCCCAGCCGTCAGGCTCTCCACGTACAGTCCTCTTCCGATGACTCTCGTTTGTTGACCATGCCGCACCGAACGCAGCGAGGCCTCGGACGGGAACGACTCGGAGATGGGAAAACGTAGCAGTGGAGTCGCAGATTGAGAGGAGGAGAAGGGTTATAACTGGTTCTGTTGCGGCGTGGGGCTGTAGTCTGTGGAGAATAGCAGGAGGTGTCGAGGGGTGGAGGGATATCCTGGCCGGCGGTGGGGTAGCGCTTCGCAGCGATGCATGCTAAGCAGGGCCGCTCGCCGCCGGAGGCCGGACCAGGCGGTCCCAGCGACGCTGGAGGAAGAAGACGAGAGATTGAAGGTGCATGCTGGCTGTTGGATATAAATCCAATGGCTGTGGATGACACAATCATTTGTTGACCAAGTTGACAACGCCCTGCGTAGGCTTCGACCTATTAGCCCACATGTCAGCCTGCAAAAATGTGGCATATATTTAACCCATGTTTTCTAGAATGTACAGTCCATTTGCTGGGCTGGGTGAACAAATAATTTCGCGTCAATCAGGCCCATTTATATTTCTAAGAAATCCCAGCCCATTTGCACTTCCTTGAAATACACGTATTAGGTGGGCTCGTTATATATATAATGTTATGTTAGAAGGAGCAATTAATATCAAATAATAAACCAGAGAGGCACATTTTTATATATATAATTAAGAAATTAGCGAGTTATTGCTCAAAATAAAAATGAGCGAGTTATTATTAAATTGGTCCTTAAAATCTTCGCAAGCTTTTGTACGCAATCACCAGGATTTTCCTTGCCTGTGAGTCAAAAACAACCAGGATTTTCCTTGCCAACTTCCGTTAAACATTTACTTTTATAAGTTAATAACACGTGGGATGTTTTTATAATGTATATATAAGTCTCTATAAAATATACGATAATAGTAATAATATAAATATATATAATGTGGTTAGAAGGGAAAACATAAATTGGACACAACATTACTTTTATAAGAGACCTGCGTTTTATACCCCACAGTAGGCATACTAACAAGTTCACACACAAATACAACAGAAAAGGTAAACATTCATATCAAACTCAGGTTCACAGGACACGTTCATATTCATAGCCAACAATCACTATCAACAACTCAAAAGATTCATATATACACAAGCTCGGCATATCTATGCATCCAAATGATTGATAGATCACACGACAATATTCATACATAATTCACAAAAAGATTCAGATATACACATGTTCAGTATGTTTATGCATCTAAATGATTGAGATCACAGCCAATATGATCCATGGACGAACTTTAATTACCTAGGGTACAGACTGGTAAATGGTGTTCAATCGGAGGTACTTCTTACTAAAATTATTTCTTGTACGAGTAAACTTTCGAGTACATAAGAGGCAGCACAGACAATCTGAACTTTGCTTGTAGGTTTATCCTCAAATAGTGGCCTCGTGCCGAGGGAGGTTTGAGCAACTTGGCCACTACTTTCATCCAACTAGTTTACTGGCTCATCTTGGTCCTGTATCTCGCCAAAATTCTACATTGCAGACGAGAAAGGAGGCGGTTGAGAAAATGAACCACCCAAATTTTTTGTGCAGTTCAACTGAAATGGAGCATCCTTGGCGTGCAGACTGATTAAGTGCCAGATGAATATACGCGTCAACCAACTTGTCTGGAATCTTTAGACTCCATGCCATATAGTTCGCTACCATATGTGCCGATAACCAAAAGGCACAAGTTGGGACCAAAGACTGGACTGCGTTTTTCTGGGCTATGCACCAAGCAATATTTTTGGCGTTCACTCTCCTAATACTTGGAGTTTGACAATTGGTTGACGCCGGTTGATACTCGAATGAATATAGGCACTTATTGTCAACATCGATGCTTGTCTGAGTGAACTTTGGAGTACATAGCAGCAGCATAAGTACCTGTCCATCTGATCATTTTGTTCAGTTCTACTGAAATCACCCGATGTAATGATTTTCCTGCGAGTTCAGGCTCCAAATTACTCCTTTATGAAATTGGCAAACAGTAGCACAATACCAAATTACCAATACATATGACAGGCACAATAATCAGGATAAAGACCAGTACCAACCTGTGTGAGGTAGCATATCAATTACTATTTCCTTTGACTGGAAGCCGAGATAAGCCAAGCGACCGACAGCAAAGGAAGAAAGCAAGCGAAGATTAGCGACTGACAGGAAAGTACAGAAGCTGTCGAGGCAATATAGCACCCAAAGTTTTTGTGCAGTTCCACCAAAATCGAGCATCCCTGTTGGCACATATATTGAGAGAGTGAGATTATTGTAATAGTGGGACTAGTTGATGAAACATACACTAACAAATAGAACCACCCTCATTATCTTAATGGGTAAAGTTAGCAACATAGTAGTCTTGCTTAAAGAGAGGTATTAGTTTATTTAATCAGTGCCAATTAGCTCAACTCAACACTCAAAGCATTGCCATTTATCATAGGTTGCAAAACTTTAACCTGCAAAGATAAAGGAGTTTCTCATGACAGTAGCACGATACAAATAGAGATGACAACAAACTAATATGGATGAAGGCCTTAGGCCCGTACCAACCTGAGAAAAAAAGCTTATTCATGTAGTCCCATAAGAGATGATAAAGCACTCACTGAAATCACACAATAGTATATATTTTTGTGCACTTCAAATGTATGGTTTAAATCACTCTTGTTTACCAGTGCTGAGATTATATCGAAAGACTATCAAGAACTTCCAGTAGAGTTAAAGCACTGGCTGGGATATAGTTCATTGTATTGTCTTGTGTAGATCCACTAAAATGTATGATTGGCACAACATGATCCCTGTTTGCACAAGTAGGAACAAGGTGAAACCTTCATTAGCTTAGTGAGAAAGGATAGGAAAACATTAGCATATTACTCAAATAGTAGCATCAAATTCATGATGGACAATACGCAAAACATTGCCTCATTGAACCAATGCCAATAAATTGACATGCAAAACAATAACACTATTATGTCATGACACTAATAATACTCCCTCCCTGCTCCACCACATGATTCACCTCCATAGACAAACATACACACGTACATGATTAAACATAGGGTCCTACTAAAGATTTGTTTAACTCCAACAGGAAAATTAGGCAGTAATAAATTAGTGGTACTTAAGTACTCCTAATTAATTAAGTGAGACAGCAGAAGTGGAAGGGCTCCCTGGAGGATCATCTCACATGTAAGGTAGTCGTTGCCGGAGCCCTTGACTGGCCTCGACTGAGGCCTCGGGCTTCAGCAAGATCGCCTTGGCACTGTTTATTCTTCTTCTTCTTCCTCTTCATGCTCTGTTTCTCTTTCTCCTCACCAGTTGGTGAAACCAAGTACATGATTGGGCTTCTAATTCAGAATTGGTTTTGTCAGTGAGGGAGTACAAGTGTACTAGTAAAAAACATCATTATTTTCTCATGGCAGTCGGAAAATAGAGCTGAACACAAGCATTAAATATCATTCTTACCTAAAGGAAGGTTATGGCGCCAATATGGATGATGAGGATTGGAACACAGATCTCCCTTTGTGCAGTTCCATCAAAATGAACCAACTGTTCCATTCTGACATTCCAGTTAAACAGCACAAAAGTCACTTGTTTTAAGAAGAGTTTTGTGCAGTGCACCAAAAGGTCACAATAGCAACCAGGTGAATTGGATATCCCTGTTTGCACAAAAAGGCACAGAGGAAACAGTCGGAGTCTCAAACAATTACAGGCAAAAACATTTTGCTAAACTTGTCATGGCTTATAACAGTGGCATGGCTTCATTTTTACCAAGGACATTAGATTAAGAACAGCTAAGGCTGCGTTCGGTTCACAGGTTTGGTGCAGGATTTTCGTAGGAACACAATTCCTATGGTATTCTTTCCCTTCCAACCGTTCGGAACATGGTAAAGGTGAATAGTGTTTCATAGGAAAGTTGGTCTGGTAGTACTGATTCCATAGGATTAGAAACATCCACGCGCTGCTCATTTTTTGGGCGGAAGCCCGAGGCAGGCGCTCGCTGCCATGCGTTAGACAGGTTGCTGTGATGTGTTGCCGGAATAAAAAAATCAACCTATGTGTGGTACATGAGGTGAGGACAAGAGTAGTCACTGTGCAGCTGAATAAAAAATAGCATCTCATACTGCCAAGCATGCTACTCTAGAAAAAGAAATCTGTACATTTCGTAGTCCATCCGAACACATTCTCTTGAGAGTTTCCTCCGGTTCGTTGTTCCATAGTTTTATACCTACATTCCTTTCATATTCCTCTATTTTCATCAAGACCTATGTTTTCTGCCCCTTTATTCCGAACGGAGCCTAAATATTTGGTATAAGGGCGTGGGACAGTGGGTGCACCAGCAGTCCAGCACCATGTACGTAAACAGGGGCATAAAGTGGTGATTCATAGTTTGTTGCCCCGAGAAACAAACATCCAAGAAACATATCTGGGTTGGTCCCATTTTTGTTCACTCTAGCCACCTACTCCTATGTGTGGATAGAAAATCTAGTCCTGGTCATACCACTGTGTACAACGTTACCCCTATATTTCCCTTTTCGACCAAGAGACCGGTTGGATGACCAGTCTGTACTACTTTCACCCCCTTTCCTTCCTGTTTGTACCAAGTCCGATGTACATACTAAATTCCCCCACCCCCACTTTATTTCTTGTTTGAACCAAGTACTCCCTCCGTCCGGAATTACTTGTCATCAAAATGGATGTGTCTAGAACTAAAGTACATCTAGATACATCCATTTCAATGACAAGTATTTTCGGACGGAGGGAGTACAAGATTCGACTCCATGAAGTAGCTTTACCTCTAACAATAGAAGAAAAAAACATGTGACGTTGGACCATCCGATCGAGAGGGGCTGAGAGGTAGAAAATGATGCACATGCGGCGACGTAGCCAGCTGGGGAAGTAGAGCTAAGGCGGTTTCGAACGAAGATATACCTGAAGGTCATCGGGATGTGGATAGGTGGGCGGCGGGAGGCCGGATCTGCCCACAGGCAACGACGAAGGGATCGGAGGACCTCCCGCGCTGGTGCTCGGCCATAGATAATGGTGCGGCCGGCAGTGGGTCTCCTCCCTCGCTGTCGATGACGGCCTAAACGCTGCCCCTCCTCCCCTTCAGCGGCGGAGGGGGATATGCCCGGATCTGTAACCAGCGGTGAGGATAGAAAGCCAGTGTTTTTTGAAGGGAGAAAGACAGTGTTACTACCCCTATCTTGTTTAGATCTGGAGAGGATGAGAGTGTGTGAATAGAGCAACCCTAGCAAGCAAGCGCGGAGGCTTCGTCCTATATATACGTAGTGGGGTAGTTTTCCTTTTTCACTCCATCAAAACAATCGTTTAAAATTGTGTACTACTACATGCCAGGTCGCGGTTTTTTAGTTGTTGATTGTTTTTTGAGATAGCTACCCGCTTGTTCCAAGTGGTGTTATGGTGTGCCAGGTCGCACTTTGTATCGTTCAAGTCTGGTACTACAAGTCCCTCTATTAAATGAACAACCACCCCCTCGTAAAAATTGTGAACAAGCCCACGACTAAAATTAGCGGAAACGTGGGTTGCTTCAACATGCATTATTATTTATATTTTCTACTCCCTCCGTTCCTAAATATAAGCCTTTTTTATAAGCCACACCTAAGACAATAATTTTTTTATTAGCAGTGAACCCCACATGTCATAGACACAAAAATTGTGGCAAGATTCCCTTAGGCAAGCCAAAGTGTGTCTAACAATTTGAGCAACTCAGGTTAGGCAAGTGTGGCAAGTGTGAGAAAAATAATGTGGCAACATAAGACAAACATAGTCACAATCCAAACAGCCCCGTAATTTTTTGTGACATGCATGAAAATTTGGTTATTTAAATTTATAGTCAAAATTTGGCAAGGTGCATCAAATCAACACATGCAAGTGTCAAAAGGAAAGTCACGGCATGCATGCATGCATTGTAGTCCCTCCGTTTCCAAATATAAGTCTTTTTAGAGATTGCAACAAGTGACTACATACGAAGCAGAATATGTCTACCCCTACATATGAAGTAGCCCATTTGAAATGTGTAAAAAGACTTATATCGAGTGCAGTGCTTTGATGTGTCGCGTCAACTCGTACAAGACCGAGAAATTTGATTACTACAACGCCCTCTCCCTCGCGGACTGAGCTCCGGTGCCTTAACTGCACCTGCCTTTGGCTGCATGACAGGAGGGCCAACCACCTGTTGGGCCCACCCGTCATAGATGCAAAGGCAGGAGCAGTAAGTAGAAGCTTTCGCTACACGCTATCCCTCCCGCATGAGGTGGACGGACATGCAGCAGTGGATTCGATACTGTAGAAGTAGGAGTAACATCATTGTTCGTCTTCTTGAAGAGGCGAAGAGCCAAGCGCAACCCGAACGTGGCAGTTGCGAACGCTCGCGTGGTGCGGTTCCTTGGAGTACTAGCCAGACTCTTGCATGAGACAAAATTGCTATTGTTTAACAATTAAACTCCATTATCCATTGGTTGATACTCATTCTGCATAGGTCCACACGCTTAGCACTGTTTCCTCCTGGGGTCACCAATGTTTATTTGCTAATTAATAGGATTGCATGCAATGAACTAGCCATTGCAAGTCATTAAAGGCATGCACACCTCTCATCTCTTATTGGTTGATATGTCAAGAAACAAGAAACAAGGTAGAAGTTAATCCACTGCGCCTAAGTGTTTTGGGACTATTTTGTTTTCGTAAGATGACTTACACACCTAGACGGAGGGAGCAGTATAGCCCTGTAAACCGGAAAGGAGTATTTGCCTTTCTAGAGATTTCAACAAGTGACTAGACTACACCGTGTGCAGTACTCCCTCCCTTCCGGTTTATAGGGCTCAAATCACAAATCTCATGAACCAAGGCATTTTGCGATTGGAGGATTGTATCTCGTACTTTACAAAACTACCCTAATTAAACTCATGCATTAATTATGTAGTTCTCTCGTTTTCCTCTCCGCCTTGGTCGCGGTGCACAATATTGAGCACTCCTATATGACTAGCCGCTCTATCTACATGCGGGACATTTCAAAGCATCCGGGCCCGCGTGCCATCCACCAAATCACAGCGAGGTGCTACAGTCGAGACTCACCTGTCACCCCGGTGTGGCCGTCATGACCCGTCATATCACAAAACCCACACCTTTACCAGCAGTGGTAAGGTGGCCTCCAAGTTGGACTGGACGAGGCAACCATCATTTCACTGGAACGCTCGTTCAAGCCCTTTCTTCCCTTTCTTGAAGATCCCCCGGTGAGTTGCACAAGGTAAAAATAATGGCTTATTACCATAGTTGTGGTTTTTGATTATTTGCAATGTGCTTGCTAATATGTTAGGGTTGTGCACGTGCCGGTGGACGTCCTTGATGATTCAGATGTCGTGGCCCGTCCTGTTGGCATCGCCCCGGTGATCGATTCCGATGCCACTGTCCATCCTGTGGACATCGCCCCAGAGATCGATTCCGATGTCGCGGTCAGTCCTGTGGACATTGCCCCAGAAATCGATTCCCATGCCGCTGTCCGTGCTGTGGTCATTGCCCGAGAGATCGATGACAAGAAATAGTCGCGCTAATCCTTCAGGGTAGTTTGCATTGCCCTGTGTTTAATTACCAGAACGATGCATGTTATCAAACCATCTTAGGGCTAGTGCACTATCTTGTGTGGGCGAATCTTGCTACTTTTGTTTGATAGTGAATCATGCGATGAATCATGCGAACCCTCTCCGAGTTATGGAAATAGATGTATCCTCACCAGCTTTTGATGTAATATACGGCATGCGTAGATGTAAGTTTGAACTGTTTATCATATCAGCAGGGCTTGTTTGATGATTCTTGGTGTTAGTAGGCTAGCTACTGTGCGAGCTATAGTACTTGCAAAACACTCACCGAAGAGAAACGTTGGGGCTGATGAGCTCGTGGTACGCTTATACTTATCCCTCGTCGATCGACCAATAGCCCTAGCTCCTAAAATTGTAGGCTTAGCGATCGATCAGACAATAGTCGACATACATTCAGGCCTCATTTGGTTCATAGGGTAGGAAAATCATAGCAAAAGTACAGAGAACGTGCAACAAAAAATCATAGCAGTGCAGAGACGTACTCCCTCCGTTCCAAAATAGATGACCTAGGCGGGCTAGTTTGGCCTAGTGGGTTTCAGTGATATGACGTGGTACAGTGCCATCCAGTCTTCGCGTGTGGTAGCAGTATTGCGGGTACAGTAAGTTTTCTTGAAGAAGCGGAATTCAACGAAGTCATGATAGTTCCTTCATCCGAACAACTTACAGTGGGAAAGGTTGGGCCTGCAATACGACCGGGGTAGACCAGGATAATTTTGTGCATGGCAGGTGGACCAGGATGGTCGACGTCCCACATGTTGGCAAATGAAAGTATTCTTTCCGATATAGAGGACGAGCAACGAGTATTCATTGTTTATTTTTGATGAAAGCTATTGTCTCCACTGTTACGACGGAGGAGTGTGAAACACGGCAGCCCAGTGAACTTGGCATGTGCAGCACTCCCTCCTTCCTCATGTAATTCCCAGGTTACAGCTTTTTCTCACTTTCTCTCTATCTATTTCCTCTCAAATGTTTTTACCTTTCTTTTTTTAAGACACAATTGTTTTTTATGCCTTTCTTAGAGCCCACTCCTTGACTTTGTCAATGCCTCTCTCTCCTCCACATAAGGAGTACTACTTGCTATGCATGCATGCGGCGGGCAGCTGGCGTCTTGAGGGGCCAGGGCGGTGAGAGCGGGCTCCGGAAGCGGTCCGGACTCCAGCATGGCCCACCTCACATTATCACCATATATTTCTTGGAGTCCGTGCGCGGCGGGCGGGCGATCTCTTCTCCCTCCCCCGTTTCTCTCTTCTCAGCCGACGCCCGCCGAGCGATTAGATTTCGGCTATCGACGGTTTATTCAATTACGGTCCCACATGTCAGTGAAACTGCAAGACAACGCGTGTCCCCTCTGGTGAGCGGTGTGCGAGCCGGACTGTCGGGGTTGCGACGCGTACGAGTCGTAAGTGTGCCGCCTTTTCCTTTAGAACTCATGAAGCGTAACATTTTTGCATGATCGATCGATAGAAATCCAGAACAAAATGACGAGGGCAGTGCTTTCCCGCTCGTTAGGTGGGCTAGTTCGAGTGATATGACGTGCTACAGTGCCGTCCACTTGCTCCATTTTTATGTAAGCAAGAGTTTACACTCTTATGCGGGAGGAGTAAGAAACACCGCAGATCTGATTTTGATCGAGGGACAACTGTTCCCTGCCAAATAATGGAGGATTGTTAGCGATTATAGCATGATAGTTAGGGCATCTCCAGCGCTGGCCCACAAATTTACACCGGCATCTGTCTGAGGACACTGATGGATGCCATCCGATGCTGCGCGCATACCTTTCGACAACTATATGAACTAACCGAACAAAATTCGTGCAAACAAAGCAAATTTCAAATTAACCGGATGAAATTCATTACATTTTGAAAACTTTTCCTACAAACTGGATGAAATTCATTACATATTTCGCACAAACCATACTAAAACCTACTGTAAACCTAATCTAAACGATCGCCGGCGCCGGACCACCATGTCCGGCCATGAACCCGAGAAAGACGGCCATTGCCTTTGCCTCCTCCTCATCCGCCTCGATAACCTCCTCCTCCGGAGCACAAGGTTCTGAAGATTTCTGCCTCCACGTCGCCGTCAAGCGGCTAATCGGCCGCCGATGTTTACCCCACCAAGCTTGGCGTCGACTGAGTGGAGTAGCGGTGGCCTTCCCGGGACCAGAGCGGCGGCGACCTACCGTCTACTACTCTTCCTCGCCGCCGGCTGCACCCGCCCACGCGCGCCGGCTTCGTGGTCGTGGCGGCGGAGGGCGGCCGGGGGGGTGCCGGCGATCTCCTTCGTTTTCTCCCGCGACAGTACGTCGAAGAGAGCTTTGGAGCGCGCTCGGAGCGGAGCCGCCGATGTCCCTCGTCTGCTCCTGTGACAGTACGTCCAAGAGAGCTTCGGAGCGCCAGGAGGCCATGGTTGAAGTGGTGCCGACAGAAGGAAGGGACTGGAGGAGAATAAGTGTGAGTCTTTGGCTATGGCTGGGAGCTGGGGCTCAAGTTAATATAGGGGGCGAATGGCAATGAGCCGCGGCAGACGGATGGACAACTGGCGCCAGAGTAGGTTCGTCGGGCGTGAATGGGGACGCTGCTTCAGTGACTTAACTGCAGATGCGTTTGGGTTACTGACATGTGGGCCCAACGGGCATCTGGCCCGCATGTCAGCGACACACCAATTGCACCTGCAGTTAAGTCCGGTGAATGCGGCATTGACATTATGGAGAGACGGTGACCGTTTCAGGCGGGAAGCGCGCGCTAGCGGTGGAAGGGGTTTCGGTGTGCAGTGGCACTAAGATCGGTTGCTCACGATAGTACATACTCCGTACCATACTACCATAGTACCCTCTCTAGCCTAGGCTGTTTTATAGATTGTCGTTGTGATGGACGATATACATGAGCAAGGCGGTCCGAGTATGACCGTTGGTGTTGAGCCAGGTGAATACATGCTCGGCGTTCGCGTAGGCCTCCATCAAACGTCTAAACAGTATTGTCAGGCACCGCCGGGGCGCGCAGGTGATGGGCTCGCCGTTTGTGTTGCGCCATGAGCAGGACTTTGATTTAGAGGGCGACGTGCATGCATTAGCATGCTTTGACAACGTGAGCGTGAGTGTCTGACGCGAAGTATTTCATTTTCATTTGGCTGACGAGGGTGCGTTGCAGCGACGAGTCCGTGGTTTGATTCCCCACATACTCATAATTTTGGTTTCTACAATATTTCTTTCTCCATTGACAGGTAGGCCCACGTAGATAGATAAGAACACGAGCTGATGAGGCGCATGAGGACTGTTTGACTGGTCAACCAGACAAATACGGAGCTATACGCTGAGCCAGTGACCGTATAATCACCATATCTCGTATACAATGATCAAAGTGAGCTATCAAGACAAGTTCGATGACCGCCAATGCATTTTACTCGGTCATAAATGACCAGGATTGAAGGGGAATCCAAATTTGCTTCGTCTTCTGTCCTTGAGCTCTTGACAAACCAATGCACTATACGGTTTTCCGGCCACTCCACCCCAGAGCTCTCATCAAGCGTCGTTCATGCCACCGCGCCGCACACTAACCGGTAAGGCAGCGATGGCATCCCGTCGCGCCGAGTTTCTCGCCGCCCACGACCGCACACAAAATGGTAGGGAAGCGATGGCATCCCACCGTGCCGAGTTCATCGCCGCTCGCGACCTCACAACTATGTGGGAGGAATTTGAAGATGCCAAGGCCAAATGGGCGGTAGAGCAAGAGGCGGCCAAAGCTGCACAAAAGGAGCGGAAAGTCAGAAAGCACTCAAGAAAAGAGAGGCCCGCCGCCGCAAGAAAGAAAAGGACGCACGCGCTGCTGCGGAGAGGTCGGCAGAGATCCAAGCACGATGGGGTGTCGCTGACAAAGCCGGGAAGCAAAAACGACGGCGTCTGGCCAGCATGTGAGAAGCAGTAGTACTAGTAGTTAGTGTGTGTGTCTGTGTCTGAGTACGAGCATGTACCAATACTACTAGTTACTACTGTAGTTTTTAGAGCAAATTACCAGTACATTAGCCTTGACTAAATGGAAAAATTCCTATCCTAAGCATCAAATTGCATCTCTTTCTCTATAGGAATTGAGATGCATGTCATCTCACTTCCTATGATTTTCATATTCCTATCCTATCAACGAAAGGAGGCCTCTATTGGAGTAACTACTATAGCTAGCAGTACTGCTGGTACAGTAGTTTTCTTCAAGAAGCGGAATTCAACGAAGTCATGATGGTTCCTTCGTCTGAGCAACTTCAAAGTGGGAAGTGGGCCTGTGATTTGACGGCTCATTAGTCATTGTTACTGCGGCGCGATGACCTGGGTGACTCTCCCTTGGAGTTCTGCGTGCATGGCAAGTGGACCAGGATGGTCGACGTCCCACATGTTGGCGAACGGAAGTATTCTTTCCGATATCAAGGAGCAAGGAAACCGCGTGGTATAGTATCACTGCTGATTGGTTCGCAAAAAAAAAGTATCACTGCCGATTAAAAATTATTTTTTATTTCTGATGAATGCTAGTGTTTCAACTCTTACGACGAAGGGTGCCAAACACGGCACGTGCTGGATGTCCCACACGTCAGCGAAAGGAGTGGGACATGAACAGCGTGGTAGAGCCCAGCGTAAAAAAACAACGTGGTAGAGTGTCTCCACTTCTTCCACTTCTGAGTCGGAGACCACACGTAGTAGTACTTAGTGGTATGAACGATACAAAGTGTGACCTGGAGAGAAAGACACGTCTAGTCGGAAGGTCTCGGGGCATACACGTAAACAAATATAAAAGTTAATATGTGCCTCCAACTAATATAGTAGTAGTAGAGTACTTAGGCACGTACTCCATAACATCACCGTGCATTGCACGTACAACATTTAGTGGTAGTACGTAGTAAGAGACAAATGCCGCCCAGGAGTTCCCTTCTCGACCTACTTTTGGGTGTTTGGTAGAGTGTATGGAGGGTGCATGAGTCCACACTAGTTTAGCACAAATACACTAGAAGCATGCATGAAGAGAGCATGCATGAAGAGGGGTGTTGAGTTGAGCATGCATGAAGAGGGAACAACTATGCTGAGACGAGAACGCAACAAAACACACCCTATATGCCACGCATGTTCATACCATTTGTGCCTTTCTACTTCACTTACTGCGCTACATTACTCAGGTTCGTACGTCCACTCCTGGGTACATGTCTGTCTCGTAGTTCCAGTCCCACGTGTTCTTCATATAGATGGAACGATCCTTGCATAACACGTGCACCTTGATGCTAGATGTCTCGCGTGTTGGCAAAAGGATGAACAAAGCTCACGTAAAAAAAATAGAGTGGAAGAACATAGATTCCGGACGACCGAGAAGGAGCAAGGAACCTCGTGGTGGAGCGTCTGCACTCATAATATTTAATATTATTCAGCGATATAAAATTAACCAATCATCTCCACAGTGGACTGGAAGAGTACGAAACACGGCAGCCCAGTGTAGTTACATCATACTAGTATATGGCTAACCCACGCTATCGCCATATTTCTTGGCTTCCGTGCGACACATATCTCTAGTAATCTAGCAGCCTGTATCGCTTCTCCCTCCTCGTCTCTATCAAAGTGTGGCGGGCTGGCGTTTCTGCCGTCTATTGAGGTCGGTTAACTATCACATGTTAGTGACATGCCAAGAGCATTCTAAAAAAATTCCTTTCACGTATGAATTTGCCTGTATGATTTGAGCAACTTGCATGTCCTATACTGCTCCTGTTTGATACACTAACTTAGCTAGAGGTTAGACTAACTCATGACTAACCCTGAACTAACTGTAGCCAAAGAGGTGTTTGGGTGACAGGGTTAGATTGACAATAAATGCACTTCATGGAGAGAGAAAAGTGATTTTTCAGTGGTCCCAATGAGAACTATCTCCAGTTAGCACCTCTTGGGTGGGATAGTATTTTTTGGTGGGTTTGGTGCAACTTGCTCCAATTTAAACCCTCATGCTTGGATACTTTAGGGCTATTTGAGCCCCAACTAGCTCAAACTAACTCTAACCCATGGATCCAAACAGGGCCTATGGTCAGTCTCGACGCGGAGCAGTCGCGTGCACCGGGAAGCGGCGCTCTCTCGGCCGTCGCGCCACTTCAAAGCTGGCGCCAGTGAGAGGTCGCCTCCGCTCTGGCCGGGCATTAATGCGGCACTGACGCTCCAGGGCGACGCTGACCGTTTCATGCGGGAAGCGCGCGCTGGCAAGATAGTATAGGTTTTGAACCGTTTCAGGTGTAGTACTGGTAGTTTGCAAAACTACTCAATTATTGCACTCAGTTTCCTAAGAAATTGTGGTAAAAAACGTTACTCCACAGCCCGCTTCCCTTCTCCTTCCTCTTCCACCACCCGCGCACGTCCGCGGGAAGCGACCGGTCAACCCTTATATAGGAGTGCTAGCACAAAAATATGCATCCATGACCACTAAAATGTCCATATTAAAGCGCCGCTCCGGCGGGAGTATGGCGTATGTTGTTACCTTCGGCCGGCCCATGGCTACCGGGCGACGGCGACCAGAGAAGAGGCGGCGGGAGGGGAATGAATGCAGCTACTGTTTGGGTTCGCCATCCGGCTTAAATAAATGCGCAGCATCACGTGTACCCGCGGGTGCACAAATTGTAACATACGTGTCTGCTTAAGTGGGCGTCACGTAACTGGTGTGTGTGTGTGAGAGATTCTGACAGATAGAGTGCGTGTGTGCGACTCTACTCTTCATACATGTACTCAACCTTTTGCATTGGGATATAAGTATAATGGTATTTACTTTAGCTAGTGATTCACGTGCCCATGTTAACGTGGTTGTGTCAAAAAATGTCACTTCCTGCTCGTGATTTGCGTTATATAATTACAAGCAAGATTCTCGTGCATTGCACGGAACATCAATATGCATTTTTTTACAGAGCACTTGTTGTGATTGACCCATGCAGGAGTAATCCCATACGTAAAAACTAATGATATCTCGAGAATTTTATCGGAAAACTGGTATCTCGAGAATGTCATCGAAAAAATGAAAGATGAGAGATAAGGCGAGGAGGAGTGGAGCGTGGTGGTGACTGGTGGTCGGAATGGGCGGAGGCATGGGGACGGACGACGCCGACAGGCGGCAGTGGCCACCATGCATGCTAGATTGTTCCAGAGACTTATTCCTTTTTTAATTGCTGAGCAATGAGGTTGCGGGAGATAATGATGTGGAGAGAGGTGCGGGTATCTTTTGTAAAATTATCATAGTTTGCTTTCTATCCTCAGATATAGATCATACGGTCTGTATTACAAGATGGCAGGCACACCATCACCGCCAACTTTTTTTTATAAGGGTACAGATGATAAGTGTGCTGACTACTAAAGTAAAGTGGAATGTGTCCATGTTATGCAAGTAAATAAAGGTGATTGTTTATCATATGGTAAGGTTGGATGAAGGGTGGTAGGAACAAATGCTCCGCCTAGAGCATGTGTGTGTGAGATGGAGTCTTAGTGTGTGTGTGGGGTGTGTGTGAGAGAGAGAGAGAGAGTGGAGAGAGAGATGGAGTCTTAGTTTGTGTGTGTGTGAGTGAGAGAGAGAGAGATGGGGTCTTAGTATGTGTGGGGGTGTGTGCGTGCGTGCGTGTGTGTGTGTGTTTGTGTGTGTGTGTGAGAGAGAGATGGAGTCTTAGTGTGCGTGTGTGTGTGGGGGGGTTCGTGCGTGTGTGTGTGTGTGTCGCGGGGTCCTCTGTGGAGGATGTAATTTAAGTGTGCATGGCTTCATCATAGAGAGGTGATGTGTATGGCAGAGGCCACCAACGATGGGGTGCGAGAGAGAAAATGCCCGTAGAGAGGGAAGAGAAGGTGTGTGCGCGTGAGAGGAGTCGACATCGAGAGAACGTGTTTGTTCGAGAGACACCGAGGAAGACTACTATATATCGATGGTGCATCTAGGTGGGAATTAAACAAAGGGATGGTCTTATTGGTTTCGGGGATATAGGGGAAGAGTGAGAGGAGGGGGGGTAGCTAGAAGGAGATTGTTAAGTGTGAGTGTGTGTTTTACCCATCCAGGCGGAAGTTATGTGCACAAAAGAGGAGAACGATTCGATGTGGCATTAGGATTGAGGGTAATTAAACGTATGGAGACATAGAGACCTTGAACGTGCATGTGTGAGAGGTATACATGTATACGTGGGAGTGTGTGTGTGCGCGCACATGATCGAGATAAAAGAAAGAAGACATAAGTCATAAGATCAACGACATGGGAGAGACGTATCGGTATGACAATATGCATGCATGTGAGAATGCAGGGAAGAAGGCCCGACAATTGAACATGTGTTTTTGTCTTTAAGAGATAGTGGCGTGGGCTGGAGCATGCATCTATGGCGAGCAGAGGGAGTGAGGCGCAACGATTGTGCAAAAGAGACCAGCCTATAAATGCATATGTATGGAGAGACATATATAGTGTGGGTGATAGGAAGCAAGACTCCGTGCGAGAAAAAAATGTTGACGGAGAAACTACAGATAGATACAGAGATGGAGATGCTAGCTAGAGGGACATCCGCTAGTTTGGGTGTTGGAGATGACCGTCGGGTGCTTCAAAGGGTGAAGTTATATATGTGTGTGAGAGGGCACTTGACTACATGTAGAGAGAAACATATGTAGTGTGCATGATAGGAATCAAGAGTGAGGGCGAGAAAGAAGGTTGATGGAGAAACAGATAAATAGAAAGATAAAGATGCTAGCTAGTGTGCGTTAGAGATAGGAGTTGAGTGGATCAGAAGGCTGGGTTATGTGTGTGGGTGTGAGAGAGATAGAGAGAGGGTGCATGTGAGTCACATACAAACAGATATCAGAGAGAAATGAGATCCAGAGAGACGGAGTTTTGTGTCTGCGAGAGAGAAAGATATTTCACAACGAGAGTGATAGCTAGAGAGACATACGAGAGAACGCAAGATATCTCTAGGGAGAGAGGGTGTGTGTGAGCGACATACAAGAGAACAATGGAGAAATATGAGACCCTGGGAGACAGAGTTTGTGTTTGTGTGTGAGAAAGAGATATTGAAGAGGAAGAGTCGTAGGTTCTCATATCTAAGGAGCGAAAGACATCTCTGTATGAGGGGTGTGCGAGTGGCACACATGGGAATAGTAGAGAGAAATGAGACCCCGGGAGACAAAGTTTGGTGTTTGTGTGAGAGAAAGAGATTCCACATGGAGAATCATAGTTAGAGACACATAGCAGGGAGCGAGATATACTTAGAGAGAGAATAGAGTGATGAAGGTCGAGGGAGAGAGTACCGTCAGTGTGTTACGAAGATAAAAGATCATTGTCGACATACAGGTAGCACGAGAGATACCTGAGAGACGATGAACGCGTATAGGTCCAGAGAGATAGTCCTATATAAGCATGAGTGATAGCTATATGAGACGAATATCTGGATTAAAGGGGATTCAAATATTTAAACTGGAGATCACGACATCGATAATATCATAACGCAAATTGGTGTATCAAACATGCATATTCATTTGAATTTGGGCACACGTGTAATGTTATATAGTTTATCAATATTGGTGATCCATAGATTCTTCAATTACAAACAATGCATGGTTTATATGCAATTAATGTCTAAACGGGTTACACTATATGTTGTGTGTGTGAAACACATTATACATGTTTGAGAAGTAAAAAAACCCGCATGAAACACACATTAATTGGAGACAGTTAGCGAGGATTGCATACATTGGATTTCAACATAAAGTGGTTTCAAATATTTGAAAATCCAAATTGATGGATACAACCTTATGAATCTGAGATCATGCCATTTTTAAACCATATTTATGTATAAATGGTATTGTGCTTTTGAAAGTATATATATATATATATAAAATGATGTATATGGAATGTAATTCCAATTGAAAACGGATCCCGCCCGAAAAAAAAGAATACAAACGGGATTCGAATTGAGTTGGCATGGTAAACGTGCACTGTGCAAAATTTGAACAAAGCGGGAAAAGTCACAGTAACCGCCCGAAACCAAAATCCGCGAGATGGAAATCACTACTGCCTATCCCTGCCACGCAAAGCCTATCTGCTGGATTTCTATAGGTTTCGATAGGGGTAGGTTTGTAATTTCACCCAAACGTGATGTAACCACCTCTCACCCGGATTCATACACGGTGGGCACCAAAACACAGTGTGTCCTCGGCCGAAATCGACTTCCTCCCCGATTCATATTCATACACGGTGGGCGCCAAAAACAAACTCTCGTCGGCAAATATTCGGTGTATGCGAGATTACCGTCCTATCCCCAACCGAGTAATGTTGCTGTGATGTAGTAGAAATTTGAAACGGGGGCTAAGTTTGTAAATTTCCTCGCATTTGAGACAACCGCGCCCTGAATACATGGTTCCCCCTTCCTCTCTACCTCCCTTTTCCCCATTCGTACTCCGTGGGCGCCAAAACACCCTCTCCACCCCACCCTCCTCTGTCCGCCGCCGTCCGCCACCCCATCCACCGCCGTCCTCCTCCACCATGCCGGAGCTGATACCCCGACGCCGCCGTCCATTACAAGAGATCGACCTCTCTCATCCACGGCTTCGGACCGGGATCCTTGCATCCCGTCCTCTCGCTTCATCCCCGCCGTCGTCCACCTTGCCGGCGCCACTCCTACGACCGTCTCATCCACCGCGCCCCACCGCCACCGTCTACCCTCCTAGATCTGCTTCCACGCTGATGACAGCCATCGCTACCGCAGCACCGTCAAATTCTCAGCAGATGCGTACGCGGCACCGCACCAGAGGCGGTACTCTTTCGTATCTGCTCAACTTATTTATCGCAGCAAGAAAATAGATCGCCACTGCTTTACTCCGATTTCTTGTCTTGGTTTCGAAGTTGCCTTTGTCCGGTTTGCACCTTTAGATCCGCCATGGCACGCTCAACACTATACTCCCAATGCTTATGGTTTTCCCCTTTTATATTCCACACTAGTTAAATCACAGTAGACTAAATTTCAAAATTGGGTCAGTCGATTTTTCAGAGCTCGCCGGAGTTCGCCGGTGCGATCGAAGGGGCTCGGGTGGTTGTGGGGCCTCACCGAACGAAGAAAACTCGACGCGGGTGGGGGTTGGGGCGGGGGTGGGGGTGGGGGTGGCGGAGGAACACAGGCGGTGGGGGCCGGTGGTCCGGCCGGCGGCCCGTGCGGTGTTCTGTATGGGAAGAATCAGAGACTAGGAAGAAGAAGAGTTAGGAGACGTAGGATCTTCATCCAACCGCCTGAAATGGTCGAGAGACAGCTGGGAGTTGCATTCTTAATGCACTCTGGTTCATCATGTGTGGGCACTGCGCAACCAACATTTTATTATCCAAAATCTGCTTGCTCTACTTTACCATGTTCCTCTTCCGTTCTTCTTTAATATGTACTCTCTCCGTTCCTAAATACAAGTCTTTGTATAGATTCCACCATGGACTACATATGGAGCAAAATGAGTGAATCTACACTCTAAAATGTATCTGGATACATCTGTATGTGATCCATAGTGGAAATCTCTACCAAGACTTATATTTTGGAACGGAGGGAGTATGATAGTAGTACGGTATGTTCCTTGTACTGAAGATGAGCAGGGACATTTGCAGTGTAGAGGTCTATACGGTCGGTTGTGATGGACACTTTGAGCCTCTTTGATTCGTAGGATCTTGTAAACATAGGAATAGGATTTGTAGTGGCCTGCCCACTTGAATCCTATAAGAATAGCAAGGAAATGCGGGGAGCTGTGTCGCCTTTGAGAGTTACACTGATATTAACAGTACCGCACCTTCACTTGAAGAGAGCTGGTATCCGAAGCATTTCTAGCGGTACCGGCAATACTAGCACATATATTCCAGCAAGTTCGACTTTGCTGATTTTACTCTGATGCTTAAGGTTTTCCCGTTATATCTACACTATGATATGTGTAGCTGCTTTGTGTCGCACTAGCAGCAGTCCACTCTTGAAGCTAAACACTGCAATGACTTACAAAATTGGCACCAAGGCATTGAGTGCCATTCTGGATGCAATGAAACTCATACGCTCCCCACATGTTGATTCTTGTTCAGAATATGATCCTAATGACTATTCTAACCTCGAGGAGTCAAAGGCAGATGGCCTGTCCTGTTCACCCATCAAGGTGCCTGTTCTAATTTGGCAATGTTTTATTGATTGCGGGTATCTTGCATATGTTGTCTTGCATTTCTTCTACTTTGTTGCACCGCCATCTACTTAGTTTACTCATCATATATGTCAAGATGCCATGCCCATGCATTATCAATACATATTCCATCTATCATCATACCATGTTTTTCCACTCAAATGCTGTTCTTGTGCATCAGACATCAAAAAGGAAGAGGGTGATTGCCGAACCTGAAGGAGCACTAGCAAAGTCCTTGAAAAACGTGGTGGTGCCGGAGAAATCAGACATCATCCCACTTATATTGGCTGTACAACCAGTGACACAAAACGTAGGACCGACTCCAGCAGACAGTACCCATACTTCACTGGCCATACTACTAGCCCCACCACACAGGACCTGCACTCCAGCAAAAGGTATACCGATTTCATTTGCCATAGCACCAGCTGTACCACAGAAAAATCCGACTCCAGCAAAAAGTACAACAAGTACACCGGCCGAAGACCTATCCCAACTGCAAAGACGGCCAATTCCTGTAGATTGGAACCCCATTCCATTTATTCCCAGTTTAAAAGACAATGCTTTCAATGTTGTTAGGGACTACGTGCATATATTCCCATGATGGGAAGATTATTGTGAAGACAAACACCATTTTCACATCTTCCTGTCCAACTTACATGTAAGTGCTATTATTCATGGTTATTATTTTCCTGTTTTCTGCTGATTGAACACATCAATGATTTACATTACATTGTTGTAACTAGGCGAGGGTCAATCTGGATAGTCATGACGAGCAAAGCTTGCTTGTGCTTTTCAAGGAAGCATTGCAGCAGTATCGGTGTTACCTAAGGAAATCACACTTTGATGGCAAGTCTATAAACGAATTTCCGGTGAAGTCTCCTGTGCTAAATTTAGAAGACATTGAATGGAAAAACCTTGTTATGCACTGTTCTCGTTCCCAGGATGAGGTACTGTCTATGAAATCACATGACAATTTAAACTTCTACTTTTCCGCATGTGCCTTACGGATCTTTTCTGCAGGAAATCTGCTCGAAGAAGAATTCCGGTTTGACAAGAACGATAGGATATTGCAAATATGCTGCCCACTGCTTTGCTCTTGTTAGTACCTGTTGTCCTGTATCACTATACTTGGATACATACCTGGTTCATTATGTGACAGCAGTATGCATGATAGCTTGCTTATCAATTGTTCGCTCCAAATTATCTGATATGTATGAATGGTTACATTAGTGTAGAATATATCCACTGCCAATGTTTTTTTAGCTCTGCATTGTTCTTGTAAGTACATGCTGTCCTTTATCAGTGTACTTATAATGATAGGTAGTTGTTCATGTAGCATCACTCTGCAGCTTATTTTCTTTTGCCCTCCATTTTCTACACATCAGATCTATATTTACTCTTACCATAAGGTTGGTACTGAAGAAGTTTAGCTGTGCATTGCTGTTGGCTGTACCTTTTGCCTGTATCGCTGCCCTTACATTTATAGCTACGTAGTTATGTAGCATCACTCTTCATCTTATCTTAAAAATTCTCCATTTTTTGTATATTATCACATCTATATTTACTCTTAACAAAATGTTGAATAAAGGCAATGCTTTTGAAGAAGATTCTGTGGTAAACTTCTTGAATTGCCGCCCCCATCAGCATGGACAAGGCCTTTATAGAGCCTGTCTTCACCAATAATGTAAGTTTGTCCATCTCAAGCCTTCAAACTGTTGTATATATTTGGTTAGGCATGACTGCAATAGCTGTTTATTTTTGGTGTTTGCATCAAATTGCTTGTTTAAAGTTTATTATGTAGTTCATAAACAAAAGTTTGTCCTTTCTCAATTTAAGTTTTCAGTTGTACAACTAAGTTCCTTCTTCATACCATGTAAATTAAACTATACAGAGCAAGTGATCTTCTTTTGCACTGCATGTATGCTTCTGTTCTTCATCCGTAATCCAGTGGTGTGGTGAACCTACCCACTACAGCACAATGTCATATTCTGCAATGTCTTAACTATGAACAATGTCATATCATTCTACTCTTATTTAAACCGTCTCTTTATTTGCCAATCTGAAATGGTATAAATTGACAACACACTAACCATTGATACTTATGAGTTCTTGATCTGTAATCCAGTGGTGTCGTGAAGCTACCAACTCCTTCACAATGTCATTTACTGCCATGTCTTGACCTGAACAATACCATATTGTGTTAATGCAATTTTAAATTGTGTCACTTTATTCGTCAGTAAGAAATGTGATGAATTGTCAGCACTGATACTTTTATGTGCAAAACCTGTCATTTGTCTGCTTGTTTATCTTTCAGAGTGAGGAAGATATAAGTGTTGAACAAGCGCAGTCTCATCATCTTGCTCAGCTGCTTGCGCTGCAGCTCCCCAGCAGGGCTAACCTTTCTTGAACTCTATTGAAGTGTTGTCGGTTTTGTATATTATTTTGTCGGCGGGTTTATTTGCACTGGTGGCGATCTTTGATGCCCAGTGTACGTAATCTGCTGTCTGCTTGTGCTTTATTATCATAGTGGCGAACTTTGATGCCCAGTGGATGTAATATGCTGTAATTTCTTTATTGTATAGTCTAGGTTTTTTCTTATTCATGATGCTGCAGTTATTTTACTGTATATATATCCTGTCTTCGCAGTAAACCGGCCAAACCGTAAAATTACGGTACATAATCGGGCCATCATGCAATCACGATGTAGGTTGGGCCTGAAACGTGCCGAACAGCTCACAGGCCGGCAGCAGCCCCAAATGAACCCCGGCCCATGATTGTGCGAATCAAATCACGGGCTTTTAACAGGCCAAAATTGTCTCGGTCCTTGTTTGGCCCAATTAGATATCGGCTGCGAGCAGGCGGGATGCAAAGCGGGCTGTAGTTAGGCCCAACTATATGATGGGCTTTTAACAGGCCGAAATTAATATAGGGCCGAAATGTTAAACGGGCCTTTAACAGGCCAAAACTAATATCAGGCCGAATTACTAAGTGGGCCTTTAGCAAGTGGGCCCAAAAGCATAGTGTCCAGTTGACGGGTCGAATCTGATATGGGCCATAATTGAGCCCAAAGCCTCTTAAAGGGCCGGACCTGATCTGGGCCGTAATTTGGCCCAGAACGTGGTAGGCTTTTAACGTGCCGGATCTCATATGGGCCACTATTAAGCCCAGAGCGTGGCAGGCCATTAATGGACCGGATCAAATATGGGCCGGCATTTGGCCCAAAACATGGCAACCAGTTAATGGGCCGGCCTACTAGGGTCCTCAAAATCTTGTGGGCCTACAGCTGGGCTGACCCATTAATGTCGGCGAAATCTCGTGGGCCTTTAGTTGGGCTGGCCCATTATGATCCGCAAGAATCTTGTGGGCCTTTACTTGGGCCGGCCCATTATGGCCCGCAAAATCTTGTGGGCCTTTAGCTGGGCAAGCCCATTATGGTCCGCAAAATCTCGTGGGCCTTTAGCTGGGCCAGCCCATTATGGTCCGCAAAATCTTGTGGGCCTTCATTTGGGCCGGCCCATTTAAACTTGATGGGCCGGTCCATGTGTCAACATATCATAGGCGCGTCTCGCCCATTGGATGAGTGACACCTCTGCCAACGCGGACCCGACACGTGTCTCCTCCAGCCAATGATGATTTTACACGTGGAAAATCCCCATTGGTCGGGGCTATTAACGGGTTATCGGATCCAAAACCCGACCCGATAGCTTAACGGCGTTCTGTTACGGTGGATGCCACGTGTCGGTCACCCTTGACGAAAGCACTTCTGTGACGCGCAATTTATCGTCATGGAAGTGGACACTTCTGTGATGATAATTTTGGTAATGTCATGGAACACTTCTACGACAGCACAGGTATGACTATCTTGATTCTGTCATAAATTTGTCATGGATGTACATGCATGACAAAAAACGCGACCTACTGGGACAAACACGTGTCATCACGGAAGTGTATTTTTTTGTAGTGAAACCACCTCAAGTGGTCACCACATTATCATGACTTCGGTGCAAGCTATAAAAGTGCCATATGACATGCACAAAAAGGGTTTCTTAGACATGGTCAAAGGGCTGCTTGCCTGGCTCAGCAAAGTCTTCCGGGTCTTCAAAGTCTTTTGGTCCATCTTCAAGCACTCCGTCTACTTCGCCAACTAACGACGGAAACAATCACAATAAGCAACACAACAACGCAAAAATAAAAGTGCTCTAAAAATGTGATTTGGACTTTTCTAGGATACCTTTGGTCATATGAAAAATGACCAAAGTGGTTTTATTGGAAGGGGATAAATGGATACTTATGAGCATTTCAATATGTTGGATTCAAAGGGTTTATGGATCTGCAAGAAGTGCACAGAAAAATTATTTTGAAAAATGAGCAGAGGCACCCATTTAACAAGGAATGATTTTAGAAGCATCAAGGAGTTGGTTTCACTTGATTTGGAGTTCAAATGATTTCTCTATGAATTTGCAAAGTTAGCAATAGAAATGGGCCAATATTTCATGTGGCACAAAAAGTACTAGGACAAATGTTAAAAAACTAAGTTTCGAACTAAAAAGTATATACGAATTTGAATCATGACATTTGGATCAAAAATGGGCTCTTTGTGATTTTCTAAAGTTTATCACAGAAATGGAGAAAGGGGATGTCATAAATATTTGTGAAGGAAATGTTTCTCGAAAAATGTGCTAATTGCACCATCTGATAGATCATGATTTATGGAGTCACTAGAAATTTGAATCACCTAATTTGCACTTGAAATGAATTGATTATGGATTTTACGACATTTCTCGAAAAGAAAAGGAAGAAAAGGAATCAACCTTATAAAGCGCACTGGGCGAAGCCCAGCTAAACAGCACCTACTGGGCTCAGCCCAGTGGCTCAGCTACGCGAGGGAGGTGGTGACGCCGAAGGCGCATTGCGAGAGTGCGCCACCCAGCGGGGCAAGCGGATTAGCACAAAGCCGTGTCCACTTAACCCGACTGGTGGGCCGGCTCGGTCGCCTCTGCCACTGACAGGCGGGCCCCCTGCCAGCTGGCGGGGTGTTCGTCCCCTACCTCATGCCTGAGGCAGAGGAGCGATAGGGGAGGCGAGGCCGAGGATACGCCGGCGTTGATCCCCGGCGACTCCGACCGTCCCCGGTGGCGTCCAGTGCACCGACGGACTTGGGATGCCGAGCCGCTTCCATCCAGAGGCTTCGCGCGGGCTGGGAGGAACTGGGCGATGGCGGGCGGCGTCTGGAGTGGATGGGCGTGACGCCATGGGCACAAGGGCAGGGGGAGAAGGAGCGGGAGGGCTCCGCTGGCCAGCGACGCTTCTCCTGGTGGTCAAAGGAGAGGAGGGGAGGCTCTGGTTCGCCAGAGCCGGGCGGAGGAAGGCGGCGACCATGGCGGCCATGGAGAGGGAAAGAAAGCATGGGAGGGAGAGGGATGTTGTCTGGGAGGTTCGTGGGGGAGAGGGAGAGGCCAGAGAAGAGGTCGGGAGTAGCTTATATGGGTGTGGCCATGGTGCACCATGGGCAGTGTCCACGGACGCGCTCGGGTGAGCCTGTGAGGGGAGAGGAGACAGGTTCTAGAGGGGGCCGGCAGTGTGCCGTGTCCCGGACGCCGAGGCCACCTCGGGAGACATCACCCCGACGCCCAAGGCTGTTGTATGCCCTTGACATTGGTGAGCTATAGTGCAGGAGAGCACTGTAACATGCTCCAGAGCGCGAGCTCTACATGCACTGGCATTGTTTATGTGCCATGAGCATGTCCTTTTGTGTCTGGGGGTTTTGGGGGTGAGTAAAAAATGTACGAGTGGCATTGGATGCCCTAGAGAGCCAGTAGGAGAGGAGGGAGGTTGATGGAGAGAGAGAAAATGGTTGTCCAGAGAGGGAGAGAGAGGTTTTTACCCCCCAATAATGGAGCTGTGAGGTTGCCATTGTTACTGGAGGTAGAAGGTGTCTAGGAGGAGCTGTGGTAAAAATATGGAGTCAAGGAGATGTGTAGGGGGGTGAAACAAGTGACTTTTTGCAATGACCAGAAGGTGTTTGATGCAAATTTGGGCAAGCAAATTAATTCCACTGGACATGAGAATTAACAGGATCAAGTGGCATATATAATTGAGGTTGACCAGCAAGTTTGAGTCCATTTGAAGAAAGTTGCCAATGTAACTTTGGCAAACCCTAGAAATCAGCAGAAATGGACTTGCTTAGATCTAGCTAAGCTAAACTCTTCTCCTTGGTGCACCACTTGGTTTAGTGCCATCATTTGAGGATTTGAACATGTCCACAAAAACTCAGATCAAAAGGAGACACTTGGCAATGTAAAGTTGTGCAAACTTGGATCTGGACAGAGAGGGTTTTGGGGCATTTTTGTGAACCAAAACTATTTTGATTGAGGTGAAACTTTGCAAGATCATCACATTATGCATATGTGACTTGCTAGAATTTTCTTGGATTTATTTGAAAATATTTCTTATAGAAATATCTCAAATTCTTGAAATGAGCAAAAATGGTTTAGGAGGGTTTTGTCCAATATTTTTAACATGACCATGTGATGAAACTCTTATATATGGACAATATATGTCCAATGAGTTTCCCTAAATTTTATAAAAATATTTTTGAAACATTAAAATAAGTTTAACCTATTAAAGACCATTTCTGGCCTTAAGAAAAAGCCTTTTAATAAAATAGTAAAATAACTTTTAAAATAATATTTTTGTGGTTTATGAGAGTCCTATATATAATAGGTTTCAAATATACTCTCTGAAATATTTTTCATACCCCAAATCAAGTACTTGTAGTGCAAACCTCAATTCAGGGGTTTTTGGAAAACTAATTTTTGAAAATACTATTTGGCCAAATTATTTTTGTAAGAAAATACTATATTGCTCTATACACATGGCATGATCAATGGGAAGAAGTTTGGGGCAAGGAGATGAAGTATAGAAGGTGGAGTTGTGTTGACTTTAAAGAGCACTTGAAAAACACAAAGAGAAAACCAACTCCAAATAAAAAGCCAAATAATGCAAAAAAAATTGTCAAACCACACTTTATGATGATTTATTAGCTTAAGTGTTGTGGCATGAAAATCAGGGTGTGACAATTTTTTTAATACTTTACAGCTCATTGCAACTTCTTATGCAATTTATTGTAGTCTAATTTTTTTGTTGGCTAGGGCTAGGGTTAAAAATTTAAACAAAATTTTGCATATTTCGGTGGGGTCCAAACTATTTTAATATGAAAATGTCGAGCCAGAGTTAAAGTACTTTGAAGATATATTTAAATTAGGTTAAAGCCCAGTGAAATTGGAATCTAAAAATGTGAAAAAATTCAGAAATTTGAAAGTAATTGCCAATTTGTCGTGTGCTTTTTATATTTACAGCCCAGTTCATATTACTTTTAAGATTTACAGCCGTCTTGAAAGAGTTGCAGCACAGCACGGCGGACAAAAATATGTAGGCCTGGATTGGGTATTCTTCAGAAAAAATAAACTGGGCTAGCCATTTTTACAACGAAAAATAGCTGGGCTGGTCATGTGGTGAACGTAAAAGAGAAGCCTGGGCTAGACGGGCCACAGCCCAGTTGAAACCCTACTTCATCTCAACAATAACAAAAAAATACTACTCGAGCAGCTACGTCCCAGGTGTCAGGCGATCTTGTGTTGTTCTCTTGTCTATTGACTATACGCTGACAATGTCGTGGGTCCCGGATGTCAGCAAACCACTAGGAGGAAGCAGTTTCTTTTTCTATATGCTCAAAATGGAGTATATATAACAAAAAATGAGGAACTTGCTTGCATACGGCCATGGACATGGTGGGTCCCTACTGTCATCCTCTCCACATACAGTCGTCTCCCGATTCATCTTATTTGTTGACCATGTTGACAACGTGAGAGGGTGGCGCCGCGGCGAGCGTACAAAAGCACGCGGAGGACGAAGGCGAGGCCTCGGACATCAGCATTAACATTTAGGAGACGGTGGGGCGGCGATGCATGCGCTGAGGCGCAGCCAGCCGTGGGAAGTAGAAACACGCGGCCCCGCCGGTGCAGGTTTGGTTTTGGCGGCTGGAGGAAGACGAAACTGAAGAAATATGACAGATTGTAAAAGCAACAAGAGTACTTAACAACCTTAACTGAAACCAGCAGGGGCACTTAACAACCATAGCTGAAAGCAGTATGAGTACTTATACAGGTTAAACCATACAAAGCATGCCTCGAACAATGCTACTTTACCTACAGTTAACAAAGGGTGAGGCCACCAAGCCCTAGGACAAGGCCCAGGAGCCACCCCGCGCATCCACAACCTTCTAAAAGCGCCTTCATCTCGCAATGTGGTCAATAAACATGATATTCGCTTTAGAGCCATGGAAAAGCATGAGCAAAACCTTCTGTCCTATTCTCCAAGATGAACGGGCCTTCATTATTTGGGACCACCCATGAATAAGTATCTTTTCACCGCCAAGGGAAATGGAGTAGGTCGACATAAACATCATGTTGTGACCAAGTGCAAGTCTGACCCGACCATGGTCATGCATCTGTATAGGAACAATAGAACTGGGTAGTTTCTATTTCAAGCAGATCACAGCTGTAAAACTATGTATAAGCAAGAGTTTATGAACAACATATATAACAGAAAACAGCTCGTAGCATAATTTTATTGGCACAGTTGGACCTGTTCAACGTGTGCACCGGTGGCACACATATCCCACATGGAAGGACCTCGAGACAATCAATAAAGTGTAGGAACTGGTGGATGTCGTCCCAGTCAACTTTAGTGCCATCAGTACCAGTCGAGTTTTTATAGAATAGCAAACGAGTAGTGTGCTTAACTTTGAAATAACCTACACGTGCCACCAATTATAATAAATATTAGTTAGAAGTAGCATCTTCATGAGAGAAGGGAATCACAAATCATTGCTACTTCTAAAGTCATATAGTGATTAGTTAGACAAAATAGGTGGATTAAGAAGTAATCGAGGCAACATGCAAGAATCATATAGAAAACTAACATGGATGAACTACTGGAACGACGTCAGGGTGGAAGATCGCAGTGAAGATGAGACCAGGTTCTGCCATTTGCATCAACATTTGTGCGCCAACTTTCATTCCGTAACACTTGAGAAAGTTTATCCAAGTTCGGCCAAAAAAAACAGCGATCTTCTTGGTTCATGAACCCAACTCGGAACTTATATCCATGCCTTGTGTCATGAGAAACCATGGCCACCTATGGGAACAAGGGCCCCTTGCTGGTTTGGCAGGGGGGACATCACGTTGCACAAAGAGCAGAAGAACGTGGGGCAGCGCAGCAATGATCACACACGCAATTTTACCCAGGCTCGGGCCGCCGTGAGGCGTAAAACCGTACTCCTGCTTTGGTGGATTGATGGTGGAAAAATGGTGGTGAGGCATAGTTCATTGCCCGGCAGGGGTTTCCTCAGGGCGATAGTGGCTATGCGCGTATAGGTGTGTGTTGTCCAACCTTCTAACCCTTTCCACGGTTACCATGGGCCTCCTTTTATAGATTAAGGGGTTACCACAATGGCAAAGTGGTCATTATGCACTGATAAGGTAGCAAACAATGCTATCATACCTCACTCTGCAGGCTGACAGGGTGCATTGAATGCACCAATTAACGTCACGTCATTGGTTGCCCGGCAAGCCTTGCCGGGCTATCTCGCCCGCTCCACGCCTGCTCGCTTGACACGTCGCAGGAAGGGTTTCATATGTAGGCATTTCTTGTAGAAAGAGGCCACCATGTGGCAAATGGCTGCCACTTAGTCACTTTGTGGCTTGACACCGAACTGATTGACGACGTGGGTCATGGCGGAGTGGTTGGGTGAGGTGGTTTTGCCTCCGTGAGCCCCGACAGTCCCTGCCGGGACGTCTTGGGAGTCTTCTTCCGGGGGTGACCCCGTCCTTGTCGAGCTCGCCTGCCTGGCAAGGGAGGCTTTTCTCTTGGTGGTATCTTGCTCTTCTGGCTTGATCTTGGTCTTCTTGATCCGTATGTTGGTCATTTGATGATCCCGTTCTCTTGTACTCTGGCATGGCCTGGTGCTGTAATCTTGTTCCCGTGCCTGTTGACAGTCTAGGGAACAGACCTAGGGTTTGTTGCACCGACAGATGCCCCCGGGCCTGCCCTAACCACCCTGCCGAGCGTCTTCGGGGTAGGCCCTAATAAGTGCACAGGCAGGTGCTGAAGAGGCTGGCCTCTTGTAGTCTTCTTTGCTTCTTCATTAATCTTGAGCTTGGGTCAGTTTCCGATTTCCCCGCACGTCGTTTAAAGCCAATGGTGTTGGGGCTGCTCTTGTAAGGGCATGTGAATGACTTTACCGCACGGGGTGGAAACAGCCAATTCACTCCTCCCACCACGCCCTTATCCTTAGCCACGTATGCGACATGCATCGCACGGGGCAGGTAACGGAGGCGCGTGGCACGGGAGAGCATCAAGGCGAGGGCCTGGTCTTCTTGAATTGGCGGAGGAGGACGGTGGTTGCTCGCTGATGGAGCGACTCCCCTCCTCAGCCCGCATATAAATGGAGGGGCAAAGGAGGAGCTGAGCCATCCATCTCCACATCCTTTCTTCTCTGTCTTCTACCTCTTGTTGGCCATGTTGGAGAGGAGAGCCTGGGGCTAGCCCCCAGGCCTTAGTCTAGAACTTCTCTCAGATCCAAGGATGATATCCGGGCGGTGCGGTGACAGTACCAGAGGTGGCGACTCGGTGCGCTTGTCGCTGGGTCGCCCGTAGCCCTGATTCTAGTGGGAGGGGATGTGAATGACACCATGTTGAGGCCTGCAGGATGCACGAGGCATGGTAGTCGGACGCTCCCCATTCTTCGTCCCTTCGGGGCGCAGAGGAGGAGCCTCGGAAAGGTTTCGCTACTAACGAAGGCGAATCCGATCTCCCGCTGGCATCATCCTTTTGCCCCGCGGGAGGGCTTCTTGCTCCCATACATGTCTTTGGAACGTGCAGTGGTTTCTAATATCAGGGCCGTTGGGGACGACCATGCTCTCTGTGGGGTAAACTAGAGAGCATGGTGTCCGGCACGGTTGTCGGGCTGAGGTCTTCGGGTGGTAGTGATGCGGATGGCGGCAACAACCCATGACGCGTCAAGAACGGGGATGACCGTTCCGACGAGTCGTGTTTTCCGGTGACTCCGTGTCCCCCATCTGGTCCTCCGGCAGCGTCACCATCCACGCCTGCTCTCCAATTTCTTCCTCCTTGCTGGGGAGCGGTACCACCCTGATCCTGGGGAGGCGTCGAATCCCAGGTGGGTCCGCCACCGGCCTCTTCGACCTCTTCCTGTAGGAGATGGACAAGGGCAAAGGCATCACGGGGCACTTATCTTTTTTCAATCTTAAATCTGTAGGCACTCGCCAAATTTTAATTCAAATAATGCAATCTCTCGAGTCCATGTTTGTGTCATGTAATGCTTGCACTTGTATTACCAACATATTAATGAAAAAGATGAACCTTGCCGGGAACTCGTGCATGTATGTGTCCATGCAGAGGTGGGATGCCTCCTTAGTGTAAATAAACGAGTTTTCCCCGGCAGGCTATCCCGCCGGTACCCTTTTGATTTTGTTGTCCGGGACCTGAGCCTTCCGGGCAAAAAATAAAGGGACCAGCCCCCCGCCAACCCTTTTCCATCAAAGGCCACAACGACCACCCAGGCCGAAGCAACATTTGAGCCGGGGTGGGAGCACCTAAGTTTCGGAGAGCGGCAAGGTTTTCTGTTTGGCTTACAGAACACTTATGGATAAGAGGTAGGGCTTATCTGTTTGGCTTGCCGGGGATCGCAGTGCCGGGCTATCTCCTCAACTCCTTGTTGAAGCCAAGTTCATGGCAGGAACCTGTAGTTTCATGCAGATGAGAATGAATGCAGGATGCGATCCTATCTATATGCATATGCAAATGCTCATGAAATGCTTATGCAATGATCTTGGAATCCTTAGGCATGCATGCAACTTGGTTGGGGCCCCCAACGCTTTGTTTATTTTTCTCTTGCTCAGGGTCATCACCCTGGCTTTGTACAAGGGGTTACATGTAATTGCGGTAAGGCCTGTACAAAAGGGTGGCTGCTGGGCAGGGCCCGACAGCCGCGCCTTACGGGTAGAACTTGCGGAGATGCTCAATATTCCATGAGTGTTGCAATTTAATGCCATCTCCGGTCTCCAGACGGACTGCGCCGGGTCTAGTGACTCATACTACCCGGTAATGGCCTTCCCACTTCGGCGACAACTTGTTTGTACCCTTGGCGGACTGAACGCGCCTAAGGACAAGGTCGCCTTCCTCAAAACACCGGCCATGAACCATGTGGCTATGATAGCGACGCAGGGCTTACTGATAGCATGCAGCACGCGTAGCAACCCGGAGACGGTTCTCCTCGAGTAGCACAATGTCGTCACACCGGTGCTGATCTAGCGCTACTTCATTGTAGGCAAGCAGTCGAGGCGACCCGTAAATGAGTTCCGTGGGGATAACTGCTTCTGCCCCATGGACTTGGGAGAAGGGAGTCTGCCCGGTAGCTCGATTTGGTGTCGTTCTGAGGGACCAGAGAACTACCTGCAGCTCATCGATCCACCGCATGTCGTGATTCCGCAACGTATCAAAGGTTCTTGTCTTGAGTCCTCGCAGCACTTCAGCGTTCGCCTCTCTCAGCTTGCCCATTGCTCCTGGGATGTGCAATAGAGGCAAATGAGATCTTGCATCCAAGGGCATGAACATATTCCATGAAGGCGCGACTCGTGAACTGGGTGCCGTTGTTGGTAATGATCCTTGCTGGGACTCCAAAATGACACACCAATTCTTTCAAGAACTTGATAGGTAACTGAGCAGTCACCTTTCTCATGGCAGTCACTTCCAGCCACTTTGTAAACTTGTCGATGGCAACGAACAAGAATTCAAAGCCCCCGATTGCTCGGGGGAAGGGGCCGAGGATATCGAGCCCCTAGACCAAAAATGGCCATGATAAAGGGATTATCTGAAGGGCTTGGGTAGGCAGGTGGATATTCTTGGAATGGAACTGGCAAGCTTCAAATTTAGTGACTAGCTCGACCGCATCTTGGAGGTATGTGGGCCAATAGAATCCTTGCCGGAATAATTTCCCAACTAATGCCCTTAATCCAATGTGGGAGCCGCACATGCCTTTGTGTATTTCAGCAAGCAGTTCCTTTCCTTCTTCCCAGCAGATGGACTTCAATTTCACACTATTGGGCCTCCTTCTGTATAGAGTGTCATCGATAAACTGATACATACTGGCCCTCCGGGCTACTCTTTCAGCTTCATCTTGGTCGCCGGGAAGCTCTCCGGTTTGGAGGAAGTGGACTACATGCCTTGCCCAAGTTGGAGCCTGGGGCTCGGCAACGCGGACTAGCAGCACCTCCTCTACTGCAGGGGCACATTTCGCGTTCGCGGGGACCATGGGCCCAGCTAGAGGGTGCGGTCCGGCAGGTGGCGAGGAGTTGTTTCCAGCAGGGTCTCTGCCAGGAGCGGACGGCTCTACCGGGAGAGACTTACCAGAGTCCAACTTTCTCCTTTTCTGGGCCATTGTTGCTGGGGATACGGAGGGTTGAGTAAGATGGAGAACAAAAGTCCCTGGTTTCATAGGAACTTCTGCTCAACACACTTTGACAGATGATCAGCTATGCTGTTTTCCGCACGGGGTAGGTGCTCTGTTTGCAATCCGTCAAAGCATTCCTCCAATCCCCTCACTTCCTTGACGTATGCCTCCATCAATGGGCTTTGGTAATCCTTGTTGACTTGTCTCACCACGAGCTGTGAATCTCCTCGAATGATCAGTTTCTTAATTCCCAATTCTGCAGCAATCCTGAGCCCGGCAAGGAGCCCTTCATACTCCACTGTATTGTTGGTAGCTTCTTCCCACGCAGAGTGCATCTGGACGACGTACCTCAAGTGCTCCCCGGAGGGGGCGGCAAGAAGCACGCCAGCTCCTGCACCTTGTAGGGAAAATGCACCATCAAAATACATGATCCATTCTTGGGGCGATTCCTTGCCAGGGATAACTGTCTCCAATACTTCCTCATCAGGGGTTGGCGTCCATTCTGTAATAAACTCTTCCAATGCCCTGCTCTGGATAGTTGACGTGCTCTCAAACTTCAAACCAAAGCTGGATAACTCTAAAGCCCACTCCACTATTCTGCCAGTAGCCTCAGGGTTTCGGAGTATCCTTTGCAACGGGAAACGAGTGACAACCGTAATCTCGTGGGCTTGGAAGTAGTGGCATAGCTTCCTTGAGGCCATGATGAGACCAAAGATCAACTTTTGCTCACCAGAGTACCTCGATCTAGCCCCCTGTAATAAGGAGCTGACGAAGTACACTGGGTGCTACACCACTTTCTTCCTTGCCGCGTCCTCGGGGTTGCTCTCGTTGTCGTGCTCACTTCGGTTCTGATCCCTCTCTGGCTCTGCCGGTCCTGGCTCACTCTTTGCTTCGTCCACTTCCCACTGTGCCACCAAGGCTGCGCTAACCACTTGGTTGGTTTCCGCTAAGTACAACAGCAACGACTCTTGTGGTTTGGGAGGAACCAAGGTAGGCACAGAGGACAAGTAGGTCTTCAACTCTTGCAAAGTTGCATATGCTTCCGAAGTCCACTTCATGGTCCCCGCCTTCTTCAAAATTTTGAAGAATGACAGGGCGCGCTCGACAGACTTGGAGATGAATCTGCTTAGCGCGGCAACGCATCCTGTCAAACGCCTCACATCCTTGGTTGTCCTTGGCACTTGGATCTTCTCGATAGCTTTAATCTTGTCAGGGTTGGCTTCGATCCCCGATGGGACACAAAGAATCCAAGCAGCTTGCCGGAGGGAACGCCAAATACACACTTCTCCGGGTTGAGCTTCAAGTTGATCTTGCGCAGATTAGTAAATGTCTCCTCCAAATCCTGAATAAGGGTGGCTCTATCCTTGGTCTTGACCACAATATTGTCCATATAAGCTTCAATATTTTTGTGTAGCTGTGGCTCGAAACCAATCTGGACTGCCCTTGCAAAAGTGGACCCGACACTCTTTAATCCAAATGGCATGCGGATAAAATAGTACGTACCACATGGAGTGATGAACGATGCGTTCTCTTCGTCTTCATTGGACATGAAGATTTGGTGATACCCTGAATATGCATCCAGGAAGGAGAGCAAATCACAGCCTGAAGTGGAATCCACAATCTGATCGATGCGCGACAAGGGGAACGGGTCCTTCGGGCAAGCTTTGTTGAGATCTGCGAAATCTAGGCAAAGCCTCCACTTCCCGTTAGCCTTCCGGACTACCACTGGATTTGCCAACCATGTGGGATGTAGCACTCATCTGACCAAACTAGCTGCTTCAAGTTTCTTGATCTCTTCCGAAATGAACTGCTGCCTCTCCAAGGCCTGCTTTCAGACTTTCTGCTTGATAGGTCGGGTGTTTATTCACTCACCATAGCATGTGAAAAGGGCGGTAATAGGGATGCCCAGTCCTAAACTGCAAAAAGAATTGATCTCTCCAATAATAATAAAAACTCCCAATGGAGTCAAAACCTTTACTTTTATCGCTTGGGAACTGCCACTAGCATGCTTAACATGGAAGATATTGCTAAGTGATAGTCGTGAAGTAAATGAGAAGGGTGCATTTCTCAAAATATCATTTACCTCTGTTTTAAAAACTTGAGCTCTGACACCTGTGCAAATCACTACTTCCCTCTGTGAAGGGACTTTCTATTTACTTTTATGTTGTGTCATCACCCTCTAAAATAAGCACTAGAACCTAAGAGCACTCCTATCATGCTGATGCATTGTGTGTAGCTAATCTTGGGTGCATCATGACTGGATCGTTTCTACCATGAATTACAATGTTTAGCCGCTGCTTGAACTTTGGAGGTGCTCTGCATTTATGTTTTGCGGTCTCAGAAAGGGCTAGCGAGATACCACTATTGTCATATTATATCATGGTTGTTTTGATAACGTGTTGCTGTTTGAGATATCTTATTATTGCTCGCTATTTGACTATGTCATTGATATGAGTTAATATAATTTTTAAGAGTTATTGTCGGCATGGTTAGTTATAATGTTGGCTGAAAACTTGGGTGTTGTTTAAGCTTATTTATGCAAACAAGAGCAAAAGAGTTCGTAAAAGTTTTTCTTTTTCACTTTCAGTTTATCAACTGAATTGCTTGAGGACAAGAGAAGGTTTAAGCATGGGGGAGTTGATACGTCTCCAACGTATCTACTTTTCCTAACGCTTTTCCTCTTGTTTTGGACTCTAATTTGCATGATTTGAATGAAACTAACCCTGGACTGACGCTGTTTTCAGCAGAACTACCAGGGTGTTGTTTTTGTGCAGAAATAAAAGTTCTCGGAATGGAATGAAATTCTGCGAGGATTTCTTATATCAATAAAGAGAATTTTTGGAGCCAAGAGCCACCGGAGGGGGGCACCTGGGAGGGCAACCCACAAGGGTGCGCCTGCCCTCCTAGGCACGCCCACGTGGGTTGTCCCCACCTGATGGCCCCGCAGACCCTAAAACCAACGCTATGAAATCACATATTTCCAGAAAAAAATCAGGGAGTAAGATGTATCGCATTCCACGAGACGGAGCCGCCGTCACCTCCTGTTCTTCATCGGGAGGCAGATTTGGAGTCCGTTTGGGGCTCCGGAAAGGGGGATTTTTCTTCTTCGTCATCACCAACCCTTCTCCATCGCTATTTCCATGCTGCTCCCCACCAAGAGTGAGTAATTCCTTCGTAGGTTCGCTGGTCGGTGAGGAGTTGGATGAGATTCATCATGTAATCGATTTAGTTTTCTTAGGGCCTGATCCCTAGTATCCACTATGTTCTGAGATTGATGTTGTATGACTTTGCCATGCTTAATGCTTGGCACTTTGGGCCCGGGTGCCATGATTTCAGATCTGAACCATTTATGTTATCACAATTATATCCATGTTCTAGATCCGATCTTGCAAGTTATAGTCACCTACTACGTGTTATGATCCGGCAACCCCGGAGTGACAATAGTCGGGACCACTCCCGGTGATGACCGTAGTTTGAGGAGTTCATGTATTCACCGTGTGTTAATGCTTTGTTTCGGTTCTCTATTAAATGGAGGCCTTAATATCCCCTAGTTTCCAATTGGACCCCGCTGCCACGGGAGGGTAGGACAAAAGATTTCATGCAAGTTCTTTCCATAAGCACGTATGACTATTTACGAAATACATGCCTACATTATATTTATGAACAGGAGCTAGTGCCGTATCGCCCTAGGTTATGACTGTCACATGATGAATATCATCCAACAAATTACCGATCCAATGCCTATGAATTTATCCTATATTGTTTCTGCTAAGTTACTACTGCTATCATTATTGTTGCACTTGCTACAAAACTACTGCTATCATTTTTACCATTAATATTGCTGCCGTCACTATTATCAAAACTATCATACTACTTTGCTACTGATCACTTTACTGCAGATAAATAATCTCGAGGTGTGTTTGAATTGACAACTCAGCTGCTAATACTTACAAATATTCTTTGGCCCCCGTTGTGTCGAATCTATAAATTTGGGTTGAATACTCTACCTTCGAAAACTGTTGCGATCCCCTATACTTCTGGGTTATCAAGACCTTTTTCTGGCACTGTTGCCGGGGAGCATAGCTATATTTGTTGAGTGACTTGGGATTATTATCAATTTATCACCATGAAGAATTTGAAGCATGCTAAGACTAAGATTTTTCCCTCTAAGACGAGGGGAGGTAAGGAACTGCCATCTAGCTCTGCTTTAGATTGACCTTCTATTATAAGTAAACTTGCAACACCACCACATGCTATTAATCCTGATATGTCGCAAGTTGTTGATGATGTTATTTCTTCTATGAATGATACTTATGATGATGCTAGTACCTTGCTTGATGATGATGATGTGCCACTAGGTGACTTTCTTGATGAACAAATTGCTAGAGTAAGACAACATGATGTTGTTGAATCTGATGATGAGCTTGAAACTGAAAATCTTGAAACACCTGCTAGGACTAGCCTTCCTAGATATGAATTGCCTAAGGTACCGGAAGGTTATGTTATGAATGAGGAGACAACTAGAGATATTCTTGCTTGTAAGGATAGAGATGATCTAGAGAAATTATTATGTAAGTATAAAGAAAAATCTCTGAAGGCTAGAATGTAATATGATCCTAAGTTTGCTACCTCACCTATCTTTATTGATGATAAGGATTATGAATTCTCTGTCGACCCAGAGTTAATTACTTTGGTTGAATCTGATCCTTTCTATGGTTATGAAACTGAAACTGTTGTGGCACATCTTACTAAGTTGAATGACATACCACCCTTTTTACTCATGATGAGAAAAATCGCTATTACTATATTCTCAAATTATTTCCATTCTCATTAAAGGGTGATGCTAAAGCTTGGTACAATACTCTTGCTCCTGGTTGTGTGCATAGTCCCCAGGATATGATTTATTACTTTTCTGAAAAATATTTCCCTACTCATAAGAAACAAGCAGCCTTACAGGAAATATTTAACTTTGTGCAAATTAAAGAAGAGAGTCTCCCACAAGCTTGGGGTGGCTTCTCTAATTGCTTAATTCTTTGCCTGATCATCCTCTTAAGAAAAATGAAATACTTGATATCTTTTATAGTGGACTAACCGATGCTTCTAGGGATTTCCTAGATAGTTGTGCTGGTTGTGTTTTCAGGGAATGAACTATTGGACAAGCTGAAGAATTATTGAATAACATATTGAAAAATTATGATGATTGGACTCTTCCTGAACCACCGCCTAAACCCACTCCAAAGTAGAGGGGTATCTTATATCTCAGTCCTGAAGATATGCAAGAGGCAAAGAAAACTATGAAGTAAAAAGGTATTAAAGCTGAGGATGCTAAAAATTTAGCTCCTATTGAAGAAATACATGGGTTTAATACACCCCCACCACCCAAGGTGGTAGAGGTAAATTCTCTAATGAACTTCAATGATAATGATAATCCTCACAATATGCACCCTAGTCAATGCCTTTATGAGTTTGAAAACTACATTAGAAAGCAAGATCACTTCAATGCAAATGTTATGAAATAATTGAAATACAACTCTGATATGATTGCTCGCTTGAGTGACTTGTTATTTAGAATCTCAAATGATGTTAGGGGTGTGGGAAAGCATGCTTCTATGGTACAAAACCTGTTAGAACAAGTTGCTAAATCTCAAAGAGAATTGCTTGACGAAATGAATAACAACATACATGACTTTCTTGTTAGAGTTGCAACTAGAGGAGGTAAAATGACTCAGGAACCACTTTATCCCGAGGGACAACCAAAAAGAATTGAACGGGATTCAAAAAGGGAGAACACCACTGCACCTAGTTCTTCTAAAAAGAAGAAGAAAAAGAAAAATGATAGGACTTTGCATGCTTCTAGTGAACCTGAAATAGAAAATCCTCCTGATAATGATAATGATGTTTCTATTTCTGATGCTGACACACAATCTGGTAATGAACATTCACCTAGTGATAATGAAAAAGATAATGCTGATGTTCATGAAGATACTCAACCAAACAATGAAAAAGAACCAGATAACGATGTTGAAATAGAACCGGCTGTTGATCTTGATAACCCACAACCCAAGAATACATGATATGACAAAAGAGATTTTATTGCTAGAAAACACGGTAAAGAAACAGAACCGTGGGTTCAAAAACCTATGCCTTTTCCACCCAAGTCAACTAAAAAGGAAGATGATGAAGAATTTGAACGCGTTGCTGAAATGTTGAGGCCAGTCTTTTTGCGTACTCGCTTGACTGATATCTTGAAAATGCCTCCTTATGCAAAGTACATGAAAGACATCATCACTAATAAGAGATGCTAATTATACTTTTAAAGATGGAGTACCTAAAAGACTTGGAGATGCGAGAATACCAACTATACCTTGCTCCATCAAAAGAAATTATGTGAAAACTTATGTGATTTAGGAGCTGGTGTTAGTGTTATGCCTTTCTCTTTATATAAAAGACTTGATTGGAATAAACTCACACCTAATGAAATATCTTTGCAAATGGCAGACAAATCAACTGCCATACCTATCGGTATTTGTGAGGATGTGCCCGTTGTTGTTGCTAATGTTACTATTTTGACTAACTTTGTTATACTTGAGATTGCCGAGGACGACAACATGTCGATTATCCTTGGTAGACCCTTCTTGAATACTGCAGGGCCTGTTATTGATTGCAATAAAAGCAAGGTCACTTTTCATATCAATGGTAATGAGCACATGGTGCACTTTCCGAACAAACAATTCCAAGTGAATAGTATTAATGTTATTGAAAAATCTCCGACAATCACTATTGGAAGTTTTCAACTACCTCTACCTACTGTTAAAAAGAAATATGAAATGCTTATTGTTGGGGATATTCATATCGCCATTAAGGTAACTTAGTGACTTACGAAAGTTCTTCGGTTTCATGCTAATCGAAAGTGGTTGTTAATAAGACTGGATCAACCTTATTAATGGATCATTTTTTAGAGGTATGAAGTTGATGAATTTAGTGAACACTACCTTCTGTCCCTACCTTTTATTTTCTGTTTTTATTACTTAAATGAAATAAAATGCCATGTTTTGTCTGTTTTCTAATTTTCCCGTACAATAAAAAAATGACCCAAAAATAAAAGTTCTCAGAATGCTATGAAAATTTAATACGATTTTTTGAAGATTTAAGAATTTCTGGTGCAAATAATATCAGAGGGAGGTGCACCAGGTGGGCACAACCCACCTGGGCGCGCCAGGACCCCCTGTCGCGCCCTGATGGGTTGTGGTCCCCACGTGGGCCCCTCACTTATCTCTTTACACCACATCATCACCTACCCCCAGAAAAATTCACCATTGCTCTCTCTCTGTCTCTCTTATGTTCTTGCTCTCAAACCAGCGGATTTCGATCTCTTTGCTCGAAGCTCCGTTTCCAAAACTGTTTCGGGGGATTGTTGCTTGGTATGTGACTCCACCGTTTGTCCAATTAGTTTTTGTTTTAGTGGTTTATATTTTGAATAATTAGCTACTCTTGGTGCTGCTGTAGATGAGCTTGCATGTTGAATTCTTAGTGTTCTAAGTAGTTTGAATGCTTTTTATGGCCTCTATGCATCCCTATGAGTAGTTGCTGTAAATTTTGTAAAGTTTTGTTGATAAATTTTTGACACCCAAAACTTTTCAGAAAATTGTACGCGAACATGATGAACCTTTTTGGAAGGAGTTCTTCGAGGAGGAGATCCTCGGGGGCATCTTCTAGTGACAGCTTCATACGTCGGTCTTATGTTGAACCAAGTGAGAGTTCCATACGAGATGCCGCAACCAAAACATGCTTATGGCCTTGCGATGATTATATGGTGCGTCTGGGCATTAAGGAGGAATTTGAGCAATATGTTCACAATGCCGGCCTCGGTCCCTACATTCAATATAAGTGCAATCAACACCACACTCTCACTGAATCATTTGTCAAAGGATTTAAATTTCATCCCGGTGAGTCTAGGGTGTCATTTAAACTGTATGAAAGTTCATTTACCATCCCACTAGAGAGATTTTCTCACCACTGCAAAATCCCATTCTGGGGTTCGCTTGACGAATCGCCGAGGGCTGAGTACCAATCATTCTTGACTAGTCTTTGCTACGTGAGACGAGGGGAGTGACACAAGGAAGAATAAGGAGCATTCATTTTACCGCAATTTAGTACTTTGCTTTATTTAATGGAAAATGTATAGTAGGCAAGCAAGATTGTAGTACACTTTGTGCTCCAGACTTGAGCCTCATACGCACCGCTCTCACCGTTGATAGAAGTTATAATCTTTGGGAGATTGTTGCACGCAGGTTACAACACAACGCTAATAGTGGCTATTTCTATGGTGGAATTTGTGCCACGCGTTTAGTGAGAGAGCTGGGTGTTTCACCTTTGCCCTTTGATCCTATTCTACCCACGCAGTATTCAGACTTTGATGCTATGAAAAATCATAAGATCCTTAAAGGAAATATTCATAATTTCACCTGTAAATTGTTGTTTAACCAAGATTCTGTGGTGTACACATATTTGCCTGCGCCTGCTCTCTTTGATTATCACAGCAAGGGCAGGTATTTTGTTCTTGAGAGTGAGGCCCGAGCTCACAATGCAGCGGTTGAGGCGGCACGACAAACCGAGGCATCCGCACCGAGAGCCTTTGTGAGATACCACTCCGACTACTATCTAGCCTATTGACCAATTACCAAGTTAGCCCAAAAGCCTAAGCTTGGGGGAGTATGTGTTTCCCACAGACATTACATTCATGTTTACACATATCATTTCAGTTGTCGGTGTCCACACTTTTCCATTGTATTATCCATGTTAAATTTATTTTCTCGCTTTCTTATTGTGTGTTTGAAAAACTTTGAGAAAATCCAAAAATATTAGTCTTTTTTATTTTTCTTCTAGAGTAGTTAGCTGTAGCATTAAAACGAAAACCCCAAAAGATTAGTTGAAGTTAGTTTACTTTCTATGCATGCTAATTTTACTACTAAAAAGAAAACCCAAACAGATTTCCTTGTTCTTCTTTTGCTTGTTGGGAGCTTTCTCGTGTAAATAGTTTTTCTCGTTTTTGCTTTTCCCTTTTTATTTTGCTTGTTCAAGAAAACCAAAAACTCCAAAAACATTTCAGTGTGTTTTCTCTGAATTTCTTTTCTCTTTATCGAGTCCTACCAGGGAGAAGACCACGATGAAAATGTTGAGTGGCTCTTATATGCATTATTGTTGATTTAACAAAGAGCCCATTTTACCTTGTCTTCTCTTGTTGAATAAAATGTTTGCAGATTCCAGCTTAGTCCACGACACTCTCGTAATATTATTATTTCCATATCATTCGGTCGTGCAAGTGAAAGGCAATATTGACGATATTCGATGAACTGGCCGTGGCAGAGAGAAACGGGTATGAACTCGACTTGTTCTGTTTTTGTAAATATGTTTAACCTAGTATCCATGATTCAGCCCATTATGATTAAACATGTTTGCAATCACAATTAGAGATTATAGTTTCTCATGCCATGCATAAGTAGCTAGGAGTGGATAATGATTTAGCTTGGATATCAACATTGCGTTAAAATGATTGTGATGTAGTATGATCATTTGGTATCCTCCTCTGAATGTTTGAGTTGCTTGACTTGGCACATGTTCATGCATGTAGTTGAATCAAAACCAACATAGCCTCTATGATATTTATGTTCATGGTGTTCATATCCTACTCATGCTAGTGTCCAATGTTACTGCATGTTCATGACCGTTGTTGCTCTCTAGCTGGCCGCTTCTCAACCTATTTGCTAGCCTTTCCCTGTACTAAGTGGGAATTCTGCTTGTACATCAAAAACCTTGAACCCAAGTTATTCCAGATGAGTCCACCATACCTACGTATATGCGGTATTACCCTGCCGTCCTAAGTAAATTTGCATGTGCCACCTCTAAAAAACTTCAAATAAATATCCTTTTTGTGTGCCTGGGTCGTTCATGGAACGACAGGAGGTGGTCGGTATCTTCCATGCTAAGTGGGTTATTCTCAGGTCGTGTGTTTATTCACTCGCCATAGCACGAGAAAAGGGCGGTAATAGGGATGCCCAGTCCCAAACTGCAAAAAGAATTGATCTCTCAAATAATCAAAGAAAAACTCCCAATGGAGTCAAAACCTTTACTTCTATCGCTTGGGAACTGCCACTAGCGTGCTTAACATGGAAGATATTAATAAGTGATAGTCGTGAAGTAAATGATAAGGGTGCATTTCTCAAAATATCATTTACCTAAGTTTTAAAAACATGATCTCTAGCACCTCTGCAAATCACTGCTTCCTTCTGCAAAGGGACTTTCTATTTACTTTTATGTTGTGTCATCACCCTCTAAAATAAGCGCCAGAACCTGAGAGCACTGCTATCATGCTGATGCATTGTGTGTAGCTAATCTTGGGTGCATCATGACTGGATTGTTTCTACCATGAATTACAATGTTTAGTCGCTGCTTGAACTTTGGAGGTGCTCTGCATTTATGTTTTGCGGTCTCAGAAAGGGCTAGCGAGATACCACTATTTTCATATTATATCATGGTTGTTTTGATAACGTGTTGTTGTTTGAGATATCTTATTATGCTTGCTAGTTGATTATGTCATTGATATGAGTTAATATAATTTTTAAGAGTTATTGTCGGCATGGTTAGTTATAATGTTGGATGAAAACTCGGGTGCTGTTTAAGCTTATTTATGCAAACAAGAGCAAAAGAGTTCGTATTTTTTTTTCTTTTTCACTTTCAGTTTATCAACCGAATTGCTTGAGGACAAGAAAAGGTTTAAGCTTGGGGGAGTTGATACGTCTCCAATGTATCTACTTTTCCTAACGCTTTTCCTCTTGTTTTGGACTCTAATTTGCATGATTTGAATGAAACTAACCCTGGACTGACAATGTTTTCAGCGGAACTACCATGGTGTTGTTTTTGTGCAGAAATAAAAGTTCTTGGAATGGAACGAAACTTTGCGAGGATTTTTTACATCAATAAAGAGAATTTCTGGAGCCAAGAGCCACCTGAGGGGGGCACCTGGGAGGGCACAACCCACCAGGGCGCGCCTGCCCTCCTAGGCGCGCCCAGGTGGGTTGTTTCCACTTGGTGGCCCCGCAGACCCTAAAACCAACGCTATAAAATCACATATTTCCAGAAAAAATAAGGGAGAAAGAATTATCGCGTTCCACGAGACGGAGCCACCGTCACCTCCTGTTCTTCACCGGGAGGCCAGATCTGGAGTCCGTTTGGGGCTCTGGAGAGGGGGATCTTCGTTCTTCGTCATCACCATCCCTTCTCCATCGCCAATTCCATGATGCTCCCCACCAAGAGTGAGTAATTCCTTTGTAGGCTCGCTGGTCGGTGAGGAGTTTGATGAGATTCATCATGTAATCGATTTAGTTTTGTTAGGGCCTTATCCCTAGTATCCACTATGTTCTGAGATTGATGTTGCTATGACTTTGTCATGCTTAATGCTTGTCAATTTGGGCCCGGGTGCCATGATTTCAAATCTGAACCATTTATGTTATCACAATTATATCCATGTTCTAGATCCGATCTTGCAAGTTATAGTCACCTACTATGTGTTATGATCCGGCAACCCCGGAGTGACAATAGTCGGGACCACTCCTGGTGATGACCGTAGTTTGAGGAGTTAATATATTCACCGTGTGTTAATGCTTTGTTCCGATTCTCTATTAAATGGAGGCCTTAATATCCCTTAGTTTCCAATTGGACCCCACTGTCATGGGAGGGTAGGACAAAAGATGACATGCAAGTTCTTTCCATAAGCAAGTATGACTATTTACGGAATACATGCCTACATTATATTTATGAATTGGAGCTAGTGCCGTATTGCCTTAGGTTATGACTGTCACATGATGAATATCATCCAACAAATTACCGATCCAATGCCTATGAATTTATCCTATATTGTTTCTGCTAAGTGTAAGTGCATCTAGTGCCCCTTAGTGATTTTGGTGTATTGAAGACTTATAGGTTAAGGGACTAATGCGTTTGTTAGTGTACACAGATCTATAAGAGGATTTTGATAATTACAGAGAAAGTCGGCCCCTAAAAATGATGTTATTCGACTGAAGACTTTGGATTTCTGAAGACTATCTGAAGACTTTGAAAGTGAAGAAATTGGTGTGACCTTGAAGACTTGGTATTCATTCGAGGAACATGAAGCGTGAAGACTTCTTTTTTCGTAGTTTCATTTTCTCTTTCTTGAGTCATAGGAAACACCGTACTATTAAAGGGGGTCGAGGAAATACTAAGGACAAATTTCCATGTGATGCTCAACTCAAAATACTACACCTACCAAACCCTTCGAGTGAAGCCATTGGAAATCTCATACAATTCAGTCATATTCATCAGTGCCAGAGACGAAGTTCTTCTGGTCTCTAAGGAATTTGTTCTGACTGAGGAGTTAGGAATTCGCCAGTGCGGATTGCCTACACAGTGAGGAACATGATATCCCTGAGGAATTTGAGCCTCAAATTTCCGACCGTTGCTGTGCTACGAGCCAGCTGTCCCAAAATATCTTATCCACCTAACGGTCATATCATTGAAGGGCATTTATGTCTTATCATGTCGGGCTTCTCCCTAGGCTATAAATAGCCGCCCCCTACAACCACAAGCTGGTTGGCTGCTCTGAGAGAAACTGACACTTGTCATTTGAGAGCATCCCATCCTCCAAGGACTTTGAGCGAAAATCATCATGTGAGGAAAAACCACAAACCCAAACACCTACAAACCCAAAGTGATTGAGCATCACTGAAGAGATTGATCCTGCGTGGATCCGACGCTTGTTACCTTTGAAGACTGTGCTTCTTCCAGACGGTTAGGCGTCATGGTCTAGAGCATCCAAGAGGAAATTGTGGATCGCCGAGTGACCGAGTTTGTGCAGGTTCGGAAGTCACCTGAAGACTTACCACGAGTGATTGGACGAGGTCTGTGTGACCTTAGTTCAAGGAGAATACGGTGAGGACTGTGTGTCCGGGACTGGGTGTCCTCAGGTTTAAATACCTAGCCGCTCCAACCAGACGTAAAACTGAGACAGCAGTTGGAACTAGTCTACCAAATCATTGTCTTCACCAAGCCAACTGGTTCTATTTCCTCAACTCTTTCATTTCCTCATTCCTGTGTTGTGCAATTGTTCATATCTGTGTTTGAGACTTTGACTGAAGACTTTCTCAATTTCCTCAGTTCAGTTTCCTTAGTCTGTTTGTCTTCATCCTGTGTTATCCCGTGTTTACGCTTTGTGTACTCTGTGCTTGTTTTCATTTCATCATGATGAGTATGCTTGTGTTCTGCTATGCATACTTTTGAGTACTTATTCCGCTGCAAGTAGTTCTTCGCTAAGGAACTTCCTCACCCACAAATTCCTCAGTGAAGAATTTATAAAAATCAGCTATTCACCCCCCTCTAGTCGATATAACGCACTTTCAATTGGTATCAGAGCAGGGTACTCCCTTGTTCTGTGTGATTTTGGTTTAACCACCTGGAGTTTTAGTTATGTCGACCGCAGGTATGATCAAGGTCTCTGCTGGGCGTCCTACCTTCGATGGGACGGACTACCCCTAGTGGAAGAATAAGATGCGAATGCATCTTGAGGCAATTGATAACGATCTCTGGTATGTTGTGGAAAAAGGTGTTCCCTCTGTCTCACCCTCACTGAACGCTACCGATGTGAAGAGATTCAAGCAACTCGATTCTCAAGCGAAGAATATCATCTGTGGACATCTGAGCAAAGGACAGTATGGAAGAGTGAGTGCTTTGGAAACTACTAAGCTTATCTGGGATAGGCTGTCCAAAGTAAATGAAGGAGTCTCAACACAGCGTGACTCTCGAGTTGATGTTCTTCGCAATCTCTTCAACCGCTTCAAAAGACTCGACAATGAGAATGTTCAGCAAACCTTCGATCGCCTCACTGACATCTCAAATGAGCTTCAAGCACTTGGTGCCACTGACATCACCGACCACGAGGTGGTGAAGAAACTGCTGAGATCGCTTGATTCCTCATTTGATACTCTGGCCTTGATGATACAAGAGCGTGCTGATTACAAGTCACTTGATCCCACTGATATCCTCGAAAGGCTAAACACTCATGAGTTCCAGCTTGATGAAAAGAGAGATCTCTATGGTTCGAGCTATGGCAGATCACGTGCATTGAAGGCCAAGGCAGTTTCTGAGTCTGAAGATGAAGACTCTGAAAGCAGTCTTGGTGATACTGAAGAACTAAGCCATGATCTAGCACTGCTTGTGAAGAAATCCAGAAGCTCTCAAGATGTGGTCGATTTGGAAGACCCTCAAGGAGCAATGATTCCTCATCCAGTGACTACAAGAAGAGGCTTTGTCACAAATGCAAGAAACCAGGACACTACATTCAAGATTGTCCTCAGTGGGAAAAGGAATCAAAGAAGAAGAAATACAAGGATTACAGTTCTGATGATACGAAGAAAAAGAAGAAATCCTCAAAATCTTCATTATCAAAATCCTCAAAGTCTTCATCTCACAAGAAGAGTAGCTCCAAGAAGGCTCGGGCATTCATTGGCAAGGAAATGGACTCTGAGGCTGAATCTGAAGAAAATGAGGAAGAGGAGGCATCTGAGGATTCCGAATCCGGTGTGGCGAGCCTAGCCCTCGCTACTGCATTCGTTAGCAAGTCTATCTTTAACTCTGAAGAAAATGACCTCACCAACAAGGCTGATGAAGGCAATGATGACTACGCTCCCACCTATTGCTTCATGGCAAAGGGTGCCAAGGTACTCAAATATGCCTCATCTGAATCAAGTGAAAATGAATCTGATGAAAACCTTAAGCCTAGCTATTCTAAACTTGCTAAGATTGCTGTGAAACAACAAAGGGCCCTTGAAAAGGTTCAAAACATGCTAGACAAGAGTAATGATATGTTGGGTGAAGAAATGGATCGCACTAAAACCTTGACTGAAAATCATCAGGGACTTCAGACTAGGTATGACAACCTTCAAAGTCATCATAACACTCTTTTGTCTAATCATGAGAACTTTCTTATGAATTTCTTCAAAGAAAGCAAGATCTAGAGAATCTAAAAGTGAGTTATGAAGATCTTCAGAAGGAGCGCGATTCATTACTTGCTCAACAAATCAGCGCTGCCCAGGAAGGATTTGTTCCTCCATGTTTGAAATGCATTGAACGTGAATCTGCTAATTCTTCACCTGAATGTTCAAATGCTCCTAATGCTACAAATTCCTCAACTGTCTCTGCAATCATTAATTCCTCATCTGAGGACATTGCTAGTATCACTAACGATGCAAGCCTAAAGGAATTGTACATGACAGGCATGTACAAAAGTCTCAAAGGGCATCAGACTCTTTGTGATGTGCTTAAAGAGCAGATCCTCAACAGAAACCCTAGGAAAGAGGGTATTGCCTTTGAGAGAAAACTCAATGCTGCTGGTACATATTGGAAGCCAGAGCAGTACCCCAAAACCTCATGGGTTGCTGCAAAGGGACCTCCAGTTGATCCATCTAACTTATCTGGCTTTACATGTGAATCTCCTCATTCTTCTGATGAGTCATTTGACTCCAACTATAAATTGTTCAAAAATAAGAATGGTGAAGTATTTGCTAGATATGTTGGCACTAACTGCAAGAACGGTTCTCCTATGAAGAAAATCTGGGTTCCCAAAAGTTGCCTTGAAAGTCTTCAGGTGAATGTCCTCATGACACCACCTGTGAGGAATAGGAACCCCAGATCAAATTCTTCATATGGACCAAATTCTTCATATGGATCCAAGTCCTCATACGGACCAAATTCCTCACATGGATCAAATTCCTCAAGAGGATCAAAGTCCTCATATGAACATCATCATGCTAACAACTCTGTTTCGCAGGGAGGAGCCAAGGGCTACGAATATGAGCATTATTCTTCTAATCATTATGTTCATAAGTCCTCGAAGAATTTCTCTGCTTATTCATATGCTTACCATAACTCTCTTATGTGAAACAAAACGGATTGGCTTCTATGCCACCTTTCTCATATGGAGCTCGCAGAGTGATGAACTCTTTGTCACCCCTTCAGATGTGGGTGGTGAAGAAAAAGAACTAATCTTTTATGCAGGGTCAGGTCTCCAGACGTACTTTAACGTCTGAAGAATTTGCTGGAGACCTGAAAAGTTCCTGAAAGGACACAGGCTAATCATGAAGGGAACTTTCATTTCTCACGTCCTCATACTGTTTTTAACTGTTGCATTGCTTGATGAAATTGGTCTGATGAATTGTGATGTCATATTCTTCACTGATGAAGTATATGACGTTCGTATGCTGCACTAATTCATCTGCAGGATCATCAACCCAAAGCCACTGAGTGGGTCCTCGATAGTGGATGTACAAATCACATGACTGGTGACAAGAATCTATTGATGGATGCTCCCTTATCACCATCGCATCTGAAGCATATCATCTTCACTGACAAAGGCAAAAGTCAGGTATTGGGTCTAGGTAAGGTTGCGATCACAAAGGATCGACACATGGACAAAGTCATGCTTGTCGAGTCCTTAGGATACAACATCATGTCTGTCTCAATGCTTTGTGATCTTGATATGGTAGTTGTCTTTGGCAAGTATCGTTGTGTTGTGGTTATGGAAGCTGACAATTCCAAAGTCTTCGAAGGCTTTAGGAGAGGAGACTTGTATATTGTTGATTTCTCTATAGGACCGCAACCAGCCGTGTGCCTACTTGCAAAAGCTTCAGAAGGATGGCTATGGCATCGACGACTTGCTAATGCAGGCATGAGGAATTTGCACACGCTTTCGAAGAAGAAGCATGTCATTGGCATTGAGAATGTCAAATTCCTCAAGGATCACCTATGTGGAGCTTGTGAAGCTCGAAAGGTGACCAAGGCTAAGCATCCAGCGAAGACTATCATGACCAGTACTCGACCATTCGAATTGCTTCACATGGACCTCTTTGGTCCTAACCATTACTCAGCTGTCACAAATGACGCATCTCTCTATGGGCTTGTTATTGTTGATGATTACTCTCGTTACACATGGGTATACATTGTTACTTACAAACATGAAGTGCAGGAAGTCTTCAAACGATTTTCCACGAGGGCTTCAACCAACTTTGGTGTGAAGATCAAGCACATCAGAAGTGACAATGGAACTGAGTTCAAGAATTCCGGTCTTGATGACTATCTTGATGAACTTGGTATTACTCATGAGTTATCTGCTCCTTACACTCGTCAGCAAAATGGTGTCGTGGAGCGCAAGAACAGAACTCTTGTTGAGATGGCTCGCACTATGCTTGATGAGTACAAGACGCCTCGTCACTTCTGGAATGAGGCAATTTATACTGCGTGCCACATCATCAACAGGGTATATCTTCACAAATTCTTCAAGAAGACTGCCTATGAACTCCTCACTGACAAGAAACCCAATGTGAGTTATTTCAAAGTCTTCGGTGCTAAATGTTGGATTAGAGATCCTCATCACAATGCTAAATTTGCACCGAAAGCACATGAAGGTTTTATGCTTGGTTACGGAAAGGACTCGCACACCTACAGAGTCTTCAACACCGTTCTTCACAAGGTTGTTGTAACTGTAGATGTGCGGTTCGATGAAACTAATGGCTCGCAAAGAGAGCACCTACCCTCTGTGATAGATGAACCAGCACCTGAGGAAACTATCAAGTTCAAGGCTACCGAGGATGTCATTCCTACCGAAGAATCTGCTAAAGAATTCATTCCAGAACATGAAGAACGCCGAGCTAATGCACCTGAAGAAATTGCTGAAGAAAATGGTGCTGAAGAAAATGCTGATCAAATTCCTTGATGACAACCTACTCATCCTCGCGTTGCAAAAGAAGTGCAAGTTGAGAAGATCATCGATGACATTGAAGCACCAGGTCCTCTCACACGCTCGAAAGCTTCACATTTATCTATGTTTTGTGGGCACTATGCTTTTGTCTCTATCTCAGAGCCCACTAAGGTAGATGAAGCATTTCTGGAGCCTGAGTGGATTCAGGCCATGCAAGAAGAATTACATCAGTTCGAGCTCAACAACGTTTGAGAACTGGTCAATCGTCCAGATCCTCGCAAACACAATATCATTGGCACAAAGTGGATCTACTGCAACAAGCAAGATGAAAATGGCTTTGTGGTGAGGAATAAGGCACGGCTAGTAGCTCAAGGCTACACACAGACACAGGTTGAAGGAATTGATTTCGATGAAACTTTTGCACCTGTTGCTAGACTTGAAGCTATTCGCATATTACTTGCTTATGCTAACCATCATGATATCACTTTATATCAAATTGATGTGAAAAGTGCATTCCTCAATGGTAAGCTTGAGGAAGAAGTATATGTTGCTCAACCCCCAGGTTTTGAAGATCCAAAGCATCCTGACAAAGTCTTCAGACTAAATAAGGCCCTCTATGGCCTCAAGCAGGCCCCTCGGGCGTGGTATGATACTTTGAAGGAATTCCTCATGAAGAAAGGCTTCAAACCCGGTTCACTCGACCCTACTCTTTTCACTAAATCATATGATGATGAATTATTTGTATGCCAAATATATGTTGATGACATCATCTTTGGCTATACTGACCAACGTTGTAGTGATGAATTTGCCTATATGACGAGTGAAGGATATCAAATGTCTATGATGGGAGAGTTGAAATTCTTCTTACGTCTTCAAATTCGTCAACAACGCAATGGCATATTCATATTTCAGGAGAAATACCTCAAGGATGTACTGAGGAAATTCGGCATGCAAGATTGCAAAGGCGTCAAAATTCCTATGCCCACAAATGGCCATCTGTTCACTGATGAAAATGGCATTGACTTCGATCAAAAGGTATACCGCTCCATGATTGGTTCTTTATTGTACTTATGTGCATCTAGGCCAGATATTATGCTTAGTGTTTGCATGTGTGCCCGATTTCAAGCTACACCGAAGGAATCACACCATAAGGCCGTGAAGCATATTCTTCGATATCTAGCTCACACACCAACACTAGGATTATGGTACCCCAAGGGCTCGGCTTTTGATCTCGTTGGATATTCTGACTCTGACTATGCTGGTGATCGTGTGGATCGCAAGTCAACATCTGGTACATGTCATTTCCTCAGACGATCTTTGGTCTGTTGGTCCTCGAAGAAACAGAACTGCGTATCATTGTCTACTACTGAAGCTGAGTACATTGCTGCTGGTTCTTGCTGTGCTCAATTGCTGTGGATGAAGCAAACTCTCAAGGACTACAGCGTCAACGTGAAGAATGTGCCTCTCTTCTGTGACAATGAGAGTGCCATCAATATTGCTCACAACCCAGTTCAGCACTCAAAGACAAAGCACATTCAGATTCGTCATCATTTTCTTCGCGATCATGTGTTGAAGGGCGACATTTCTATTGAGCATGTGAAGACTGAAGAACAGCTAGCCGATATCTTCACAAAGCCCTTGGATGAGAAGAGATTTAGCAAGTTGCGGTGTGAGCTAAATATCTTAGAATCTTAGAATGTTCTTTGAAAAGGACACTCATCCTAACACTTATGCAAAATTGATGACTTAGATGTGCAACACATGAAGAAACGTTTTTCTTCAATCAATGAAGAATAACACTCTATATGTGAAGAAATTAATGAAGAATTTGATTCTCAGAACCCTATGACAATTGTAAGCGGTGTCTGAAATCATCATTCTTATACGGTGGGTCACGCCAGCACAGAAGTTGAAAATCTTCAATTTTAGTTTTTCCTCAGTTTTGAAATTCCTCAGCTGTTCATATTCTTCAACTTTGCAAAATCTTCACTGTTTCTGTCATTTCTCTTCATTGGCTATATATATATATATATGAGTTTATGTCCTCTACAACATTCACTTATGGCTAATTCTTCAAGTTGGTTTTTCTGCTAAGTGAATGTGATCGGACCCTTCACCCTCTATGCTAGACTCAACCCAATCTATTCACAAATTCTTCATGTGCGTTCTATTTGAAACTCATTCAAAATCTTCACTGCGTTCTTGTCAGCTGAAGAATTTGCGAACGGAACTTTTAACTTATCTTATCCAAATTTTCGGCTTTGCCGCTCAAACCGTTCCGCTTCCCATGATATACTTATCTATTCACCCATGATCTAACACGATCTCCACTTCTCAGTACGTGGGTGACACATGTCATGCGAATGAGAAGGGTCAGGGGCACGTTCGTCCAATTTCTTCGGGCGAACCATTTTTCACCGTGGCTATAAATACCCCCTCTCCCCTTCCTCACTTCTTTTAATCCGCTCGACCTCTCTCCAAGCTCGAGCTTCTCGAACCCTAGCACCACCGCTACATCATCGTCACCGGTGAGGAAGAGCTTCACTGCCTCAACCTCGTCGCCGCCGTACTCACGCTGGCCACGGAAATCTTCACTCCGCCGCCGCCGTAGCCGTGTTCCTCCGCCAAGTTAGGGCGTGGAAGATCTGCACAGACGAGCTTCACTTCTCCACATCCCAGTTCATCGTGTTCTTCGTTCAGGGTAATTAAAAGTTACTTTTACTGCCCACTTTGATTCAAATGTTTACTACAAAATCTTCAAAGGTGTTTTTCTTCAAATCCTCACACACTAAACACCTCACATGTCATCTGCTCTTGATTCATTTCTCTAAGCATCACTTTTCTTCAAGATTCCTCAATTGTGTGGATCTTCGATCTATACAACTCTGGAACCTAAGACAAAGAACGCTTAGTGAAGTTCTTCAAGACTCATCTGGTCAAATTCCTCAACCTTGTTCTTATGGAAAAACCTTCTGAGAACGCATATGACCTCTCCAAATTCCTCGCAACTATACTCTGTTCACAGGTACTCATGTCCGCTGCTGAATCACTAGGTTCTCATCAACTTAACTCATTTGCAGCGTTCCTTGAAGAAAAGTTGCATACTTCTTCAGAGAGTTCAATTGTTCAAATTCCTCAACTAAAGAAAATGGCTAATGAAAAGAGGCCACAGAAAGGAGGAAAGAGGCCTGAGGTCAATACTACCTTTGAAATCCCTGAGGACATTTATGCTGGGTACTGCACACCCCCTGAGGAAGATAAAAATCAGTGCAAGGTGCGCATTCAGAGGATAGAAAGGAGATGGGCAAAAGAGTGGAGGGAGTACAGGTATGTGACTCCAAAATACATGAAGAAATTCGCTGTTACTCCTCCATGCTCAAGACCTCCATTGGCACCTGGCCAAGAGGCAGATCCCACTAGCATCAAGCGCGGTGAGGATTTTCCTGAAGAATGGGCCAAGCGCCAGGCCAAGTTGGCCAAACAGGCAAAAGATGCAGTGAGGAAATTCAACGAAGATTCCACTGCTGCTGCTGCTGTGGCCTCTGTAAGGCCGAAGAAATCCATGGCAAAGAAGCCTACGCACAAGCCAAGTGCCTCTTCTTCAATGCCCTCGCAGCCAATTTCCTCAGCTAAGCCCTCACGGCCAATTCCTCAAGCCGCTCCTGCTCCTCCAAAGTCCTCAGCTGCTCCGACAAAATCTGCAACACATGTGCATCTTGCCACGTGCCAAAGGACTACAGGCATCTCCATTGCCTCAGGAGCTTCAGCTAGTTCCTCAGCTGCACCATATTCTTCAACAGGATCCTCTCTGCTGAAGACTAAGACCAGTGCAGGACGAGGCTCTCGCCCAAGTCCTCAGAAGAAGCAGGTCGCCTTCCAAGTACCGTCTGAAGATGATGAAGCTGATGATGAAGAACTTGCTAAGATCATCAGAGACAGGCAAGTCAGGGCCGCTAGAGCCAAGGTCACAGAAGTGCCACTGCTTTTGGATCCAAAGCTGATCCTCGACTATATTGATCTCTGGCACAAGGACCCAAACACTCCTATGCCTGATTTCAAGTTGACACCTGGCCAAAGTCACATGCTGACCCATTTCATCAGTGAAGAAAAATGGAAATATGAGAAGGCCAGGCAACTCAAGAAAGCACAGTACAGGAAGGAGAAGTTTCTGAAGAACAACGTTGTCTCTATGACAACTGATGAACTCGTAAAGCTCCAGTCTGAAATCAAAGTCCTCAGCGATGATTTCAATGCTTACTATGCTGATTGGAAAGGAGCCAAGGTCAGGTTCGTCAATCTGACGAAGACACTCACTTCAAGTGCCGCTGCCCCTGTGCATATTGAAGTCACTCCGGCTGAAGCATCTGCTCAGCAAACTAAAGAACATGCCAGCACCGCTGATGACAATCAGGCTGCTGAAGATAATGTGTGTTCCAGGGCTGATGACTGCATTCTAGCCGCTGATGAAATTCCCAGGGCACCCACTTGTGGTGCGCCTGAAGAAAATGAAGAGGTCAGGGCAACTGCATCAGTTGTGCCTGAAGAAACCGCACCAAATTCCTCTGCTCCACCTGTGCCTACTCCAACTCCAATCCTTCCATCTACATCAGATGTGAAGAAGACCAAGGCTGCAGAGCGTGCAGCAGTGAAGAAAAGGAAAGCATCAGCTTCTTCAGATTCTTCTGCTCCGGAGAAAATGAAGCCAATGACCAGCTCTTTTGCAAACCTGATTGATGCTGTTCCAATCTCAACCATGCCATCAAAGGACCTTGTTCCTTTTGATGAAGAATATGTGATCCCTAGCGGATCTGATGAAGAAACTCCTTCTGCTGCTACGTCAGAGCAGATGGATGAAGAAATTGAAGTGGATGAAATTCCTTCAACCCCAGTTGTTTCCTCGCCTGTGACTCAGTTTACTGCTAAAGATGCCGGCGTTGAAGAAATTGAAGATGAAGATGTGGACATTGGCTGTACCACACCTATGATGAATGATGACTTTTGGGAAAGTCAGCACCCCAATTCTCCACTCTTCACTCCACTGCAGCAAATTCCTCAGTCCCCAGTCACTACAGTTCAAATGGGATCTAATGAAGCTCATGAAGACATTCCAGTCGCTAGTGCTGAAGAAACTGAAAATGAAGAATTCAAGAACCAGGCTGCCACTGAAGAGGAACCAGAAATTCCTCAGCCTGAAGAACCTGAGATTGCGATTCCTGAGGTTGTGATGCAACTCACTGACACTCCTCTGCCCAAACCAAAGGATCCATTCTCCAGGAAGCAAAAATTCAAGACTGATGCCTTCTTTGGCGAGCATGTATTCTTCATTGATTACAACCCATGACTCTGCTCGCATAAGGAAGAGGCATTTCTGGACTGCCAGCCAGGCAAATTTCTATTCCTCAGTGCTGTTCGACAAAGACAAAGTCTTCGATCATGAGCACATTCCTCACGTGGACATGGAATCTCTGCCGTGCTTCGAGCCAGTCCTCAGTGTTCTTCACGACGCTGGATCACCGGAAATTTCTGCACTGACATCTGTGATTGGAATGAAGAACTTATTCTTCAATTCTATGCAACGCTGCACATCACCGGAAATTCTGAAGATGTGAATTCATGGGTGCTGGACTGGATGTCTGAAAACACTCACTACAAGGCACCAGCTACTGAATTGCTTCGTGCCTTACCTCTCAGTCCGCCCCTTGAAGGTGCTTGTTGCGTCTACCATGAACCTGAGCTAACCGATCACTACATGCAAGTGCTGTATGTGCCTCGGACTGTCTATCGCATTCTGACGAAGACATTGAGTCCAATCAAGGGCCACGACTCAAATGAAGAAGAAGTTGTTGGCATCATGAAGAATCTGCTTTTCAATATCATTCATGGCATTCCCATCAACTTCCATGATTTCTTCATGAGGACTCTGGCTAATGTCGCCATGTCACCATTTGAGTTGAAGCCTTATGCACCTTGGATTATGAGATTCATCAGGACAAGGTCTTCACTCAACTATAAAGCTGATACACTGAACCATTGCAGCTACTTGCCCCCAATTGAAGTCCTCAAACGGACATTTTCCTCAGCTGATGAGAAGGGCAAGGCTACTGCTGTAATTGATGAAGGCATTCATCCATTGGATGGACAATTTCGCAAGGCTGCATCCTACTCCACCAATGATGACTCTGCCACCCATGACTCTGCCGCCAACGCACCCAAGCAAAATCCTCAAGGCACAACACCCAGGGTGATGACTGACCGTGAGCTTCTCCTCAGTCTTCACCAGAAGGTTGATCGCAATCATAAATGGGTCAAGCGTCAGTTTGGTTCAATTCTTCACAACATGACTGCTACCCACAATGCAGTGAAGAAAAACCACTACTACCTTCATGAAATCCTCAATCGCACCTGGGCTGTTCTGTCTCAAGTTTATAGTGAAGAAGATTTGAAGACAATGGGTCTCAAGGACGATCTTGACTGGGCTGCACCTCCTCCGAAGAAGTACAAGAAGGTCAAGGTTCCTTCCTTGGTGGCCAGCTCCTATTCTTCATCACGTGACACTGATGAACATGAAGATTTGGACGACACTGCGGCAGGCCCTACTCCAACAACCGACCCCAACAACGCTGACGCTCCTTCATCACCTTGATATTCTTCAGGGGCGTTAGTCCTCATTTTCGACCCTTTTGGTCATTTGATGACAAAGGGGGAGAAATTTGAGTTAGTCTTCAAGCGGGTCTATCTTAAATGGGCATTTTTTTTAAGTTGCAACTCTCGTTCTTTTGAAGACTTTGCTGGATCGAGTTGTAAACTTAAACTATATGGTGACCTGATACTTTTGCAGTTTCTTCTGCATTCCTCGTTAATGTTATTGCACGCATGCTGAATTACATCAGTCACCATATTTCATCATGCATTTCAAATTCTTCATATATTATGTCAAATGCGTGTATGAATTACAAGATATAGGGGGAGATCTCCATGATTCAACTCTTCAAGTGTGCATTGCTTCAAAAGCAAATTCCTCACTATGCACATCTTCAGGGGGAGTTCTTCTATATCTTGCAATCAAATTCCTCAATATCAGTATTTACACTTCATATGTTTATCCCCGTTGAAAACTTAACCTATATTGTCATCAATCACCAAAACGGGGGAGATTGTAAGTGCATCTAGTTCCCCTTAGTGATTTTGGTGTATTGAAGACTTATAGGTTAAGGGGCTAATGCGTTTGTGAGTGTACACAAATCTATAAGTCTATGAGGACTTTGATAATTACAGAGAAAGTTGACCCCTAAAAATGAAGTTCTTTGACTGAAGACTTTGGATTTCTGAAGACTTTCTGAAGACTTTGAAAGTGAAGAAATTGGTGTGACCTTGAAGACTTGGTATTCATTCGAGGAACATGAAGCGTGAAGACTTTTGTTTTTGTAGTTTCATTTTCTCTTTCTTGAGTCATAGGAAACACCGTACTGTTAAAGGGGGTCGAGGAAATACTAAGGAAAAATTTCCATGTGATGCTCAACTCAAAATCCTACACCTACCAAACCCTTTGAGTGAAGCCATTGGAAATCTCATACAGTTCAGTCATATTCATCAGTGACAGAGACGAACTTCTTCTGGTCTCTAAGGAATTTGTTCTGACTGAGGAGTTAGGAATTCGCTAGTGCGGATTGCCTACACAGTGAAGAACATTATATCCCTGAGGAATTTGAGCCTCAAATTTCCGACCGTTGCTGTGCTACGAGCCAGCTGTCCCAAAATATCTTATCCACCTAACGGTCATATCATTGAAGGGCATTTATGTCTTATCATGTCGGGCTGCTCCCTAGGCTATAAATAGCCACCCCCTACAACCACAAGCTGGTTGGCTGCTCTGAGAGAAACTGACACTTGTCATTTGAGAGCATCCCATCCTCCAAGGACTTTGAGCGAAAATCATCAAGTGAGGAAAAACCCCAAACCCAAACACCTACAAACCCAAAGTGATTGAGCATCACTGAAGAGATTGATCCTGCGTGGATTCGACGCTTGTTACCTTTGAAGACTGTGCTTCTTCCAGACGGTTAGGCATCATGGTCTAGAGCATCCAAGAGGAAATTGTGGATCGCCGAGTGACCGAGTTTGTGAAGGTTCGGAAGTAACCTGAAGACTTACCACGAGTGATTGGACGAGGTCTGTGTGACCTTAGTTCAAGGAGAATACGGTGAGGACTGTGTGTCCGGGACTGGGTGTCCTCAGGTTTAAATACCTAGCTGCTCCAACCAGACGTACAACTAAGACAGCAGTTGGAACTAGTCTACCAAATCATTATCTTCACCAAGCCAACTGGTTCTATTTCCTCAACTCTTTCATTTCCTCATTCATGTGTTGTGCAATTGTTCATATCTGTGTTTGAAGACTTTGACTGAAGACTTTCTTAATTTCCTCAGTTCAATTTCCTCAGTCTGTTTGTCTTCATCCTGTGTTATCCTGTGTTTATGCTTTCTGTACTCCGTGCTTGTTTTCATTTCATCATGATGACTATGCTTGTGTTCTGCTATGCATACTTTTGAGTACTTATTCCACTGCAAGTAGTTCTTCGCTAAGGAATTTCCTCACCCACAATTTCCTCAGTGAAGAATTTATAAAAATCACCTATTCACCACCCCTCTAGTCGATATACCGCACTTTCACTAAGTTACTACTGCTATCATTACTGTTGCACTTGCTACAAAACTACTGGTATCACTGTTACTGCTACTATTGCTACCGTCACTATTATCAAAACTATCATACTACTTTGCTACTGATCACTTTGATGCAGCTAATTAATCTCCAGTTGTGGTTGAATTGACAACTCAACTTCTAATACTTACAAATATTATTTGGCTCCCCTTGTGTCGATTCTATAAATTTGGGTTGAATACTCTACCCTCGAAATTTTGCGATCCCCTATACTTGTGGGTTATCACAGGTGCAACGCACTCCAAAGAGGCACGCTTCCCGGATTCCTTGGAAGCATCCTTGCTGTCCTTCTTCTTTCCTTTGTTCTCCTTGGCGGGAACTACTGCTGCCGCTACCTCTGCCACGACAACATCCCAGTACATCTTGTCCACGCAAATGATTGCATCCTTCTCGTCTGATGGGATGGCAATGACTCCCATTAGCCCAGGCATCTTCAAGGTGCTGTAGGCATAGTGGGATGCTGCCATGAATTTAGCCAGGGCTGGGCGTCCAAGAATACCATTGTACGGCAGGGGGAGGTTGACCACATCAAACACAATCTTCTTAGTTCGGTAGTTCAGCTCTCCCCCAAACGTCACCGGCAACGTGATCTTTCCCTTCAGTTGAATCCTGCCGGGATTAACTCCTTGAAGCGTGTCGATGGTCTTCAATTCATCTTTTGCTATCTGAAGTTTGCTGATGACTGCCGGGGAAATCAGATTCAACCCAGCCCCGTCGTCCACCAACATCTTTGTGACCTTGAGGTTGCGAATTGTTGGAGAGACCAACAATGGCAAACACCCCTACCGCTGTGGTGCGGTTAGGATGATCCTCTTCGTCAAAGATGATGGGCGTGCGTGACCATTTGAGCGGCTTTCGGGCCTCTGGCGCTTGTTCCACAGCATTGACTTCTCGTGTCCACCGTTTGAGCTGGCGGTGAGAGGTGTGCAAAGATTCACCCTTGTCAATGCACACAGCGTCAGTGGCCTTCTGAAACTCCTCCTCACTGGTTTCCTCTACATCCCCTCCATCGCTCTCATCATCATAGGTCTCCTTCTCTCGACCTCCGGCGGGTTTTCCTTGGTTCTGGAAGGGTATGCCGGGGCGATTTACTTCACCACCTCGGCCCTTACCGCCAGCGACATTCTTTCCATTTCCCTTGTCGTGCTTCTTATACTCTGCTCCTTGTCTCTTAACAAGCTGCTCAACCTGATAACACTCTTGAAGGTCATGGCCTTTGGTCCGATAAATCTTGCAGTACGTCCCATCACCTTTCCCAGCCTTCTCGGCAGCCGTGGCCTCCCGGTAGTTGATACGTCTCCGTCGTATCTATAATTTTTGATTGTTCCATGCCAATATTCTACAACTTTCATATACTTTTTGGCAACTTTTTATACTATTTTTGGGACTAACATATTGATCCAGTGCCCAATGCCAATTCCTGTTTGTTGCATGTTTTATGTTTCGCAGAAACCCCGTATCAAACGGAATAAAAATGGACGGAGAATGTTTCTGGAATATTTGGAAAATATGGGAAGAAGAATCTACGCGAGACGGTGCCCGAGGGGGGCACGAGGCAGGGGGCGTGCCTGCCCCCTCGTGCCCCCCCCGTAAGGCGGTTGGAGCCCTTCTTTCGCCGTAAGAAAGCTAATTTCCGGATAGAGATCGTGTCCAAAATTCAGCCCAATCGGAGTTATGGATCACCGGGAATATAAGAAACGGTGAAAGGCCAGATCAGAGAGCGCAGAAATAGAGAGAGCCAGAAAGACAGATCCAATCTTGGAGGGGCTCTCGCCCCCTCCCATGCCATGGAGGCCAAGGACCAGAGGGGAAACCCTTCTCCCATCTAGGAAGGAGGTCAAGGAATAAGAAGAAGAAGGGGCCCCCTCTCCCCCTCTCTTCCGGTGGCGCCGGAACGTTGTCGTGGCCACCATCATCATCACCGCGATCTTCACCAACACCTCCGCCATCTTCACCAACATCTCCATCACCTTCCCCCCTCTATCTACAGCGGTCCACTCTCCCGCAACCCGCTGTACCCTCTACTTGAACATGGTGCTTTATGCTTCATATTATTATCCAATGATGTGTTGCCATCGTATGATGTCTGAGTAGATTTTCGTTGTCCTATCGGTGGTTGATGAATTGCTATGATTGGTTTAATTTGCTTGTGGTTATGTTGCTGTCCTTTTGTGCCCATCATATGAGCGCGCGCGTGGATCACACCATAGGGTTAGTTGTATGTTGATAGGACTATGTATTGGAGGGCAAGAGTGACAGAAGCTTCAACCTAGCATAGAAATTGATGCATACGGGATTGAAGGGGGACCAATATATCGTAATGCTATGGTTGGGTTTTACCTTAATGAATGTTAGTAGTTGCGGATGCTTGCTAATAGTTCCAATCATAAGTGCATAGAATTCCAAGTCAGGGATGACATGCTAGCTGTGGCCTCTCCCACATAATACTTGCTATTGGTCTAGTAAAGTAGTCAATTGCTTAGGGACAATTTCGCAACTCCTACCACCACTTTTCCACACTCGCTATATTTACTTTATTGCTTCTTTACTTTAAACAGCCCCTACGTTTTATTTACACACTCTTTATTATTTTGCAAACCTATCCAAAAACACCTACAAAGTACTTCTAGTTTCATACTTGTTCTAGGTAAAGCGAACGTTAAGCGTGCATAGAGTTGTATCGATGGTCGATAGAACTTGAGGGAATATTTGTTCTACCTTTAGCTCCTCATTGGGTTTGACACTCTTACTTACCGAAAGAGGCTACAATTGATCCCCTATACTTGTGGGTTATCAAGACATTTTTCTGGCGCCGTTGTCGGAGAGCAATAGCGTGGGGTGAATATTCTCGTGTGTGCTTGTTTGCTTTATCACTAAGTAATTTTTATTTGCAATTCTTAGTTGTTCTTTATCTTTAGTTATGGATATGGAACATGAAATACCAAAAAAATTAGGTGTACTTGCTACTCATGGAGATGGGGAACCTCCTAAAACCCTCGATGCTCATTATGTGACAGATATTATGTACTAGTTTTATAATCCTGAGAAAACCCCATTCAATCTGGTAATGGGAGACACGTTGGATCAACGTGAATACTTTAGGGATTATCGCTTGACTCAAAAAGGGAAACTATTATGGGATCAAATTTATATGTTGAAGTGGTATGCTCGGCAAGTATGCTTGAGTTATGATTATACTTGTTGCTAGGATGAAGGCTCCACACCTTCCCTTTTTATGCAAATTTAATGATAATAAAACCTGGGCTTCTTATGCTAATGGTATATATGATTACTATGATGTGGAACAAATAGAAGAATTTGTTGCTTTTATGGGTGCTTATGAAATTGAATCTGTATTTAAAGAGTGTGAAAATCCTGTTGATTCTCTTGAAATATCCCTTTTTGACAATGCTTGCTATGCCTGTGGCCAAGATGCCAATATGAATTATGATTATGGAGATGAACTTGCTATAGTTCCTGATGTTAAACATGAAATTGTTGCTATTGCACCCACACATGACAGTCCTATTATCTTTTTGAATTCTCCAAACTACACTATATCGGAGAAGTTTGTGCTTATTAAGGATTATATTGATGGGTTGCCTTTTACTACTACACATGATGATTTTGATGAGTATAATATGCATGTGCTTGCCGCTCCTACTTGCAATTGTTATGGGAGAGGAACTATATCCCCACCTCTCTATGTTTCCAACATGATAAAATTGCAAGAAACTATTTATACTATGCATTGGCCTTTACTTTGTGTGCATGAATTGTTCTTTTATGACTTGCCGATGCATAGGAAGAGAGTTAGACTTCGTCATTATATGATATATGTTACTTTGTGCTCACTACTAAATGTCAAATCATTGCTAATTAAAATTGGCTTTGATATACCTTGGGATCCGGGTGGATTCACTACTTGAGCACTATATGCCTAGCTTAATGGCTTTAAAGAAAGCGCTGCCAGGGAGACAACCCGGAAGTTTTAGAGAGTCATTTATTTCTGTTGAGTGCTTTTATAAAGTTTAAAAACAAAAAAATAAAGAGGGGAACCCGAAACTTTTCAAAAAGGAAAGTGAAAGTGAGAAAGACAAACATTGTTGAAGTGGGAGAGCTCCTTGAACTTTGTTCATGCTCACGGAAACTTTGTGAATCTTAATTACAGAAACTTTTCAATAAAAATAATTCTCCCCTTGTACAATTCCATTGTATTATAAAAATAATGTGCCAAGATTTGCCTTTAGGATGTTTACAATGCTTGTCGGTTTGTACGGTGCAGGATAGAAACTTTGGCTGTAGTGCGCGATTTGTATTTTTTTACTGGAACGTCAAACGGTTCTGATTCTTTTTGCACTGTATTTGTATACAAACTTTTTATTTTTCCTAATTTTGTAAGAATTTTTGAAGTACCAGAAGTATGGTTAATGTTAATATTGTTACAGACTGTTCTGTTTTAGACAGATTCTGTGTTTGATGCATAGTTTGCTTGTTTTGATGAAACTATCAATTTCTATCAGTGGATTAAGCCATGGAAAAGTTATATTACAGTAGCTACAATGAAAAAACAAAATATGAATTGGGTTGCAACAGTACTTAGAGTAGTGATTTGCTTTATTATACTAACGGATCTTACCGAGTTTTCTGTTGAAGTTTTGTGTGGATGAAGTGTTCGATGATCGAGAGGGTCTCGATGTGAGGAGAAGGAGAAGAGGCAAGATCTCAAGCTCGGGGATGCCCAAGGCACCCCAAGTAAATATTCAAGGATACTCAAGCGTCTAAGCTTGGGGATGCCCCGGAAGGCATCCCATCTTTCTTCAACAAATATCGGTATGTTTTCGGATTCGTTTCGTTCATGCGATATGTGCAAATCTTGGAGCGTCTTTAGCAGTTAGTTTTCTCTTTTGTTTTATGAACCATGATGGTATGAGATATTCCTTGGTTGATTTATAGACTGCTCTTTGCACTTCACTTATATCTTTTGAGTATGGCTTTATAGATTGCTTCATGTGCTTCACTTATATCATTTGAAGTTTGGATTGCCTGTTTCTCTTCACATAGAAAACCACCATTTGTAGAATGCTCTTTTGCTTCACTTATATTTGTTAGAGCGTGGGCATATCTTTTGTATAAAGGATTAAACTCTCTTGCTTCACTTATATCTATTTAGAGAGATGACAGGAATTGGTCATTCACATGGTTAGTCATAAAATCCTACATAAAACTTGTAGATCACTGAATATGATATGTTTGATTCCTTGCAATAGTTTTGCGATATAAAGATGGTGACATTAGAGTCATGCTAGTGGGTAGCTGTGGATTGTAGAAATACTTGTGTTGAAGTTTGTGATTCCGGTAGCATGCACGTATGGTGAACCGTTATGTAACAAAGTTGGAGCATGAGGTATTTATTGATTGTCTTCCTTATGAGTGGCGGTCGGGGACGAGCGATGGTCTTTTCCTACAAATATATCCCCCTAGGGGCATGTGTAGTAGTACTTTGCTTCGAGGGCTAATAAACTTTTGCAATAAGTATATGAGTTCTGTTGAGGATATAACCATTAGAGTCACCCGCCCAGGAGGGGCCGGGTACTCATAATGATCATCACGTGAAGCCCAGTACCAAGCTTGAGGACGGCGGGTCAGTAATGGGCTTAAGACCCGGAGATGGCTTAAGGCCCGTAGTGATAAACTTTCGTTATGGTTAAACTTGTAGTGTAAGGCAAGAATAGTTAAGAGTCCGAGCCGGACACTGTTATAAGCCGGCCGGGACTCTGAGAGCCGCTGGGCGTCAACCTCTCTATATAAAGGGATGACCCGGCGGCGGTTCAGGGACAAGTAAGATTGAATCGATAACCAGGCAGGGCGGTTTAGCTCCTGGACGTCGAAACCCTAATCAATACAACCTCAACTGGACGTAGGCTTTTACCTTCACCGTAAGGGGCCGAACCAGTATAATCCTCGTGTCCTTTGTCCCGTTTAACCCCTTTAAGCTTCCTAGCTGCGATGGCTCCACGACTAAGTCCTTGCATGAGGGCATCTGCCATGACAATTCCACGACAGTTGGTGCCCACCGTGGGGCCAGCGCACGGTGGATTTGAGTTCTTGAAGGGCAGCTTCGAAGGGCTCAAGGGATACGCTGTGGGCCAGATGACCAAGAGTCGTCGCGGCAAGCTCTACATCGACGATGCAAACTGGGTCCCCGACGCCGGCTAAATCGAGTACGGGTACCGGGTCCCCTTCAGCGGAATCCATGTCTTTATTGGCATGATTGGTGAGCCGGGCCTTCAGCCGGACCTCGGCGCCGATCTCATCGAGACGGCTCAGCGTGCACGACCCGCCCGAACTCTGCCTGCCTTGAAGCATGCTTTCGTGGGATGCGTCCATGGAGGACTCTCTGAAAGAACTGGATCTGGCGAGGAGACGGCCGCTCGCTCTGACGGCGAGTCATCCACAGAGGAGACCGACTCGTTATACCAACTTCAAGATGGCAGGCTGAGGGGTTGTTCCGATGGCGACAGTATTCCGGACCCCTTCGAGCCGCCGAGCCGGGTTGGAATCTTCATGGCTGGCGCACAACCTGTTCAAAACCCTGCCGCCGGGGCAGGAAGCCCTGTTCCCTCGCTGGCTCAGGTGCTGATGGATCTCACAGACAAGATGACGGCCCTGTTAACCGCTACGGTCACCCCAGCGGATCAAGTTCAGGATGACGCGGAGGTGGCACAGTTAAAGTTGGATCTAGCAAAAGCCAAGGAGGATCTGGCGGTGGAAGGGATCAGGATGGCTGCAGAGAGGGCAGCTCTCGACGCCCAGACGCAGCTGATTCAGGCACAGTCTTTCCGGCTCACGATGGATCAGAACGCGTCCAATGAGGTCATGAGAAGGAGGCATCAAAAGGCCCAATCTCGACTGCCTCCGGTTTGCGATCGTCGAAACCTCTTCAACACGCCTAGTGCAGAGCCCAGTAACCTGCCAGAGATCACGACGCCCGGGGCTGGAACGTCAATTCAGCCCCAAGTGATGGGGCCTCCCCGGATGAACGCTGCCCAGCCTCAGTATGTGCCAATACCACCGGGTCATTATGCCAACCCGTTGGAAAACATGGTCGCCGCGGCGGCGCGACTGGCGGCTCTCCCAATCAATGGCGATTCTCCAACGGCGGTTGAAACCCGCCGGGTCAGAGAACTCCTTCAGACGGCTCTGGCGCAGCAGGAGGCATATTCTTATAGCCGGGATAGGATTCATTCAACCCCTCGTCCAGGCCGGAGCCCGAGTTATAGCAGACACATGGTCTCAGCGACCGGCTCAAGCAATGTCCGACGCCATGACTTGCCTCCTGGCCACAGCCCGACTCATAACGGAGCCTTTCACGCGGTAGACCAAGACAGAGCACGGCAAGAGGCGGAGCAGGCGCCTCAGTTGACGGCTTACCAGCCACCCCCGGCTTATCCGACGGCTTCTATTGATGTGGGTATACCTACGAGGACTGGAGGTGTCCCTTGTCTGGTGCCGGCTCTCCGCAATGAACGTCTGCCCAAGGATTTCAAAGGGCCTAGGAAGGTGCCTAATTACACGGCTGATTTACAACCCGGAGCATGGATCGAGAGTTACGAGATGGCCATGGAGTTGCTGGAGGTCAGTGAAGCAGCAATGGCCAAGTACTTCACCATGATGTTAGATGGAACTTCCCGCACTTGGTTGAAGGGACTGCCACCGAACTCTATCGGGTCTTGGGCTGAGCTAAAAGCCCGGTTCATCCAAAACTTCAAAGATACATGTAGGCAATCTATGTCAATTGTGGATTTGACTAATTGCAAGCAGCAGGAGGGTGAGTCTACGACCCATTGGGTTCGCCGGGTCAAAGAGATAATACATTCATCTGATAAGATGGATGCCGGCTCTGCAGTCTTAATGTTAGAGCAGAATTGTCGTTTTGCGCCCCTGAAGATGAAGCTCGGGCGGCTCAAGCGCGATTGCAATGATATGGGTACGCTGATGGCGGCTCTGGTCAAGTACGCCGACTCTGATAGTACCAAGGATCCCGCGTCGGATGATGAAAGGACATGGAAGGGAAAACGGAATGGCAATGGCAAGGGCCCCCAGCATAACCCAGCGAACCAAGGAGGTAACAAGCGTAAGGCTGATGGCAGTATGGAATTTGTGGCCAACACCAATTCACAGGGTAACAACCACCGGCGCAAGGGGAGACCACCTCCCCGAGCCGGCGGGTCAGGCCCGACGCTTGAACAATTGTTAAATGAGCCCTGCCCGAGGCATGGCTCTAGAGAAAAGCCGGCCACTCATCTATGGAAGGACTGCGCAATCATGAAGGCCTTCAAGAATTCCAATCCTTTCAATGGCAATAATGGCCCGGGCGGCGGCTTTCATGGCCCGGGCGGCGGCTCAAATTCCAATTCTCAGAATGTTCAAGGGGGCTTTAATCAGCAGTCCGGCCAGGGTCATCAGCAGCAGCAGGGGGGATACCAGACCAATCCAAAGCAGCTCAATGGTGGACAGTATCATGTGTTTACCACCAGTCTGTGCAAGCGAGATCAGAAGCTTCATAAAAGGGTTGTGAATGCTGTTGAGCCGGCGGTTCCACGCTATTTAAGATGGTCTGAGCAGCCTATTGTGTGGAGTAGGGAAGATCACCCTCCCCGGGTTGATAATCCGGGTCACCTGGCCCTGGTGGTGGCTCCTCAGGTGGGGGGATATAAATTCACTAAAGTGCACATGGACGGAGGCATCAGCATCAACATCCTCTATTATGAGACCTTCCGTCGTATGGGGTTGATTGATAAGAACCTCAGCCAGTCCAATACTGTTTTCCATGGTGTGGTGCCTGGTAAGTCGGCATATCCAGTTGGTAAGATCGAGCTGGAAGTGGCTTTTGGAGATGAGTACAACTACAGGGCGGAAAAATTAACCTTTGAGGTGGTTAAGATAAGAAATCCGTATCATGCTTTATTTGGGCGGCCGGCTTACGCCAAGTTCATGGCACGGCCGTGTTACATGTATTTGCAGCTCAAGATGCCGGGTCACAATGGGACCATTACGGTTCATGGCAGCCGAAAGATAGCCTTGGAGTGTGAGGAAGGTGACGCGGCTTATGCAGAATCTGTTTGTGCAACAGAGGAGTTAAGTTTACAAGGACAATGTTGACCCGGCAGATATGACGTCTTTGAAAAAGCCAACCACGGAGCATGAGCCGGTAATGAAATTTAAGTCCGCTGATGAGACTAAACTTGTTGACTTTGTTCCAGGCGACTCATCTCAGCAGTTCAGCATCAGTGCCAATTTGGATCTGAAATAGGAAGGCGCGCTCATCGAGTTCATCCGTGAGAACAAGGACATCTTTGCATGGAAACCTTCTAACATGCCGGGTGTACCTAGAGAACTCGCTAAGCACACTCTCAATATTGATCCGAAGTTTAAGCCGGTCAGGCAATTCCTCCGGCGGTTTAATGAGGAGAGGCGGAAAGCCATTGGTGAGGAGGTAGCCCGGCTCTTGGCGGCCGGGTTTATTGTTGAAGTTTTTCATCCAGAATGGTTAGCTAACCCGGTACTCGTGCTCAAGAAGAACGGCACCTGGCGGATGTGTGTGGACTACAAGGACTTAAACAAGGCTTGTCCGGCTGATCCTTTTGCTCTCCCCCGTATTGATCAAATCATTGATGCTACGGCGGGTTGTGAGCGCTTAAGTTTTTTGGATGCTTATTCTGGATACCATCAGATTAAAATAGCAGTTAAGGACCAGGAGAAGACGGCGTTCATCACTCCCTTTGGAGCCTTCTGTTATGTGTCTATGCCTTTTGGACTCAAGAGTGCACATGCGACTTATCAGCGTTGTGTGCAGAATTGTCTTCATAACCAGATTGGGCACAACGTTCATGCCTATGTGGATGATATCGTGGTTAAATCCAGGGAGAAGGAGACCTTGGTAGATGATCTTAGAGAAACCTTTGATAATCTCCGGGTTTACAAGATGATGCTTAACCCAGCCAAGTGTGTTTTTGGTGTTCCTGCAGGCAAGCTCTTGGGCTTTCTGGTTTCTCACAGAGGCATTGAAGCTAACCCGAAAAAGATCAAGGCAATCACCTCTCTGGCTAGGCCGGCGTGCATAAACGACGTCCAGCGTCTGGCGGGTCGCATTGCTGCTTTGAGCCGGTTTATAAGCCGCTTGGGTGAAAAGGCCATGCCATTGTACCAGATGATGAAGAAAACAGATGACTTTATTTGGAATGATGCTGCTGATGCTCCTTTTGAGGATTTGAAAAGACAGCTGGCTGAGCCCCCAGTCCTTGCTGCTCCTGTTGACAAGGAGCCTTTATTGCTGTATGTAGCCGCTAACACACGAGCCGTCAGTGTGGCTGTGGTGGTGGAGCGTAAGGAGATGGGTAAGGAGTATCCGGTTCAGCGGCCGGTTTACTATGTCAGCGAAGTACTCATTGAGTCCAAACAACGGTATCCACATTGGCAGAAGCTTGTTTACGGGGTATTCATGGCAAGCCGGAAGCTTAAGCATTATTTCCAGGGTCACCCTATCACTGTGGTTAGTTCTGCTCCCCTAGGAGATATCATCCAAAACAGAGAAGCCACAGGAAGAGTTGCTAAGTGGGCTATAGAACTTGGGCCTCATGGTCTGAAGTATGTACCACGCACTGCTATCAAGTCTCGAGCATTGGTGGATTTCATCAACGATTGGACAGAGCTGCAGGTGCCTGCAGAGAAACCGGATAATACATACTGGACTATTCACTTCGACGGGTCTAGGCAACTGGAAGGCTCGGGGGCTGGAGTTGTATTAACTTCCCCTCGAGGTGACAAGTTTTGCTATGTGCTACGGTTGATGTTTCCCTGTACTAACAATGCAGCTGAGTACGAGGCCTTGCTCCATGGTCTTCGGATGGCTAAGGAGATGAGCTTGAGCCGGGTAAGGTGCTTTGGCGACTCAGATTTAGTGGCCCAACAAGTGTCAGGCAAGTGGGATTCCAAGGACCCTCTCATGGCGGCTTATCACCGTGAAGTTGATGCCATTGCTGGACATTTTCAGGGTTACCAAGTAGAGCACATCGATCGCAGGAAGAACGAGGCGGCTGATGCATTAAGCCGGCTGGGCTCTCAGTGAAAGCCGGTGCCGCCTAATACTTTCTTGGACATTTTGCATAACCCTTCTGTCAAGTTGCCTACAGAGGAAGACTTGGCTATTCCTGACCCGGAGGCACAGTTGGTGGCGGGTCTCCACATTACCCCAGACTGGACAGTACCTTACTTGGCTTACATGACCTGGGGAGAATTGCCTGAGGATGAAACTTTGGCCAGACAAATAACCCGGCGGTCTAAGTCAATGATAATTATCAATGGCGAACTGCATCGTCGCAGTGTCACTGGAACTTTCAGCGTTGTGTTTCCCCTGAGGAAGGTCAAGAAATTTTACGTGAGATTCACGAGGGGGATTGTGGCCATCATGCCGGCTCAAAATCCCTTGTGGCCAAGGCTTTTCATCATGGTTTTTATTGGCTGACGGCTCATGCTGATGCGGAGGACTTGGTCAGTAAATGTGACGGTTGTCAGAGGTTCTTGCGACGGGCTCATGTGCTGGCTCAGGAGCTGAGGATGATTCCAATTACTTGGCCATTTGTGGTCTGGGGGCTTGATATGGTTGGGCCTTTTAAAAGATCCAAGGATAAGAAGACTCACCTCTTAGTGGCGATCGACAAGTTCACAAAGTGGGTTGAAGCAGAGCCAGTTAGTAAGTGTGATGCAGCCACAACGGTTCAGTTCATGAAAAGGGTCATATTTCGCTTTGGTTTTCCACACAGCATTATAACTGACAATGGTACCAATCTGTCTAAAGGCGCCATTTAGGAGTTTTGTCAACGAGAGCATATTCGACTTGATGTTTCATCAGTGGCTCACCCTCAATCCAATGGTCAAGCTGAGAGAGCTAATCAGGAGATTTTGAAGGGCATCAAGCCCCGGCTTTTGGTCCCTTTGCAACGGACGCCGGGATGTTGGGTGGAGGAGTTACCCTCCGTGTTATGGAGCATCAATACTACTCCTAACAGGTCTACGGGTTACACGCCTTTCTTCATGGTTTATGGAGCGGAAGCAGTCCTCCCTAGCGACATCTGTCATGACTCGCCTCGAGTGGCGGCTTATGTTGAGGCGGATAATGAGCGGGCGCGCCAAGAAGCTCTTGACTTGTTGGACGAACAGCGTGATGTGGCAGCAGCTCGCTCGGCGATTTACCAACAAGACCTGCGCCGCTATCACAACCGCCGGGTTAAGTCCAGGGTCTTCCAAGAAGGTGATCTGGTGCTCCGGCTCATCCAAGATCAAACAGATGCACACAAGTTATCCCCGCCTTGGGAAGGGCCCTTTGTGGTCAGCAAGAACTTGTACAACGGGTCATACTACCTTATCGATGTTCGGGAGCACAAAGATTCACGTAAGTCGGAGGAAGAGACCCGTCGGCCGTGGAACATAGCTCAGTTTCGGCCTTATTACACTTGAGCCACTGGCTCTCATAATGTACATATTTCTATAGCCATGTATATATTATGATAAATAATAAAGTAGGACCTCTGTCCTTTTCTCCTCCAAAGGTAAATGTGTTATTTCCATTACAACATTACATGATCACTTGGAGGTGGATCCGGCTTACGATTGTATTCGAATCTAGCCGGCTTCCTGTTCAAACATAGGTCGTATTCGAACCAAAGAGAACATAGCTGTCGATACCCACTTGATTGGCATATTGCCGAGCTCATTGGGGAGTTTTTCTTGATCATATTTGAATCATGGCTCAACCCCCTTTGGGAACCAACGTGGATCGTATTCGAATCAGAGTCGTTAAACAACTCTTAAGGTCATTTGGGGGCTTCCTGTTCAAACATAGGTCGTATTCGAACCAAAGAGAACATAGCTGTCGGTACCCTCTTGATCGGCAACGCCAAAGCCACTGGGGGCTATATGATCGCATTCGAATCTTAGCTTACCCCTTTGGGACGGTTCTCTGGTCGTATTCGAATCAGAAGCCCCTAAGTTTTTAATCTTTGGTTTGCAACAAGTTCTTTGGATCAAATTAAAAGTGGGCACGGGCGGTTCTTACTCTGCTGGCTCAACCTTGATTAATAATCATTAATAGCACACAATAGGAATTACAGGTGCTGGTGAACCGGAGTTGCGTTCTCAACCTCATTATTTGGGTTACATAAGCCGGAGGTGTACTTGCAAGGCTTGCAGGTATGCTATTGTGGTTATCCCGATGATATGATTGAGAGCCGGTCTTTTATGACCTTGGTTTATATTCTGGGTTATATGCAAGATATATGACTCTCCATGCGGTAAGCCGCCTAGAGACTTGTGATTTGTTTTCTTATACAGAACAATTAAAGACAGTTCTTCAAGCTTAAGGAAGGTAAATGATCAAATATAACCCGGAGGAGTATAAAGAGCAGCTTCAACGGAGTTAAGCACTCCACACGTGCACGATGGCACGACAAAATTAAGTGTTTGTCCTACTCTATTACAGGACTCCCCGAGTCCAAAAGGTGAGGCATTGTTTTTAAAGTGTAACCATGAGCCGCTTAAGAAATCAAGGTGCTTGTTGGGTTGAAGCTCCCGGCTCATCCCTCTCCGCTCCTCCGGCTGTTTCCATGACCTGGAAGGTTGATGATTTCCAGTCAATGCCGCTCAAAGCTTCAAACTGAGCCTCATCATCAATTAACCCGGCCGGGTCAACTTCTGGGGCGAAGGTATGCTTATGAGTCGGAGGGACCAGGCTGACTGCTTCATAGCGTGGAGTTGGGATCCTCTGATTCTCCGCGTCATAGCCCGGCTGATACTTGGTAAGGTCGGTGTCATTCCCAATCAAGGTGGCCAGCGGGTGCACGCTCTTCACGCAGGCGGCGAAGTCTTTCTGGTCAAAGGGGGTGCCGTCTTCCTTCAGGCTGGGGTATCCAAGAGCGATGTCGGCCGGGTCTAGCTCCGGTAGAAACGCCTTGGCCCGGCTCAGAGCAGCGATAGCTCCGGCTCTTGCAGAAGCCCGTCTCAGCTCTTGGAAGCGCTGAGGAAGTACGGCAAGCCGCCTGAGTATGTCTGCCAGGTGAGTGGGAACTTCATTGGACAGAGCCACAACGGCTAAAGCACGTTGTGACCCGGTGTAAAGTTGCTCCACCAAAGTGTAAACCGCCTTCAGCTTGGTCAACACGTTCTGGTTGAGGTTGGAACTCCTGGGACCTGCATTACAAAGTCAGGTGAGCTGACGACAATGGTGGGACTTATCAGACGTAAATGATGTCAACTTGTTAAAAGTTTACAGAGTAACTTACCAAAGATTGCGGCGACCATCTGCGATACATGGCGTTTTAAGCCGTAGAGTTCGGCGGTTCTTTCAGTAAGAGCAGCCTCCGCTTGTTCAGCCCGGCTGAGCAGGGCAGTCTTCTCATCGGCCCAGGCTTTTCTTTCTGTTTCAAATTTTTTCTTCAGTTTTTCTTGTGCAGAGACACTGAACTCAAACTTGGCATTGGCCTTCTGGGTCTCCTTTTCTTGAGTCTTCAGGCGGGTCTTTAGATCAGAGATTTCCGACTCAAGTTTTTTGCAGGCAGCCTGTACAAGTTCCGGGTTACAGTTTGAGTGATTATCATGCAATATTAAAGTCCCAAGCACTTTGCAAGCAAAGACACTTGGCACTTGGGGGCTAATGTAGGCTGAGAAGCTTTATTTACAGTGCGGTTCATGAAAATAAGTTTCAAGCACTCTGCAGGCAAAGGTGCTTGGCACTTGGGGGCTAATGGGCAAAGTTGCTCCATTACTTGATTAAAACATAAGGTAAAAGACCGGTTCACCTAGGCTGTTTAACCCGGCCCTTGAGTGTTAACATGTAAGCCGGTATTAAGTCTACAACATATTCTTTCATAAGTAATAGACTTGGGGGCTAATATGGTAAGGATGACTATGGAGTAAACAAGGGAATTATACCTCAGATTTTTGCTGTATCTGCTTCACCATGTCAATTTCCAGGTCCCGGCTATTGTGCACTTGACCAATATAACCAGCAACAATGTCTCCAATGCTCAAGTTAGCATAGTCTGTGATATCCAGTCTGGCCCTGCAGCACTCTAGCAGTTCTTCTTTAGCAGAGCATCTAACCAGCACAGTGGGTCTTCCCGGCTCAACATATTCGGTCCGGGTAATCACCACATCCGGGTCGTCGGCCGGTTGAGCTGGGCTGGGAATCTCCGGGTTGTCAGAAACCCCCATGGCTTGTTCTTCAGTTCGAGCGGTGGTTTCTGGAGCTGGTGCAGACGGCGGCTCAGAGGCAGAGGCGTTGGGTTCAGTCAAGACCGGCTCTTCGACCGGGTTACTTTTCTTTGCCCTCTTGCTGAGCTTTGCTTGGGCATTGAAAGTCAAAAGGTTAGTGCAAAAACATGAGTAAGATAAGCACAACATAAGCTGATCATCATTACCCGGGTGCGGTCTTGAAAGCCGGCAAGTTAGATTGCATGGAGTCCCCGGAGGAAGGTGAAGTTTCCTGATAGTTTGAATCAGAAGAATTGAGCGGTTGACGAGTGACGCCCGCCAAAGGATGAAAAGGATATAATTTGGAGATAACCTCGGTCCGGTGCTTCCTTGATCCTTCAGGTAAGCCGGAGGAGAGGTCTGCATCCTTGTTGGTCCGGGTGTGCCTCCGGCTCTCCTGAATCTGTCGCTTCTAAAGAAATTGAGGATCTTGATAAGCTAAAGGATGTGAAAATCTTACTTTCCGGGTTAATCTTCGGACTTTCAGCCTTGGCAAGGGCTCCGAGTCGGAGGAAAGTATAGTTACCTCTTCAGTCACCGGGTTACTCGCTCCGGTGTCCTCCTGCTGATAATCAGTGCCGATAAGGTGGTTAAGAACAAACAAAAAACAAAGAGGAGCATAAGAATCAAGGGCTACCTCTGACTCGGAGGAGTCATCCAGCTGAAGCAGGTCTGAGGCGCTAGGCTTACTCCCCTTCTTGCGGGGAGCGGCTCTCCTGGCGGCTTTTTTAGCCTTCTTGGCTTCTTTAGCAGCCTCATGGTCATACCTGACCTTCCAGAACTTATCATTAGCCTGAAAAATACAACAAAGGTTTCTTGAAGTTAAAGACGAAAATTGTTAAGATGAAAAGTAAAGTGCTCAGATCAGTAGTTTACCGCCGGAGCTGGGTTAGCTTTGCAGAATGGACTTAAGCCGGTCCTCCCGCAATCTGCTAAGCTCTCGTTCAGAAGGGATTTGGTCATGTCATCAATGACGTCTTCAAGTAAGTCGTTGGGGCTGTGCCGAAGAGGATCATCCTTCCGGCCGGTGTAATCACACATTAAGCCGGGGCGGCGGCTTAGAGGGATCACTCGCCAAGCAATCCAGACCCGGACCAGATCAACGCCGTTAAGGCCATTTCCCAGAAGAGCTTTGATTTTGTTGATGGTGGGGATAAGTGGTTGACGCTCAGCTTGAGACAATTTGTCTGGCAGGGGGTGGTTTGACTCCAGACGCAAGGCGCGAAAGCCGGGCAGAGGGTTCTCATCAGCCGGAGAAGTATCCTGGCAGTAGAACCATGTCTGATTCTAGTCCTTTGGGTGGCTTGGCGGCTCAGTGTAAGGAAAGAGACAATCCCTCCGTCATTGAATTGATATTCCTCCAAGTTCCAAGCTAGGCCCGTTGGCGCATTCGTTCTGGCGGTTCAGGTAAAATAACTCCCTAAAGAGTAGCAGGCTGGGTTCCTCTCCAAGATATACCTCACAGAACACTTGAAAGTTACAAATGTTCGACACGGAATTGGGTCCAATGTCTTGAGGTCGCAGATCGAAAAAGTTCAGAACATCTCTGAAGAATTTTGAGCCAGGAGGAGCAAAGCCCCGGCTCATGTGGTCAGCAAATACAACAACCTCTCCGTCTTTTGGTTGAGGTCTCTCTTCGGACGGGTCAGGCGCACGGTAGGACATGACCTCCTTCTTGGGCAGGTAACCCGTTTTTACGAAGTCATCTAAGGTGCTTACAGTAACGTTGGACCTCACCCAGTTGCACGTAATGGGTGCCTTGGGAGCCTTGGGCGGCATTCTGGAAAGTGGAAGCCTATGACAAAGGAAAATTTCCGGTTCAAATTTAAGCCGGAGAAAAATTTCAGTTCAGTATTCAGGACAGCGGTTCATGAAGGGGCCTAATGATATATGACTAATTGTATCAGGTTATTTAAGCCACCGTGGGTATTATGAGAAATTTAAGTTATTTAACTCTATCATGAGTAAGCCGGAAATTTCACAGAGCATGGCCTCTTTTAAGCCGGCGATATGAGCCGGCATGGCTCATAGAGGCAGTTTTTGTCTAAGTATTGCACAAACAGGTTTCACAGATTGCAGGGATTATTTTGGATCAAACGGTCGTTTAGAAAGGAAAAATTTCTAGACCTAAAAACTAGCACAGAGAAGTTCATAAGTTCTAATGAGGTCTTTTTGCAAGCAAGAGGGATCTGCTAGTATGGGAAATGGGTGCGAAACCACTACCGTAGGAGTTCTATCCTACTCTCTGGATGAAAAGAGGCCGCGGTGGCAGAACTGTGAAGAACTCAAGATGAACTACGAAGAACAGGGGAGAACGACAGAACCCTAATGTGAATCTACTGTATGGAGTGGCAAGAACTTACTGGCACTGATGAGCTGCGGAGGTTGCCGCCGTTTCTCTGGACCTGTTCAGGGTGATGCAGCGGCCGAGGTTGAGGAAGACAAGGGGCGCGGCGGCGGCGGCGGAGCTCGAGCTCTCGGGCGTTAGAGGAGGAAGACGAGGGATCGAGAAGTGACGAAGGCTTATGGGCCGGGCCTATTTATAAGGGACGACTCATAAATGGGCGCGAGAAATGAGGAGGCTGGAGACATGATTATCTTGCCGCAGAAACGCCTCGATTCTCGAGATGGTTATTAAGATAAGATCTGTTGGGATATGACAGAATAAAAAAATGAGTTTAATGGAAGATGACATCATGGCGGGTTACCAGGAATCCAGAAGATGACGTCATGGCGGGTTATAACCTTCGCACAAGCAGAAGCCGGACGATTTTCTCTTAAGGGGATTGAAGATTGACATGAACCGGTTCAAATCAATCTGGGGCCTAATGTTGAGGATATAACCATTAGAGTCACCCGCCCAGGAGGGGCTGGGTTACTCATAATGATCATCACGTGAAGCCCAGTACCAAGCTTGAGGACGGCGGGTCAGTAATGGGCTTAAGACCCGGAGATGGCTTAATGCCCGTAGTGATAAACCGCCGTTATGGTGAAACTTGTAGTGTAAGGCAAGAATAGTTAAGAGTCCGAGCCGGACACTGTTATAAGCCGGCCGGGACTCTGAGAGCCGCTGGGCGTCAACCTCTCTATATAAAGGGACGACCCGGCGGCGGTTCAGGGACAAGTAAGATCAAATCGATAACCAGGCAGGGCGGTTTAGCTCCTGGACGTCGAAACCCTAATCAATACAACCTCAACTGGACGTAGGCTTTTACCTTCACCGTAAGGGGCCGAACCAGTATAATCCTCGTGTCCTTTGTCCCGTTTAACCCCTTTAAGCTTCCTAGCTGCGATGGCTCCACGACTAAGTCCTTGCATGAGGGCATCTGCCGTGACAATTCCACGACAAGTTCTTTATGACTAATGTGAGTCCATGGATTATACGCACTCTCACCCTTCCATCATTGCTAGCCTCTTCGCTACCGTGCATTGCCCTTTCTCACCTCGAGACTTGGTGCAAAATTCGCCGGTGCATCCAAACCCCATGATACGATACGCTCTATCACACATAAGCCTCATTATATCTTCCTCAAAACAGCCACCATACCTACCTATCATGGCATTTCCATAGCCATTCCGAGATATATTGCCATGCAACTTCCATCATCATCATATACATGATTTGAGCATTTATTGTCATATTGCTTTGCATGATCGTAAGATAGCTAGCATGATGTTTCCATGGCTTGTCCGTTTTTTGATGTCATTGCTACGCTAGATCATTGCACATCCCGGTACACCGCCGGAGGCATTCATATAGAGTCATATCTTTGTTCTAGCATCGAGTTGTAATATTGAGTTGTAAGTAAATAAAAGTGTGATGATCATCATTATTAGAGCATTGTCCCAGTGAGGAAAGGATGATGGAGACTATGATTCCCCCATAAGTTGGGATGAGACTCCGGACTTTACAAAAAATAAAAGAGGCCAAAGAAGCCCAAATAAAAAAAGAAGTCAAAGAAGCCCACCAAAAAAAGAAAAAAATGAGAGAAAAAGATAGAAGGGGCAATGTTACTATCCTTTTACCACACTTATGCTTCAGAGTAGCACCATGTTCTTCATATAGAGAGTCTCTTGAGTTATCACTTTCATATACTAGTGGGAATTTTCATTATAGAACTTGGCTTGTATATTCCGATGATGGGCTTCCTCAAATGCCCGAGGTCTTCATGAGAAAGCAAGTATGATGCACACCCACTTAGTTTCCAGTTTGAGCTTTCATACACTTATAGCTCATAGTGCATCCGTTGCATGGCAATCCCTACTCCTCACATTGACATCAATTGATGGGCATCTCCATAGCCCGTTGATTAGCCGCGTCGATGTGAGACCTTCTCCTTTTTTGTCTTCTCCACACAACCTCCACCATCATATTCTATTCTACCTATAGTGCTATACCCATGGCTCACCCTCATGTATTGCGTGAAAGTTGAAAAAGTTTGAGAACGTCAAAAGTATGAAACAATTGCTTGGCTTGTCATCGGGGTTGTGCATGATTTGAATATTTTGTGTGGTGAAGATGGAGCATAGCCAGACTATATGATTTTATAGGGATAACTTTCTTTGGCCATGTTATTTCAGTAAGACATAATTTCTTGGTTGGTATGCTTGAAGTATTATTGTTTTTATGTCAAAAGATAGACTATTGCTTTAAATCACTCGTGTCTTAATATTCATGCCATGATTAGATACATGATCAAGATTATGCTAGGTAGCATTCCACATCAAACATTATCTTTTTATCATTTACCTACTGGAGGACGAGCAGGAATTAACCTTGGGGATGCTGATACGTCTTTGTTGTATCTATAATTTTTGATTGTTCCATGCCAATATTCTACAACTTTCATATACTTTTTGGCAACTTTTTATACTATTTTTGGGACTAACATATTGATCCAGTGCCCAGTGCCAGTTCCTGTTTGTTGCATGTTTTATGTTTCGCAGAAACCCATATCAAACAGAACCCAAACGGAATAAAAACGGACAGAGAATATTTCTGGAATATTTGGAAAATATGGGAAGAAGAGTCAACGCGAGACGGTGCCTGAGGGGGGCACGGGGCAGTGGGGCGCGCCTGCCCCCCTCGTTCCCCCCTGTAAGGCGGTTGGAGCCCTTCTTTTGCCGCAAGAAAGCAAATTTCCGGATAGAGATCGTGTCCAAAATTCAGCCCAATCGGAGTTACGGATCTCCGGGAATATAAGAAACGGTGAAAGGCCAGATCAGAGAGGGCAGAAACAGAGAGAGATAGAAAGACATATCCAATCTCGGAAGGGCTCTCACCCCTCCCATGCCATGGAGGCCAAGGACCAGAGGGGAAACCCTTCTCCCATCTAGGGAGGAGGTCAAGGAAGAAGAAGAAGAAGAAGAAGAAGAAGGGGGCCCCTCTCCCCCTCTCTTCCGGTGGCGCCGGAACGCTGCCGTGGCCACCATCATCATCACCGCGATCTTCACCCACACCTCCGCCATCTTCACTAACATCTCCATCACCTTCCCCCCTCTCTATATAGCAGTCCACTCTCCTGCAACCCGCTGTACCCTCTACTTGAACATGGTGCTTTATGCTTCATATTATTATCCAATGATGTGTTGCCATCCTATGATGTCTGAGTAGATTTTCGTTGTCCGATGAGTGATTAATGAATTGCTATGATTGGTTTAATTTGCTTGTAGTTATGTTGCTGTCCTTTGGTGCCCATCATATGAGCGCGCGCGTGGATCACACCATAGGGTTAGTTGTATGTGGATAGGACTATGTATTGGAGGGCAAGAGTGACAAAAGCTTCAACCTAGCATAGAAATTGATGCATACGGGATTGAAGGGGGACCAATATATCTTAATGCTATGGTTGGGTTTTACCTTAATGAACGTTAGTAGTTGCGGATGCTTGGTAATAGTTCCAATCATAAGTGCATAGAATTCCAAGTCAGGGACTACATGCTAGCAGTGGCCTCTCCCGCATAATACTTGCTATCGGTCTAGTAAAGTAGTCAATTGCTTAGGGACAATTTCGCAACTCCTACCACTACTTTTCCACACTTGCTATATTTACTTTATTGCTTCTTTACTTTAAACAGCCCCTACCTTTTATTTACACGCTCTTTATTTTTTTGCAAACCTATCCAAAAACACCTACAAAGTACTTCTAGTTTCATCCTTGTTCTAGGTAAAGCGAACGTTAAGCGTGCATAGAGTTGTATTGGTGGTCGATAGAACTTGAGGGAATATTTGTTCTACCTTTAGCTCCTCGTTGGGTTCGACACTCTTACTTATCGAAAGAGGCTACAATTGATCCCCTATACTTGTGGGTTATCAGCAGTCAGCGCACACGGCAGCGTCCGTGCCAGAGGCCTCGGCCTTGGCCTTCTTGCCGGTACTAGGTGTACCCGATCCTTCAGCAGTCATCACTGCCTTATCCTTCTGCTTCTTACTGCGCTTATTGCTCTTCTTCGGGCTAGTTGATTCATCATCATCCTCTGAATCAACATTGGTGCAATCTTCCTCCCCGGGCAACTTCCTTCCCTCCTCCATTCGAGCACACTTATCCACCAAGGTGTAGAGCTCCTTCACAGTCTTGCACAACCGCACGGTCATCTTGCAACAAATCCGGCGGTTGCGCATATTGGACTAGAAGGCAGCTATCACAGCTGCCAGATGGATATTTGGGATGTTCCTATGAACCTTGCTGAATCTTTGTAAATACTTACGGAGGGTCTCTCCTTCCTTTTGTTGGAGAAGTTGCAAATCGCTGGGTCAACCTGGCTGTTGATGTCCGCCATTGAAGGTGCCAATGAATTCATGGCACATGTCAGCCGACGATGAGATGGAGTTCTCCGGCAGGTGCATCATCCAAGACCTCACATTGGACTTGAGGGCCAAAGGAAAGTAGTTGGCAAACACCTTCTCATCTCTTCTGCCGGCAGCCTGAACAGCGATGGTGTAGATGCTTAGAAAATCTGCCAGGTTCAGCCTCCCATCGTACTTCTCGGGTATCTATGGCTTGAACGTACGAACGGTCTGGCAGTGGTTGTTGTGGCATCGCTCGACGATGACGCGCGTGTCTCGCCCCCCCCCCCCCCCCCCCCGCCTATCCTTCGGGGCTCGTCGTTGGCCTAGACGCGTTCGAGGGTCGGAAGAGGCCATCAAGACATCGTCGGGGTCTTGATTCTGGTGTGCTCGTGCTGGCTGCTGTGGTGGGGACTGCACTATGGGGGTAGCCCCTTCCGTACGGCCAGCGGCATGAGCCGTCGTCGTTGCTTGGGGAGGCCGTCGCAAGCCAGCTCGCTGTGAGCCCCCGGCTTCAGCGAAACCGAGCTGACTTTGGATGGTGGCACGCCATTTGTCCATCTGCTCGGCTACTGGTGGAAACCTCAGAAGAAACTGAGCCTGCGCTGTGGCCTCCATGGCTGTTCTTGGCATGGGTGATGATGAAGTTGATCGCACCGTCGTTCGGCTCCTGATGGTGCCAGCGGCGGCAGCACCGCGCCCCCGCTGTTGCGAGGCGGCCACCTGTATTGCAGGATGGCGCGATGAAGGCGCTCGAGGGTCAGCGGCTCCATCGAGCGCAGTGACATGGTCGACCCGTCCAGGGGGAAGCCCACGCATCGCGGCCGATCCCGTGGTGGGGGCGGCCGGAGGGCGGCGATTCGCTCCGGACCGAGTGCCATTGCTGCGGTTGTGCCCGTCGATGGGAGGAAGGGGCGCGTATGGAGTAACCCCTTCACCCATACCTTGCGGAGCGTGGCCGTCGGGGCACTGCTGATGCTATTCTCCTCCGGTGTTTCCCGCTCCTGCGTCGGCTACGGGGGAAGTGGTGACGGTGCTGCCTGCTCCGACCACATCCCCCATAGCGTCCATGTCCTCATGTGCCTCCGTATCCCCCGCAGCGTCACGGGCCGCGGGTGCGGAGCCTTTGAGGTGGATGTATGAGCCGAAGCACCGGATTTCTTCTTGGGCGCCATGGTTGATGGCGCTGTCGACGGTGATGAAGATAATGCGCTGCAGGCGTTTTCAGGTTCGCGCAAGCGATCCCCCTACCTGGCGCGCCAAAGATGTCGTGGGAAACCACGGCCACATATGGGACCAAGGGCCCCTTCCTAGTTCGGCAGGGGGGACGTCGCATTGCACAAAGAGAAGAAGAACATGGGGCAGCTCGGCAATGATCATACGGGCAATTTTACCCAGGTTCGGGCCCCCGTGAGGCGTAAAACCCTACTCCTCCTTTGGTGGATTGATGGTGGAAAAATGGTGGCGAGGCGTAGTACACTGCCCGGCAGGGGTTGCCTCAGGGCGATATTGGCTACGCGCGTATGGATGTGTGTTGTCCAACCTTCTAACCCTTTCTACGGTTGCCATGGGCCTCCTTTTATAGATTAAGGGGTTACCACAATGGCAAAGTGGTCATTATGCACTGATAAGATAGCAAACAGTGCTATCATACCTAACTCTGCAGGCTGACACGGTGCATTAAATTCACCGCTTAACGTCACGTCATTGGTTGCCCGGCATGCCTTGCTGGGCTGTCATGCCAGCTCCACGCCTGCTCGCTTGACACGTCGCAGGACGGGTGTCATATATAGGCATTTCGTGTAGAAAGATGCCGCCATGTGGCAAATGGCTGCCACTTAGTCACTTTGCGGCTTGACACCGCACTGATTGACGACGTGGGTCGTGGCGGAGTGGTTGGGTGAGGTGGTTTTGCCTCCGTGAGCCCCGGCAGGCCCTGCCAGGATGTCTTGGGCGTCTTCCTACGGGGGTAACCCCGTCCTTGTCGAGCTAGCCTGATCGGCAAGGGAGGCTTTTCTCCTGGTGGTATCTTGCTCTTCTGGCTTGATCTTGGTCTTCTTGATCCGTATGTTGGTCGTTCGATGACCGCGGTTTCTTGTACTCTGGCACGGCCTGGTGCTGAAATCTTGTTCCCGTGCCTATGCACAATCTGGGCACCAGACCCAGGGTTTGTTGCACCGACACCTTGTCTTCAATGTGACCATTAAACTGTTGGGGAACGCAGTAATTTCAAAAAAATTCCTACGCACACACAGGATCATGGTGATGCATAGCAACGAGGGGAGAGTGTGTCCACGTACCCTCGTTGACCGAAAGCCGAAGCGTTAGCACAACGCGATTGATGTAGTCGTACGTCTTCACGATCCGACCAATCCAAGTACTGAACGCACGGCACCTCCGAGTTCAGCACACATTCAACTCGATGACGTCCCACGAGCTCCGATCCAGCAAAGCTTCGCCGGAGAGTTTCGTCAACACGACGCCGTGATGACGGTGATGATGATGCTACCGATGCAGGGCTTTGCTTAAGCACCGCTATGATATGATCGAGGTGGATTATGGTGGAGGGGGCACCGCACACGGCTGGGAGAGATCAACAAATCAACTTGTGTGTCTAGAGGTGCCCCCTACACCTGTATATAAAGGAGCAAGGGGGGAGGCCGGCCGGCCCTATGAGGCGCGCCAGGAGGAGGAGTCCTCATCCTAGTAGGAGTAGGACTCCCCTCTTTCCTACTCCTACTAGGAGGGGAAAGGAAGGGGGAGAGGGAGAAGGAAAGGGGGCGCCGCCCCCCTCTCCTAGTCCAATTCGGACCAGAGGGGGAGGGGCGCGTGGCCTGCCCTAGGCCAGCCCTCTCTCTCTCCACTAAGGCCCATAAGGCCCACCATTTCTCCCGGGGGGTTCCGGTAACCCTCTGGCACTCCGGTTTTCTCCGAAACCACCCGGAACACTTCCGGTGTCCAAATATAGTCATCCAATATATATCGATCTTTACGTCTTGACCATTTCGAGACTCCTCGTCATGTCTGTGATCATATCCAGGACTCCGAACTACCTTCGGTACATCAAAACACAAAAACTCATAATACCGATCGTCACTGAACATTAAGCGTGCAGACCCTACGGGTTCGAGAACTATGTAGACATGACCAAGACATGTCTCCGGTCGATAACCAATAGCGGAACCTGGATGCTCATATTGGCTCCTACATATTCTACGAAGATCTGTATCGGTCAAAGAGCATAACAACATATGTTGTTCCCTTTGTCATCGGTATGTTACTTGCCCGAGATTCGGTCGTCGGTATCTCAATACCTAGTTCAATCTCATTACTGGCAAGTCTTGTTACTCATTCCGTAATACATCATCCCGCAACTAACTCATTAGTTACAATGCTTGCAAGGCTTATAGTGATGTGCATTACCGAGTGGGCCCAGAGATACCTCTCCGACAATCGGAGTGACAAATCCTAATCTCGATATATGCCAACTCAACAAGTACCTTTGGAGACACCTGTAGAGCACCTTTATAATCACCCAGTTACGTTTTGACGTTTGGTAGCACACAAAGTGTTCCTCCGGTATTCGGGAGTTGCATAATCTCATAGTCATAGGAACATGTATAAGTCATGAAGAAAGCAAATAGCAACATACTAAACGATCAAGTGCTAGCTAAAGGAATGGGTAAAGTCAATCACATCATTCTCCTAATGATGTGATCCCGTTTATCAAATGACAACTCTTGTCTATGGTTAGGAAACATAACCATCTTTGATCAACGTGCTAGTCAAGTAGAGGCATACTAGTGACACTCTGTTTGTCTATGTATTCACACATGTATCATGTTTCCGGTTAATACAATTCTAGCATGAATAATAAATATTTATCATGATATAAGGAAATAAATAATAACTTTATTATTGCCTCTAGGGCATATTTCCTTCAGTCTCCCACTTGCACTAGAGTCAATAATCTAGATTACACAGTAATGATTCTAACATCCATGGAGTCTTGGTGTTGATCATGTTTTGCTCGTGAGAGAGGCTTAGTCAACGGGTCTGCAACATTCAGATCCGTATGTATCTTGCAAATCTCTATGTCTCCCACCTAGACTTGATCCCGAATGGAGTTGAAGCGTCTCTTGATGTGCTTGGATCTCTTGTGAGATCTGGATTCCATTGCCAAGGCAATTGCACCAGTATTGTCACAAAAGATTTTCATTGGACCCGGTGCACTAGGTATGACACCTAGATCAGATATGAACTCTTTCATCCAGACTCCTTCATTTGCTGCTTCCGAAGCAACTATGTATTCCGCTTGACACGTAGATCCCAGCACGATGCTTTGTTTAGAACTGCTCCAACTAACAGCTCCACCGTTTAATATAAACACGTATCCGGTTTGCGATTTAGAATCGTCCGGATCAATGTCAAAGCTTGCATCGACGTAACCATTTACGACGAGCTCTTTGTCACCTCCATAAATGAGAAACATATCCTTAGTCCTTTTCAGGTATTTCAGGATGTTCATGACCACTGTCCAGTGATCCACTCCTGGACTACTTTGGTACGTCCCTGCTAAACTAATACCAAGGCACACATCAGGTCTGGTACACAACATTGCATACATGATAGAGCCTATGGCTGAAGCATAGGGAACATCTTTCAATTTCTATCTATCTTCTGCAGTGGTTGGGAATTGAGTCTTACTCAACTTCACACCTTGTAACAAAGGCAAGAACCCTTTCTTTGCCTAATCCATTTTGAACTTTTTCAAAACTTTGTCAAGGTATGTGCTTTGTGAAAGTCCAATTAAGCGTCTTGATCTATCTCTATAGATCTTGATGCCCAATATGTAAGCAGCTTCACTGAGGTCTTTCATTGAAAAACTCTTATCCAAGTATCCTTTTATGCTATCCAGAAATTCTATATCATTTCCAATCAACAATATGTCATCCACATATAATATTAGAAATGCTATAGAGCTCCCACTCACTTTCTTGTAAATACAGGCTTCTCCAAAAGTCTGTATAAAACCATATGCTTTGATCACACTATCAAAACGTTTATTCCAACTCCGAGAGGCTTGCACGAGTCCATAAATGGATCGCTGGAACTTGCACACTTTGTTAGCACCCTTTGGATCGATAAAACCTTCAGGTTGCATCATATACAACTCTTCTTCCAGAAATCCATTCAGGAATGCAGTTTTTACATCCATTTGCCAAATTTCATATCATAAAATGCGGCAATAGCTAACATGATTCGGACGGACTTAAGCATCACTACGGGTGAGAAAGTCTCATCATAGTCAACTCATTGAACTTTTCCAAAACCTTTTGCGAAAAGTCGAGCTTTGTAGCCAGTAACATTACCTTCAGCATCTGTCTTCTTCTTGAAGATCCATTTATTCTCGATGGCTTGCCGATCATCGGGCAAGTCAACCAAAGTCCACACTTTGTTCTCATACATGGATCCCATCTCGGATTTCATGGCCTCAAGCTATTTTGCAGAATCTGGGCTCATCATCGGTTCCTCATAGTTCGTAGGTTCGTCATGGTCTAGTAACATGACCTCCAGAACTGGATTACCGTACCACCTTGGTGCGGATATTACTCTGGTTGACCTACGAGGTTCGGTAGTAACTTGATATGAAGTTTCATGATCATCATCATTAGCTTCCTCACTAATTGGTGAAGATGTCACAGGAACCGGTTTCTGTGATGAACTACTTTCCAATAAGGGAGCAGGTACAGTTACCTCATCAAGTTCTACTTTCCTCCCACTCACTTCTGTCGAGAGAAACTCCTTCTCTAGAAAGGATCCATTCTTAGCAACAAAAGTCTTGCCTTCGGATCTGTGATAGAAGGTGTACCCAACTGTCTCTTTTGGGTATCCTATGAAGACACATTTCTCCGATTTGGGTTCGAGCTTATCAGGTTGAAGCTTTTTCACATAAGCATCGCAGCCCCAAACTTTAAGAAATGACAACTTTGGTTTCTTGCCAAACCACAGTTCATAAGGAGTCGTCTCAATGGATTTAGATGGTGCCCTATTTAACGTGAATGCAGTCATCTCTAAAGCATAACCCCAAAATGATAGCGGTAAATCTGTAAGAGACATCATAGATCGCACCATATCTAGTAAAGTACGATTACGACGTTCGGACACACCATTACGCCGTGGTGTTCCAGGTGGCGTAAGTTGCGAAACTATTCTGCATTGTTTCAAATGAAGACTAAACTCATAACTCAAATATTCGCCTCCATGATCAGATCGTAGAAACTTTATTTTCTTGTTACGATGATTTTCCACTTCACTCTGAAATTCTTTGAACTTTTCAAATGTTTCAGACTTATGTTTCATCAAGTAGATATACCCATATCTGCTCAAATCATTTGTGAAGGTAAGAAAATAATGATATCCACCGCGAGCCTCAACATTCATCGAACCACATACATCAGTATGTATGATCTCCAACAAATCTGTTGCTCGCTCCATTCTTCCAGAGAACGGTATTTTAGTCATCTTGCCCATGAGGCATGGTTCGCAAGTACCAAGTGATTCTTAATCAAGTGATTCCAAAAGTCCATCAGAATGGAGTTTCTTCATGCGCTTTACACCGATATGACCCAAACGGCAGTGCCACAAATAAGTTGCACTATCATTATCAACTCTGCATCTTTTAGCTTCAATACTATGAATATGTGTATCTCCATTATCGAGATTCAAAAATAATAGACCACTCTTCAAGGGTGCATGACCATAAAAGATATTACTCATATAAATAGAACAACCATTATTCCCTGATTTAAATGAATAACCGTCTTGCATCAAACAAGATCCAGATATAATGTTCATGCTCAACGCTGGCACCAAATAACAATTATTCAGGTCTAATACTAATCCCGAAGGTAGATGTACAGGTAGTGTGCCGACCGCGATCACATCGACTTTGGTACCATTTCCCACGCGCATCGTCACCTCGTCCTTTGCCAATCTTTGCTTATTACGTAGTCCCTGTTTCGAGTTGCAAATATTAGCAACAGAACCAGTATCAAATACCCAGGCACTACTGCGAGAATTAGTAAGGTACACATCAATAACATGTATATCACATATACCTTTGTTCACCTTGCCATCCTTCTTATCCGCCAAATACTTGGGGAAGTTCCGCTTCCAGTGACCAGTCTACTTGCAGTAGAAGCACTCAGTCTCAGGCTTGGGTCCAGACTTGGGTTTCTTCTCCTGAACAGCAAGTTGTTTGCTGTTCTTCTTGAAGTTCCCCTTCTTCTTCCCTTTGCCCTTTTTCTTGAAACTGGTGATCTTGTTGACCATAAACACTTGATGCTCCTTCTTGTTTTCTACCTCCGCATCCTTTAGCATTGCGAAGAGCTCGGGAATCGTCTTATCTATCCCTTGCATGTTATAGTTCATCATGAAGCTCTTGTAGCTTGGTGGCAGTGATTGAAGAATTCTATCAATAACACTATCATCCAGAAGATTAACTCCCAGTTGAATTAAGTGATTGTTATAACCAGACATTCTGAGTATATGCTCACTGACAGAACTATTCACCTCCATTTTGCAGCTGTAGAACTTATTGGAGACTTCATATCTCTCAATCTGGGCATTTGCTTGAAATATTAACTTCAATTCCTGGAACATCTCATATGCTCCATGACGTTCAAAACGTCGTTGAAGTCTCGGTTCTAAGCCGTAAAGCATGGCACACTGAACTATCAAGTAGTGATCAGCTTTGCTCTACGAGATGTTCATAACATCTGGTGTTGCTCCTACAGCAGGTTTGGCACCTAGCGGTGCTTCGAGGACGTAATTCTTTTGTGCAGCAATGAGGATAATCCTCAAGTTACGGACCCAGTCCGTGTAATTGCTACCATCATCTTTCAACTTTGCTTTCTCAAGGAACGCATTAAAATTCAACGGAACAACAGCATGGGCCATCTATCTACAACAACATACACATGCAAAATACTATCGGGTACTAAGTTCATGATAAATTAAAGTTCAGTTAATCAAATTATTAAAGAACTCCCACTAAGATTGATACCCCTCTAATCATCTAAGTGATCACGTGATCCATATCAACTAAACCATGTCCGATCATCATGTGAGATGGAGTAGTTTTCAATGGTGAACATCACTATGTTGATCATATCTACTATATGATTCACGCTCGACCTTTCGGTCTCCAGTGTTCCGAGGCCATATCTGCATATGCTAGGCTCGTCAAGCTTAACCCGAGTATTCTGCATGTGCAAAACTGGCTTGCACCCGTTGTATGTGAACGTAGAGCTTATCACACCCGATCATCATGTGGTGTCTCGGCACGACGAACTTTCGCAACGGTGCATACTCAGGGAGAACACTTGTACCTTGAAATTTAGTGAGAGATCATCTTATAATGCTACTGTCGATCTAAGCAAAATAAGATGCATAAAAGATAAACATCACATGCAATCAATATAAGTGATATGATATGGCGATCATCATCTTGTGCTTGTGATCTCCATCTCCGAAGCACCGTCATGATCACCATCATCACTGGCGCGACACCTTGATCTCCATCGTAGCATCATTGTCGTCTCGCCAGCTATTTCTTCTACGACTATCGCTACTGCTTAGTGATAAAGTAAAGCAATTACAGGGCGATTGCATTGCATACAATAAAGCGACAACCATATGGCTCCTGCCAGTTGCCGATAACTCGGTTACAAAACATGAGCATCTCATACAATAAAATATAGCATCATGTCTTGACCATATCACATCACAACATGCCCTGCAAAAACAAGTTAGACGTCCTCTACTTTGTTGTTGCAAGTTTTACGTGGCTGCTACGGGCTGAGCAAGAATCGTTCTTACCTATGCATCAAAACCACAACGATAGTTTGTCAAGTTAGTGTTGTTTTAACATTCTCAAGGACCGGGCATAGCCACACTCGATTCAACTAAAGTTGGAGAAACTGACACCCGCTAATCACCTGTGTGCAAAGCATGGCGGTAAAACCAGTCTCGCGTAAGCGTACGCGTAATGTCGGTCTGGGCCGCTTCATCCAACAATACCGCCAAACCAAAGTGTGACATGCTGGTAAGCAGTATGACTTGTATCGCCCACAACTCACTTGTGTTCTACTCGTGCAAATAACATCTACGCATAAAACCTGACTCTGATGCCACTGTTGGGGAACACATTAATTTCAAAAAAATTCCTACGAACACATAGGATCATGGTGATGCATAGCAACAAGAGGGGAGAGTGTGTCCATGTACCCTCGTAGAACGAAAGCGGAAGAGTTAGCACGACGCGGTTGATGTAGTCGTACGTCTTCACGATCCGACCGATCCAAGTACCGAACGGACGGCACCTCCGAGTTCAGCACACGTTCAACTCGATGACGTCCCGCGGACTCCGATCCAGCAAAGCTTCGCCGGAGAGTTTCGTCAGCACGACGGCACGATGACCGTGATGATGATGCTACCGACGCAGGGCTTCGCCTAAGCACCGCTACGATATGATCGAGGTGGATTATGGTGGAGGGGGCACCGCACACGGCTGGGACAGATCAACAGATCAACTTGTGTGTCTAGAGGTGCCCCCCTTCCCCCATATATAAAGGAGCAAGGGGGAGGCCGGCCGGCCCTATGGGGCGCGCCAGGAGGAGGAGTCATCATCCTTGTAGGAGTAGGACTCCCCTCTTTCCTACTACTACTAGGAGGGGGAAAGGAAGGGGGAGAGGGAGAAGGAAAGGGGGGCGCCGCCCCCCTCTCCTAGTCCAATTCGGACCACAGGGGGAGGGGCATGCGGCCTGCCCTAGGCTAGCCCTCTCTCTCTCCACTAATGCCCATAAGGCCCACTATTTCTCCCGGGGGGTTCCGGTCACGCTCCGGGACTCCGGTTTTCTCCGAAACCACCCGGAACACTTTCGGTGTCCGAATATAGTCGTCCAATATATCAATCTTTACCCCTCGACCATTTCGAGACTCCTCGTCATGTCCGTGATCATATCCGGGACTCCGAACTACCTTCGGTACATCAAAACACAAAAACTCGTAATACCGATCATCACCGAACTTTAAGCGTGTGGACCCTACAGGTTCAAGAACTATGTAGACATGACCAAGACACATCTCCGGTCAATAACCAATAGCGGAACCTAGATGCTCATATTGGCTCCTACATATTCTACGAAGATCTTTATGGGTCAAACCGCATAACAACGTACGTTGTTCCCTTTGTCATCGGTATGTTACTTGCCCGAGATTCGATCGTCGGTATCTCAATACCTAGTTCAATCTCGTTACGGGCAAGTCTCTTTACTCGTTCCGTAATACATCATCCCGCAACTAACTCATTAGTTGCAATGCTTGCAAGGCTTATAGTGATGCGCATTACCGAGTGGGCCCAGAGATACATCTCCGACAATCGGAGTGACAAATCCTAATCTCGATATATGCCAACTCAACAAGTACCTTTAGAGACACCTGTAGAGCACCTTTATAATCACCCAGTTACGTTGTGACGTTTGGTAGCACCCAAAGTGTTCCTCCGATATTCGGGAGTTGCATAATCTCATAGTCATAGGAACATGTATAAGTCATGAAGAAAGCAAATAGCAACATACTAAATGATCAAGTGCTAAGCTAACGGAATGGGTCAAGTCAATCACATCATTCTCCTAATGATGTGATCCCATTTATCAAATGACGACTCATGTCTATAGTTAGGATACATGACCATCTTTGATCAACGAGCTAGTCAATTAGAGGCATACTAGTGACACTCTGTTTGTCTATGTATTCACACATGTATAATGTTTTCGGTTAATACAATTCTAGCATGAATAATAAACATTTATCATGATATAAGGAAATAAATAATAACTTTATTATTGCCTCTAGGGCATATTTCCTTCATAAACTGGTGTATTTAGTTATGGCAAGGCCGACCATCTTGAGTACATGTGTTCTAGCAGAGCAAGGAATGCACTGCAGGAAAAATAATATGAGAACACAATATATTCGCTATCCAAATCTAGAAATAATTTCCTCTTTCACTTCAGTGTTGGCCGTGGTACTAGTACCTTTTATCCAAATATTACAATCCAAATTTCCAAATTAGTCGACAACATGTTCAAAAACCCCCACCCTCCCGGATATAAAAGAGGATTCTACGAACATATTGTGCGCATTTTAAGATCCTGTGTTAGGATGAGAAGGGACAAGTGTGGCGTCTCGCTGAGGGCGCAGAAACCTGTAGGGTCCTCGCACTTTGGGCACTGCAAATGAAACACACTAGATTCAGTAGGAATAAAAGTGCATCAATGGCAGCGGCTGCCATCCTAGGATTACCCGTGACCAAGGGACTAGGATTTATCGGGTATGGATGAAGAATTCGTACCTAGTTCTCCATGAGAAAACCCTACACAATCACCGAGAGGAGGTTTTCTCTAAACAAGCAGACGAGGGAGAAGGGGATCCAGGCCTAGTGAAATATTGCTACTTTGTCTGTCCAGCTTACTACTACTACTGGAAAGGTGGGGTTTTTTGTGATTTGACGGCTCATTGGGCATTACTGCGGCGCTACGATCGGGGTGAGTCTACCGTGCAGTTGGGCACTCTAATTTGGTGCATGGCACGTGGACCCCGTTGCCGGATGCCCCGCATACCAGCGAAAGGAAGTAGAAACGCGGGAGTAACTAGTTACACATAAATACATTTTTTATAGAGAGATACTGCCTCTATAAAGAAATATAAAAATATTTTATATCACAACTTTATACATAAGAAAAATCAAGGGGAATATATCTAACATACTATGGGGGTTCAGATGAGAATATAATACTCAGATAGGCTGACAGTTCTGGATTTTGGGCCACAGGCCGATGGCCTTGCATGTTTGGGGGCCCATGTGTTCTAACTCAGCGCATTTCATATTGCAAGCGATCGGTACGTCACTGGTTTTAGATGCTGTCGCATGGCGAATACAGAAAATTAAATAAAGCACATCAACTGTTAGAATGAAATTGAACGACGGTTCCTAACCAACAATCAGAGTTGCAATTCTTTCACGATATCCTACATGATAAATAATACGGTAGTACTACTTATACACACAGGACACTTGTTTCACCATGCCATATTATTACATCAAAAGCTCTCAGAGGATAGATCAGTTCGGCAGTTGTGTGCTACTACTAAAGAATTTCAAAGTCGATTTGGACCAGCTCTCCTCGTTGAGAAAGTTTCATTTTCACATCATCCCCTACCGTAAGATTTGATAGAGTTTTGAACCTTGACCATCCTTTAGCATCAATCATCATGCGACCATCCTTTGTACTTAATGTATATTGAGCAGGTTCATTCACACCAAGGCTGTTCATGGTAAGAGAAACTTGGCAACGGTCACCCGGATTATTGAACGACTCCCTCGTTGCTCTAGGAATACTGTGTAAGCAAACAAGAAGACATACACAAACAATTAGATCAACATAGTGAATCATGTGAAACAACATGCAAAGAAAAAAGAACGAAGCACTTGGGCTGCCAATGCTTACCAAGAAGGTGGAGATGTTGGTTTTTGTAAGGACTTTGGTATATACAGTGCGAACTGTAGCCCATTCTGTTGCCGGTGCAGGTGCTGGTTCCATTGCCGCTGCACGGGCCGGAGCAGATGCAAGTGTCACTTCAAATGTTGGTCTAGGAGCCGTAGCCGTTGCTGGTGCCCTTGCCGGTGCGACTGGTAGTGCCGGTGATGCTGCCGGAGATGGTGCTCCTTGTGGAGCTGGTGCCGGAGCCGTTGCTGGTGCCTGTGCCGGTGCGACTGGTAGTGCCGCTGCTGCTGCCGGAGATGGTGCTCCTTGTGGAGCTGGTGCCAGTGTCGGAGCAGGTGCCCGTGTCGGTGCCCGATCGTCCAGTAGATCAGCCTGATCCGCTGACGTGGTTGGTGCCCAATCCTCTGGTGGATCATACTGAGATGTTTCCGCTGTCAGTGCTAGAGCCAGTGCCGTCGGAGAAGGTTCCAGTCTTTTGCTGAAGGTGGTACTAATGTGCGAGACAACAACGATCGTCTCTGGTCTGTTATGATTTCATACTTCAGCTTTCTAACTTCACTAGGCTCCATGACCTTGATCCAGTCTTTTTCTTCACTTCTTTTAAACGCGAGAAGGACTAATTGTGACGTGTTTGTTAAACCAATCTGCAGGTCATCATCGGGCTTCAGATTGTACTCAGACAATAGACTGATCAAATTGTGTCCAGTAATATAAGTGATGGATAGTGCCTTCGTTAATGACACAACATAAGAAGTGAAACCTGCAAAAATAACCATCATAGAGCAAACCAAAGGGTTTATTCTGTAACGTATGTGACATGGCAAAACCTGCATCGTAAAATTGCAGCAAAAGGAAGAAAACATGACAGTAAATCAATAAGATTTAGACAGTAAATCAATAAGATTTAGACAGTAAATCAATAAGATTTACTTGACGTGACATGAGTGAATCCTTACCAGGAAATCACTATATTCAAGTTCTAAATTGAAGGTTGATCGTCCAATTATTGATGGCATGCAGGGCCCCCGCTTACTCCCACAAGCAGGATAGTCCAAAGGTCGAATCGTACGGACCGAACATCCATGGGACTGGAAATCCTGGTGGGTGCGATAAACCCTGCAATGCATACAGATACTGGAGTGTAACCATAATTGAGAAACCGTCCTCACAAAAAAGTGATCTGGATACTTCAAAATATATAGGCTGAATTGAGTGGATAGACATTAACATAGATTGTTCTCAGGAATCACAACACAACAAAAGTGGCAGTACTAAACAATACACGGTTCACACACACACAAATCAAGTACTGAACAATAGTACTTACTACAGACAAGCAAAGTTGCACTAATTAAACTCTGCAGACTATTTCTTGCCACGGACCTATGGGTTGTACCCCACATAACTGACTAGGCCATGGACTTCGTGAGAAATGTCTACCGGCACCGTCGCCATCTCGTGAACCTTGGAGACCCTAACATAGTGGTCTTTCCACTCATAAACATGACGATGAAGATAGTCCGCATCAGATTTGTCGGGAAGCTTTACAAGAACCACAACCTTCGTAATCGAAGGAACAGCTAGGAAATTTTTGTGGTGAAGTGCACCCTCGAGAACACGCCTGACAACAACGCTACTGAAAAACACTTGTTCACGACACGTGGCGACAGGGACACATCAGCTGGATAGTTTAGTAGTAGAACTCATCCTCAAGTCTTCCAGTTCACACGACATGACTTTGAGAACTTCATCTCCATCGCGGACCTGGTTCTAATTAAAACAGAAACCAAATATTTTATTACTACCTCCGTTCAGAAATATAAGATGATTTTTGATATTTTACTCCATATAAGACTACATATACACCCAGAAATGGGTGAACAAAGACACTAGAACATGTCTTCAAAGGCATGAGAGCAGAGGGATTACTTGCAATATTCATAACACAAGTTACTGAGGCAACTATACTCTCTTAAAAGGCATGAGAGCTAAAGTCTTGTGTTTCCTACAGCTAGCATTTATGTTCATAAAGTAGTTGAAAGTAATCTATAAGAAATCAGTGTTGTGTGCAATAATCATATGTATGTCCTCTCGCATGTTTTGATCAAAAGAGCAATTTAGAACCGTCATTTGGCACACAAAAATCACATGCAAGATCACCAAGAAAGTTGTACTACTAGTACTAGTACTATGTGTTAGATGAAAAAACACAATGAAGATTGCCAAACAAAATTGTCAAGAAGAGATATTACCTAGACTTGCTTAACGAGGTATCCCGGAGAGGGGGGCTTGGATAGGCGATGGCCTTGAGCTTGTCTGCGGTTGTCTAAGCGGGGTGCTTACGCTTCTTCGTACCCTGAGCCTCGACAGTTTTGGCCAGAGCCATAGACATCACTTTGGTCGGTGCTCCAGGGTCCACCAAGAAACTATCAAATAGAAATAAAAGAAAAGAAACCATAATCACAAACCCAAAAGAAGAACAGAGAGGGAGTTATAAGATCAGTCTCGGGGTTGCAAGACCGGGCCTTGGCCAGAAGCAACACCATTGATGCGCTCACCTTTCCTTCTTTGGGAGAGAAGCAGAGGGACTTCGGTGGTGTTTAGGCGTCTTCTGCATGGGCATGTCCATGTCTCGGTGCAACATGACTGTTGGATGAAACTCAGACGGTGTAGATCAGTCATTGTAGCACAAAGCGTGTGGTGTGTTTGGTTGCATTCTCATCTCAACATAGTTATTCCCACTTCGTGCATGCTCATCTCAGCACCCCTCTTCATGCATGCTCCTAGTGTATTTGTGTTAACCTACTAGTGTGGACTCATGCACCCTTCATGCACTCTGCCAAACACCCAAAAGTGGGCCGAGAAGGGAACTTTTGCTCCCATGCACCCATCATACACCCTGCCTAACACTGATTCGTGCTTAATATGGTTCTCCATGGAGTAATGTAGCACCGTACTCTCCGTACGCTGTAGACCTAGTTCTGTTAACATTGATCTCACCGTTCATTCTTGACCGGACAGTCAAAAAAGGGGTATGTTACATTACTGTTCATATAGTTGACATGCGCACAACATCATTTGTTATTGTCATATCTTACTACGCTAGCAACAAGATTATATAGTATTGACGTATGAACCACTTCACATGCCTAGTAGCAGGAGTACTATGTAAGTTAAAGTGGGTGCCGTGTCTCGCACTCCTCTGTCGAAAGAGTGGAAACGCTTGCTGTAATCATTTTTTTCTTCAGAAAAAGTGGACACCGTGCGAATCCTCCTCGACGGTCGTCGGGAACCTTGCTACTCACTTTCGCTGACGTGTGGGACAGACAACATCGGGGTCCACTTGCCAGGCACTAAATTACTCCATACTAGAGTGCACAACTGCATGGTAGACTACACCGGTCGAAGCGCCACAGTAATGCCCAATGAGCCATCAAATCACAAAACCCCCACCTTTCCAGCAGTAAGTTGGACCGACGAAGCAACCATCATTTAACTCTTCTCCCTCATTTTGTTCCTCATTTTTTTGAGCAAAACCCCGACGCGCTTCTGCCATTGTTCTTTGTGCTACAATGACTGATCTACACCATCTGAGTTTCATCCAACAGTCATGTTGCACCGAGACATGGACATGCCCATGCAGAAGACGCCTAAACACCACCGAAGTCCCTCTGCTTCTCGAGGCGCACGACGTTGGTGATGCAGGGTGCCACCGCCCGCAGAACCCACTCCCGGTCGACGAGACCCAGCTTCTCAAAGACGGCGTCTAATGGCATGAATGGATTCCGGTGACGAATCCCTAAGAGGATTCACCCCGCAACAGCGACGGCCGCCCGCAACCCCTCCTTGTCCAGCTCTGCCCACACCATCGCGCAGAGATGGCTCAGCTCCTCAGAGATATATGTGAAGAAGGAGACCAGGTCGGGAAGGCGCAGCTCGTTGAAGTCGACGGGGTGGTCGAACGGGTTTAGCCCGACGGCCGGCATGGTCGCGCTGGCACGGCGGTAGGCATTGCACAGCCGCAACACGTGCGTGGCAACATGGTCCACCAAGTGGTTGAGGCGATCCTGGACCTCGTCACGATCGGCCCGCTCGCGCTCCAGCAAGCTCGCCTGACCGCCTATCGTATCTCCCGCTTTCTACAGTAACGGCACCGACGCCTCGAGCATCTTTGTGGTGGACGCCTTCCGCTTTTAAGCTCTGTGAACTCCCGCACATAAAGGAGGAGCATGGCACTCCTTTCCTCCTTGAGCTCATAGAGCTCCACGTCCTTGGCCCTGAGCTCCGCATCCTTGGCCCGGAGCTCTTGTATCAGGCGCCTCACCTCAGACTCCATGATCTGGTGCGCCACCATGGAACCAGCACTACTGCAGGATGGTCCAGACGCGACACTATGATCAGAGACCCTTCGGCGAAACTGTGTGCGATGCCATAATCGCAAACGGTGGTGTAAAAAACCGTCAAAAAGGTGCAAAACGTTTGCGATGACGGATGCATCAAAGACGGTTCAGATTTTAGTTGTGTGTGCGATGCAGGGCATACGGTCCATCTCAATTAACTATTTGCGATGAGGAGGAACAAAAGAAATGGGCAGCCAGATGAAGGCATGTGCGATATACAGCATACGGTTCACTAGGATAAACTGTGTGTGATTAGGCAACACAATGAAAACGGTTCAACTGAACAAGATGTGTGTGATACGCGGCAAACAGGTCCTTAATCAGAAATGTGTGTGAAGACCAATAATAACACAGACGATTGCTGCTAATAAGCCGTGTGATTTGCTCTGTCAAGTAGAATAACATATATATATAACTGAAATAAACATCCAATTACATAAGTTACTATATAGACCATTCGCACACACCTCAATAAACAATTGCATGCATTCTATAGTAGGAGAAACGATCGTCTAGTCATCTACTTCTTGTGACGCTCCCACTACTGCTATGTGGCTTGATCCCTCGTCTGGGTCAGGAAGAAGATAGTTCCTCATGTCAACGATCTGCCTGTACATCTCGTAGCTTGTGTACGCGTCCATGGCCGCGTACTTGACATGTTCTTCATCCAGTCTCTCATGCCACACATTATGTCAGGCGTTCTTGTCCTCATTGCTCTCATTCTTCAGCTTCATGTAGTAGGGGTCGATGATGGCCGAGGCGAGGTCAACCAGGGAGTTCAGTTTGTTTTTTTCACTGCCCCAGACCTTGTAGTGGCGCTGGATGTTGACAAGATTCGGGCATTTCAAGCCTGAAGCCTTGAGCGCTTTTAAATCGTTGGTGGTGTCCACCGCAGCGAAACTGTAGTCGGAGCTGTTGATAAACCTGGAGAAACGCTCGCAAGGCGTTGTGGCCAAGTGGTAGTGGTATACGAGGACATCATGTCACACGCACAACTGGGTGACGGCAACCTTCTGATCGTGCGCCACTTTTGAATGTGTACAGCCCATTTTTGAATTCTAATGGAATTTACTACAGCCCATTTATAGTTTGTTAAAAGTACAGCCCATTTCAACCAACCGTTCAAAACAGAATTCAATAAAATTTCCCACATTTTGATGGGATCCGAAATATTTGTATCCCGAAATTTCTAGTCAGATTAAATACAATTTCAATATAAATTTATATTACATAAAAATCCAACGAAACATTGCGCTCGCAACAATTAATGAAATTAAAATTTTCAATATCCAAAAATAATATTTTATAAAGTAATCACGTGTTTGGTTCATTTTTTATAGTTACTACAAAGTTTTTATAATTACATCCCATTTATTATTTCTTAAAGCCCATTTTCTTGTTAAGCCTAATGCAATCCTCCTAGGAAAGATATGCAGCCCAGCGAGGCGGAGAATAACAACTTGACCTTTCCTGGGTATTCCTAAAAAAAGTATAGCTGGGCTAGCCATTTTCAGCTTGAAAAAAATTTAATATCTGGGCTGGATATCTGGCCTGGGCTAGACGGGCCACAGCCCGCCCAGTTAATACCTGCAGCTATGTTTTTGTTGTTGTTCAGAGGAGAAAAATTAATATCTGGGCTAAACATCGAAAAACTCTGATGTGCTGACACCTCAAAAACACAAATACTGCTCTAGCTGCTTGGTCCCAGCTGTCGGCCGCTTCTTGTGCAATTCTCTCGTTTATTGACTACTACATAGGTTGACAATGGTGTGGGACCGTGATGTCAGGAAACCAGGAGGAAGCAAAATAAATTATAGTTATATATATATAATAAGGAGGCACTTGTGTACGTGAGGCTATGGACCTGTTGGGTCCCCATTGTCATCCTCTCCAAGTAAAGTCATCTCCTCGCCCGCGCGCGCTTTCCGCCCGAAATAGTCAGCGCCGCCCTCCCAGCTTCCCAGTGTAGGCAATTGCTCCGCCTTCAAACGACATAAGTGCCGTCCGTCCGTCCATTTGCTGCCCACATTAATGATACGCAGTTACCGAGGCGGCTACTCTGGCGCCACACGCCCGTCCCTCCGCCCGCCCACCATTGCTATATAAACTGCTGCGCTGGCCATAGCCGCAGTCATCTGCATCCGTTCCCTTTCTCCTGTCCACACCACTACTACCCACCATGGCTTCCTCGCGCTCCAGCGCTCTTCGGGGCAGGCGGACGACGGACCACAAGGAGATGGCAGCCATTGCTGCTGGCCGGCTGGCCGGCAGGCAGCCGGAGGACGACGACGTCCCAATGGAGAACATGGTAGTCGACGATCCGGTGCCAACCCCCTCCTCCGCGCCATCCTCGCCGGTGCATTGCACCATGACCATCGGCGAGGCCCATGCCCAATAGATGGACAGGGTGAGGCAGATGCGTGAGGAGCAGTTCCGGGAGGCGCAGGCCGACGCCGCCTACAACCACCATCTCGTCCAGGAGCCCATGCAGGCGGAGGAGCAGATCGCCGCGGAGCGGGCGGAGCAGGAGGCGCTGCTCGACTCGTACCGCTCCGCCCACAAGGGCCGCCTCGAGCGCTGGCGGTACCGCATGCGGGTGGCGGAGGCTGCGGCCGCCTACAAAGAGGCTAGCAAAGAGGGCGATTAAGTGGGCGAGGCGCTATTTGGCAAGACCGAGGACGAGGCAGAGGACAATGCCGGCTCCGACGAGTCCCCGCTCCACTGGCGTCGATGAGGCCCTGCTCCGCCGAGGCCCCGTGGCACCAACAACGAGGCAGAGGACACCGCCAGCTCCGCTGAGGCCCCGCCCTGCCAACAACGAGGCAGAGGACATCGCCGGCTCAGCCGAGGCCCCACCCTGTCGGCAACGTGGGGGAGGATTTCCACCGCTCCGCTGAGGCGCCGCCCGCCGGCAACGAGACAGAGGACATCGCCGGCTCCGCCGAGGCCCCGCCCGCTGCCAACGAGGCCGCGCCACATAGAAAACGAGGAATAGTAGAACACGGTAGGTCGCCGCCGCTCGGGTCCAAGTAAGGCCGCCGCTTCTACCCTCCGGTTGAAGCCAAGCTAGGCGGGTTGACCATTGACGGCCGGTTAGCTTCTTGGCGGCGACGTGGAATCGGAGAGCTGCGCTGGAGAAGAATGCTGCTTCTACTTAACTGCTGGTGCAGTTGGCTGACTGACACGTGGGCCCAACAGGCCACATGTCAGTTACGCAACTGCACCTGCAGTTAAGTCACTGAAGCTTCTGTTCGGCTCAGCGCGACACAGGTGGGTAGCTTCGGTTAATTAATTATACCTCCAGCGCACCCCTTTTTAGTTGAAGAATGTATGAAATGTAATGAAATCCGGCATGTTTATATGAAATCCGACCGTGTATGAATGAATTTATTTCGATTAGTTCGAATTCCTGTATCACTCACATTGGATGAACATGCCAAACAATACGTACTAGCATTATTCCCAGGGTGATCACCTCGTTTGCAGCAGTTTCACATGTACTCCCTCCGGTCCTTTCTAGTCATGCATACAAGTTTTGTCTGCAGTCAAAGTATCTCTACTTTGACCAATCTTATACAAAAAAGTATGCACTTTCACAATGTGCGAAGTAAAAAGGAACAGAAGGAGTACAAAGAGTTTGAACAGCTTTTTAGCATTTCTGTACATTGCAATCAAACACACAAGCCTGGCAATTCATAGAGAACATTCAAAACAATCGATGATTATGCATCTCAGCGACTCACATGTCAGACGCAATATTTACTTCACAACTAAAGAATAAAGAAAAAATTGATCGACGCTGCTGACAGCAAAGGGCGTCCCATTCGAAAATATCAAACGCATGTCTTGCTAAAATCAATGTGCAAAATTTGACAAGGTTGTCCCATTCCAAAATATCAAATGCCTACGATTGTGGAATGGGCAGGGTTTGCCATCAGTTCAAACATTGACATGGCACCTCATGCTAAATAAACCAGCTGTTCTTTTTGTGCAGTTCCACCAAAATCAACCAAATTCGTGCGTAGCTTGTATGATTTCGCCCTTATATGTTGCAACGCCTTGAACTTATCGGCACCTCCTTTCTTGTGGTGGAAATGAATGATTCGATGTATTCATGAACATTTTGTGCAGTTCCCATTGAAATCAAGCTAAGCACCCCTGTTTGCACAAATACAAAAAAGTGATTAGTATAAAGCAAACTGTACTATGAATTGACAGTTTCAACAGGCACACACACGGTCCATGTAGAGCACACTTTTAGAAAAATGGAACTCACCAGAAAGAATCCTAGAACAACATTGTACTCGCGCATCACAGCAAAAAAATGGAGATTTGTCAGTCCTTCTGAGCTGAAGTTAGTTTGGTCTTGTGGGGAGTAATGTAACCATCCTTCAAATGCTCCTTCTGATGAAAGATAGACAGGGCTTCTTCATCCTGGCATAATCGAAACTAGTCACTTCATGTACTCCATATTCTTCTTCAGAGGAAGATGATCCTGTTGTGCAAATACAAGAGGACTACTAAATGCTAGCATCCCTGTTTGCTCGAAAAAAAGGAAAGGAAATATTTAAAACAGCACAGATGAAGCACTTCTCAAGGCCAATACCACTTTTTCATGACAGTATCTAAACAGTAGCACAACACCAATAGAGATGACAAAGCTCAATCATATGGATGAAATCAGTGGGCTAGTACCAACCTTTGTCAGGAGGCTTATTGTGTAGAGCATACAGATGAAGCACTTCTCCGAAACGATCTGTTGCTATCTACGGTGGTGGCCATGCTTACTATATACTCCTCGATTAGTTTAATGTTTCCAACATCTTCTTCTGCAGTTCCACTAAAATATATGGTATCTTCAAAGAAGATCCCTGTTTGCACAAGTAGATATAATTACATATTACATTAAGAGTGGCCTCAAATCAGTGGCAAAACAATTGCTTGTTCCAGCCATAGCAATAAATTAAGATGCAAAACTATATCATTACTTGTGTCATCACAGTTCCAGTGCTTCATTAGAGCACCGGGAGTTGATTTTTGTTTTTCTTCCGCTTGTTCTTCCCCTTCATCACTTGGTTCAATAACAGACAAGCTTCGCCTTCAATGTAAGATTTGGCATGTCAATTAGGGAGCACAAGTATAGTACTAAACTTAATTTTCTGATGAAAGTGGCAAAATACAGGTCAGCAGTTGTGAAATATCCTTATCTTACCTCAATGGGATATTACGGTGCACATACATATTGGAAGTCTTGTCTCCATTTGTGCAGTTCACTAAAATCAAGCAACATTATCATACAAGTAGCACAACATATGAAAGCACACTGCAGAATCATGTGAAAGAAGGCTAGTACTGACCTCTCATGATGCGGAATTCAAACAACTCACAAGAAGAAGATCTGAACCAAATTTGCCTTAACGGATAGGAAGTAAGATCTCCTCTTGTGCAGTTCCACTAAGATCAAGCAATCAAGCAACGTTGTCGGTGTGACATTTTGGTTGAACTGCACAAAACACTCTTAAAACAAAAGTGTTTTGTGCAGTGCAACAAAAGGTCACAATGGCAACGAGGTGAAGTAGATAACCCTGTTTACACAGAGGTGCAAAGGAAACAATTAGTGGTCAATAACGGTGGATGACACAGAAGCCAACAAAAAGAAGCATCTACCTTATCTAAATGGGAAAGAAAGCAAGACAGTAGCGTTTCTCAAACGGTGACATTGATTAATATTAACATAGAGATTATATTAACAATAAAATTTGTTAAACATGTAATTTACTTTTAACTGTGGCATTGCATCAATTTTCCAGCGGCATTATTAGAGGGTGTTTGTTTACAGGGACATTTTGGTGTAGGGACTAAAAAAACTCCGTGTCAGTCCCATCTAAACCAAACAGGAGGGACTTTTAGGGACTAAAAGTGGGCATTTGGGACTAAAGAAAGAAGACCCCGAGGGAGTCTTTTTGGGACTTTTTCCAACAGTTGCCCCTGCCACGCATCGCACCTTGTCTCTATTAGTTCATTACTAGGGGTAACATGGTCTTTTAGCATGTCATTTAATAACCTCTAGTCCATGTTTAGTCCCTGGAACCGAGCAGGTAGGGACTAGGGAGTTTTTAACCAAATAGGGCCTTAGATTAACAACAGCTAATGAGTTGCACGGGACAGTGGATGCACCAGCACCATGTGCATCTACCGACGTACTGTGGTCATGCACAGTCTGTTGCAACAAAGAACAAACAACCAAGGAGCATATTTGTGTTGGTCCCAGTTTTGTTATCTTTAGACACCTTTCCCTATGTGAGCGCAGCAAATCTAGTCCTGCTCAAACTATACAGCCTTGTCCCTTCCTTTCCTTTTTGAACTAGTACTTTCGCCCCATCCTTTCCTCTTTGAACCACGTCCTAGATTTATGCGATACAACTTTCCCCACTACTTTCCCCCATTCCTTTCCTCTTTGAACCACGTCCTAGATTCATGCTATACAACTTTCCCCCTTCATTTCCTCTTTGAACCACGTCCTAGATTCATGCTATATACAACTTTTCCCACTACTTTCCCTCACTCCTTTCCTCTTTGAACCACGTCCTAGATTCATGGTATACATGCAGCTAGAGCAATGCATGTGGAGTAAGTAAATTATACCTTAAGGTTCTTGGGGCGTGGTTCGGTGGGCGACGGGACGGCGGCGAAGAAGAAGGGGTCGGAGGCCCTCCTGCGCCGCCGCTGGGTGGAAAGTGAACAGCTGCACCGGTAGTCCCTCGCCGTCGGCGACAGCGTTAGGCCTCCTTCCCTTCTCGGTGGACGGATCCTGCCGGCTCTTTGAGCAGCAGTGAGGGGAGAGAGAGGCCAACGAAGTCTTGTTTAGATCTGGAGAGGGCGAGAGAGTGGGAAGAGAGCAACTACAAGCGCTGAGGCTCCAGCGGGAGAGGGCGAGAGAGTGTGAAGAGAGCAACTACAAGCGCTGAGGCTCCAGCGTGTATATATATACTGGAGAGAGAGTGTGAAGTGTGCAAACCCTAGAAAACATTTTGACCAGTCAAAGAATCCTCCTGGCACAAATTATGCTCAAGTGTAGTTATCGAACCCGAGACCTCAAGTTTGATGAGCGAACAGGCTAACCAGCTACACAACCCTCCCATTATGTTCAACGAGAGGGAAATAACCTTTTATACATTCCTGCATTCGTGTGACAAGCATGCCGTCTTTTTGTGTGTGTGTGTGGGAGTCATTGGGATTTCAATCATAATCGTGTCATGTGGCTTTGGTGGTAAGACTATCCACAGTGGTGCAGAAATAATGCAGCCTTAGTCACCTTACCTCTCTCCATGTAGTACGTTGGGTCCCCCAGTCAGAGGGTGAAACAAACAAATTAATAAGAAAAATTAAAAGCGCCAGTGGTGTATCTTACCTCACACATCTCGCTACTGCTCGGGAACACTGTCCAATTGATCCCTCTGTTCGCTCACGTACTATTTTAAGTGAATCCTTATTATAACATGCACACAAATTTTGGGCACTTGTATTCGACTTAAGTCAGTGTGCCACCGTATCTCCTATACTTACTACTCCCTCCGTCTAGGTGTAATAAGTCACGTTAGAAGGTGCACCGGGACCAAGGTGCGTGCGTGTGCGTGTGCGTGTGTGTGTGTCTGTGTGTTTAACAGCATGTGTGTGTTAGAGAGTGACAGATCGACCTACTCCTACAGAGAGATGTTGTGTAGTGTACGATTTTAGCCGCGAGAGTCGATGCATCCTCTCGTTTCTGGGCGTGTCCGGTAGGGACATGTGGACAGCTGCCACGCCCGCTCCTGACCAGCCTTGCCCACCCAAAGCCTCTCCATTGCCCGCGCGCGCTTCCCGCCCGAAACCATCAGCACCGCTCCAAAGAATCGGTGCCGCATTCATGCCCGGGCAGAGCGGACATGACCTCTCACTGGCGCAAGAGTGATGGTTGCTTCGTCCGTCCAACTTACTGCTGGGTCTATGTGATTTGACGGCTCATTGGTCCTTATTACTGAGGTGGTAGGACTGCTGGATGTCCCACGCTTTCGGCGAAAGGAGGTACTACTACTAGATTACAATTTTCTCCATTCTTACAGCGGAGGCGTGCAAGAGCAGTGAAAACATGCAAGCTCAGTGATTACATGGCCCACCTCACACTATCACCGTGCGACACCTAACTCTTTACATAGTACTCCCTCTGTTCCTAAATATTACTAGATGAGTCCCCGCGCGTTGCCGCGGAACAACGGTATATCTCTCTGCGCAAAATTATCGATTTCATAGAACTAAAAAAACTCTATAACCGCATGACAAATGTGGTAGCCAAACTAAATAAACTCCCATCATCATTTAGATCATCCCACGTAAGGAAAAAAGATCAGCCAACTCCTACTGCATAATTGGATTATATTTTTCTTTTTGACATGTTAATGGGACTTAAAAGCTCACTTACATGCATGCTACCGGTGCATGCTTGCATGCAGACATGTTGATGTGATTTAAAACCCACTCACATGCATGTGCCACGGTATTTCTGCATGCTTGCATGTGGCTTAGTGCGGAGCCTCTCAACGTCTAGATCAGACGACTATTATGGACTGATTTACTTCATCTAACGGCTACATCAATTTTGATGATGTGGCTCAAGGAGAGGATAGAGAATTCCTAGTAGTGGGGGCTAGCTATTACTAGTAGATAAGTCTTTGTAGAGATTCCACTACATACGGAAAGAAATGAATGAATCTACACTTAAAATGCATCTATATATATCCGCATGTGGTTCATGGTGAAATCTCTACAAAGACTTATATTTAGGAACAGAGGAAGTACTGGCATAGTACGTACTGTAATTTATCAGCGAGATAAATTTGTACAATGCTATGAAGCTTCCAGCTTCTGTTACATGTATATTGCGTCCAAGGTTGCCCGTTGCAACATTTCATCAAATACAAAGGAGACTACCATGAATGCTATTGCATCTCAATGATTGACAGATCATAGCAAATATGTACTCCCTCCGTTCCAAAATAAGTGTCTCAACTTTGTGCAAACTTTAGTACAAAGTTGTACTACTACTAAAGTTCGCACTTATTTTGGAACAGAGGCAGCTAAAAAAACGATCCATGCAGTCCCTAGCCCTTGAACCGTGAACTCTGACCAGGCTTCAATTTGCTGGCAACGTTCGAGCTTCCTAATAAATGAAGTTTGCAACCTTTTGACCATCGGATCATTTTGTGCAGTTTCACCAAAATCGAGATGAGCATCCCTGTGGCAAAGAAATTGAAGAAGCGTGATTAGAATAAGATTACTGGGACTAGTTGATGAGACAAACTCATCACAAATACAGTACGTACAAGCTAGTAGAGGTATGTGCGGGGCAAAGTAGTTGAGAAATATCCACAGGGAGTGATGTGGGCAGCTGGAGTAGTGGTAAAAGCCGGCTGTAAAGGGAGTTGTACCTGAGGGAAGTAGCTCTACCTTGAGGAGGGCGGCGGGAGGCGGCAACTGCCCACGTCGCGGCAGTGAGCAAGGGACAAAGGCAACCTCACCTGCTTTGTGAGAGAGAACGGCGGGGACCTCTGATCGGGACGTGCCGACAGTGGGTTTTCGCCGTCGGCGACGACCACCGCATCTACACTAAGCCTCCACCCCTTCCCCAAGCGGAAGTGATCAGCCGGGATGTTAGAGATGTGGCCACAGTCGTTTTGTGCAAGAGAGTGTGAAGAGAGCAATCCCAGCAAGCAACCGTGTAGGCTGGCCCGTCCTGACTATGTATATAGTGGAGCAGTTTCCTTTTCTCTCCATATGAACCTATCATATTGCGTACGTGCCACTGAAGAAAAAAACTTTATTTATAAATGACGCGGCACCTACTACTCGTTCTCCTATAACCTTGCGCTTGGCATCTCCAAAATATTAACCTTGCGATTGGCTCTTCGCCTCTTCGGGAAGTCGAGCAATAATGGTAGTGCAGTATATATCGTTCTGGCTATATGAGACCGAATGAATTGCTGCACGTCCACCACATGGGCGAGGGTCGAGGGGCGAGGGAGAGTGCTACATACGGAGCAAAATGAGTGAATCTACACTCTAAAATACGTCCATATACATCAGTGTTTGGAGTATGTACTAGTAGTTCATATTGAAATCTACTAAAGGACATATATATTGCAAACAATATGATATAATCTCTATAACCAAGGTAGTAGGGACGGGGAGTAAACGGAGGGAGTAGTAAATTTTTCTCCTCGTCCTGCGAGCCACCGCGCGCATGGGCGAGGGAGCGGGCGTAAGGCGGAGCAAGCTTCACCTCATCCAGCGAGCCACCGCGCCCGTTGGTGGGGGAGACGGCGTGCTAAGCAAGCTTCTCCTCGTTCTGCGAGTTGACGGGACACATCAAAAGTACTCCAGTGTATAGAGCCTTGCCTCTAAGGTAGGCCCCACATGGTTTGCCTCTTTTTTAACACAACACGTCAAGTCGCAATTTGTTTGTTCACCCGTGGTAGACGATCCTCCCTCCACCAAGTGGACAACCAGTACACGTGGGCTGCCTTTTCTGTATAGAAATGAGCTCCACCGTGTACCCGCGCGGGTGTGGTTGGGAATGAGACGGGAGTACGTGCGCCGTGCATGCACCTCTTCTCTTCGTGCACGTCCCCCACCTACGTGGGTGTGTGTGAGAGATACAAACCGCGTTCGTGAGTGTTTTTTGTTTTGGGGTGGGGGTTGGGGTGGGGGGTTGATTTCGTGAATTATTTGTGGGAATATGTGTCGATGACATCTCAAACAAAATTTTGCATGCAATGTGTGTGAAATGGAGGCCTATCCATATCATACATAGAGGGTCGGGCAATCCACGAGAAGAGAGGGAGCGGTCATAGCTATCGATAGAGTCGAAGAGAGGATCAAGTGGGTGGGTGCGAGATCGATGAAGAGAGCCATCGAAATTGTGTGTGTGTGCAAGTCAAAGATAAAGGGCGACTGGCCTACCGGAACGTTAGAAGGCACATGCCAAGTTTGTGTGTGGTAGGGAGACTTGATTAAAGCGCTCTATGTATCGGTGTGTGTGGGGGGGAGGGGGTGGGGGGAGGGGTAGGCAGAGGCCTAACTATAGAGGTAGAACGGCTCGTATATGTGTTGAGAAGGAGAGACCCAGCTATGTCTTGAGGGAGATCAGTCGACATCCATACATAACTGAAGGGTGGGAAATATGATGGGACAGAGAGAGAGAGAGGAGAGAGAGAGGGAGGGAGAAGGAGGGAGAGGGGTAGAGTGCTGGATGGGTGATGGAGTTGCTTCTCGAAGATGGTGGGAGAGGCCTACTAGACAAACTGAGGGTGGAACTGCAATGTTATCAATAAGAGTGGGGATGTGTTTCTGTGTGTCTGTGTGTGATAGATCTGTCGGGACGCATCCATGGATGATCAAGGGGAACCATGTGTTTGGTAAGCAAACCTAACTAGATCGGTAGATCAATTGTTGTTTGTCGGAGGAAGGGAGAGACACAACTAATGAGGTAGATCGATTGACGTGTGGGTAAAAACGAGTTATAAGGACCTAGCTAGCTATATGTATAGCGAGAGATCCGTCGTTGTACGTCCATTTGTTAGAGGAAAATAAGGCCCAGCGAGATGGATAGACAGAGAGAATGGAGCTAGGAGGTGGTGCGAGAGGCCCAACTACTAGCTAGATAGGGGGAGGAGTGTGCGGTTGTGAGATCAATGAAAAGAGGGGCGAGAGTTTACACGTGTGTCTGTCCGTATGAGAGACACGAGGCAGGGACACATAAAGGAGGAGATTGAAGGTGTGTGTGTATGTTGTAGGCAGGCATCGCTGGAGAGGTTTATCGATCGGTTTGTGTCGGAAAGGAGTTGTGGAGACTCTGGGAGAACAACCTAAAGAAAAAAATGAATGTGCCCGGTGGATAGAATGCCGAGGGAGGGGGAGGGCGAGGAGGGCGTGTGCATGCACGAGAGAAAGTTAGTGGTAGCTACAAAGGTTATAGGATTGTGTGGGTGTAAGAGACTAACAAAGATCATAATTTGATATGAAAGCGGATTCATATATTTGAATAGGAGATCATAGTGTTTTAAACATTGCATGCATGAATATAGCGGTGATACACGTGTTGTGCACATGTTATACCATAATGTGATAATGCATGGCGTTTGCAACTCACAACTAAATGCCGAACAATCTAAACCATACTATACATCAAACAATCTCACATTTTATTTGAATTTGTGATAATGTGTGGCGTTTGCAGCTTACAACTAAATATCGAACAATCTAAACAATACTATATATCAAACATTCTCACATTTTATTTGAATTTGTGGTAATGTGTGGTGTTTGCAACTCACATCTAAATACTTGTAGGCGTAGGGGGCGGGGCACCATACTAATGTGATAAACACATTATACATATGAGACATGGTTTAGATTATGAAGATCTAGCTAGAGCTAGAAATGTAATGTGATTTGAAATCAAAATAAAGTGGATTCAAAAAATCTAGTTGGAGTTCATATAGTACACATAGTTCATATGTAACTCGAGACTAATCATGTGGTGTGCTCTAAAGATAATACACAAACGATGGTTTAACTTGACAATAATGATGATTGTAGATCTTATTAAAACAGAGAAACAAATTCAAATGCTTTGACTTCACAACAATCATTACTGTAGATCTTATTCAAATAGAGAAACGAATTAAAATTTAGTTCATATTGAAGCGGTAGTATATACATTTGGAATGCACTAAAACGTTCATTTGAGTAGTAGGTTGCATGCATTATACACGTAGCGAAATATTTTAATTGAACATAACATGAATTCAAAGTTTTGAATGACATTTGTAGTGCGCATTGATTTGGTACAGTACACGTTAGGCTTGTCCGGAAATTTCAACCCGTGCCTTATTAGCCCAAAATATTTAAGATATATCTTTGTCTCGTTGTGCTCTCACAACTCCCTCCATCTCAACCCGCGCCTTGCTATTCCGAAATTACAACGCGCGCGAAAACTCCCACCTCCTGTGAAATCCCGACACACGAAATGCCCGTGGTACCCCTGAACCGAAAGAACCGCCTCAAATCGGTGGGGGTACTTTCGTAACTTACCCCACATTTCGGATAAGCGCGTCTCTAAGCCATGGTTCCCCACTGCCATTCCATCCGCCCACCCATTCGTACACCGAGGCCGCGAAAACCCGCGACAAAACCCCACACCCTGCTCTGTCCGCCACCCAGCCGGAGCCTCTTCCCCGACGACGTCGTCGACAACAACACCTCGACGTCCCTCATCCACCGTACCGGATGAGGATCCGTCGTCGATCTCATCGTCCCGCCGGTTCAGCCACCCCGTCCTCCACCTCCAAGGAGCTGCCCCGTTGTTCCCCTCATCTTTCGCGCCACCTCCATTCCCACACCACCGTCTTCACCTGCACCACCGGAAGAGCATCATCATCACCGTTTCCTCGGATGAAGCTGCGGCCTAATCGGCACCGCTAGAGAGATTGTACACTAATCGCCGCATTTTCTTCTTGATTCGATCTCACGGTGCTGCCGGCGCTCGGTCTCGAGCCGACAGGGCGCGGCTCCATCCACGGCGGCGTCGCCGGCCACTTCCTCCACGGCGTCGCTCCCTCGGCGGCGACGTCCACCTCAGTAGGAGCTGCTGCTACTTTAGCTCTCGCTCGCGCTGCTGCTCTGCTCTTGCTCTCGGTCCCCTGCCTGGTCTGCTCTTGCTATTGCTCTTGCTCACGCTGCTGCTCTCGCTCTTGCTCTTGCTTGCGATGCTGCTCCGATTTAGCTACACTTCAGTCGACTGAATCGACTTTTGGGTCAGTCGATTTTCAGGGGGTGGCGGGGGCTCGCCGGGGTGAAGGAAGAACCGGCCGCAGCGGGGAGGGGGGCTCGCCGGAGAGGTACCCCACTATCTATCTTAGGGTTCAGGATGGGGGCGGTAGTCGCCGGCGGTGGCGGGGCGTTGGCAGGGCGGTGGCGTGGGGATCGCCGGAGAAAAAGCTCGGCACGGGGGGGCATAGAGGGATGGCCGGGGCGGCGGCGGACCGGCGGTGGGGAGTGTTTTCGGGGCGGGCGGGGCGGCGCACCGCCGGCCACGGGCGGCGGGGGGCTGCTGTTTTCCCGGTGGTGGCTGGTGGCTCAAGGGGTGGAGGTTGAAGATGAACCGCAGGCCCTTGATTTCGTATCCAACGGCTGCAAAATCGACTGACCAGAGACGAAAAAGTCAGTCGACCGACGTGTAGCCTCACCTTGCTAGTGCGTTCAGTTTTGACAGCAAAATTCAGTTTGGACAGCAAAATTCAGTTTTGACAGTTAAGTTCAGTTTCGATAGTTAAGTTCAGTTTCGACAGTTAAGTTCAGAGATGAGCGGCTGATGTATTTTACATCTAGCACTTTGTGGTTATGTATTTTACGTCATGTATTGGATATGCTATTAGAATTCCACTCAGGTTAACGTTGTTCGTTGTCTCTCTTGTCCTACTTCAGCCTCGGCGTCGTACAACTCACCGGGGCTGCTCCAACGACGAAAACCTCCATCACAGCGGAGCAGTACCTCGGGCTCCATCTCCGAGACGCCTAAGATCTTCTTCCCCTCCTCCAACAGCAAAGTCAGCCGGAGCATCCTCACCGGCCAACCCAATCACGCTGAGATCGACATGGCTTCGCCAAAGAGGTTGTACACTTGTTGCGTCTCTTTTTTACTCTACATGTTATATATATTGTCCACTGAGCACACGGATTTGTTCCTTTAGTGTCTCCTTGAAAGAAAAACGTAGGAATTTTAATTTTCACTTGCCCTCCTTTTCAAATTCCTATTCATGAAGCACAAGACTAAGAGATAGTAGCATAATAGCATTGTAACCGTACATTTTCTTGTGGTTTGACTTAATCTCACCATGCTTCTTTGCATCCTGTGATCTTCCAATTGTTGTGAATCAAACACCCAGATTGGCAGAAATCCTGTGTTTTTAAATTCTCTGTTTTGCACGTGCATTCCTATCCTATTCCTGTCTATTTCCTATCCCTGCATTGTTGGAATCCTCCAATTCAAACGAGCCCTTACAAAATTACTTCTCTTACAGATAGTTGTCAAAGAAAACCTTGCGTGGTTTGTCCCGCTCCTGCTGCGCCATCGTCCACCCCAGCTCAGCTGCTCCAACGACAGAAGGGTCCAGCACAGCAGGGATCCGGCCTCCAGACTGTCTTTCGTCGCCTCAGATCTTCTTCCCCGCTGCTGGCAGCCATGAAAACTGCATTACCATCATCAACCGAGCAGATGACCTCGAGGACTACACGGGTCCGCAAGAGAGGTCACACTCTTTCGTGTTCGGTTACGTTATGCATCGCTTAATATTACATGCTACTTTATCGTCCTGTTCACCGATTAGACTCTGAGTCAGCTCCAAACTAATGGTCAAACTTGAGTTTTTAAATGCTTGTGGGGTACATATCGGGGACGCTATCCATAGTATCTATCTACTATCTGGTTAATCTCCGGTGTCTACTATGAGTTTCATGTTGGGTGGGAAACAAACAGTAAAGAAGCCATTATCTGTATTTTTTAACTGAAGCCATTATCTGCCTGCTATTATTGGTTTTGGGTCTATCCACAGGTTGCTACCATCACTCTGGATTTCTGCATGCACTACTTACATAATCTCACTATGATTTATTCCTATGCATGACAGTTATTGTAAACAATGGAACTGAACATGTAGAGCAAAAGAGACGAGCCTTGCGTGGCAATAAAATTTCATGCAGACGTCATGCATATGGTGTCTTGCATTGCTTACTTTATACATCAAATATGTCATCTGCTTAGTTTAGACATCCTTTGTGCAAATGCCATCTATTTAGTTTATTCAATGTTTATGTGAATTATGCAACGCCATCTTGTTTAGCCACGCATCATATATGTGAATTTTGCAATGCCATCCTGCTTAGCCAGTCATCTTATATGTAAAAATTATATCAGGCCATCTTTTTTTTCGTTACATATTACATTTGTCAGCAATGTTAGTACATTCAACTGCTCTTCGTGTGCATCAGCCATTTGACACGGTGATGGCAAATTCTGGGGTGAAAACAAGGTCTTCAGAGCAGACTATGCTATCTGACGAAGCGCATATCTCGCTGGTTACGGATAGCTCCTCAGAGAAGGATTCAGAGACAGATGACCAGTCCTATTGCCCCCCCCCCCGAGGTGTATGCTCTAACTTGGCAGGGTTATGTTGCTCATATCGTGCGTATGGTGTCTCGCTGCTATGTCATTTGATTAGTTTAGACATGCTTTGTGTGAATGCCACATGTTCAGTGTCTAATTACCATATATGTGAATTATGCATTGCCATCTTGTTGCAAGACATTATATATGTGAATTATACAATGCTATCTTGTTGCAAAGGCATTATATATGTGAATTATGCAATGCCATGCTGTTTAGCCAATCATCATGTATGTGAATTATATCATGCTATCATTTTTTTGTATTACGTGTTCCATTTGTCGACAATGTTTGTATATTCAACTACTCTTCCTATGCATCAGCCATTTGAAGCGGTGATGGAAGTATCTGGAGTGAAAACAAGGTATTCAGAGTAGACAATGCTACCTGCTGAAGCAGACATCTTGCTGGTTACAGAGAGCTCCTCAGAGGAGGATTCAGAGACTGATGACCAGTCCTATTTCCCCCTGAGGTCTATGCTCAAACTTGGCAGGGTTATATTACCCATGTCATGCATGTTGTCTTGCATTGCTTAGTTTTTACATCATATATGGATTGCCATCTGCTTACTTGCTTACTATATAAATCATATATTTGAATTATATCATGCCATAATGTTTACATAGTACATACACATCATCTATCTGGATTATGGCATGGCAACCCATTTAATAAAGAAATCATATAGTTATATCATCTCATCCTGTTTAGTGTTTACAGTCATCATATTTTGAATTATGGCATTCTATCCGTTAATGTATGTGAATTATGGCATGCCAACCTATTTAATAAATACATTATATAGTTATGTCATGTCATCCTGTTTACATAGTCTCATATTTTGAACTATGTCTTTCCATCTTTTTTAGTTAGCCATCATAATGTGAAATTGTGTCATGCTATCCTGTTTAGTTAGCCATCATATATGTGAAATTGTGTCATGCTATCCTGTTTGGTTAGACAACATAAATATGAATTATTTCATGCCCTCTTTTATTCCCCACTATCCATTGCACCTGTCTATCATACAATGTCTATACTTTCAATTACTTTTCTTGTTTATCAGCCATTTGAATTGGAGAGCGTGATGGCAGTATCTAAGGGAGTAACAACACGGTCTTCAGAAAAGATAGTGCTACCAGTTGATGCAGATAGAACCACAGTTGTACTTGCCCAAGGACCAGATCCACCACACATAACCCAGACTCTCGCAGATTGTACCCCTACCCAGTTGGACAGAGAACCAGCTACACCCCTTCTAACACCAACCCCGGCAGATAGTAACCCAGTTCCAGTTGACACAGCACCGTCTCCACCACAGAGCACCCAAACACGAGCAGTTAGTAAGGGAACTGCAGTGCCCAAAGCACAAGGACCACCACTCCGAATCCCAACTCAACGCTTAAAGGAGAAGAAGATTTGTTCTCAGGTCAGGTTCTGTAGCTATGGTTCATACTCCTTTGCTCTTGCATTACTATATTTCCTCATACCAACTATTTTCAAATTTGAAGGATGGAATTGAAACTCCAATGGCGCAACAGGTAAGTTTTAAACCTGTTTCTTTAACTGGTTTGTTGTTGTAACCTGCTCTATGTTGATTTCAGTTTCAATTGAATAAACAGTTATGTTCTCATGTCATGCAGATTACAAGTGTTGTTATTGCTCTATAGTTACCCACACTTATATTCTGTCTATTCTGCTTTGTCTTGAAAAAATATTATTTGAACTGTGTCTCTATCTTGATTTGGCAACAAAAACTAGAATGATATAGAGCATAAAGTGACCATGGTACATAGATATATGTTTGTTTCATGTTGTTATCCTGTCCACTTTACTACTGAACTCATTTACCAAAATGAGTTTCATATACAACATGGTAAACATGTGATGTGTCTGCTTGTTTCTCTTTTAGAATGCGGACAAAATATTGGAGAACAGTACCGCGTTATCCAATGGTAAAGGAAGTAATGCAGATAAGGTTCAAGATAGTGAGACATCCCTGTTGGTCTCCAAGAAAGCGGATAAAAACTATCTTGACGACAGTGAGGGGACCCAAAAGTCCTGTCTTGATGTAGTGTTCGAGTTACTGGCCACTACTGCTGGCATAAGCTCTTCGAACTCATTGCTTGAATCAGTTCATCTTCTTGAGTCTCAACTTCAAGTTGAAAGACATCGATCAGATGTGCTGCGACAGGAAGCTGAAGGACTGAGGAAGTCCCTGCAGAATTCAGATGCATATTTTCTGGTGCAACAGCAAGCGCTGGAGGATTTAAGCGCCAAACAAGAGAAAGTTAATAAGCTTGCTAAGTATCTTGCCAGCATTATGGGTACCCAGGATATTGTTTCTTGAGATCTTCTGAAGTGGTTTCAGTTCTGGATTTGTTTTGCTGCGGCGTTTATTTGCGCTGGTTGCCAACTTTGACAACCATTGTATATGATATGCTGCTTTGTTCCCTATATTTGCACTGGTGGCGAACTTTGATGCCCAGTGGATGTAATATGTGTAATAGCCGTGATAGCCTAGCGTTAGTTGCTTGCTTATTTATTTCCTTGTTGTCTTGTTTATTTGTTTGCTTGTAGTCATTGCAGTTCTTTTTCCGCGGTTAGCTAGTGGCTGCAATAACCTATTTTTTAAAACTAGGCCACAATAACCATGGGCTAATATTTACTGTACTGACACTGGGCCTCCTACTGGCCGTAGAAACAGTGGGCCTTCTACGGGCCATAGAAACAATGGGCCTTCTACGGGCCGTAGAAACAATGGGCCTTCTGCGGGCCGTATCATCAATGGGCCTTATACGGGCCGTATGATCGATTGGCCAAACATGGGGCAAACTGACCGCATTATGGCCGTAAATGGGCTAGAGTTGGAATCGTCCGTTCATGGGCCGACCATAACGGGACAATGTTAATAGGCCATATTTGGTGATGCTATGAAAATGGCCCAACAGACTAACGGTTCACAAACGGGCCGACTGTAACGACGGGCTGAATTTGGCCCACAAGCAGAAAATGACAGTAACGGGCCATAAGTAACCGAATGCTGCAAATGAGCCCAAGAATAAATGGGCCCTCAGAAGGCCGAAAGTTAACTTGGGCTGGAAACGGCCCAACGGAATAACGGGCCGTTAATGGGTATAAAGTGATACACTGTTCATTACGGGCCAGTTTCACCACGGGCCGTTAATGGGTGTAAAGTAATACACTGTGACCCCATTATGTAATTCAAATCCAGATGAAAAATCAAGTAGATCGCACACAGTTTATTATCACCAACCGTGTGAGATGCAGCACAAAATATCATGGAGCACCGTCGGTGTATAGTACGCCTATGGCTTACACGAGAAGGTGCGTTAGCTACAGTCCACAGTCGGCATCTCAAGCACACTATCTCACTCTCCAAATATCATTTCACTGCTCAATCGTCACCGGTGAAAGATGGGCACGTGGACCCGCGTCGTGAGGGCAACTTCGATGGCTCACTCCTGCGAGAGCGCGGCCGCAGCCACCATGCGCGTGCTAACAAGGTGCATGAGCGCTGCCGCAATCTGCGACCAGGCGGGAAAGGCAGCCCAAACGGCCGCTGTTGCTTCTCAGGTGGCGGCAGCAACATCTGCCTCGGGGATAGCAACTGGCGAGAGCGGCACAACAGCTGTCCCTTCCACAGCGGCAACCTTAGCCCTGATGGAGGCCGCCCAGGACCATGTCGAGGCTGCCCACGCCCAGCTCCTAGAGGTCATCGCACGAATCGAACAAAGCTTCTCCGAAAATGGTCGGCAACCCATGGACGAAGAGCTGGCAATCGCCGAGAGCGTTCGAGCAGCCGTCCGTTCCTCCACCGCATACCTTGCAAGGACGGAGCCCGTCCAAGCCCAAATCGCGTCTGCCCACGCCCAGCTCGTGGTGGCCTTTCCAAAAGAGATGTCGGACACCGATGACGAGATGCATGCCGAGTATGGATCGATGGATGCCATGGATCCCCTTCCCTAGGAGACTGTTGGGCGCGAGCTGGACATGGAGGCGGCGGCGGAGATCGACGAGCACCAGCCGTAGTAGTACTCTTTGTTTTGTTTAATTAAGAGCGTCAGTCTTTAATTTGTTAGAGTAATGTTTAGGTCAGCTAGCTCTGTTTAATGGCTAAACTTGCTCAATTAAGAAGTTAGTCTCCTTTGTGTACCCAAATTATGCAATGACGTGGATGACCACTATAACCAAGGAAATTCGAACCAAAATTTTTGACGTTCAAACTCAACACACACGGGTTAAGCTCTGTGAATCATTTCTGATGTTCACATATCATACATAGTTCTTAATAAGGGACCATGTCTGATGACACTTTGCGCGCTAGTTTTTTCGCTGAAGCGATTCCAAATTTTCGGCTTCCCCGAAAATATCTACCTCCCCGCCCCCTCCCCTTACCAAAAGCCACATTTCCCCTGTTTCCGCCTTCCTTTCCAAGTTGAAACCTTCACTCCTTGCTTGCAGCGCCGTCACCTCCTCGTCGGCGACCCTCCTTGATGCTGCTCGGCCTCGTCTATCCAGGCAGGTAATCCACACTCGACCCCCATCCTCCTCCTCCTTCCACATCCCACATGCCCTGACCGCCGGCGCGAGCGCGACGCCTTCCACCCAAATCACCGACCCCTCCACCAAATAAGCGCCGCCCTAAGCCATGGTGCATGCATTATAGCCAGGATCTCAAGGAGCATTTGGCAGCGGAGAAGCAAATCGCGGCCGCACGCGCGGATGAGGTCGCGATGGCTGCCGTTCGTGGCGGCCCCCAGATCTTGGAGGAGTACCTTGCCATTTGCTAGCTACGCCGGTTAAGCATGCTCAGTTTACCAGTTGCGTGTGCTGCTCCTGCCTTTCCTTCACAAATTATAGTGAATTGTGCTATCTAATTTTACCATGCAATCTGTTGCTCTAGTGTATATATTCTATATGTCATTTTTTTAGCAAAAGAGGGTTTCCCCTCCGATTTCCATTAGAGAAACCAGGCCAAAGCCGAGCAGTAGTCTAGTAGTTTGATACAAGTTCAGAAGCAAATAACAAACATAAAGCAGAGCGGGGGGCTTCAGCTAGCCTAGCACCCCTGTGAAAATAGTCTTAAGCTTTCATTACAGTGTGGTGCTCACTTGTTAACTGTTTTGTTAATTAGTTGTCGTCTTCAGTTAACTGTTTGGTTCAATTCTGCAAATGTGATGTTCAATTCTTCAGGCTGCAATTTTGTATTGTGTTCCATGTGAGAAATAAATCGAATTTATCATTAGAAAATACATGAGAAACGAATACAATTTCCATATTTCCAAGTTGTCAAGCATGCTTGGCTTGGTTATACATTGTGCAATGTGGTGCTCAGTTAACGTTTGGTTCATTTGTGTTGTGGTGTTTAGTTAACTGTTTGGTTCAATTCTGCCATGCCATGTCCAATTGTCGTGGGTAGAATTTTTTATTGTTGTGCATGTGAGGAATAAATCGAATTTGCCTGCACTTAATACATGAGAAACAAATATAATTGCTACAATTGGTTGTAGTTAACTGTTTGGTTAACTGTGTGATCTTCTATTAGGAGTATGTTATATTGTGTAATGTGGTGCTCAGTTAATGTTTGGTTCATTTGTTGTGGTGTTTAGTTAACTGCTTGGTTCAATTCTGCAATGCGATGTCTAATTGTCGTGGGTAGAATTTTGTATTGTTGTGCATGTGAGGAATAAATCGAATTTGGCTGCACTTAATACATGAGAAACATATACAAGTGCTACATTTCCTAGTTCTTAATCATGCTTGATTTGGATAAATGGGTTGTCCATGTGGCTTGAATTAATCTGATGAATCTGCAATGTGCTTATTTTTCATCAACATATTTTACTGATAGCATGCGAACCCTTACTTAACCTGATGACTAACTACCGTATATGTGTTACAGGGAAACAATGGGAAGCACTGAGGTTTACAATCGAGGTTCGCAGGTGCATGGTTCGTTGTCTAATAGCACATTATTGTGCAATTGCAGGAACCATTCTAATATTTAGGTGCATGGTCCTGCTGTTAGAGGTTTTGACCCACTATTCGACCCTTTTTGCATATGGGGAAATGAGTTGTCCATGAATATCAATCAAATCAAGAAACTCAGAAATAATGTTAGGACAAAAGAAATTAGCGACAAAAAACAACAAGATCTTTGTCTGCACAATGAAGAAGACATCAGTTCACTACAAGATGGTACTAACTATTATACCTTGCCTTTTTTATTCCTTTGCCCCATTTCCAATATAGAGAGGATACTTATGCACATCCTTGTTTTCAGGCCTTTCCAAAGCAGTTAACTGATGATTACCTCTCAAACCACCTCTATGGTCAGGAGGCGAGGAAGGTTTTCATACAACACCCATGGTTCAATATTGAAGTGTTCATGAAGAGGACGAAGGACGAATGGTCAATCATCCACAGGCACTACCCTAAAGTTGCAAAGACCTTCAACATGAATGAAGGCTCAATATTCACCTTCCGCTTTAGTAGTTTTCCAGATGAGATGCATTTGTCTATATACCGTCTATGATGCTAATTTCGAAAGGTTCTACATGTTGCATGTGAAACTTGGTGCTGGTGTAGTTGTGTAACGGGGTAGCTGAGTGCTGAAGCTATATCATGTTGTACTCTGATGTATTTCAATTATGAAATTCTACTTCCTTAATATGGAAATTAAATATATTATGTGCTTAATATGAATGTCAATTAGATTAATAAATGGATTATTAATAATAGGGAAATTATCCTGCTAATGGCGAATTAGCCTGCTAATTGGGTTTTGCTATTGCAAACGGTTATTGAAAAAATACCATGGGCAATGACCTCAGGAAACGCACACAATTTCTAGGAATAAACCGTGTTGGATCAATGAACAATCACACACGACTTTCTCTTGAAAACTATTTGCGTTAGGCCACCTTGCACAAACGTTTACCACATAAAAACTGTGTGTGATGGACAGCCTTTGCCACACAGTTTCTTCTATGGACTGTGTGTGATACATTCAATAACACAAACGATTTAACGGGAAAAATTGTGTGTGATGTACTGTGAATGGAAACCTTTTCCTTGGAGTGACTATGTGGGATGTACATACGAATGGAAATGTTTAGCGGGGACTGATTGTGTGGGATGTACTTGCAACCGGAAACAATTTCGCATGTATAATTGTATTTTTTAGCTCTATTGTACGTATTTCCGTATTTGAGCACTTGCCGGTCACACACGACCTCATTTTGCCGAGCGTGTGTGCCAGGAGGGCATATCCCCGATGGTTTCTGGGTCGTGTGGGAAGGACCCCCCTATCGCCCACACTCACTTGGCGACGGTTCCAAATGTCGTCGCGGAAAGGGGTTAAAAACCATTTGTATAGCACTGACGCGTACCAGTGCAGGTAGAAGCAATGGGGAGAGGAAGCAAAGGGGGCGAAACGGCTGAAAGGCAATGCAATCTACGGGAAGGCGGAGGGAGCCAGCCAAGGAGCGGGGTAAATCTTTTGGTTTTCACCATGGGAAAACACCAGTCGAGGACTTTTCACATAAGGGAGCAGTGGGTTTTACACGCAGAGTCATCATGACTAATTGCTGCCGCGCCTGCTCCCATCAATCAAAAAATAAAAATCCTGTTGCGCCTGCCGCACCCAAAGACCAGAGCAACGCCGCGGTGGATATTTAAATTTACCTGCTGGCAAGGAGAGAAAAAAGGTGTAAAAAACAAATGTGGCAGCGGCCTAGCTAATCGGTCGCACTAGCCCAACTAGCTAGCCACCGTGCTTCAATGATGTACTCGGCGAGAAAGGTGGGCTTTTGTGATTTGACGACTCATTTACTTGCTTCGGCGCTACGACTAAGGAGGACCCAGAAAACGCACGGTAGGGCGTCCGACGTCTCGACAAGGAAGAAAATATGCGTGCACCACCCGAGAGGACCCAGAAGCCGCGCGGTAGGGTGTGCCACGTATCGGCACGGAGGAAAAATGTGCGTGTAAAAATATACTGTATCAGACATACTACCTATGGTTCGACCTCAGGATCTAGCTAGTCGGTCGAAAACACCCCACTAGCCACACAGGTTCATCAAGCTAATGTGGCACGGAGGATAGGTGTGATTAGCTCCGTCTCGACCAGCCACAACGTCTCTTGTTCTAGGTGATTCTTCTATTTTCCAAGCATTTTTTAGTTATAATAACACTACGGCAAGCTCACGCCGCTCTTCGTGTGTGCCTGTGCGTCTAAAGGTTACTAGATGGAGAGGGGGGAGAGATCACAGACATGGTACCCACCAATAAGTGAGTCAATGGTCATGCATGTGTTGATGAGCCACTCCCTCTACTCTACTCAACATAATACTGTATAAAATCAAGTTATGCGACAAAGCCAACCGTTGCTATTTCTGGCTATCGACATACGCTTTGTAGTCTAGGTTGCCAGTTTGAATCTCGTCTTTCAGATTTATTAGTTTTAGATCCAAATTTGATCAATGACAAGTGGGATCCCCGTGTGTTGTTTCGATATTTTAGTGTAGGATGGTTCTTTTGCACAAACACTTTGCGTGGTTAGACAAGTTACGACACCAGTTACAAGTATTTTGCAAGTTTAGGAACAAAAATGACAGCGGCAAAGAATATCACATCCACCCCGCAACTTAGATGCTATGGCGATATGAGTTTTTACGTCGTTGGATCTGAGATCCAATGGCTTGGGAGTAGTCTTTATAATTATGCGCAATTTCCAAACTCTCCAAGGTTTTTTTGCAAATAAAACATTCAGGCCTCGTGTGTGCCGCTGCATCTTGGATCCAATGGCTCCCAATAGCTCATATTAGGTGCTCCCCATAGCTTAATTAGCCGCTACGGTGATATGAGCAATTAGGTCGTATGATCTGTGATCAGATGCCACATGCATAGTACTTGTACTTTATGCGCAATTCCCAAACTCTTTGAGGCCTATATTGCAAAAACTTTCAAACCTCCTACTGTGAGCCGTTATATCTGCCAGGAAGTCGTATCACCATAGAATCTATGGTGTGGGAGCACCTCATATTCTCCCGTGCGAGAAAACATCAGGTGCTCTCGCAGCTTGGATGCTACGGTGATACGAGTGTCAAGGTCGTTCGATCTTAGACCCAATGGCATCCGAGCAGTTTTTGTGCTTGTGAGCAGTGCGGCAGTGTGATGTCGGCCCACTGCAGAATGGGTGCCACCTAACTATGATTCGGTGCCCGAACTCTTTGGGGGATTTTCTACAAAAAAAATTGAACCACCAAGCAGTTGTAGGATGACAGATCCAACGGCTCCGAAGATCTTGTGTCACCAAAGCATCTAAGGTGTGGTAGCACATGATATTCTTACATAGAAGAGAATATGAGGTCCTCCCTCATCTTAGATGCTAGGGTGATACAAGCTTTGAGGTCGTTGGATATGGGATCCAAGGGCATCTGAGTAGTTTTTGTAGAAATTGTGTGCAATTCTCAAACTCATTAAGGTTTCCTATAAAAATATAAGACATCATGTGAGCTACTATATCTCATATCTAGAAGCCCCAAGGAACTCGTATCAGCATATAGCATCTAAGGTGTGGGGGCACATGACATTCTCCAGGGGAGGGAGGGTGCACAGCCCATCGGTGTTTGGGAGGGTGGGGAAAATATAATGTTCAAAAAATATAATCTAAACAATCCTAAACAGAGCTTCACAATTTTAATCCCTGACATTCTACATAGCTCTACCTATGCAAGAGGTGTAGTGCGAGTGTCTATGTGTGAGACTGACGACACAAAAGAGCGAGATCAATTGAGTCATTTATAGAGGGAGAGATCGAGGGAGTGTGGCCTAGCGTACACTCGAATGTTAAAGATGATACACCGAGATATCGTGCGGTGAAGCTGTGGTGAGGGCGGGAGGGAGATAGTTACAAAGAGAGTGGCCTAGATAGACTTTGTGTGTGCGCACACGGTGAAGGTGTTTTACAAAGGCAACACATGTGTCTTGAGAGAGACAGAGAGGGAAGGTTTGTCATGGAGGGCACGACGAGGTTGTGTGTGAGAAATACATTTGTTGAGAGTGTGAGGTCGGGAATGACATAAATGGAGATCGAAACATGAAGAGAAATAATGAGCGCGCGTGCGTCAGATACCAATAGTTCTATTAACAAATAAATGAACATCAATCGACACATGAAGTATGTGCGTGTGTGGTGGTGGGGGGGGGGGGTCGATGGAGAGACCGAACCACAACATTTGCATGTATGTAGTACTAGACTTAATATTCATGTTTCATTTTACTATGCATTTTAAATAAGGAATTGACGACCATGCATGGCTTACATTTTACTCCCTTCGTTCCTAAATATTTGTATTTTTAGATATTTCAAATGTACTGCCACATACGGATGTATATAGACATATTTTACAGTGTAGATTCACTCATTTTGCTCCGTATGTAGTCACTTGTTGAAATCTCTAAAAGACAAATATTTAGGAACAAAGGGAGCACTGGTACGCATCGGTGCTATACAAACAAATTTTAACCCCTTTTCGTGATGGCATTTGGAACCGTCGCCTAGTGAGTGACGGCGATAGGGGGGTCCTTCCCACACGACCCAGAAACCGTTGGGGATAGGGAGCCAAGATGCATATACAATAGTCCTACTCGTTTGTGCTCTCATTGCCATCGCAGTCGGTATTTTGTGGTGCTACGTTTACGATGCGCGGACCATCACAAATGTTTCACTATTATAGAACGTGCATGATAATCATACAATCACGCACATTCGCTTTTCCCAAACCATATGCGATAACTAATTAAGAAGATTAACTAATCGTCGTACGAGTGTCGGACAGGATTACGAAATGTCTGACCGTCGTAACATCGTAGTACACGACAACTATCGCACACGCTATTCTGTGGTGCAACATTTACTATGCATACTTCATCAGAAATAGTTCATGGTTGCGAATCGTGTACGATAAGGAAACTAACACAAATGTTTAGTTTGCCCGCACCATTTGTGATATTGTTTGACATCGCACACGCTTTGCAAACGGCAACTGTGTGCATGCTTGCACACGTTTCCTCTATGTGAATCGTCTCGGATTCTGGTGTATGTCTCAAAGTGTTTTACCAATCGTGTGTGCCGTAATGACCTGGAGAGCGTAATTTCACCGTAGTTTAATTGCTACTATTTCAAATTGTACCAGATTTGAATTTGAATTTGAATTTGAATGTATGATATAGCTTTATTCATATCCATTAGCTTCAAACAACCAATGCATTATTCGATTCATAGGTACATATGTTCAAGAATTACATAAGAATGAAATAAAGAATGATGAACCATAGTTGTATACTTGTACTATTAAAGATGGTAAAGAAAGAGGCGAAATACATTCTGGTTGCTGAACAAGGTGAAGCCGAATGCCCATATTGTGCCCTCCTCCATGCAGAAGGCACGCACAACTCTAGTCCAACTCCTTGTGATGGTCGACCGCCCATCCTTCAAGGTCTTCATGAAAACATCTAGATAATCATCGTGTTCTGGTAGAAATACTTTAACCTTTGCATGCCCACCAATCATGTAGTTTGAGATGTAATCTTGAGTAAACTGCTTTGGCAACCACTAGAAAGGAAAAAGATTCAGACATTGTCATCTAACACAAGTCATTATGGACAGTAAAAAGAAGGCTGCAGTGTTCTTAATTACCATCTTGCAGTTCATTGTTGTCTTGGATAAAGTGTAAACAAATAGTTTAATTGCCATCTTTGGACCCATTTTACTAACAATCTTTATTAGCTTCCTCACGTGATGCTAGTTCATCGAAATCTCATTGCCCCATATGCAGAAAGGGTCGAAGCGTGGATCTTTACCAATGGCATATGTACCTAAAAGCACCAAGTTAATATTAGAAGCTAAACTCCAATTGCACAATAATATAGTACAACTTTATTTTATAATATCTTATAACATCCAATATACTCACATATTAGATGAATCGACTTCTTATATTATGGGCCGAAAGGAGTTTATTGCATTCTTACAAATTATCGGCTGATTAACTACTGCTGTATCCATGGGTTACCGTTAGTTTGAGCTAGTTCGGGCTCAAATAACCCTAAATTATATCTAAACATGAGGGCTAGTTTGATCTAGTTGCATCTATAACCCGCCCAAAAAAACTATCCAACCCAAGAGGTCATTGGTACAGCGACGTGCTATACAAACGGGTTTTAACCCCTTTCCGCGACGACATTTGGAACTATCGCCAAGTGAGTATGTGCGATAGGGGATCCTTCCCACACGACCCAGAAATCATCGGGGATAGGCCCTCCAGGGACACAGGCTGGGGCCGTGTGCGATCGGGCGAGGCATCGAAACCAAATCATTTCCGTAGGTATGTACATCCCACATGGTGAATCCCAGAAAATCATTTCCGTAGGTATGTACATCCCACACGGTGAATCCCAGAAAATCATTTCCGTAGGTATGTACATCCCACACGGTGAATCCCATAAAATCATTTCCGTAGGTATGTACATCCCACACGGTGAATCCTAGAAAAACATTTCCGTAGGTATGTATATCACACACAGTTCTGTGTGTGGAAACGTTTGTGCAAGGTGGCCTAATGCAAACAGTTCGCTGCCGGAAGCCGTGTGTGATTGTTAGTTGATCAAACACACCTACTTTCTATAAACCGTGCGGGTTGTTTGAGTTCATCGCCCACGGTGCTGTCAGAGTAACCGTCTGCAACAGAAAACCCCAATAAGCAGGGTAATTAGCCTATTACTGATAATCCATGTACTAATCAAACTAATATTTCTTATAAAACACGCGAGATATTTCATATCCGTATAAAAGCAACCAGGATTTCATAATCGAATTACATCAGATAGCTTCGACACTCAGTTACGCCATTACACAACAGCACCAAGTTTCACATGCAGCATCAAAAACCTTTGGAAAGTAGCATCATACACTGTAAATAGACATATGAATCTCATCTGGGAAACTGCAGAAGTGGAAGGCAAATATTGAGCCTTCAGTGATGTTGAATGTCCTTGCAACTTTAGGCCAGTGGCTATGGATAATTGCCCGCCCAACCTTCATCCTCTTCAACAAGACTTCAATATTGTACCATGGGTGTTGAATGAATACCTTCCTCGCCTCTTGACCATGCAGGTGGTTTAGAGGTAATCATCGGTGAACTGCTTTGAAAAGTACTGAAAACAAAGCTATGCATAAATCACTGTTGTAAATTTTGAAATGGCGCAAGGGGTAAAAACAAGGTAAACGAGTTGGTACCATCCTATAGTTGATTGATGTCTTCTTCATTGTGCAAACAAAGATCTTGCTGTTATTCGTTTCAAGTTTCTTCATCCTAACAGTCTTTCTGAGTTTCTTGACTTGGCTGATATTCATGGACATCTCATTTCCCCATGTGCAAAATGGGTCAAATAGTGGGTCTAAGCCTCTGACAGCACACCTACATGTGCAAGACCAAATTGTAAGAAACCTAAATATTAGAATGATTCTGCAACTGCACAATAATGTGCTATTAGCCAAAGGACCCTGCTTGAACAAACCTCGATGGTAAACCGCAGTGTCTCCCATTGTTTCCCTGCAACACACATAAGGAAGATCTTGATCAGGTTAACTGAGAGTTGCCATACTATCAGTAGAATAAGTATTGAGTATAGGCAAATTCGATTGGTGTCACATGCATAACAATACAAAATTGTACCCATAGCAAATGAAAATCATATTCCAGAACTGAACCAAACAGTTAAATGGACAGCAGACCAAATGAACCAAAATAGTTAACTGAGCATGACATTGCAGAATAGAAGCATGTACTAGAAGATAAGACAGTTAACAAAACAAAGAATGCTTGAGAATAGTACTATGAAATGTAGTAATTGTTGGACCTAAGTGTTAACTGAACATTTGTAAGTGCATCTAGTGCCCCTTAGTGATTTTGGTGTATTGAAGACTTATAGGTTAAGGGACTAATGTGTTTATGAGTGTACACAGGTCTATAAGTCTATGAGGAGTTTGATATTTACAGAGAAAGTCGACCCCTAAAAAAGAACTTCTTCGACTTAAGACTTTGGATTTCTGAAGACTTTCTGGAGACTTTGAAAGTAAAGAAATTGGTGTGACCTTGAAGACTTGGTATTCATTTGAGGAACATGAAGCATGAAGACTTTTGTGTTCGTAGTTTCATTTTCCCTTTCTTGAGTCATAGGAAACACCGTACTGTTAAAGGGGGTCGAGGAAATACTAAGGAAAAAATTCCATGTGATGCTCAAATCAAAATCCTACACCTACCAATCCCTTCTAGTGAAGTCATTGGAAATCTCATACAGTTCAGTCATATTCTTTAGTGACAGAGACGAAGTTCTTCTGGTCGCTAAGGAATTTGTTCTGACTGGGGAGTTAGGAATTCGCTAGTGCGGATTGCCTACACAGTGAGGAACATGATAGCCATGAGGAATTTGATACTCAAATTTCCGACCGTTGCTGTGCTATGGGCCAGCTGTCCCAAAATATCTACCCACCTAACGGTCATATCATTGAAGGGCATCTATGTCTTATCATGTCGGGCTGCTCTCTAGGCTATAAATAGCCGCCCCCTACAACCACTAGCTGGTTGGCTACTCCGACAGAAACTAACACTTGTCATTTGAGAGCATCCCATCCTCCGAGGACTTTGAGTGAAAATCATCAAGCGAGGAAAACCCAAACCCAAACACCTACAAACCCAAAGTGATTGAGCATGACTGAAGAGATTGATCCTGCGTGGATTCGACGTTTGTTACCTTTGAAGACTGTGCTTCTTCCAGACGGTTAGGCGTCATGGTCTAGAGCATCCAAGAGGAAATTGTGGATCGCCGAGTGACCGAGTTTCTGAAGGTTCGGAAGTCACCTGAAGAATTACCACGAGTGATTGGGCAGGTCGGTGTGACCTTAGCTCAAGGGGAATACGGTGTGGACTAAGTGTCCCGGACTGCGTGTTCAGGACTAGGTGTCCGGAACTGTGTGCCCTCAGGTTTAAATACCTAGCCGCCCTAACCAGATGTACAACTGAGACAGCAGTTGGAACTGGTCTACCAGATCATTGTCTTCACCAAGCCTACTGGTTCTATTTCCTCAACTCTTTCATTTCCTCATTACTGTGTTGTGCACTTGTTCATATCTGTGTTGTAGACATTGACCGAAGACTTTCTCAATTTCCTCAGTTCAATTTCTTCAGTCTGTTTGTCTTCATCCTGTGTTATCCTGTGTTTACGCTTTCTGTACTATGTGCTTGTCTTCATTTCATCATGATGACCATGCTTGTGTTCTGCTATGCATACTTTTGAGTACTTATTCCGCTGCAAGTAGTTCTTCGCTAAGGAATTTCCTCACTGGCAAATTCCTCAATGAAGAATTCATAAAAATCGGCTATTCACCCCCCTCTAGTCGATATAACGCACTTTCAATTGGTATCAGAGCAAGGTACTCCCTTGTTCTGTGTGATTTTGGTTTAACCGCCTGGAGTTTTAGTTATGTCGACCGCAGGTATGATCAAGGTCTCTGCTGGGTGTCCTACCTTCGATGGGACGGACTACCCCTACTGGAAGAATAAGATGCGAATACATCTTGAGGCAATTGATAACGATCTCTGGTATGTTGTGGAAAATGGTATTCCCTCTGTCTCACCCTCACTGAACGCTACCGATGTGAAGAGATTCAAGCAACTCGATTCTCAAGCGAAGAATATCATATGTGGCCATCAGAGCAAAGGACACTATGGAAGAGTGAGTGCTTTGGAAACTGCTAAGCTCATCTGGGATAGGGTGTCCAAAGTGAATGAAGGAGTCTCAACTCAGCGTGACTCTCGAGTTGATGTTCTTCGCAATCTCTTCAACCGCTTCAAAAGACTCGACAATGAAAATGTTCAACAAACCTTCGATCGCCTCACTGACATCTCAAATGAGCTTCAAGCGCTTGGTGCCACTGACATCACCGACCATGAGGTGGTGAAGAAATTGTTGAGATCACTTGATTCCTCATTTGATACTCTGGCATTGATGATAGAAGAACGTGCTGATTACAAGTCACTTGATCCCGCTGATATCCTCGAAAGGCTAAATACTCATGAGTTCCAGCTTGCTGAAAAGAGAGATCTCTATGGTTTTGAGCTATGGAAGATCGCGTGCACTGAAGGCCAAGGCTGTTTCTGAGTCTGAAGATGAAGACTCTGGCAGCAGCCTTGGTGATCCTGAACAACTGAGCCAGGAACTAGCACTGCTCGTGAAGAAATTTCAGAAGTTCTCAAGACGTGGTCGCTTTGGAAGATCCTCAAGGAGCAATGATCCTCATCCTGTGACTACAAGAAGAGTCTTTGTCACAAATGCAAGAAACCTGGACACTACATTCAAGATTGTCCTTAGTGGGAAAAGGAATCAAAGAAGAAGAAATACAAGGATTACAGTTCTGATGATGTGAAGAAAAAGAAGAAATCCTCAAAATCTTCATCATCAAAATCCTCAAAGTCTTCATCTCACAAGAAGAGCAGCTCCAAGAAGGCTCCCGCATTCATTGGCAAGGAAATGGACTCTGAAGCTGAATCTGAGGAACATGAGGAAGAGGAGGCATCTGAGGAGTCCGAGTCTGGAGTAGCAAGTCTAGCTCTCGCTACTGCATTCGTCAGCAAGTCTATCTTCAACTCTGAAGAAAATGGCTGCACCAACACGGCTGATCAAGGCAATGATGACTACGCTCCCACCTATTGCTTCATGGCAAAGGGTGCCAAGGTACTCAAATATACCTCCTTTGAATCTAGTGAGAATGAATCTGATGAAAACCTCAAGCCCAGCTACTCTAAACTTGCTAAGATTGCTGTGAAACAACAAAGGGCTTTTGAAAAGGTTCAGAACATGCTAGACAAAAGTGATGATATGTTGGGTGAAGAAATGGATCACACTAAAACCTTGATTGAAAATCTCCAAAGACTTCAGACTAGGTTTGACCACCTTCAGGGTCATCATAACACTCTCTTATCTGATCATGAGAAGCTTTCTTATGAATTTCTTGAAAGAAAGCAAGATCTTGAGAAGCTAAGAGTGAGTTATGAAGATCTTCAGAAGGAGCGCGATTCATTACTTGCTCAACAAATCAGTGCTGCTCAGGAAGAATTTGTTCCTCCATGTTTGAAATGCATTGAACGTGAATCTGCTAATTCTTCACCTGAATGCTCAAATGCTTCTAATGCTACAAATTCTTCAACTGTCTCTGCTATCACTAATTCCTCATCTGAGGACATTGCTAGTATCACTGACGATGCAGGGATGAAGGAATTGTACATGACAGGCATGTACAAAAGCCTCAAAGGGCATCAGACTCTCTGTGATGTGCTTAAAAACAAGATCCTCAACAGGAACCCTTGGAAAGAGGGTATTGCCTTTGAGAGGAAAGTCAATGCTGATGGTACATATTGGAAGCCTGAGCAGTACCCCAAAACCTCATGGGGTGCTGCAAAGGGACCTCCAGATGATCCATCTAATTTATCTGGCTTTACCTGTGAATCTTCTCATTCTTCTGATGAGTCATTTGACTCCAACTATAAATTGTTTAAAAATCAGAATGGTGAAGTATTTGCTAGATATGTTGGCACTAACTGCAGGAACGGTTCTCCTATGAAGAAAATCTGGGTTCCCAAAAGGTGCCTTGAAAGTCTTCAGGTGAATGTCCTCATGACACCACCTGTGAAGAATAGGAACCCCAGATCAAATTCTTCATATGGATCCAAGTCCTCATACGGATTGAATTCCTCACGTGGATCATATTCCTCAAAAGGATCAAAGTCCTCATATGAATATCATCGTGCTAACAACTCTGTTTCGCAGGGAAGAGCTAAGGGCTATGAATATGAGCATTATTCTTCTAATAATTATGTTCATAAGTCCTCGAAGAATTTCTCTGCTTATTCATATGCTTACCCTAACTCCTCTTATGTGAAACGAAATGGATTGGCTTCTATGCCACCTTTCTCGTATGGAGCTCGCAGGTTGATGAACTCTTTGCCACCCCTTCAGATGTGGGTGGTGAAGAAAAAGAACTAATCTTTTATGCAGGGTCAGGTCTCCAGACGTACTTTAACGTCTCAAGAATTTGCTGGAGACCTGAAAAGTGCCTGAAAGGACGCAGGCTAATCATGAAGGGAACTTTCATTTCTCATGTCCTCATATTGTTTTTAACTGTTGCATTGCTTGATGAAATTGGTCTGATGAATTGTGATGTCATATTCTTCACTGATGAAGTATATGAAGTTCGTATGCTGCACTAATTCATCTGTAGGATCATCAACCCAAAGCCACTGAGTGGGTCCTCGATAGTGGATGCACCAATTACATGACTGGTGACAAGAATCTATTGATGTATGCTCCCTTATCACCATCGCATCTGAAGCATATCATCTTCGCTGACAAAGGCAAAATCAGGTATTGGGTCTAGGTAAGGTTGCGATCACAAAGGATCGACACATGGACAAAGTCATGCTTGTCGAGTCCTTAGGATACAACCTCATGTCTGTCTCAATGCTTTGTGATCTTGATATGGTTGTTGTCTTTGGCAAGTATCATTGTGTTGTGGTTATGGAAGCTAACAATTCCAAAGTCTTCGAAGGCTTTAGGAGAGGAAACTTGTATATTGTTGATTTCTCTACAGGACCGAAACCAGTCGTGTGCCTACTTGCAAAAGCTTGAGAAGGCTGGCTATGGCATCGACGACTTAGTCATGCAGGCATGAGGAATTTGCACACGCTTGCGAAGACGAAGCACGTCATTGGCATTGAGAATGTCAAATTCCTCAAGGATCACTTATGCGGAGCCTGTGAAACTGGAAAGATGACCAAGGCTAAGCATCCAGCAAAGACTATCATGACCACTACTCGACCATTTGAATTGCTTCATATGGATCTCTTCGGTCCTAACCATTACTCAGCAGTCAAAACGATGCATCTCTCTATGGCTTTGTTATTGTTGATGATTACTCTCGATACACATGGGTACACATTGTTACTCACAAACATGAAGTGCAGGAAGTCTTCAAACGATTTTCCTCGAGGGCTTCAACCAACTTTGGTGAGAAGATCAAGCACATCAGAAGTGACAATGGAACTGAGTTCAAGAATTCTGGTCTTGATGACTATCTTGATGAACTTGGTATTACTCATGAGTTATCTGCTCCTTACACTCCTCAGCAGAATGGCGTCGTGGAGCGCAAGAACAGAACTCTTGTTGAGATGGCTCGCACTATGCTTGATGAGTACAAGACGCCTCGTCACTTCTGGATTGAGGAAATTTATACTGCGTGCCACATCATCAACAGGGTATATCTTCACAAATTCTTCAAGAAGACTGCCTATGAACTCCTCACTGACAACAAACCCAATGTGAGTTATTTCAAAGTCTTCGGTGCTAAATGCTGGATTAGAGATCCTCATCACAATGCTAAATTTGCACCGAAAGCACATGAAGGTTTTATGCTTGGTTACGGAAAGGACTCGCACACCTACAGAGTTTTCAACAACGTTCTTCACAAGGTTGTTGAAACTGTAGATGTGCGGTTCGATGAAACTAATGGCTCGCAAAAAGAGCACCTACCCTCTGTGATAGATGAACCAGCACCTGAGGAAACTATCAAGTTCAAGGCTACTGAGGATGTCATTCCTACCGAAGAATCTGCTGAAGAATCATTCCAGAACATGAAGAACGTCGAGCTAATGCACCTGAAAAAAATGCTGAAGAAAATGGTGCTGAAGAAAATGCTGATAAAATTCCTCGTCGACAACCTGCTCATCCTCGCGTTGCAAAAGAAGTGCAAGTTGAAAAGATCATCGATGACATTGAAGCACCAGGTCCTCTCACATGCTCAAAAGCTTCACATTTATCTAACTTTTGTGGGCACTATGCTTTTGTCTCTATCACAGAGCCCACTAAGGTAGATGAAGCATTTCTGGAGCCTGAGTGGATTCAGGCCATGCAATAAGAATTACATCAATTCGAACTCAACAACGTCTGGGAACTGGTTAAATGTCTAGATCCTCGCAAGCACAATATCATTGGCACAAAGTGGATCTACGACAACAAGCAAGATGAAAATGGCCTTGTGGTGAGGAATAAGGCACGGCTTGTAGCTCAAGGCTACACACAGGTTGAAGGAATTGATTTCGATGAAACTTTTGCACCTGTTGCTAGACTTGAAGCTATTCACATATTACTTGCTTATGCTAACCATCATGATATCACTTTATATCAAATGGATGTGAAAAGTGCATTCCTCAATGGTAAGCTTGAGGAAGAAGTATATGTTGCTCAACCCCCAGGTTTTGAAGATCCGAAGCATCCTGACAAATTCTTCATACTCAATAAGGCCCTCTATGGCCTCAAGCAGGCCCCTCGGGCGTGGTATGATACTTTGAAGGAATTCCTCATGAAGAAAGGCTTCAAACCCGGTTCACTCGACCCTACTATTTTCACTAAATCTTATGATGGTGAATTGTTTGTGTGCCAAATATATGTTGATAATATTATCTTTGGCTGTACTGACCAACGTTATAGTGATGAATTTGCCTATATGATGAGTGAAGAATATCAAATGTCTATGATGGGAGAGTTGAAATTCTTCTCAGGTCTTCAAATTCGTCAACAGCGCAATGGCATATTCATATCTCAGGAGAAATACCTCAAGGATGTACTGAGGAAATTCGGCATGCAAGATTGCAAAGGCGTCAAAATTCCTATGCCCACAAATGGCCATCTGTGCACTGATGAAAATAGTATTGACTTCGATCAAAAGGTATACCGCTCCATGATTGGTTCTTTATTGTATTTAAGTGCATCTAGGTCAGATATTATGATTAGTGTTTGCATGTGTGCCCGATTTCAAGCTACACCGAAGGAATCACACCATAAGGTTGTGAAACATATTCTTCGATATCTAGCTCACACACCAACACTTGGATTATGGTACCCCAAGGGCTCGGCTTTTGATCTCATTGGATATCCTGACTCTGACTATGCTGGTGATCGTGTGGACCGCAAGTCAACATCTGGTACATGCCATTTCCTCGAACGATCTTTGGTCTGTTGGTCCTCGAAGAAACAGAACTACGTATCACTGTCTACTGCTGAAGCTGAGTACATTGCTGCTGGTTCTTGCTGTTCTCAATTGCTATGGATGAAGCAAACTCTCAAGGACTACGGTGTCAACGTGAAGAATGTGCCTCTCTTCTGTGACAATGAGAGTGCCATCAAGATTGCTCAGAACCCAGTTCAGCACTCGAAGACAAAGCACATTCAGATTCGTCATCATTTTCTTCGCGATCATGTGTTGAAGGGCGACATTTCTATTGAGCATGTGAAGAGTGAAGAACAGCTAGCCGATATCTTCACAAAGCCCTTGGATGAGAAGAGATTTAGCAAGTTGCGGTGTGAGCTAAATATCCTAGAATCTTCGAATGTTCTTTGAAAAGGACACTCATCCTAACACTTATGCAAAATTGATCACTTAGATGTGCAACACATGAAGAAACGTTTCTCTTCAATCAATGAAGAATAACACTCTAAGTGTGAAGAAATTAACGAAGAATTTGATTCTCAGAACCCTTCAACAATTGTACGCGGTGTCTGAAATCATCATTCTTATATGGTGGGTCACGCCACCACAAAAGTTGAAAATCTTCAATTTGAGTTTTTCCTCAGTTTTGAAATTCCTCAGTTGTTCATGTTCTTCAACTTTGCATTGTCTTCACCTTCTCCGTCGTTTTTCTTCATTGGCTATATATATATATATATATATATATATATACACACAACATTCACTTATGGCTAATTCTTCAAGTTGATTTTTCTACTAAGTGAATGTGATCGGACCCTTCCCCCTCTATGCTATACTCAACACAATCTATTCACAAATTCTTCATGTGCATTCTATTTGAAACTCGTTCAAAATCTTCACTGTGTCCTTGTCAGCTGAAGAATTTGCGAACGAAACTTTTAACTTATCTTATCCAAATTTTCGGCTTTGCTGCTCAAACCGTTCCGCATCCCATCAAATACTTATCTATTCACCCACGATCTCCACTTCTCAGTACATGGGTGACACATGTCAAGCGAATGAGAAGGGTCAGGGGCACGTTCGTCCAATTTCTTCGGGCGAACAGTTTTTCACCGTGGCTATAAATACCCCTCTCCCCTTCCTCACTTCCTTTACTCCGCTCGACCTCTCTCCAGCTCGAGCTTCTCAAACCCTAGCGCCGCCGCTACTTCATCATCGCCGGTGAGGAAGAGCTTCACTGCCTCGACCTCGTCGCCGCCGTACTCGCGCCGGCCGCGGAAACCTTCACTCCGCCGCCGCCGTAGCCGTCTTCCTCCGCCGAGTTAGGGCGTGGAAGATCTGCATAGACGAACTTCACATCTCCACATCCCAGTTCGTCGTGTTCTTCGTCCAGGGTAATTAAAAGTTACTTTTACTGCCCTCTTCGATTCAAATGATTTCTACAAAATCTCCAAAGGTGTTTATTCTTAAAATTCTTCACACACTAAACACCTCACCTGTCATCTGTTCTTGATTCGTTTCTCTAAGCAATAATTTTTCTTCAAGATTCCTCAATTGTGTGGATCTTCTATATATACAACTCTGGAACCTAAGACAAAGAACGCTTAGTGAAATTCTTCAAGACTCATCTGGTCAAATTCCTCAAACTTGTTCTTTTCGAAAAACCTTCAAGACGCATATGACCTCTCCAAATTCCTCGCAACTATACTCTGTTCACAGGTACTCATGTCGGCTGCTGAATCTCTAGGTTCTCATCAACTTAACTCATTTGCAGCGTTCCTCGAAGAAAAGTTGCATACTTCTTCAGAGAATTCAATTGTTCAAATTCCTCATCTGAAGAAAATGGTTGATGGAAAGAAGCCACAGAAAGGAGGAAAGAGGCCTAAGATCAACACTGCATTTGAAATCCCTGAGGACATCTATGCTGGGTACTACACACCCCCTGAGGAAGATAAAAATCAGCGCAAGGTGTGCATTCAGAAGATAGAGAGGAGATGGGCAAGAGAGTGGAGGGAGTACAGATATGTGACTCCCAAGTACATGAAAAAATTCGTGCTCAATCCTCCATGCTCAAGACCTCCGTTGGCTCCTGGCCAAGAAGCTGATCTCACCAGCCTCAAGCGTGGTGAAGATTATCCTGATGAATGGGCCAAGCGCCAGGACAAGCTGGCTAAACAAGCTAGAGAAGAAGTGAGGAAATTCAATGAAGACTCTGCTGCTGCTGCCGCTGAGGTCTCTTTCAAGCCGAAGAAATCCATGGCAAAGAAGCCTGCGCGTAAGCCAAGTGCTTCACCGTCAATGTCCTCACGGCCAATTCCTCATGCTGCTCCTGCTCCTCCAAAGTCCTCAGCTACTCCGACCAAATCCTCAGCACCTGTGTATCTTGCCACGTGCCAAAGGACTACAGGCATCTCTATTGCCTCAGGAGCTTCAGCTAGTTCCTCAGCTGCACCAAATTCTTCACAGGACCCTCTCTGCTGAAGACAAAGACCACTGCTGGACGAGGCCCTCGCCCAAGTCCTCACAAGAAGCAGGTCGCCTTCCAAGTGCCGCCTGAAGAAGACGAAGTTGATGATGAAGAACTTGCTGAAATCATCAGAGATAGGCAAGTTAGGGCCGCTAGAGCCAAGGGCACAAATGTGCCTCTGCTTTTGGATCCAAAGTTGATCCTCGATTACATTGATCTCTGGCACAAGGACCCAAACGCTCCTATGCCTGACTTCAGGCTGACTCCTGGCCAAAGTCATATGCTGACTGCCTTCATCCAAGAAGCGAAATGGAAATTTGAGAAGGCCAGGCAGCTCAAGAAAGTGCAGTACAGGAAGGAGAAATTCCTGAAGAAGAACGTTGTCTCTATGACAACTGATGAACTTGTGAAGATCCAGTCTGAAATCAAAGTCCTTAGCGATGATTTCAATGCTTACTATGCTGATTGGAAAGGAGCCAAGGTCAGGTTTGTTAAACTGACTGAGAAGTTCACCTCCAATGTTGCAGCCCCATTGCAACAAAAATTCCTCAGGCTGAAGCATCTACTCAGCCAACTGAAGAACATGCCAGCACCGCTGATGACATTCAGGCTACTGAAGAAAATGTGAGTGCTGATGAAGCCATTAAAGCCAGGTCAGGCCCCAAGAACTAAATTCCTTGTGAAGGAATTGTTATATGTGCCTCGGACTGTCTATCGCATTCTGATGAAGACATTGAGTCCTATCAAGAGCCACGACTCGAATGAAGAAGAAGTCGTTCGCATCATGAAGAATCTGCTTTTCAATATCATTCATGGCGTTCCCGTCAACTTCCATGATTTCTTCATGAGGACTCTGGCCAATGTCGCAATGTCACTGTTTGAGCTGAAGCCTTATGCTCCGTGGATTATGAGATTCATCAGAACAAGGTCTTCACTCAACTACAAAGCTGACACACTGAACCATTGCAGCTACTTGCCCCCGATTGAAGTCCTCAAACTAACATTTTCCTCAGCTGATGAAAAGGGCAAGGCTACTGCTGTTATTGATGAAGGTATTCGTCCATTGGATGGTCAATTTCGCAAGGCTGCATCCTACTCCACCAATGATGACTCTGCCACCCATGACTCTGCCGCCAACGCAACCAAGCAAAATCCTCAAGGCACAGCTCCCAGGGTGATGACTAACCGTGAGCTTCTGCTTAGTCTTCACCGGAAGGTTGATCGCAATCAGAAATGGGTCAAGCGTCAGTTTGGTTCAATTATTCACAACATGACTGCTACCCACAATGCAGTGAAGAAAAACCATTACTACCTTCATGAAACCCTCAACCGCACTTGGGCTGTTCTGTCGCACATTTATAGCGCAGAAGATCTGAAGAAAATGGGTATCAAGGAGGACTTTGTCTGGTCTGCACCTCCACCGAAGAAATACAAGAAGGTCAAGGTTGCGTCCTTGGTGGCCAGCTCCTATTCTTCATCGCGTCACACCGATGAGCATGAAGACTTGGACGACACTGCGGCAGGCCCTACATCAACAAACAACCCCAACAACGTTGGCGCTCCTTCATCAAGTTGATATTCTTCAGGGGCGTTAGTCCTCATTTTCGAACCTTTTGGTCATTCGATGACAAAGGGGGAGAAATTTGAGTTAGTCTTCAAGCGGGTCTATCTTATATGGGCGTTTTTTCTAAGTTACAACTCTCGTTCTTCTGATGACTTTGTTGGACCGAGTTGTAAACTTAAAACTCTATGGTGGCCTGATACTTTTGATGTTTCTTCTGCATGCTTATTCCTCGTTAATGTTATTGCACGCATGTCGAATTACATCAGTCACCATATTTCATCATGCATTTCAAATTCTTCATATATTATGTCAAATGCGTGTATGAATTACAAGATATAGGGGGAGATCTCCATGATTCAACTCTTCAAGTGTGCATTGCTTCAAAAGCAAATTCCTCACTATGCACATCTTCAGGGGGAGTTCTTCTATAAGTTGCAATCAAATTCCTCAATATCAGTATTTACACTTCATATGTTTATCCCCGTTGAAAACTTAACCTATATTGTCATCAATCACCAAAAAGGGGGAGATTGTAAGTGCATCTAGTGCCCCTTAGTGATTTTGGTGTATTGAAGACTTATAGGTTAAGGGACTAATGTGTTTATGAGTGTACACAGGTCTATAAGTCTATGAGGAGTTTGATATTTACAGAGAAAGTCGACCCCTAAAAATGAAGTTCTTCGACTGAAGACTTTGGATTTTTGAAGACTATCTGAAGACTTTGAAAGTGAAGAAATTGGTGTGACCTTGAAGACTTGGTATTCATTTGAGGAACATGAAGCGTGAAGACTTTTGTGTTCGTAGTTTCATTTTCCCTTTCTTGAGTCATAGGAAACACCGTACTTTTAAAGGGGGTCGAGGAAATACCAAGGAAAATTTTCCATGTGATGCTCAACTCAAAATCCTACACCTACCAATCCCTTCGAGTGAAGTCATTGGAAATCTCATACAGTTCAGTCATATTCTTCAGTGACAGAGACGAAGTTCTGCTGGTCTCTGAGGAATTTGTTCTGACTGAGGAGTTAGGAATTCGCTAGTGCGGATTGCCTACACAGTGAGGAACATGATAGCCCTGAGGAATTTGATACTCAGATTTCCGACCATTGCTGTGCTATGCGCCAGCTGTCCCAAAATATCTACCCACCTAACAGTCATATCATTGAAGGGCATTTATGTCTTATCATGTCGGGCTGCTCCCTAAGCTATAAATAGCCCCCCTACAACCACTAGCTGGTTGGCTGCTCCGAGAGAAACTGACACTTCTCATTTGAGAGCATCACATCCTCCGAGGACTTTGAGCGAAAATCATCAAGTGAGGAAAACCCAAACCCAAACACCTACAAACCCAAAGTGATTGAGCATCACTGAAGAGATTGATCCTGCGTGGATCCGACGCTTGTTACCTTTGAAGACTGTGCTTCTTCCAGACGGTTAGGCGTCATGGTCTAGAGCATCCAAGAGGAAATTGTGGATCGCCGAGTGTCCGAGTTTGTGAAGGTTTGGAAGTCACCTGAAGACTTACCTCGAGTGATTGGGCGAGGTCTGTGTGACCTTAGCTCAAGGGGAATACGGTGAGGACTAAGTGTCCAGGACTGCGTGTTCAGGACTGGGTGTCCGGGACTGTGTGTCCTCAGGTTTAAATACCTAGCCGCCCTAACCAGATGTACAACTGAGACAGCAGTTGGAACTGGTCTACCAAATCATTGTCTTCACGAAGCCTACTGGTTCTATTTCCTCAACTCTTTCATTTCCTCATTACTGTGTTGTGCACTTGTTCATATATGTGTTTGAAGACATTGACTGAAGACTTTCTCAATTTGCTCAGTTCAATTTCTTCAGTCTGTTTGTCTTCATCCTGTGTTATCCTGTGTTTACGCTTTCTATACTCTGTGCTTGTCTTCATTTCATCATGATGATCATGCTTGTGTTCTGCTATGCATACTTTTGAGTACTTATTCCGCTGCAAGTCGTTCTTCGCTAAGGAATTTCCTCACTGGCAAATTCCTCAGTGAAGAATTCATAAAAATCGCGTATTCAGCCCCCTCTAGTCGGTATAACGCACTTTCAACATTACATTTCAGAGGACCAAACTGTTAACTGAACATCAGATTGCATATTAACATTACAGATGACAAATCACTAGAAGGCACTGGCGGTGGCCTCAAAGAAATAGCACGAACTATATTTTAAAGTAGACAACCACATGACCGTATCGACGGTGGCCTCGAAGAGGAGGTGCTCCTCCAAGATCTAGCGGTCGACACGCATGGCAGCCATAGTGACCTCGTGTGCACATGCGGCCGCATGCTACTAAGCTCCACATTATACTACATGCAAAATGGCTGTGGGCGGCGCTTAATTGGAGGAGGGGGCAGTGATTTCGGTGGAAGGTGTCGCGCCGTCGGTCAGGGCATGTGGGACAAGAAAGGAGGGGGATGGTGTGGGTGGGGTGTGGATTACCTGACCATATCGACGAGGCCGGCCAACAAGAAGAAGGGTCGGCGGCGAGGAGGCCGCACAGCAAGAATAAGGGTCGCTGGCGAGGAGGCGGCGCCGCAAGAAGAAGGGTCGCCGGCGAGGAGGCAGCGCTGCAAGAAGAAGGGTAGCCGGCAAGGCGGCGGCACTGCAAGAAGAAGGGTCGCCGGCGAGGAGGCTAAGCTGCCAGTAAGCAGCGGTGAAGGTTTGAACTTGGAAAGCAAGGAGGAACAATGGAAATGTGGCTTTTGGCAGGAGGGAGGGGGCGGGGAGATAGATATTTCCGCGGTGGCAAAAAAATTTCGCTCGGTGCCGCGAGAAACTGGCGCGCAAGTGTGGTTCAAGCAGGGGCGGTGGACTGTAGACGACAAAGCTTCCTGCATAAGCTAGACAAGACGGTGCCCCAGCATATTTCATATCGCATCCCACATGATTCTTTCTAGTAAGCTGTTTGTGGTATACCTGATTTTTTTCATTATGTTTTGAAAGACAAAGTGGTGTTACGGAGGGAAAGGATGGTGTTTGAATTCCTAGTACATGAGTGTCGTGTTTAAATTTGGTATTATTCAGGGTTCGTTTGGCATTTTTATGCATTAATTGAGTTTTTGGGCATTTAATGTGCATAATTCAAATTTGAACTACAAGCACATGCTCCAATGCACCAAAGTTTGTTGAAAAATCACATGTGTGTCTTTGGGTGAATTTATAGGTCCCATGCAAAAAATAGGAATGCAATTCAAACATCTGGGCGTCGTGGCTCGGCCGGAAAGATTGAGAAACTTGGTTTTTTAATTCCTGTAAATCCAAAACACGCCTGAAATCAGGAAACTTGGCATGGTGTCCTGACATGGGACCAACATGCTGCGGTAAGTTTTTTGGCCGAATTGGGACAAGCTTCGGTGTAAGCTTCTTGCAAACCTGAGCTTCCCTCAAGAAGGCTCGTGGTTCCGAGAGGGAACGTGTCACCTCCGTGTGCGAAACAACATACGTACACTGCCTTCTCCCACCTTAATTTTTGTAACCTGGTAGATTAGACCAAATAAAAGTATCGTGCTAAATGTTGGAATTATTCCGGGTTTGTTTGGCCATTTTTATACATTAATTGAGTTTCTGGGCATTTAATGTGCATAATTCAAATTTGAACTACTAGCACATTATCCAGTGCATCAAAGTTGGTTGAAAAATCACAGGTGTGTCTTTGGGTGAATTTATAGGTCCCATGCAAGAAATGGGAATGAAAGTCAAACATCTGGGCGTTGTGGCTCGGCCGGAAAGATTGAGAAACTTGGTTTTTTAATTCCTGTAAATCCAAAACACGCCTGAAAATCATGAAACTTGGCTTGGTGTCATGACATGGCACCAACATGCTGCGGTAATTTTTTTGGCCGAATTGGGACAAAGCTTTGGTGTAAGCTTCTTACAAACCGGAGCTTCCCTCAAGAAGGCTCGTGGTTCTGAGAGGGAACATGTCACCTCCGTGTGCGAAACGACATACGTACACTGCCTTCTCCTGCCTTATTTTTTTACACAAGCAGATTAGACCAAATAGAAGTATCGTGCTAAATTTTGGAATTATTCCGGGTTCGTTTGGCCTTTTTTATACATTAATTGAGTTTCTACGCATTTAATGTGCATAATTCAAATTTGAACTACAAGCACAAGCTCCAGTGCACCAAAGTTGGTTGAAAAATCACATGTGTGTCCTTGGGTGAATTTACAGGTCCGATGCAAGAAATGGGAATGAAATTCAAACATCTGGGCGTCGTGGCTAGGCCGGAAAGATCGAGAAACTTGGTTTTTTAATTCCTGTAAATCCAAAACACGCCTGAAAATCACGAAACTTGGCATGGTGTCATGACATGGCACCAACATGGTACGGTAATTTTTTTTGCCGAATTGGGACAAGCTTTGGTGTAAGCTTCTTGCAAACCGAAGCTTCCCTCAAGAAGGCTCGTGGTTCCGAGAGGGAACGTGTCACCTCCGTGTGCGAAACGACATACGTACACTGCATTCTCCCGCCTTAATTTTTTTACACAGGCAGATTAGACCAAATAGAAGTATCGTGCTAAATTTTGGAATTATTCCAGGTTCGTTTGGCCTTTTATACGTTAATTGAGTTTCTGCGCATTTAATGTGCATAATTCAAATTTGAACAACAAGCACAGGCTCCAGTGCACCAAAGTTGGTTGAAAAATCACATGTGTGTCCTTTGGTGAATTTATAGGTCCCATGAAAGAAATGGGAATGAAATTCAAACATCTGGGTGTCGTGGCTCGGCCGGAAAGATTGAGAAACTTGGTTTTTTAATTCCTGTAAATCCAAAACACGCCTAAAAATCATGAAACTTGGCATGGTGTCATGACATGGCACCAACATGCTGCGGTATTTTTTTGGGCCGAATTGGGACAAAGCTTTGGTGTAAGCTTCTTACAAACCGGAGCTTCCCTCAAGAAGGCTCGTGGTTCCGAGAGGGAACATGTCACCTCCGTGTGCGAAACGACATACGTACACTGCCTTCTCCTGCCTTATTTTTTTACACAAGCAGATTAGACCAAATAGAAGTATCGTGTTAAATTTTGGAATCATTCCGGGTTCGTTTGGCCTTTTTTATACATTAATTGAGTTTCTGCGCATTTAATGTGCATAATTCAAATTTGAACTACAAGCACAGGCTCTAGTGCACCAAAGTTGGTTGAAAAATCACATGTGTGTCCTTGGGTGAATTTATAGGTCACATGCAAGAAATGGGAATGAAATTCAAACATCTGAGCGTCGTGGCTCGGCCGGAAAGATTGAGAAACTTGGTTTTTTAATTCCTGTAAATCCAAAACACACCTGAAAATCATGAAACTTGGCATGGTGTCATGACATGGCACCAACATGCTGTGGTAATTTTTATGTCCGATTTGCAAAGGCGCACACATTAACAATCAACCAAGTCATTTTGGAACTAGTGATGTCACGTTATAAATCGGAAACACAAGTATTGTTGAAACTGTGGGCGTTCTACTTACCAATTACGTGCCACCACGCGTCCCCTTTTTTTATTGGCTATGAGGTGCCGGGCGGGGTAGCTATTTGAGTACGGGAGGCGTGCGATCAGACCCTTGCGCGTGCTCATTGGGAGGAGAGCCCTTTGACCGCTACCCGCCGCGCACCTCCCTCCCAACGTCTCCCTTAATGGCGCCCGAACCCCTGTTCTACAGCGTGGCTATATGTCTCACTCGACTGAGATTTCAGAGAGAAAAATGAAAACCTGAAAAGAAAGTTTTGCATGGATCTTGATGTAAGATCTGACGGACCTATATAGCATCGACTGCAACTTATAGCAATCATGATCAATATAAGGACAATGACAATGGATAATAATTGTCTTAAATATTTAGGAACGTAATTAAAAAAAGCCACATGCGGTAATGCCCGAAATACACAAGGGCAAAAGAAGAAGGAAGACAATGAACTGACTCACTGATCTCTACTTTCTTGATGCGTTGCTGTAGGCCGTGGGAACTAGTCTCTGCGGCGAGCGGCGATGAGATCTTTCTTGTCCTCAAGATGCTGCTTGAGACCATCCACGGATTCCTCCACCAGCCTTCTGTGCTCGATGCGCAGCCTGGCATTCTCGTCCATAAGTTTCTCGATGATGACGCCGGTCCTCTTCAACAAGGCAGTGGTCTGCTCCTGCTGCTCCGCACTTCCGACGATCTTCGCCCTCAGCAGGTCGTGCTCGGCCCAGAGCTTTGCATTGCTCTCATTTAGTTGCCGGATGACGCCAGTAGACTGTTCAAAGGAGGCTTTCAGGTCATCTTGCAACCTCATCCAGCTGGAGATCTGATCCATCTGTCTAAGGACAAGGGCACGCATGCGCCTGTAAGAGTCCTCGCCTGCCTGCGAGACATTCTACCAGGACGCTGCGGCGCGGGAGGACATCTCTGCTGCATTCGCGGCGTGGCGGGACATCTATTTTGCTTCAGCGGCGCGGCCAGACCAGTCTGCTGCATCGACGACGCGGCGGGACCTCCGTGCTGCTTCGTCGGCACGGCGGGACCTCTCTGTCGCTAAGGCCGCGCGGCGGGACATGTTGGCTGCTTTCGTGGCAAGGCGGGACATCTCTCGTGCTTCCGCTTCCAGGCTCGCCTCTCCCTGGTGGCAATCTCTCGACCCAGAAATCACGCTGGCCATGGCAGATGCAAGGGAACGATGATGAATGACTTGTTTGTCTTTGTGAATGAGGAGTTGAGGAGGAATATGCAGTCATCTTGGAGTAGTAGTATTTATAACTGAGTAGTAATACACTCCCAAGTGGGAAACCGTTTAGGTTTTGATCGGTGTGAACAGGTTTGCAATTTGGAATGTGACCGAACGCATGCTCAAAATTTACTAACGGTTATAAGTGCAGCACTATTCTCGGAAGGCATAACGTGGGCACATACGCCTTCTCGGCCGCGCACGTGGCGTTTGCACCATAGGGTGCACCGCAATAGGCAATGTCAGCACACGTCTTGTTCCAACAACCATGGGCACTCGTTATTACCATCGCGCACGCTTCTTTTAATTAGAATGTGTGTGCTCGTCTAGCGCACACACGTTGATCTATCTAACTGTTTTGGTTTGTTGTGGCTAATCGCAAACAGTTCATCCATGTGAGGTGTATGCCATCAATCGCAGACACGTTGATCTGGCTGACCCGGTTCTGTTCTGTCGCCTAATCGCACACAGTTAATCCTTCTGAAGCGTATGCCCTCAATCACACACACCTTGATCTGGTTGACCGTTTATTTTGTGTTGCCTAATCACAAACAGTTCATCTGAGTGAACCATATGCTGTATATCGCACACGCCTTCATCAGGCTGCCTGTTTCTTTTGTTCCGCCTCATCGCAAACAGTTCATTGGACTGAACCGTATGCCCTGCATCGCACACGCAACTAAAATCTAAACCGTGTTTGATGGCCGCGCCATCGCAAACGTTTTGCATCTTTTTTGACGGTTCTTTTACACCACCATTTGCGATTATGGCATCGCACACAGTTTCGTCGAAGGGTCTCTGATCGTAGTGTCACATTAGCAGCAATCTGCAGTAGTGGGTGCTAATTGGAGCTAGTTCTCCTAGTGCATTTATTGTCAGTATAACCTTGCCATCCAAACAACTCTTTGGATGGAGTTAGTTCAGGGTTAGTCATGAGCTAGAAACTAACTCTAACCTCTAGCTAAGTTGAGTATCCAAACAGGGTTGTGTTGTTGTTGTTGCTGCTGCTGCTCTTCTACGTATATCTAGACATCATCAGAACATTAATGTAACACTCTTCCTTGTTGCTATGTAGCCTAGGATTGCATATTTAGATATTAAGTACAGTGCATTTTGCTATGTAGCCTCAGATATATTACATATGGCTCCAGTTAACCTAACGATAAATGGGTTGCAGATATATTCAGTTAAAAGTACGATTCACGGATTAGTCCCTTATCATCCCCCGGCCTATATGGTACCAGCTACCGATATCCTGAATAGTGATCATATATAAGCCATGGGATGAAACTAACCTCAATGGAAACATCAGTCGTTCCCAAAATTGTCTTGTGTAGGTACATCGAGAAGCATGTTAAGCACAACAGGCTAAACATCAACCAAAATTATCCATGGCAGACAAAATAATCTCCAAAAGATAGGTTCAGTGTGCAGGTTTAAGCATGCTAGTAAAACAAAACAAGTGGAAAGGTGTGTTAACTGCAACAGGCCTAACATTTAACAACAAGCAAACATAGTCATTCAAGCTGGTATTGTGTCGGTCTAAGTACAATGGTTATTGTTAAATAAAAATGGAAAGGTGTGTTAACTACAAGATGCAGCAACCAAATGTAGTCATTCATAGTGGTATTGTTGAAACTGGTACTGATGAAATTGAACTGCACAGTTCATACTTGCACATATAGAACATCACGTTGTGAATAACTGGAATAAACAAGGCATACTACAAACAACCAAAGCTAGCATTTGAAACTGGACATATGCTGACTACAAACAACCGAACAATCAAAAAACTTTAAAAGAGGCATACGCTAGTTATAACAGGCTTAACAACAAGGAAATATATGCATTCCTATCGGTATGTTTAAAACTATATTGATGAAATGTACTGCACAGTAAATAATTGCACATATAGAGCATCACATTGTGAACAACTGAAATAAACAAGGCATACTGCAAACAACTAGATATAGCAAATAAAACTGGACATATTCTCAATACACTACAAAAGAGACTCGACAAAACAAATCATGGGTTTCCCCCTGTGAAGAGGCACGGCAAAAAAAATGGTTTCCTCACTTGTCATAGATGGGCTCGTTCTCTTGGGGAAAACACGGACCCTGGATGTGCTCCATGTTGTCGCAGATGGGCTCCTTCCCCTTGGAAGAGCATGGCTGTAGGGTGCCCTCCCTGATGTCGCACACGGGTGCTTTCCCCAAGGAAGAGCACATGGGCTCTTTCCCCTTGGAAGAGCCGGAGAGGGTGCCCTCCTCGTGATTGCCGTTGATGAGGTTTGACTTGGAAGTTGTGGATCCCAAGCCAGCGTCGCAGAACGTGTTCTTCAGAAATGACAAAAGGGGCTCGATGGCGATGTAGGATGGCAAATTGTTGACAGCGAGCCAGAGGAGATCAGCGACGGGGCCATGGATGAGATCGACGGCGGTTGAACCCGAGGGATTGTGGGTGGGCCACTTAACCTGTGACATAGCCCGCCTCAGGCCGTCGCTCTCGATGACCTCGATGTCATAGCCGGCAGCCGAGACATGCCCGCATACTCTATCCTACTGCTTGAGTGCCTGCCGCCAGTAATGGTTGTCAGCTTCCCCGGCGACGTCGGGCGAAGAGATCGCGACACACCTCTTTTGGGCCAGTTGCTCCTCGAGCTCCACGGGAAGTGTAGCCGGGCTTAGGCTGCGATGCTCTGGAGTGGGGGATGCGGATGGGGATCTGTGGGAAAGGGGGCATTTGGCAGGCTTCATCTAAGAAACTCAGGGCGGCCTGGGTATGGAGATCGGTGGGTAAGCTGCACGGGCAAACCGGCATATGTTGACAATGGAGGCCTTGCGGCGGCGGCGGGGGGGACCTTGCTAGTGTTTCGAGCGAGGAAGGGGGTGTGTGTGCGCGCACGCCCGGGGAGGTTTTGGTGTGTGTGTGTGGAGGGGGCGGGGGGTGTGTTTGAGTAAATGACGCGGGTACTGAAAATTTTACTATGTGGGAGTCAAACGCGGGAGTGAAATGTCGTGTGTTATGAAACAGAAAAACCCTCGAGGCGGCCAGATATTTTCGAGGGATGCAGGTAGGATTGGGAACAAGAAACATCACACATAATCGAAACACAATAACCATGTGTTATCAAACAGAAAAAAGCTACAGGGGGGTAGATATTTTTGAGAGGGGAAGCATCGTGGAGCCCAATGCACGCAATTAGTTTGAGTGAACCATGTCTGGTGAAAATTGACGCGGGAGAGGGTCAGAACACCTCTCGCATGTGGACCAAATTTATATATGAAAAGGGTGGTTTGATTTTCAAATACCAAAAGCAACTTTGATGCGGCACCTATCTCGCAAAGCGCACGGTATTGCTTGCCCCCACCCCCTCGTATCAGCACGAAGGGAATCCTAAGCTATGAATGCATGCCCCCTCCCCCCAAACCGAGGTTCACCTAGCAAAGTGCGAAGTAGCTAGCAGCCCCCCTCCCTCGTGTCGGCCCGAAGGTAATCCTAAGCTCTAAATGCATGCCCCCCCAACCGAGGTTCACCTAGCAAAGTGCGAAGTAGCTAGCAGCCCCCTCCCTCGTGTCGGCACGAAGGGAATCCTAAGCTATGAATGCATGCCCCCCAACCAAGGTTCACCTAGCAAAGTGCGAAGTAGCTAGCAACCCCCCTCGTGTCAGCACGAAGGGAATCCTAAGCTATGAATGCATGCCCCCCCCCCCCACAACCAAGGTTCACCTAGCAAAGTGTGAAGTAGCGGCCCCCCACACACACTTTCAGTCGGCGGGCCAGAGAGGCATATCTCACCAATATGGATCATAAAACGGACCAAGAATAATCAACCTTGGTCGTACAACCTCTCTCTCGTTGTTGGTCAATGTGTTGGCCGTCGATGCGACCCCGGAGATAGGCTATCTCGCCAATAATCATGCAAGTAGGTAGCCCGCGAAGACAACCACTGCATGCGTGTGGCCCAAACATATGTATGGAGAGGTGTGTTTTTTAGTACACAATAGAACAACTTTGATGTGGCACCGTGATTTCGAACTAGAAATCCCCACACTGAGTGAGGGTTAGGTTGACAATGCATATGTATGTTACACCACACTTCAAGCCAACGACGGGGATTCATGCATGCATGCATAGTATATGCACTCAAACTTAATTAGGTCTGAATCTCACCATGACCTATAGTACGATAACACAAACCAAATGAAGAATCCTCCATTGTAACGTATCTTGCTGTCGGTCAAGGTGATCATGGATGTCCACGCAGGCCCACGAATATATAGGCTTGTCACCGATAACCAGGCGAGGGAGTGTACCGTTCGAAGGCAACCACTACATGCATATTTATGGAGGTGATGCGTGCATGCATGTTTGAATACCATTTCAAAACATTGATGTGGCGCGTGCGTCGAAAATCGTACACTCCCCACACAGAGCAAGATCTGTTCATGACGTGTCGTTGTACTATCCACTTTGACTCGATGGGAGGGATTCATGCGTACACATGCATGTGTGTGTGCTCAAACTGTATAATGCATGTCATCCCAGAGCATGACCTATATATATATCGTATTACAAGCAAAAAAAATAATCCCCTCCTAAGTCAAATTAACCTCTCTCGTTGTCAGGCAAAAAGTAGTGATGGACCAAGCGGGCCCGCAGATGGAAAGCATCGATAACGCTGATAACCGCTTAAGTGGGTGCGAGAGGACAACCACCATCGCTTTGCATGTGGGCCAAACATATATATGTTGAATACCCAAAATGCACAACTTTGATGTGCCACATGCGTCAAAAATCGTAAACCATGCACCCAGACAGAGCGAGGTTCATGAAGCGTACTACATATGATGGTCCCCTTCCCCCCTCTTCGACGCATACTATATGCTCCTATCGTAATATGTACAACCCAAAAGAATCCTCATCGATGGTGAAATGAATTAATCTCTCCCAATGTAGGTCAAAGTGATGCACGCATGCATCGACGATGGCCTCGTGGGCCCACAGATGGAAGCGTCACACGTGAGTGTCCTAGCTAGGATAACCACCGCGTGCATGCATGTGGCCCAAAGAGGTGTTGTGTGATGTTTGAATAGCCAATTTCACAATTTTGATGTGGCACGTGCCTCAGAAACCGAAAAGTCCCGACACTGAGTGAGGTGTACTTGTTCACGGACGCGTACATATAGTATATATGCTAGTCCCCTCCCACCTCTTCGATGCGTACTATATACCACCATAACACAAACAAAATAGATTCTACCTTGCTGGTCAAATTAACCTCACTATCGGTTGTTCGTCAAAGTGATGGGAGACGGCCTCGCGGGCCCATAGAAAGCGTCACACGCGAGTATCGAGTGTCGTGTAGGACAACCATCGACTGCATGTGGCCAAAACATGTATGTATGAAAGGGTTGTGTAATGTTTTAAATAACGAATTCATGACTCTGATGTGGCACCAGCCTGCCTAACAAAACGGCCAACCCACACAGTGGCTCACAACTCGTAGTGTACTGCGAGCCACCCGCCACCCCCAGACGCACACAGCCACACACACACCAGGAATCCACCGGAACTACGATTCATGTTAAATTAATTATCCCGTGGTGAACATATGTTACCAAAGGAGGGATGTTTTAATTTAAAAAAACAGAGATCATTAAGACATTTTAGTACATTAATTGATTGATTTTCTATGTGTATAATGTGCAAAAATCAAATTTGAGCTACATTCACATGTGACTGTGCAGCTAAATGGATTGCAAAACACATGTGTCTCACTGGGTGCATGTTTACTCCGCGTGCAACAAATTTCAAACATTGAGAATCTTGATTTTTAAATTCTAGTACATCCAAAACATATTTGAAGTTCATGAAACTTATCGTGTTGTCATATGGACACCAATACAAAGTGGCATTGTACTTTTTTGTCAAATTTGAGACCAGTTTTGGTGTAATCTTTATCTAATTACAAACGGGAGATTATTAATAATTGGGAACCAATATCCCAAACGTATTATTTATTCAAACCGTGAGCATTAGAGCAACAATGGATACGTGCCATGCTTCGGTTAAGTAATAAAGTGGCAACATTAATCATCCAAATAGAAAAACAATATACGTGCCGCCGCGCAACCCGTGTGTCGTGCGAGCAGGCGTGAGTTGACGGGACGCATCCGAGCAGTCCGCCGCGCAGGCAGACCGGGAGGCGTGCATGCAGGTGTGTGAATTGACGGAGGTGTGCTCGCTACACAGTGTCATCGGGAGGCGTGCGAGTAGCTGTGTGAAATGTTGGTAGGCATGCGAGCAGTCTGGTGCGCAGGCTCACCGGGAGGCGAGCCATCGGTTTGACTGCCTCCCGCCTCTCTCCCACAACTCCCACTACTCCATATTAATGGTGCGCCCGAGCGGCCGCACCCCCCATCCTCGCCACACACACGATCCTCTCTCTCCGCTTGCATCCTCGACGCCGCTCTCAGTCCTCAAAGCCATCAGTGTATGAGGATGCCACTGAAGCGCCCCATCAGAGGGAGTGGCGACGCCGGGGCTGCTAAAGCACCGGAGCACGGCGTGGAGATGGAGACAGAGGTTCCCGTTACCGCCGGCGAGTTATGATGTACCCTGACATCGTCGAGCTTCCACAGCCGGAGGCGGAGTTCCACACCGACTCTGGTGAGGACCCCGGCGACGACTCAGACGACCACTCCGGCGACGATGACAGACAACCGGCGACGATGTGTCAAGTAGATCATAGGGTTTCTCTGGTTACTCCAGCCTCCCCCTTTTTGGAACAGAAATCCTATGGTTATGTTCTGCCAATCCATGAAATCTGAGTAAGTTTCGCTAGATCCGTGTAGTGTATTGATTGTTTGAATGGTAAAAGTGATAAGCGATAAGTTGTTTCATCTCTGCAAATGATTTCCGCTAGTAATCCGACTAGGGTTAGTGTTCGTGCTAATAATTCCTACATATGTGGAGATCACATGTGTTCGTGCCAGGACTTGAGAATTGATTTTGAATGACCTACATATGTCCGTGCCATTATTTTCTTCAAGATTGGTCTATACATAGACGACTGTGCTTAAAAATCGAACCATAATCTCTGGATTTGTATAAATAAATAGCCATAAATTCATAATCCTACTTCACGGCATGTACTCATTGATTTGATGACAAATTTGTTTTACTATTTTTATAAGTGCTGTCTGACGATGTGGACAACGAGGATGAAGATGGCCAGAGGAGGTACAAGGGGCAAGTCCTGAGGGAGCTTTATGCGGGAATGCATAATAGGCGTATTAGGACCAGGAACGAGGGCTATTGTCGGTGTACTAAAGTTTGGTCCCTTTAGCACCCCATACTTGTGCACGGGCAGTCGTAGCCACATGCGCGGCGAGGCATGAAGAGGGCGATCAAGGATAAAAACAAGATACAAGGCAAAGAGAAGCGGCCAAGCCAGAGAGCAAAGAACAGAGGACGAGCTGGACCCCCGGCAAGATCTTTGCCGGGACGGCTTGCGAGACCCAGGCAAGATCCTTGCCGGGACGACTCACCGGCACTAACAAGAGCACCACCCTTGTGGTTGAGAGCTGTGACACCATCGACAATGTAAGGCCAAGACCCAGAGGCACGCGCGTAGTGGCGTGCAGATCTTGTTGAAGGCCAGAAGGTAAAGTGCCTAGCAAGATCTTTGTCGAGGACGTCTACGAGGCCCCGATAAGATCCTTGCCGAGGACATCGGCAAGACTGCGGCAAGACTACACCACCCCGTCACCAATCCAGCGCAGTGGCCGGCCTGCCAGCCTGGCAAGCACCTGCATGCTGGCATGCGGATCTTCGTGAAGATCCTGTCACCTCTCCAGCGCAACAGCTGGCCAGCGAACTTGGCACTGCATGCCTCATCGGCATGGATGCGTGTCAAGACAAAGCGGGGCGGCGACGGACGGGACGGGTTCTACTCCCGTCCCCGATAAAGCTGAAGGATACGTAAGCAGCGCATTTAATGCGTTGGTCCTAAGACGCTGATGATAAACATAGACACTGTAGCTACTTTAGACATCCTGTGTGCCATTGTGGCAACCCCTTGGACATATAAAAGGAGGCCCAAGGCATACTACACGAGGCTTCAGACTTTTGAACCTCTCTACCCAGCTTGCATGCCTAGCAGCTAGCCGAAGCTCAAGAACACAGAATATACACTCAAGTGGGACTAGGGTTTTACGCTTCTCAGCGGCCCGAACCTGGGTAAAAATCCATCGTGTTGATCATTAGATCTGCTCTTTGCACTACCCCTCTTTCCTGCCAAACCGTAGAAGGGATCCATGTGATCCCATAGGTGTCGTTTCCGCCGACATCTTTGGCACGCCAGGTAGGCAAAGAAGACCGGCAAGGCCTCTAGCCTCGGCCAAGCCTCTTGCACCCACTCCGACAAACGCGCCTCCTCGGAGTGCTGCATTCCCGTTGAGGACATGCCAGAGAGCTCCACCGGCAAGAGCAAGAAATCCAAGGCTGCACCACCAGAAACCAAGAAGGTGCCCGTCAAGGAGGACGGCACGGGTGGAGCTTTCACTATAAGCTCCACCCTCGATAGCAAATAGGAAAGCACGCTTGTCGCCTTCCTGCGGACGAATGTCGAAGTATTTGCATGGCAAGCATCTGACATTCCCGGCGTTCCCAGGGAGGTGGCTGAGCACCACCTTGCCGTCTGTCCTCATGCGCGGCCCGTCAAGCAGAAGGTCAGGAAGCACGCTTTGGAGCGATAAGAGTTCATCATCGAGGAGATTAGGAAGTTGGAAGCTGCAGGCTTGGTCAGAGGAGTGCTCCACCCAACATGGTTGGCCAATCTGGTGGTGGTGCGCAAGGCAAATGGGAAATGGAGGTTGTGCATTGATTACACATATATCAATAAAGCCAACCCAAAGGATCCTTTCCCTTTGCCGCGCATTGACCAGACACTACTAGGAAAAGGCCTGCTAGTGGCGCACCAGTTTTTCCTACTAATGGCGCACTACTGGTGCGCCACTGGCACCACGCCATTAGAATTAAATACTAATGGCGCACCACGTAGTGCGCCATTAGTATAGCCCACCGTGCGCCATTAGTATGCCTCCCAGGGGCCATATTTACCCATGTGCCTTGGCATACTAATGGCGCACTGGGGGGTGATGCGCCATTAGTGTCCTTTCTGCAGTGCGCCATTAGTGTGCTGAGTGGTGCGCCATTAGTATGAATATTAGGGATTTTTTTTTCTTTTTTGATATTTGCACAAGTTACAAAACATATTAATGCACATAATATAAAGAGCACAACATATAAACAACAGATTTATCGAATACAATAGAAGATTAGTCTCCGAATACAATTCATCATATTAGTCTCCGAATTTCAAATACCGAACAAAGTTATAACATTACAAGTCTCGAAACCGCGAGTAGCGAGTTTGTCTTCACATTACAAGTCGATATCGATCATCTAAACTACCATCACATAGAAGAGAGCTGTGGTCATCACGATTAGCATCATCGCGATGAAACTGGTCTTCATCCGGTTCCTCCTCCGCTCCCTCCTCTCTCCCGCTAGATAGCGCGCGTATCTAACTTCCGCCTCCACCCTAGTGGTGTACCCTTTGTAACTGTTATCGCTGAAACGGTGAACCTGTCTCCGACACTCCTCCCAGTCGTCGTAGACTCCGGGAACCTTACCCTTGTACACGACATACGACGGCATCTCTATGTATGCACTAGCCAAACAAAACGTTAGTAGCAATTCACAGACAATACATCAGCAATATATAAGTATGCAACAAAAGGATCGGAAGAGAAAAGCAACACATTAATAGCACGATTCATGGTCCTACTAATAAATAGCATCGATTACATATAAGTTGAACGATTGTCCAAACCAAAGAGACATACAAGTTCATTAAAGTTTAATATTACAACATGAGCCAATCGACATTTCAGAACTACATAGCATCACTACTTTCGACTCGACTCAGGGACCGGAGCGTGGATGAAGCCGCCATCATTCGTGATGGTCATGAAATCGCGGGCGTTCTCAGCCTGCATTTGTAGCGTTGTTTCTAACTCACTGTTGGACGGTTGATGTCTGAGATAGAACTGCCCCGAAGTACGAAGGACATCTTGATGGATGATTTCCGCAAACTCCGACTGGATGCGAAAGATTTCTTGTCTGATGTTCGCGTCCTGGATCGTCGACAAGCGTGCGGCCCAATCTTTGAGATTATTTGGTAGCAGAAGGTGATTATGGTCCCGTACGATCGCCCGCATGCGATGGAGGGCGTAGTAGGCATCCTTCTGACCGCCAGGCGGCTGCTTGACGCAGGAGAACGTCGTATTGTGGCTGAAGATGTGCTTGCCGTACTTACGAACTAGCCTGCTGAAGGTGCCTCCAGATTTGGCGTAGCCGGGGAGAACATCATCAAGAACTTTCTTGATATTTGTGTAGCCTATCTTCGACTGACGGTCCGGGTCGAAATACGTGGCCATGGAATATTTCGGGCTTAAGAGGATGAGTGTGAAATGTGTGTCATTGCACAAAACACGGAAAGTTAGCAAAAAAAGAATGATCGAAATCTAAGAAATCATATGTTACGGGGCGGTGAGGGGATGACTTACTCGGGAAAGTAAGGCACGAGGAAGTTATCCTTATCTGGGTTTGCCAGAATGACGCCTTCGAGGTATGAACTCACGACTTGCCGGTCCCCAGCGCTGCCCAAGATCTTGGCACGCATGTAGAAGGGGTCGACTATCACGATGTCCGGGGTCTTGTCTCTAATGATCCGCATCTCCATACTCAGCGAAAATAGCCGAACGAAGGTGTAGTGCAGCGGATGAAGGTTAAACATAGCGAAGATGTCATCAAACCGCAGGACGATCATACCCCCGATGGCGCTATCGACAAAGCCCTTGCCCTCTGGCACCTTGGCCACGAAAACCGGGTATGCCACATCATTCTCGGAGAGACGCCGCTTCTCCAAAGAAAGAACACTGTCATGCAAACTCCGCATAGCACCGGTTGCAGCATTGAGCAGATTAGTCGGTAGCATCGGCCTACCCGCCACATGCACCCTCCTCGAGATATTCTTAGGTCAAGGTGGCCCGTCCTGAGCACGGATCATACTCGGTGCTGGTTGGCTCGCACCGCCCTTGTTATTCTTTCGTTTCCGTCCCTTCTTCCTCATCTCCTGTAATGGGATCGAGTTCTGCTCAGAGACTGCCTTCTTGAGTGTGTTGGGGCTGATAATATTCCGCACCTCGGCTGTCTGAGGCTCGGTGAAGGCGGCAGCTAGAGGCGTCTCCTGAGAACTGAACGCCAGATGACGCCTGTTGCAATTGGGTTTCTTCGCGGTACCAACTCGATCGCGGTCATCTGTTTCAGGGTTGGGTTCTTTAGAAGGAGGCCCGAAGAATTCGTCACCGTACCCATGTTCGGCAAAGTACTTATCGACATTGGTAAATGTACCGTCGTCGTTGTCGTCATCGTCGTCCGGATCCTGTGCCATATGCATGTCCGGATCCTGTGCCATAGGGATGTCCGGCATGTCCGGTAGCGTTGCGGCGGTCATGCCATGGCTTGGCGCCGGCACGACTGGCGGTGTTGTCTGTGGGGTGGTGTCCCCCGCCCCCAAACTAATCTGGCTCTTCGGCCAAAGCAGGGGCCAGCTTACGCAGGTGCTGAGGGTCATCACGTCATCTTCGTCGGCCCCAGCGGGTCGAATCGGAGGTAACAAACATATGCAACACCACAAACATACATAGATCTAGCTAGGCCATAAAAAGTGCATGTGCACGTTGTTGGAGGGAGAAAAAAGTAGATCTACAACATAAAGAAAGCTTTCTCCTTACTTACCTCTCAAAAAAAGGTAATTTAACCACTTAATTTGGATGAATCTATGGTGCAAATGAGGTGAGGAGGAGGAGGCACCCGAGACAAGCTTGGAGGAGGAGGTTGTAACACCCCGGATGTAACTTTCCATATTTGTAACTCCAACTCTTGCCATTTCCGGCTATGTGATATGATAGTCCCTCCGTGGTTGGGTTTTGTCTTTCGTTTTGCATTTTCTTCATGTCATGCATCTCATATCATGTCATCATGTGCATCTCTTTTGCATACGTGTTCGTCTCATGCATCCGAGCATTTCCCTGTTGTCCGTTTTGCAATCCGGCACGCCCACATGCACCGGCGCACCCCCTCTAGTTTCTTTTCATGAGCGGGTGCTAAACGTTCTCGGAATGGACCGAGGTTTTTCAAGTGGCCTTGGTACACCACCGGTAGACCACCTGTCAAGTTTCGTTCCATTTGGAGGTCGTTTGATGCTGCAACGGTTAACCGAGTAACCGCAAAGCCTTTTGTGTGTTGCAGCAAAACCCCTTCCTAACAGCCCAAAACCCATCTAACTCACTTCCATGCTCTAGGTCGTTCGATCACGATCGTGTGGGCGAAAACCGTGCTCCATTTGGAGTCTCCTAGCTCCCTCTACCTATATATATGTGCACCTCCTCCAAATTTCAGATCAAACCCTAGATCAAATCGCCCCCGCTGCCACCGGACACGTCCACCGCCGCCGGACATTTCAGCCGCCGCCGCCCGCAGCCAATCCCCACGCGCCACGTGGCAGCCCCGTGCTCACATCACCGCCGGCCCGCCGGGGCCCGTGTGGGGCCCTCCCGGCCCGCGTCGCCTCCGCCCGCCGCCCTGCGGTCCGTCTCCTCCGGCGACCCCGCGCCTCGCCGCCCGCCGCTCCTCCGTCGCCATCCGGCCGCGCCGCCGCCCGAGCGAGCTCCGGCGAAGCCCGTGCCCGTGCCCGCGCCCCTGCCCCGGCCGCCGTGCCGCCGCCCGGACTCCTCCGCTCCGGCCCCGAGTGCCCCGACCTCCCCCGAGCTCTCCCTCCTCGTCTCCCTCCTCTCCTCCGCCGGCCGCCGCCTCTGCTCCGGCGCGAGCTCCGGCCAGCGAGCCCGATGAGCCGGCCCGAACCCTAGATCCACCGGAGGTTGACTTCTCCCCTCCCCCGCAATTCTCCAAGTCCCAGATATTTTTACATTATATGCGCTTGTTCATCGCATCATAACTGCCTGCATACCGCTCCGTTTCGTGCGTGTAATATATCAAAATGTTCGCCTCGAGATGCTCTTCATTTTGTTCCATTGTGACATGCTAGTTTGAGTCCATCTTGATGCCCAAATCGCTGGTGCAAGAGTGCTATATGATATTTACTGCTGTTACTTATCAGAACTTGGTGATTTGTTATTTTTGTTGCTATTCATGTGAGCCTCTTATGAGTAGGAGCTCTACATGTGTTTTCATGTATGCCATGCCATATTTACAGAGGTGTATGCCATGTAGTTTTTTGATCTATGTGGTGACTAGCACAAGCATGCAAACTAGGCTTCGTGATGTTTCTGTTTTCAGGGACTGTATTTTCACTGTCTGTTTTTGCTGTTATTTTGTTGCCATGTATCAATGTGTCTACAAAGAGATCCATGCTCCTATTGGTGATGTTCAGTAAGGATGTTTTGCGGATATAGTTGTGCTCTATCCATAAATGCCCTTGTTTGCAATTATGGAGTGCCATAGCGTGTCTCAATCTTGCTCTACTTTTGCAATAAAATATTTCTGGCAGAATGTTAACATGATATTCAATTTTGCCAAGGTTGTTGTAGTTGATCCTTTCATGCTATGTTCTTGATCTTGCCATTGTTAGCTTCATAAACATGCCATCGTTCTGTAGTTATGCTTGTTTTGTCATGCATTGGTTTGTGATGAGTGCATCAAGCTCACCAAGATGCCTTCATAATTCTGTTTCTGCCATGCTCTGTTTTCTGCCAAGTCTGAAACCTGTTAACGAAACTTGCTAGGTTTACATGGTTGCCATCATATATTCTGATCCTTCTTGGCTCATGGTCAGTAAGGGACTTTTGTTCTATGCCTTTAGTAGATTTATTCCATGCCTTGTTTTGTTATGTTAGGTTCCTGTAGCATGTGTTTTTCTTGCTCTGAACATTGCTACCTGATGCTGTTTCTGCCATGTCTAGTAATTTCACCAAGTCTGTGAACCTGATATCTTTAGCACTTTTGCCATGCTTGTTTGAGCCTGTTATGTTGTGATCTACCCGTGGCTCAGTGTCCATCTTTTGTCAAGCATCTCCTGTAAATTACTGCCATATGCTTTGTTGCTATGTTGGAGTGCTGTAGCATAGTTACTTCATGTATTCTAAGTGCTATCATGCTGTTAATCGCAGAATCGTGTCATTCTTGTTTTGCTTGCCATTTGCAAACCGTGCATCCGTTTCCGGTGATCTTTATATCGATTTCGACCGAAATCATCTCATCTTTCCAGTGGCATACTTGGTTTGCAAAGTTACTGCCTTATTCATTCGTTTTCTTCCGGAGCTCGCATATGCATCGCATATCATATCTCGCATATCATTCATGTATTGCATCATGTTGCTTGTGCATTTCCCGTGATTGATTGTGGTTCCATTGCTTGTGTTCTTGCTGTGGGTAGAGACAGGAGACGAGTTCGTGAACGAGGAACCTGTTGAGTACGCTTACGAGGATCAAGCTTTCGACAACTCTGAGAACCTTGCAGGCAAGATGACCATACCCTCGAAATCAATTCTATCTTTGCTTTGCTAGTTGTTCGTTCTATTGCCAGGTTGCGCTACCTACCACTTGCTATATCATGCCTCCCATATTGCCATGTCAAGCCTCTAACCATCCTTTCCTAGCAAACAGTTGTTTGGCTAAGTTACCGTTTTTGCTCAGCCCTTCTTATAGCGTTGCTAGTTGAAGGTGAAGTTGAAGTTGGTTCCATGTTGGAACATGGATATTTTTGGAATATCACAATATCTCTTATTTAATTAATGCATCTATATATTTGGTAAAGGGTGGAAGGCTCAGCCTTATGCCTGGTGTTTTGTTCCACTCTTGCCGCCCTAGTTTCCGTCATACCGGTATTATGTTCCTTGAGTTTGCGTTCATTACGCGGTTGGGTGATTTATGGGACCCCCTTGACAGTTCGCCTTGAATAAAACTCCTCCAGCAAGGCCCAACCTTGGTTTTACCATTTGCCACCTAAGCCTTTTTCCCTCGGGTTTTCGCGAGCCCGAGGGTCATCTCTATTTAAACCCCCGGGCCAGTGTTCCTCTGAGTGCTGGTCCAAACTAGAGCCACTTGCAGCGCCACCTTGGGGAAACTCGAGGGCTGGTTCTAGTTGTACGTAGTGTTCATTCGTTGTGCCCTGAGAACGTGATATGTGCAGCTCCTATCGGGATTTGTCGGCACATCGGGCGGCTTTGCTGGTCTTGTTTTACCATTGTCGAAATGTCTTGTAAACCGGGATTCCGAGACTGATCGGGTCTTCCCAGGAGAAGGTTTATCCTTCATTAACCGTGAGAGCTTATAATGGGCTAAGTTGGGACACCCCTGCAGGGTATTATCTGTCGAAAGCCGTGCCCGCGGTTATGAGGCAGATGGGAATTTGTTAATGTCCGGTTGTAGAGAACTTGTCACTTGACCCAATTAAAATACATCAACTGTGTGTGTAGCCGTGATGGTCTCTTCTCGGCGGAGTCCGGGAAGTGAACACGGTTTGAGTTATGCATGAGCGTAAGTAGTTTCAGGATCACTTCTTGATCGTCTCTAGCTTCGCGACCGTTGCGTTGCTTCTCTTCTCGCTCTCACTTGCGTATGTTAGCCACCATATATGCTTAGTGCCTGCTGCAGCTCCACCTCATTACACCATCCTTTCCTATAAGCTTAAATAGTCTTGATCTCGCGGGTGTGAGATTGCTGAGTCCTCGTGACTCACAGATTCTACCAAAACAGTTGCAGGTGCCGACGATACCAGTGCAGATGATGCAACCGAGCTCAAGTGGGAGTTCGACGAGGAACATGGTCGTTACTATGTTTCGTTTCCTGATGATCAGTAGTGGAGCCCAATTGGGATGATCGGGGATCTAGCATTTGGGGTTATCTTATTTTCATTTGGATTTGACCGTAGTCGGTCTATGTGTGGGTTTTGGATGATGTATGATTTAATTTATGTATTGTGTGAAGTGGCGATTGTAAGCCAACTCTCGTTATCCCATTCTTGTTCATTACATGGGATTGTGCGAAGATGACCCTTCTTGTGACAAAACCACAATGCGGTTATGCCTCTAAGTCGTGCCTCGACACGTGGGAGATATAGCCGCATCGTGGGCGTTACAAGTTGGTAATCAGAGCCATCCCCGACTTAGGAGCCCCCTGCTTGATCGAATCGCTGGCGTTGTTGAGTCTAGAACAAAAATGTTTTGATTCTTAGGATTATATATATCGGAGAGTAGGATTCTTTTTACTCCTCAGTCCCTTCGTCGCTCTGGTGAGGCCTCCTGACGTAGAAGTTTTGACTCTTCTCTCCTCAAATTTCACTAAAAAAAATTTTAGGATCACGCGGGTATCTTAGAATCGTTCCGATGGTCTTGTGACGAGAACATTGTTCTTGGTGCCTCCTGGCATTTAGGGGTTGTGGCAGTGTCCCGGGGAGTTGAGCTCCGAGGTGTTGTTGTCACAATTTTATCGTTGCAGTTCTGGAATACCTGAGTTTCGCCGACATTGAAATCTCTTTTATGCAGTTGTTGGTGAGATCACCTCGACGCCACCCAGTACTGGGGCGGGAGTTCGGGAGTATTGCCATAACTCGTATAATGGATGCTTTTCGAAGGTTGAGGTACACGATTTCCGAAGGTTTCTTGGTTATGTGTTGATGGATGGATACAGCTGGATCTAGGGATTGCTAGTTTGGGTGATATATTTTGTGTCTCCTGTATCCCCAACACCAGATTGCATAACCAGAAAGTTTCGGGAGTTTATAGGTGGGATTCAAGTAGCTCTTAGCATTTCTTCCCGCAGATATTTGGTTTGTGATTGGGTAATCCTTACCACTTATTTGTTCCACTCGTACCTTTTTATTTTGGGATAATTAGATTTATGCCCCTAGTTGCGTCCCACTCGTCTGTTTTACCCCTAATTCCCAAAAGTCACCGGTTCTGTCCAAGTCACTTTGCTCCTCTTATGCTTTTGCCCTTTGACCGTTTGACCTTCAATTTGAAAACTTCATAACTAATTCATACTGAATCAGAAAAATGCAAATAAGATACCAAAATGTTCAGAAAAACATCACCAATATGTCAGTGTCATTTACATTCATGAAAAAAGTGTTGGAAAGTGCACATCCGAGTTTTAGCTCTTTTGATACCACCATGAATAGTGAACTCTAAAAAATTCAAAAAAATTCAAAAAAAATATGGTGGCGAAGAACAACAAATATTCTAAATGCTTGCCAAGTTTCATTAGGGAACGACATTCGTGGAAGTCGTGGCAAAAAAATAATCTATTTTGGAGTGCTGATTGTTTTTTTTGCCGCGGCACCCACGAATGTTATTCCCTGATGAAACTTGGCAGGCACTTAAAACATTTGTCATTCTTTGCCACCAATTTTTTTATAAAAATTTTGAACTTTTTTAGATTTTACTATTCATGGTGGTAGCATAATAGCTAAAACTCGGATGGGCACTTTCCAACACTTTTTTCACGAATGCAAATGACACTGACATATAGGTGATGTTTTTCTAAACATTTTGGTATCTTATTTGCATTTTTCTGATTTAGTATGAATTAGTTATGAAGTTTTCAAACTGATGGTCAAACGGTCAAAGGGCAAAAGCATAATAGGAGCAAAGTGACTTGGACAGAACCAGTGACTTTTGGGAATTAGGGGTAAAACAGACGAGTGGGACACAACTAGGGGCATAAATCTAATTATCCCTTTTATTTTATTCATCAATCTCTTATCAAGTGGCTTCTCACCTTAATGGAAGTGTGATGATTTACTATGGAATTCATTCGTTCATCCTCGTTCGAATGTTTATTGTGAAGACTATATGTTGCAATTTCTATCCGTTGATTCAACTTGTCTATTTGTCTATCAAGATGCTAACGGATGTCACCCTCTTCAGGATGGCTCCGCCAACGCGTCAGAATCTGGAACGCAATGAAGGGAGTCAGGCGAACCCTCTGCCTCCACCTCTGCCTCCGGAGGCATGGCAAGCTATCATGGCAGCCACCAACGCCAATGCTCACATGATTTTGCAACTCTTGCAAGAACGCACCCAAGGGCAAGGCAATCAAGGAAATCAAGGCCAAGGCAACAATCAGCCTCACTTCGCTACCCTCAACCAGTTCCTCGCAAATCAGCCCAAGTCTTTCAGCTACTGTGCCGAGGCCACAGACGCCGATGATTGGCTCGTGGACATCAACAAGCATTTTGAATGTAGCAATGTCAGGCCTAAGGACTTTGTCAAGTTCTCTTCTTTTCAACTCAAGGATCAAGCTGCCGAGTGGTATCAACAATACAAAGATTCCAGAGGAGGTCGTGTGATTACCTGGGATGATTTCTGCCGAGACTTCAAAGCTCACCACATTCCACAAAGTGTTGTTGAGAGCAAGCGTGAGGAGTTCCGCAATCTCAAGCAAGGCAGCATGTCCGTGTATCAATACAATACTCAGTTTCAGAAACTCGCTCGCTTCGCTAAGCAAGACGTTCCTGATGAAAAGAGCATGATCTATCAATTCAGAGGTGGCCTCAGAGAAGATCTGCAATTACCTCTCGTGCTTTTTGAGCCGACCAAGTATGATGATTTCTACAATATGGCACTGAAACAAGATGCTGCTTAGCTCAAGTTTGAGGCTTCTAAGAAGAGAGTCAGGGACGCAGTTCAGTCTTCTTCTTCCTCACTAGTGGCTGCCAAGCAACAGAAGTTCTGGTTGCCTCCTCCTCCTCCGTTTCGTCAGCCTTACCAGCAGAAGAACAAAGGTGGCCATGGATCTTCCCACTCATCCAACCCTGGCTATCAGAACAAGTCTCAGAATCAAGCTCCAAAGTCGAATGCTCCTTATCATCGTCCACTCTCAGAGGTGACTTGCAACAAGTGTCAGCAGAAAGGTCACTATGCTAACAAGTGCTTCAATCAAAGGCGCCTTCCGCCTCCTCCTCCTGTGAGATCTTCCAGCAATGCAGTGGTCAAGCATAATCCCAAGTCTGCAAAGGTGAACATGATGAACGCAGCTCAAGCGGAGGAATCTACTGATGTGATAATGGGTAATCTCTCAGTTAATGATATTCCTGCAAAAGTCTTATTTGATACTGGTGCATCTCTTTCTTTCATTTCAAGACCTTTTGTTGCCAAGCATGAGTTTGTGACGGAAAAGATTCCTATCCCGTTGAAGGTTGTGTCCCCGGGTAAGCAAATGACATCTAATAATTGTGTCCCGGATGTTTCCATCAAGATGCGAAACTATAAATTTCTATCTAAACCAATTGTTCTTGGTGACTCGGATATTGATCTAATTCTCGGGATGGACTGGCTTTCTAAGCACAAGGCTCAACTTGATTGTGCTGCCAAGGAAATTCAATTGACACACTCTTCTGAGGATGTTATCATCTATGCCGCTCATGATGAAACCATTCGGTTGTTTTCTCTCAATGAGAAGGGCGAATTGGATGCTATTTCTCAAATTCCAGTCGTTTGTGAGTACCAAGATGTTTTTCCAGAAGAGCTTCCGGGTATGCCTCCACACCAGCCAGTTGAGTTCGTTATCGATCTTGAGCCTGGCACTAAACCCGTTTGCAAGCGTCCATACAAGCTTGGACCCAAGGAGCTGAAGGAATTGAAGAAACAGCTCGATGAACAAGAGTGTCTGGGTATGATCAGACTGAGTTCATCTCCGTGGGGTTGTGGTATTCTTTTTGTCCAGAACAAGGATGGCACGGACCGACTTTGTGTCGACTACCGTCCATTGAACAAGAAGACAATCCAGAACAAGTATCCACTTCCCAACATCAATGAGCTATTCGAGCAACTTAAAGGTGCCAAAGTATTCTCCAAGCTTGACCTTCATATGGGTTATCATCAGATTCGCATTCGTGAAGAAGATTTTATCAAGATAGCATTCAGAACAAGCTTTGGTTCTTATGAATATACTGTCATGTCTTTCGGCCTTGTCAATGCTCCTCCAACATTCTCTCGGATGATGAATTTCATCTTCAACCCCTATACCAATGAATTCGTCCTGGTGTATCTCGATGATATCTTGGTCTTCTCCAAGAATAAGAAGGATCATGCCAAACATTTGCGATTGGTGCTCGACAAGCTCAGAGAGTATCAATTCTATGCGAAGTTTTCCAAATGTGAGTTTTGGCTCGATGAAGTTCTTTACCTTGGTCATATCATCTCTGCCAAGGGCATCGCCGTTAATCCCGAGAAGGTGTCTGCAATTGTGAATTGGGAACCTCCTCAGAATGTCAAGCAGCTCCGCAGTTTCCTTGGTCTTGCAAGCTATTGCCGAAGATTCATTGAGAATTTCTCTAAGATTGCAAAGCCTCTTTCCAACCTCCTCCAGAAGCATGTGAAGTATGTCTGGTCTCCTGAGTGTGATGTTTCTTTCAACACTCTCAAAGAGAAACTCGTCACAGCTCCTGTCTTAACTCCTCCTGACGAATCCAAGCCATTTGAAGTTTTCTGTGATGCTTCTCTTCAAGGTCTCAGTGCTGTGTTAATGCAAGTGAAGAAAGTTGTGGCCTATACCTCTCGTCAGTTGAAGCCCAATGAAAAGAACTACCCCACTCACGATCTTGAGTTGGCGGCAGTTGTCCATGCATTAATAACATGGAGACATCTCTTGTTGGGAAGAAAAGTGGACATATTCACCGATCACAAGAGTCTCAAGTACATCTTCACTCAGCCCAACCTCAACCTCAGGCAAACTCGATGGGTCGAAATGATTCAAGAGTACAATCCGAGTATTGAATATACTCCAGGCAAAGCCAATGTCATTGAGATGCTTTGAGCAGGAAGGCTTATTGCAACAGCTTAATTCTCAAGCCATTCCAACCGGACCTTTGTGAAGCTTTCCGCAAGTTGAATCTCCAAGTTGTTCCTCAAGGCTTTCTTGCCAACCTCATAGTCTCTCCTACTTTGGAAGATCAAATTCATGAGGCACAACTCTTGGATACCATGGTGAAGAAGGTGAAACGTGGTATTGACAAAGGTCTTTCCAAATACAAGTGCTATCGCATTGCTGACAGAGACACTTTGTTCTTTGAGGACCGGATTGTGGTTCCTAAAGGTGATCTAAGGAAAGTCATTATGAACGAGGCGCACAATTCTCTTCTTTCCATTCATCCTGGAAGTACGAAGATGTACCATGACCTCAAGCAGTCGTATTGGTGGACTCGAATGAAGCGAGAAATCGCTCAATTCGTGAATGAATGTGTTGTCTGTCGAAGGGTGAAAGCAGAACACCAACGACCAGCTGGTCTCCTCCAACCTCTTGCTATCCTAGAATGGAAGTTTGATCATATCGAAATGGACTTCGTGACTGGATTTCCCAAGTCCAAGCGTGGAAATGATGTTATCTTCATTGTCATCGACAAGCTTTCTAAAGTGGCTCATTTCCTTCCAATCAAAGAATCTATCACAGCAGCTCAGTTGGCAGAGCTATACACCTCCAGGATTGTCTCCTTGCACGGCATTCCACAATTGATTTCTTCAGATCATGGAAGCATCTTCACTTCTAAGTTCTGGGACTCTTTCCAGAAGGCCATGGGCACCAACATTCGCTTCAGCACAGCTTTCCATCCTCAAACTAGTGGCCAAGTCGAGTGAGTCAATCAAATCCTTGAAGATATGCTCAGGGCTTCTGTCATTTCCTTTGGCATGAAATGGGAAGATTGTCTTCCATATGCCGAGTTCTCCTACAACAACAGCTTCCAAGCGAGTTCGGGCAAGGCCCCATTCGAGATTCTCTATGGCAGAAAGTGTCGTACTCCTCTCAATTGGTCAGAGACTGGTGAACGCCAACTTGTTGGCAATGACTTAATCACAGAGGCTGAAGAAATGTGTAAAGTCATCCGTGAAAATCTCAAAGCCGCGCAATCGCGCCAGAAGAGTTACTATGATAGCAAGCACCATGATTTGGCTTTCGAGATCGGAGACCATGTCTACCTCCGCGTCTCTCCAATGAAAGGCACTCGTCGCTTCTGTATCAAAGGGAAGCTTGCCCCTAGATACGTGGGTCCTTTGAAGATCATTGGCAAAAGAGGCGACCTCGCCTATCAACTTGAGCTTCCCTCCAACTTCGCGAACGTGCACGATGTGTTCCACGTGTCACAGCTTCGCAAGTGCTTCAAGACTCCTGAGCGCACCATCAAGTTTGAAGAGATTGACCTCCAAGAAGATCTGTCTTATCATGAGCACCCCATTGCTATTCTTGAAGAAACTGAGCGCAAGACTCGCAACAAGTCAATCAAATTCCTGAAAGTGAAGTGGTCGCACCATACCGACCGAGAAGCCACCTGGGAACGCGAGGAACACCTCCGTTCCGAATATCCGGAGTTCTTTCAGTCCTAGATCTCGGGACGAGATCCTCTTGTAGTGGTGGAGTGTTGTAACACCCCGGATGTAACTTTCCATATTTGTAACTCCAACTCTTGCCATTTCCGGCTATGTGTTATGATATTCCCTCCATGGTTGGGTTTTGTCTTTCGTTTTGCATTTTGTTCATGTCATGCATCTCATATCATGTCATCATGTGCATCTCTTTTGCATACGTGTTCGTCTCATGCATCCGAGCATTTTCCCCATTGTCCGTTTTGCAATCCGGCACGCCCACATGCACCAGCGCACCCCCTCTTGTTTCTTTTAGTGAGCGGATGTTAAACATTCACGGAATGGACCGAGGTATGTCAAGTGGCCTTGGTACACCACCGGTAGACCACCTGTCAAGTTTCGTTCCATTTGGAGGTCGTTTGATGCTCCAACGGTTAACCGGGTAACCGCAAAGCCTTTTGTGTGTTGCAACAAAACCCCCTCCTAACAGCCCAACACCCATCTAAGTCACTTCCATGCTCTAGGTCATTCTATCACGATCGTGTGGGCGAAAACCATGCTCCATTTGGAGTCTCCTAGCTCCCTCTACCTATATATATGTGTGCACCTCCTCCAAATTTCGGATCAAACCCTAGATCAAATCGCCCCCGCCGCAACCGGACACGTCCGCCGCCGCCGCCGCCCGCAGACAATCCCCGCGCGCCACGTGGCAGCCCCGCGCCCACATCGCTGCCGGCCCGCCGGGGCCTGTTGAGGATATAAACCTTAGAGTCACCCGCCCGGAGGGGCCGGGTTACTCATAATGGTCATCGCCTGAAGCCCGGCACCGAGCTTGAAGACGGCGGGCCAAAGATGGGCTTAAGACCCGGACGTGGCTTAAGGCCCGTAGTTACAACCGCTATTATGGTAGAACTTGTAGTGTAAGGCAAGAATAGTTGAGAGTCCAGGCTGGACACTCTTATGAGCCGGCCGGGACTCTGAGAGTTGCTGGGTGTCAACCTCTCTATATAAAGGGACGACCCAGCGGCGGTTTAAGGGCAAGAAAGATCTCGTCGAGAGCCAGGCATAGCGGTTAAGCTCCCTGGTCATCGAAACCCTAGTCAATACCACCTCAACTGGGCGTAGGCTTTTTCCTTCACCGTAAGGGGCCGAACCAGTATAACCCTTGTGTTCCTTGTCCCGTTTAACCCCTTCAAGCTTCCTAGCTGCGATGGCTCCATGACTAAGTCCTAGCTCGAGGACACCTGCCGTGACAATTCCACAACAGTTGGCGCCCACCGTGGGGCCAGCGCACGGTGGATTTGAGTTCTTGAAGGGCAGCTTCGAAGGGCTCAAAGGATACGCTGTGGGCCGGATGACCAAGAGTCGTCGCGGAAAGCTCTACATCGACGATGCAAACTGGGGCCCCGACGCCGGCTCAATTTGTTGGAAATATGCCCTAGAGGCAATAATACATAGGTTATTATTATATTTCCTTATTCATGATAATCGTTTATTATCCATGCTAGAATTGTATTGATAGGAAACTCAGATACATGTGTGGATACATAGACAACACCATGTACCTAGTAAGCCTCTAGTTGACTAGCTCGTTGATCAATAGATGGTTACGGTTTCCTGACCATGGACATTGGATGTCGTTGATAACGGGATCACATCATTAGGAGAATGATGTGATGGACAAGACCCAATCCTAAGCATAGCATAAAAGATCGTGTAGTTTCGTTTGCTAGAGCTTTTCCAATGTCAAGTATCTTTTCCTTAGACCATGAGATCGTGCAACTCCCGGATACCGTAGGAGTGCTTTGGGTGTGCCAAACGTCACAACGTAACTGGGTGACTATAAAGGTGCACTACGGGTATCTCCGAAAGTGTCTGTTGGGTTGGCACGGATCGAGACTGGGATTTGTCACTCCGTGTGACGGAGAGGTATCTCTGGGCCCACTCGGTAATGCATCATCATAATGAGCTCAATGTGACTAAGGCATTAGTCACGGGATCATGCATTGCGGTACGAGTAAAGAGACTTGCCGGTAACGAGATTGAACAAGGTATTGGGATACCGACGATCGAATCTCGGGCAAGTAACATACCGTTTGACAAAGGGAATTGCATACGGGATTGATTGAATCCTCGACACCGTGGTTCATCCGATGAGATCATCGTGGAACATGTGGGAGCCAACATGGGTATCCAGATCCCGCTGTTGGTTATTGACCGGAGAGGCGTCTCGGTCATGTCTGCATGTCTCCCGAACCCGTAGGGTCTACACACTTAAGGTTCGGTGACGCTAGGGTTGTAGAGATATATGTATGCGGAAACCCGAAAGTTGTTCGGAGTCCCGGATGAGATCCCGGACGTCACGAGAGGTTCCGGAATGGTCCAGAGGTGAAGAATTATATATAGGAAGTCAAGTTTCGGCCACCGGGAAAGTTTCGGGGGTTACCGGTATTGTACCGGGACCACCGGAAGGGTCCCGGGGGTCCACCGGGTGGGGCCACCTATCCCGGAGGGCCCCATGGGCTGAAAGTGGAAGGGAACCAGCCCCTAGTGGGCTGGGCGCCCCCCCTTGGGCCTCCCCCCATGCGCCTAGGGTTGGGAACCCTAGGGTGGGGGGACTTCCCCCTTGGCTTGGGGGGCAAGGCAACCCTTTCCACCCCTTGGCCGCCGCCCCCCCAACCCTAGATGGGTTTTGGCCGGCCCCCCCTCCCAAGGGGGCCTATATAAATGGGGGGGAGGGAGGGCAGCAACCTACAGCCTTGGGCGCCTCCCTCCTCCCCTGCAACACCTCTCTCTCTCTCGCAGAAGCTTGGCGAAGCCCTGCCAGAGACCCGCTACATCCACCACCACGCCGTCGAGCTGCTGGATCTCCATCATCCTCTCCTTCCCCCTTGCCGGATCAAGAAGGAGGAGACGTCGCTGCACCGTACGTGTGTTGAACGCGGAGGTGCCGTCCGTTCGGCACTCGGTCATCGGTGATTTGGATCACGGTGAGTACGACTCCGTCATCCACGTTCATTGGAACACTTCCGCTCGCGATCTACAAGGGTATGTAGATGCACTCCTTTCCCTTCATTGCTAGTAGACTCCATAGATGCATCTTCGTGAGCGTAGGAAAATTTTAAATTATGCTACGATTCCCTACAGTGGCATCATGAGCCAGGTCTATGCGTAGTTACTATGCACGAGTAGAACACAAAGCAGTTGTGGGCGTTGAGTTTGCCAATTCTTCTTGCCGCTACTAGTCGTTTCTTGTTTCGGCGGCATTGTAGGATGAAGCGGCCCGGACCGACCTTACACGTACGCTTACGTGAGACAGGTTCCACCAACTGACATGCACTAGAGGCATAAGGTGGCTAGCGGGTGTCTGTCTCTCCTACTTTAGTCGGAACGGATTCGATGAAAAGGGTCCTTATGAAGGGTAAATAGAAATTGGCAAATCACGTTGTGGTCATACGTAGGTAAGAAAACGTTCTTGCTAGAAACCTACAAACCACGTAAAAACTTGCAACAACAATTAGAGGACGTCTAACTTGTTTTTGCAGCAAGTGCTATGTGATGTGATATGGCCAGAAGATGTGATGAATGATATATGTGATGTATGAGATTGATCATATTCTTGTAATAGGAATCACGACTTGCATGTCTATGAGTATGACAACCGGCAGGAGCCATAGGAGTTGTCTTTATTATTTTGCATGACCTGCGTGTCATTGAATAATGCCATGTAAATTACTTTACTTTGTTGCTAAACGCGTTAGCCATAGAAGTAGAAGTAATCGTTGGCGTGACGACTTCATAAAGACACAATGATGGAGATCATGGTGTCATACCGGTGACGAAGATGATCATGGTGCCCCGAAGATGGAGATCAAAGGAGCATGATGATATTGGCCATATCATGTCACTATTTGATTGCATGTGATGTTTATCATGTTTTTGCATCTTATTTGCTTAGAACGACGGTAGTAAGTAAGATGATCCCTTATAATAATTTCAAGAAAGTGTTCACCCTAACTGTGCACCGTTGCGAAGGTTCGTTGTTTCGAAGCACCACGTGATGATCGAGTGTGATAGATTCTAACGTTCGAATACAACGGGTGTTGACGAGCCTAGCATGTACAGACATGGCCTCGGAACACACGCAATACACTTAGGTTGACTTGACGAGCCTAGCATGTACAGACACGGCCTTGGAACACGGAGGACCGAAAGGTCGAGCATGAGTCGTATAGAAGATACGATCAACATGGAGATGTTCACCGATCTTGACTAGTCCGTCTCACGTGATGATCGGACACGGCCTAGTTAAACTCGGATCATGTTTCACTTAGATGACTAGAGGGATGTCTATCTGAGTGGGAGTTCATAATCAGATGAACTTCATTATTATGAACATAGTCAAAAAGGTATTTGCAAATTATGTCATAGCTTGCGCTTTAGTTCTACTGGTTAAGATATGTTCCTAGAGAAAATTTAGTTGAAAGTTGGTAGTAGCAATTATGCGGACTCGGTCCGTAAACTGAGGATTGTCCTCATTGCTGCACAGAAGGCTTATGTCCTTAATGCACCGCTCGGTGTGCTGAACCTCAGCGTCGTCTGTAGATGTTATGAAACATCTGACATACACGTTTTGATGACCACGTGATAGTTCAGTGCGGTTTAGAATTGTGGCACCCAAGACGTTTTTGAAACGTCGCAGAACATGTGAGATGTTCCGAAGACTGAAATTGGGATTTCAGACTAGTGCCCACGTCAAGAGGTATGAGACCTCTGACAAGTTTCTTAAGCCTGCAAACTAAGGGAGAAAAGCTCAATCGTTGAGCATGTGCTCAGATTGTCTGAGTGCCACAATCGCTTGAATCGAGTGGGAGTTAATCTCCCAGATGAGATAGTGATAGTTCTCCATAGTCAGTGCCACCAAGCTAGTAGAGCTTCGTGATGAACTATAACATATCAAGGATAGTTATGATGATCCCTGAGCTATTAGCGATGTTTGACACCGCGAGAGTAGAAATCAAGAAGGAGCATCAATTGTTGATGGTTAGTAAAACCACTAGTTTAAGAAGGGCAAGGGCAAAAGGGATACTTCATGAAACAACAAGTCGTTTGCTGCTCTAGTGAAGAATCCCAAGGTTGAACCCAAACCCGAGACTAAGTGCTTCTGTAATGAGAGGAACGGTCACTGAAGCAGTACTCCCCTAGATATTTGGTAGATGAGAAGGCAGGCAAGGTCGACAGAAGTATATTGGATATACATTATATGAATGTGTACTTTACTAGTACTCCTAGCAGCACCAGGGTTAGATACCGGTTCGGTTGCTAAGTGTTAGTAACTCGAAATAAAAGCTGCGGAATAAACGGAGACTAGCTAAAGGGGAGATGACGATATGTGTTGGAAGTGTTTCCAAAGTTGATGTGATCAAGCATCGCATGCTCCCTCTGCCATCGAGGTTTGGTGTTTGCGTTGAGCATGATTGGATTATGTTTATCGCAATACGGTTATTCATTTAAGGAGAATAATGGTTACTCTGTTTATTTGAATAATACCTTCAATGGTCTTGCACCTGAAATGAATCTCGATCGCCGTGATACACATGTTCATGCCAAAAGATATAAGATAGTAATGATAGTACCACATACTTGTGGCACTGCCACTTGAGTCATATTGGTATAAAACGCATGAAGAAGCTCCATATAGATGGATCTTTGGACTCACTCGTTTTGAAAAGATTGAGACATGCGAACCATGTCTATTGGTATATATGCATGAAGAAACTCCATGCAGATGGATCGTTTGGACTCACTTGATTATGAATCACTTGAGACATGCAAATCATACCACATGGGCAAGATGACTGAAAGTCCTCGTTTTCAGTAAGATGGAACAAGAGAGCAACTTATTGGAAGTAATACATTTTGATGTACGCAGTCCAATGAGTGCTGAGGCATGCAGTGGATATCGTTATGTTCTTACTTCACAGATGATTTGAGTAGATGCTGAGTGTATTTACTTGATGAAACACTAGTCTGAATTGTTGAAAGGTTCAAGTAATTTCAGAGTGAAGTTGAAGATCGTCGTGACAAGAAGATAAAATGTCTGTGATATGATCATAGAGATGAGTATCTGAGATACGAGTTTGGCGCACAATTGAGACATTGTGGAAAGTGTTTCACAATTAATACCGCCTGGAACACCATAGTGTGATGGTGTGTCCGAACATCATAACTGCACCCTTTTGGATATGGTGCATACCATGATGTTTCTTATCAAATTACCACTATCGTTTATGGGTTAGGCATTAGAGACAACCGCATTCACTTTAAAAGGGGCACCACGCAAATCCGTTGAGACGACACCGTTTATAGAAACCTAAGTTGTCGTTTCTTAAAAGTTTGGGGCTGCGATGCTTGTGTGAAAAGGTTTCAAGCTGATAAGCTCGAACCCAAAGCGGATAAATGCATCTTCATAGAATACCCAAAGTCAGTTGGGTATACCTCCTATTTCAGATCTGGAAGAAAAAGTAATTGCTTCTAGAAACGAGTCCTTTCTCGAGGAAAAGTTTCTCTCGAAAGAATTGAGTGGGAGGATGGTGGAGACTTGATAAGGTTATTGAACCATCGCTTCAACTAGTGTGTAGCAGGGCACAGGAAGTTGTTCCTGTGGCACCTACACCAATTGAAGTGGAAGCTTATGATAGTGATCATGAAACTTCGGATCAAGTCACTACCAAACCTCGTAGGATGACGAGGATGCGCACTACTTCAGAGTAATGCGTGATCCTGTCTTGGAAGTCATGTTGCTAGACAACAATGAACCTACGAGCTATGGAGAAGCGATGGTGGGCCCATATTCCGACGAATGGCTCGAGGCCATGAAATCCGAGATAGAATCCATGTATCAGAACAAAGCATGGACTTTGGTGAACTTGCCCGATGATCGGCAAGCCATTGAGATAAATGGATCTTTAAGAAGAAGACGGACATGGACCGTAATGTTACCATCTATGAAGCTCGACTTGTGGCAAAGAGTATTTTCACAAGTTCAAGGAGTTGACTACGATGAGTTTTTCTCATCCGTAGCGATGCTTAGGTCCGTCGGAATCATGTTAGCATTAGCTACATTTATGAAATCCGGCAGATGGATGTCAAAACAAGTTTCCTTACCAGTTTTCGTAAGGAAAGGTTGTATGTGATACAATCAGAAAGGTTTTGTCGATCCTAAGGATGCTAAAAGGTATGCTAGCTCCAGCGATCCTTCCGTGGATTAGAGCAAGCATCTCGGAGTCAGAATATACGCTTTGATGGAGTGATCAAAGTTTTTGGGTTTATACAAAGTTTGTTGGAAACTTGTATTTACAATAAAGTGAGTGGGAACGCTACAACATTTCTGATAAGTATATGTGAATGACATATTGTTGATCTGAAATGATGTAAAATTTTTGGAAAGCATAAAGGGTTGTTTGAAAGGAGGTTTTCAGAGGAAGACCTGGATAAAGCTGCTTACATATTGGGCATCAAGATCCATAGAGATAGATCAAGACGCCTGATGATACTTTCAAAAGACAGCACACCTTGACATGATTTTGAAAGAGTTCAAAATAAGATCAGCAAAGAAGGAGTTCTTAGCTGTGTTACAAGGTGTGAGTATTGAGTGAGACTCAAGACCTGACCACAGCAGAAGATAGAGAAAGGACGAAGGTCGTCCCCTATGCTTTAGACGTAGGCTCTATAGTATGCTATGTTGTGTACCGCACATGTAGTGTGCCTTGCCTTGAGTTGGTCAAGAGGGTACAATGGTGATCCGGGAAAGGATCTCATGACAGCGTTCGAACTTATCCTTAGTACCTAGTGGATTAAGGAATTTTCTCGATTATGGAGGTGGAAAGGAGTTCGTCGTAAAGGGTTACGTCGATGCGAACTTTGACACTAATCCGGATGACTCTGAGTAGTAAACCGGATTCGTATAGTAGAGCAATTATTTGAAATGGCTCCAAATAGCGCGTGGTAGCATCCACAAGATGACATAGATATTCGTAAAGCACACGGTTCTGAAAGGTTCAGCCCCGTTGACTAATAACCTCTCTCACAAGCATAACATGACCAAACCAGAACACATTGAGTGATAATCACATAGTGATGTGAACTAGATTATTGACTCTAGTAAACTCTTTAGATGTTGGTCACATGGTGATGTGACCAGTGAGTGTTAATCACATGGTGATGTGAACTAGATTATTGACTCTAGTGCAAGTGGGAGACTGTTGGAAATATGCCCTAGAGGCAATAATAAATTGGTTATTATTATATTTCCTTATTCATGATAATCGTTTATTATACATGCTAGAATTGAATTGATAGGAAACTCAGATACATGTGTGGATACATAAACAACACCATGTCCCTAGTAAGCCTCTAGTTGACTAGCTCGTTGATCAATAGATGGTTACGGTTTCCTGACCATGGACATTGGATGTCGTTGATAACGGGATCACATCATTAGGAGAATGATGTGATGGACAAGACCCAATCCTAAGCATAGCATAAAAGATCGTGTAGTTTCGTTTGCTAGAGCTTTTCCAATGTCAAGTATCTTTTCCTTAGACCATGAGATCGTGCAACTCCCGGATACCGTAGGAGTGCTTTGGGTGTGCCAAACGTCACAACGTAACTGGGTGACTATAAAGGTGCACTACGGGTATCTCCGAAAGTGTCTGTTGGGTTGGCACGGATCGAGACTCGGATTTGTCACTCCGTGTGACGGAGAGGTATCTCTGGGCCCACTCGGTAATGCATCATCATAATGAGCTCAATGTGACTAAGGCGTTAGTCACGGGATCATGCATTGCGGTACGAGTAAAGAGACTTGCCGGTAACGAGATTGAACAAGGTATTGGGATACCGACGATCGAATCTCGGGCAAGTAACATATCGTTTGACAAAGGGAATTGCATACGGGATTGATTGAATCCTCGACACCGTGGTTCATCCGATGAGATCATCGTGGAACATGTGGGAGCCAACATGGGTATCCAGATCCCGCTGTTGGTTATTGACCGGAGAGGCGTCTCGGTCATGTCTGCATGTCTCCCGAACCCGTAGGGTCTACACACTTAAGGTTCGGTGACGCTAGGGTTGTAGAGATATATGTATGCGGAAACCCGAAAGTTGTTCGGAGTCCCGGATGAGATCCCGGACGTCATGAGAGGTTCCGGAATGGTCCAGAGGTGAAGAATTATATATAGGAAGTCAAGTTTCGGCCACCGGGAAAGTTTCGGGGGTTACCGGTATTGTACCGGGACCACCGGAAGGGTCCCGGGGGTCCACTGGGTGGGGCCACCTATCCCGGAGGGCCCCATGGGCTGAAAGTGGAAGGGAACCAGCCCCTAGTGGGCTGGGCGCCCCCCCTTGGGCCTCCCCCCATGCGCCTAGGGTTGGGAACCCTAGGGTGGGGGGACTTCCCCCTTGGCTTGGGGGGCAAGGCAACCCTTTCCACCCCTTGGCCGCCGCCCCCCAACCCTAGATGGGTTTTGGCCGGCCCCCCTCCCAAGGGGGCCTATATAAACGGGGGGATGGAGGGCAGCAACCTACAGCCTTGGGCGCCTCCCTCCTCCCCTGCAACACCTCTCTCTCTCTCTCGCAGAAGCTTGGCGAAGCCCTGCCAGAGACCGCTACATCCACCACCACGCCATCGTGCTGCTGGATCTCCATCATCCTCTCCTTCCCCCTTGCTGGATCAAGAAGGAGGAGATGTCGCTGCACCATATGTGTGTTGAACGCGGAGGTGCCGTCCGTTCGGCACTCGGTCATCGGTGATTTGGATCACGGCGAGTACGACTCCGTCATCCACGTTCATTGGAACGCTTCCGCTCGCGATCTACAAGGGTATGTAGATGCACTCCTTTCCCCTCGTTGCTAGTAGACTCCATAGATGCATCTTGGTGAGCGTAGGAAAATTTTAAATTATGCTACGATTCCCTACACAATTGAGTATGGGTACCAGGTCCCCTTCGGCGGAATTCATGTCTTCATTGGCAAGATTGGTGAGCCGGGCCCTGAGCCGGATCTCTGCGGCGATCTCATCGAGACAGCTCAGCACGCACGACCAACCCGAGCCCTACCTGCCTTGAAGCATGCTTTTGTGGGATGTATCCATGAAGGACTCTCTGCAGGGTCTGGATCTGGTGATGAGACGGCCGCCGGCTCTGACGGCGAGTCATCCACAGATGAGTCAAACTCATTGTATCAACTTCAAGATGGCAGGCTCGGGGGCTGTTCCGATGGTGACAGTATTCCGGACCCTTTTGAGCCGCCGAGCCGGGTTGGAATCTTCATGGCCGGTGCACAGCCTGTTCAAAACCCTACCGCCGGGTCAGGAAACCTGGTGCCCTCGCCGGCTCAGGTGCTGATGGATCTCACGGACAAGATGACGGCCCTGTTGACCGCCACGGTTGACCCGGAAGATCAAGCTCAGCATGACGCGGAGGTGGCACCGTTAAAGTTAGATCTAGTGAAAGCCAAGGAGGATCTGGCGGCGGAAGGGATCAGGATGGCTGCGGAGAGGGCGGCTCTCGACGCCCAGACTCAGCTGATTCAGGCGCAGTCCTTCCGGCTCACGATGGATCAGAACGCGTCCAATGAGGTCATGAGAAGAAGGCATCAAAAGGCCCAATCTCGACTCCCTCCGGTTTACGATCCTCGAAACCTCTTCAACACGCCTGGTGCAGGGCCCAGTAACCCGCCAGAGATCACGACGCCCGGGACCCCTGTTCAGCCACAAGTGATGGGGCCTCCCCGGGTGAACCCTGCGCCGCCTCAGTATGTGCCAATACCACCGGGTCATTATGCTAACCCGCTGGAGAACATGGTCGCTGCAGGAGCACGGCTGGCAGCTCTCCCAATTGACGGCGACTCTCCAACGACTATTGAAACCCGCCGGGTCAGAGAACTCCTTCAGACATCGCTAGCGCAGCAAGAGGCGTACTCTTACAGCCGGGACAGGATCCACTCCACCCCTCGTCCAGGCCGGAGCCCGAGTTATAGCAGGCACATGGTCTCAGCGACCGGCTCAAGTAATGTCCGATGCCATGACCCGCCCCCTGGTCATGGCCCGGCTCATAACGGAGCCTTTCACGCGACAGACCAAGACAGAGCGCGGCAAGAGGCGGAGTAGGTGCCTCAGTTGACGGCTTACCAAACACCCCCGGCTTATCCGACGACTTCCGTCGATGTGGGTATCCCTACGAGGACTAGAGGTGTCCCTTGTTTAGTGCCGGCTCTCCGCAATGAACGTCTACCCAAGGACTTCAAAGGGCCTAGGAAGGTGCCTAATTACATGGCTGATTTACAACCCGGGGCCTGGATCGAGAGTTACGAGATGGCCATGGAATTGCTGGAGGTCAGTGAAGCTGCGATGGCCAAGTACTTCACCATGATGTTAGATGGGACTGCCCGCACTTGGTTGAAAGGGCTACCACCGAATTCCATCATGTCTTGGGCTGAGCTGAAAGCCTGTTTCATCCAAAACTTCAAAGATACCTGTAGGCAGTCCATGGCAATTGTGGATTTGACTAACTGTAAACAGCAGGAGGGTGAGTCTACGACACATTGGGTTCGCCGGGTCAAAGAGATAATACATTCATCTGATAAGATGGATGACGGCTCTGCAGTCTTAATGTTAGAGAAGAATTGTCGTTTCCTGCCCCTGAAGATGAAACTTGGGCGGCTTAAGCGCGACTGCAATGATATGGGTACGCTGGTGGCGGCTCTCGTCAAGTACGCCGATTCTGATAGTAGCAAGGACCCCGCTTCAGATGATGAAAGGACAGGGAAGGGAAAGAAGAACGGCAATGGCAAGGGTCCTCAGCATAACCCGAGGAACCAAGGAGGTGGCAAGCGTAAGGCCGACGGTAGCCTAGAGTTCATGGCCAACGCCAGCTCACAGGGTAATAACCAGCGACGCAAGGGGAGGCCACCTCCCCGAGCCGGCGGGTCTGGCCCGACGCTGGAGCAGCTGTTGAATGAGCCTTGTCTGAGGCATGGCTCTAAGGAGAAGCCAGCTACTCATCTATGGAAGGATTGCGCAATCATGAAGGCCTTCAAAAATTCCAATGCCTTTAATGGCAACAATGGCCCGGGCGGCGGCTCAAATTCTAATCCTCAGAACTGTCAAGGGGGCTTTAATCAGCAGTCCGGCCAGGGTCATCAACAGCAGCAGGGGGGTTATCAGACCAATCCAAAGCAGCTTAACGGTGGACAGTATCACGTATTTACCACCAGTCTGTGTAAGCGAGATCAGAAGCTTCATAAGAGGGTTGTGAATGCTGTTGAGCCGGCGGTTCCACGCTATTTAAGATGGTCAGAGCAGCCTATTGTGTGGAGTAGGGAGGATCATCCTCCCCGGGTTGATAATCCGGGTCACTTGGCCTTGGTGGTGGCTCCTCAGGTGGGATGATATAAGTTCACTAAGGTGCTCATGGATGGAGGCAGCAGTATCAACATCCTCTATTATGAGACTTTCCGTCGTATGGGGTTGATTGATAAGAACCCAAGCCAGTCAAACACTATTTTCCATGGTGTGGTGCCTGGTAAGTCGGCTTATCCAGTGGGCAAGATAGAGTTGGAAGTGGCCTTTGGAGACGAGTACAACTACAGGGTGGAAAAATTGACCTTTGAGGTGGTCAAGATAAGAAGTCCGTATCATGCCATATTTGGGCGGCCGGCTTACGCCAAGTTCATGGCTCGGCCGTGTTACGTGTATTTACAGCTCAAGATGCCGGGTCACAATGGGACCATTACGGTTCACGGCAGCCGGAAGGTGGCCTTGGAGTGTGAGGAAGGCGATGCAACTTATGCAGAATCTGTTTGTGCAACAGAGGAGTTGAAATTTTACAAGGACAATGTTGACCCAACAGATATGACCTCTCTGAAGAAGCCGACTATGGAGCATGAGCCAGCAATGAAATTTAAGTCGGCTGATGAGACTAAACCTGTTGATTTCGTTCCAGGTGATTCATCTCAGCAGTTTAGCATCAGTGCCAATCTGGATCCAAAATAGGAAAGCGTGCTCATCGAGTTCTTCCATGAGAATAGGGACATTTTTGCATGGAAACCTTCCGACATGCCAAGTGTACCTAGAGAACTCGCCGAGCACACTCTCAATGTTGATCCGAAATTTAAGCCGGTCAGGCAATTCCTTCGGCGGTTTAATGAAGAGAGGCGGAAAGCCATTGGTGAAGAGGTGGCCCGGCTCTTGGCGGCCGGGTTTATTGTTGAAGTCTTTCAGCCAGAGTGGTTGGCTAACCCGGTGCTCGTGCTCAAGAAGAACGGCACCTGGTGGATGTGTGTGGACTACACGGACTTAAACAAGGCATGCCCGACTGATCCTTTTGCGCTTCCCCGTATTGATCAAATCATTGATGCTACGGCGGGTTGCGAGCGCTTATGTTTCTTGGATGCTTATTCTGGATATCATCAGATTAAAATGGCAGTTAAGGACCAGGAGAAGACGGCATTCATCACTCCCTTTGGAGCCTTCTGCTATGTGTCTATGCCTTTTGGACTCAAAAGTGCACAGGCGACTTATCAGCGTTGCGTGCAGAACTGTCTTCATAACCAGATTGGGCGCAATGTTCATGCCTATGTGGATGATATTGTGGTTAAGTCCAGGGAGAAGGAAACCTTGATAGATGACCTGAGGGAAACCTTTGATAATCTCCGGGTCTACAAGATGATGCTTAACCCGGCCAAGTGTGTTTTTGGTGTTCCTGCAGGCAAGCTTTTGGGTTTCTTGGTTTCTAACAGAGGCATTGAAGCTAACCCGGAGAAGATCAAGGCAATCACCTCTCTGGCTAAGCCGGCGTGTATAAACGACGTCCAGTGCCTGGCGGGTCGTATTGCTGCTTTAAGCCGGTTTATAAGCCGTTTGGGTGAGAAGGCCATGCCATTGTACCAGTTGATGAAGAAAACTGCTGACTTTGTCTGGAATGATGCCGCTAATACTGCTTTTGAGGATTTGAAGAGACAGCTGGCAGAGCCCCCAGTCCTTGCTGCTCCGGTTGACAAGGAGCCTTTATTGCTGTATGTAGCTGCTAACACACGGGCCGTCAGTGTGGCTGTGGTGGTGGAGCGCAAGGAAGAGGGCAAGGAGCATCCGGTTCAGCGGCCGGTTTATTACGTCAGTGAAGTGCTCATCGAGTCCAAACAGCGGTATCCACATTGGCAGAAGCTTGTTTATGGTGTGTTCATGGCGAGCCGGAAGCTTAAGCATTACTTCCAGGGTCACCCTATCACTGTGGTTAATTCTGCTCCCCTTGGAGATATCATCCAAAACAGAGAAGCTACAGGAAGAGTGGCTAAGTGGGCTATAGAGCTCGGGCCTCATGGTCTAAAATACGTACCACACACTGCTGTTAAATCTCAAGCTTTAGTGGATTTCATCAACGATTGGACAGAGCTACAAGTGCCCGAGGAAAAGCCGGATAATACGTATTGGACTATTCACTTCGATGGGTCCAGGCAGTTGGAGGGCTCGGGGGCTGGAGTTGTATTGGCTTCCCCTAAAGGTGACAAGTTTCATTATGTGCTACAGTTGATGTTTCCTTGCACTAACAATGCGGCTGAGTATGAGGCCTTGCTCCATGGTCTTCGGATGGCTAAGGAGATGAGCTTGAGCCGGGTAAGGTGCTTCGGCGAATCAGACTTGGTGGCTCAACAAGTATCAGGCAAGTGGGACTCCAAGGACCCTCTCATGGCGACTTATCGCCGTGAAGTTGATGCCATTGCTGGGCACTTTCAGGGTTACCAAGTAGAGCACATCGATCGCAGGAAGAACGAGGCGGCTGATGCTTTAAGCCGGCTGGGCTCTCAGCGAAAACCGGTGCCGCCTAATACTTTCCTGGACGTCTTGCATAACCCTTCTGTTAAGTTACCTATAGACGAAGACTTGGCTGTCCCTGACCCAGAGGCACAATTGGTGGCGGCTCTCCACATTGTCCCGGACTGGACAGTGCCCTATCTGGCTTACATGACCCGGGGAGATTTGCCTGAGGATGAAACTTTGGCCAGACAAATAACCCGGCGGTCTAAGTCAATGGTTGTTATCAATGGTGAGCTGCATTGCCGCAGTGTTACGGGAGCATTCCAGCGTTGTGTCTCCCCTGAGGAAGGTCAAGAGATCTTGCGTGAGATTCATGAAGGGGATTGTGGCCATCATGCCGGCTCAAAATCTCTTGTTGCAAAGGCTTTTCGTCATGGTTTCTATTGGCTGACGGCTCATGCTGATGCGGAGGACATGGTCAGTAAATGTGATGGTTGCCAGAGGTTCTCGCGACGGGCTCATGTGCCGGCTCAGGAGCTGAGGATGATACCAATCACTTGGCCGTTTGCGGTCTTGGGGCTTGACATGGTTGGGCCTTTTAAAAGGTCCAAGGATAAAAAGACCCACCTCTTGGTGGCAGTTGACAAGTTCACAAAGTGGGTTGAGGCAGAGCCAGTTAGTAAGTGTGACGCAGCCACGGCGGTTCAGTTCATGAAAAAGGTGATATTTCGTTTTGGCTTTCCACACAGCATTATAACTGACAATGGCACCAATCTATCTAAAGGCGCTATGGAGGAGTTTTGTCAACGAGAGCATATTCGGCTTGATGTTTCATCAGTGGCTCACCCTCAATCCAATGGTCATGCTGAGAGAGCTAATCAGGAGATTCTGAAAGGCATTAAGCCCCGGCTTTTAGTCCCTTTGCAACGGATGCCGGGTTGTTGGGTGGAGGAGTTACCCTCCGTGTTATGGAGTATCAATACTACCCCTAACAGGTCTACGGGTTACACGCCTTTCTTCATGGTCTATGGAGCGGAAGCAGTCCTCCCCAGTGACATCCGTCATGACTCGCCTCGAGTGGCGGCTTATGTTGAGGCGGATAATGAACAGGCGCGCCAAGATGCTCTTGACTTGTTGGACGAACAGCGTGATGTGGCAGCAGCTCGATCAGCGATTTACCAACAAGACCTGCGCCGTTATCATAGTCGCCGGGTTAAGTCCCGGGTCTTCCAGGAAGGTGATCTGGTGCTCCGGCTCATTCAAGATCAAACAGATGCGCACAAGCTATCCCCGCCTTGGGAAGGACCCTTTGTGGTCAGCAAGAACTTGCACAACGGGTCATATTACCTCATTGACATTCGGGAGCACAAAGATTCACGCAAGTCGGAGGAAGAGACCCGTCGGCCATGGAACATAGCTCAGCTTCGGCCTTATTACACTTGAGCCGCCGGCTCAAGTAATGTACATATTTCTATAAGCCGTGTATATATTATAAAGCAATAAAGCAGGACCTCTGTCCTTTTTTCTCCTCCAAAGGTGAATGTGTTGTTTCCATTGCAAGATCACATGATAACTTGAAGGAGGATCCGGCTTATGATCGTATTCGAATCTAGCCGTACGCAATATAATCACTTGGGGGCTTCCTGTTCAAACATAGGTCGTATTCGAACCAAAAAGAACATAGTTGTCGATACCCATTTGATTGGCAAAGTGCCGAGCTCATTGGGGAGTTTTCTTTGATCATATTTGAATCATGGCTCAACCCCCTTTGGGAACCGACGTGGATCGTATTCGAATCAGCATCGTTAAACAACTCTCAAGGTCATTTGGGGGCTTCCTGTTCAAACATGGGTCGTATTCGAACCAAAGAGAACATAGCTGTCGGTACCCTCTTGATCGGCATCGCCAAACCCACTGGGGGCTATATGATCGCATTCGAATCTTAGCTTAACCCCTTTGGGACGGGTCTCTGGTCGTATTCGAACCGGAAGCCCCTGAGTTTTGATTCTCTGATTTATAACAAGTTCTTCTGATTGTTTCAATAGTATGCACGGCGGTTCTCACTCTGCCGGCTTAACTTTGATTCACAGTAATAATCACACAATCAGCATTATCGGGACTGGTAAACCGGAGTTGAGGTACCAACCTTATTATCCGGGTTATATAAACCGGAAGTATAATTGAAGGCCTGTAAGTGTGTTATTACGGTTATATCAAGGACATAATTGAGGACCAGTCTCTCATAACTTAGATTTATATTCCGGGTTATATGTGTCAGACTATGATTCTCAGTGCGGTAAGCCGCCTAGAGACTTGTGATTTGTTCTTCTATGCAGGATAGTTAAAGACAACTATTTGAGCTTAAGGAAGATGAATGATCAATTATGACCCGGAGGAACATAAGGCAACAACTTCAATGGAATTGAGCATTCAGCATGTGCACAATGGCATGACAAGGTTAAAATGTTGATCCTACTCTATTACAAGACTCCCAGAGTCCAAAAGATGAGGCATTGTTTTCAAATGTAGTCATGAGCCGCCTACAAGTTAAGATGCTTGTCGGGTTGAAGCTTCCGGCTCATCCCTCTCCGCTCCTCCGGCTGTTCCCATGACCTGGAAGGTTGACGATTTCCAGTCAATGCCGCTCAAAGCTTCGAATTGAGCCTCCTCGTCAATTAACCCGGCCGGGTTAATGTCTGGGGCAAAAGTGTGCTTACGAGTTGGCGGGACCAAGCTGGCGGCTTCGTAACGCGGAGTAGGGATCCTCTGATTCTCTGCATCATAGCCCGGCTGGTACTTTGTCAGATCAGTGTCATTCCCAATCAGGGTGGCCACCGGGCGCACGATCTTCACACAGGCAGCAAAGTCCTTTTGGTCGAAAGGAGTGTCGTCTTCCTTCAAGCTGGGGTAGCCAAGTGCAATGTCCGCCGGGTCTAGCTCTAGAAGGAAAGCCTTGGCCCGGCTCAGAGCAGCTATGGCTCCGACTCTTGCAGAGGCCCGTCGCAGTTCTTAGACACGCTGAGGAAGAACGGCAAGCCGGCGAAGAACTTCCGCCAGGTGAGTCGGCACCTCATTGGATAGGGCTACCACGGCTAGGGCGCGCTATGACCCAGTGTAGAGTTGCTCCACCAGAGTGTACACGGCCTTCAACTTGGTCAGCACATTTTGGTTGAGGTTGGCGCTTCTTGGACCTGTTTAACAAAGTAAGATAAGCCGCTGGTAATGATGGGAGTTACGAGACATAAAGATTATAAACTTGACGAAAGCCAGTGGAATGACTTACCGAAGATTGTGGCGACCATCTGTGACACGTGGCGCTTTAAGCCGGAGAGTTCGGCGAATCTCTCCGTCAGAGCCTTCTCCGCCTGTTCGGCCCGGCTCACCAGAGTAGCCTTCTCTTCGGCCCAAGTCTTCCTTTCAGCTTCAAAGTTCTTCTTCAGCTTCTCTTGAGCAGCAATACTGGACTCAAATTTGGCGTTGGCCTTCCGGGTCTCAGTCTCCTGAGTCTTCAGGCGGTTCTTCAGATCAGAGATGTCAGCCTCGAACTTCTTGCAAGCAGCCTGTACAAGTTCCGGATTATAGTATGAACAATTATTATGCGATTTTAAAAGTCCCAAGCACTTTCCAAGCAAAGACACTTGGCACTTGGGGGCTAATGCATGTCGAAAGTTTCTATCTACAAATTACCGGTTCATGGAAGTAAGTCGGAGCTTAAGTCTACAACATATTCTATCATAAGTAGTAGACTTGGGGGCTAGAGTATGGCAAAGATAACTATGCGGTAAGAAATAGAGTGGTACTTCAGACTTCTGTTGTATCTGATTCACCATGTAGATCTCCAAATCCCGGCTCTTGTGCACCTGACTGACATAGCCGGAGATGATCTCTCCGATGCTCAAGTTAGCATAGTTGGTGAGGTCCAGATTGGCCCGGCGGCGCTCTAGCAACTCTTCCTTGGCGGAGCACTTGGCCAGCGCAGTAGGTCTCCCCGGCTCAACAAACTCCATCCGGGTGATTACCACGTCCGGGTCATCGGCCGGCTGAGCCGGGCTGGAGGACTCCAGATTAGCAGAAGTCTCGGCGATTGGCTTGTGGGTTGGAGCGGTGGCTTCAGGAGCAGAGGCAGCTGGCGGCTCTTGAGCGGCAACCTCCGGTTCAGTCACGACCGACTCTTCCACCGGCTTATTCTTCTTTGGTCTTTTACCGAGCTTTGCTTGAGCACTGAAAGGACACAAGATTAGTACAAAAAAGTATGAGTAAAGATAAGCACAACAAGAGAGGATCATCATTACCCGGGTACGGTCTTGAAAGCCGGAAGGTTCGATTGCATAGAGTCGCCAGAGGAGGGTGAAGTTTCCTGATAATTTGAATCGGAAGAATTGAGCGGTTGACGTATAACACCCGCCAAAGGATGAAAAGGATATAAGTTGGATATAACCTCGGTTCGGCGCTTCCTTGACGCCTTAGGTAAACCGGAGGAGAGATCAGCATCCTTGTTGGTCCGGGTGTGTCGCCGGCTCTCATGAATCTGTTGCTTCAAAAGAAATTGAGGATGTTGATAAGCTAAAGGATGTGAAAATCTTACTTTCCGGGTTACTCTTCGGACTTTCAGCCTTGGCAAGGGCTCCGAGTCGGAGGAAAGTGTCATTACCTCTTCAATCACCGGGTTACTTGCTCCGGTGTCATCCTGTTGATGAAACAGTATTGATAAGGTGGACTGAAATAAACAAGAAATACAACAAGAGCTTACAGGTTCAGGGGTTACCTCTGACTCGGAGCTGTCACTCAGTTGAAGCAGCTCTGAGGCAGTAGGCCTGCTTCCCTTCTTGCGGGGAGCGGCTCTCTTGGCGGCTTTCTTAGCCTTCCTGGCCTTCTTGGCTGCCTCATGGTCATACTTGACCTTCCAGAATTTATCATCAGCCTGAAAAATACAATGACGATTTCTTAAGGTTCAGATGAAAATTATCTAAAGGAGAAAATAAGATGTTCAGATCAGCGGCTTACCGCTGGGGCCGGGTTGGTCTTGCAGAAGGAGCTTAAGCCGGTCCTCCCGCAGTCTGCCAAGCTCTCATTCAAGAGGGCCCTGGTCATGTCTTCGGCAACGTCTTCGGGAAGATCGTTGCGGCTGTGTCGCAGGGGGTCATCCTTCCGGCCCGTGTAATCACACATTAAGGCGGGGCGGCGGCTCAAGGGGATCACCCGCCATGAGATCCAGTCCCGGACCATATCAATGCCATTGAGGCCATTTCCCAGGAGAGCCTTGATTTTGTTTATGGTGGGGATCAGAGGTTGGAGCTCCGCCTGAGATAGCTTGTCTGACAGAGGGTGAATTGGTTCCAGACGCGAGGGACGAAAGCCAGGCAGTGGGCTCTCGTCAGCCGGCGAAGTGTCCTGGCAATAGAACCACGTCTGGTTCCAGTCCTTTGGGTGGCCTGGCGGCTCGGCGTAAGGAAAAAGGCAGTCTCTCCGGCGTTGAATGGAGATTCCGCCAAGTTCCAGGCTCGGTCCATTGGCACACTCATTCTGGCGGTTCAAATAGAACAGCTCTCTAAAGAGCAGAAGGCTGGGCTCCTCTCCAAGGTAGACTTCGCAGAATACTTGGAAGTTGCATATGTTTGACACGGAATTGGGTCCTATGTCTTGTGGCCGCAGATCAAAGAAATTCAGCACATCTCTAAAGAACTTTGAGCCGGGCGGTGCGAAGCCCCGGCTCATGTGATCAGCAAAAATTACCACCTCCCCGTCCCTTGGCTGTGGTCTCTCCTCTGATGGGTCGGGGGCACGGTAGGACATGACGTCCTTCTTGGGCAGGTAACCCGACTTCACAAAATCCGCTAAGGTCTCGTCGGTGACGTTGGACCTCATCCAATTGCATGTGATGGGTGCTTTGGGAGCTTTGGGAGGCATGGTGAAAGTCGGAAGCCTATGATAAAAGGAAATGTCCGGTTTAATTATAAGCCGGAGGAAATTTTCAGTTCAATGTTTAAAGTGGCGGCTTATGGAGGGGCCTAATGACATATAGCTAAGTGCATCGGGTTATCTAAGCCGCTGGAGATATTGAGAGTAATTCAATTGTCTACAGTTGTATCATAAATGAGCCGGAAGATTTCACGGCGTGTGGTTTCTTTTGAGCCGGAAGATTTTACGGCGCGTGGCTTCTTTGAGCCAGAAATGTAAGCTGCCATAGCTCAGCAGATGCAGTTTTTTACTAAGTGTGGTGAAAACAAGTTTCACAGATCGCAGTGAAAATTTTGGATCAAAATGGTCGACTAAAAGGAAAGGTTTCTAGACCTAAAACAAACGCAGAGGAAGTTCCTAAGCTTGAACGGAGCCTTTATGCGATGAGAAGGGATCTATGTGCATTGGAAACGGGCGTGAAACAACTACCACAACAGTTCTATACAGTCTAAGATCAAGAAAGGTGGTAAAAATGAAATCTACCGAGGACTCGCGAGGAATGGCGATGAACACAAGAAGAACAGGAAGAAACCCTACTGCAGATCTGTTCTACGGGGTAGCAAAGACTTACAGGTGCTGGAAAGGTGCGGAGGTCGCCGCAGTTTATCTGGTCACGTCAGGTTGAAGCAGCGGCCGGAGGCGAGGAAGACTCGGAGACCCGTGGTGGCGGCGGCGATGGAGCTCGAGCGGAGAACAGTGGCGAGAGGAGGAAGACGAGTGGCTGGAGGCTCATCGGGCCGGGCTATTTATAAGGAGAAGCTCATAAGTGGGCGCGAGAAATGAGGAGGCCACGGCGCGGTTATCTCACCATAAAAATGCCTCGATTTTCGGGATGGCAGTAAAGATAAGATCCGTTGCGGATATGGTGGAGTAAAAAATGGACTTAATGGAAGATGACGTCACGGCGGATTACCCGTAATCCAGAAGATGACATCACGACGGGTTATAGCCTTCACACAATTGTAAGCCGGAGATTTTCTGTCGAAAGGATTGAAGATTGACATGAGCCGGCTCAAATCAATCTGGGGCCTAATGTTGACGATATAAACCTTAGAGTCACCCGCCCGGAGGGGCCGGGTTACTCATAATGGTCATCGCCTGAAGCCCGGCGCCAAGCTTGAAGACGGCGGGCCAAAGATGGGCTTAAGACCCAGACGTGGCTTAAGGCACGTAGTTACAACCGCTATTATGGTAGAACTTGTAGTGTAAGGCAAGAATAGTTGAGAGACCGGGCCGGACACTCTTATGAGCCGGCCGGGACTCTGAGAGCTGCTGGGTGTCAACCTCTCTATATAAAGGGACAACCCGGCGGCGGTTTAAGGGCAAGAAAGATCTCGTCGAGAGCCAGGCATAGCGGTTAAGCTCCCTGGTCATCGAAACCCTAGTCAATACCACCTCAACTGGACGTAGGCTTTTTCCTTCACCGTAAGGGGCCGAACCAGTATAACCCTCGTGTTCCTTGTCCCGTTTAACCCCTTCAAGCTTCCTAGCTGCGATGGCTCCACGACTAAGTCCTAGCTCGAGGACATCTGTCGTGACAATTCCACTACAGGGCCCGTGCGGGGCCCTCCCGGCCCGCGTCGCCTCCGCCCGCCGCCCCGCGGCCCGTCTCCTCCGGCGACCCTGCGGCTCGCCGCCCGCCGCACCTCTGTTGCCATCCGGCCGCGCCGCCGCCCGGGCGATCTCCAGCGAAGCCCGTGCCCGTGCCCCCTGCTCCGGTCACCGTGCCGCCGCCCGGACTCCTCCGCTCTGGCCCCGAGTGCCCCGACCTCCCCCGAGCTCTCCCTCGCCGTCTCCCTCCTCTCCTCCGTCGGCCGCCGCCTCTGCTCCGGCGTGACCTCCGGCCAGCGAGCCCGATGAGCCGGCCCGGACCCTAGATCCACCGGAGGTTGACTTCTCCCCTCCCCCGAAATTCTCCAAGTCCCAGATATTTTTACATTATATGCTCTTGTTCATCGCATCATAACTCTCTGCATACTTCTCCGTTTCGTGCGTGTAATATGTCGAAATGTTCGTCTCGAGGGCTCTTCATTTTGTTCCATTGTGACATGCTCGTTTGAGTCCATCTTGATGCCCAAATCGCTGGTGCAAGAGTGCTATATGATATTTACTGCTGTTACTTATCAGAACTTGGTGATTTGTTATTTTTGTTGCTATTGATGTGTGCCTCTTATGAGTAGGAGCTCTACATGTGTTTTGATGTATGCCATGCCATCTTTACAGAGGTGTATGCCATGTATTTTTGTGATCTATGTGGTGACTAGCACAAGCATGCAAACTAGGCTTTGTGATGTTTCTGTTTTCAGGGACTTAGTATTTTCAGTCTGTTTTTGCTGTTATTTTGTTGCCATGTATCCATGTGTGTACAGAGAGATCCAAGCTCCTATTGGTGATGTTCACTAAGGATGTTTTGTAGATATAGTTGTGCTCTATCCATCCATGCCCTTGTTTGCAATTATGGAGTGCCATAGCGTGTCTCAATCTTGCTCTACTTTTGCAATAAAATATTTCTGGAAGAATGTTAACATGATATTCAATTTTGCCAAGGTTGTTGTAGTTGATTCTTTCATGCTATGTACTTGCTCTTGCCATTGTTAACTTCCTTGTTCATTCATTTTCTTCCGGAGCTCGCATATGCATCGCATATCATTCATGTATTGCATCATGTTGCTTGTGCATTTCCCATGATTGATTGTGGTTCCATTGCTTGTGTTCTTGCTGTGGGTAGAGCCGGGAGACGAGTTCGTGAACGAGGAACCTGTTGAGTACGCTTACGAGGATCAAGCTTTCGACAACTCTGAGAACCTTGCAGGCAAGATGACCCTACCCTCGAAATCACTTCTATCTTTGCTTTGCTAGTTGTTCGTTCTATTGCAATGCTGCGCTACCTACCACTTGCTATATCATGCCTCCCATATTGCCATGTCAAGCCTCTAACCATCCTTTCCTAGCAAACCGTTGTTTGGCTAAGTTACCGCTTTTGCTCAGCCCTTCTTATAGCGTTGCTAGTTGCAGGTGAAGTTGAAGTTGGTTCCATGTTGGAACATGGATATTTTTGGAATATCACAATATCTCTTATTTAATTAATGCATCTATATATTTGGTAAAGGGTGGAAGGCTCGGCCTTATGCCTGGTGTTTTGTTCCACTCTTGCCGCCCTAGTTTCCGTCATACCGGTATTATGTTCCTTGAGTTTGCGTTCCTTACGCGGTTGGGTGATTTATGCGACCCCCTTAACAGTTCGCCTTGAATAAAACTCCTCCAGCAAGGCCCAACCTTGGTTTTACCATTTGCCACCTAAGCCTTTTTCCCTCGGGTTTTCGCGAGCCCGAGGGTCATCTTTATTTAAACCTTGGCCAGTGTTCCTCTGAGTGCTAGTCCAAACTAGAGCCACTTGCGGCGCCACCTTGGGGAAACTCGAGGGCTGGTTCTAGTTGTACGCAGTGTTCATCCGTTGTGCCCTGAGAACGAGATATGTGCAGCTCCTATCGGGATTTTTCGGCACATCGGGCGGCTTTGCTGGTCTTGTTTTACCATTGTCGAAATGTCTTGTAAACCGGGATTCCGAGACTGATCGGGTCTTCCCGGGAGAAGGTTTATCCTTCGTTGACCGTGAGAGCTTATAATGGGCTAAGTTGGGACACCCCTGCAGGGTATTATCTTTCGAAAGCCGTGCCCTCGGTTATGAGGCAGATGGGAATTTGTTAATGTCCGGTTGTAGAGAACTTGTCACTTGACCCAATTAAAATACATCAACTGTGTGTGTAGCCGTGATGGTCTCTTCTCGGCAGAGTCCGGGAAGTGAACACGGTTTGAGTTATGCATGAGCGTAAGTAGTTTCAGGATCACTTCTTGATCGTCTCTAGCTTCGCAACCGTTGCGTTGCTTCTCTTTTCGCTCTCACTTGCATAGGTTAGCCACCATATATGCTTAGTGCCTGCTGCAGCTCCACCTCATTACACCATCCTTTCCTATAAGCTTAAATAGTCTTGATCTCGCGGGTGTGAGATTGCTTAGTCCTCGTGACTCACAGATTCTACCAAAACAGTTGCACGTGCCGACGATACCAGTGCAGATGACGCAACCGAGCTCAAGTGGGAGTTCGACGAGGAACGTGGTCGTTACTATGTTTTGTTTCCTGATGATCAGTAGTGGAACCCAGTTGGGACGATCGGGGATCTAGCATTGGGGGTTATCTTATTTTCATTTGGATTTGACCGTAGTCGGTCTATGTGTGGATTTTGGATGATCTATGATTTAATTTATGTATTGTGTGAAGTGGCGATTGTAAGCCAACTCTCGTTATCCCATTCTTGTTCATTACATGGGATTGTGCGAAGATGACCCTTCTTGCGACAAAACCACAATGCGGTTATGCCTCTAAGTCGTGCCTCGACACGTGGGAGATATAGCCGCATCGTGGGCGTTACAGGGGTGGAGAGAATGATGTGGGGAAAGTGAGTGTGTAGGTGGCTGTCCAAAATATCTAGCTGGTCCCTGGTTACTAATGGCGCACCAGCTGGCGGTGCGCCATTAGTAGTTTTGCAAAAAAACAAAAAATGATAGTAGTGGCGCACGGGGTGACTGGTGCGCCATTACTAGTTAAAACTAGTAATGGCGCACTGCACCCACGGTGCGCCATTAGTATTTTTGGAAAAAAGAAAAGAAACAATTTTGTTAGTAGTGGCGCACCATAGTTGTGGTGCGCCATTAGTGTCTATCACACTAATGGCCCACCAGCACACGGTGCGCCACTGCTATATAGGAGTGGCGCACCGCATGTCTGGTGCGCCATTAGTGTGCATATTGTCTATAGCCCTTTTCCTAGTAGTGAGATCATGGACTCCACTGCCGGGTGCGACCTGCTGTCGTTCCTTGATGCCTATTCAGGATACCACCAAATCTTTATGACGAAGGAAGACGAAGAGAATACCGCCTTTATCACCCCATGTGGTACGTATTGTTTTTTATGAATGCCTTTCGGGTTGAAAAGCGCTGGTTTGACATTTGCAAGAACGATTTAGATTGGTTTTGAGCCCCAGCTCCATAGAAATATGGAGGCTTACGTGGATAACATAGTGGTCAAAACCAAGGACAGGGCAACACTTGTGCAAGATTTGGAAGAAACACTTGCAAATTTGCGCAAGATCAACCTCAAGCTCAACCCTGAGAAGTGTGTGTTCGGTGACCCATCCGGCATACTTCTCGGGTTCTTTGTGTCTCAACGTGGGACTGAGGCGAACCCCAACAAGATCAAGGCAATTGAGCAGATTGAGGCACCAAGGCGTGTCAAAGATGTGCGTCGGCTTGCTGGCTACGTTGCTGCTTTGAGTAGGTTCATCTCCAAATCTGCTGAGAGCGCCCACCCCTTTTTAAAGATTTTGAAAAAGGCAGGGCCAATGAAGTGGACCCCGGAGGCCGAGGCAGCGCTGCGGGATTTGAAGAGGTACCTCTTGCCTACACCAATACTAGTTGCGCCTAAACTGCAAGAGCCGTTGCTGCTATATCTAGCGGCAACGAATCAAGTGGTTAGCTCTGCGCTAGTGGCACAGAGCAAAGTTGATGAAGAGGCAGTAGCAGTGGCAAGACTGTCGAGTGACGAGCCAGAGTTCCCCTCGGCAGGGTCTGGTGCTGGCAGGGCAGGACCCCCGGTAGAGTCTGGCACCGGCGAGACAGGAGCCCCGACAGAGTCTGGCGCCCGCAAGTCAGGATCTGCACAAGCAAGCGAAGTGATACAGAGGAAGAAGATGATGCAACACCTAGTCTACTTTGTCAGCTCCCTCTTGCAGGGGGCTAGATCAAGATACTCTGGTGTGCAGAAGTTCCTCTTCGACCTTCTTAAGGCCTTGAGGAAGCTGCGCCATTATTTTCAAGCACATGAGATCACCGTCATCACTCGCTTCCCGTTGCAATGGATCTTGCACAACCCAGATGCAATCGGAAGGATTATGGAATGGGCGTTGGAATTGTCGAGCTTTGGTCTCAGGTTTGAAAGCACTTCGACAATCTAAAGCAGGGTCTTGGCAGAGTTCATTGCAGAATGGACCTCAACGCCTGATGAAGATATTTCAAGAGACCACTCTCCCCGGCAAAGAAACAAGCTACAATTGGATTATGTACGTTGATGGGGCTTTCTCGCTGCAAGGCGCCGGTGCCGGTGTGCTGCTTGTCGCGCCCACCGGAGAGCACCTCAAGTACGTAGTCCAAATTAACTTTCCCCGGGAAAGATCGACGAACAACACTGCGGAGTATGAGGGGCTGCTTGCTGGTGTCAGGATCGCGGCAGACCTTGGGATCAGAAAGTTGATCGTCCGTGGGGATTCGCAACTCGTAGTGAAGCAAGTGAAGAACGATTATCAGAGCCCGCTGATGGAAGCTTATGTAGATGAAGTGAGGAAGTTGGAAGAACGTTTTGAAGGTCTACAAGGAGAGCATGTTCCCCGAGCGGAGAACAGCATTGCTGACGACCTGTCAAAACGTGATGCCCTCAAGTTACCTGTGCAACCAGGGACCTTTGTGCTCCAATTGACTCAACATCCATTGAACCATCGGCAGGACAGAATAAGCGAAGAAAATCAGGCCCCGCCAAGTACTTTCCCGCCGAGCTCCCAGGAGCCACCGGCAAGGATGTTGCCGGGGACGCCAAGCTTGCCGGGGAGCGACAGGCTCCGCAGGGCCTCAAGCCCTTGACATAGAGACAACCGCTACCACGGTAGAAGACATGCCTCTAGTCCTTGTCGTCGAGCCTCAGGCTCCGGCATGGGCGCAACACACCGTTCAGTTCCTCCAAACAGGGGAACTGCTTGTGGAACAGGAAGAAGCAGAGAAAGTAGCCCGTCGGTCTGGCATGTAGTAGTTTGTGGATGACGTCCTATACAGGAAAACACCAAATGGTGTGAAATTGAAGTGCATTCCCCGGGAGGACAGACTAGAGCTGTTGGCAGAGATACATGGAGGCATATGTGGCTCTCACATAGGATCGAGAGCCTTTGCCGGCAAGGCATTCCTGCAAGGTCTCTTTTGGCCCACTGCTCTCCAGGATGCAACTACACTTGCAACCAAGTGTGAAGCGTGTTAGTTCCATTCTAAGAAACTCCACCAACCAGCTCAAGCTCTTCGGACAATCCCTCTTTCCTGGCCATTTCCGGTTTTGGGGCTCGACATACTGGGCCCCTTTCCCCGCGCTGTTAGGGGCTTTGAGTACTTGTACATTGTGATCGACAAGTTCACAAAGTGTCCAGAAGTGGAAGCAGTGAGAAAGGTGATAGCACAATCAGCCGTCAAGTTCTTCAAAGGACTAGTTTGCCATTTTGGTGTGCAAAACAGAGTCATCACCGACAACGGCATGCAGTTCACAAGCCGCACCTTCATGCAATACATCCAAGATCCCGGCAGCAAGATATGTTTTGCTTCTGTTGCAAATCCACGAAGCAACTGCTAGGCAGAAAGGGAAAATGCTGAAGTGTTATGGGGCCTCAGAACGAGGACTTTTGATAGGCTGCACAAGTGCAGAAGACGCTGGATTGACGAGTTGCCAGTGGTTCTTTGGTCAATCAGAACAATGTCAAATCGTGCCACCGGTCAGACACCCTTCTCCCTCATATACAGGGCAGAAGCAGTTCTCCCCACAGAACTCACATACGGGTCACCTCGAGTGCTCTCTTATAATGAGCTTGAGCAAGAGCAGTTGCGGAAAGATGACGCAATGCTCCTTGAGGAAGATCGTCTTCAGGCTGTTGTGCGAGCTGCACGCTACCAGCAAGCCTTGCGCCGCTACCATAGCCGCAAGGTTCATGCCCGAAGCTTTGAGGAAGGCGACCTTGTTCTTCGGCGCGCTCAGTCGGCCAAGAATTCCAACAAGTTGACGCCAAAGTGGGAAGGCCCTTAACGGGTAATACGCGTCACCAGGCCCAGCTCAGTCCACCTGGAGACCGAAGATGGTATCCCAGTGAGCAACTCCTGGAACATCGAACATCTTCGTAAGTTTTACCCGTAAGGCGCGGTTGCCGGGCCCCACGGCGGACCATCTTTTGTACAAGCCTTGCCGGCAAGGCATGTACCCTTTGTACAAAGCCAGGTGCAGACCCTGAGCAACAGATGAATAAACGAAGCGCTGGCGCCCTAAGAATTAGCATGCATGTTAGGTTGAGTTTCTCTCTGGTAGGGTTGATAGTGCTTAGCGGCAACTAACCCCTAGCATAGAGGTCGAGTGTGTGTCTTTTTGTCCCTTCTAGTCCTTTTCGGTTCGCAGGCTACACGGGCGCTTCAGCGGAACTTTTTGGAGGAAAGGAGATGAACTGACACCCCGACCCCGGCAAGCCAAGGCTGCCGGGGGCAGCAGATTCAGATAAGTCCTTTTTCCCCCGCTGCGTACTCCCATATGAAACTTGAACGTATGAAACTTCGCTCGATCCCATGCCACGCTGTTCCCTCCTTTCCTATGCCCAAAACCCCTTTTGGGCTAGAACTTGGTTGTAGTTGTGATGGAAGGGGGACGGATGAAGGGCCTAATCCTACTTTGCCCCTACCTCCGCCAAGGGTGTGAGCGTAGTCGTGGAATAAAGCAGGAGGAGGGCAAGGCCTATTGCCGGGTGACGTTGTTTACTGAAAAAGATAACAAGGACTCGTTCCTTGGGGTGAGCCTTGCTCACGCACAAAAGAACCCGACAAACACCCTTTTTCTTCTTTAATACGTTGATTAACAAGTACAATTCATATGGAATATAAGCATAAGCGAGGGGTTACGAAGTTTAAATTTGGCAAGTGCCCGCGGGCTTAAGATCTAAAAGAAGTTAAGATGCTCGTAATCTCTTTCTTGTCCCCCTCCTCCGGAAGTGGATCAATATAGCGGGAGGGCAAAAAGAGTGCCTAGGCGACGTACACGCGGTAGAAGACACCAAGAGAACATCCCGGTGGCCGTCTAGAAGAGGGTAGTGATGATGGTGCTGGGGGAGGAGCCGAAAGATGAGGCAGCGGGCCGGCAATACGAGACGAAGGCGTCGATTCCATCGTACTCGGACTTGATGGCCCGCCACCCGCCTTCTTCGTCTTCTCTGGCCTTTCAGCGCCAGCTGCCAAAAGCAACAGCCCCGAGAAGTTCAAGGAGCTGGCTTGAGAAGCCACAACAAAGAACTACCCCCTGGCAAATCGCTCTGCAGGGGAGAAGGCCAGGTGAAGATGATGGTGCTGCCGGCGTCGCCTGGGGACGGTGCGCCCGACGTCTAGTCGGACCCGTCCCCACCATCCTCCTCATCGTTACCGCTTGAGGAGGAGCTTTCGTCGTTGGTCGAACTCTCCGCACAACACCCTAACCAGATTCCTGAGCGCCCAAAGACCTTGCGGAGAGCAGGTCATCCTCCACTAATTTGAAGAGGAGGACGTGCCCCTTCATCAGGCAGTGGGCGCGTGCGATGGTTTTCCAACCGCGGAGAAGAAGCATTACATGAGGGACGAAAACTTTACGTTCGCCCACATATCGCCATTGCAACATCCCTTCATGTGAAGCCTCAACCTCGACGGCTGGTCGACCTCCAGCACCCTCGCGAACGGCTCGGGAAGGCGAAGATGGCTATGCGGCGGTTCGCGTAGCTGCAAGATAAACTCCAGTGCTGTGTCTCCAACATGGCTGCTTGAGGAAGCGGGGGGAGACGGCGGCACCGTAGGTGCCCCACTTCCACGTCCACTTCTGCCTCGACCACCTCGCCGACCGCGACCCCGTCTGGCACCTCCGACTTGGGCGCTTAGCTCTTCCTTAACCGTTGCGGCTCTCTGGCGAGAGTAAGATCTAGCTGCCTCCGTGGGGGGGGGGCGCAACCACGCCCTCTCGGCATGATGGTGGATGAAGAACGAAGAAGAAGAGAAGACGCAAAGGGCTGCCCCTTCTTCTCCTCCCGATCCCCCTTTTATAGCCCAGTAGGAAGGGCTAGGGGCTGGCTCCATACCTTCTCTAAAGGGCCCTTTCAAGTCCGGCTCATTAAGGCCATTGGCAACGAGCGAGGTCGTCGACCGCCCACCCCATGCCAATCAAAGGCGCATTGGTATCTGCCATGGCACGCCTTTCCATATCCCGTGTGCCCACCACCTACCCCGCGCCATGCATGCGGCGTACATGGAGAAAAAGACGGGTGTAGTGGGAAGCGTGAAACGGTGATTACCATCCCGTGAGTAAAGGCTATGCACGGGCCGCTGCAAGCATGACAGACGAGAAGATTATAGCGGTTATCCCCTGCCACGCGTGCCCACGCACTATTTTGGGCCTGGCCGAACGACGCTTCGCACTCGTGTGTGGCCCAGGCCTGGGGGCTCCTGTCGGTATACTAAAGTTTGGGCCCTTTAGCACCCCATACTTGTGCACGAGCCGTCGTAGCCACACACGCGGCGAGGCATGAAGAGCGCGATCAAGGATAAAAACGAGATACAAGGCGAAGAGAAGCGGCCAAGCTAGAGACTAAAGAAGAGAGGACGAGCTGAACCGCCGGCAAGATCTTTGCCATGACGGCTTGCGAGACCCCGACAAGATCCTTGCCTGGACGACTTGCAGGGCACTAACAAAAGCACCACCCTTGTGGTTGAGAGCTCTGACACCATCGACAATGTTAAGGCCAAGACCCAGGGGCACGCTCGTAGTGGCGTGCTGATATTTGTGAAGGCCAGAAGGCAAAGTGCCTAGAAAGATCCTTGTCGAGGAGGTCTGCGAGGCGCCGGCAAGATCCTTGCCGAGGATATCGGCAAGACCGCGGCAAGACTCCACCACCCCATCACCACTCCAGCGCAGTGGCCGGCCTGACAGCCTGGTAGGCACCTGCGTGCTGGCATGCGGATCTTCGTGAAGATCCTGCCATCTCTCCAGCGTAGCAGCTGGCCAGCCAACTTGGCACTGCATGTCTCATCGGCATGGATGCTTGTCAAGACGGAGCGGGCGACGACGGACGGGACGGGTTCTACTTCCGTCCCCGGCAAAGCTGAAGGACACGTAAGCAGGGCATTTAATGCATTTGTCCTAAGGCGCCGATGATAAACATAGACACTGTAGCTACTTTACACCTCCTGTGTGCCACTGGGGCAACCCTTGGACATATAAAAGGAGGCCCATAGCATACTGGAGGAGGATTCAGACTTTTGAACCTCTCGGCCCAGCTTGCATGCGTAGCAGCTAGCCGAAGCTCAAGAACACAGAATATACACTCAAGCAGAACAAGGGTTTTACGCTTCTCAGCGGTCCGAACCTGGGTAAAAATCCGTCGTGTTGATCATTAGATCTGCTCTTTGCACTACCCCTCTTCCCTGCCAAATCGTAGAAGGGATCCACGCGATCCCATAGGTCGATGCCCATTTTGCAACCACAAGCATCATGACGCGCATCTATGTGTTTGGCGCATGCAAGAGGACGGGCCGTTAGCTCCTTCAACTAGAAGTATTCTCGCAGGGTGGCGCACGGCGCGTACGCCGAGTACCTGGAGAAGCTTCAGGATCATGCCGGCATGTGAGATGAGATGTGGGATCGAACTATGTACGCTTGAGTAAGCTTAATGACGGTTGAACTATGTACTTATGGTTGAACTATGCTTGTGTACGTGTACGCTTATTATCTATGCTGAGTATGTTTAATCTATGTTTACTTATGCCTAACCGTGGGATATGGATGCAATCAGTTCAGTTGATGGAATCTACCTCCATCTTGGTTTATTGGTCCCCTTTGTAATTTGTGTTAAATTTTGACGAAAGGTTTAACTGACAAAATGTTAGTGCAGGTCAGCAAAAATTAGATCGTTGGATGGGTATTTGAGCATAGCGTTCAATGATATAATTTTTGGTGACATGCATAAGCATTTCTTAGTTAAATATTTGGTAAAAATTTGGTAAAAATTACAAAGCGACCAATAAACTAGGACGGAGGTAGTATGTCAATCACACACGGTTCCCAAAATTGGAACCATGTGCAATGACTTTCATTTTGCATGTTCCGTCCATCACACACGGTTGGCTCTAGCAAACCGTCGCCTCCAAAATTCTTTGTGGGATAGAAAACCCTCACCATCCAATTCAAAAAATAAAAAGAAACCTCACCATCCCCACGTCACAAAAACCCTCACCCCGCCCGCCACCCCCTCTGGTCCCCATTCACACCTGCACAAGCTCCTCCGCGTCTATGCATGGCACCGCATATCGCGGCGATAACCACTTAGCTTGACGCCTGCCGCCACCGCAATGCTGCCGGCAAAGCCCACCGCATTTTGCGACTTCCGCTTGCCGCCGCCTATCGCCATCGACTTTATCGACGCTGCTCGCGGTCGACCCAGCTCCGCTCGGTTGGGGAATCTGCCGTACTGAGGCTTCTTTCTCATGGACAACAAGGTAATTAATTTAATGAGATATTATCTCATGTCTTATCCCAGTTCATTTGCCTCCTTTAATCACCTGGCCGAAATCACCATGAATTCATTTTTATTCGAGCTGATTTGAGGATTTTCTTCCATTCATAGAGTGTACACTGCATGGACACATCAGGACCTTGCGGCGTCCGCTAGACATTCCATCTCACCATACCAGAGGACTTGAGGATGCGCGCGGTATGTTGAATCTCACCCTAAATCGGCTGGCATGACCAACTTTCCTGAACATATTCTAAATATTGCTACATTTGGATAAAAGGTGCCACATGCACCATATACGCCAAAGGGGATTTATTTCCCTCTTCTTTCTATATTAGGCAAATTAATGATGTATTGTTCTTTCGATTACTCTCATATTTCCATGACATCATGTTTACCCTATCTATTTAATTATAGATTTTTGTCCTTCGATTTCGACAACTGTACAGTTCTTTCAATTTGGGCCCATATTTGCATGTTACCATATTTTCTTTAACAACCCTACCATTTTCTGCAACTCATCCCTTGCTATGCAACAGAATCTGTAGTGCACAATCTTTCCCTTTACATAAATCAAGACTGCAGGGATGTCATACTGCCCACAAACCATGGATTTACAATCATTGCTACTGTAAGACTTTATGAACATGGCGACTCCTATTTTGGCACTGGCTTTTGGAAATAAATTTCTAAGTTTTATGAACTGAAAGCTGGCACTAGAATTGCACTGCACATAAAAGGGCCTGGTCATGATATATATGGTAACTTCCCCAACGATATCATCCGTCCAGACTTTGTTTGAAGTAAGTTTTCTTTTCAACTATCTGCATGTTGACTTACCCAGCAATATCAAATGAATTGTGTAGTATTTAAGCAACCAACTGTTATTCCCTTTTCTTACTATATTCCTACCTAATAACTTCTAGTTACCAATACACTTTTCTATTGCCCTGTTTTAACTAAATATTCCATGTACTCCCATTTCTATCAGAAAGCTGTCACGCCCACGATGCGGCTATATCTCCCACGTGTCGAGGCACGACTTAGAGGCATAACCACATAATGGTTTTGTCGCAAGAAGGGTCATCTTCACACAATCCCATGTAATGAACAAGAATGGGATAAAGAGTTGGCTTACAATCGCCACTTCACACAATACATGAATATATATCATACATCATCCAAAATACAAACATATAGACCGACTACGGTCAAAATTCAGATGAAAATAAGACAAACCCAAATGCTAGATCCCCGATCGCCCCAACTGGGCTCCACTACTGATCATCAGGAAAAGACACATAGTAACGACCACGTTCCTCGTCGAACTCCCACTTGAGATCGACCCCATCATCTGCACTGGCATCGTCGGCACCTGCAACTGTTTTGGTAGAATCTGTGAGTCACAAGGACTCAGCAATCTCACACCCGCGAGATCAAGACTATTTAAGCTTATAGGAAAGGATGGTGTAATAAGGTGGAGCTGCAGCGGCAATAAGCATATTTGGTGGCTAACATACGCAAAGAGAGTGAGAAGAGAAGCAACGGAACGGTCGTCATCTAGCAATGACCAAGAAGTGATCCTAAACACCTACTTACGTCATACATAACTCAGACCCTGTTCACTTCTTGGACTCCGCCGAGAAGAGACCATCACGGCTACACACGCAGTTGATGTATTTTAATTGGGGTCAAGTGACAAGTTTTCTACAACCGGACATTAACAAATTCCCATCTGCCTCATAACCGCGGGCACGGTTTTCGAAAGATATTACCCTGCAGGGGTGTCCCAACTTAGCCCATCATAAGCTCTCACGGTCAACGAAGGATAAACCTTCTCCCGGAAAGACCCGATCAGTCTCGGAATCTCGGTTTACAAGACATTTCGACAATGGTAAAACAAGACCAGCAAAGCCGCCCGATGCGCCGACAAATCCCGATAGGAGCTGCACATATCTCGTTCTCAGGGCACACCGGATGAGACATCCTACGAGTAAAACCAGACCTCGAGTTTACAGGAGGGGGCCCCGCAGTCTACTTAGTTCGGACCAACACTCGAAGGAGCACTGGCCCCGGGGGATTAAAATAAGATGACCCTCGGGCTCGCGAAAACCCGGGGGAAAAGGCTTTGGTGGCAAATGGTAAAACCAAGTTTGGGCCTTGCTGGAGGAGTTTTATTTAAGGCGAACTGTCAAGGGGGTCCCATCAATCACCCGACCGCGTAAGGAACGCAAACTCAAGGAACATAATCCCGGTATAACAGTAACTAGGCCGGCAAGAGTGGAACAAAACACCAGGCATAAGGCCGAGCCTTCCACCCTTTACCAAATATATAGATGCATTAATTGAATAAGAGATATTGTGATATCCCAACATATCCATGTTCCGACATGGAACAAACTTCAACTTCACCTACAACAAGCAACGCTATAAGAGGGGCTGAGCAAAAGCGGTAACTTAGCCAAACAACGGTTTGCTAGGAAAGGATGGTTAGGGCTGACATGGCAAAATGGGAGACATGATATAGCAAGTGACTAGGTAGCGGAGCATGGCAATAGAGCGAACAACTAGCAAACCAAAGATAGAAGTGATTTTGAGGGGTGGTCATCTTGCCTGCAAGGTTCTCAGAGTTGTCGAAAGCTTGATCCTCGTAAGCGTACTCAACAGGTTCCTCGTTCACGAACTCGTCTCCCGGCTCTACCCAAGACAAGAACACAAACAAACAGAACCACAATCAACCACGAGAAATGCACAAGCAACATGATGCAAAACATGTATGATATGCAAGATATGATATGCGATGCATAAGCGTGCTCCGGAAAGAAAAATGATGAACATGGCAGTAACTTGGCAAACCAAGCATGCCACTAGAAAGATGAGGTTATTTCGGTCGAAATCGATATAAAGATCACCGGAAACGGATGCACGTTTTGCAAATGGCAAGCAAAACAAGAATGACACGAATCTGCAATTAACAGCATGATAGCACTTAGAATGCAACAAGTAACAATGCTACAGCACTCCAACATAGCAACAAAGCATATGGCAGTAATCTACAGGAGATCCTTGACAAAAGATGAACACTGAGCTATGGCTAGTTCACACCATAACAAGCTCAAACAAGCATGGCAAAAGTGCAAAAGATAACAGGTTCACAGACAGTGAAAAACTGGACATAGCAGAAAACAGCATCAGGTAGCAATGTTCAGAGAACGAAATCAACATGCTACAGGAACTTAACATAGAAAAACAAGGCATGACAGTGTTCTACTAAGTGCATATGACAAAAGTCCCATACTGACCATAAGCCAAAAAGGACAAGAAAATATGATGGCAAGCATGTAAACATAGCAAGTTTCGTTATCAGGTTTCAGACTTAGCAGAAAACAGAGCATGGCAGAAATCATAATATGAAGGCCTCTTTGTGAGCTTGATGCACTCACTACAGAGCAATGCATGACAAACCAAGCATACCTACAACAAGATGGCATGTTTATGAAGCTATCCATGGCATGAACAAAAGCATAGCATGTATGGATCAACTACAATAAGCTTGGCAAAATTGCATATCATGTTAAGAATCTGCCAGAAATATTTTATAGCAAAAGTAGAGCAAGATTGAGTCATGCTATGGCACTCCATAATTACAACTATAGCTACAAAACATCCTTTACTGAACATCTCCAAAATATGCATGGATCTCTCTGTAGCAACAATTTTACATGGCAACAAAATAACAGCAGACAAAGACTTGGAGAAATTACTAAGTCCTTGAAATCAGAAACATTACGGAGCCTACTTTGCATGCTTGTGCTACTCACCACAAAGATCATAAAAATACATGGCATACACCCTTGGAAAGATGGCATGGCATACTACAAAACACATGTAGAGCTCATGCCCATAAGATGCACAGAATTAAAGATACAAAAATGAGAAATCTCCAAGTTCTGCTAAGAACCAGCAGATAACAGCAACTAGCCCTCTTCCAACAGAGATTTCGGCATCAATATGACCTCTAATGAACATGGTGCAATTGAACAAAATGAAGAGCATCACGAGATGAACAATTTGACATATTACACGCGCGAATCGCAGCTACATGCAAGGAGTTATGGCATCACGAACAGAGGCATATGCTGTACAAAATCCAGGACTTCGAGAAAATTAGGGGGGCTCGGGGTCAACCTGCGCGTTGACCGGATCTGGATCGGGGAGTGCTCGTGCTCGGGCTCCGGTGGCACTGCTCCCCGGCGACGGGAGGAAGAGGAGGCGGCGGTGGCGCGCCGCGGCGCGGGCGGCGGAGGAGGACGGGCTCCGCGGCGGCGGCGGCAGCCCAGGTCGGCAACGGCGGCGGCGCACGGGGGCTTGCCGGCGGCGGGAGGCGCGGGCCCTCAGGTGGCGGCGCGGGAGAGGAGCCGCGGCTCGGGCAGGACGGGGCGCTCGGGCCCGGCACGGGGAAGGCATAACCGCATAGTGGGCGTGACAAAAGCGCCGCTGACAAGTAGACTCCGGAGGTGGAGAATGGGGCTGCCAACAAGTGGAGGCAGGGCGAGCTAGAACCGCAAGCGACTCCAGCAGGCCTAGACTTCATCGGCAGCCTCCCCGATGATATGTTGACAGTCATCATCTCCCTCCTCCCAATAAAATATGGGGCGCAGACAACCGTTCTTTCCCGGCGGTGGTGCCCCCTATGGAACTACATCCCTCTCGACCTCATCGACACCCACGAGCTCTGCCATGGCCATCGCAAAAGCTTGGATGCGTTCTCCAAGATCCTCAGCAGTCACCTTGGCCCAACCAGAGGCCTCAGAATGGCCAAGTTCCGTTCCAACGGCAAGGACCGAGCCAAGCTTGACGACTGGTTCCGACCCCCCACCCTAGATCAGCTCAAGGAGCTCACTTTTGATGATGGGCATATGCGGTCGCTACCAACGTCCGCACACCGCCTCACGCCTATGCTGCGCGTCACCAAGTTAAGGAACTGCCATCCCCCCTTAATGACGTGCCCGCTCTTATTCTACCACGACTGAAGCACCTCGAGCTCGTCGCCGTCTGCCTCTCAAACGGTGACATGGAGCGCCTGCTCCGTGGCTGTACTACACTCGAGTACCTTCATCTTCAGGCGATCAATGGGTTGAGTACCTTCCACATCACCTCCATGACTCTCTGGACTATTTGTGTGTGTTGCTGGTGCGGCAGGAAGACATCCTAAGATGTGTACCACGGTACGGTCATTGAGGACACACCCGCACTTGAGAGATTACTTGTAGTTGATCAAGAAGGTCCAAGAAGAATCAATGCCATTTCTGTGCCGAAATTGACAGTGGTGGGCTACTCGTCTGACAAATACTCTGAACTTGTTATTGGATCCACGCCCGTTCAGGTACAACAGCCGCCTTCTACCTGTCCTTCTACAAATTAAGATTATTTCTAATTTTGAAGATGTTTGTTCATCTGTCACTCAGAAAATGATTCCGACAAGCTTGACACCGAAACTGCGCATAGTGAAGGTCTTGGCACTAGAATCTAGCGGCCCCAACCTGGAGCAAGTTGTCAGTTTCCTGAGATGCTTTCCGTACCTGGAGAAGCTATATATTGAGGTGATGTTCGTTTCCTGTTAAATGTTAACCATAAGGGAGTTCAATTTGTGACACCTTTTTCCAAGTTTACAATGACAATGTGCTACGATTTCTGAAGGATTCTTTTAGAGGATTTCAGTACATACATGTTCCCCCCATATTGGTTGCTTGATCCATATGGTTACAATAAATAAGCATTTCCCCTTTGGATTCATCTGTACTAGTTTTCTTATGGAACTTTTCATCCACTCCAACCTCTTGTGAAGAAGGCTACATTTTTCTAGAATGTAATCGAATGCCCATGTTAATCATGTCTAATTGAAGATGGTATGTTAGTGCATTTTACAAATCCTGCAAACCAAATAGGCCTGTAGTAATGTTCAAAACTGCATGTAGGCACTAACACGATTTTGCAGATAAGATTAGGCCCAGTGGTGGATAATGTGATACAATATAACAATCGTGTCGGATGCCTAGATCTGCATCTCTCAGAAATTACTTTGAACTCCTACCGAGGGACCTTACCGGAGATTATATTCGCCAGGTTCTTTTTTTCAGAGCAAGGGTGCTGAAGGAAATGAGGTTTGCCCAACATTTATTTCGCAAAAATGAATTGTTTGTTGATCAGCCGGCGCCTGCGGCCGAATGGAATAGGATCCAAAAATACTGAATTTCATTTTGCAACTTCAGATGACAGAGTAATCGAAAGTCATCGTGTCACCCCACACATGACTTCTCAGTGGCTGACCCCTTTGCAAAAATTGTGAGGTTTCGAAACCAGACTTAGAAGTGTTTGAACCTCTCTGATATCCATGTTCAGCGGATCAGCGTGAGCTTTTGCAGCTGATGAGCTGAATTTCATTTCTAATATCAGTTTGAACCTTGTAATCTTCGAATTTGAGCCATATAACTCTAGAATTTGAACATTGTAATATTTCGAGATTTTGTGGTACAATCGTTGAAATGGTAGCATATGAGACTCGTATATTGGTAGCACTATTTTGACCTTAATATGCAATGGTCTTAGATTTTATTAACCATTCTCGAATCTGTTTACCTTGTCTATCTCACAGCACACGATTTGTATAGCTAACTCGACTGCAATCTTCGACATTATTTCACACAGTTGGTTTCTTCCACCGTGTGCCCTGTAGAGCGCAAAATTAATTATCGCACTCAATTGTCCATCATCACTCTTCTGTGTAACTTTGACCTCATCACCCATGGGTAAACTTATGATTGAAGTCATTCCACACACTACATTTTTACAAAGCTTTTTGCCAATAAACGCCCACGATTTGTCCCTCTTCTAGCCGACGCGTGGCCAAACTAGCCGGGCGGGAAGCTTGCGCAGTAGCGCAGGAACAGGCTCACCGACGATACATTTGGCGCCTCTTCAAGCCCACGCATGCGGCGTGGTGTTGTCAAGCGTGCACTGGAATCCTCCGCTATGAACGCCGTGACAAGACGTGACGATTACAGGCCGGCCGGCCCCCATTTATTATAGTGGCCATTTAACCCTTGTGTATCTTTAACCTTTCGATCGCACCCCACTATTGCAAGAAGCACACCTACCACGAGACATTCTTAGAGGGTATCCTGCGCAGCTCCAATGGCGCTCCAAGCGGCTGCCGACGACGAGCAGCAGTTCACCATGCATGCAGTGGTGGACACGCACAAAAGGTTCATGGACCTCTCGGTGGTGTACACCAATGACCCGCTCTAGTGGAGCACTCCATCCACATCATGGAGTTGTTGCTTGCCGAAGAGAAGTACAATGTAACGCCCATGATGCGACTATATCTCCCACGTGTCGAGGCACGACTTAGAGGCATAATCGCATTGTGGTATTGTCGCAAGAAGGGTTATCTTCACACAATCCCATGTAATGAACAAGAATGGGATAACGAGAGTTGGCTTACAATCGCCACTTCACACAATACATAAATAAATTCATACATCATCCAAAATCCACACGTAGACCGACTACGGTCAAATCCAAATGAAAATAAGATAACCCCAAATGCTAGATCCCCGATTGTCCCAACTGGGCTCCACTACTGATCATCAGGAAAAGAAACATAGTAACGACCACGTTCCTCATCGAACTCCCACTTGAGCTCGGTTGCGTCATCTCCACTGGCATCGTCGGCACTTGCAACTGTTTTGGTAGAATCTGTGAGTCACGAGGACTCAGCAATCTCACACCTGCGAGATCAAGACTATTTAAGCTTATAGGAAAGGATGGTGTAAAGGTGGAGCTGCAGCAAGCACTAAGAATATATGGTGGCTAACATACGCAAATGAGAGCGAGAAGAGAAGCAACGCAACGATCGCGAAGCTAGAAGTGATCAAGAAGTGATCCTGAAACTACTTACGTTCATGCATAACTCAAACCATGTTGACTTCCCGGACTCCGACGAGAAGAGACCATCATGGCTACACACACGGTTGATGTATTTTAATTAAGTCAACTGACAAGTTCTCTACAACCGGACATTAACAAATTCCCATCTGCCTCATAACCGCGGGCACGGCTTTCGAAAGATAATACCCTGCAGGGGTGTCCCAACTTAGCCCATTATAAGCTCTCACGGTCAACGAAGGATAAACCTTCTCCCAGGAAGACCCGATCAGTCTCGGAATCCCGGTTTACAAGACATTCCGACAATGGTAAGACAAGACCAGCAAAGCCGCCCGAATGTGCCGACAAATCCCGATAGGAGCTGCACATATCTCGTTCTCAGGGCACACCGGATGAACACTACGTACAACTAAAACCAATCCTCGAGTTTCCCCAAGGTGGCGCTGCAAGTGGCTCTATTTTGGACCAGCACTCAGAGGAACACTGGCCTGGGGGTTTAAATAAAGATGACCCTCGGGCTCGCGAAAACCCAAGGGAAAAGGCTTAGGTGGCAAATGGTAAAACCAAAGTTGGGCCTTGCTGGAGGAGTTTTATTCAAGGCGAACTGTCAAGGGGGTCCCATAAATCACCCAACCGCGTAAGGAACGCAAACTCAAGGAACATAATACCGGTATGACGGAAACTAGGACCGCAAGAGTGGAACAAAACACCAGGCATAAGGCCGAGCCTTCCACCCTTTACCAAATATATAGATGCATTAATTAATTAAGAGATATTGTGATATCCCAAAATATCCATGTTCCAACATGGAACCAACTTCAACTTCACCTGCAACTAGGAACGCTATAAGAAGGGCTGAGCAAAAGTGGTAACTTAGCCAAACAACGGTTTGCTAGGAAAGGATGGTTAGAGGCTTGACATGGCAATATGGGAGGCATGATATAGCAAGTGGTAGGTAGCGCAGCATGGCAATAGAACGAACAACTAGCAAAGCAAAGACAGAAGTGATTTCGAGGGTATGGTCATCTTGCCTGCAAGGTTCTCAGAGTTGTCGAAAGCTTGATCCTCGTAAGCGTACTCAACAGGTTCCTCGTTCAGGAAATCGTCTCCCGGCTCTACGCACAGCAAGAACACAAGCAATGGAACCACAATCAATCACGGGAAATGCACAAGCAACATGATGCAAAACATGTATGATATGCGAGATGTGGTACGCGATGCATATGCGTGCTCCGGAAGGAAAAATGATGAACAAGGCAGTAACTTGGCAAACCAAGCATGCCACTGGAAAGATGAGATGATTTCGGCCGAAATCTAAATAAAGATCACCGGAAACGGATGCACAGTTTGCAACTGGCAAGCAAAACAAGAATGACACGAATCTGTGATTAACAGCATGTTAGCACTTAGAATGCAACAAGCAACTATGCTACAGCACTCCAACATAGCAACAAACCATATGGCCGTAATCGACAGGAGATGCTTGACAAAAGATGAACACTGAGCTACGGCTAGATCGCATCACAGTAGGTTCGAACAAGCATGGCAAAAGTGCAAAAGATAACAGGTTCACAGACTTAGTGAAATTACTGGACATGGCTGAAACAGCATAAGGTAGCAATGTTCAGAGCAAGAAATCAACATGCTTCATGAAATTAACATAGCAAAATAAGGCATGGCATGAATCTAATAAATGCAAAGAACAAAAGTCTCTTACTGACCATGAGCCAAAAAGGACCACAAGATATCATGGCACCCATGTAAACATAGCATGTTTCGTTAATAGGTTTCAGACTTGGCAGAAAACAGAGCATAGCAGAAACAGTATTATGAAGGCATCTTGGTGAGCTTGATGCACTCACCACAAAGCAATTCATGACAAAACAAGCATACCTACAGCAAGATGGCATGTTTATGAAGCTATCCATGGCAAGAAGAAATACATAGCATAAAAGGATCAACTACAACAAGCTTGGCAAAATTGAATATCATGTTAACAATCTGCTAGAAATATTTTATAGCAAAAGTAGCGCAAGATTGAGTCATGCTATGGCACTCCATAATTGCAAACAGGGGCACGGATGGATAGAGCACAACCATATCTACAAAACATCCTAACCAAACATCACCAAAATAAGCATGTATCTCCCAGTAGACACATGGATACATAGCAACAAAAATACATGGCATACACCTCTGTAAAGATGGCATGACATACATCAAAACACATGTAGAGCTCATGCCCATAAGATGCACAGATTAAATGCAACAAAATAACAAATACTCAAGTTCTGATAAGTAATAGCAGTTAACAGCAACTAGCACTCTTGCACCAGAGATTTGGGTATCAAGATGAACTCAAAAGAACATGGCATAATGGAACAAAATGAAGAACATCTCGAGACGAACATTTCGATATATTACACGCATGAAACGGAGCTATATGTAGAGAGTTATGATGCAATGAACATGGGCGTATATTGCAAAAGTATTTCGGGAGGGAGAAGAAAAGTCAACGGTAGCGATTTTCAGATCGGATCGGGAGCTCACGAGCTCGCCGGGGAAGAGGCCGCGGCGACCGGAGCTTGGAGCTCTCGCCGGAGCTCGGGCGGAGGGAGAGGGAGAGGGAGGAGGATGCGCCGGCGACGTCGGGGCTCGGGGACGGGCGCGGAGCTCGCCGTGGTGCGGGACGGCGGAGATGGAGGCGGCGGGGACGGAGACGGGCTCGGGCGCGACAACTCCGGCGAACGGCGGCGGGGTCGGCGGCGCCGGGCTTCGGCGGAGGAGGAAGAAGGAGGCGCGCGGCAGCTGGGGAGCCTCGGGCTCGGGGGGCCTGATGCGGGCCTCGCCGGGCCGCGGGCGCGCGCGGTGGCCGAGGCCACGTGGCACGGCGTGGGTGGCTGGAGGCGGTGGCGAGTTTCGTCTGGCCAACGGCGGACACGTCCGGCGGCGCGAAGGAACGGGCTAGGGTTTCGGGGATCCGGAATTTCGGAGGGGAGGGGAGGTGTTAATATAGCTAGAGGGAGCTAGGAGAGTCCAAATGGAGCATGGTTTTCGCCCACACGATCGCGATCGAACGACCTAGAGCATGGAGGTGAGTTTGCTGGGTTAGAGGGCTGTTTGGAGGGGGGTTTTCTGCAACACACAAAAGGACTTTGCGGTTACCCGGTTAACCGTTGGAGTATCAAACGACCTCCAAATGGAACGAAACTTGACCGGTGGTCTACCGGTGGTATACCAAGGCCACTTGACAAGACTCGGTCCATTCCGAGAACGTTCAACACCCACTCACGAAAAGAAACAAGAGGTGGTGCGCCGGAGGAGGTGGGAGTGCCGGATTACAAAACGGACAACCGAGAAAATACTCGGATGCATGAGACGAACACGTATGCAAAAGCAATGCACATGATGACATGATATGAGATGCATGACACGAACAAAATGCAAAACGAAAAACAAAACCCGACCACGAAGGGAATATCGTAACACATAGCCGAAAATGGCAAGATTTGAAGTTACATGTATGGGAAGATACATCCGGGGTGTTACATACAAGGTGGTCGGGTTCGACCTCGAGTACACCCGCGCTCGTGCCGGGTCTCGTCCCAAGGTCGCCGTCGCCCAGATGTGTGTGCGCCACCATGTCCTTGTCTACCACTACTGCCTGGCCACAAGGCCTTGCGAGCGTTTCACCAGGTTTGTCAACAACCCCCACTACATGTTCGCTACGGTGGACATCACCAACGATGTAAAGGCGCTTGAGAATTTGGGCATCTCCTGCCAGAATCTTGTTGACATCCAGGGCCAATACAAGATATGGGGCAGCAAGGAGCATGATAAGGACTCACTGGTTCAGCTCGCCGAGGCCATCATCGACCCCTACTATAGAGACATGAAGGTTCGTGCAACAAGAACAAGCGTGCCTGGCACTCGGCCTGGATGGAGAAACTCGACAAAGCTCACGTCGTATACGCGGCCAAAGAGGCGTACACGAGCTACGACATGTACAGGCGGATCATTGACATGACGAAGTGCCTCCTTCCCCAAAACGGCCAGAGATCCAGCCAGAAGCAGAGCAATGGCAAGCGTTGTTGCAACAATGAGTAGATGATTAGATCCTCGTTTCTCCTAGTTTAGTATGCATGTAATTTCTTACTTTGGTGTGTGGTCACTTGTGTAATTGTATACTTAATTTGGTTATGCAATGCTGTCTTTTATAGGTTGATGCTCTGCAGACAAAGCGTAGATGTTGTGCGGACAAAGAAAATTACATCGCACACGGACTAAACAATGGTACCCGTCGGTGATGTTTTCATCAATCACTCACAATTGTATACCAGCAATCGTTTGCTCACAGCACACATGGCTTGTTAGCAGCAATCGTCTGTGTTGTTATAGGTCTTCGCACACGTTTCCCATTACAGACCTGTTTTCCGCGTATTACACACATCTTTTTAAGTTGAACCGTTTATGTTCTCTTGTCTCAACGCAAACAGTTCATCCGAGTGAATCGTATGCCGTATATCGCACACACCTTGATCTGGCTAACCATTTCTTTTGTGTTGCCTAATCACAAACAGTTCATCCGAGTGAAATGTATGCTGTATATCGCACACACCTTCATCTGGATGCCCCATTTCATTTGTTCCTCCTCATCGCAAACAGTTAATTGAACTGAACCGTATGCCCTGCATCGCACACGCAACTAAAATCTGAACCGTGTTTGATGCATCCTCCATCGCAAACGTTTTGCACCTTTTTTGATGGGTTTTTTACACCACCGTTTGCGATTATTGCATCGCACACAGTTTCATCGAAGGGTCTCTGATCATAGTGTCGCGTTAGTAGAATCGTGTAGTAGTGGAGTATTTTTGAATTCGTGGCATACATGCATGGTTTGGAAAAATGGATGCACTACACTTACTGGATTGTTTTTGTATTCATGTGTGTGTGTGTGGTCATATGCTTGATACATACAAAGTTTTCTCACAACCATACCGTTCATCTTTTAAATTTGAATTTGCACTGTAAAACTTACTAGGGATACCATGAAATGTGAAATCCACGTTGAGATAACTATATCGCAAACTCACTCTAATTCAAGAACTCGTTATAAATCAATTACCGTGCCTTTTGGAATGACAAGTAATTTGGAAGGAAAATACGGGCATTGTAATACATATAGATTCGTTCGGCAATTTAAAGGATTCCTTTCGTATTCTCTAATGGTAGCACCCGACGGCGTACCAGCTAGACCCAGGCTCGTGTTGATCCTAAAAAAAGACTCGGGCTCGTGTCCTTCTGGTGGCGTGTGTGGTACGCACATTAGCCAACCCCAACCACTCGAGCCTCTACATTTCGAGTTGAAATGTCTGGTGGCCAGAATTCCAACCCTAGGAAATTCCTCTCATGTCCCCTATCCATAATGACTACCGATGAAAAATGGAGGGGTGCTTTAGTAACCATGCCGAGCACGGTTCAATTCCCTCGGTTGCCGGTACCCAAGGTCACCCGTCAACTCCATTGCCTAGTACCAATAGGATTACTACACCAGGATGAGCACAGAACTGAGCCCCGTTTATTCGTGCCTAGTACTAGAGTTACTATATCAGGCAATGCACTGGTAAGGAGGGATTATCCTTTTACTCTGCATATATAACTTGTGTGAAGTCTAACTAAGCAACATGTTTGACTAAATCCTTTCTTAAGAATTATTACCATCTACAACAGTAAAGATGTATCGCTTGAAAATTTATTTCAATATGCATGTCGTGATCTTAACACGGGAGATGCCCTAGCAAAAGGACTTATGTGTGGAGCCATCGCAACTAGGTTAGCTTGAAGGGGTTAAATGGGACAAAGGACACAGAGAGTTTACCCAGGTTTGGCCCCTCTCAATGAGGTAAAAGCCTACTCCTACTTTAGGTTGTATTGCTTGGGTTTCGATTACTAGGGAGAGAATACGCTTGACCTAGTTCTCGATTAGTTATTTCTTGAGTTCACCCGTTGCCGGGTCACCTCCTTTATATACACAGGTAGATGCCCGGTGGCTTACAGAGTCCCGACCGGCTCATACACAATGTGTCCGGCTCTGTAACTAACTAAGCTTGCCTTATAGTACAAGTTAAACATATGGAGGCTCATACCCGTGGGCCTCAAGTCGTCTCCCGGGTCTTGGGCCTTCGATAAGCTTGCTCTATGAACCGCCATCGTCATATCTTCTTGGGCCTCTTCATCTTAATAAGCCACCAATGGCATGACCCGGCCTCTCCTGGGTGGGTCATACCCAATAATTATATCCCCAACAATGCAGGTTATGATATTGTTTCGAATCCTGGATTTTAAATTTTAGAAATTCCAAAAGTGACCTGAAATTCATGAAAGTGAGCATGGTCTCGTGATATGGCACAAATATGTTGTCATAATTTTTTTTGTTCAATTTGAGACAAGCTGCTTATGAAAAGTTGCACAAATGAAGAGCCAAGGTATTTTGGAACAAAGACCTGTCACGTTAACGCGGACGGTTTCACTATTCAAACTGTGGGTGTTTACGTGCCGCCACGAGTCCCGCTTCTCATCGGTAGGTGTTGTCCGAGCTAGCATGTGAGTTAACGGGAGGCGTGCGAGCAGACCAATGCGGCGGCTGACCGAGAGGCGCACGAGCAGGCCGCTGCGCAGGCTCACCGGCAGGCGAGCCCTTTGACCAGGCTCCGCCGCCCACCTTCGTCCAAACTGCCCCCACTGTTAATGGCGTCGGTGCTGCAGTTTAAAATCACCCCTGCACTACCCGGTATCGCTACAATCTTCTCTCTTCCTCTCCGATTCTCATGTCGTCTACCTCCAACCAGTCTGACCTAACCATACGCCATGCTGCATCACGATGGGCTGCCCTTAGTCTTCCATTTTCCCGAGGAAGACACCTACCTGGTGTCTCAATAACATAAGGCGCTTTGGGACAAGCTTGAACTGGCCTTGCGGGAAGACGCCGCGCTTGTCCCCGCTCCCATTGCAGCTCCCGTCGCCCCGACTGTACCAGCGCCCATCCCAGTGGCATTGATGTGCTGGGAGCCGCACATTGTCGCCGAGCTTGATTCTACGGGGTTCCATGAGGTCCCCGCCAACTTTCACGCGCCCGTGCACCTGCAACGCATGCGCCTGTGCGTGCACTGACGCACGCGCCCGTGCGGTGCCCGTGCACCTGCCTGCGCATGCTCCTACGCACGCACTGACGCGCGCGCCCGTGCCGGTGCCCGTGCACATGAATGTCTCTCTGCCACGCCGTTCCCAACGCCTGTCCCCGCGGGTGCCAGTGCCCCCCTTAGCGGCGTAGATCGCCGCCGTCGACCGCTTCATTGCACCAACGCCAGTCGCCTCCTCCCGCCAGTTGACTCGCTCCTGGAGACCGAAGTCCAGAACATTCTGGCCTTCCTTGAAGCTAGGACCAATGTCCACGAGTACGCCAACAACGGCACAAGACGCTATCGTCGTCGTCGCCGTCGGTCAGTGGCCCGACGACACAGAGCATGGCACAGGAGCCGCTTCCCACCGCAAGACGATGATGTTTTCCTGAACTACGTCGGTATTTCCCTAAAGAGGAAGGGATGATGCAGCACAACAACGGTAGGTATTTCCCTCAGTCATGAGACCAAGGTTATCGAACCAGTAGGAGAACCACACAACACGACGTAAACAACTCCTACACACAAAGAACAAATACTTGGAACCTGACGTAAGAGAGGGGTTGTCAATCCCTCACGGGTAAAATGATAGGTAAAATTGTAGTAGATTAGATAAATTGATCTCGCGGGAATGCGAGATAAAATAAATAAATAAAAATTGCAGCAAGCTTATTTTTGTATTTTTGGTTTAATATATCTGAAAATAAAAGCAAATAAGAATAGATCGCGAAGGCAAATATAATAAAGAAGAGACCCGGGGGCCGTAGATTTCACTAGTGGCTTCTCTCGAGAAAAATAGAAAACAGTGGGTAAACGAATTACTGTTGGGCAATTGATAGAACTTCAAATAATCATGACGATATCCAGGCAATGATCATTATATAGGCATCACGTCCAAGATTAGTAGACCGACTCCTACCTGCATCTACTACTATTACTCCACACATCGACCTCTATCCAGCATGCATCTAGTGTATTAAGTTCATGGGAAAACGGAGTAATGCAATAAGAATGATGACATGATGTAGACACGATCTATTTATGTAGAAATAGACCCCATCTTATTATCCTTAATAGCAACGATACATACGTGTCGGTTCCCCTTCTATCACTAGGATTAAGCACCGTAAGATCGAGCCCATCACAAAGCACATCTTCCCATTGCAGGATAAATAGATCAAGTTGGCCAAACAAAACCCAGATATCAGAGAAGAAATATGAGGCTATAAGCAATCATGCATATAAGAGATCAAAGAAGACTCAAATAACTTTCATGGATAAAAACATAGATCTGGTCATAAACTCAAAGTTCATCGGATCCCAAGAAACACACCGCAAAAAGAGTTACATCATATGGATCTCCAAGCGACCATTGTATTGAGAATCTAAAGAGAGAGAGGAAGCCATCTACTAACTACGGACCCGTAGGTCTACAATGAACTACTCACGCATCATCGGAGGGCACCAATGAGGATGATGAACCCCTCCGTGATGGTGTCTAGATTGGATCTGGTGGTTTTGGAACTTGCGGCGGCTGGAATTGATTTTCGTCGACTCCCCAAGGGTTTCTGGAATATTGGGGGTATTTATAGAGCAAAGAGGCTGTGCGGGAGGGCACCGAGGTGGGCACAACCCGCCTGGGGGCCCAGGCGCACCCTGGTGGGTTGTGCGCCCCTCGGGGCACCCCCAGGTGCTTCTCCGGCCCATTGGGTGTCTTCTGGTCCATAAAATTCCACAAAAAATTTCGTTGCATTTGGACTCCATTCGATACTGGTTTCCTGCGCTGTAAAAAACTAGCAGAAAACAGCAACTGACACTGGGCACTATGTCAATAGGTTAGTACCAAAAAATGATATAAAATGATTATAAAATGATTGTAAAACATCCAAGAATGATAATATAACAGCATGGAACAATCAAAAAATTTAGATACGTTGGAGACGTATCAGCATCCCCAAGCTTAATTCCTGCTCGTCCTCGAGTAGGTAAATGATAAAAACAGAATTTTGGATGTGGAATGCTACCTAATATGTTCATCTCACATTCTGTTCTTTGTAGCATGGACATTTGGACTTTCATATGGTTCAAAGAAATAGTCTAGTTTTGACATGAGGACTTAAATACTCAAGCATATCAAGAAGCAACCATGTCTTTCAAAATGTCAACACTAAAGCAAGTTATCCCTAGCCCATTATGCTCAATCATTGATCCATTCATGAAACACACTCGCATGTTAGCTACACCCAATGTTCATGTACGATCATAGTGCCCCTTAGTTGGTGCTTTATAAGAGAAGATGGAGACTCAAGTAAAAATAAAAATTGCATAAATTAAAAGAAAGGCCCTTCGCAGAGGGAAGTATGGATTTGTAGAGGTGCCAGAGCTCAAAGCAAAAAAGATAGAGACAAAACATTTTGGGAGGCATGCTTTTCCTATCAACGAAAACGACCGAGTAGTTCCCAATACTTTCCATGCTAGATATATCATAGGCGGTTCCCAAACAGAAAATAAAGTTTATTCCTTTTTCAACCATACTTTCACTTTCCATGGCTAGCCGTATCCACGGGTACCCCCTTCCATACCAACACTTCTCAAGGAATTTATTATTTGACAACATAAAGTAAATTCATTTTTCATTTCGGGACTGGGCATCCCTAATACCTTTGTCGTACTCTCGTGCAATGACAAATGAATAAACACTCATCTTGAGAATAACACATCTAGCATGGAAATATATTAGCCACCCCTACAGTTTCGTGAGCGGTACGAGCACACAAAAGAGAAATTTATTTTGAAAATTAGAGATGGCACATACAAATTTTCTTAAAACAGCAAAAGAATACTGTATATAGGTAGGTATGGTGGACTCATATGGCAAAATTGGTTTAAAGAATTTTGGATGCACAAGTAGTGATCATACTTAGTGCAACTGAAGGCTAGCAAAAAGATTGAGAAGCATCCAACCAAGAAACAAAAAATCTCATAAGCGAGCATTAATCATAACTAACACCAAATAATGCACCACAAGTAGGATGTAATTTCATTATAACTATTGACTTTCGTGCTTGCATAGGGAATCACAAACCATAACGCCAATATTCTTACTAAAGCATAATTACTCATCAACATGACTCACATACATATCATCATATTTCATAAGTTGCTTTTAATAAGCTCAAATAAATATAAGTGAAGAACATGAGCATCATATTTCTCTCTCTCGGAATAATTTAAGTGAAGCAAGAGAGAATTTCTTAAAAACTTACTAACTCTCAAATAAATCTAAGTGAAGCATGATAGCATTTCTTCAAAAATAATAAAGCACACCATGCTCAAAAAGATATAAGTGAAGCACTAGAGCAATTCCATAGCTCATAAAGATTTGAGTGAAGCATAGAGAGCGATTCTAACAAGTCATAGCATAATTTTTGCTTTCTCAAATAGGTGTGTCCAGCAAGGATTCATGACTTAAAACAAAAATAAAAACAAGCAAAGGCTCATATCATAAAAGACGCTCCAAGCAAAACTCATAATATGTGAGGAATAAAAATATAGTTCCAAGTAAAATACCGATGGTCGTTAGAAGAAAGAGGGGATGCCACTCGGGCATCCCCAAGCTTAGTTGCTTGCTTCTCTTTGGATAATAGATTGGGAAGCCATGGAAATCCCCAAGCTTAGGCTCTTCTTACTCCTTATTCCTTCATCAATCGTAATATCACCCAAAACTTGAAAACTCCAATCACACAAAACTCAACAAAATCTTCGTGAGATCCGTTATTATAAGAAAGCAAATCACTACTATAAGTACTATTGCAAACCCATTCATATTTATTTCTTGCATCATATCTAGTATGTTCCAACTTTTCTATGGCAAAAACTCTTCAAAGAAAACCATAGAATCATCAAAACAAGCACACAACGCAAAGAAAACAGAATCTATCAAAAACATAACAGTCTATAGCAATCTGGATATTTCGAATACTTCTGTAACTCCAAAAATTCTGAAAAATTAGGAACATGTGAGTAATTTTTATATTAATCTTCTGCAAAAATAATTGGTATTTTATCACGCTTCTGTTAAAAATGAGACTTATTTTCGTGAGCGCAAAAGTTTCTGTTTTTCAGCAAGATCAAATCAACTATCACCCAACATGATCCCAAAGGCTTTGCTTGGCACAAACACTAATTAAAACACAAAAAACACAATAATAACAGTAGCATAATTGTGCAAACACTCAAGAATAGAAAGCAAAAGACAAAAATAAATTTTATTCATTGGGTTGCCTCCCAACAAGCGCTATCGTTTTATGCCCTTGCTAGGCATAAAGGAAGGATCTAAGTATTGTCATCTTTCTCTTTGATTTGCTTAGAGGTGTTTCTGTCAAGAGGATTTGCAAAGACAACATAAAAAATATTATCCATGGAAACCTTAGCATTATCAAGTTGCTTATCATCATAACCACTTTCATTTCCGGCAACAATCCAATAATAATGTTGATTAACATTATTAAAACCTTGTTGGATTATATCTAAAATAGGGACTTCCTTTTTAAGATTATCATCAAAGATTTGATTATCCCCAAGAAAATGTCTTAACGCATAATCACTATTATGAATAATTTCATCTATCACCGGTTTTCCACGGTTCATACCATAGAAATCAAAGATCTCCCTTGATTCCCGTACTATGAAATCAAATTCCTTCATAAGAACAACGGTGACCAATTTTTTTTGCTTTGGGACTCTTTATAACGGGCAACTCAGAAAACATTCTTTGCAAGGTAGGATCAGTATGGATAAATTTATTTTCAAGTTTCAGAACTGGTGCTGAAATACCTTCTGCATAAGGTTTAGTCCTCTTAAGTATAGGAACATAATCAACACTTAAATTTCCAACACAATTGAAAAAATTCTTGGATACGTTCTTTTCCTATAACATTCCCTTGCCCCAAAACAAAAGTTTTAGCATCCAAATTGCCAGATCATCCAATTTTAGGACTTAGGCCGTCATCTCTTTCTGCCATACCAAAGTCACTCATGATTGCAAACAAAGGGTATATCTGACGAGAAAACGGCGAATGGAAAAGAGGGCGAATAAAACGGCAAAATTTTGTGAAGTGGGGGAGAGGAAAACGAGAGGCAAATGGCAAATAATATAAATTGCAAGGAGATGAGATTTGTGATTTGGAACCTGGTAGATGTTGATGATGTCTCACCGGCAATGGTGCCAGAAATTCCTTTTGATGTTTGCCTGAACTACGTCGGTATTTCCCCAAAGAGGAAGGGATGATGCAGCACAGGAATGGTAGGTATTTCCCTCAGTGATGAGACCAAGGTTATCGAACTAGTAGGAGAACCACGCAACACCACGTAAACATCTCCTGCACACAAAGAACAAATACTTGAAACCCGACGTAAGACAGGGGTTGCCAATCCCTCACGAGTAAAAAGATATGTAAAATTGTAGTAGATTGGATAGATAGATCTCGCGGGAACGCGAGATAAAATAAATAAATAATAATTGCAGCAAGGTATTTTTGTATTTTTGGTTTAATAGATCTGAAAATAAAAGCAAATAAAATAGATGGCGAAGGCAAATATAATAAAGAAGAGACGGCCGTAGATTTCACTAGTGGCTTCTCTCGAGAAAAATAGCAAACGGTGGGTAAACGGATTACTGTTGGGAAATTCATAGATCTTCAAATAATCATGACAATATCCAGACAATGATCATTATATAGGCATTACGTCCAAGATTAGTAGCCGACTCCTGCCTGCATCTACTACTATTACTCCACACATCCACCGCTATCCAGCATGCATCTAGTATATTAAGTTCATGGAAAAACGGAGGAATGCAATAAGAACGATGACATGATGTTGACAAGATATATTTATGTAGAAGTAGACCCCATCTTGTTATCCTTAATAGCAACGATACATACGTGTCGGTTCCCCTTCTGTCACTAGGATCAAGCACTGTAAGATCGAACCCATCACAAAGCACCTCTTCCCATTGCAAGATAAATAGATCAAGTTGGCCGAACAAAACCCAAATATCGGAGAAAAAATACGAGGCTATAAGCAATCATGCATATAAGAGATCAACGAAGACTCAAATAACTTTCATGGATAAAAACATAGATCTGATCATAAACTCAAAGTTCATCGGATCCCAACAAACACACCGCAAAAAGAGTTACATCATATGGATCTCCAAGAGACAATTGTATTTAGAATCAAAAGAGAGAGAGGAAGCCATCTAGCTACTAACTACGGACCCGTAGGTCTACAATGAACTACTCACGCATCATCGGAGGAGCACCAATAAGTATGATGAACCCCTCCGTGATGGTGTCTAGATTGGATCTGGTGATTCTGGAACATGCGCCGGCTGGAATTGATTTTCATCGACTCCCCTAGGGTTTCTGGAATATTGGGGTATTTATAGAGCAAAGAGGCGGTGCGGGAGGCCACCGAGGTGGGCACAACCCACCTGGGCGTGCCTGGGGGCCTTGGTTGGTTGTGCCCCCCTCGGGGCACCCCCTGATATGTCTCCAACATATCTACTTTTCCTAACGCCTTTCCTCTAGTTTTGGACTCTAATTTGCATGATTTGAATGAAACTAACCCCGGACTGGCGATGTTTTCAGCATAACTACCATGGTGTTGTTTTTGTACAGAAATAAAAGTTCTCGGAATGAAACGAAACTTTGTGAGGATTTTTTATATCAATAAAGAGAATTTCTGGAGCCAAGAACCACCGGAGGGAGGCACCTGGGTGGGCACAACCCACTAGGGTGCGCCCCCCTCCAGGCGCGCCCAGGTGGGTTGTCCCCACCTGGTGGCCCCGCAGACCCTCAATCCTATTTTTGGAGAAAAAATTAGGGAGAAAGAATTATCGCGTTCCATGAGATGGAGCTGCCGTCACCTCCTGTTCTTCATTGGGAGGCCAGATCTGGAGTCCGTTTGGGGTTCCGCAGAGGGGGATCTTCGTTCTTCGTCATCACCAACCCTTTTCCGTTGCCACTTCCATGATGCTCCCCACCGTGAGTGAGTAATTCCTTCATAGACTCGCTGGTCGGTGAGGAGTTGGATGAGATTCATCATGTAATCGAGTTAGTTTTGTTAGGGCTTGATCCCTACTATCCACTATGTTCTGAGATTGATGTTGCTATGACTTTGCCATGCATAATGCTTGTCACTTTGGGCCCGGGTGCCATGATTTCAGATCTGGACCGCTTATCTTATCACCATTATATCTATGTTCTAGATCCGATCTTGCAAGTTATAGTCACGTACTACGTGTTATGATCCGGCAAACCTAGACTGACAATAGTCGAGACCAGTCCCGGTGATGGCCGTAGTTTGAGGAGTTCATGTATTCACCGTGTGTTAATACTTTGTTCCGTGTCGGTGTACTAAAGTTTGGGCTCTTTAGCACCCCATACTCGTGCACGGGCAGTTGTAGCCACCCCCGCGGCAAGGCCTAAAGGGTGCGATCAAAAACAAGATACAAGACAAATAAAAACAGTGAACTCAGAGAACAGAGGACGAGCTGGATCCCCGGCAAGGCCCTTGCCGGGGCGGCTTGCGAGATCCCGGCAAGGTCCTTGCCGGAGCGACTTACAGAGCACCAACCAGAGCACCACCCTTGTGGTTGAGAGCTCTGACACCGTCGACAATATTAAGGCTAGAATCCAAGGGCACACGCGTAGTGGCATGCAGATCTTTGTGAAGCCAGAAGACAAGACACCGGCGAGATCCCTTTCGGGGACGCCCACGAGGCTCCGGCAAGAAACCTGCCGAGGACGCCCATGAGGCCCCGGCAAGAACCTTGCCGGGGACATCGACAAGACCGTGGCCAGACTCGGCTGCCCAGTCACCACTCTAGTGCGGGGGCTGACCAGCCAGCCTAGCAAGCACATGCGTGGTGACATGCAGATCTTCGTGAAGACCCTGTCACCTCTCCAACGCAGCAGCTGGCCAGCCAACTTGGCACTGCATGCCTCTTCGGCATGGACGCATGTCAAGACGGGGCGGGGCGGCAATGGATGGTACGGGCTCTCTCCCCGTCCTTGATGAAGCTAGATGGCACGTAAGAGGCGCATTTAATGCGTTTGTACTTAGATGACCAAGATAAGCATATGTACTTTAGCGGTTTACAGCTCCTGCATACGTTGTAGTTACTTTACACCTCCTGTATGCCACTATGGCAGCCCCTTGGTCATATAAAAGGAGGCCCACGACATACTGGAGGAGGATTCGGCTTTTTGGACCTCTTGGCCCAGCTTGCATGCGCAGCAACGAGCCAAAGCTCAAGAACACTCACTACACAATCAAGCAGGACTAGGGTTTTACGCATCTCTGCGGCTCGAACGTGGGTAAAGACCCGTGGTGTTGATCACTAGATCTGCTCTTTGCTTAGCCCCGGTTCCCTGCCAAACCATAGAAGGGATCCCCATGGTCCCATAGGTGTCGTTTCCCTGACATCTTTGGCGCGCCAGGTAGGGGGCCAGAGCTTTGAAAACCTGATCTAGCGATTAGCACGTCGTTTCATCGATCACCATGGTTCCCAAGAGGAAGGGGATCACGGCGATCGGTTCGTCTGGAGCCGAACTGCCCGTACCAGCGCGGGCGGGCGACAGGGCAGCCGCGGATGGTTGCGGAGCTGTGGCCCGCGAGCATCCATGACACTCTGGTAATCGAAGCCAGGCGAGCGGTGTCGTTCATGCTAGAGACGACGGGCCGCACGCCGCATGGTCCAAGGGCGGAGCCTTGCTGCCCACAGGTGGCGAGGTGACTTCCAAGACACCCTAGCCGGCGCCCGTGCCATGGTCTTCCCAGGTCGCGCGTGACGAGCAACGCCGCGACATTGGTGACCCCGGGAGCCGCCGCTGGAAGAGCCCTCTACATCACCCTCGAGATGCACTGGGCCAGCATGCACGCCCAGACACTGGTGAAAACGGTGTGCGGCCGCGAGACCGTGGTAGAGCTCCTTCTAACGTGGTTAGAAGTCAGAGCGCGTCACGGTTCATGCAGCTTCCACCGCCACCCACGCCAGCAAAAGCGTTCGCACATGTGCAACTGCTCCTCGACTTTCTTCCCGCCGCGGAGAATCGGGACGAGTGGAGGGCTACCATCCGGAGCCTCATCAGCTTCGCCAATAAAGATGAACCGCGACCAGTGGGACCCTCGTGCCGGCGCTCTGTCGAGCCGGCACATGCCAGTGGTGGATGGACTGGAGGTGTTGCGACCACGGTGCACTTTCCTCCTCCACGCCAGCAACTGCAGCCGCCGGCTCGTCGGGCCGACGCTTCACAACGTTTCCACAGCGTTGTCCGACCCGCGAGCCCGCCGCGACCAACATCAAGTTCTTCGGGAGCGAGTCCAGGAAGACGCTCGGACCACTATCGAGCGGTGACGGGAAGCTCGCCATTACTCAGATAGGCATGCAGAGCCCACTGTGGACCACCCATGTGCAACTTGGGAAGACCGCGGTACGGGCGCCAGCTTTTACCCGTGAGCTACGGCAATTCCAGTGGCCCACCCACCGCACATTCAAGCCTGAGGTTAGAGAGAAGTACAACGGCAAGACTCACCCGTCGGAGTTCCTCAGCATCTACACCATCGCGATGCAAGCTGCCGGGGCTCGCCACGACAAGGTGCTTGCCAACTACTTCTCGTTGGCACTTAAGCCCAACGTCATGTCATGGTTGATGCACCTGCCAGTGGATTCCATTTCTTCTTGGTCGGATCCGTGCCATGAATTTGTTGGTGTCTTTATCGGGGGCCACCAAACTCCTGGCCAGGCAAGTGATTTGCATGTCATCCCCCAAAAGGATGGCGAAACCCTGCGCAACTACATACAAAGGTTCAGCCGTGTGCAATACAACATCCCAAATGTTCATCCCGCCGCTGTCATCAGTGCATTCCATCAGAATGTGCATAACCGCAAGATGCATGAGGAGCTGGTGATGAACAAGGTTAGGGATGTCGCCGAGCTTTATGTTTTGCCCGACAGATGTGCTCGGGATGAAGAAGGGAGGAAGTACCCCAGTGAAGATGCCGGCGCGGAAACTGACTCCACGGACGAAGACGCCGTCGCCCCGACAAAGAAGGGCCGACGACGCAATAGGAAGCGCAAGGGCAAGACCGTGCTTGCCGTTGAGGGATCCGGTGACCCCGGCGCTGCCAAGAAGGCCAAGGCTGACGACCCCGGCAAGGAAGTTGCTGGGTGCGCCGCCTGCCGGGCCTTGGTGGCTGCCGACAAGCCAGAAGGCTCTGGAAAGCAGTACTGCAAGATCCATCGCACCAAGGGCCGTCACCTCCAGAATTGCCGGTAGGTTGAGCTGCTTGTAGAGAAGCAGAGAGCTGAGTATGAGAGGCGCGATAAGGAGAAGGGCCACGATGGTGCTGAGGGGTCCGGCAAGAAGCGTGGCGGCCGAGGAGGTCGCCGCGGCAAAGATAACCAACCAGAGAGGCCTGCTCGGGGCCGCGACAAGAAAGAGGGAGACGATGATCATGATGAGGGCGACAAGTCCAGCAAGCACGAGTCCCAGAAAGCTACGGAGGCCATGTGCGTCAATGGTGGCGCCTCGTTGCATACCTCTCACCGCCGAATGAAACAGTGGGCGCGAGAAGTCACTACGGCAGAGCCATCATTCGACGCCCAGAAGCCACTGAAGTGGTCCAGCACGCCTATCATTTTTGACACCGAGGATCACCCTGATTGCACAACGGCGGTCGGGTGTTTGTTGTTGTTGGTTTCACCAACGATATGCAACCTCAAGGTGACAAAAGTGCTAGTCGACAGCGGGGCCGGTCTGAACTTGATCTTGCCCACTGTGATCAAGAGGCTGCAAATCCCCGATGGAGATCTCGAGGAAACGCACACGTTTCAACGGGTCAACCCAGGAAGGAGTCAGCCGAAGGGTAAAATCACGTTGCCCGTTACATTTGGGGGCGAGCTGAACTATAGGATGGAGAAGATCGTTTTTCATGTTGCCAAGATCCCCTTACCTTATAATGGGATCCTCGGTCGCCCAACACTGGCCAAGTTCATGGCGGCATCACATTACGCCTACAACACATTCAAGATGCCCGGGCCAATGCGCATCATCACCGTCCCCACCGACAAGAAAGACGCAATCATCTGCGCCGACCAACTCTACCGGGAGGCAGCAGCAGCAACTGCCGCCAAGGCACTTGCTCCTACCGCTGAAGCCCCGGGAAAGAAGAAAACCGGCAAGGCCTCTGCCCCTGTCGGCAAGGCCCCTTCCGGTGAGGCCTCCTCCTGCAAGACCTCCTGCACCCACTCCGGCAAGCGCGCCTCTTCAGAGTGTTGCGCTCCCGTCAAGGACGTGCCTGAGAGCTCCACCGGTAAAAGCAAGAAATCCAAGGCAGCACCACAGGAGACCAAGAAGGTGCCTGTCAAGGAGGACGGCACGGGCGGGGCTTTTAGTATAAGCTCCACCCTCGACAGCAAATAGGAAAGTGCGCTCATCGCCTTCCTATGGGCGAATGTCGATGTGTTTGCATGGAAAGCATCTGACATCCCCGGCGTTCCCAAGGAGGCGATTGAGCACCATCTTGCTGTCTGTCCTCATGCGCGGCCCGTCAAGCAGAAGGTCAGAAAGCAAGCTTTGGAGCGGCAAGAGTTTATCATCGAAGAGATTAGGAAGTTGGAGGCGGCAAGCTTGGTCAGAGGGGTGCTCCACCCAACATGGTTGGCCAACCCGGTGGTGGTGCGCAAGGCAAATGGGAAGTGGAGGTTGTGCATTGATTATACAGATATAAATAAAGCATGCCCGAAGGATCCTTTCCCTTTGCCGTGCATTGACCAGAGTCGTGGACTCCATTGCCTGGGGCGACCTACTTTCATACCTTGACGCCTATTTGGGATAACACCAAATCTTTATGATGAAGGAAGACAAAGATAAGACCGCCTTCATCACCCCATGTGGTACGTATTGTTTTGTACGAATGCCTTTCGGGTTGAAAAGTGCTGGTTCGACATTTGCAAGAGCAGTTCAGATTGGTTTTGAGCCCCAGCTCCATAGAAATATGGAGGCTTATATGGATGACATAGTGGTAAAAACCAAGGACAGGACAACACTTGTGCAAGATTTGGAGGAAACATCTGCAAATTTGCGCAAGATCAATCTCAAGCTCAACCCTGGGAAGTGTGTCTTCGGTGTCCCATCTAGTAAACTTCTCGGGTTCTTTGTGTCTCAGCGCGGGATCGAAGCAAACCCAGACAAGATCAAGACAATCGAGAAGATTGAAGCACCAATGCGAGTTAAGGATGTGCGTCAGCTTGCCGGCTGCGTTGTCGCTTTAAGTAGGTTCATCTCCAAATCTGCTGAGCGCGCCCTCCCCTTCTTCAAGATTTTGAAGAAGGCAGGGCCCATGAAATGGACCCCGGGGGCCGAGGCAGCACTGCAGGATTTGAAGAGGTACCTTTCCTCGCGCCCAAACCACAAGAGTCGTTGCTGCTATATCTCGCGGCGACGAATCAAGTGGTCAGTGCTGCGCTAGTGGTGCAAAGGGAAGTTGACGAAAAAGTGGTAGCGGTGGCAGGACTGTCGGATGACGAGCCAGAGTTCCCCCCGGTAGGATCTAGCACCGGCGAGACAGGAGCCCGACAAAGTCTGGCGCCGGCAAGGCAGGATCAGCACAAGAAAATGAAGTGGTATAGAGGAAGAAGATGATGCAGCACCCAGTTTACTTCGTCAGCTCCCTCCTGGAGGGAGCTAGATCAAGGTACTCCGGTGTGCGTAAGTTGCTCTTCGGCCTCCTTATGGCCTCGAGGAAGCTGCATCATTATTTTCAAGCACATGAGATCACCGTCATCACTCGCTTCCCGTTGCAACGGATCTTACACAACCCTGATGCAACCGGAAGGATTGTGGAATGGGCGTTGGAACTGTCAAGCTTTGGTCTCAGGTTTGAAAGCACTTCGACAATCTAGAGCAGGGCTTTGGCGGAGTTCATCGCAGAATGGACCTTAACGCGTGACGAAGAAATTCAAGAGACCATTCTCCCCGACAAGGAAGCAAGCCGCGACTAGATTATGTACTTTGATGGGGCTTTCTCGCTGCAAGGCACCGGTGCCAGCGTGCTGCTTGTCGCACCCACCGGAGAGCACCTCAACTACGTAGTCCAAATGCATTTTCCCCGGGAGTGATCGACGAACAACACCGCGGAGTATGAGGGGCTGCTTGCCGGTCTCAGGATCGCGGCAGACCTTGGGATCAGAAAGCTGATCGTCCTTGGGGATTCGCAACTCCTGGTGAAGCAAGTGAACAAGGATTATCATAGCCCACTGATGGATGCTTATGTAGATCAAGTGAGGAAGTTGGAAGAGCGTTTTGATGGTCTACTAGCAGAGCATGTTCCTCGAGCAGAGAACAACATTGCCCACGACCTGTCGAAAGGTGCTGCACTCAAGTTACTTGTGGAACGAGGGACCTTTGTGCTCTGACTGACTCAGCCATCCGTTGAACCTTCGGCAGGACAGAATAAGGGAAGCAAACCAGGCCCCGACAAGTACTTTCCCGCCGAGCTCCCAGGAGCCGTCGGCAAGGATGTTGCCGGGAACGCCAAGCTTGCCAAGGAGCAACATGCTCCGGCTGGGCCTCAAGCCTTTGCCATAGAGACAACCGCTCCCACGGCAGAAGACGTGCCTTTGGTCCTTGCCGTCGAGCCTCAGGCTCCTTCATGGGCGCATCATACCGTTCAGTTCCTCCAAACAGGGGAACTCCCCGAAGAACAGGAAGAAGCGGAGAAAGTAGCCCGTCGGTCTGCCGTGTACCAGTTTGTGGACGACGTCCTGTAAAGGAAAAGACTGAACCGCGTGAAATTGAAGTGTACTCCCCGGGATGATGGACTGGAGTTGTTGGTAGAGATACATGGAGGCATATGTGGCTCTCACATAGGATCAAGGGCCCTTGCCGGCAAGGCATTCCGGTAAGGTTTCTTCTGGCCCACCGCTCTCCAGGATGCAGCTGCACTAGTAACCAGGTGTGAAGCGTGTCAGTTCCATTCGAAGAAACTCCATCAACCAGCTCCAGCTCTTCAGACAAACCCTCTTTCCTGGCCATTTTTGGTTTGGGGGCTCGACATATTGGGCCCGTTTCCCTGTGCGATCAGGGACTTTGAGTACTTGTACGTTGCAATTGACAAGTTCACAAAGTGGCCAGAAGTGGAAGCGGTGAGAAAGGTGACATCACAGTCAGCCGTCAAGTTCTTCAAAGGGGTAGTTTGTCGTTTTGGTGTGCCAAACAAAGTCTTCACTGACAACGGCACGCAGTTCACAAGCCGTGCTTTCATGCAATACGCCCAAGACCTCGGCAGCAAGACATGTTTTGCTTCTGTAGCACATCCACGAAGCAACGGCAAGGCAGAAAGGGCAAATGCTGAGGTGTTGTGATGCCTCAGGACGAGGACTTTTGACAGGCTACACAAGTGCGGAAGACACTGGATTGACGAGTTGCTGGTGGTTCTTTGGTCGATCAGAACAACGCCAAATCGAGCCACCGGCCAGACACCCTTCTCCCTCGTGTAGGGGGTAGAAGCAGTTCTCCCCACGGAACTCACATACGGGTCACCTCGAGTGCTAGCTTATGATGAGCTTGAGCAAGAGCAGTTGCGGCAAGATGACGCCACACTCCTTGAGCAAGATCGTCTTCAGGCTGCTGTGCGAGCTACGCGCTACCAGCAAGCCCTGCGCCGCTACCACAGCCGTAAGGTTCATGCCCGAAGCTTTGAGGAAGGAGACCTTGTTCTTCGGCGCATTTAGTTGGCCAAGAATTCCAACAAGTTGACGCCAAAGTGGGAAGGCCCTTATCGGGTAATACGAGTCACAAGGCCTGGCGCGGCCCACCTAGAGACCGAAGACGGTATCCCAGTGAGCAACTCCTGGAACATCGAACATCTTCACAAGTTTTACCCGTATGGCGCGGCTGCCGGGCCCCCCGGCAGGCCACCTTTTGTACAAGCCTTGCCGGCAAGGCATGTGACCCTTTGTACAAAGCCAAGCGCAGACCCTGAGCAACAGATGAATAAACGAAGCGCTGGTGCCCTAAGAATTAGCATGCATGTTAGGTTGAGTCCCTCTCTGGTAGGGTCGATAGTGCTTAGCGGCAACTAACCCCTAGCATAGAGGTCGAGTGTGCGTGTCTTTTTGTTCCTTCCAGTCCTCTTTGGTTCACAGGCGGCACGGGCGCTCTAGCAGAACTTTTTGAAGGAAAGAAGATGGATTGATACCCCGGCCCGCGGCAAGCCAAGGCTGCCGGGGGCAGCAAATTCAGATAAGTCTTTTCTCCCCAGCTACATATTTCCGTATGAAACTTGAATGAACGAAACTTCGCTCTATCTCATGCCACCGTGCTCCCTCTTCCCTGTGCCTAAAATCCCCTTTTGGGCTGGGAGTTGGTTGTAGTTGCGGTGAAAAGGGAATGGGCGAAGGGCCTAATCCTACTTTGCCCCTACCTCCGCCAAGGGCGTGAGCGTAGTCATGGTGTGAAGCGGGAGAACGACGAGGTGTGTTGCCGGGATGACATTGTTTAATGAATAATAACAAGGACCTGTTCCTTGGTGTGAGCCTGGCTTACGCACAAAAGAACCCGGCAAGCACCCTTTTTCTTCATTAATACGTTGATTTAACAAGTACAATTCATACGGAGTGTAAGCATAAGCTAGGAGTTACAGAGTTCAAATTCGACAAGTGCCCGCAGGCTTAAGATCTAAAAAAGGTAAGATGCCCATAATCCCTTTCTTGTCCCTATCCTCACGAAGAGGACCAAGATAGCAGGAGGGCAAATGGAGCGCATAGGCGAAGTACACGCGGCAGAAGACACCAAGAGAACGCCCCGGCAGCCGTCCAGAAGAAGGCAGGTGATGATGCAGTGGGCCGGCAATACGCGATGAAGTCGTCGGTGCCATTGTACTGTGACTTGACGGCCCGGCACGCGCCTTCTTCTTCTTCTCCGGCCTTCCAGTGCCGGCCGCTCGAAGCGGCGGCCCCGAGAAGTTCAAGGAGCTAGCTCGGGAGGCCCCCGCCAAGAACCACCCCCAGCAAATCGCTCTGCCGGGGAGAAGGCCAGGTGCAGATGATGGTGCTGTCGGCGTCGCGTAGGGACGGGGCGCCCAACGTCTAGTCGGTCCCATCCCCGTCGTCCTCCCCACCGGTCTCCTCCTCGTTACTGTCGCTCGAGGAGGAGCTTTCATCATCAGTCGCGCTCTCCACGCAGCACCCTAGCCGGATTCCCGAGCGCCCAAAAACCTTGATGGAGAGTAGGTCAGCCTCAGCTAATTAGATGCGGAGGACGTGCCCCTTCATCAGGCAGTGGGCGCTTTCGAAGGTTTTCCAACCATGATGAAGAAGCATTACATGAGGGACGGGGAACTTTACATTCGCCCACATGTTGGCATTGCAAATCAATTCAAGCGAAGCCTCAACCGCGATGGCTGGTCAACCTCCAGCACCCTCGTGAACGCCTCAGGAAGAAGGAGGCGGTTACGTGGCGGTTCGCGCAGCTGCAGGATAGACTCCAGCGTCGTGTCTCCGACATGGCCACTCGACGAAGCAAGGGGAGATGGTGGTGGAGACGGTGGCGGCACAGGTGCCCCCCTTCCATTTCAACTCTGCCTCACCCACCTAGCCGACCACGGCCCCGTCCAGCACATTCGTCTTGGGCGTCTGGCTCTTCCTTAACCGCCGCGGCTCTCTGGAGAGAGGAAGATCTAGTCGCCTCCGCAGAAGGACGGTCGCGACCGCGCCCTCTTGGCATGATGGTGGATGAAGAGTGTGGAAGAAGAAGACGCGAGGGGATGCCCCCCTTTTACTCCCAATCCCCTTTTTATAGACAAGCAGGGAGGGCTGGGGGCTAGCTCTACACCTCCTCAGAAGAGTCCTTTCAAGTTCGGCTCATTAAAGCCATTGGCAATGAGAAAGGCCATCGACCGCCCTCCCCACGCCAATCAAAGGCGCATGGGTATCTGCCATGGCACGCCCTCCCGTATCCCGCGCGTCCGCCACCTACCCCGCGCCATGCATGTGGCGTACGTAGCGAAAAAGGCAGGTGTAGTGGTAAGCGTGGAACAGCGATGACCGCCCCATGAATAAAGGTTGTTCACGGGCCACCGCAAGCGCAGAAAATGAGAAGATTACGACAGTTATTCCCCGCCACGTGTGCCCATGCATCGTTTGAGCCTGGCCCAACGACGCCTCACACCCGTGTATGGCCCAGGCCTGGGGGCTCCTGTCGGTGTACTAAAGTTTGGGCTCTTTAGCACCCCATACTCGTGCACGGGCAGTTGTAGCCACCCCCGCGGCAAGGCCTGAAGGGTGCAATCAAAAAGAGATACAAGACAAAGCAAAACAACCAAGTCAAAGAACAGAGGATGAGCTGGATCCCCGGCAAGGCCCTTGCCGGGGCGGCTTGCGAGACCCCGGCAAGGTCATTGCCGGGGCGACTTACAGAGCACCACCATTATGGTTGAGAGCTATGACACCATCGACAATGTTAAGGCCAGAATCCAAGGGCGCGCACGCGTAGTGGCGTGCAGATCTTTGTGAAGGCCAGAAGACAAGACGTCGGCGAGATCCCTGTCAGGGACGCCCACGAGGCCCCGGCAAGATCCCTGTCAAGGAGGCCCACAAGGCCTCGACAAGATCCTTGCCGGGGACATCGGCAAGACCGTGGCCAGCCTCGGCTGCTCAGTCACCACTCCAGTGCTGGAGCTGACCTGCCAGCCTAGCAAGCACCTGCGTGTTGACATGCAGATCTTCGTGAAGACTCCGCCACCTCTCCAGTGCAGCAGCTGGCCAGCCAACTTGGCACTGCATGCCTCTCCGGCATGGACGCGTGTAGAGACAGGGCGGGGCGGCAACGGATGGGACGGGTTCTCTCCCCGTCCCCGATAAAGCTAGAGGGCACGTAAGCGGCACATTTAATGCGTTTGTCCTTAGATGACTAAGATAAGCATGTGTACTGTAGCGGTTTACAACTCCTGCATACACTGTAGTTACTTTACACCTCTTGTATGCCACTGTGGCAGCCCCTTGGTCATATAAAAGGAGGCCCAAGGCGTACTAGAGGGGGATTCGGCTTTTTGGACTTCTCGGCCCAGCTTGCATGCGCTGCAACGAGCCGAAGCTCAAGAACACTCAATACACCATCAAGTAGGACTAGGATTTTACGCATCTCTGCGGCCCGAACCTAGGTAAAGACCCGTGGTGTTGATCAGAAGATCTGCTCTTTGCTTAGCCCCTGTTCCCTGCCAAACCATAGAAGGGATCCCCATGCTCCCATAGGTGTTGTTTCCCCGACATTCCGGTTCTCTATTAAAAGGAGGCCTTAATATCCCTTAGTTTCCAATAGGACCCCGCTGCCACGGGAGGGTAGGACAGAAGATGTCATGCAAGTTCTTTCCATAGGCACATATGACTATTTACGGAATACATGCCTACATTATATTTATGAACTGGAGCTCGTATCGCCCTAGGTTATGACTGTCTCATGATGAATATCATCCAACGAATCATCGATCCAATGCCTACGAATTTATCTTATATTGTTTCTGCTAAGTTACTACTGCTATTGTTACTGTTGCACTTGCTATAAAATCATTGTTATCACTGTTTTTTTGAGGGAGAACGACAGTGGGAGAGGCTCCCACTGACTTCGTATTACTCACAAAGGAACAATTACATAAGTGTTACGAAGGGTTTTGTGGCCCCCCGGCCATGCTAGATATCCATGGTCTTAGTGACCCAAGTTTACAATGTAATTAGACAGGAAAGGATGAAGATCCTCCCGGCAGTTATGTGATAGCAGCTCCAAGAGATGCTTGAATCTAGCTAGCCATGCTCCATGGGAGTGCTGAATCCCTCTAAAGTGTTGATTGTCTCTCTCCATCCACAGACTCCAAGCAGCCAAGAGAAAGATATCCATGAAGAGAGGTTGTCTCCAATTACCCCTACCTCCATGCAAAAGAGCCAGTCTGTTGTCAGCTATTGGCCATGTCACTCCAACTACATCCCAGCAGTGTAGACTAAAGGGGCAATTGAAGAACAGATGTTCCACCGTTTCCTCTGGAGGGTTTTGACAGAACATGCATGCATAGTTGCCCCCCACGACAACAAAGTGCCTGCGTTTGAGCATATTCCTGGTATTCAGACGATCAACTAGGAGTAGCCACCCAAACATCTTGAACTTGATCGGGCTTTTAGCTTTCTAGAGCCATCCAAACGCCTCATCTGCCACAACCTGTTTGTAGCAGTGATTATAGAACTTCTTGGACGAAAAACGCCCGAGCAAGCATTCCCAGACATCACAGTTACCGGCGGCCAGCCGGTTTTGTGGCAACCCCACCTGGATCTCTTTGATTTCTTCTCTCGCCTGGGTCGAGAGAGGAAGACTAAAAATCATGGAAGGGTCCGTTGCAGTAAGAACCTTAGCAATGGAGTCGTCCTCATTCAAACAAAACGAAAAGGCTCGTGGGTATATATCCATTAATGGGGAATCTTGGGTATTATCAAACCAAACATCTTTCCAGAACAGAGCACTAGAGCCATCCCCGGGGGTGACTTTAGTGATCCCTCGGAATATTCCACTGAGTTGCATTACATCTCTCCACCAGAAAGAACCCACCGCCTCAGATGCATGTGGTATCTTGTTTCGGTAGTAGGCATCCCAAACAAGCTCCACCCAGGGAACATCTTCATGATTATAGAATTTGAAAAGATATTTTAGGAGGAGGGCTGCATTTTGTGTTTTAAGATCAATAACTCCAAGGCCTCCGCAGCGTTTTGGGCGGCAGACAAGCTCCCAGGCCGCAAGAGAGTTATTTTTGACCCCATCATCGGAGTTTTTAGCCCAGAGGCAATGTCTACGCAGCTTGTCCAGATGTTCAATCACCTTTGGTGTATCTTGATCGTGCACATTGCATATATCAGCATCGAAGTCACAACTGAATTGACCAAGGTCAGTTTAGCTCCGGATGACATCAGTGACAGCGCAGTGGATGTCTTCCGTTCAACTGCATGAACCAGCGGCATAAGATCAAGGACACTGGGCCTCGTCGTGCCCATTGGCAGGCCGAGGTATGTGAAGGGCATGGAACCAACAGAGCAACCAAAAACCCCAGCCAGTTCACAAGCACGTCGGTGATCAATGTTGATGGGTATGAGAGTTGATTTCTGAAAATTGATCTTCAGTCCAATGGAAGTAGCATAATCTTCTAGGATAGCTTTCATACGGGCAGCCTGCACAGGACATGCCTGCATAACTAAAATCGTGTCGTCAGCGTATTGGACAACTGGGAAATCACCCGCCCTGTCACGAGGGAGAGGAAGATCACGCAGCCCTCGTGTAAAAGCATCGTTAACTGCTGCTTGTAGGAGGTCAGCCGCAAGGACAAAGATCAACGGTGAGAGAGGGTCCCCCTGACGCACTCCACATTTACAGTTGAATTTTCGACCAGGGACTCCATTAAGGAGTACAGAAGAAACCCCCGAGCCAAAGATCGTGTTCATCCATCCAAGCCATTTGTCATCAAAACCCATGTGTTTCATAATCTCCATCATGGGGGCATGCTCAATAGTGTCAAACGCCTTGGCAAAGTCTAGCTTGAGGAGGATGTTTTCCCTCGCTGAGGTATGGCATTGATGGATATATTCAAACGACCACGCTAGGCAATCCTGAATAGTCCTCCCTTTGAGAAAACCGTACTGATTTCTGTGTATGATCTTGAGGATGACTTTCTGTAGCCGATTTGCCAAGATCTCAGTGATGATTTTCAGACAAGAATTCAGTAAAGTAATTGGTCTATAATCATTTGCAGTTTCTGGAGAAGAGTTCTTTGGGATCAATGTGATATACCCCTCACTAATACTGGTTATATCTAGCCCTCCAGTATGAAATGCATGACACATCTCATAGAAGTCCGACTTGATGATCGGCCAGCAGCTCTTAAGGAAGCAACCATTAAACCCATCAGGACCTGGAGCCCGATCACTCGGCATTTCCTTAATAACAGTGTCAATCTCTTGATTGGAAAAAGGTGCCGATAAGTGCTCCAGTCCCTCAATTCGACGGATGATTCTGGAAAGATCAAAGCGCATGTGAGTGGGTTTAGAGGAACCCAACCTTTCCTTATAAGTTTTGAACAACACCCCTTCCTTGCCAACATGGTCATGTATTTCCACATCGCCATCCCGAAGCATGGCGATAGAGTTATGTCTGTATCTCTCCGTGGCCAGAGATTGAAAGAGTTTGGTATTTTCATCCGCAAATCTGAAGAATCTGATCGTGCATCTTTTCCTCCAGTATTCACTCTGAAACTGTAACAATGTCTGCAAGTGAGATTTCAAAATTTTCCGGAAATTTGATTCCTGGATAAATAGAGGTCTTTTGTCCTCGAGATTATCCATCGTAACTAACGCTTCGTTACAGTTCTGAATGATGATTTTCAGCTTTGAGATATCCCTGCTCCATCTCTTGAGATCATACCTCCGAGTTTTCAGTTTTTTGCAAATGCAGGTGGCAGCATTCGGTGCATGGCATGCCTTGGACCAGGAAGCGGCCACCACCTCCATAAACCCAGAATGATTAATCCAAAAGTTCTCAAAACGGAAGAGTTTGGACTTGGGGATAGAGGACTCAATTGTAACCACACAGGGAATATGATCGGACACCGGTTTTCCTAATGGCAAGACCATTGTATTTGGAAACGAAGTGGTCCAGCAAGAGGACGAGAAGAACCAGTCAAGCTGTTCAAGTAGGGGGTCGTCTTGCATATTACTCCAGGTATATGTTCGGCCCTTCACAGGTAATTCCATTAGAGACTGCGCTCTAATAATTTCATTAAAAAGCAGCATGTCCGCAGCGTCACCCCCAGGTTTGTTTCTGTTAGTCGTGGAACGAATAAAATTGAAATCACCGAGATCAACCAGTTCTGATCATCAGGCATATGTAGGTCAAATAACCAATTAGTAAAGTCCAGCCGACGCTGACCAGAACATGGACCGTAAACATTGATCAATTTCCACGAGTCACTGGATTGGGTAGCAACAAAAGAGACACCCACAGCAAATGAATCAACGTACCAAGGAGTGCCCACAAACACGGAGCTATTCCAAATAATAATAAGACCACCCGAGGCACCCACAGATGGAGCAAACACAAATTTATCAAACCGCTTAGGGCAGAAAGTTTTAATAAACGCCAGATCAAAAGATTCACGCTTTGTTTCCTGGATACATATCACAGAGCAACCTCTAGTATCGATAGTATTTCTGAGAGCCAAAGTTTTAGCATCAGAGCTGATGCCCCGGATGTTCCACGACAAAACATTCCACGACTTATTCATGAACCAGCAGAAGTTCAGTCTCCAGCTCCCGTGGACGAGCGCTGATCATCCAGCAACTTCTCGGGGGAAAGAGCCTCCTGCGCAATCCCGCAGCGTTTGCCCATCTGTTGAAGATCTTCAATCGTCATAGGAGGGGGGCAATCATCAGACTGAACCTGCACGGGGGCAGCAGCCAAAGAAATAGCTGTGATAAAAGAAGTTTCGCGTGGTTTCACCCGTGACTTTGAGCGTTTGATATGAGAGACATGGTTGATCTTGAAACCATCATACTTAGTAGAACGAGTACTTCTTCTGACAGTGGTTGTGTCGAGAGGCACAAGCACATTGCGGGACTGAGAGGCATTATAAAGAGAAGTAGAAGCAATCACCTGAAGAGCCGACACTTGAGCAGACAGGGTGACTGGATGTAAGGCTGCATCTTGGGGGGCAAGTCTTGAAAGCTCCTTAAGACCAGGAGAACAAGCCGCCCTCCCCCACTCAGTGTCAAACGCTGAAGATCTGCATTCAGTGGCCTCCTGCAGCCAAGACGACGGGATGATGGCAGCCCCCATCTGAAATATTGAACTGAACACCTCTGTCAGAACATCACGCTCTGGGACTATGCCCTCCAGCCAGATAGACACAACAACATTCAACTGGTTCTGTATAAACTTGAAAGGATTGAGGGGAAACATAACAGCCTCAGATGTCTGAAAGGCTAGGGCTGGCGTATATATGCGTTTAAGCATCCCTCCCATCCAGAGCAACAAATCATGATCGACAGTCACAAAGAAACTAGCTGAATTTCCTCCAGCTCTGACGAATGCAAGGCGTGCAGTAGGATTCCCAAGCACAAAACCATCTGCCAGAGCTTCCACTTCTTGAAACTCTAAGTCAGAGGACCAAACATCCGACAGATCATCCTGGATATTGATTTCAGGATCCACCCCATCCATCAGAGACGGTCCATCGTACTGGAAGAACGTTCTGAAGCTGAACCCTGTGTATGGCGGGGGAACCACAGGCCACACAGGCCAACCATTATCCTGGAATTGCACCTGGGCCGGTTCTGGGGCGTGCCATGCCGCATCATTCAGAGCCTCTTGGGCAGCCATCTCATCAATTCGTGCTTGCTGCATGAGGGTGTAGTAGGGAAGCTCATAAGGGTGGGGTGATGCATTCAGAAGCGGAGGAGCATCTTCATTGCCAACTAAATTAGGAATAGTATTCCTGCCATTCAGAACATACACTGGTACAGACCAGGATCGAGCAAGCACTGGTAGCAAACCGACCCTGGTAACCAACAGGCTATGTGGCACTTCAGCCACATCTTTGATATGGCATTTAACCAGAACTCGAGCTTTGTTGAAACCCGGGCGTGGCCACACCAGGAGCTTTCCAAAGTTAGAAACTGCCTTGTGAATATAGTGCTCAGTCTGCTAATCCATAGGGAAAGCTAGAAACATAACCCAAACCTCATATTCAAAAGCAGGCATGCGCATATTGAGGCCTTCATCATGAGGTACCAGAGAAAAAGTAGAATCCTCAGACAGAGCGTGAGGTCCCTCCCTAATTGCAGCATCCCGACTCTCCATATCCGCAAAGACCACACAGCCAATTCCTAACGGGTAAATAAAATTATCCACCAAATCATACTCTAGATCCCCAGTAATGATGCGACAGACCTCGGCCAACCAGAGCTCCTTTTGATGATCAGGGACTGGAGGATGGACGGTAACAATGGCATACCTGTCATGGTTGAGGGGCGGATCATCGACCACCATGACATGGCGCTAAACGCGATGAGCAGGGCCATGGTCGAATGTCGATCCGACCAGGGCGAAGGCGAACGGGCGCACTGGAAAGTTCGCCATAGCTGGAGCTGTCAGGGGTGTGGAATCCACCGAGAGAGGAATCGCCGATGACGGACAGCAAGAAATCGGTGGGAGCGGGGGCAATGAAGGTTGGGGTGGTGAGCTCGAGGACGCCGGCTGACTCGATTGGGGTTTTTGGCAGGCTGAAGTGACTACACCCTGACCAGGGAGGCGTATCGTCAAGCGTTGAGCGGTGGCCACTTCCGAGGAGCGTGGGATTTTCTGTTTCTGTTTCCAAATCCAACGGGCCCGCGTATCCCTCGCCACACGGGCCATACCAACAACCATAGAATTACCAAACACAGACGCCTCACTGTTACTGTTACTATTGCTGCTACTACTATTATCAAAACTACCATACTACTTTGCTACTAATCACTTTGCTGCAGATAATTAATCTCCAGGTGTGGTTGAATTGACAACTTAGCTGCTAACACTTACAAATATTCTTTGGCTCCCCTTGTGTTGAATCTATAATTTTGGGTTGAATACTCTACCCTCGAAAACTGTTGCGAGCCCCTATACTTGTGGGTTATCAAGACCTTTTTCTAGCGTCGTTGCCGGGGAGCATAGCTATATTCTTTTGTCACTTGGGATTATTATGAATTTATCACTATGAAGAATTTGAAGGATGCTAAGACTAAGATTTTTCCCTCTAAGACGAGGGGAGGTAAGGAACTGCCATCTAGCTCTGCTTTAGATTCACCTTCTGTTATAAGTAAACTTGCAACACCACCACATGCTATTAATCCTGATATATCGCAAGTTATTGATAATGCTACTTCTGCTATGAATGATGCTTATGATGATGCTAGTACCTTGCATGATGATGATGTGCCACTAGGTGAATTTCTTGATGAACAAATTGCTAGAGTAATACTACATGATATTGTTGAAACTAATGATGAGCATGAACTAGCCCTCCTAGATATGAAATGCCTAAGGTACCGAAAGGTTATGTTATGAATGAGGAGACAACTAGAGATATTCTTGCTTGTAAGGATAGAGATGATCTAGAGAAATTATTATGCAAGTATAAAGAAAAATCTCTAAATGCTAGAATGCAATATGATCCTAAGTTTGCTACCTAAGCTATCTTTATTGATGATAAGGATTATGAATTCTCTGTCGACCCAGATTTAATTACTTTGGTAGAATCTGATCCTTTCCATGGTTATGAAACTGAAACTGTTGTGCCATATCTTACTAAGTTGAATGACATAGCCACCCTTTTTACTCATGATGAGAAAACTCGCTATTACTATATTCTTAAATTATTTCCATTCTCATTAAAGGGTGATGCTAAAGTTTGGTACAATGCTCTTACTCCTGGTTGTGTGCGTAGTCCACAGAATATGATTTATTACTTCTCTGGAAAATATTTCCCTGCTCATAGGAAACAAGCTGCCTTACAGGAAATATTTAACTTTGTGCAAATTAAAGAAGAGAGTCTCCGACAAGCTTGGGGTGGCTTCTCCAATTGCTTAATGCTTTGCCTGATCATCCTCTTAAGAAAAATGAAATACTTGATATCTTTTATAATGGACTAACCGATGCTTCTAGGGATTTCCTAGATAGTTGTGCTGGTTGTGTTTTCAGGGAACGAACTATTGGACAAGCTGAAAAATTATTGAATAACATATTGAAAAATTATGATGATTGGACTCTTCCTGAACCACCGCCTAAACCCACTCCAAATTAGAGGGGTATCTTATATCTCAGTCCTGAAGATATGCAAGAGGCAAAGAAATCTATGAAGTAAAAAGGTATTAAAGCTGAGGATGTTAAAAATTGACCTCCTATTGAAGAAATACATGGGCTTAATACACCACCACCACCCAAGGTGATAGAGGTAAATTCTCTAATGAAATTCAATGATAATGATAATCCTCACAATATGCACCCTAGTCAATGCCTTTATGAGTTTGAGAATTACATTAGAAAGCAAGATCACTTCAATGCAAAGTTATGAAACAATTGAAATACAACTCTGATATGATTGCTCGTTTGAGTGACTTGTTATTTAGAATCTCAAATGATGTTATAGGTGTGGGAAAGCATGCTTCTATGGTTCAAACTCAGTTAGAACAAGTTGCTAAATCTCAAAGAGAGTTGCTAGATGAAATGAACAATAAGATACATGATTTTGCTGTTAGAGTGGCAACTAGAGGAGGTAAAATGACTCAGGAACCACTTTATCCTGAGGGACACCCAAAAAGAAATGAAAAAGACTATCAAAGAGCTAACACTGATGCACATAGTTCTTCTAAAAAGAAAAAGAAGAAGAAAAAAGATAGGACTTTGCATGCCTCTAGTGAACCTGAAGTAGAAAAACCTCGTGATAATGATAATGAAGTCTCTATCTCTGATGGTGAAACTCAACCTGGTAGTGAACACTCACCTTCTGATAATGAAAAAGATAATGATGAGGTTATCAAGATACTCAAACAAATAATAAAGAACCAGACAATGACGTTGAGATAGAACTAGCAGTTGATCTTGATAACCCACAACCCAAGAATACATGATATGATAAGAGAGACTTTGTTGCCAGAAGACACGGTAAAGAAAGAGAACCATGGGTTCAAAAACCTATGCCCTTTCCACCTAAGTCAACTAAAAAGAAAGATGATGAAGAATTTGAACGCTTTGCTGAAATGCTGAGTCCAGTCTTTTTGCGTACTCGCTTAACTGATATCCTTAAAATGCCTCCTTGCGCAAAGTACATGAAAGACATCATCACCAATAAGAGAAAAATACCGGAAGCTGAAATCTCCATTATGCTTGCTAATTATACTTTTAAAGATGGAGTATCTAAAAAACTTGGTGACCCGAGAATACCAACTATACCTTGCTCCATTAAAAGAAACTATGTGAAAACTGCTTTATGTGATTTGGGAGCTGGTGTTAGTGTTATGCCTTTATCTTTATATAAAAGACTTGATTCGAATAAACTCACACCTACTAAAATATCTTTGCAAATGGCTGACAAATCAATTGCCATACCTATCGGTATCTGTGAGGATGTGCCCGTTGTTGTTGCTAATGTTACTATTTTGACTGACTTTGTTATACTTGAGATGCCCGAGGACGACAACATGTCGATTATCCTTGGTAGACCCTTCTTGAATACTGCAGGGGCTGTTATTTATTGCAATAAAAGCAAGGTCACTTTTCATATCAATGGTAATGAGCATACGGTGCACTTTCTGAAGAAACAATTCCAAGTGAATGGTATTAATGTTATTGAAAAAATCTCCGACAATCACTATTGGAAGTTTTTACCTACCTCTACCTACTGCCAAAAAGAAATATGAAATGCTTATTGTTGGGGACATTCATATCCCCGTTGAGGTAATTTAGTGATTTACGAAAGTTCTTCGGTTTCATGCCAATCGAAAGTGGTTGTTAATAAGACTTGATCAACCTTATTAATAGATCATTTTTGAGAGGTATGAAGTTGATGAATTTAGTGATGTAGCGACCCAACCTCAAACGGTCAAGTCTCTATATATCTGTGCCATCCCTGGATCAGTATGCTGGCACACACAGTACATCAATGTATATATCAAAGTGCAATCACATGTATAAATAACGTAAGACTGATATATACCTCATAAGTCTCAGCGGAAACAAACAATCGGGTGTGGAGTCCCATCAACGCCATTGGCAAGTTGAGTGTAGACCGTAACCCAATAATGAAACTCACTTGTCATATAAATAATCCTGCAACATGATACGTTGCAGCCATGTAGGTCAGTACATTGAATGTACCGGCAATGTCACAATAAGAGAAAATAGATGATAAAACTATACTATATGCAATATGGCTTTGTGGCTCTGTGCCTGAGTTTTGTTTGTGTAAAAGCTGGTTTTATTTTCCCTACATCAAAAGAATTTTAGGAGTCTATACTATGGAGATTTCTATCATGACATGGTTCCGCCAACCGATGTCTCATAGCCCAAAATCATCATAAGTTGCCCACAATTAAGTTATCAGTCCGCTGTTGAGAGTTCAGAGATAGATCCAAGTCTAGAGGCTCAAATTATCCGTAACCGGGCACATGGCTAATCGATTAGGTTTTAACCCTCTGTAGAGGTTTGTACACTTTACCCGCAAGATTCAATCCCTCCCTTTTTGTCCTCACACTTCAGATTGTTTGAGAACAGGACGATCGAAACATGGTCTTCCGAAGGGTTCCTCTGACCACTGTCCGATGCTCATCCAATCCTACCGTAGTTCTACATCTGCTAGCACCGTCCTAGCCAGAGTCACAACTAAGGTCAACCAAGCCAGATCCCATAATGACTTGCGGTTGCATAGGTAAGCTTCCGGGCATGCAGTATCCTTCCGTCTCTTCGAGTCTGGGTGAAGCTTTCCGCATGATGTCATGGCGCTTCTCCATGCATCCCGGCCATCACCTGGTTGCTCCAGGGTGCCCATCAAATCCGTCCTTCACCCAGTAGTGTGTATTGAATTGTTCTCTCGAGTCTCGAAATCTTGAGGTATTGATGTCTTGAGGTGTTGAAGTCCTGAAGATGCAGTCCTTGCCGATGCCATCATGAAGTTGTCGCCATTGATGTAGGGGGTCCTTCATACTCACATCACTCCCGAGCACTGATACCAACCCCGTCTACTATAGCATAGCATTAGAATAAATAATGTCCCGGGCTTGGTTACAGGGTGATGGGTTCCTACCTCACGCATACTTTTTTTGACTATACACAGTAGGGCAAAACCCCACTGCAAGTTTTTCATTAATATAAAAGTACCATACAAGGCTTGAGCTAAGCCAAAAAGTAAAGAAAAAAGTAAAATAAAGGCTATACAGATATATTACATAAGAGGATCCACAAGAGAACTACAACTGCAGGTGATTCAACCATTGAATGAATTGGTTAGCATACTTCTTTTTGATTCTAAACTTGAGGAGATGTAGTTTTGTTTTGAAAGTGTCCTTCCATTTCTGTAGACTGGACTGAATGTTCTCGAAGATAAGATTGTTTCTAGTGATCCAAATGGCCCAGGAAGCTAAGATGATTATTTCCATGAAAAAAGGAACTGCAGTTGTTGTTTGAGATCAGCAAAAGCTTCCATCACTGAGACATTAGAGGGTCTATTGGGGCTGAGTTGGTCCCAGCATTGAGTAGCAAAAGGGCAAGTCCAGAAGAGATGCTGCAAAGTTTCTTCTTGCTGACAGTTGAAAATAGCACAATTGTAGCTCTGTAACACAATTTTTTTCCTTCTTAAGAGGTTTCTTGTATTCAGTCTATCATGCAGCAATCTCTAGAAGAAGACCTTATGTTTTGGCTGACAGGAGCTGTTCCAAATCCATTGAAACTGTTGAGGTACCACTCTAGTACCCATCATTGTTCTGTAAGCTTTAGCAACAGAGAATTGTTCATTGCCCCAAATATAGCTCCATGTGTCATTACAATCCAAGAACTCCGATCTTTTCAAATCCTCACAGATATTTTCCAATAACTCAAATTCCTCATATGCTTCAATGGTTAGGGGAAATGGAAGAGATCTTCTAAATATTCCATCTGAAGGAGTATTTAAAGAATAATGTTGTTCCTTGGCAAAAGAGAAAAGGTGTGGGAGCAAGTTTTGGAGACAAGCAGAGTGCCATAAATCAGACCAGAAGAAAACAGTCCTACCATCTCCCACATTGCATCTTGCCATTGATTTATAGTAATCAGGAAGTTTGAGGTTTGCTTTCCACCAGAATTCCCACCTCACGCATACTACTCAACTACAAGAATTCAATATCACTACTGGAGGGATTGTTGCAAAGATAACACTAAATGAAATAAAAACATAGGTACGAAAAGCATGGTCAAAGTGAACTTGCCCGGTATTACTTGATAAAGATAATAACGCTCTCGGAATAAAGACTGGGTAGAATTATTCGTCACTCTCCGTTAAAAATCTATGTTAAAAAGACATAGCATTCATATAAGCAAACACCCTAGCAAACAATTCTAGCACTCAAAATAAAAATCAAAACAACAAAGAAACTCAATAAAAGTAAACAACAAAACAATAATGAAATCAAAGAAGGCCAAAATAAATATCCAAAGAAAACTTAAAAGAAAAACTAGGGAAAACCAACACACACAATATCTACCATTAACTTTCATAACCAAACTAAATTAATCTAAAAAAATTACTTAACAGAAAAGAAAAATCTATTTCCATCAAAACAACAGAAATAATTTATCTAAATAATTTCTAGCAAAAATAACTACAATACTGATACGTCTCCAACGTATCTATAATTTTTGATTGTTCCATGCTGTTATATTATCAATCTTGGATGTTTTATAATCATTTTATAGTCATTTTATATCATTTTTTGGTACTAACCTATTGACATAGTGCTAAGTGCCAGTTGTTGTTTTCAGCATGTTTTTTTTACATCGCAGGAAATCAATACCAAACGGAGTCCAAATGCAACGAAACTTCACGGAGAATTTGTTGGACCAGAAGACACCTAATGGGCCAAGGCTGCACCTGGGGGTGCTCCGAGGGGAGCACAACCCACCAGGGCGTGCTAGGAGGCCCAAGCGCGCCCTGGTGGGTTGTGCCCACCTCGGGTGCCCCTCGGACCGCCTCTTTGCTCTATAAATACCCCAATATTCCAGAAACCCTAGGGGAGTAGACTAAATATTGATCCAGCTGCCCAGGGTCCAGAACCACCAGATCCAATCTAGACACCATCTCGGATGGGGTTCACTATCTCTATTGGTGCCTCTCCAATGATGTGTGAGTAGTTCTTTGTAGACCTTCGGGTCCGTAGTTAGTAGCAAGATGGCTTCCTATCTCTCGCTGAATTCTCAATACAATGGTCTCTTGGAGATCCATATGATGTAACTCTTTTTGGGGTGGGTTTGTTGGGATCTGATGAACTTTGAGTTTATGATCAGTTATATCTTTTTATATCCATGAAAGTATTTTTTGATCTCTTTTATGCATGATCTCTTATAGCCTCGTATTTCTTCTCCAATATTTGGGTTTTGTTTGGCCAAGTTGATCTATTTATCTTGCAATGGGAAGAGGTGCTTTGTAGTGGGTTCGATCTTACAGTGCTTGATCCTAGTGATAGAAGGGGAACCGACACGTATGTATCATTGCTACTAAGGATAAAACGATGGGGTCTATCTCTACATAGATAGATCTTGTCTACATCATGTCATTATTCTTATTGCATTACTTCGTTTCTCCATGAACTTAATACACTAGATGCATGCTGGATAGCACTCGATGTGTGGAGTAATAGTAGTAGATGCAGGCAGGAGTCAGTCTACTAATCTTGGACGTGATGCCTATATAATGATCATTGCCTGGATATTGTCATGATTATTTGAAGTTCTATCAATCGCCCAATAGTAATTTCTTTACCCACCGTTTGCTATTTTTCTCGAGAGAATCCACTAGTGAAACATACGGCCCCCGGGTCTCTTTCTCATATATTTGCTTTTGCGATCTATGTCAGGATCCCGATCCTAAGTCACACCGATCTAGCATGTAACACATCATATCACTTTGCGGCCTCACACACGGTATTCCCACGGGTGCCACCTTACCTAGCCTAGGACCGTTTGCGCCTTTTGGCTCACGTATATGATAGTGTCGCTAGCATCCATATGACAAAGAACCCGTGCTGACATGACTAGTCGTAAACCCAAAGTGGCACTAACTTACAGGGACATGCATACATGACCCAGCAACGAACGTGTCAGTCATCAGCGAGTGAATCCGGGCTGTAGCAGCTGGGCTAACAGGATTCCGGAGAATCCGGGCTGTAACAGGCTAACAGGACTCCGGTAGACACCGCGTGACATTTCCCCGAAGGGACAGACACAGGAACGAAGAAGGACACATGCCGGCTAGCCTAAGTGTTTCGGAGCAGTAGCAAGCTACCGTGGCTCAGTGGAAGCACTAGGAGACATTTCCCGGTAAGAGAGGCTACCAAGGATAAACAACTAGGTTGTCGGATCCCACACATACCAAGCATTTCAAATCATACACACAATATGCTCGATATGTGCAAATACAACATGGCATCACAACAAAACTCTACAACTCAAAGTATTACAAACATGGGTCTCATGACCCAACATACAGAGCATACAAGCAACAAGCGGAAGCATAAACATGTATGAGTACAGACAACTACAAATGGAAAAGGCTGAGAAGCCTGACTATCTACAAGACCCTCCCAAGGGTACAAGATCGTAGCTAAGGTAACAAGCTAAACGTCGAAGTCCAAGCGGAACTACTTGTGAGACTGAAGTCTCTCTGTAAAACATAAATTAAGCTAACATGAGTACAAATGTACCTAGCAAGACTTACATCAGAACTAGCTACATATGCATCAGTATCAATAAAGGGGTGGTGGAGTTTGACTGCAGCAAGCCAGCTTTGACTCGGTGGCTATCCTGAACTATGACTGCAAGTAACTCTTTTGAGGTGGCGCACACGAGTCCACATATTCACCAAATCAATACACCACTATAGATCCGCTCCCGTCTCCCTACGAGAACGCCATCCATAGCACTCACGCTTATCTTCCGCATTTTAGAGTATCCACTTTCACTTGTCTATGAACTGTATAGGCAACCCAGAGGTCCTTTACCGTGGACGCGGCTATTCGAATAGATGATGTTAACCCTGCAGGGGTGTACTTCTTCACACACACTCTCAACACTTACCGCCATGTACACGTTATGTATCTCGGCAACCTTCAAGCGGAAGCCTGGCGAGGGTGTCGGCCACGACCTGACTAACCACACAAGTCCCTAGTCCAGGTTTATCGCCTATTCAGGTTCCATCCGCAGGGAGTCCGACCGAGGTTTCCACATACGACCCCGAACGATGTGTGCAGGGTTCCTGAGACACCAAACGGGCGTCCCGTTACACCGTGCCACGTGCCTACCGCATCACAGCCCACCCCTCGGGTCAGCGCTGCGCACGGCCTCCAGCATACTACAAACACCAGAAACTACTTGCAACTCCCGGACAGAGGACAGGGGCGGTTAATAAGTCGAGAGGGTCCATTAGTTTCGGGCCCAACGCGTGGTAGTAGCTGTTCATGGATCACAAACACAGAACTCAGTTCCTGAGAACAGTTTCAATGAGACAACCCACCATGTACTCCTACAAGGCCTCTCACCGCTACCTTTACCAAATCGTGTTCACACACTTAGCTCACACACAGCAGGACATGTTCATCACCATTCCAATTCATCCCCGATGAATCAGACCTGACTCAACTCTAAGCAGTAGCAGGCATGACAAACAAGCGTGAATGTGTAGGCACATCAGGGCTCAAACAACTCCTACTCAAGCTAGTGGGTTCATCTATTTACTGTGGCAATGACAGGTCATGCAGAGGAAAAGGGGTTCAACTACCGCAGCATGTAACAGATGAATCGTTGTTGTGCTAATGCAATAAAAGAGAGCAGGAGCGAGAGAGTGGGATTGTATCGGAATGAAAAAGGGGGTTTTGCTTGCCTAGCACTTCTGAAGATGATATAGCTCTTCATCGGTGTCATCGAACTCATTGTCGGAACATACGTCTACTGAGGGGAAACAGATACCGGCAAACAAGAGGGAACACAACCAATGCAATGCGACAAGATGATGCATGAATGTGACATGGCAATATGCTGTTGATTGAGCTAATGCAACTAGCAACAAGTTAAATGAAGTTGGTTTGAACCCTAGGTTCAAATTCAAACTCCATATGTTAATATTCAAGTGACATTTAATTGATTTGACCTCATCAGCATGTTTAAGTTGCTTTAACATGCATGAAAATGGTACGGATGCATAGATTGGATTTTTCTGATAATTTTTTCATATATTAATTATTTCATTTGGAGTAACGGTTGAATTTCTATGATTTTCAAAGTTTTGGCTATATTCTGGAATTTTCATATATTTCTAAAATAGAAATAATCCAGAAAACGGTTTATTGCGTCAGCACTGCGTCATGCCTACGTCAGCAAGTCAACAGCGCTGACCAAGGTCAAACCTAACGTGTGGGGTCCACACGTCATTGACACAGGAACTAATCCCGGTCAAACCTAGCGCTGGCTGGGGTTTGACCTGGGGTAGGGCCCGCCGTCAGTGGCTATGGGGGGTTTAGTTGGCAGTGATTAGCACTAATCACGCGGCCACGTCAGCACGCCGGAGTTTGGTCGGCAGAGACCATCCAGCACAGCGGAGGCGCGCCGGAATCACGCTACGGGTGTCGGCTGGGCATGCGGCTTGGTTCTACAGCGAGCTGGATGTGTGTCGCATCCAGTGGTGCAGGCGGTTGGGTGCGGGGAGGCCGGAAACGATGGCGACAACGACAACCCCGGTGACCGGAGCTCGGGAGGTGATGGAAACGGGCTACATCGGTCAAAACGAGCAATGGTTTGCACTTGCCGAACCCACGGGTGCTCACGAACCCAACGGATACACGCACGGGACCCGAAGGTCTCCGAAGTTACGTCGGCGACGAGCTCGGGCGGAGGTGAGCTTTGGCCTCAATGGCGGCACCGGCTACGGGGCAAAAATGACGCGGAGAAGAGAGGGGAAAAGTGGCAGAGCTCACAGGGTGGTCGACGAGTAGCTCAGCGTGCTTGGGGACGCTCGGAGGTCGGTGAATCGAGTGACGGCGTTCGTGGGAGCAGACGAGGAAGATGGCGATGGTGGCGACGCTGCAGGGCATCCGCAGGCGCGTTCTTTGGCTTGGAGCTTCACGGCATCGAGGCGGAGCTAGAGGTCACAGCCACGGGGCAAGCGGACGGCGGTGGGCGCGGTGCTTTGCGGCGGCGGGCACCAGCTGGTTCGGGCGGCCGTGAGAGAGAGCAGGAGGGGAGGGGAGAGGCTACGGGTGCGAGAGAGAGAGGTCAGGAGGTCGTGGCGATGCACGGAGGCATCCAAGGTAGCGAGGGGCCAGGCATGCAGGGAGGAGGTATCCGGGCGCGTGCTCGCGCGCGCTGGCCACACGTGCGGCGTCCTTCTGTCCTGAGGAGTGGGATGACTGGCACCGGGCCAGTGGGCCGACCAGGTAAGTCGGCTGCACAGGTAAGCCTCTGCTCTGTTTTATTTTCTTTGTTGTTTTCTTTTTTTTTTAATTCATTTTGCCACTGATTCAAATTCAAAAGTAAATCAAAGCAGGGCAAAACCTTCTGAATATTTGTATGTTGCCATTATGGACTTTTCCAAAGGCACATAAATAACTTTAGGGCCTTTTGAAATATATTCTATTTAAAATGAATATAAACCAAAAGTCGAATACTTATTGATTTAATTTCAAAGGCCCAAAATAAATATCCCTGAGACTCCAAAAATATTGGTTTGAATTTTACCTCTTGCCAATATTTTTATAGCTTAACAGGAACATTTTCTTGGGTTTATTTGAAGCAATTTTTAATGTTTATCATTTTTAGAAATGATCTCTGAGTCTTCCCACTTTCCCCAATTCACATTTAAATGGAATTTAAATATGATGCATGGATGCCACTCACTGATGCAACTAATTACAAAGCAGAATTCTAGGGCTGTGACAGTCTACTTTTCATTTGCATTTATTTTTCAAATCTATTAAACCAAAAATACAAAAATACTTTGCTGCAATTTATTTTATTTGCGATCTATTTATTCAATCTATTACAACTTTGTCCCGTCCATGCACAAATTTCTGGCGTCGTTACCCGAAAGGGATTGACAACCCCTTTAACACAACGGATTGCGAGTGGTTGTTATTTGTGTGCAGGGGCTGTTTATGTTGTGTTTCTTGGTTCTCCTACTGCTTCGATAACCTTGGTTTCATCACAGAGGGAAATACCTACCGTCGCTGTGCTGCATCATCCCTTCCGCTTTGGGGAAATACCAACATAGTCCTAGCCGACATCAAAAGGAATTTCTGGCGCCATTGCCGGGGAGGATCTTCAGCATATACCAGGTTCCTAATCACAAATCTCATATCCTCGCAATTTACATTATTTTCCATTTGCCTCTAGTTTTCCTCTCCCCCACTTCACAAAAATTTGCCGTTTTATTCACCGTCTTTTTCATTCGCCGTTTTCTCGTTAGATCTCATGTTTGCTTGTGTTGCCATGTGTCTCTTATTTGCTTGCATCTTCGCTTGCTAAAAATCTATTGATATGGATCCTCATCCACTTGCTAATCTTTTCAAAAGATCCAATTATATTGAACCAATTGCTAGTGAGTTGAGTGCACTTGATTATCTCTATGAAGTTTTGCTTGAAAGTCATGAATCTGAAAATTGTGATGAAGTGATGAAAGAAGAAATTCATGAAGGTATTCATGATAGCTCCTTGAATGAAAAGCATGATTGCAATGATGATATTATAAATTCTATTAATTGTGTTAGTGATATGCAAAACCCCAAGCTTGGGGATGCTTGTTATGCTATGTCCACTACTTATTGCAATGATCAGGATTGGGGTGATAATGATTCTTATGATCTTGAAACTTTATTATAGCCTCATGATGAATATGTTATTGATAATAATGTTTGCAATAGTATTGAAAGTGGGTTTGGAAGAGCGTCAACTTTAGGTGAAAACAATCCCACATATTTGGAGAGTGTTCAATCTTGTGAAATTTCTGATAAAAGTGGGCTTGGAGAGGTCATGACTTGATTTGATGATAAACCCACTACTTTGGAAGAGTGCCAACTTTGCATTCATTTGGATCATGAAGAGAATATTTTATGTGATGGTTATATTGTTGAATTTGATTATGATCCCACATGGAATTATTATGAGAGAAGAAAATATGGTTGTAGAAATTTTCATGTTACTAAATTTCCTCGGGTTATGTTGAGATTGTCAATGTTTTATTCATTTCCTTTGCATATGTTAGATATTTCTTGTCATGATAATTTGTTTTCTTATAAATTCCTATGCATAGGAAGTATGTTAGACTTAAATGTGTTTGTTAGATGCAAGATGATGCTCTCTTTGTGTTTCAAATATTATCTTTCGTGTGAGCACCGTTGAAATCTTATGCCTAGCTAGGGGCGTGAAACTATAGCGCTTGTTGGGAGGCAACCCAATGAATAAAATTTATTTTTGCCTTTTTCTTTCTATTCTTGAGTGTTTGCACAATTATGCTACTGTTATGGTTGTGTTTTTTGAGTTTTAATTAGTGTTTGTGCCAAGTAAAGCATTTAGGATCTTCTTGGGTGATAGTTGTTTGATCTTGCTGAAAAATAGAAACTTTTGCGCTCACGAAAATAACTCACATTTTTTACCAGAGCGTGAAAAATACCAATTCTTTTTGAAGAATATTAATATACAAATTTCTCAGGTCGTCCTAATTTTTCAGAATTTTTGAAGTTTCAGAAGTATTCGAAATATCCAGATTGCTACAGACTGTTCTATTTTTGACAGATTCTGTTTTCTTTGCATTGTGTGCTTGTTTTGATGGCTCTATGGTTTTCTTTGATGAGTTTTTTGGAATACAGTAGATATAATGCAAGAACAAAATATGAATTGGTTTTCTACAGTACTTATAGTAGTGATTTATTTTCTTATACTAACGGATCTCACGAAGGTTTTGTTGGGTTTTGTGTGATTGAAGTTTTCAAGTTTTGGGTTATCTTACGATGGATGAAGGAATGCCTAAGCTTGGGGATGCCCCGGCATCCCAAGCTATTATCCAAAAGAGAGCAAGCAACTAAGCTTGGGGATGCCCCGAGTGGCATCCCCTCTTTCTTCTAACGACCATCGGTATTTTATCGAAGCTATATTTTTATTCGTCGCATACTATGTGTTTTGCATGGAGCATCTTGTATGATATGAGTCATTGCTTGTTTTATTTTGTGTTTTAAGCTTGGTTCCTTGCTGGACACATCTATTTGAGAGAGCCAAAATTATTTCACGACTTGTTAGAATTGCTCTCTATGGTTCACTTAAATCTTTTATGAGGTATGGACTTGCTCCAGTGATTCACTTATATCTTTTTGAGCACGGCGTGCTTTAGTATTTTTGAAGAAATGCTCTCTTGCTTCACTTAGATTTATTTGAGAGTTAGTAAAATTTTCAAGAAATTCCCTCTTGCTTCACTTAAATTAATTTGAGAGAAAGAAATTTTATGCTCATGATCTTCACTTATATTTGTTTGAGCTTATGAAAAGCAACATATGAAAATTAGTTCAAAAGTGATAGATATCCAAGAATGATATAATAAAAACTTTCATGAAGATCATTGGACAAAATAAACTTGATTCTTAGTAATAGTTTTGAGATATGATGGTGTGATATGTGAGTTATGTTGATGAGTAATTATGCTTTAGTAAGAATATTGGTGTTAAGGTTTGTGATTCCCTATGAAAGCACGAAAGTCAATAATTATGCAATGAAATTATATCCTACTTGTGGTGCATTATTTAGTGTTAATTATGCTTAATGCTCGCTTATGAGATTATTTGTTTCTTGGTTGGTCGCTTCCCAATCTTTTACTAGCCTTCATTTTGCACTAAGTATGATCACTACTTGTGCATCCAAAAACCTTTAAACCAGTTTTGCCACATGAGTCCACTATATCTACCTATATGCGGTATTCTTTTGCCGTTCTAATTTTCAAAATAAACTTCTCTTTTGTGTGTTCGTACTGCTCACGGAGCGGTGAGGGGTGGCTAATATTTTCCATGCTAGATGTTTTATTCTCACGATGAGTGTTTATTCACTTGTCATTGTACGAGAGTAAGGTAAAGGTATTATGGATGCCCAGTCCTGAAATGAAAAATGAATTTACTTTATGTTGTCAAATAATAAGTCCTTGGAAAGTGTTGGTATGGAGGGAACCCGTGGATACGGCTAGCCGTAGAAAGTGAAAGTATGGTTGAAAAAGGAATAAACTTTATTTTCTGTTTGGGAACCACCTATGATATATCTAGCACGAAAAGTGTTGGGAACCCTAAGTCGTTTTCGTTGGTGGTAAATACACACCTCCCAAAATGTTTTTATTTCTCAATTTTCGCTTTGAGTTCTGGCACCTCTACAAATCCCTACTTCCCTTGGCAAAGGACCTTTCTTTTACTTTATACAAATTTTATTTTGAAAATTGAGTCTCCATCTTCTCTTATAAAAGCACCAACTAGGAGGCAATATGATCATACTTGAGTATTGGGCGTAGTTAATATGCGAGTGTGTTTCATGAATGGATCAATGATTGAGCATGATGGGCTAGGGATAACTTATTTTAGCATTGATATTTTGAAAGACATGGTTGCTTGCTGATATGCTTGAGTATTTAAATTATCATTTCAAAACTAGACTATTGCTTTGAATCACATAAAAGTCCAAATGTCCATGCTCAGAAAAGTATACGATATGACATGTTAGGCAGCATTCCACATCAAAAATTCTGTTTTTATCACTTACCTACTCCAGGACGAGTAGGAGTTAAGCTTGGGGATGTTGATACGTCTCAAGCGTATCTATAATTTTTGATTGTTCCATGCTGTTATATTATCAATCTTGGATGTTTTATAATCATTTTATAGTCATTTTATAGTCATTTTGTATAATTTTTTGGTACTCACGTATTGACATAGTGCCAAGTGCCAGTTGCTGTTTTCTGCATTTTTTTTACATCGCAGGAAATCAATACCAAACGGAGTCCAAACACAACAAAACTTAATGGAGAATTTTTTTGGATCCGAAGACACCTAATGGGGCAAGGTTGTGCCTGGGGGGTGCTCCGAGGGGAGCACAACCCACTAGGGCGCGCCAGGAGGCCCAGGCGCGCCCTGGTGGGTTGTGCCCACCTCAGGTGTCCCCCGGACCGCCTCTTTGCTCTATAAATACTCCAATATTCTAGAAACGTAGGGGAGTCAACGAAATATTGATCCAATCGCCGCAGAGTCCAGAACCACCAGATCCAATCTAGACACCATCTTAGATGGGGTTCACCACCTCCATTGGTGCCTCTCCGATGATGCGTGAGTAGTTCTTTGTAGACCTTTGTCATGGTATTCTCACGGGGGGGGGGGTTGCGAGACGACAGATACCACAGGGTGGCTTGAGGTGAGGGCAAGACTGCCGCTGGAATATCCGGGGATGGGTATGCGAGTAGCACGCGCTAGTTTACCCAGGTTCGGGGCTCTCCGGAGAGATATTACCCCTACTCCTGCATGTCTGAATATATGTGATATATCTGGTACAGAGTGCTCCTGGAGTTGTATCTAAGATCAGTGCCATAGGCAACTAGCTTTGCATATGTATGTGGCATGGTGGCCGTTGCTCCTGGCCGAGTGAGTGGTTGGGCATGCATGTATGCATGAGAGTGGATGGATGTGTGTGTGTGTGCCCGTGGGTGTCCATCCTCCTGGATGGATGGATGGATGGTTGGCTTTATATAGTAGAGGCTAGCTTAAGAGATAAGCTATGTGAGCATGGGTGTGGGCATGGTGGGTGGTGGCCCACCCACCAACTACACTATTCAGGGGACATCGATGTGATGTGTTACACCTGCTACAGTGCTCCACTATTCTCCAGTAGTTCCGGGTACGGCCGTCTCGTCGGGGTCTTGTCGGTGTCGGGTTGGAGCAGCAGTTGACTCCACGCAGCAGGCCGTCTGGAGCAGCCGGACGGAGAGCAGGCCGGGTGGCGAGTCGGCCTGGGTAGTTGGACAGGGGGCGTTTGGGGCGGCCTGAGCAGTCGGACTGAGGGGCTTTGCTAGCCCCGATGTCTTGAAATATTGTCTTGCCGTCTTCGGGGTACCCGTGGTGAATTACCCCGACAGTAGCCTCCGAGCCTCTGGGCAACATGGCAAAGTTGGGCGGTGGTTTTTTAGTGGGCGTTGATGTAGAAGATGTCGATGACGGCCGGCTGCAGACGGCAGCCGGCGCGACTTGCTTCTGATGGGGGCGCGCAAGCGCACCCGCTGGGTGTAGCCTCCGGGCAACTTTGGAAAAGTTGGGCAGAGGTTGTTCGCGGTTGTTGGTGCAGACGATGGCATCAAGGGTGCCGGGTGCAGACACGGAGTCCGCCGGCTGATGGGTGCGGGGCCCTGCCGGGCGCAGACGTGGAGTCCGCCGGCTGGTGCTGTCAGGCGCGAACATGGGGTACGTCGACTGATGCTGTCGGGCTCGGACGCGGAGTCGGCCGACTGATGGCGTCGGGCGCAGATGTGGGGTAAGCCGACTGAGGTCGTCGGGCGCGGACGCGGGGTCCGCCGACTAATGTCGTCGGGCGGGGATGCGGGGTCTACCGACTGATGGCGTCGGCAGCGGACGCGGAGTCCGCCGACTGATGTCGTTAATAACAGCCGATTGCGGGCTGCAGCCGGCGCGGCTTGCTTCCACTAGGGGCGCGCCAGCGCACCCGCTGGGTGTAGCCTCCGAGCCTCCGGGCGATCCGAAGAGTCCGGTAGAGGGTTTTTGCTGCAGATGAAGCAGACGGTGGGATGCCGGTTGCAGCCGGCCTCGGGCCTGCAACCAGCCTTCGGGTGAGGAGGGGGTTCCCTCGGAGACGATCATGCAAAAGACAAAGTTAGTATGCGCAGAAATATCAAACTTTTGCTTTAGTGGTGCAAGTTTTATGCGGAGGGTGCCGACTCGGTTTCGTTCGAGCCACCTTCAATCTTTTTCATGTCCCCTCCGTTCTTTGGCTTGCGCTCTCGCTAGCCGGACAGCCGCTCTGTGGTCTGTGGCTGAGAGTGGGCTGCGGGGTGGAGTGTACAGTACTCAGACTTCTGGGAGCGGATTTAACTCAGCAGATACTGATAAAGCAAATGGCCGGGTCGCCCGAACCGTTTTTTCTCCCGAGACGTCTTTCGCGTGGGTGGCCTCCAGCGTTCGCTCTTGCTAGCCGGACAGCCGCTCTGCGGTCTGTGACTAAGAGTGAGCCTTTGGTACCATGCATGCTACTAAGCCTCTTGTGGGAACGAACGTCTCAGGCCAAGTGGCCAGCCCCCGGGCCAACTCTGGCTGGCGCCGGGGCGAACAGTAGTGCAATTATAATAAAATGTGGAGATAGCCCCCCTGAGCATCGCTCGCGGTTATCCGTGTTTGCGTGGTGCAAAAATATGCGGGTGAGGAGCTCACATTGGTTTGACGCAGACGGGGTTGACGAAGACAGCCGGCGCACCCGGCCATTTGCCTTCGAGCCTCCGGGTGCTCGGAGGGGGTCCCGGCCGGTCAAGATCGACCGGCCAGGCGTCGAGGTGTCTGGCCACGTCCTTTTTCTTCTTTTTCTCTTTTGCCGGCTGTTGGCAACCAGACGTTTTTCTCTCTTATCCGGCTGTTGGCAGTCGGACGTTTTTCTCTTTTTTAGCAGCCGGACCGACTCTTTTCTCTCGTCTACCGGCTGCCAGTAGCCTGACTCTTTTTTCCACCTGGTCCCATTTCTCTTCATTTTCTTTTTCTTTTTTGTGTGTGAGCACTCAACCAGTTTTTTCTAGCCGGCCACTGGGCAGCCGACCCATCTTTCTTCTTGACTTTTCTATCGGATTCTTCTTTCTTTGCAGCCGGGTGGGAACCCAGACAACAGGGGCTGACTGGGGCGTCGGGAGCGGCCGGAGGCAGAGCGACGGGCCGGGTGCTGGAGCCGGCGGCCACGTGCGGGAGCGGCGCAGGCGGAGGTGGAGCCATGGAGCGGCCGCAGCCGGCGGAGCCGGCCTGGCGCGCGGGCGGAGGGCGGAGCCGGCTGTGGGCGCCGAGCACCCGGCCGTGGCCCGAGGCAGAGCCAGCCGACGCGGCGCGGTGGGCCGGGGGCTGGCACACGGGGCAGGGCGGGGAGCCGCGTGGAGGAGCCAGAGGCGGGGAAGGCTGGCCGCTTGGCGGGGCGGAGGCAGCCCACGACGGGCGCGACCCAGCCGACCGTGGGCCGAGGCGGGCGGAGCGGAGGGGCCGCGGCGACCCGGCGCGCAGGGGAGTCGGCCACGGAGGCGCGAGGCCGGCTGGAGGTAGCCGACGCGGAAGCGCGGGGCGCGGCCAGCGAGGAGCCCACAGGCAGGGCGCGAGGGTGGCCAGGTGGACCGCAGGCGCGGGGCCGGCTGGCTGGCGCGACAGCAGCCGGCCGAACTGGCACACCGGCCGCGGGGGGCCGAGCTGGCACGCGAGCAAGGGGGTGGCGGGAGGCGATGTGGGGGTCCGGCAGCCGGCCAGGCCGGCCGGGTGGTGGGCGAAGCCGGCAGGCCGGCAGCCGGCAAGCGGGGAGGAGGCCGAGCGCGGCAACGGCCAGCCGACTCAGGCGCGCGGACGCCAGCGAGCCCGGCGAGGCCGACTGTGGGCGCGCGCGTGAGGCGGAGCTGGACCCGGGAGACCAGACAGCGCGGGGACGGAGCAGCCGGGTTCTCAGGCAGGGCCGGAGGAGTGCAGCCGAGCGCAGAGACGGCTGAGCGCGGGGCGTGGCGGAGGAGGAGCTGGCGTTGTGCGAGGGTGGTGGCATGCGCGCGCGTACGGAGAAGGGCGGAGACGAGCTAGTGCAACGCCATTATACGGCTAATGTCTGTCTATTATCTGACAAATGTATAACCTCTGTCCAACTCGTATCCGGCTGATGTGCGGGTTGTGTACGCGTAGTGTATGGCCATGGTTTGACCATTGTATGACTTGCATCTAGCTAGTTTGTCTAGATGATATATGGAGGAGTGAACGCGCGTTCCGGTCGGAGCAAGGTGCATCGTGTAGGGGAGCAAACGCGAGCGGCGCGTGGATGGATACGGCCGACCGAAGCAAGGCCGCGCGGCGCACGCGTGGACGAACGGCCAGCGTCGCAACGGTGGTGACGAAGAGGCCGAGGCCGACGACGAGGATGCGCCGTCCCGCGTGGTCGCTCCGAGGGCGGGTCGACGTCAAGCCCTTGAGCGCGGCCGGAGAGACGGCGGCGACATCGCGATGGAGATGACGAAGATGGTCCCGCCCCGACTGCGATTCCAACAGCATCTTGCCCCATGGTGGGCGCCAACTATCGTGGTATTCTCACGGGGGGTTTGCGAGACGATAGATGCCACAGGGTGGCTTGTGGTGAGGGCAAGACTGCCGCTGGAATATCCGGGGACGGGTATGCGAGTAGCACGCGCTTGTTTACCCAGGTTCCGTGCTCTCCGGAGAGATAATACCCCTACTCCTGCATGTCTTAATATATGTTGTATATCTGGTACAGAGTGCTCCTGGAGTTGTATCTGAGACCAGTGCCATAGGCAACTAGCTTTGCATATGTATGTGGCATGGTGGCCCTTGCTTCTGGCCGAGTGAGTGGTTGGGCATGCATGTATGCATGAGAGTGGATGGATGTGTGTGTGTGCCCGTGTGTGTCCATCCTCCTGGATGGATTGATGGTTGGCTTTATATAGTAGAGGCTAGCTTAAGAGGTAAGCTATGTGAGCATGGGTGTGGGCATGGTGGGTGGTGGCCCACCCACCAACTACACTATTCAGGGGACATCGATGTGATGTGTTACACCTGCTACAGTGCTCCACTATTCTCCAGTAGTTCCGGGTACGGCCGTCTCGTCGGGGTCTTGTCGGTGTCGGGTCGGAGCAGCAGTTGACTCCGCGCAGCAGGCCGTCTGGAGCAGACGGACGGAGAGCAGGCCGGGTGGCGAGTCGGCCTGGGCAGTTGGACAGGGGCCGTCTGGGGTGGCCTGAGCAGTCGGACTGAGGGGCTTTGCTAGCCCCGATGTCTTGAAATATTGTCTTGCCGTCTTCGCGGTACCCGTGTTCAATTACCCCAACAACCTTCGGGTCCGTAGTTAGTAGTTAGATGGCTTCCTCTTTCTCACTGAATTCTCAATACAATGGTCTCTTAGAGATCCATATGATGTAACTCTTTTTGCGGTGTGTTTGTTGGGATCTGATGAACTTTGAGTTTATGATCTGTTATATCTTTTTATATCCATGAAAGTATTTGAGTTTCTTTGATCTCTTTTATGGATGATCTCTTATAGCCTCGTATTTCTTCTCCGATATTTGGGTTTTGTTTGGCCAACTTGATCTATTTATCTTGCAATGGGAAGAGGTGCTTTGTATTGGGTTCGATCTTACAGTTCTTGATCCCAGTGACAGAAGGGGAACCGACACGTATCTATCGTTGCTACTAAGGATAAATCGATGGGGTCTATCTCTACATAGATAGATCTTGTCTACATCATGTCATCATTCTTATTGCATTACTCCGTTTCTCCATGAACTTAATACACTAGATGCATGCTGGATAGCGGTCGATGTGTGGTGTAATAGTAGTAGATGCAGGCAGGAGTCGGTCTACTAATCTTGGATGTGATGCCTATATAATCATCATTGCCTGGATATCGTCATGATTATTTGAAGTTCTATCAATTTCCCAACAGTAATTTGTTTAGCAACCATTTGCTATTTTTCTCGAGAGAAGCCACTAGTGAAACCTACAACCCCGGGTCTCTTTCTCATATATTTGCTTTTGCGATCTACTTTTCCTTTGCATTTATTTTCAGATCTATTAAACCAAAAATACAAAAATACTTTTCTGCACTTTATTTTATTTGCGATCTATTTATTCAATCTATTACAACTTTGTCCCGTCCACGCACCAATTTCTGGCGACGTTACCCGAAAGGGATTGACAACCCCTTTAACACGTGGGTTGCGAGTGGTTGTTATTTGTGTGCAGGGGCTGCTTACGTTGTGTTGCTTGGTTCTCCTGCTGGTCCGATAAACTTGGTTTCATCACTTAGGGAAATACCTACCGTCGCTGTGCTGCATCATCCCTTCCTCTTTGGGAAAATACCGACGTAGTCCTAGCCGACATCAAATACTAGCTATTACATACACTATATACTAGCTATGCTAAACTGAAATCCTAAACAGTACCAAAACTAATAAAAATAATTTCTAAAATTATCTACAGAAGTCTAACAGAAGTATCTTAAAATCAAAAAAACTTTACAACAACAACAAAGCCTTTAGTCCCAAACAAATTGGGGTAGGCTAGAGGTGAAACCCATAAGATCTCGCAACTAACTCATGGCTCTGGCACATGGATAGCAAGCTTCCACGCACCCCTGTTCATAGCTAGCTCTTTGGTGATACTCCAATCCTTCAGGTCTCTCTTAACGCTTTAGCCGTCCGCTATGCACTGGAGCTTCTAAAGGCCTGCGTTGAATATGCCCAAACCATCTCAGACGATGTTGGACAAGCTTCTCTTCAATTGGTGCTACCCCAACTCTATCTCGTATATCATCATTCCGGACTCGATCCTGCCTCGTGTGGCCACACATCCATCTCAACATACGCATCTCCGCCACACCTAACTGTTGAACATGTCGCCTTTTAGTCGGCCAACACTCAGTGCCATACAACATTGCGGGTCGAACCGCCGTCCTGTAGAACTTGCCTTTTAGCTTTTGTGGCACTCTCTTGTCACAGAGAATGCCAGAAGCTTGGCGCCACTTCATCCATCCGGCTTCGATTCGATGGTTCACATCTTCATCAATAACCCCATCCCCCTGCAGCATTGACCCCAAATACCGAAAGGTGTCCTTCTAGGGAACCACCTGGCCATCAAGGCTAACCTCCTCCTCCTCACACCTAGTAGTACTGAAACTGCACATCATGTAATCGGTTTTAGTTCTACTAAGCCTAAACCCTTTCGATTCCAAGGTTTGTCTCCATAACTCTAACTTCCTATTTACCCCCGTCCGACTATCGTCAACTAGCACCACATCATCCGCAAAGAGCATACACCATGGGATATCTCCTTGTATATCCCTTGTGACCTCATCCATCACCAATGCAAAAAAGATAAGGGCTCAAAGCTGACCCCTGATGCAGTCCTATCTTAATCGGGAAGTCATCAGTGTCGACATCACTTGTTCGAACACTTGCCACAACATTATCATACATGTCCTTGATGAGGGTAATGTACTTTGATGGGACTTTGTGTTTCTCCAAGGCCCACCACATGACATTCCGTGGTATCTTATCATAGGCCATCTCCAAGTCAATGAACACCATATGTAAGTCCTTCTTTTGCTCCCTATATCTCTCCATAAGTTGTCGTACCATGAAAATGGCTTCCATGGTCGACCTCCCAGGCATGAAACCAAACTGATTTTTGGTCATGCTTGTCATTCTTCTTAAGCGGTTCTCAATGACTCTCCACCCTAGCTTCATTGTATGGTCATCAGCTTAATTCCACAGTAATTAGTACAACTCTGAACATCCCCCTTGTTCTTGAAGATTGGTACTAATTGCAAAAAGAATTAATTAAATCTAAATAAAATTCACTAAGTTACAAACAAAACAAAACTAGTACTGTTTTCACTAAAACCTAATTTAAAACACCCTAAAAACAAACTACTAAATACTACTGTATAAGCAATTCTACTAGTGACTAGGAGCAAAAAGAATCAAATCAAAATCTATTTTCAAACTCAAGTTATCGCCAAAATACTAATTTGAGAAAATTCATGCCAGTTCAAACATAAAGTTTTAACACGTGGCCAAACTTGGTATCTACAGAAACTAGATAAAATTTGTGATACAGTGCAAAAAGAATCACTCAAATTGGATCTAAAACATAAAAGTTATAAGCAATCAAAAATCAGAACTATTATATTTTTTAAAAAGGAACTAAAACAAAAATGAAAACGCTACAGATCGGCGATGGCCACGTGTCAGATTCTGAATCGATGCGGGTTTGCACTGCATAAGCTAAACGGCGGGCATGCGCTACTTAAGAAAATCATCATTCGATGCGGCTAAAAGAAAACCGTAGAGGCCGGTTCGATCTAAACAGGAAAATAAACCGAACTAAACCGATCGTATCTAAAAAAACTACCCACTCGATCTAATCTAATTTAAGCCGCAGTTTACAGATCGGACGGAGGAGATGGCATACCGCAGCGGTGGCAACTCTGGCGAGGTCGTCGGTGGCGGTGGCGGCTCGGGGATGACCCATGCGAGGCCTCCGGTGGTCCTAGGCGACGGGGAAGACGCCAAGGAGATGCGGGAGATGACGGCGATGAAGATGGTGGTCGGCGGTGAGCTCGGGGACGACGGACTCGAGCGAGGCGAGCTCGACGGCGGCGGATGGCATCTGGTGGTTGGCTACGTCGGTCCTCCGGTGGCGTTGGAGCTCAGCCGAGGGCACAGGAAGGTGTGGGCGATGGTGGAGAGCTTGGTGGTGGTGGTGGCTGGGCGCAGGGACGATGGAGAAGGTGGCTAGGGTGGCAAATGGCGCGGTGGTGGAGGCGGACTCCAGCAAGCAGTGGCGGCGCGTGCAGAGGGTTTCGAGGGGGTTATAGGGGGAATCGGGCGAGGGGAGCAGGGTATATATAGGGGGCGCCGACTTGGAGGAGGGGCGGATTGGAGAGAAGATCCCGAGAAGATCGGGATTCTGGCGGCGGCGATGCTCTGCGTGGCGTGCGGAGGAGGAAGAAGATGTGGGCCCCGCTATCAACGAGACATGGCGAGCGGGAGGGGATCGGGCGACTAGAGCAGAGGCGGTTCGCGTGAGGGAGAGAGGCCATGGGCCGATTCGGCTGGCTGGGCCGTGGGGCTGAGAGAGAGAGAGCAGTGCTGGGCTTCGGCCTGGCACTCTTCAAAGAGAGTTTTATTAATAGAAGGAAAAAGAAAAGAAAGAGAATAAAATAAAATATTATATATCAAAATCTTAAGAAAAAGAAATCCTAAACCGTCTACATATTTGCAGGTACAAATAAAATCCACAAAAATTTAGATAAGTTAAACAGTGCTACTGTTGCATTAAAAATGCAAATAAAATTATTTTAAAATAACAAAATGATTTCAAATCCATTTTTCTCCATTTTCTATTGTAGGGAATCATTTTACCCTATTTTCCATGTATTATATTTTGTTGGAGAAAAAATAATTTGATTAAAAATTCAAATAACTCCAAAATGATTCTTTGAAACTTCCAACTCTCTTTCTGCAAGTTTTGAAGAAGTCGTCTTATCTTCTCTCATGAATCTCATTGAGCTGCATAAAGTTTTTGAATTTGAAATATTCTCGAATGGGATTCAAATCTTTTCAAACCCTTTTTAATTCTTTTAATGGAAGAATTCATATCATCTTCACTCTAGGGTTTCGTGATGAAATGAATTTGTACTCTCTGTGTTCCAATTGCAAAGATGAAAGTTTGGGAAAGTCATTTCATTCCCTCTCATTCAACTTTCAAAAAGTTTCAAATTTCACTCACTTTCAGTCAATCAATCAATCAAACAATCAAATTTATTTAATTAAGATAACATTCAAAAATGTAGAATTTTGGGATGTTACAAGTGAGCACTACCTTCTGGCCCAACCTTTTGTTTTCTGTTTTTATTAGTTAAATAAAATAAAATGCCATGTTTTGTTTGTTTTCTTAATTTCCCGTGCATTAAAAAATGACCCAAAAATTAAAGTTCTCAGAATGCTCTAAAAATTTAATACGATTTTTTCTAATTATTTAAGAATTTTTGGTTCTAATAACATCAGAGGGAGGTGCACCAGGTGGGCACAACCCACCTGGCGCTAGGACCCCCAAGCGCGCCCTGGTGGGTTGTGGTACCCATGTGGGCCCCCTCACTTATCTCTTCGCGCCACATCATCACCTACCTCCAGAAAAAACTTACCATTTCTCTCTCTCTCTCGTGTTCTTGCTCTCAAATCCGCGGATTTCAATCTCTTTCCTCGAAGCTCCGTTTCTGAAACTGTTTCGGGGAAATGTTGCTTGGTATGTGACTCCTCCGTTTCTCCAATTAGTTTTTGCTTTAGTGGTTTATATTTTGAATAATTAGCTACTCTTGGTGCTTCTGTAGATGAGCTTGCATGCTGAATTCTTAGAGTTCTAAGTAGTTTGAATGCTTGGTATGGCCTCTATGTATCCCTATGAGTAGTTGCTACCAATTTTGTAGAGTTTTGTTGAGAAAAATTTGTGGACTAAAAATTTCAGAATTTTTGTTCATAGGAAAATAATGAGCATCTTTAGGAAGTTTGCTTCCAAGAAGAACTCCAAGGGAGTGATTGGGGAGTCATGTGATAGTGATCTCCACACACGGAGATTGGCGGAGCTACAGCCATGCGAATGGCCACATACCCCGTTCATGGGAGGGGCTGGAATCCTTCAAGAGTTTGCACAATATGCTGCTAATGCCGGTCTCACCAACTTCATAGCAGCTGAATGCGAATAGTATCATCTCCTCACAAACACCTTTGTGCAAAGTTTATGTTTTCTTCCACGGAATAATCCCCCTGAAGTGCAGTTTAATTTATATGTTGAACCCCATAAGATTCCGCTTACGGAATTTTGTGAAATATGCTTGCTTCCTTCTGACAGTAGTTTAGTAGAGCCTAGGTCCACAGATTTTGAAAGCTTTTATCGCACTCTGACAGAGGGTGATGAGAGAGGGCTATCGAGTATCACTACCGCTGGCTTGCATTTTCCTGCTGTTCATTATTTTGCTCATTTCATTGCAAAATGCTTGCTTGCTAGAGAGAAGGTGGGCGCACTCAGTTCCCGAGACCTTGCTATTTTACGTCGTGCACTAGAGGGCGACAACAATTATAACTTGGGAGCTATTGTGGCACGCCGCCTCCACATCAAAAAGGCCAAGGGTAAAATACATGGAGGTATTTACGCCACTCGTTTGGCGGCTCGCTTTAATGTTTAGATACGCCTGCATGAGTATCCTTTGTCCAAGGTTTACCTAGATCGCGCAGCCATGGATTACCACCAGTTTACTGCTTTGGATTATCCTAACATTCCTATTCCGTATAACCTGGTTTTTAGTGTGAGAACTCATGATATTATTCCATTGCCTGCACCTGCTTTGTTTGATCCTATTGCTAGGGGTAGATATAGGATTATGCCTGAGGACATTGTTGCTTACCGGAACAACCAGGCAGCAGCACAGGAGGAGCCTTAGTAGTGGGATCCTCAGGTGCCTACACCTAAGCACTTCAACATAGGACCTCATGGCTTCTACGACTGGTGATTACCAATCTAGACGAAAAGCCTAAGCTTGGGGGTACATATTCTCACATATTACATTCATGTTCACACATTTCAGTTGTCGGTGTTCGCAATTTTTTTCATTGTATTATCCGTGCTTAATTTTATTTTCTCACCTTCTTATTGTGTGTTTGAAAAGCTTTGAGAAAATCCAAAAATATTTCCTGCTTCTTTTTTATTTTTCTTTCTAGAGTAGTTAGTTGTAGCACTAAAAAGAAAACCCAAAAAGATTTCCTTGTTCTTGTTTTGCTTGTTGGGAGCTTTCCCATGTAAATAGTTTTTCTCGTTTTTGCTTTTCCATTTTATTTGCTTGTTCAAGCAAACCAAAAACACCAAAAATATTTCAGTGTGTTTCTCTGAATTTCTTTTCTTTTTATTGAGTCGTACCAAGGAGAAGACCACGATGAAAATGTCGAGTGGATCTCATATGCATAATTGTTAATCTAACAAAGAGCCCATTTTACCTTGTCTTCTCCTGTTGAATAAATGTTTGCAGATTCCAGCTTAGTCCATGGCACTCTTGCACTATTATTATTTTCACATCATTCGGTCGTGCAAGTGAAAGGCAATAATGACGATATTCGATGAACTGGCTATGGCAGAGAGAAACGGGTATGAACTCGACTTGTTCTATTTTTGTAAATATGTTTAACCAAGTATCCATGATTCAGCTCATTATGATTAAACATGTTTGCAATGACAATTAGGGATTATAGTTTCTCGTGCCATGCATAAGTAGCTGGGAGTGGATAATGATTTATCTTGGATGTCAGCATTGCATTAAAATGATTGTGATGTAGTATGATGATATGGTATCCTCCTCTGAATGTTCGAGTGGCTTGACTTGGCACATGTTCATGCATGTAGTTGAATCAAAACCAACATAGCCTCTACGATATTTATGTTCATATTGTTCATATCCTACTCATGCTAGTGTCCAATATTACTTATGCATAATGCATGTTTTGTTGGGGAACGTTGCATGGGAAACAAAAACTTCTGTACGCTCACCAAGATCAATCTAGGAGATGACCATCTACGAGAAGAGAGATTGGATCCACATACCCTTGTAGATCGCAAAGAGGAAGCGTTCAGAAACGTGGTTGATTTACTCGAACGTCTTTGTGATCCAATCACGATCCGCCCCGCGAACGTCTTCGCGATCCGATCACGATCCGTCCCGTGAACTCCCGATCCAAGCGCCGGATGGACGGCACCTCCGTGTTCAACACACGTACGGCTTGATGATGCCTTCACCTCCTCAATCTAGTGAGCGATGGTGAAGTAGTAGCTCAAGTCCTCCGGCAGCACGACGGCGTGGTGGCGGTGGTGGTGGCGGAATCTCAGCACATCTTCGCTAAGCACTACGGAGAAGAAGATGGCTATGAGGGAGAGGAGGAGCAGCATCGTGGCATGAATAGATCTGTATGGGTGCGGCTGCCCTCTCTCTACCTCTCTATATATAGGAGAATGGAGGAGGGGTGGCGCCCCTAGGGTTTCCCCTAGGCGTATGGCGGCCAGGGCAGATGGGATCTCCCTTAGGGAAACCCTCGGGTGACTTGCCCCCCAAGCCAAGCCAGGTGGAGCCTTGCCTCCCAAGCCAGGTGGAGGCGCCCCACCTCCCCTGGTCACGTGGGATGGGGTGAGAGGGGCGCTCAGCCCCTTAGTGGGCTGGTTTTCCCCCTCCCCTTTGCCCATGAGGTGCCGCAACACTTGTCGGGACCCCCCGAAACCCCTTTCGGTCATGCTGGTCATCACCCGGTACTCCCGGAACAATTCCGGACTCCAATACACTTCGTCCAATATATCAATCTTCACCTCCGAATCATTCTAGAGTTCCTCGTAATGTCCGGGAGCTCATGTGGGACTCCGAACAACCTTCGTTAACCACCATAATGACTCAACTATACTTATATCGTCACCAAACGTTAAGTGTGTAGACCCTGCGGGTTCGAGAACTATGCAAACATGACCGACACACCAATACGTTCAATAACCAATAGCGGTACCTGGATGCCCATATTGGTTCCTACATATTATACGAAGATCTTATCGGTCGAACCTCAATGCCAAGGGTTCTGCTAATCCTGTATCCAGTTCCCTTTGTCCATTGGTATGTTAGTTCCCGAGATTCGATCGTCGATATCTCCATACCTAGTTCAATATTGTAACCGGGAAGTCTCTTTACTCATTCTGTAATATAATATCCTGTGGCTAACTCATTAGCCACATTGCTTGCAAGCTTACTGTGATGTTGTATTACCGAGTGGGCTCTGAGATACCTCTCCGTCATACGGAGTGACAAATCCCAGTCTTGATCCATGCCAACTCAACGGACACCCTCAAAGATACCTGTAGAGCACCTTTATAGTCCCCAGTTACGTTGCGATGTTTGGTACACACAAGGTATTCCTCTGGTGTTAGTGAGTTGCATGATCTCATGGTCATAGGAACATATACTTGACATGCAGAAAATGATAGCAATAAATTTAATATGATCATATGCTACGTTTATAGTTTCGGTCTTGTCCATCACATCATTCTCCCAATGATGTGATCCCGTTATCAAATGACAACTCTTATCTATGTCTAGGAAACCATATCCATCTTTGATCAATGAGCTAGTCCGGTAGAGGCTTACTAGGGACATGTTGTTGTCTATCTATCCACACATGTATCTGAGTTTCCGATCAATACATTTCTAGCATGGATAATAAATGATTATCTTGAATAGGGAAATATGATAATAACCAATTTATTATTGCCTCTAGGGCATATTTCCAATATGTTCATGACCGTTGTCTCTAGCTGGCCGCTTCTCAACCTATTTGCTAGCCTTCTCCTATACTAACTAGGAATTCTGCTTGTACATCCAAAACCTTAAACCCAAGTTATTCCAGATGAGTCCACCATACCTATCTATATGCGGTATTACCCTGCCGTCCTAAGTAAATTTGCATGTGCCATCTCTAAAAACTTCAAATAAATATCCTTTTTGTGTGCCTGGATCGTTCATGGAACGACAGGAGGTAGTCGGTATCTTCAATGTTAAGCAGGTTATTCTCAGGATGAGTGTTTATTCACTCACCATCACACGAGAAAAGGACGGTAATAGGGATGCCCATTCCCAAACAGCAAAAAGAATTGATCTTTCAAATAATCAAACAAAAACTCCCAATGGAGTCATAATCTTTAATTTTCCGCTTGGGAACTGCCACTAGCGTGCTTAGCATGGAAGATATTGATAACTGATAGTCATGAAGTAAACAAGAATGGTGCATGTCTCAAAATATCATTTACCTCTATTTTAAAAACTTGAGCTCTAGCACCTCTGCAAATCACTGCCTCCATCTGTGAAGGGACTTCCTATTTAGTTTTATTGTGTCATCACCTTCTAAAATAAGCGCCAGAACCTGAGAGCACTGCTGTCATGCTGATCCATTGTGTGTAGCTAATGTTGGCTGCATCATGACTGGACCTTTTCTACCATGATTTACAATGTTTAGTCATTGCTTGAACTTTGGAGGTGCTCTTGATTTATGTTTTGCGGTCTCAGAAAGGGCTAGCGAGATACCACTATTGTCATATTATATCATGGTTGTTTTGATAACATGTTGCCGTTTGAGATATCTTATTATTGCTTGCTAGCTGATTATGTCATTGATATGCGTTAATATAATTTTTAAGAGTTATTGTCGGCATGGTTAGTTATAATGGTGGCTGAAAACCTGGGTGTTGTTTAAGCTTATTTATGCAAACAAGAGCAAAAGAGTTCATAAAAGTTTCTCTTTTTCACTTTCAGTTTATCAACTGAATTGCTTGAGGACAAGTAAAGGTTTAAGCTTGGGGGAGTTGATACGTCTCCAACGTATCTACTTTTCCTAACGCTTTTCCTCTTGTTTTGGACTCTAATTTGCATGATTTGAATGAAACTAACCCCGGACTGACGCTGTTTTCAGTAGAACTACCATGGTGTTATTTTTGTGCAGAAATAAAAGTTCTCGAAATGGAACAAAACTTTGCGAGGATTTTTTATATCAATAGAGAGAATTTCTGGAGCCAAGAACTACCAGAGGGGGGCAGCTGGGTGGGCACAACCCACCAGGGCGCGCCCCCCTCCAAGCGTGCCCAGGTGGGTTTTCCCCACCTGGTGGCCCCGCAGACCCTGAAACTGATGCTATAAAATCATATTTTTGGAGAAAAACCAGGGAGAAAGAATTATCGTGTTCCACGATACGGAGCCGCTGTCACCTCCTGTTATTCATCGGGAGGCCAGATCTGGAGTCCGTTTGGGGCTCCGAAGAGGGGGATCTTTGTTCTTCGTCATCACCAACCCTTCTCCATCGCCAATTCCATGATGCTCCCCACCGGGAGTGAGTAATTACTTTATAGGCTCGCTGGTCGGTGAGGAGTTGGATGATATTCATCATGTAATCGAGTTAGTTTTGTTAGGGCTCGATCCCTAGTATCCAATATGTTCTGAGATTGATGTTGCTATGACTTTGCCATGCTTAATGCTTGTCACTTTGGGCCTGGGTGCCATGATTTCAGATCTGAACCGTTTATGTTATCACCATTATATCTATGTTCTAGATTTGATCTTCCAAGTTATAGTCACCTACTACGTGTTATGACCCGGCAACCCCGGAGTGACAATAGTCGGGACCACTCCCGGCGATGACCGTAGTTTGAGTTCATGTATTCACCGTGTGTTAATGCTTTGTTCCGGTTCTCTATTAAAAGGAGGCCTTAATATCCCTTAGTTTCCAATAGGACCCCGCCGCCACGGGAGGGTAGGACAAAAGATGTCACGCAAGTTCTTTCCATAAGCACGTATGACTATTTACGGAATACATGCCTACATTATATTTATGAACTAGAGTGAGTGACGTATCGCCCTAGGTTATGGATGTCTCATGATGAATATCATCCAACGAATCATCGATCCAAAGCTTAGGAATTTATCTTACATTGTTTTTGCTAGGTTACTACTAATATTGTTACTGTTGCACTTGCTATAAAATCACTGCTATCACTGTTACTGTTACTATTGCTACTGCTACTATTATCAAAACTATTATACTACTTTGCTGCTGATCACTTTGCTGCAGATAATTAATCTCCGGGTGCGGTTGAATTGACAACTCAGCTGCTGATACTTACAAATATTCTTTGGCTCCCCTTGTGTCGAATCTATAAAGTTGGGTTGAATACTCTACCCTCGAAAACTATTGCGACCCCCTATACTTGTGGGTTATCACCCCCAGGTGCTTCTCCGGCCCATTGGATGTCTTCTGGTCCATAAAAATTCCACAAAACGTTTCGTTGCATTTGGACTCCGTTTGATATAGATTTCCTGCGATGTAAAAAACAAGCAGAAAACAGCAACTGGCACTGGGCACTATGTCAATAGGTTAGTACCAAAAAATGGTGTAAATGATTATAAAATGATTGTAAAACATCCAAGAATGACAATATAACTGCATGGAACAATAAAAAATAATAGATACATTGGACACGTATCGAACGCCCCCGCCGCCGCGTAATCTAAATTTGCCATGAAAATCGTTCGGATTGCCATGCTTAAAATCTGAATGTTTGGGATTTATCATTTCCGTTTATTTTAGTTCAATTGTCCTATGAATGTAAAGTCGGAGTCAGACTGAATGAAATCTATGGTTTGATCAATTGAATGTTCTGCTAGAGCCGTATCAAACTAAATATAAAAGGTCATCAAGCCACATGTATTCCTTCTCATCGCATACATTTCATATTGAATACCACGTCAATTCCAAATATATTTTTAGGGAAGTAAATTCCAAATACTTGTAGGGCGCGACTAGTCCCCTTGTTCGAGCACTAGGCGATACACCTATTTATCAACGCATTTAATTATTATGGAGTAGTTGATAAATAGTACTACAACTAGCCAAACTTGTTCATCACGGTCACTTTTGTTCCTAAACTTGTTACATGTTTAATACTACTAGTACGTGAAACTGGTGCCGTAACTTGTGAACGCGTCCAGATATGGTCAACGGCAACACCGCCCGAGCGTTCTTCGTGTTTGCCCATGCATCTAAACGTAGAAGGGGAGGAGAGGGAGGGAGAGAGAGAGAGAGAGAGAGAGAGAGAGAGAGTAGACATGGAACCCACCAGTAAGTGAAGGCGAATAGTACATGCTAAGGAGCCGGTCCCACTAATGTACTAAAATTAATATTAAAACATGTTATCCATTAAATAGGTCGTGGTAATACAAAAACATTGTATCAACAAAGCGGGGTACAAAAAACGTTGCTACTATGTTGCCTATTGACGTGCGACTTGAAGGCCCTGGCCGCATTTCGATCCTCGTCCTTTTTCATTTTTAATTTATACATGGGTCCCAATTTGTTACATGACAGGTGGGCCCCTTGGTGTTTAGTTTGTAGCACTTTAATTTCTGAATCAAAATTTGTTCCATTACAGGTGGAATATCGGTGTGTACTTTGTAGCTTATTTGTAATAATTAAAGAGAACAATAGAGTTTTGCCAAAAATACCATGGTGCGATGTGGATGGTGAGAAAGGATGTGTGAGAGAGCAGTGACCGAGCCAGAGGGAAAACAATTGGGGGAGGTGCAGGGGTTGCAACGGTGTTTGGAGTAGTTGTGGGCCGAATGCTACGAAAATATAATTTAAACCCACCGGAATAAATTTCTTCACAAATTAATCCAAGGTTGGAGTTCCCCTCGCAATGTAAATTGCTCCGGCTCTGCGAGGGATGGAGAGGTAGCTTCAATGTGTGGAAGATACGTCCTGAGAAAGCGAGGTCAATCGAGACATAGATAGTACAGAGACAAACTGAGTGTGGTCCGGCATTCGTTGAAAAGATATATATGCTCTAGAGAGATATTGTCCGATTGAGCTTTTGGGAAGGGTGAGGGCTGTAAGATAGAGCGTGAGAGATGATCCAGTCACAGACATGTAGATATATTTTTGGCGTGGGAGGAAGCAAGGTCAATCGATACATAGATAAAGGGAGAGAGATTGAGCAAGTATGGGTCATCATGCGATCGAAAGAGTGAGAAGGGTTGGAGAGAGTGACCTAGATAGAGAATGTGCGTGACAGAGTATACAATATGAATATGTAGAATTGGGCTCAAGCATGGAGATATATCGTTTGTGTCTGAGAATGACCAGGTCAATCGAGACATACATAGAGAGAGAGAGAGAGAGAGAGAGAGAGAGAGAGAGAGATTGAGTGAGCGTGGGCCACCATGAGGTGAAAGAGTGGGGGCGGCTTGGATGGACTAACCTGGATAGACAATCTGCGTGAGAGAGTATAGAGTGTTTCGATCGAGGCCCGAACAGGGAGATATACATTTGTGTGTGAGAGAAAGCCAGGTTAATCGAGACTTAGATAGATAGAGAGAGACAGAGAGAGAGATCAAGTGTGGGCCACCGTGCAGAAGAAAGAGTGAGACAGTCTCGAGAGAGTGACCTAGATAGACGATGTGCGTGCATGCGCACGAGAGGGGGGGGGTCTAGATAGGCAATGCATGTATCTAGCGAGAGAGGTGGGAGGGAGAGAGCGAGATAGAGAGCTCGGCATGGAGTGCAACAGTGGGTGTGTGTGAGAGAGATACATTTGTTAATAGAGTGGAAAACGAGGGTTGTGTAGTTGAGAGAGTTAGAGATCAAAACATGGAGAGAAAGAATGAACTTGTGTCGGAAACCAATAGCTTTGTAAGGTGGTTAGGAGGGGAAGATTGATCGAAACAGGAAGCATGTAGCGTTTGTGCCGAGGGGGGGGGGGCTAAAAACAACATTTGAGTGTAGATAGTACTAGAATTAATATTGACATTTCAATTTAGTGTACATTGTAAGATTTGAATTGAGGACCATGCATATGGCTTCCGTAATTATTTCGAATTCCTGCCATACTAGGTTTGGAAAAGTTCACATTGAATCGATTGGTGTGCTATTTTGTAGGTCATATGTTCGAGTGCAGCCAAAGTTTTTGCACTACCATGGTGTTCATCTTATACATATGAATTTGTATTAAAAAGTTGCATGGATACCGTGAAATGCAAAATCCACATCAGAATTGGAGATTGCTATGTGACACACACTCTAATTCAAATAACTCCTCATTAATTAATTTATAGTATCTCGTTTTGAATGACTAATTATTTGCAAGGAAAACACGGGCATGGTAATACATACAGATTCGCTTGCAAATGAAAGAAGATTCGTTTGCATTCTCAAATGTAGGCGCACCAGGCAGACCAGGGTCGTGTAGTGGTAGTTGCGTGTGTCGTACGGACGCTAGCACCCAGCTACCCACCCCCACCCTCCCTACCCCCCCCCCCCCCCCCCGCCCTCCAAAAAAGAACGTCGACAAAAAAAGTTCATGCTTCGATGTTTCGGATTGAAATATCTGGCGGCCCTTCCAGCCCTGCAAAATCTCCCTTCTCCACCGTCCCCTTCCACGCATAGAGCGCTCAAATCCCTAATTCACCGCCAACCCAAGCAAAGTTCGAATCGCCCCTCGTCTCGTCTCTTTCCCCACCTCTGTGCCAGACGACTAAGATGACAGTCGCGCTTCACCACTTCACCGGAGCTACCTCGTCCACCGCACCAGGTGGTCCACCAACAACGTTGGCCACTGCAATCGATGTGCCTCACATACACTGACTTCCACCGCATCAGGTGCGCTTCACCGACGCCGTCTCCCACCTCACCGGGGCTACTTCACCGAGCACAATGTCGCATCTCCATGATGCCTGCTAGAACTACGTCAGTATTTCCCCAAAGAGGAAGGGATGATGCAGCACAACGATGGTAGGTATTTCCCTCGGTGATGAGACCAAGGTTATCGAACCAGTAGGAGAAGCAAGCAACACTACAGAAACAACACCTGCACACAAATAACAAATACTCGCATCCCATCGTATTAAAGGGTTGTCAATTCCTTTCGGGTAACGGCGCCAGAAATTGGCAAACGGACGTGAGAGAGTTGTAATAGATTGATAGATCGAACGCCAAATAAAATAAATTGTAGCAAGGTATTTTTGTATTTTTAGTTTGATAGATCTGAAAATAAAAACAAATAAAGAAAGATCGCAAAGGCAAATATAATAAGGAAGAGACCCGGGGGCCGTAGGTTTCACTAGTAGCTTCTCTCGAGAAAAATAGCAAATGGTGGGTGAACAAATTACTGTCGGGCAATTGATAGAACTTCAAATAATCATGACGATATCCAGGCAATGATCATTATATAAGCATCACGTCTAAGATTAGTAGACCGACTCCTGCCTGCATCTACTACTACTACTCCACACATCGACCGCCATCGAGCATGCATCTAGTGTATTAAGTTCATGGAGAAATGGAGTAATGTAATAAGAACAATGACATGATGTAGACAAGATCTATTTATGTAGAAATAGACCCATCTTGTTATCCTTAATAGGAACGATACATACATGTCGTTTCCCTTTCTGTCACTGGGATGAACCACCGTAAGATCTAACCCATCACAAAGCACCTCTACCATTGCAAGATAAATAGATCAAGTTGGCCAAACAAAACCAAAATATCGGAGAACAAATACGAGGCTATAAGCAACCATGCATATAAGAGATCAAAGAAGACTCGAATAACATTCATGGATAAAATATAGATCTTATCATAAACTCAAAGTTCATCCAATCCCAACAAACACACCGCAAAAAGAGTTACATCATATGGATCTCCATTAGACCATTGTATTGAGAATCAAACGAGAGAGAGGAAGCCATCGAGCTACTAACTACGGACCCGTACGTCTACAAAGAACTACTCAAGCATCATCAGAGAGGCACCAATGGACATGATGAATTCCTCCGTGATGGTGTCTAGATTGGATCTGGTGGTTCTGGAACTTGCGGCGGCTGGAATTGATTTTCATCGACTCCCCTAGGGTTTCTGGAATATTGTGGTATTTATAGAGCAAAGAGGCGGTTCAGGGGGCACCCGAGGTGGGCACAACCCACCTGGGTGCGCCTGGTCCTCTAGGCGCGCCGTGGTGTGTTGTGCTCCCCTCGGAGCACCCCCGAGGTGCTTCCCTGGCCCGCTTGATGTCTTGTGGTCCAAAAAAATCCACAAAAAGTTTCGATGCGTTTGGACTCCGTTTGGTATTGATTTCCTGCGATGTAAAAAACATGCAGAAAACAGCAACTGGCACTTGGCACTATGTCAATAGGTTAGTACCAAAAATGACATAAATGACTATAAAATGATTGTAAAACTTCCAGGAATGATAATATAACAGCATGGAACAATCAAAAATTATAGATACGTTGGAGACGTATCAGCATCCACAAGCTTAATTCCTGCTCGTCCTCGAGTAGGTAAATGACAAAAACAGAATTTTTGATGTGGAATGCTGCCTAACATGTCATCTCATATTCTTTTCTTTATAGCACGGACATTTGGACTTTTATATGGTTCAAAGTAGTAGTCTAGCTTTGACATGATAACTGAAATACTCAAGCATATCAACAAGCAACCATGTCTTTCAAAATATCATCGCTAAAATAAGTTATCCTTAGCCCATCATGCTCAATCATTGATCCATTCATGAAACACACTCGCATATTAGCTACAACCAATGCTCAAGGACAATCATAGTGCCCCCCTAGTTGGTGCTTTATAAGAGCAGATGGAGACTCAAATTAAAATAAAAAATGCATAAAGTAAAAGAAAGGCCCTTCGCGGAGGGAAGTAGGGATTTCTAGAGGTGCCAGAGCTCAAAGTGAAAAACATTGAGATAAAAACATTTTGGCAGGCATGCTTTTCCCACCAACGAAAATGACTTAGAGTTCCCAACACTTTCCATGCTAGATATATCATAGGCAGTTCCCAAACAGAAAATAAAATTTATTCCTTTTTCCACCATATTTCACTTTCCATGGCTAATCGTATCCACGGGTGCCCTCCATACCAACACTTTCCAAGGAATTTATTATTTGATAACATAAAGTAAATTCATTTTTCATTTCGGGACTGGGCATCCCGAATACCATTGCCTTACTCTCGTGCAATGACAAGTAAATAAACACTCATCGTGAGAATAACACATCTAGCATGGAAAATATTAGCCACCCCTCACCGCCTTGCGAGCGGTACGAACACACAAAAGAGAAGTTTATTTTGAAAATTAGAGATGGCACATACAAATTTGTTTAAAACGGCAAAAGAATAATGCACCATAAGTATGATATAATTTCATTGCATAACTATTGACTTTCGTACTTGCATAGGGAATCACAAACCTTAACACCAAGATTCTTACTAAAGCATAATTACTCATCAACATGAATCACATATCACATCATCATATCTCAAAACTATTACAAGGAATCAAGTTTATTTTGTCCAATGATCTTCATGAAAGTTATTATTATATCCTTCTTGTATATCTATCACTTTGGGACTAATTTTCATGTGTTGCTTTTGATAGGCTCAAACAAATATAAGTGAAGATCATGAGCATAATATTTATTTCTCTCAAATTAATTTAAGTGAAGCAAGAGAGAATTTCTTAAAAAATTTACTAACTCTCAGATAAATCTAGGTGAAGAAAGAGAGCATTTCTTAAAAAATATTAAGGCACACCATGCACAAAAAGATATAAGTGAAGCACTAGAGCAATTCCATAGCTTATAACAATTTAAGTGAAGCATAGAGAGCAATTCTAACAAATCATGGCATAATTTTGGCTCTCTCAAATAGTTGTCTCCATAAAGGATTTAATACTTAAAAGAAAAAGCAAAACAAGCAAAGACTCATATCATAAAAGATGCTCCAAGCAAAAGTCATATTATGTGACGAATAAAAATATAGTTCGAGTAAAATACCGATGGTCGTTAGAAGAAAGAGGGGATGCCACTCGGGGCATCCCCAAGCTTAGTTGCTTGCTTCTCTTTGGATAATAGCTTTGGATGCCATGGGCATCCCTAAGCTTAGGCTCTTCTTACTCCTTATTCCTTCATCCATCATAACATCACCCAAAACTTGAAAACTTCAATCACACAAAACTTAGCAAAACCTGTGTGAGATCCGTTTGTATAAGAAAACAAATCACTACTATAAATACTGTAGAAAACCAATTCATATTTTATTCTTGGATTATAACTACTGTATTCCAACTTTTCTATGGCAAAAACTCATCAAAGAAAACCATAGAATCATCAAAACAAGCACACAACGCAAAGAAAACAGAATCTGTCAAAAACAGAATAGTCTGTAGCAATCTGGATATTTCGAATACTTCTGTAGCTCCAAAAATTCTGAAAAATTAGGAACACGTGAACAATTTGTATATTAATCTTCTCGAAAAAGAATTGGTATTTTATCACGCTTCTGTTAAAAATGAGAATTATTTTCGTGAGCACCAAAGTTTCTGTTTTTCAGCAAGATCAAAGCAACTATCGCCTAACATGATCCTAAAGGCTTTGCTTGGCACAAACGCTAATTAAAAAACAAAAAACACAATCATAACTGTAGCATAATTGTGCAAACACTCAATAACACAAAGCAAAAAGCAAAAATAAATTTTATTCATTGGGTTGCCTCCCAACAAGTGCTATTGTTTTACGCCCCTAGCTAGGCGTAAAGCAACGGATCTAAGTATTTTCATCTTTGTTTTTAGATCCATAAGATGCCCTCATGATTGATTCATATGGTGGCCTAATTCTTGTTCTAGGGAAGTGTTCCATACCCTTCCTTAGTGGAAATTGAAACTTAATATTGCCTTCTTTCATATTAATCACGGCACCAATAGTACGTAAAAACGATCTACCAAGAATAATTGGACAAGACGGAGTGCAATCAATATCAAGAACAACAAAATCTGTGCGCACATAATTCCTATTTGCAAGAATAAGAACATCATTAATTCTTCCCATAGGATTTTTAATAGTAGAACCCGCCAAGTGCAAATTTGAAGAACATTCTTCAATATCGGTAAGACCAAGCACATCACAAAGAGATTTCAGAATTGTAGAAACACTAGCACCCAAGTCACATAAAGAAAATCACTCATAATTTTTAATCTTGACTTTGATAGTAGGTTCCCATTCATCATGTAATTTTCTAGGAATCGGAACTTCCAATTCCAACTTTTCTTCCAAAGCTTTCATCATAGCATCAACAATATGTTTAGTAAAATCTTTATTTTGTTCATAAAAATGGGGTGAATTTATCATGGATTGCAACAAAGAAATACAATCAATCAAAGAGAAACTATCATTATTCAAGTCTTTGTAATCCAAAAGCGCGGGCACATCACTAGTTAAAGTTTTGACCTCTTCAAACCCACTTTTATCAATTTTCTCAACAAGATTTTCACCCTCCGAATTATTGGGACGCCTTCTAGATAAAGTTGACTCTTCTACAGTCCCTTTTTCATCAATCTTGATTTTACTAAACGAGGAATCAATAGAAGAAACACCAATCATTTTAAGATCTTCATCACTTTTATGAAAGGAATCACTAGAAAACGCTTTTTCTAAAAAAAATCTCTTCTAGCTCTAGGCACAACAGTTATTTTCTTAGTTTCATTCATAGAAACATAAGGACCATTAGTTGATTCCTATACCTTAGGAAAAAAATTCATCTTGAGATTTTCCACATCATGAGAAATTCTATCAACACTTCTAAACAAATCATCAATCTTATTCAACTTTTCTTCCATTGTAGCAATGAAAACTTTTCGAGTGTTGATAAATTCTTTAATATTATTCTCAAGATCAGAGGTGTTCCTATTATTATTATATGAAGGATTACCATAGGAATTACCATAATCATTAAAGGAATTACTAGGAAACGGCCTAGGATTAAAATTACCTCTATAAGCATTGTTATTGAAATTGTTTCGCGAGATAAAATTCACATCTACGGCGTCACTATTTTGCTCAATCAAAGTGGACAAAGGCACATCATTAAAATCAATAGGAGCAGTTTTACTAGCAACCAATTTCATAAGAGCATCAACTTTTTCACTCAAAGAAGAAATTTCTTCAACCGAATTAACTTTTTTACTAGTAGGAGCTCTTTTGGTATGCCATCGTGAATAATTTGCCATGGCATTATCAAGCAATTTGGTGTCTTCACCCAAAGTAATTTCCATAAAAGTACCACCCGCGGTGGAATCTAAAAGATTACGAGAAACAAAATTCAACCCCGCATAATTTTTTTGTATGATCATCCATAGATTTAACCCATGAGTTGGGCAATTCCTTAGCATCATTTTCATCCTTTCCCAAGATTGTGCAACATGCTCATGTTCAAGTTGCTTGAAATTCTTGATCTGGGATCTAAGGGAAATAATTTTTGCGGGAGGAAAATACTTAGTGATAAAAGCATCTTTGCACTTATTCCAAGAATCGATACTATTGCAAGGCAAAGAAGAAAACGAAATTTTTGCATGATCTCGCAAAGAAAATAGAAAAACTTCATCTTCACAACATCATTGTCCACACCTTTTTTCTTTTGCATGTCGCATAATTCCATGAACGTGTTAAGATGGGATGCGGCATCCTCATTAGGAGTACCGAAAAATTGATCTTTCATAAGAAGATTCAGCAAAGCAGTATTAATATCACAAGACTCCGCACTAGTGGCGAGAGGAGCAATTGGAGTGCCAATAAAATCATTGTTGTTGGTATTGGAGAAATCACACAACTTGGTGTTCTCTTGAGTCATTGTGACTACGCAACAAGATTTGCAGTCAAAAACAGATCCGACAAGAAAATGATGAACGAAAAAGAGGGCAAATAAAACGGCAAATTTTTGTGAAGTGTGGGAGAGGAAAACGAGAGGCAAATGGCAAATTATGTAAATTGCAAGGAGATGAGATTTGTGATTAGGAACCCGGTAGATGTTGATGATGTCTCCCCGGCAAGAGCGCCATAAATTCCTTTTGATGCCTGCTAGAACTACGTTGGTATTTCCCCAAAATAGGAAGGGATGATGCAGCACAGTGACAGTAGGGATTTCCCTCAGTGATGAGACCAAGGTTATCGAACCAGTAGGAGAACCAAGCAACAGTACGTAAACATCACCTGCACACAAATAACAAATACTCACAACCCGATGTATTAAAGGGTTTGTCAACCCCTTTTGGGTAACGGCGCCAGAAATTGGCAAACGTACATGAGAGAGTTGTAATAGATTGATAGACCGAACGCCAAATAAAATAAATTGCAGCAAGGTATTTTTGTGTTTTTAGTTCAATAGATATGAAAATAAAAACAAATAAATATAGATCGCAAAGGCAAATATAATAAGGAAGAGACCCGGGGGCCGTAGGTTTCACTAGTGGCTTCTCTCGAGAAAAATAGCAAATGGTGGTGAACTAACTACTGTTGGGCAATTCATAGAACTTCAAATAATCATGACGATATCCAGGAAATGATCATTATAAAGGCATCACGTCCAAGATTAGTAGACCGACTCCTGCCTGCATCTACTACTATTACACCACACATCGACTGCTATCCAGCATGCATCTAGTGTATTAAGTTCATGGAGAAATGGAGTAATGCAATAAGAATGATGACATGATGTAGACAAGATCTATTTATGTAGAAATAGACCCCATCTTGTTATCCTTAATAGCAACGATACATACGTGTCGTTTCCCTTTCTGTCACTGGGATCAAGCACCATAAGATGAAACCCATCACAAAGCACGCCATCTTGTTATCCCACTGCAAGATAAATAGATCTAGTTGGCCAAACAAAACCTAATATCGGAGAAGAAATACGAGGCTATAAGCATTCATGCATATAAGAGATCAAAGAAGACTCAAATAAATTTCATGGATAAAAAGATAGATCTGATCATAAACTCAAAGTTCATCCGATCCCAACAAACACACTGCAAAAAGAGTTAAATCATATGGATCTCCAAGAGACCATTGTATTGAGAATCAAACGAGAGAGAGGAAGCCATCTAGCTAGAAACTTACGGACCCATAGGTCTACAAAGAACTACTCACGCATCATCGGAGAGGCACCAATGGACATGATGAACCCCTCCGTGATGGTGTCTAGATTGGATTTGGTGGTTCTGGAAGTTGCGGCGGCTGGAACTGGTTTTCGTCGACTCCCCTAGGGTTTTTGGAATATTGGGGTATTTATAGAGCAAAGAGGCGGTTCAGGGGGCACCCGAGGTGGGCACAAACCACCTGGGCGCGCCTGGGCCTCCAGGCGCCCTAGTGGCTTGTGCTCCCCTCGGAGCACCCCCAGGTGCTTCTCCGGCCCACTGGATGTCTTCTGGTCCAAAAAAATCCACAAAAAGTTTCGTTGCATTTGGACTCCGTTTGGTTGATTTCCTGCGATGTAAAAAACATGCAGGAAACAGCAACTGGCACTTGGCACTATGTCAATAGTGTAGTACAAAAAATGATATAAAATTACTATAAAATGATTGTAAAACATCCAAGAATGATAATATAATAGCATGGAATAATCAAAAATTATAGATACATTGGAGACATATCAACCCCGAGGCCGTTGGTGAACGGCCTCATCCACTGCATCGTAGCGCCCCGTTGCCGCTCAAGATCTGCATCCGTGCACGGCCAGCTAACGCCGGCGCTTCACCCTCAATGCCTCTGAAGTGACCCGCACTGTAGTTAGGCAAGCATGCCCAAACGCCGGCGCGAACTAGGTATCCACATATCACTCCCTGGTGCACTGTTCCGACAATGTTTGGATATCCTTTTACTGCTCTCTTGGCTACATGCCTATGCAACTCTGAATTTAACTCTTATTTCTTATGGAGATATCATCTGAAACAAGCAAAACCATTTTTTAGCGAAGCATGACGACGCTACGGGATCTGGTACACATCCTCCACACCGGTATAACCTTGTAAGTAGTTGTCCTCTGGTACAACAGCAAGGTTGATTCCTATCATTTGATCAACCATTCGTCATGTCAAAAATGCAGAGGGGGATACAAGGAGCACAAGGCCTGTACATCCAAGCAAGTGGTAACATCGACTTGTACATGGAACATCCCAAGCGCAAGTAGAGCTGCAGTGAGGCTATACAATGAGCTAGCATAAGTCCCTGCATTTCATTTAATTCATACTGGCCTGCGTGTATGATTTGTGTGCAGTGGCGGATCCACGAACTCAAGTTACCTGGGGCGAAAATTTAACTTAAAAAATACGAAGGCACTTGCACTCCGGAAATCAACATAACATGAGAAATGTGAACCTACATGCACTTTGAAAACCATCTAATGATCGTAGTTCCAGATTATAAAACACCAAATGATGTAAGCACCAAAAACACAAAATGCAACATGGTGTACAAGGACTACTAACATGGACTGTACCTTCTTGAATTATTCATTCTCTGGATGAAAATATCCAAGTGTAATTGCACCTATAACTAGTGCGCAAACTGCATATCAATATAGCTATCCTGCACAAGTATGCCAATAGTTTCAAGCAATAGATTAGAAAAGTATTTATGCTACATTGTCATGATACACGGACTTTATGGTAGATGGCCTCGACGTTTCCTCAAGCCATGAAAATGCACTATAATTTGCTTGTCATCAATTCCTGCAAATCTCTATCTCTCTCTCAACATAGCAGATCATCATTAGACACTAAATCCTTCAATGGGATCTTGCAAATGCTTGCATTAGACCCCTCATTAGACACTATATGTTCATCACTAGGAGCATGTAAAATGTTTGCATCAAATCCTTCATTAGCAGTCTGTTCATTAGACACTTCAGGCTCTAGAACAACATGAGTTTGTATGTTTGCACCGGAAACTTGATTAGACACATCAGGTTCGGTCAGTTCAGTATTGATTGGGGGAGTTATAAAATTCAGAAATTGGTTTCATTTTCTTATAGATTCCCTACATACAAGCAATTTTACAACACCGTCAGGTTTAACTATTAGCCAGAAATTGAACAGTTGAATTAGACATAATTAGGGATGTGATGTGCCCGCTTGTTGCGCATGCTGCTCTTCCAAGCTATGACTGTCCGTTTGCGCAAGCTCGATGCCATGCCCGTGCTGCCGCCGCTGCCTCCCACGCAGGCCACACCCAGGGTTGGATCTTCATCTTCTCGTCCTTCCATTGGCTTGAAGCCCGGCGACTGGCGTCCAACAAGGGCGTGAGGAAGTGCTTTGTCGGTCTGTCCAGTGGTGGCTAGGTTAGGAGCGAACCAGACTCGAGGCTAGAGTGAACGAATTGGGGATTTTTCCTGCTATCGATCGATATGGGAGGCGCTCCTTTGGGCCGCCAGCTTGCTATAAGGCCTGCCTTGCACTTACGTTATTCACCCATCCAAATTGAAATGTTTTTCTTCATTTTTTACATTTCCTGCTCGTGCGCTGGGAGGAACAAAACTAGCCTGGGCCAACCTGGATGACTCAAACTAGGTGCGCACTTTCTAGCCACCCGAGGCGGCCGCCCATACCAGCCCCTACGGTGGCATCACCCATTTTTGCGTGTATGATTGCGGTAGTGAAAAATATTCCAATGGCGCTTTTGAGTTACCCACAAAATGGTTTAATTGCTTGTTTCTATGAACTAAGTTCGCCAATAATGTGAAGGATGCCAGTCTTTTCATCCTATTGTAGATTGCTTAGATCTCCATATGCCAAATGTAATCGCATGAAATATACAATAAAAGCCAGTGTGATGTGTGTTGCTACAACTAGTCTGACAGCCCGTCCTCATATAACATATCAAGGACGCACCATCTTATCAGATTACCATTTGACTAACCAATGCCGTGTGGGAAGAATTAAGTATTGGGACTGCGTATCCAAGCAATTGATGCCATGGACTCCTTCGTAGAACCTTCTAAGCGAAAAAGAAGTTGAAATGTGCCTGTACAAAGAGCTAGCGTAAGTTCAGTTGCCTGCTTCTCGGAATTTTAGTTAGACATTGATTGCAAAATTGTTCAATTATGTTGCTTGGCTTAATTTAGTTTGCTGCTGATTACATAATGCCATAGCCTGTTAATCTTATTATAGACTGCGCCTATCTATGTGTTTGATACTTACTATTAAGAATTACCTATTTTCCTGAACTTAAATAGCTACTTAAGCACGTAGATAGCTGGTCATATGTACTTCTAGGGTGCATCAAAATTCATGTGTAATTTACGTTCTGATACCCTGTTTGTTTAAATGGTTTGCTGTTATCACTTGTAGCACTAGTAATGTTTGCATGTTCATAGATAGACAACTGTCAGGTTTATATGAGGGACAACGTCTTTTTCACTTATCTGTGGGTGTGTGTGTGTGTGTCGGGATCATTTTGCTTACATCAAAGAAATTTACAGATATCTGTGTGATACGTCCATTTTGCATCATGTTTTTTACTGTTATTTATAATGTTTTTATCCATAATAATGCTTTTTGGAGTAATTCTAATGCCTTTTCTCTCATAATTTGCAAGGTACACACCATTAGGGAGAATTCCTACAGCTGGAAATCTGGACCTAAAAAAGCTACGTCAGACCACCTATTCTGTACAACTCCAAATCAGCTGAAACTCCACAAGGATTTTTTTGTGGAATATTTAAGAATTATTGGAGCCAATAAACACTAGAGGGGGGCCACCGGGTGGGCACAACCCACCTGGGCGCACCAGGCCCCCCTGCGTGCCCTGGTTGGTTGTGGCCTCCTCGGCCCACCTCCTGTGACCATCTTCTGGTATATAAGTCATTTTGACATAGAAAAAATAAGGAGAGGACTCTCGGGACTGAGCGCCGCCGTCTCGAGGCGGAACTTGGGGAGGAGCACTTTGCCCTCCAGCAGAGCGATTATGCCGGGGGAACTTCCCTCCTGGAGGGGGAAATCATCATCATCACCAACAACTCTCCCATCTTGGGGAGGGCAATCTCCATCAGCATATTCACCAGCACCATCTCATCTCAAACCCTAGTTCATCTCTTGTATTCAAATTTGTTAACGGAACTATAGATTGTTGCTAGGGGGTGACTAGTAGTGTTGATTACATCTTGTAGTTGATTACTATATGGTTTATTTTGTGGAAGATTATATGTTCAGATCCATTATGCATATTAATACCCCTCTGATCATGAGCATGTTTATTGTTTGTGAGTAGTTACTTCCGTTCTTGAGGTCACGAGATAAATCATGTTGCAAGTAATCATGTGAATTTGACATGTGTTCGATATTTTGATGGTATGTATGTTCTGATTCCCTTAGTGGTGTCATGTGAACGTCGACTACATGACACTTCACCATATTTGGGCCTAAGGGAATGCATTGTGGAGTAGTAAATAGATGGTGGGTTGCGAGAGTGACAGAAACTTAAACCCCAGTTTGTGCACTATTCCGTAAGGGACCGATTGGATCCTAGATCGTTTAATGCTATGGTTAGAATTTATTCTTAATACTTTTCACGTGGTGCGGATGCTTGCGGGAGAGTTAATCATAAGTAGGAGGTTTGTTCAAGTAAGAACAGCACCTAAGCACCGGTCCACCCACATATCAAATTATCAAAGTAGCGAACACAAATCAAACCAACATGATGAAAGTGACTAGATGAAATTCCCGTGTACCCTCAAGAACACTTTGATTATTATAAGAGACTGTTTTGACCTGTCCTTTGCCTCAAAAGATTTGGGCTATCTTGCTGCATACTTGTTACAATTATTGTTACTTGCTCGTTACAAATTACCTTGCTATCAAACTACTCGCTACTTACAATTTCAGCACTCACAGACATTACCTTACTGAAAACTACTTGTCCTTTCCTTCTGCTCCTCGTTGGGTTTGACACTCTTACTTATCGAAAAGAGATACTTGTGGGTCATCACCGTGTTGCTGGTAAATGGTACTGACTTGTTACTTTAATACGTTGCCAAGAACTTGTTAGTTTTACTAGTTCATGTGTAATTAAATACGTTGCCAAAACTGGTTAGTTTTACAAGTTTGATGTTAGTTTCTTATGGCTCTTGAAACACTTTATTTACGATTGCTAAAATTCAAGTTTGCAGGATCCAGCTGAAACTCCGTTGGCACAATAGGTATGTTTTCAGAAACTTCCTTGTTTACCTTGTTTGCTGCTATAACTTGTTGTTGTAATCATCTTACCAAGTTCAAGTTTTCAGGATCCAATTGGAAGTCCAATTGCATAGCAGGTACAATTTCAAAATTATATTTGTGTAACAGGTTTTGCTGCTATAACTTGTTGCTCTAATCAAGTTACTGACTACTCAACTTTTCAGGATCCAAGAGAAACTCCAATGCCAGAACATGTTCCTTTTGCAAAACTTGTTTGTTTAACTTCTTTACTGCTGCAACCGGTTGCTCTAATCACGTTACTGGCTACTCAACTTTTCAGGATCCAAGAGAAACTCCAATTCCACAATAGGTACCTTTTGCAAAACTTTTTTGTTTAACTGCTTTGCTGCTGCAACCGGTTACAATGATGTTAATAACTACTTTTCAGCATTGTAGCGACCCGACCCGAATGGATCGAACTCTCTGTGCTTAAGTGTCATCCCTGGATCGGTATGCTGACACACACAGTACTCGAGGATTTATAACAGAGGTAAATCACATGTATAAAGTAATGTAAATACTATTACCTCAATCCAAATAGCGGAAGTAACAACAAAGTTGTGGCTCCCCATCAACACCAACGGCAAAGTTGAGTGTAGACATCATAACCCTAATGTATCACTTACTCGTCGTAAGATTACTGCAATATGAGACATTGCAGCCATGTAGGTCAGTACATTGAATGTACTGGCAAATTCACACTGTAGAGTAATGCTGAAAAAAATGGCTATCACTACATGCATATGTGGCTGGTGGAGGCTCTAAGTTTAAGTTTTTGCATAAAGCTAATTTTTTCCTACAACAAAGGAACATATATTTTATTTAACTACAAAGTTTGTTGATAAACATTGAGAATGGAAACCCCATCTCAATCCCAAAAAATAATCATTTACCCAAACAAATTAATTAAGTAAAGTGTTGGGATCAAATCAATAATTCAAGTACCAGATACTCAAGATGTCCATAACCGGGGACACGGCTAATCATGATTAGTTTGTACACTCTGCAGAGGTTTGCGCACTTTTCCCCACAAGACTCAATCTCCTCCGTTGGATTTCTCGCACTACATGTTCTTTGAGAGACGGATGACCGAGACATGGTCTTTCAGAAGCATTAACTCGTTACGACGGTTAGAGAGTACCACCTACTTCCCCTACATCTGCTAGTCTACCACTGTAAGAGGTGACACAACTTACTCAACTATGCCAGAGCCCATAATGGCTTGTGGCTGCACACGGAAGTTTCCAGCATGAATAACATAATGATCCCTTTGAGCATGGGTGGAAAACCATAGGAAAAAACACACGGATACCCCGGGATTCTCCTTGGACAACACTCGATTCCCCAGGTGCCCACAAACCAATCCACCCAGATGTGTATTAAAGTAGCCACCTTAAGTCAAACCTTAGTTAACAAAGATTTCTCACATCTTTCATGAATTCTCTCAAACCAATCCTCATCTACGAGCATAGCATAACAATATAAGCATATGTAGTAACTCCCAAGGTTTGAATAAAGGACAATAGGTACTACCTCATCAACTACTTTCTAATACCCACATGTTATCAAAACCTACTCATGCAATGTTTGAGGGTTGAATCTAATGCATAAAAACTGGGTAATAAAGGGATATGATCAAAGTGTGAACTTTCCAAAATCTGTTTGAAATTAAATTTTAAACTTTCCAAAATATGTTTAAGTTGTTTTACTGGATAGAGGGGATCATAACGAAGAAGTGGGCGTTGGTTTCATTGGATTTGGATAAACGGTGTAAAAGTTGTGAGGGTTTGAAGATCAGGGGCTAAACTGTAAATAAACTAACTACATCTAGGTCCCTGGCCGAAATTAAAACAGAAAGAGAAAAACCTAATGAACGAACGTTCACTACGAAAACCTAACGAACGAATTCGTTCGTTAAAATAAACTAACGGGTGAACGTTCGTCAAATAACGAACTAAAATAAAACCGATCTAAACCTAACTAACCGAAAAAATACCGAAGAAGAAAACCGTAGGTTTTACACCGGTTAACCGGACTTGGCCGGCGGCTTGGTCAATGGCAGGCGAACACCGACGGCGGCGGAGGATCTCCGGCGACGGTGTCTTGCGGGCGAGGCGAGGCGACGGCGGCAGCGGCGTGGAACGGCGGCGGCGGCGCGGAACAAGCAGCAACCGGCGGCTGCGGGGCGAGGCGCGGGCGGCGGCCGCCGCTTTGGTGGAGGCGGCAGCGGCGCGGCGAAGTGCGGGCGAGGCGAGGAGAGGCGCGACGGCGGGATGAGGAGGAGAGGGGGCGGCGTCCTCGCCTTTTAAAGGCGGAGGGGAGGGCGACAGCTTGGGGAAGGGGCGGCAAAGGCCGCGGCGGCGATTTTCGGTCTGGACATGGCGGCGGGGCGTGCTCGGGCGGGAGTCAGAGGTCGGGGGCGAGCGGTGCGGCTGGGCTGGGCCTGGTTGGAGCTGGGCCGGCCCAGTCGGCCGAAGAGATTTTTTTAAATAATTTTGAAGAGAAGAAAACAAAATGAAACAAAATAAAATAAAAATATACTATAGGCATATAATATATTGGAATTTTCAGAAAAAGATTTTCTACAACATGAACATTTTTCTAGCATCAAATAAAATCCACAAAAATTGAAATAAAGCAAAGAGTGCTACTGTTGCAATAAAACCCCATAAAATCATCTTAAAAAATACCAAAATGATTTCAAATTTATTTCTCTCCAATTTCCTAATGTAGGGAATCATTTTACCCTAATTTCCATATATTTTATTTTTGGAGAAAAATAATTTGAATAAAACCCAAATAACTCCAAATTGAAAATAATTTCGAAATGCCCTCAAAGGGACTTTAAATTTGATTCTTTTAAACTTCCAACTCATATTTCATATGTTTTGAAGAAGACATTTTATCTTCTCTCATGAAAATCATTGAGTTGCATTAAGTGTCTGAATTTGAAATATTTCCAAATGAGATTCAAATATTTTCAAAACCCTTGTCATTTATTCAAATGGAAGAAGTCATATCATCTTCACTCTGGGGTTTTGTGATGAATTAAATTTGAATTCATGGAGATCATCAATGCAAGGTGAAAGTTTTGGGAAAGTCATTTTATTCCCTCTCGTTTAACTTTCAAAAAGTTTGAAATTTCACACAAGCAATCAAACAAACAACCAAACTATTTATTTAATATGACATTCCAAATTTTAGAATTTTGGGATGTTACAAATCTACCACCCTTAAAATGAATCTCGTCCTCGAGATTCGGAGAGGCTAGCAAGAAATAGGCTAGGTTCGGGGGTCTTCTCAAAATCCATCGATCACCACAGGGGGTCTGGGGTGCTAACACCCTTAGAAGCATGGTTACGGTTCCATAAAAACTCATATATTCCATCCTTATTGTTGGAAGTGTCGATCTTCTCAGATCTTCAGGATAATTCCTTCTCTGGGCTCTTCCGGTAGTGGCATAACCCTTTTCCTCAATTCTTGTGTCCTTTCATCTTGGTAAGGTTCTTCTATGACCGAGTCTTCTTAGCTGACAGGTCTAGCGCCGATACTAAACAACTATCGATATCTCATGGTGGTCATCAAACAATTTGACTGGGTCCCTGCAGAAAACGGGTCTGGGCTTCATCCTCACCGTATGACCTATGGTTGGCAACAGCTGCCTTGTACAAGGGAAAAGTTGTCATACCATTCTAAGGTTTAAACAAGGTTTCGATCGTTGTCGCTCTACTATGGGTAAGTCACTCAGATTTACCATCCCGTATAGCAAGGCGAATAATAAGAGTAAGTTGGTATGGTGATCAATCCATCCCGCACCCAAATCATTACCTTGTATATGGTTTAGCGAATCTCGCATTCTAACACTCGGTCATCCTCACAAGCATTGCAGAATTTCTATTGTCGACTTACTAAGTTCGGATAATTCCATGGATTCTGTAAGCCAAACAAACATCTATCGTTCCTTCACAACTCTCAAGTTTTGCGTTAACTCCTATAAGATCGTCTGTTGATAAAGTCGTAACTTCTTCCAGGGTGCTTGCTTCTTGGCAGGTCCTGGGGCCTGTGGGATATGGCCCATCTCCTCACTTGTAAACCTTGAACTCATAATCGGGGCAACTAATCATTATTCCAACATCTAGCTTCCTGGCATTCTTAAATCCATCCAATTGTACTATTTCTGTTCCTTCTATTGGTACCAAACTAAGACGTGATTACTCAAACTCATCATGGAGTTACAATTGCTCCATATTACCAACATTATACCTCCTGTATATCCAATAGTACTTCATCCCTTCATATTCTTGGGGTATCCCACATATCGAGATAAAACTCGTACTTATTTTGTCCAAAGTCCACTCCGTGGAATATCATTATCTTCTCCAGGGGTCAAGGGTCCTCACAGGGTACTACCACCCTTGAAATGCACAAATTCATCCGTAGACCATATTTCTCATATCCTCGAAAATGGTCAAAATCTTTCTTCATAGAGTAACAACTCATAAAATCCAAAGGAGTACCAACGACGCTAACTTTATTGATTCTCAAATTATTACAATCTCCTGCATTTTCATTACATGCCTCAACTAATCACCTCAATATAAGAGAAGTGTTCCCACTACTACTACTATATTTCTTTTGTTGCAACCTCAACTATTTAGCACAAGTCTCCTTCTCTTTGGGACAATCTCTGGCAAGGTGCCCTGCTTCATTACAACGGAAACATATTACTTCTGACCAGTCTCGCGATTTCCTTGTGATTTCATAGCCTCCTTGGGTCCTCAGCTTCCTTTTTGGGCAACCGTTGAAGTAGTGCCCTTAATCTTTGCACCTAAAACATGTGATTTGACTCAGGTCCTTCTTTGTAGCAATTGGGTTGTTTTTGGGGATACATTCTATTTCTCTTCCTGCACTTTCCCGTTCGAATCTGGGCTTCTATTTCCTGTGGGTCATACTCTACTTCCTCTATCGGGAATTCTACTAGATCCCCATTTAGACAATTCTGGGAGATGTGTCCTTCTCCACATGAATAGCATGACTTGGTGCAGGCTTTAATTCTGTTTCCTTTGTGGGTGTCCTCGACATCTTTCGTCACCGGTTCTTCTAAAATTTCCATGAGGGCTCCTTTCTTTTCTTCTTTCTTCTGTTGGATAGTTTGTTGTACCATGGGGTAAATGTGACACTGAGCAGGATAGTGGGTAGTCCCTTCGCATAAGAAACAAGTAATCTGCCTAGTTTGGCATTCTTCAGTTGGGTGACTTTCTTCACAATGAGAGCATCCATCATTGTGTTCTTCATGGGTGTGCCCTATTTCTCCACAAATCTTGCATGCACAGGGTTTCTTCATATCATTTCCATAAGGCTTGAAATTCGGGGACACAAGACGAGACTTTAGCAAAGTCAACTTAAATTCCTTCCAAGTGGTTACTCCATTCCATCCATTGATGGTTTGATACATCTATGGCCATATCCTTTCTGGCCATAGAGTTATTATTCATATGGTCTTCCATGTACTGAATCCATCGGTCTGTCTCCAATTGAGTCATCGGTCCAGAAAATATGAGTTCATCTCCATTCATCCTCTATTGGGTCCATGGGTTTTGGGGTGAGGTAAGAGAGATAGGGATGGATACACACAATACGAACAAAAGTTTTAAAAAGGACAGATTTTATTTGTGGCTGTCGGAAAAACATCAAAAAAATGACGGCTCACAATCGTCGCATCTAACATAGGTACATAACAAGGGTTTGGTCTTCTAAAGGTCAATAAATCTTCAAAGTCGCCAAACTCCTCAAGCCTTGTTCATGTCTCCGCTGGCTTCTTTCCGATCGTGCTTGTCCTTCTCAAGCTCTTCTGCCAGGTCATTTCTATCGACGCGAAGTCGTCCTTTAATATTCTGGAGTTGCGTTCCAAATTTCTGGGTTTCAACATCCTTGGCATGAACCATGGTCCTACTGTCCTTTAGTTCTTGACGAATCTCCAGTATCTCGAGGTTTTTCTCCTCCAGCTTGGCTACTATCAGTTTCTGGTCCTGAGTTCTTCACGAACTGCTTCCTTATATACGGCTTCCTAAAGGTCCACCCTAAACTTCTTAATGTAATACTCCAGATCCTGGCGATACACCAGCTAAGTTAAAACTTCATCTTTTGTTGATTGGTGCTCCATCAGCCTTCGGCCATCCAATCCTTCTGAAGAAATGCATGCTTAACTCAGCACTGTGACAATAGCATAAGCGAATGATAACATCATGGTTAGCCGTGTTTATGCCCATGTCTCTGCCATGAGCTATCAGTCCATAGTTGATATCTCCTGTCCTGGGGTTTTCTTGACAAAACTTTGAGTCTTAATGCTCATGTTCCGGTCTTTCTCCGACACACCTTGATCTCGGGTATTGACAGCTTCAATAGTCCAACTAGATGCATGCTGGATAGCGGTCGATGTGTGGAGTCATACTAGTAGATGCAGGCAGGAGTCGGTCTATTTGACACGGATGTGATGCCTATATTTCAGAATCATTGCTTTGGATATCATCATAACTTTGCGCTTTTCTATCAATTGCTCGACAGTAATTTGTTCACCCACCGTATTATTTTCCTTCAAGAGAGAAGCCTCTAGTGAAACCTATGGCCCCCGGGTCTATTTTCTGTCATATTAGTTTTCGACCTACTATTTTGCAATCTTTTACTTTCAGATCTATAAACCAAATAACCCAAAAATATTTTATGTTTTGTTTAACTTTTTTTATCTATCTCTATCAGGTCTCACTTTTGCAAGTGACCGTGAAGGGATTGACAACCCCTTTATCCCGTTGGGTGCAAGTGTTTGATTGTTTGTGCAGGTATTGGTGATTTGCGCGTTCTTCTCCTACTGGATTGATACCTTGGTTCTTAACTAAGGGAAATACTTATCTCTTTGTTGCATCACTCTTTCCTCTTCAAGGGAAAAACAAACGCAAGCTTAAGAAGTAGCACCCACACTAGAGGAAAGAGTGATGCAACAAAGAGATAAGTATTTCCCTTAGTTAAGAACCAAGGTATCAATCCAGTAGGAGAAGAACGCGCAAATCACCAATACCTACACAAACAATCAAACACTTGCACCCAACGCGATAAAGGGGTTGTCAATCCCTTCACGGTCACTTGCAAAAGTGAGACCTGATAGAGATAGATAAAAGAAGTTAAACAAAACATAAAATATTTTTGGGTTTTTTGGTTTATAGATCTGAAAGTAAAAGATTGCAAAATAGTAGGTCGGAAACTAATATGACAGAAAATAGGCCCGGGGGCCATAGGTTTCACTAGAGGCTTCTCTCTTGAAGGAAAATAATACGGTGGGTGAAAAAATTATTGTCGAGCAATTGATAGAAAAGCGCAAAGTTATGATGATATCCAAAGCAATGATTCTAAAATATAGGCATCACATCCGTGTCAAATAGACCGACTCCTGCCTGCATCTACTACTATGACTCCACACATCGACCACACATCGACACTATGACCCCATCTTTTTATCCTCGATGGCAACAATTCAATATGTGCCTCGCTACCCCTACTTTGTCACTGGGTGAAATCACGCAAGATTGAACCCAAAGCTAAGCACCTCTCCGATTGCAAGAAAACCAATCTAGTTGGCCAAACCAAACTGATAATTCGAAGAGAAATACAAAGATATCAAATCATGCATATAAGAATTCAGAGAAGATTCAAATAATATTCATAGATAAGCTGATCATAAATCCACAATTAATCGGATCTCGACAAACACACCGCAAAAGAAGATTACATCAGATATATCTCCAAGAACATCAAGGAGAACATGGTATTGAGAATCAAAGAGAGAGAAGAAGCCATCTAGCTACTAGCTATGGACCCGTAGGTTTGAGGTAAACTACTCACGCTTCATCGGAAGGGCAATAGAGTTGATGTATATGCCCTCCATGATCGAATACCCCTCCGGCAGGATGCCGAAAAAGGCCCCAAGATGGGATCTCACGGGAGCAGAAGGTTGCGGCGGGGAAAAGTGTTTTCATGTATGCTTCTGGTGGTTTGGCAATATATGTGGATATATTGGTGGCAGAACTAGGTCAGGAAGGTCACGAGGGGCCCACAAGGTAGGGGGCGCGCCCTACCCCCTGGTCGCGCCCTCCAGCCTTGTCGCTGCCTCGTGGCTCTTCTAACTTGAACTCCAAGTCTCCTGATTGTCTTGTGGTCCAAGAAAAATCATCATGAAGTTTTATTCCAACTAGACTCCGTTTGGTATTCCTTTTCTGCGATGCTCAAGAACAAGGAAAAAAACAGAAACTAGCACTGGGCTCTAGGTTAATAGGTTAGTCCCAAAAATAATAGAAAATAGCATATTAATGCATATAAAACATCCAAAACATATAATATAATAGGATGGAAAAATAAAAAATTATAGATACGTTGGAGACGTATCAAGCATCCCCAAGCTTAATTCCTGCTCGTCCTCGAGTAGGTAAAAGATAAAAACAGAATTTTTGATGTGGAGTGCTACCTAACATATTTATCCATGTAATTTTCTTTATTGTTGCACGAATGTTCATATCGATAAGATTCAAAACAAAAGTTTAATATTGACATAAAAACGATAATACTTCAAGCATACTAATAAAGCAATCATGTCTTCTCAAAATAGCATGGCCAAAGAAAGCTATCCCTACAAAATCATATAGCTAGTCTGGCTATGCTCCATCTTCATCACAAAAAATATTCAAATCATGCACAACCCCGATGACAAGCCAAGCAATTGTTTCATACTTTTGGTGTTCTCAAACTTTTTCAACTTTCACGCAATACATGAGCGTGAGCCATGGACATAGCACTATATGTGGAATAGAATATGGTGGTCGTGGAGAAGACAAAAAGAAGGGGATAGTCTCGCATCAACTAGGCGTATCAATGGGCTATGGAGATGCCCATCAATAGATATCAATGTGAGTGAGTAGGGATTGCCATGCAATGGATGCACTAGAGCTATAAGTTTATGAAAGCTCAAAAAGAAACTAAGTCGGTGTGCATCCAACTTGCTTGCTCACGAAGACCTAGGGAAATTTGAGGAAGCCCATCATTGGAATATACAAGCCAAGTTCTATAATGAAAATTTCCCACTAGTATATGAAAGAGACAACATAGGAGACTCTCTATCATGAAGATCATGGTGCTACTTTGAAGCACAAGTGCGGAAAAGGATAGTAACATTGCTCCTTTTCTCTTTTCTCTCATTTTTTGTTGGCTTCTTTGGCCTCTTTTTTTAATTCTTTTTATTTTTCGTCCGGAGTCTCATCCCGACTTGTGGAGGAATCATAGTCTCCATCATCCTTTACTCACATGGGACAATGCTCTAATAATGATGATCATGACACTTCTATTTACTTACAACTCAAGAATTACAACTCGATACTTAGAACAAAATACGACTCTATATGAATGACTCTGGCGATGTACTGGGATGTGCAATGACTCAAGAGTGACATGTATAAAAATTATGAACGGTGGCTTTGCCACAAATACTATGTCAACTACATGATCATGAAAAGCAATATGACAATGATGAAGCATGTCATAATAAACGGAACGGTGTAAAGTTGCATGGCAATATATCTCAGAATGGTTTGGAAATGCCATAATAGGTAGGTATGGTGGCTGTTTTGAGGAAGGTATATGGTGGGTGTATGGTACCGGCAAAAGTTGTGCGGTACTAGAGAGGCTATTAATGGTGGAATGGCGAGAGTGCATATAATCCATGGACTCAACATTAGTTATAAAGAACTCACATACTTATTGCAAAAATCTATTAGTCATCGAAACAAAGTACTATGAGCACCTAGGGGGATAGATTGATAGGAAAAGACCATCGCTCGTCCCCCACCGCCACTCATAAGGAAGACAATCAATAAATAAATCATGCTCCGACTTCGTCACATAACGGTTCACCATACGTGCATGCTACGGGAATCAAAAACTTTAACACAAGTATTTCTACAATCCACTAATACTCACTAGCATGACTCTAATATTACCATCCTCATATCTCAAAACAATCATAAGGAATCAAACTTCTCATAGTATTCAATGCACTTTATATGAAAGTTTTTATTATATCCCTCTTGGATGTCTATCATATTAGGACTAAATTTATAACCAAAGCAAATTACCATGCTTGTCGGGGATATACCCCGCGGTATGACCCGGACGGAGTTATAACCCGGCTGGGACTTGTTAAACCAGATGGTAAACCGGCAGACAGTTAAACTAGATGGTAAACCGGCAGACAGTTAAACCAGATGGTAAACCGGCAGACAGTTAAACCACATGGTAAACCGGCGGATAGTTAAACCAGAAGACAGATTCGCCTGGGTTAATAAGCCCGAGACGTTAAGAAGCCCATGAAGAGAAGCCCGTGAGGAGAAGTCCGAATAGTTTAAGTCTTAATCCGAGTTGGACTTTACATGTAACCCGCCCCTTCAACTTATATAAGGAGGGGCAGGGCACCCCAAGAGTGGAGGAATAGTCTGAAGGCTAGACAAAACTAGGAGAGCTGGTTTACGTCGACTCCCTCGTGATGATAATGAGATCTAGCCACAAACAGCATGTAGGGTTATTACCGGATGATGTTTCCCGGGACCCGAAGCTGTCTAAACCCTTGTCTTGTGTTGCGTCTCTCGATTCCGATCAACCCCTCTCAAGCTACCACATAGATGCATTGGCCTCACGACTAAGCATTCACACTAGGACATCTGCTGTGAGAAATCCACGACAGTTGGCGCCCACCATGGGGCCGACGACGGTGGTGTTGATTTCTTGGAGGGATCTCCCTGAGGGATCGAGAAATTCACAATTTTTCAGATGAAGAAGAGTCATCGACAAAGTATTTATATTGTTTCAAAGGCAAGAAGTCAGAACTAACATCCAGTACAAGTTCGAATTCAAAGGAAAATTAGGGTTCGGCGGTTTATGCGCTGTCGATGTGATACGCGTCGCCGAGGTAGACAAGAATCCTGCTGAAGCCGCCGTACGCCGCGTCATATCAGTCCATGCCAACATGTACTGCTGCTAATCTATCCCCTGACTTGTGTTGAGCCAACTCTTGGGCAAGCAATCAAGGAAATTAATGCTTCAAACAGACCAATCCCGACCCGGGAAAGGGAGAGGGCCACGACCGAGATTCGCCGATGCCGAGCCGCAGTAGGTTTGACCCCTAGTCGCCGATTTCACCTCGACCCTAGGCATCAGATTGGCCTCGTCTTCAACTGAGAGCCGCGGGCCTCATCCCGAAGGTCTCCTCCGCCTTGGCCTCAAGTCGCCGAGTCGCCACTTCTCTGATTCTCCTGCTTCACTCCGAGTCGCCATCCGGCCACCTCCGTCATCCACTTCCAGGCCGCCTTGGCCTTGTGTCGCCCCTGCCGTCGCCGAGCCGCCGCCCGTCTCAAACTGTAGCAGGAGAGCTGTCGCACTGCTGTGACTCGCCGCATCGTCAGCCCCGCGACGCTGAATCGCCGCTGCTTTGACTCACCGCATCGTCAGCCCCGCGACGCTGAACCGTCGCTGCTATGACTCGCCGCATCGTCGGCCCCGCGACGCTGAACCGCCACTACTGTGACTTGCTGCATCGCCGGCCCCGCGACACTGAACCACCGCTGCTGTGACTCGCCGCATCGCTGGTTCCGCGACGCCAACCCGCCGCTGTTGTGGCTTGCTGTGTCATCGGCTGCCGCACCTCTGCCGCAAACTCACCTCCTTGAGCCGGACCGCGACCCGCCAGGGGCATCCTCGACCGGAGTCGCTACGGCCTCCCCTCGCTTCTAGGCCAGTCCACCTCTACACCGTGGCTCGCCGCGGCCATGTCATTGACCTGCCTCTGCCGCTCTGCTCCGAGCTTCCTGTGCAAACGTATCAACGACGGTCTCAGAAAGATGAACTGCAGGTCTGTAGCAACAGCCATGATGGGCTCCCACAGTCTCAAAACTGCTGTTGGAAACGAACAAAAGATCAAAGAAAAACACTATGCATGCTACTGTGGCGGTCAAACCAGCTACAAGAATCAGAATAGAGACAAAGTTGTAAAGCAGGCACGCAGAGGTTGTACTAGCGCTCACAACGCACTGGAGCCCTGGTGGACACGCACGGAATTGTTAACCCGGTAGTCCGGTTTGCATGGACACATCAGGTTATCCGGTGAACCCGGGTAAAATTGTTGTCATGCATTTCAATCAACAAATCGAAGGCCGCGCCGTGACGCTGAACCGCACCATCCGCAGCCGTCGTGGTACCGCCTTAAACCACCGGCTTGCTGTATCCTTCACTGGCGTTGCCTCCGAGCTGCCACCGTGAGCGGCGCCCTTGCGGTTGCCTGAGCCGCCGTCGCACGGATTCGCCTCATCCGCCTCTACTACAGCGCTGCTCAAGCCATCCCGTGTTGAGCCGCCGAGCCGCGGTTGCACCCTCCGCCATCGATCTGCTTCGCTGTCGTCGCTCGAGCTACCGCGGTGCTGTTCTAAAAGATGCCGACTTCACACTGCTCGAGCTGTTGTCTCCAACCCGTCACGACCTCCTTTTGTTACCAAGCCGCCATCCGCCTCACCTTCGTTTCAAGTTGCTACTGCTGGGGTGGGCCACGAGCCGCTGTTTCCGCGGAGTCGCCGGCCCTCGTCCGCGGCCACGGCCCCGAGCAGCCGCCTCCGCCTCTGGGTTGAACCGACCCTATCGCCACAACTCACCACCGGATCAAGCTAGCCCCGAGTCACTTCAGCGTGCGTCGAGCGGCCGTCTGTTCCGGGTCACGCCCCTGCTTTAAAACCGCCTGCGCTATGAGTTACAGTCACCGTTTTACCGAGTCGCCAGCGCCCCTTTGTTGCCTTTGGACCATCGCTGCTTTGGCTTGCCTTTTTGCGCGACCTCGCCTCCAAGATGAGCCGTACGCCAAACCGCCATAAACCTTGCTTGAGTGTCCCGAGTTGCCTCGTGCTGAGACGACTACTACCACCACTTTGCCATAAATTATATCGCCACAACCGCCGGCTGCTGAGCACTTTGGGCTGGCCTGCCGCCCCGCTTTGCTTCGTTTCAGACCGCGTGGCCTCATGTTGCCTCTGTATAAAGGAGGAAAGGACGGACAGGGCACGGTTGTTAATTCTGCCACTTAAAGCAATGAGGAGACAAAATCTACCCAAAGTCACGTCAAAGATGCTAGGCAATTTGATCTAGCGCTAGGCTACTCAAACTGGTTGCAGAAATACTTAATACTTGTTCAGGTTAAATCTGGTCTGCGAAGGTCATCTGTCGTCAAAGCATCAGGTGATGTTCATCCAGTTTATTTTTATAAGCACATATTTTTTTGTTAAAGAACAATTACTTTGGTCTATATATTTTTCGTGTGCAGGACAAATTGTCTGCTGAATGACTCATATTGGGATATACAATGAGTATTGCGAAGGTCATCAACTTGCCAACTTTTCTGCTAAGCTTCACCATATTACAACGTTCCACTGTTCAACTATATGCCGGTTTATATCACGGTCAATTATGGAGAATCTCAAGCCAACTCCTCGAGTCGCCTTGAGACTCGGGGGCTATGATGACATGATTCAGTAAATGATTGCCAGTTTAAAGCAGACTCAAGAACTCCGGGTCAGTGGAGGGAAGATAACCCAGTCTCGGAGGCTGCTGTTACATTGATGAAAGTTTAAAGGCCGTCTGAAAATTTCCGGTTTAAAATCCGGTTCAAGGGAAATTTGTCTCCCATAAAGCTTTGAAGCTCTCAATATCCGTCTTAAAATCCCGGTTCAAAAAGAATCCATCTCTCGCAGGCTTGAGTTCTCAGGAAAAATTAAAGGTTACCAAGGAGAACTTGCTGCTATGATGCACGGTTCAAACATGGGTATCCTGCCTTATTCGCTTATCTTACTGATCACTTGGGGGCTTCCTGTTCAAACATAGGTGTATTCACCAAAGAGAACATAGTGTTACTACCCTTCTGATCCGGTGCAACATCACAATAATGGTTACTTGGGGGCTTCCTGATCGTATTCGAATCATAGCGTTACTACCTTCTTGACCGAATATATCACTTGGGGGCTTCCTGTTTAAACATAGGTGTATTCACCAAAGAGAACATAAAGTTACCCCACTTGATCTTGGTAATTCGGCTACCAAGCCAATATGATAATCTCATAAGAGCACAGCTCTGGTTATCTTGGTAATTCGGCTACCAAGCCAATATGAAAATTCATAAGAGCACAACTCTGGTTATCCTGGTAATTCGGCTACCAAGCCAATATGATAAATTCATAAGAACAAAGCTCTGGTTACCTTCATAATTCGGCTACCAAGCCAACATGATAATTTCATGAGAGCACAACTCTGATTCCCTTGATAATTCGGCTACCAAGCCAATATGATAATTTCATGAGAGCACAGCTCTGATTCCCTTAATAATTCAACTACCAAGCCAATATGATAATTTCATGAGAGCACAGCTCTGATTACCTTGGGATTTCGGCTATCAAACCAGTATTAAAACTTCATATGGGCATAGCTCTGACCTACTTGGCGGATTAATGACCGGGTTACACAGACCAAAGAGAGTCTGATTGCATGGCACAGCTCAAACATAGGTTTATGGTGACCCGGTAGCATATGATGGTATTCAGTACTTGGAATTATTCTCTTCTATGTTTTGGGTTATCACCCTAACTGTTTTGGTATAATAAGCTGGCAGTTTTTATATTATTCAAATCTTGAATAGCCAACATGGCTGGATTTTATTATGATTATCAATAAACCAGTATTATGATTGAGGTTTTCAAAGTCGCTTCAGCGCAATGGCTTTTATTTCTTTATCAATGGATATGATTTATTCTGCAATGGAAGGAATAGTCCCGAGTCGCGCCTGGCTTACGACCCGGCACTTGGGGGCTACATTATTCAGATTGAGATTAAAGCAAAGCAAGTCCCATGTCACAGCCAGCATGTACCATGGCACTTGGGGGCTAATGCAAAGTCATTTTTTGATCATCTTATTGAAGACCCGACTCATCACATTTAAATGAGCCGGCCCTTGGGGGCTACCAATTGCTCTTGTAAAAAATTCAAGGTACACAAGCCTTAATCCATTATGTTGAAGGGTTTATTGCTTAGTTGGTAGAGGACAAGACACTTAACCTTGTGGAAGCGGCTTCAATTCCCATGGTGGGGTTACATCATATGATGTTATTTCATTAGAGAATATACAAAGTCCCTGCTCATTATTGCATAATGACCCGGCCCTTGGGGGCTACACTGCTTGAAGTTTTTATGAGCATAAGGCAATTACAAGTCCCAGGTTGCTGCACGCATGACAACCCGGCACTTGGGGGCTACATATGTGGAATACTCAGTTTTGACTACTGATTGCAATGAACAACCTAGATTTCTTCAAGATTGAAATATTTATATCGAAGCAAGTCTTAAGCTGTTACTACGCTACCTTCTTAAGACTTGGGGCCTACAAGTGATATCCATATAAGACTTTTACATCTTCAAACCGACTGAAGAATCAGATGAGTATTTAAAAAACCAGTATTTTTAAGCATTGGGAGCTGAGTCAAATGAATTATTCTTCACAATTTTTCTCTGTGGAAACCAACGTCAGCAAATTGATTATGAAGCTGGCCTATTGACCTGGATTTTCTCGAAGAAGGAAATGACAAGGAATTAAGGATGATCAGGTGCCGGCTTACGAAAGTTCTTAAACCGGAGCATAATTTGACAAAATTGTTCTTGTGTTTGTTTTACAGGATCAGTTTAACATGGATCAATCCAAATTAAACTGGGGGCTGATGTCGGGGATATACCCCGCGGTATGACCCGGCCGGAGTTATAACCCGGCTGGGACTTGTTAAACCAGATGGTAAACCGGCAGATAGTTAAACCAGATGGTAAACCAGTAGACAGTTAAACCAGATTGTAAACCGGCAGACAGTAACCAGCAGACAGAGTCGCCTGGGGTTAATAAGCCCGAGACCTTAAGAAGCCCATGAAGAGAAGCCCGTGAGGAGAAGTCAGAATAGTTTTAGTCTTAGTCCGAGTTGGACTCTACATGTAACCCGCCCCTTCAACTTATATGAGGGGCAGGGCACCCCAAGAGAGGAGGAATAGTCTGAAGGCTAGACATAACTAGGAGAGCCGGTTTACGGCGACTCCCTCGTGATGTTAATGAGACCTGGCCACAAACAGCATGTAGGGTTATTACCGTATGATGTTTTCTGGGACCCGAAGCTGTCTAAACCCTTGTCTTGTGTTGCGTCTCTCGATTCTGATCAACCCCTCTCAAGCTACCACATAGATGCGTTGGCCTCACGACTAAGTCCTCATACTAGGACATCTGCCGTGACAAATCCACGACAATGCTGTTTAGAAAGACTCTCAAAATAATATAAGTGAAGCATGAGAGTTCAATAATTTCTATAAAATAAAACCACCGCCATGCTCTAAAAACATATAAGTGAAGCACTAGAGCAAAATTGCCTAGCTCAAAGATACAAGTGAAGCACATAGAGTATTCTAATAAATCACGATTCATGTGTGTCCCTATCAAAAAGGTGTGTACAGCAAGGATGATTGTGGCAAACTAAAAAGTAAAGACTCATATCATACACGATACTCCAAGCAAAACACATATCATGTTGTGAATAAAAATATAGCCTCAAGTAAAGTTACCGATAGATGAAGACGAAAGAGGGGATGCCTTCCGTAGCATCCCCAAGCTTAGGCTCTTGGTTGTCCTTGAATATTACCTTGGGGTACCTTGGGCATACCCAATCTTAGCCTCTTGCCACTCCTTATTCCATAGTCCATCAAATCCTTACCCAAAACTTGAAAACTTCACAACACAAAACTCAACAGAAAATCTCATGAGATCCGTTAGTATAAGAAAATAAAATCACCACTTTTGGCACTGTTTTGAACTCATTCTTTATTTATATTAGTGTAATATCTACTGTATTCCAACTTCTCCATGGTTCATACCCCCCAATACTACCCATAGATTCATCAAAATAACCAAACAACACATAGAAAACAGAATCTGTCAAAAACAGAACAATCTATAGCAATGTTAATAATTCGAATACTTCTATAACTCTAAAAATTCTGAAAATTTTGGACAACATAGGAAATTTGTGTATCAATCTTATGCAAAACAAATCAGTATTTTATCTCGCCTCTATTAAAAATGAGAATTATTTTACTGGGCGAAAACGTTTCTGTTTTTCAGCAAGATCAAATCAACTATCACCATAAGCTATCCCAAAGGTCTTACTTGGCACAAACACTAATTAAAACACAAAAACACATCTAACCAGAGGCTAGATGAGTTATTTATTCAAAAACATAAAGGAAATATGTTGGGTTGTCTCCCAACAAGCGCTTTTCTTTAAAGCCTTTTAGCTAGGCATTGATAATTTTAATGATGCTCACATGGAAGACAAGAATTGAAGCACAAAGAGAGCATCATAAAACATGTGGGAAACACATCTAAGTCTAACATACTTCCTATGCATAGGCATTTTATAGGAAACCAAATTAGCAAAGCAAGCAAGATCTAGCATATGCAAGGAAGAAGAAAGAAACAATAGCAATCTCAACATAACGAGAGGAAATTTAGTAACATAAAAATTTCTACAACCATATTTTCCTCTCTCATAATAATTACATGTAGGATCATAAGCAAATTCAACAATATAGTTATCAACACGGTCCACATGCATGCAAAGTTGACACTCTTCCAAAATAGTGGGATTATCATAAAATAAAGTCATGACATCTCCAAGCCCACTTTTATCAGAAAAATTTATACGATTGATCAAACTCCAAAGTAGTGGGATCATTATTTCCTCAAAGTTGACACTCTTCCAAACCCACTTTCAATATTATAGCAAACATCAATATCATATTCATAATGAGGCTTCAAGAAATTTTCAGGATCATAAGGTGCATCAACCGAATAATCATCATTACAATAAGTAGTGGACATAGCAAAACTAGCATCCCCAAGCTTAGGGTTTTGCATATTATTAGCACAATTTATAATAACATCATTGCAATCATGCTTTTTATTCAAGGATCTGTCGTGAATCACTTCATAAATTTCTTCTTTCAGCACTTCATCACAACTTTCAGATTCACGAATTTCAGGCAAAACTTCATAAAGATAATCTAGTGCACTCATTTCATTAGCAACCGGTTCATCATAATTGGATCTCTTAAAAAAATTAGCAACTGGATGAGGATCCATAAACTCTTTGCTTCTGATTTTCAATAAACACACAATTATACCAAGCAAACGAGCAACCAAACCAAGTAAGACATAAGGGCAAACGAAAAGACGAACGAAAGAAGGCGAATAAAAAGGCAAATCTTTTTGAAAATCATTTTAGAAGTGGGGGAGAGGAAAATGAGAGGCAAATGGCGAATAATGTAATGCAAGAGATGAGAGTTTTATGATGGGTACTTGGCAGGCTTGATGTAGATCTCCCCGGCAATTGCGGCAGAAATTCTTCCTGCTACTTCTTGAGCTTGTGTTGGTTTTTCCCTTGAAAAGGAAATGGTGATGTAGCAAAGTAGAGATAAGTATTTCCCTCAGTTAAGAACCAAGGTATCAATCTAGTAGGAGAAGAACGCGCAAATCACCAATACCTGCACAAACAATCAAACACTTGCACCTGGTGACCCACAAGTATAGGGGATCAATTGTAGCTCTTTTTGATAAGTAAGAGTGTCGAACCCAACGAGGAGCAGATGGAAATGACAAGTGGTTTTCAGCAAGGTAATGTCTACAAGCGCTGAAATTGTAAGTAATAAAGTAGTTTGATAGCAAGATAATTTGTAACGAGCAAGTAACGATAGTAGTAACAAAAGTGCAGCAAGGTAGCCCAATCCTTTTGAGGCAAAGGACTGGCCAAAATGGTCTCTTATAATAAGCAAAGCATCTTGAGGGTACACGGGAATTTCATCTAGTCACTTTCATCATGTTGGTTCAATTTGTGTTCGCTACTTTGATAATTTGATATGTGGGTGGACCGGTGCTTAGGTGTTGTTGTTACTTGAACAACCTCCTACTTATAATTAACCCCTCACAAGCATCCGCAACTACGAGAAAAGTATTAAGAATAAATTCTAACCATAGCATTAAACTTTTGGATCCAATCGGTCCCTTACGGAATAGCGCATAAATGAGGGTTTAAGCTTCTGTCACTCTCGCAACCCATCATCTACTTACTACTCCTATGTAAACTAATATAAGAGCATTTAGAGCACTAAAGTAGTGTTCTAAACGCTCTTATATTAATTTACGGAGGGATTACTCCACAATGCATTCCCTTAGGCCCAAACATGGTGAAGTGTCATGTAGTCGACGTTCACATGACACCACTAAGGGGATCACAACATACATACTATCAAAATATCGAACACATATCAAGTTCACATGATTACTTGCAACATGATTTCTCCCGTGACCTCAAGAACAAAAGTAACTACTCACAAATTAAAATCATGCTCAAGATCAGAGGGGTATTAAATAGCATATTCGATCTGAATATATTCGGTAACAAGATGTAATCAACTACAAGATGTAATTAACACTACTAGTCACCCACAAGCACCAATCTATAGTTCTGGTAACAAGATTGAACTCAAGAGATAAACTAGGGTTTGAGATGAGATGATCCTGTTGAAGATGTTGATGGAGATTGCCCTCCCCAAGATGGGAGAGTTATTGGTGATGATGATGATGATTTCCCCCTCCGGGTGGGAAGTTCCCCCGGCGGAATCGCTCCGCCGAAGGGCAAAAGTGCTCCTGCCCAAGTTCCGCCTCGAGAGTGCGGCGCTCTGTCCCGAAAGTCCCCTCCTTATTTTTTCTAGGTCAAAATGACTTATATACCAGAAGATGGGCACCGGAGCTGGGCCTGGGTGAGCACAACCCACCAGGGCGCGCCTGGCCTCGGTGGCGCACCCAGGTGGGTTGTGCCCACCTGGTGGGCCCCTCTGGTACTATTTGCTCCAATATTCATCATATATTCCATAAAAATTCTCTGTGAAGTTTCAGCTTATTTGGAGCTGTGCAGAATAGGTAGCCTGATGTAGCTTTTCCAGGTCCAGATTTCCAGCTGCCGGAATTCTCCCTCTATGTGTGTACCTTGCAAATTATGAGAGAAAAGGCATTAGAATTACTCCAAAAAGCATTATTATGCATAAAAACATCATAAATAACAGTAGGAAAACATGATGCAAAATGGACGTATCAACTCCCCCGAGCTTAGACGTCGCTTGTCCTCAAGCGAAAACCGAAATCGAAAAACATGTCCACATGCTTAGAGAGAGAGGTCTAGATAAAAAAATATGGACATAGAAGCATCATGTTCATTATTATAACAGTAACAAACTTAAACATAAGACTCTTATCATAGAAATTTTATCATAGACTTCTCATGACTAAGTGACAATTCATCACACTATCGAAGTATAAAGCAAAAACTCAATTAGAAACCAACAAACTATGTTCTTAGTCAACTTTGAAACTACAATTCATCATCTTGTCAGGAAGGGTCATGTATCGGAGCCTTTAGGCAAGTCCACATACTCAACCATCATATAGTCTTCTATGATTTCTAACACTCACCGCATACACATGAGCAAAACATTTCAACCAGACACAAAGAAAGATAGGGGCTTATAGTTTCGCCTCCCAACGTATTCACCTCAAGGGTGATGTCAACAATAATAACTCATGCTACCCATATTCAACTGGACATATGTGCCTAGATCTTTCCTCGCCACATGATGCTTGCCAAAGGAGAAAAATAAAAAGGAATAGAGAGAAAACTTTGACTATTTGCATATAAGTAAATACATAAAAGTAAAAGATAGGCCCTTCGCAGAGGGAAGCAGAGGTTGCCATGCCCTTATTTGTTTGTATGCTCAACCCCTTAGGGCAAAAGAACGTCACGTTTGCATTGCCCCTTGTGATAGCGACCTTTATTATGCACTCTGTCGCTTTTATTCTTCACCATCGTAAGTTCGTGCAACGCTCAATTTTCTCTTACACTAAATGATCTCACACATTTAGAAGCAATTTTTATTGCCTTTTTGCACCGATGACAACTTACTTGAGGGATCTTGCTCAATCCCTAGGTAGGTATGGTGGACTCTTGGAAATAAGATTTGGGTTTAAGGGTTTTTGGATGCAAAAGTAGTATTTCTACTTAGTGCAGAATTTTTGGCTAGCAAAGATAGGGGGCAAGCACCACATGTTAAAGGATCTATGACAATATGACTTCTATGTGAATATGAACAAACATAAATCATTAGGTTGTCTTACTTGTCCAACGCCAACAATTTTGGCACATAATATTTTGATGGGGGCTCACAATCACAAAAGATTTCTAGGATAGTATATTTATATGTGAATCTTCTCTTCCCTTATTAATTCTTTCATGAGTTGCATCATTGACTAATGCTATGTTTGCCAATCTCTAATAAAATTTTCTACTTATACTTTTCCTTTTGTGGTGTCATTACCTACCATAAGATTAGCATGTGATCTTTTTATTTATTTATTTCCTTTCTTTTTATTTATATCCTTTCTTTTTATTGCAACATGAAAGTAAAGAAAGAAAAAAAATAAAACTAAACTTTATTATATCTCTCGCACACGATTACAAGGATAGATCACTAAGCAAGCTCTCGAAAAGAAAGGATCGAACTAAACTTTTATTCATCTAAAGCAAAAGATCAAACTAAAATAAGTAAAGGCAAAAGATAGTGGGGATGATATGATATCAGGGGACCTCCCCCAAGCTTGGCGGAAGCCAAGGGGAGTGCCCATACCCGATACTCAATTTTCTTTTGGTGATGAAGAAGAAGGTGGTGGTGTAGTAGTATTCTGCAACATAATCATGAGTAAATCCTTCAAACTTTGAATCTCCCAAAGGGCCTGATGGAGCAACTCGCTATTTTTCCTCAGCTCAGCCATTATGTGTTTATTTTCTGGTTCCCACGGGTTTGTTCCTACACTATTTTCTCTTGGGCAAGATATGTCCCAATTGGACGGTATGTGCCTACGAGGAGTATTCTCGAACCCATAGTTGTGAATCAAATTGCGAAAATTGTTACGATGTAACCTGTGTAAAGGCCTTCTTGGTGGGATTTCTTCTTGCACATTTGATGATCTCATATCTTGATGAGGGTTCGGATGGGTGGAGATGCCAGCCAATGTGCCTTGCTCGGAAGGCAGAGAGTGGACCCCAAAAGGATTTTGCTCCCCTTCCTCCATAGCAACCTCTTCAGCTTCCTCTCTCCTTAAATCCTCCTGAACCACCCCTATGTCTTCTTGTCCGTTGTTGAAGGGTGAGGAAGACATGATGTTGGTTTAGCTAAATCTGTCAGAAAACAGCAATGAAAAGAGAGTAGAAGATTTCTCCGCGATACGGTGGTCAATAGGTTTGGGGGGTATATTTTTTTTATCTTGGGAAACAAGCAAACGGAAGAAAAACGGAGTCCGGAAGGAACCCAAGGTGGGCACAAGGCTTGGTGTCTTGTGCCGACCAGGGTACGCTTCCTGGAAGTTTCTTATTTTCCCAATTTTCTAAATATTCCAAAACTGACAAAAAATATTTTTGCCGATTTTTCGGAGTCCGTTTACTTACCGTATCACGTACCTCCTTATTTTCACGATTCTGGAGTGTTGTGGAAGGACTCTTTTATGTGCTCTTCCGGTGTCAAAGTTTGGATAATATTGCTTTCAACATTAATGGGCGTACCTGAGATACAATGTTTTATTCGTTGCCCGTTAACAACCTTCGGGTTAGTACCTTCCGCATTATTTACTTTGATAGCTCTAGACCGATAAACCTCCTCGATAACATAGGGTCCTTCCCATTTTGAGAGGAGTTTTCCTGCAAAGAATCTGAAATAAGAGTTGTACAAAAGAACATATTCTCCAACTTTAAACTCACGCTTTTGAATTCTTTTATCAAGCCATCTTTTGACTTTTTCTTTAAAGAACTTGGCATTTTCATAAGCTTTTTTTCTCCATTCATCTAATGAGCTAATATCAAATAACCTCCTTTCACCAGCAAGTTTCAAATCATAATTGAGTTCTTCGATTGCCCAATATGCTTTGTGTTCTAACTCAAGAGGCAAATGACAAGCTTTTCCATAAACCATTTTATAAGGAGACATACCCATATGATTTTTATATGTTGTTCTATAAGCCCAAAGTGCATCATCTAATTTCTTAGACAAATTCTTCCAGGACCTATTAACAGTGTTTTGTAAAATTAATTTTATTTCCCTATTACTAAGTTCAACTTGAACACTAGACTAAGGATGATAAGGTGATGCAATTCTGTGGTTAACATCGTACTTGGCAAGCATTTTATGGAAAGCACCATGAATAAAGTGTGAACCACCATCAGTCATTAAATATCTAGGGACTCCAACCCTTGGGAAAATAACTTCCTTAAGCATTTTAATAGAGGTGTTGTGATTAGCACTAATGGTTGGAATAGCTTCTACCCATTTAGTGACATAATCAACAACAGCCAAAATATGTGTATACCCATTAGACGAAAGAAAAGGTCCAATGTGATCAAATCCCCAAACATCAAATGGTTCAACAACAAGTGAATAATTCATAGGCATTTCTTGACGCTTACCGATATTAGCTATTCTTTGGCTTCATCACAAGATAAGACGAACTTACAGGCATCCTTGAAGAGAGTAGGCCAATAAAATCCAGATTGCAATACCTTCTGAGCAGTTCTATCTCCAGCAGGATGCCCTCCATAAGCTTCGGAGTGACATTTCCGTAGGATTTGTCCCTGTTCATGCTCAGGTACACAACATCTAATAATATCATCTACTCCTTCTTTATAAAGATGTGGGTCATCCCAAAAGTAATGTCTTAAATCATAGAAGAATATTTTCTTTTGTTGGTATGTAAAGCTAGGTGGTAAATATTTAGCAACAATGTAATTAGCATAGTCAGCATACTAAGGAGTGTTATGAGCAACAGTTATAGTAGCTAGTTGCTCATCAGGGAAACTATCATCAATAGGTAGTGGGTCATCAAGCACATTTTCAAGCCTGGACAAGTTATCAGCTGCGGGGTTCTCAACTCCTTTCCTATCAGTGATATCTAAATCAAATTCTTGTAACAAGTGAACCCTTCGAATAAGTCTAGGTTTAGCATCTTTGTTTTCCATAAGATATTTTATAGCAGCATGATAGGTGTGAACAATTACTTTTGAATCAACAATGTAAGATCTAAATTTATCACAAGCAAACACCACTGCTAGGAATTCTTTTTCAGTAGTTGCATAATTTCATTGAGCACTGTCTAGAGTTTTACTAGCATAATGAATTACATTCAGCTTCTTATCAACTCTTTGTCCTAGAACAACACCAACAGCATAATCACTAGCATCACACATAATTTCAAAAGGCAAGTCCAATCAGGTGGTTGAACAATAGGTGCAAAAATTAAGGCTTTCTTGAGTGTTTCGAAGGCTTCTAAGCAATCCTCATAAAAACAAAAGGAACATCCTTCTGCAAAAGGTTTGTAAGAGGCCTAGAAATTTTATAAAAGTCTTTGATAAATCTCATACAGAAACCAGCACGACCTAGGAAACTACGAATACCTTTGATATCTTTTGGACATGGCATTTTCTCAATTGCATCTACCTTAGCTTTGTCCACTTCAATACCTCTTTCAGAAATTTTATGACCTAAGACAATACCTTCATTAACCATAAAGTGGCACTTCTCCCAATTCAAGACAAGATTTGTTTGTTCACATCTCTACAAAACTCGATCAAGATTGCTTAAACGATCATGAAAAGACTTACCATAAACAGAGAAGTCATCATGAAAACCTCAACAATGTTTTCACAAAAGTCAGAGAATATAGCAGTCATACATCTTTGAAAGGTACCAGGTGCATTGCATAAACCGAAAGGCATACGTCTATAAGCATAAGTTCCAAAGGGACAAGTGAAATTGGTCTTTTCTTGATCAGGTTGAGAAATAGGTATTTGTGAAAAACCATAATATCCATCAAGGAAGCAAAAGTGTGTGTGCTTAGATAATCTTTCTAACATTTGATCAATAAAAGGCAGAGGGTAATGATCTTTTCTAGGTGCTTTGTTCAATTTTCTGAAATCAATTACCATTCTATAGCCTATAACAATTCTTTGTCGAATAAGTTCAATCTTATCATTAGGAACAACAGTCATACCTCCTTTCTTAGGGACACAATGAACACGACTTACCCATCTACTATCAGCTATAGGATAGATTATACCTACTTCCAGAAGTTTTAAGATTTTCGTTCTTACCACTTCCTTCATTTCTGGATTTAACTGGCGTTGGTGATCAACAACGGGTTTAGCATCAGGTTCCATATTAATTTTGTGCTGACATAGAGTGGGACTAATGCCCTTTAAATCATCAAGAGTATATCCAATAGCAGCTTGGTGCTTCCTTAGAACTTTCAATAATCTTTCTTCTTCATGTTCTGAAAGTTTAGCACTAATAATAACAGGATATATCTTATTTTCATCAAGATAAGCATATTTAAAAGTGTCTGTCAATTGTTTTAATTCAAACACAGGATCACCTTTAGGTGGAGGGGGGCCTCCTAGAGTTTCAATAGGAAAATTGTTTTTAAGCAGGGGACATTGTTCAAAGAAAATCTTATCTATTTCATTTCTTTCATGCATATGTAAATCATTTTCATGGTCTAGCAAATATTTTTCTAGTGGATCAGTAGGTGGCACAGCAATAGCAGCAAGACCAATTATTTCATCCTTACTAGGCAATTCTTTTTCATGAAGCTTTCTACTAAACTTGGAAAAATTAAACTCATGAGATTCAACACCAAAGCTAACACCGATAGTTTGTTTCTCACAATCTATTTTAGCATTAACGGTGTTCAAGAAAGGTCCACCAAAGATAATGGGACAGAAGTGATCTTGTGGGGAACGAAGAACAAGAAAATTAGTTGGGTATTTTATGTTCCCACACAAGACTTCAACATCTCTAACAATCCCAATTGGTGATATGGTATCTCTATTAGCAAGTTTAATAGTAACATCTATGTCTTCTATCTTTGCGGGTGCTATATCATTCATAATTTCTTGATATAAGGTGTAAGGAATAGAACTCACTCTGGCACCTATGTCACATAAACCATGATAACAATGATCTCCTATTTTAACTAAGACAACGGGCATGCCAACTACAGGTCTATGTTTATCCTTTTTATCAGGTTTGGCAATTCTAGCAGCTTCTTCACAGAAGTAAATAACATGCCCATCTATATTTTCTTCCAATAGATCTCTAACCATAGCAACACTAGGTTCTACTTTGATTTGTTCATCAGGTTTAGGTGTTCTAATATAACTTTTGTTAACCACAGTTGACACTTTATCATGTTCCTTTATCCTAACAGGGAAAGGTGGTTTCTCAATATAAGCAGTAGGTACAACTGGACCAACATTACAGAGTATAGTTTCTTATTTAGCTGGTACCGGTTCTTTAATTTCTTCTTTAATAGGTGGGTGATATTTGAACCACTTCTCTTTAGGGAGATCAACATGAGTAGAAAATGATTCACAAAAGGAGGCTACTATCTCAGAGTCAAGTCCATATTTAGTGCTAAACTTTTGAAAAGCATCGGTATTCATAAAAGATTTAACACAATCATACTTAAGCTTAATACCTGACTCTTTACCTTCGTCGAGTTCCAAATCTTCAGAGTTGCATTTAATTATTTCCAAAATATCCCACTGGAATTCAATAGTCTTCTTCATAAAAGAACCAACACAAGAAGTATCGAGCATGGATCGATCATTATGAGAAAGCCGAGCATAAAAATTCTGGATAATAATTTCTCTTGAGAACTCATGATTGGGTTATGAATATAACATTGACTTAAGACTCCCCCAAGCTAGAGCTATACTTTCTCCTTCACGAGGCCAAAAATTATATATGTAATTCCAATCACGATGAACTAAATGCATATGATTTTTTTGGTGGAACTCCAATTTCAATCGATTCCAATTCCAAGATCCAATATCATCGCATAGCCTATACCATGCCAATTCTTTTCCCTTAAAATATAAACGGAAAACCTTCTTCTTGACTTCATCTTCGGGTAAACCTACAAGCTTAATTAATCCACAAATTTGTTCCACATATATCAAGTGCATATCAGGATGTTCGGTTCCATCTCCCGCATAAGGATTAGCTAGCAGTTGTTCTATCATACCCGAAGGAATTCATATTCAATATTTTCAGTAGGTGTAGTAGGTTTAGGGGTAGCTAATGTGGTTCCGGTCGAGGTGAAGATACCCCCGAACAAACCCCTCAAAGGATTGTTCTCCATAGTAACAAGTGACAGTAAATTTCAGCACACTATATAAATGTTTCCTTACCAAATTCCACTTACCAAAGGCGCTTCACTCCCTCGAAATGGCGCCAGAAAATAGCCTTGATGACCCACAAGTATAGGGGATCAATTGTACCTCTTTTCGGTAAGTTAGAGTATCGAACCCATCGAGGAGCATAAGGAAAGGACAAGTGGTTTTCAGCAAGGTAATGTTTGCAAGCGCTGAAATTGTAAGTAATAGAGTAGTTTGATAGCAAGATAATTTGTAACAAGAAAGAAAATATAGTAGTAACAAAAGTGCAGCAAGGTAGCCCAATCCTTTTGAGGCAAAGGACAGGCCAAAACGGTCTCATATAATAATAAAAGCGTTCTTGAGGGTACACGGGAGTTTCATCTAGTCACTTTCATCATGTTGGTTCGATTTGTGTTCGCTACTTTGATAATTTGATATGTGGGTGGACCAGTGCTTAGGTGCTGTTCTTACTTACGAGAAAAGTATTAAGAATAAATTCTAACCATAGCATTAAACTTTTGGATCCAATCGGTCCCTTACGGAATAGCGCATAAACTAGGGTTTAAGCTTCTGTCACTCTCGCAACCTATCATCTACTTACTACTCCACAATGCATTCTCTTAGGCCCAAACATGGTGAAGTGTCATGTAGTCGACGTTCACATGACACCACTAAGGGAATCACAACATACATACTATCAAAATATCGAACACATATCATGTTCACATGATTACTTGCAACATGATTTCTCCCATGACCTCAAGAACAAAAGTAACTACTCACAAATGATAATCATGCTCAAGATCAGAGGGGTACTAAATAGCATATTGGATCTGAACATATAATCTTCCACCAAATAAACCATATAGTAATCAACTACAAGATGTAATCAACACTACTAGTCACCCACAAGCACCAATCTATAGTTCCGGTAACAAAATTGAACACAAGAGATGAACTAGGGTTTGAGATGAGATGGTGTTGTTGAAGATGTTGATGGAGATTGCCCTCCCCAAGATGGGAGAGTTGTTGGTGATGATGACGACGATGATTTCCCCCTCTGGGAGGGAAGTTCCCCTGGCGGAGTCGCTCCACCGGAGGGCAAAAGTGCTCCTGCCCAAGTTCCGCCTCGAGACGGCTTCGCTCCGTCCCGAAAGTCCCCTCCTTATTTTTTGTAGGCCAAAATGACTTATATACCAGAAGATGGGCACCGGGGGTGGGCCTGGGTGAGCACAACCCACCATGGCACGCCCAGGTGGGTTGTGCCCACCTGGTGGGCCCCCCTCTAGTACTTATTTGCTCCAATACTCATCATATATTCCATAAAAATTCTCTGTGAAGTTTCAGCTTATTTGGAGTTGTGCAGAATAGGTAGCCTGACGTAGGTTTTCCAGGTCCAGATTTCCAGCTGCCGGAATTCTCCCTCTTTGTGTGTACCTTGCAAATTATGAGAGAAAAGGCATTTGAATTAATCCAAAAAGCATTATTATGCATAAAAACATCATAAATAACAGTAGGAAAACATGATGCAAAATGGACGTATGAGCACCCAACACGATAAAGGGGTTGTCAATCCCTTCACGGTCACATGCAAAAGTGAGATCTGATAGAGATAGATAAATAAAACTAAACAAAAGATAAAATATTTTTTGGTTTTTTGGTTTATAGATCTGAAAGTAAAAGATTGCAAAATAGTAGATCGGAAACTAATATGATGGAAAATAGACTCGGGGGCTATAGGTTTCACTAGAGGCTTCTCTCGGGTGAACAAATTACTGTCGAGCAATTGATAGAAAAGCGCAAAGTTATGACGATATCCAAGGCAATGATTATGAAATATAGGCATCACGTCTGTGTCAAGTAGACCGACTCCTGCCTACATCTACTACTATAACTCCACACATCGACCGCTATCCATCATGCATCTAGAGTATTAAGTTCATAAAGAACAGAGTGACGCCTTAAGTAAGATAACATGATGTAGAGGAATAAACTCCTGCAATATGATGTAAAACCCATATTTTTATCCTCGATGGCAACAATTCAATACATGTCTCGCTATCCCTACTTTGTCACTGGGTGAAATCACGCAAGATTGAACCCAAAGCGAAGCACCTCTCCCATTGCAAGCAAAACCAATCTAGTTGGCCAAACCAAACCGATAATTCGAAGAGAAATACAAAGATATCGAATCATGCATATAAGAATTCAGAGAAGATTCAAATAATATTCATAGATAAGATGATCATAAATCCACAATTCATCGGATCTCGACAAACACACCGCAAAAGAAGATTACATCGGATAGATCTCCAAGAACATCGAGGAGAACATGGTACTGAAAATCAAAGAGAGAGAGAGAGAAGAAGCCATCTAGGTACTAGCTATGGACCCGTAGGTATGAGTTAAACTACTCACGCTTCATCGGAAGGGCAATAGAGTTGATGTAGATGCCCTCCGTGATCAAATCCCCCTCCGGCAGGATGCCAGAACAAGCCCCAAGATGGGATCTCATGGGAGCAGAAGGTTGCAGCGGTGGAAAAGTGTTTTCATGGATGCTTCTAGTGGTTTGGGAATATATGTGAATATATAGGAGGTAGAACTAGGTTAGGAAGGTCACATGGGGCCCACAAGGTAGGGGGCGCGCCCTACCCCCCTGGGCGCGCTCTCCACCCTTGTCGCCGCCTCGTGGCTCTTCTGACTTGAACTCCAATTCTCTTGGGTGTCTTCTGGTCCAAGAAAAATCATCGTGAAGTTTTATTCTATTTGGACTCCGTTTGGTATTCATTTTCTGTGAAGCTCAAAAACATGGAAAAAACAGAAACTGGCACTGGGCTCTAGGTTAATAGGTTAGTCCCAAAAATAATATGAAATAGCATATTAATGCATGTCAAACATCCAAAATGGATAATATAATAGCATGGAACAATCAAAAATTATAGCTACATTGGAGACGTATTAGTGGGTGGTTTCTGCTGCGGGTTGCTTGAGTTGTGCGGGACGGTGCTTAGGTGTTAGCAGAATAAAAACATTTGTTAGCAGAATAAGGGTCTTAAGGGTGTTATTAGAATAGACTCACCCAAGACATGTATATATATATATATATATATATATATATATATATACATCCAAGCTATTCTGCAACCCATTCCTGAATAAGCTATTCAGGAACCATTCCTAACTGCGCGAGAACAGACAGCTAACTGTGCGAACCATACTAGTTAACTGTCGGGCGGACTTTTTCTGGCACAGTTTTTCGCACTGTTTTTGGGTCATAATTATTTAACTGCTAATCGGATTGATGCAACTGATATACCTTTGGATAGCTATTGAGAAGGAGCAAAAACTCATTTTGGTCGTTTTCCCAAAATCGATCTGGTTTTAAAACAAAATTCAAAAAACTGAAAATCCATCAAACGAGTTTTCAATGTTTTAGTGAAAGGAATTTTCAAAGTTTTTGTCGGAATGATGTGTATGATATACCGTTAGCAAGGTATCGATTAGCCCGAACTTTGGCATATATAACATGTTTTCGGATTTGCTATGGTTTAAGAGCAGTTTTCAAAAGACCAACATCATTTTTGACATATTTTGCCCGAACTGCTACAGTACACGCTAACTGCTCGCGCGGAATAGCTAACTGACATATGCTGACAAGCTAACTGCTGAGAGTGAAGAAAACTGTTTTTTTTTCTTCTATACTCTTATCGTCAGGTCAAGTTAACTTCCGGGAGTGAAATAGCTAACTGCCAGGAATCGCAAACAATTAGCACCAAGTTAACAGCGGGACTGAAAATGTTTTTTTGATTGGGTCACACTAACTGCGGGTATGAAATACCTAACTGCACGCAATGAGCAAGCTAACTGCAATGGCTGATAATACTTTTTTGTCTATTTTCTTTTTAATTCTTTTTTCTATTTTTTCCCTGGTCAAGTTAACCGCCGAGACTGGAATAGCTAAGTGTCAAGATTGAAAATACTTTATTTTTGTTTTTTGCTCGGTTCAAGCTAACGGCCGGGAGTAAAATAGCTAACTGTCAGGGATTGCGGCAATTAACACCGAGTTAACTGCCGGGATTAAAAATATTTTTTGTACCTCATGCAAGTAGGGGCTTGGCAAACAAACTGAACCCTCTTATTAGATTGCTATTTTTTTGTACCTCACGCAAGCAGGGGCTTGGCAAAATCATAGTTGTGTAGATCACTTAATTTTTTTGGACGCAAGATAACTGCAGCCAGTCCCTGAAACTAACTGCTCCATGAAACTGAGCATTGGCAAACTACGCACCATGGACCGCGCCGCTGGCAGCATGGGGGCAAGAGCTAATTGAGCACTGGTCTCTGTTTCTTGAGAACAAGCATAATGATAAGTCTTTTCAGAACAAAAGGATAGTAATAAGCCAAGTAGTGACATGAAAATAAACCATATTTACTGAAAGCACAAACCTAAAAGAACCACTTTAACTCTCAAACATTCAGTTTATCAAACACTTTCTATCTTGTACATTGTAAGTGGCTAGTTCAGTGGTCAAGGTATTCAGTTCAGCAACAGATTGAGCATGATCCATCTCTCTACCTTGTTGCAAATCAGCTCCGAGGCACTCTACTTCTTTTCTAAGTTCTTCTTTTCACTCTAATTGCTTGTTTTCTTGGAAGTCTGAAAAGGTAAAATAGAATATGTCACTATCTATAGTTTCTGCATTTATGAATGACACAATTTGATGGTTGAACACGTGAAATGATAAACTGATGACTAGAACAATAAGAACGCACTAAAAATGACTCAATTTTATTCCCGAGAAGACGAAACAGACACAAAAGATGAAGCAGGAGCATCATAATGCAACACTTAACACGGTCACTGGTTCAACACCACAAGATGATAAAATGATGAGAAAAGAGTACGCAATTGCTATAATTAATCAGTCACTTGTACTCTCAATAAGATCAAACAGACACGGAAGGAGTTATGAGCACTAGAAATTAGATTCTTTTTTAGCAAACTGCGATGCATCTCGGTTATGACCAAAAATTTTGCGTACCTTGCAAGCTAACTGCCAATTTTTTATAACAAGTTTTTGCAAAATCTTCCCATCTGTCTACCTTTCAGATGCAAGTCAACTGTACTTTATCTGTATGCATACATTTTCCCTTTTTGTGTAAACGGTTGCAAAATGTGATTTTCACTACTCTAAATTGTAAAAGTTAACTTCAAAATTAACTCGCATTTAAAAAACATGTTGTTTTGTTAACTGCACTTTTTTGTAAAAGTTAACTTATAAAATCTACTCAGCTAACTGCTACACGGGTTCTTGTAAAAAATTAACTGCTATAGACCCCGAACTAGTATACATTTGTAAAGTCAACCGCTGTAAATTATGATGTTAACTTCCTGTTTTTCTGGGTAGCCAATTTTTTTTCTCACGAACTGATATCACACTCGAAATTAACTATTTTTTCTTGGAAGGGATAACTGCTGAATTTTCATACCCTGTGACAACTGAAAGACCAATAGAAACAACAAATATTTTTAGAACACATAAACCATTCATTTTCCCCTAAGTGTTGGCCTCTGCCTGCTAACTTCCACACACAGAGATAGAGAGAGATTTTTTGTGTTTGTGTATCCACTGTTTTGCATGCTAGAAATAAGGGAAGCTAACTGAACAATGCACAAACACATCTGATGGCATGCGTGTATGGGTAACCGTTCACTTCCCCACCTATCACTTCCCGAACTGCTACAGTAGACGGTAACTGTTCGAGCAGAATAGCTAACTGCACTATGTTGAGCAAGCTAACTGCCGGAGCTGCAAATACTTTTTTTTCATTCATTTTTTGACTGATCAGGCTAACTGCCGGGACTGAAATAGCTAACTGTCGGGGATTGCGGACACTATTTTTTTTCTTTTACATTTTTTCTTGGGTCGAACTAACTGTCGGGCCTGAAATAGCTAACTGCCTAGGGCTGTGGCAATTAACACCAAGTTAATTGCTAGGGGGGGAGACATTAAAAAATTAAGAAGAACTGTATCGCATCATCTATCCATTAGCTGCAGTAAGAAGGACTGTAGCCAGACTGAAACTCACGAGCAACGGAGCGAGAAACATCTAGCCAGAATCAAGAAAACAATCAAGCAGATATCCAAATCAAGATCCGCGGGCACGGAAAGCAACCGGCCGGGATGCACATCGATCGATCTCCAGTTGTTCGATCTGGCATCTAACAAAAATCTTCAGTTCTTGGATCAATCTCCAGAGAATCAAACCAAGGGGGAGGAGAATGAAATAGTATGGAAAAAGACTAATTAAGCAGCAGCTAGTCCTGGACAATGGCAGGGTAGGTGATGAGGCGCCGGGCGCAGGCGGTGCAGGCGAACCTGCGCTTGTTCTTGAGGCAGAGCGGCAGGAAGCAGAGCACCCACTTGGCCTCCACGTCCGTGGCCACGACCCTGCCGCCGCAGTAAGGGCAGCTCCCCGACGCCTTCTGCACACCCACCACCTTCTCCTCCTTGTCGCACACCTTCGCCCCCGCCCGCGCCGCCCTCGCCGCCGCCCCCATCGACGCCGATGCCGACGATGATCCCTCCATGTCGACCCCTTCTTCCCCTCGCTCGGCGCCGCAAATCGATGGGTGCTGGTCAGGAGCGCCGCTCTGCTTTCTTGGCTGGCTACAAGCCTACAAGATGGATGGATATGTGGGCCCGGGGGCGGGGCTGTGGCCTGTTGCCGGAATCCATGGCGCCCACCTCCTGGGCCATGGCCTGCAGACCCGAGCTCACTCGCTCCCTCGCGTCGCTACCGCGCCGCTCGCTCCCTTCGGGAAAAGAAACAGGTTAGGAGGGGGTGGTTCCTAAATAAGCTTATTGAGGAACTCTAGAGGGGGGTTTCTAAATAGTCCCACCCTATATATATATATATATATATATATATATATATATATATATATATATATATATAAACCATGCCACAACTACACATGGGTGTTAGCAAGATCATTTGTGTGTCACTTTGCGAGTTTTCATTCATTGTCCGAGAGACCGGAACAATCTTCAAACGTTTCGGCCTTAGGGTGCGGCCATAGAAGTAGGCTTTGTTGGTATTTTAATTACAGGAAATGCATATAGAGTCCGAAAATCATGAAAATTGGTGTGTCAACAAGCATGCTCTCACGACCCCAGGGAAATTTTTTGGTGAAGTTTGGCACAAGTTTTGATGCTCGCACCTTGGAAACCGGAGCATCTCACAAGAAGGATCATAGTTTACAAAAGGAGACGCGGACTCAAATCGTCGGTAACTTCATCGTTCTGCCTCGAAATTTTTGCCAGGGTAAGTAATCACTGATATATCCTAGGTGTGATTTTATAGCCCATTTCAGGTCTCATCTCCTATATTTAAGCCAATTTTTGCGTTTACCATGCATTTAGTGCATATAAAATCAAAACCCTACTATAACTACATGTGGGTGTTAGCAAAGGAGGCGTACAAATCATTTGTGTGTCGCTTTGCGGATTTTCATCCATTGTCTGAGAAGCGGGGGAATTTTCAAACATTTCAGCTATGAGGTGCGGCCGTCGGCATAAGCCTAGTTGGTATTTTAATTATAGGAAATTCAGATGGAGTCCAAAAATCATGAAAATCGGTGTGTGACGGTGGCGTGTTCCCACGACCCTGTGGAAAAAAATTGCTAAAGTTTGGCACAAGTTTTGATGACCGCTCCTTGGAAACTGGAGCATCTCACAAGAAGGATCATGGTTTCCAAAAGGAGACGTGGCAATTCAAACTCCAGTGGCCGGTGACTTCATCGTTTGGCCTCATAAAAATTTCCATGGTACGCAATCACCATTATACCACAAGTTTGATTTTCTGGCGCATTTCATGTATAGTTTGCTATATTTAAGCCATTTTTTAATTTAACGTGCATTTTGTGCATATAAATCAAATCCCAACCGCAACTGCATGTGCTGATGAAAGGGATGATGAATGCCGTTCGATCTAGGATCATCCAACAGTGCAGATGTAAGATCCGTGGGGTTTGGGCTCTGGCCAATCAGAACACACGACTCGCATCGCGCGCGCTGTTTGGTCGGCACGCGGCTTTCATGAATGAATCGTGTGCTATTTGCAAACCAGATTGCATATCTTTTGTTCATACATACTTGAGTGAGATTAATTGAGCGTGCTACCTCTAGGTTATAATAATCATAAACAATTCAAATTCATTTCCTGAGCTGACATCATACCAAGGCCATCATATTAACCGTTCTTACATCAACAAGAGACCGGGCATAACTCACAAATTCAGTACATGCGATAGTTCTAAATTGAATGAATTAAGTTGCAGAATAGGCATAAAAACTAGTGTTACGGCTTATAATCCCCATGCACATGGGGGAATTGGGTTCATTAGGTTGACCACGAATGAACTTTGGTTTTTTGTTGATTTTACGGTTCTCTGTTTGGATGGTGCGTGATCCCTTGGCGGGCAACTTAGCAAATTCATCGTACTCATCCTCATTAGCAACATCCTCGACAACCAGTACCCTCCTCTTCCCATGCATCACTACATGGCAGTTCTTATGCAAGGGGTCTTTCACATAGAAAATCTGGGTAGCATCGTTGGCAGAAATGATCGGGTCCATGTGATTCCATCGTTGTCTTCTTACCACAGGTCTTCCAATAATCCTCAACCTTTACCTGACTAAGAGGAATCCATGTGCACCTGAATAATGCCACCTTAACTTTCACATAGTTAAGCTCCCAAATCTCTTTGATGGTTCCATAGTATACCCTTTTATCAGCTTCATCTACAGTCATGCATTCTATTCGGACAGTGCTATTCTGATATGAGGTCGTCTCATCATGTTCGTTAGTGTATAACGGGTAGCCATTTATGTCATACGCTTGGTACATCAACACCATAGGTGATGGCTTTTGTGCCAACCACGTAGCAATGCCATCCATGGATCCGTATGCCAAACGATCATTCAGCCATCTGGCGTAGTCCTTATTGTGCGCCTTCATCTCGACATCTAATGGATGCATCGTTGGTAAGAAGCTTTGGCGTATCACCTCCAAGTGTTCGTTAGCATAAGCGTCGAGAACTGGGCTGTTAATAAGTACCGTCAAATGGGCTTTGTCGGTGAAATCTTCGGGTGCAGCCTTTTGCGTCCAGCAAGGACTGGCTTACCTTTCAGTCTTCGGGCAAACCTATAGGTCATTGTTTCATGTATTCGGTGCAAAACTCAACCACCTCCTCCGCGGTATAACCTTGTAGGATGCTTTCCTCTGTATGGCTTCGGTTCCAACAATAGCGCTTCAGTATTCCCATGAACCGCTCGAAGGGATACATGTTTCGAAGAAACACATGACCATAATACTTTATCTCATCGACACGGTGCACAGTGAGATGGACCATGACATCAAAGAATGACAGTGGGAAAAACATCTCTAGGCTAGACAATATTCTTGCAATATCCTCTTGCATAGAATACAACTCTTCAGGATCTACCACTTTCTTCCATAGTTTGTTGAAGTAATCACAGAGCTCAAAGAGTGTGTTTCTTATATTTGTGTCCATAAGATTCCTGATGGCCACCGGTAGGATTTGTGTCAACATTACGTGGCAATCATGTGACTTCATGTGTGCCAACTTCATTTTACCTGAGCTCACATCCATGAGACTTCTCATGTTTGCGGAGTAGGAAGAGGGTGTATTAACTGACAACAAAATACTTGAAGAACTCTTTTGCTTCTTTTGTACTAAAATTGTAACTCTGGTTAGCGTGGAGGAATTTGTTATCATCTTCTACTTCATTCTTGCGTTTTGATTGATCACCAAGCATATCGTGTCGTGCACCGTCACCATCCTTTGTTTTACCTTTAATCTTGAGCAGAGTACCAATGATACTTTCACATATGTTCTTCTCTACGTGCATGACATCGATGCAGTGACATACACGTAGAATCTCCCAGTAAGGTAATTCCCAGAACACCAATTTCTTCTTGGACACTTGATCCCTGGGTGTTTGTTTCACCATCAAAGCAAGGTTCTTTCCAAGCACAACAACATTAATTTGTTTAGCCATGTTGTGGACCAACTCCCCAGTATAAGGTCTTGGGCCCAAATCTGTTGGGAAACGTTGCATGGAAAACAAAAAAATTCTATGCACACGCAAGATCTATCCATGGAGATGCATAGCAATGAGAGGGGGAAAGTGTGTCTACGTACCCTCTTAGACCATAGGCAGAAGCGTTTCACAACGCGGTTAATGTAGTTGAACTTTCTTCACAATCCAACCGATCGAGTACTGAACTTACGTCACCTCCGCGTTCAGCACACATCCTCCGGCTTCTTGATCCAGCAAGACGGCGAGGTAGTAGATGAGTTCTGGCAGCACGACGGTGTGGTGACAGTGATGGTCAAGTGATCACCGCACGGCTTCGCCTAAGCACTACGAAAATATGACCGGGGGTGTAAACAGTGGAGGGGGCGCCGCACACGGCTAGGCAATTGTCTGTTGTGTGCTACACGCCGCCCTCCCACATATATATAGGTGGGAGGGAGGGAGGGAGGAGCAGCCAAAGGAGGCGCCAAAGTAGGAGGAATCCTACTTGAAGTCCCTCCCAAGCCGCGCCCCTGCCTTATATAGGTGCGGGGGAAAGGCAGGGGAGGGTGCCCCCCCCCTTTTCCTTTCTCCCGTGAGAGGGAAAGGCAGGAGGGTCTAGCCCTCCCCCTTTCCTTCTCCTAGGGCCTGCTGTCCAAAGAAGGGGTGCACCAGGGGCTGGTCTGTCCCCCCTTTGGCCCATTAGGCCCATACACTTACCGGGGGTGTCTGGAACCCCTTCCGATGACCCAATGACTACCCGGGGGTGTCCGAATACCATTGTCCTATATATCAATCTTTACCTCTCGACCATTTTGAGACTCCTCGTCATGTTCGTGATCTCATCCCGAACTCCTAACAACATTCGGTCGCCAAATCATATAACTCATATAGCACTATATCGTCAATGAACGTTAAGCGTGCAGACCCTACGGGTTCGATAACTATGTAGCATTACCGAGACACCTCTTCCGGTCAATAACCAATAGTGGAACCTGGATGCCCATGTTGGCTCCTACAAATTCTACCAAGATCTTTATCGTTTGAACCTTATGACAACATACGTAATTCCCTTTGTCCATCGGTATGTTACTTGCCCGAGATTCGATCGTCGGTATCTTCATACCTAGTTCAATCTCGTTACCGGCAAGTATCTTTACTCGTTCGGTAATACATCACCTCGTGACTAACTCCTTAGTCATTTGCTTGCAAGCTTATGATGTGTATTACCGAGAGGGCCCAGAGACACCTCTCCGATACTCGGGGTGACAAATCCTAATCTCGATCTATGCCAACTCAACAAACACCTTCGGAGATACCCGTAGAGCATCTTTATGATCACCCAATTACGTTATGACGTTTAATAGCACACAAGGTATTCCTCCGGTATCCGGGAGTTGCATAATCTCATAATCGAAGGAATATGTATTTGACATGAAGAAAGCAATATCAATAAACTGAACGGTCAATATACTAAGCTAACGGATGGGTCTTGTCCATCACATCATTCTCCTAATGATGTGATCCCGTTATCAAATGACAACAGTTGTCAATGGTTAGGAAACTTTAACCATCTTTGATCAACGAGCTAGTCTAGTAGAGGCTTACTAGGGACATGGTATTTGTTTGTATTCACACATGTATTTAAGTTTCTGATCAATACAATTCTAGCCTGAATAATAAACCTTTATCATGAATAAGGAAATATAAAATAACAACTTTATTATTACCTCTAGGGCATATTTCCTTCAGTCTCCCACTTGCACTAGAGTCAATAATCTAGTTCACATCGCCATGTGATTAACACCCATAGTTCACATCGCCATGTGACCAACACCCAAAGAGTTTACCAGAGTCAATAATCTAGTTCACATCGCCATTTGATTAACACACAAAGAGTACTAAGGTGTGATCATGTTTTGCGTGTGAGAGAAGTTTAGTCAACGGGTCTGTCACATTCAGCTAATTGCTCCCATTTACCTCCGTATGTATTTTGCAAATTTCTATGTCTACAATGCTCTGCTTGGAGCTACTTAGCTAATTGCTCCCATGTTCAATACGCATCCAGATTGATACTTAGAGTCATCTGGATTAGTGTCAAAGCTTGCATCGATGTAACCTTTTACGACGAACTCTTTATCACCTCCATAACTGAGAAACATTTCCTTATTCCTCTAAGGATAATTTTGACCGCTGTCCAGTGATTCACTCCTGGAACACTCTGGTACCCCCTTGCCAAACTCATGGAAAGGCACACAACAGGTCTGGTACAGAGCATGGCATACTTGAACCTATGACTGAGGCACAGGGAATGACATTCATTCTCTCAATATATTCAGCCATGGTCGCGTTTTGAGTCTTACTCAACTTCACACCTTGTTACACATGCAAGAACCCTTTCTTTGACTGATCCATTTTGAAATTCTTCAAAACTTTATCAAGCTATGTGCTTTGTGAAAGCCTATTAAGCGTCTTGATCTATCCCTATAGATCTTGATGCCCAATAAATATAAGCAGCTTCACCAAGGTCTTTCATTGAAAGATTCTTATTCAAGTATCCTTTTATGCTATTCAGAAAATCTATATCATTTCCAATCAATAATATGTCATCCACATATAATATCAGAAATGTTACAGAGCTCCCACTCACTTTCTTGTAAAAACAGGCTTCATCATAAGTCTGTATAAAACCATATGCTTTGATCACCTCATCAAAGCGTATATTCCAACTCCGAGATGCTTGCACGAGTCCATAGATGGATCGCTGGAGCTTGCACAGTTTGTTAGCACCTTTAGGATAGACAAAACCTTCTGGTTGCATCATATACAACTCTTCTTTAAGAAATCCATTACGGAATACAATTTTGACGTCCATTTGCCAAATTTCATAATTGTAAAATGCGGCAATTGCTAACATGATTCGGACTAACTTAAGCATCGCTACGGGTGAGAAGGTCACATCGTAGTCAACCCCTTGAACTTGTCGAAAACCTTTCGCGACAAGTCGAGCTTTGTAGATGGTGAAATTACCAACATCGTCTATCTTCTTGTTGAAGATCCATTTATTCTCAATGGCTTGCCAATCATCGGGCAAGTCCACCAAAGTCCACACTTTGTTCTCATACATGGATCCTATCTCAGATTTCATGGCCTCAAGCCATCTATCAGAATCTGGGCTAATCATAGCTTCTTCATAGTTTGTAGGTTCGCCATCGTCTAGTAACATGACTTCCTGGACAGGATTACCGTACCACTCTGGTGCGGAACGTGCTATGTTCGACCTACGAGGTCCAGTAGTAACTTGATCGGAAGTTTCATGATCATCATCATTAGTTTCCTCTCTAGTTGGTGTCGGCATCATGGGAATGGATTTCTCTGATGTGCTACTTTCCAAATTGAGAGAAGATACAATTACCTCATCAAGTTCTACTTTCCTCCCACTCAGTTCTTTCGAGACAAACTCCTTCCATGTTCCATTCTTGGCAACAAAGATCTTGCCTTCGGATCTGCGGTAGAAGGTGTACCCAATTGTTTCCTTAGGGTATCCTATGAAGAAGCACTTCGCCAATTTGGGTTCGAGCTTATCAAGCTGAAACCTTCTAACATAAGTGTCGCAACCCCAAACTTTAAGAAATGACAGCTTAGGTTTCCTGCCAAACCATAGTTCATACGGTGTCGTCTCGATGGATTTACATGGTTCCCTATTTAACGTGAACGCGGTTGTCTCTAATGCATAACCCCAAAACGATAGTTGTAAATCGGTAAGAGACATCATGGAACACACCATATCCAATAATGTACGGTTACGACATTTGGATACACCATTACGCTGTGGTTTTCCAGGTGGCATGATTTGTGAAACAATTTCACATTGTTTTCAATGAAGGCCAAACTCGTAACTCAAATATTTGCCTCCGCGATCAAATCGTAGATACTTTATTTTCTTGTTGATGATTTTCCACTTCACTCTAAAATTCTTCGAAATTTTCAAATGTTTTAGACTTGTGTTTCATCAAGTATATATACCCATACCTGCTCAAATCATCTATGAAAGTCAGAAAATAACGATACCCACTGCGTGCTTCAACACTCACAGACAGCATACATTAGTATGTATTATTTCCAATAAGTCATTAGGTCGCTCCATTGTTCCGAAGAACGGAGTTTTAGTCATCTTGCCCATGAGGCATGGTTCATAAGTATCAATTGATTCATAATCAAGTGATTCCAAAAGCCCATCTGCATTGAGTTTCTTCATGCGCTTTACACCAATATGACCTAAACGGCAGTGCCACAAGTGTGTTGCACTATCATTATCAACTTTGCATCTTTTGGCATCAATATTATGAATATATGTATCACTACGATCGAGATTCAATAAACCATTCACATTGGGTGTATGCCATAAAAGGTTTTATTCATGTAAACAGAAGAATAATTATTCTCTGACTTAAATGAATAACCGTATTGTAGTAAACACGATCTAATCCTGTTCATGCTCAACGCAAACACCAATAACATTTATTCAGGCTTAACACTAACACTACTGCAGGATGCTGCTAACGCGACACTACGATCAGAGACCCTTTGACAAAACTGTGTGCGATGCATTAATCACAAATGGTGATGTAAAAAACCCGTCAAAAAATATGCAAAACATTTGCGATGAAGGAACATCTAACACGGTTCAGATTTTAGTTGCGTGTGCGATGAGGGGCATACGGTTCAGTTCAATTAAGTATTTGCGATGTGGTAGAACAAAAGTAATGGGCAGCCAGATGAAGGTGTGTGCAATATATGGCATACAGTTCACTCGGATGAACTGTTTGTGATTAGGCAACACAAAAGAAATGGTCAGCCAGATCAAGGTGTGTGCGATATACGGCATACAGTTCACTCGAATGAACTATTTTCGATTAGGCAACGCAACAGAAACGGTTCAACCGGATCAAGGTGTGTGCAATGGAGGGCATAAAGTTCGTTCCGATAAACTGTTTGTGTTGAGCCAAGAGAACAGAAACGATTCACATAAGCAAGATGTGTGTAATACGCGGCAAACATCCAATTACATAGGTGGCTAGTACACACATGACATTTCCACACACCAAAGTAAACTATTACATGCATAATTAACTAGGATAAACAATCATGTGATCATCATCTACTTCTTGTGCTAGCTCGATGTTCCTTCTATGCTAAGTTTCCAATAATTGAAGGCATTTATGAACACGCCACTGTTTCCCGCCATTTCCTCACCGGTTCCCCGCCATCCAGCGATATTGGGCATAAACCTAGGCGGTGTGCGACGCACGGAGGCAACAAGCGCAGCTTGTAGCACATCCACCTGTTCCAAGCATGCCAACCCAACAAAGTGTCGCCTCTGCCATTAACCTCGTTGACGAGGAAAACGAGTAGGCGCCACAGCCCGTCGAGGCCGAGGCGCTCCCTGGCAACGCGATGGATCATAATCCCCAAGTGCAGGGAATCATCATAGCAATTTCCAAAGTTGGAAGTGATAAGTATGGAGTGTCGAACCCACAAGGAGCTAAAGGTAAGATCAATATTCTCTCAAGTCCTATCTGCCACTGATACGACTCTACGTACACCGAACGTTTGCTTCCAACTAGAAACGAAAAATAAAAGTACGTTGTGGGTATGAAGAGGATAACTTTGCATGATATCGGAAAGCTACAACATAAAAGTAGGTCCTGTTATCATAAAGTTAGAATATATTACTAAATATTATAAATAGCGAGTGTGGAATAATGATGGGTCGGTGTGCGGAATTATCCTAGGCAATCGTTAGCAAGACCGGTAGTCGTCATTGCAATTTCATATGAGGGAGAGGAATAAGCTAACATACTTTCTCTTCTTGGATCATATGCACTTATGATTGGAACTCTAGCAAGCATCCGCAACTACTAAAGATCATTAAGGTAAAACCCAACCATAGCATTAAAGCATCAAGTCCCCTTTATCCCATACGCAACAACCCCCTTACTCGGGTTTATGCTTCTGTCACTCAAGCAACCCACTATAAGCGAATCATAAACTTATTGCAACACCCTACAGCGGGAATCCCTCACGCTTGCCTGACACGGAGGGCACCATAGGACATCACCAAAATAAAACATACAACTCGTACCAATCTAGATCATCAATCAACCCAAGGACAAAAGATATCTACTCAAAACATCATAAGATGGCAGCACATCATTGGATCATAATATGTGGCATAAAGCACCATGTTCAAGTAGGGATTATAGCGGGGTGCGGGAGAGTGGACCGCGTAAAATAGATGAGGATGGTGATGTTGATGAAGACGATCACCGCGGCGATGGTTCCCCTCCCGATGGCACTCCGGCGCCATCGAGAGAGAGGAGGAGACGTTCTCCCCCTTGTGCTTCCTCCTCCATGGCCTACCCCCTAGATGGGGAGAGGTTCTCCCTCTGGTCCTTGGCCTTCATGGCGATGATGGCCCCTCCGGGATCCTCCTCCATGGCCTTCGGTGATGATCGCCCCCTCCGGCAGGGTGCCAGAGAGGGCCTAGATTGATTTCTCATGGCTACAGAGGCTTTCGGCGGCAGAACTTCTGATCTAGAATATTTTCTGGCGGTTTCTGTATTTATAGGAATTTTTGGCGTCGGTTTCACGTCAGGGGGATCTCCGAGTCGTCAACGAGATAGGGGCCCACGCCCAGGGGGTGGGTGCTCCCCCCACCCTCGTGGACAGCCCAGGACTCTTCTGGCCCAACTCTTTTACTCCGGGGGATTCTTTTGGTCCATAAAAAATGATCAAAAATTGGCACGTCAATTGGACTCCATTTGGTATTCCTTTTCTCCGATACTCAAAAACAAGGAAAAAATAGAAACTGACACTGGGCTCTAGGTTAATATGTTAGTCCCAAAATTAATATAAAATATCATATAAATGCATATAACACATCTAAGATGGATAATATAATAGCATGAATACTTCATAAATTATAGATATGTTGGAGACGTATCAACGGACGACGCCGTGATGCGCGTCATCGCCAGGGTTGAGCAGACCCTTGGTGCATGGCCCTTCAGCGCCGCTGATCAAGATAGGCATGTCAGCGCCGAGGGGCTGTAGCTCGCCGCACAACATGATCGATGACGCGCTTAGAGCAAGCTAGGTGCGTCCGCACCGATAGGTTGCGGCTCGCCACACGGTGAGACCGTTGGAGTGCCATAGAGCGAGAGGTGCGACGCGCCGCACAGCAAGAGCGGATCCATCGGCACTTGCCTGCTATCGACAGGGCGTCGTAGCTGGGTACACGTCCCGTCAGTACCCCCATTCCTTGTCAGGAGTGGGAAGAGGCCCTCTGCTCCATACTTGCACCAGAGGCCGGCCACGCCGTACTTGCACCGGATGCCTGCCGCGCTATTCGCATGGGTCGCGTCGTTCGCCTTGTCCACGGCCCGCTCGATGCCAACACGCTGGTCGGTAGGCTCGGCCGCCTCCTTGGCCCAGGTGTCCACCTGGGCGCAGTAAAGGAACATGGCCGTCGCATCCTCGAGCTGGTGATCTCCGATGAAATAGCCAACTTGGAGCTCGAGATCGCGCTCCAGATGTACCGTGAGTGTGTCGACCACTTGGATGAACGCCTGCACGAGTTCAGACAGAGCCAAGAGCTACCGTAGGCAAGGGCTGCTGGTCATGGTCTCATGGATGTGTTTTATTTTGTTGAGTCGTTTCGACATGGATAGCTATGTATTGATAGCAATCATAGTATTGCTCTGTTTCAATGTGTGTACTTTGTTTTCCATTCTTATATGTTATGTTTCAATGTGTGTGTATACGTTTTCCATTCTGTATATGTGGATGATAACAGCTAGGTTCAAATTTGTATACAAAAACATATAGAAAATGAAATTCATAATATATATATATTAATAGTTCATTAGTTCATCACAGAATATATATAATATCATCTAATATACGTGATGATACTTAACTACTAGGTACAATGCATAAAATTGAAAACGAACAATAGGATAGCAATCCTTTCTTTCAATCGACTAAGACTGTTAGAAAGCACATTCATATAAGCCTTGCCTTTCAGTAACTATCCTTAGCGCTGTTCTGCCTATCTCCTATTGGTCAGACAGATCCAGGCTTATCAAGTGGTACTGAAATAGGGTCAAATTTTGTTTAGTACAAAGGAAGCAAGCAAGCAAAGCAAGTCCCTCCATTTTAGCTAGCAGTCTTGTTTAGGGAGTATCTTCTTTACAGAGTCAGGATCCCGGGTGCCTATGCGATTATTAAGGCATGGTGCTACTGTACCAGTAGTAGAGTGGCTTGAATCAAATCAGGGGCAGTATTCCGGCAGCCCCTCGCCAGCAGCTCCCTGGTGTGCGGCGTCTTCCCAGCGCAGTGGCAGTACTCCGCCTCCTCTGCCTCGCAGTGCTTGACGTACCGAAGTGCCTCTTGCTGGCGGACGAGCGCGAACGGCCTCGTCGGTGGCACGCTGGAGCTTATCGGCCCACCTCCACGCAGCGATGAGGCGCCTAGCACCTTTGACCTTCCTTGCGAAGTACCTGTCTTCGTACACCTCCTCCACACGACGACGTGCCCGCTCCAAGAGCTCCACCGCCTCCTTTTTCCAGGCGGCATCACAGGCTTCACAGGCCACCTGGTACCTGGCTTCCTCCTTCGCCATCTCCTTGTTGAATGCCACTTGCCTGGCTTTCTCATCCGGCGGGGGCGACTTCCACAAACAAAGATTGTACTGGCCCCAAACCTATCCAAAGTTGGGGGGTCTGACGCAACCTCGTCCGGCGACGCGTAGGGGTCCTCGTCGCTCCTCTATGAGTGAGCGTCCTCGGGGGGGGGGGGGGGGGGCGGCGACTCCTCGTTGGCGCGTGGGCAGACCGACGGCGCCATGGCAGAGATTTGTGAGAGAGTGAGAGAGGGCGAGCAAGGGGAGGATGTACATGAGAATGCAGGCGGGACGGCGTGAGCAAGGTAGTATTTATTGGCGGCCAAAATCAAGATCGACAGGAATAGTACACACGGCGGTCGCTGGAATTTACGAGTACTGTAGTTTGGATTACACACGATTCCCGCAGCAAAATATGTGTGTGAACTTAATAGCTGACGGTTTCCAATACAGGACCATGTCTGATTAATAACCCTCGCCACTCACCTACCAAACCTCGAGCCGCGAAATAGAGTGCCAATCCTGTGGGGGCCAGTTGTCTTGCCAGATCTCTACATTTACTTTTTTGAACACCAGATATTTACATCGTCTGATAATTTTTTAACTCGCACACAAGTACACAAAAATACGATTTTTCAAACCGTTATGGTTAGCCGTTGCATGTAGATGTAGTTCAAATTTGAATTACGATCATTAAATGGCTAGAAAATCACTTAAATGTCTTTAACTGGTCAAATGACCCCTAGAATTTTCCAGATTTTCACATTACAGTTGTAGTAGTGCATGTTAAACATAGAAAAAATTTGAAGGCCGTAAGAGGAAGCTATCCCTCATTCGTCATCAAACATGCATTGTTCCCTCTCGGAACCATGAGCGTTCTAGAGAGTTGCTCCGGTTTGTGAGGGGTGGGTTTCCAAACTTTTGTCAACAGGCCAATTTTTTTACCACATCATCTTGGTGGCATGACATTACATCAAGCAATGTTTCATGTTTTTCTGATCATTTTTTTTATTTTTTGGAAGTAAAATGCCATGGCACTCCATGCATGTGTCCATGCCGTGAGATAAATATGTTTGAAATTTCCTTCTAATTTACTGCACATGGAATTAACTCGCACATAAGTACACAAATATGATTTTTCAAACAGTTATGGTTAGCTGTTGCATGTAGATGTAGATGTAGTTCAAATTTGAATAATGGTCATTAAATGGCTAGAAAATCACTTAAATATCTTTAAAAGGTCAATTGACCCCTGAAAGTTTCCAAATTTTCACATGATAGTTGTATTATTGCACATTAAATATAGAAAAAAATTGAAGGCCGTAAGAGGAAGCTATCTGCCGTTCGTCATCAAACATGCATTGTTCTGCTCGCAACCATGAGCCTTCTAGGGAGTTGCTCCGGTTTGTGAGGGGTGTGTGTCCAAAGTTTCGTCAAACAACACTGGTACAATGAGGTGCTATACAAATAGTTTTTAACCACTTTCCGCGACGGCATTTGGAACTGTCGCCAAGTGAGTGTGGGCGATAGGGGGGTCCTTCCCACACGACCCAGAAATCGTCGGGGATAGGCCCTCCTGGGACACAGGCTGGGGCAAAATGAGCTCGTGTGCGATCGGGCGAGGCATCGGAACCCAATCATTTCCATTCGTATGTACGTCCCACACGGTGAATCCCAGAAAAACATTTCCATTCGGATGTATATCACACGCAGTCAATCCAAGGAATATGTTTCCGTTCTTATGTACATCCCACAAAGTCAATCCTGGGAAAATGTTTCCGTTCGTATGTACATCCCACACAGTTTTATGTATAGGCTCGTGTGTGAAAGGTGTAACTATCACACATGCTCTGCCTTGGTTAACTGTTTCCTTTTATCAACTACATCACACACGATTCGATGAAGAAAATTGTGTGGCATTGGGCTATCCATCACAAGCGCTTTTACTGCCAGAACCATTTGCAAAGTTCCATGACCGTCTGTTCTCTTTTTACATCACACACGCTATTTTCTTTCTAACCGTGTGCACATTATTTTATTAGCTCCTGTATATTTTTATTTTTGCTTGTAATTTATTATTCGAATTGGAAATTTTGAAATATGAAACGTGCAATTCAAATTCTCAGCACAATGGTTCAACAACGAATCCATAAATAAAATTGCCAGTACAATATGTTCAGTAATTACAGGATTAGACAGCAATTAACTATGATGAACCACAATATTTAAAGGCGCTAAAGGTGAAGAGACAAGTGTAAATCATTTTGACTGCTGATGGTGTTGAAGAAGCGGAATGCCCATAATGTGCCTTCCTGCATGCCATAGGCACGAACCACTTCTGTCCAACCCCTTGTGCCAATCGCCCGCCCATCCTTCACCGCCTTCTGGAAGACTTCTAGAGCATTATCATGGTAGCATGAATTATATACTTTAACCTTAGTTGCCTCCACTCCAGTCATGTATTTTGCAAGGTAATCATTAGTAAATAGCTTCGGAAACCACTGAAAAGAGAAAAATATCAGATACTGAGGTCTAATAGAGTAACTTGTTGTGTGCAGGGGAAAAGGCAACACATTACTTACCATCCTAGAGTTCACTGTTGTCTTGGACAAAGTGTAAATAAAGAGCTTAATTCCAATCACCTGTTTCTTTCGCCTAATCATCTTTCTTAGTTTCCTCATTTGACACTTGTTCATGAATATCTCATTGCCCCATACGCAAAAGGGATCGAAGCATGGATCAGTACCGCTCATATATGTACCAACAAGCAACCAGTAAATGTTAGCAGCTAAACTAAGATTGCACAAATGATGTAAAATACAACTACCTATGTTCCTAAGTACAAGTATTTTTTTGAGATTTCAATATGAACTACATACGGATGTATATAGAATTATAGATATAGTTTAGATTAGAATCTAGATTCACTCATTTTGCTCCTTATGTAGTCTATATTGGAATCTCTAAAAAATACTTATATTTAGGAATAGATGGTGTAGAAGGCATGGGATGCAGCTAACCTCGACGGCAAAGAACAGCATCGCCCATTGTAGCCCTGTGTAAGTACAAGGAAAGCCAATGTTAACTACAACAGGGTAAAAATCTTACCAAAAGTAGCAAATCATAATAAAACGGCAGCATCTGTAATGATATCTTCATTGCGAAAGAGTAGCACGGTAGAAAAGGGACGGATTAAAAAATGGATACAACTGTTAATTGCAACTAGCTTAACAACATCCTAATTCATGTTTTGTAAGTTTGTAGCCATTAAAATACAACTCTTTAAAAATTGATACAACTGTTAATTGCAACAGGCTTAATGGCCATTGAAACTGGTAGTGATAAAAATGCAATTGGCAGAGTTAGACATCGCAAGGCAGGTGCTGCCAGAGCGGATAATGGCACAGTTGTCTATAAAAAGGTAGGGAAAATAGCTAAAACATGTTAGGCATGTTTACTACAACATTCTTAATACATCGACCATACAAAACATAGCCATTAATTGCAACTGGTATTGGCAAGATTGAACTGGTGAGTACATACTTGGTAAGTCCTGAGAGGTAGTTGCTGGGGCACTTCATCTGGGCCACAGCCCGCCGAAAGTCAGCGGCGGCGGAGGCGAGCTGTTCCTTCGGGTCAAAGCTTGGATCAATGTCACTGACATGTGTACCTACAGGCAACCAGTAAATGGTAGAAGTTAAGCTGCAATTGCACAAATGATGTGAAATATTATAAGACATGGGATGCAGCTAACCTCGACGGCAAACAACAGCATCGGCCGTTATGACCCTGCGTAAGTACATGGATAAGCATGTTAAGTACAACAGGGTTAGCATCCACCAAAAATAGCAAATGAGCATCATCTCTAGTATATCTTCATTGCGGAGAGTAGCATGGTAGCAAATGGACAAATTAAAAAATCGATACAACTGTTAGTTGTAACAGGCTTCACAGCATCCTAAGTCATGTTTTGCAAGTTTTAACCATTGAAATACAACTATTTAAAAATGGATTAAACCGTTAATTGCAACAGGCTTAATAGCCATTGAAACCGGTACTGATAAAAATGCAATTGGCATAGTTAAATATCACAAGGCAGGTGCTGCCAGAGCAGAGAATGGCCCAGATGTCTATAAAAAGGTAGGGAAAGTAGCTAAAACATGTTAGGCATGTTTACGAGAACATGCTTAATACATCAACCAGACAGAACATAGCCATTAATTGCAACTAGTATTGGTAAGATTGAACTGGTGAGTACATACTTGGTAAGTCCTGAGAGGTAGTTGCTGGGGCACTTCATCTTGGCCAGATCCCGCCCAAAGTCAGCAACGGCAGAGGCGAGTTGTTCCTCCAGGTCAAAGAGTGGATCAGTACCACTGACATGTGTACCTACAGGCAACCAGTAAATGGTAGAAGTTAAACTGCAATTGCACAAATGATGTGAAATATTGTAAGACATGGGATGCAGCTAACCTCGACGGCAAACAACAGCATCGGCCGTTATGACCCTGCGTAAGTACACGGACAGGCATGTTAAGTACAACAGGGTTAGCATCCACTAAAAATAGCAAATGGGTAGCATCTCTAGTGATATCCTGAGTCATGTATTGTAAGTTTGTTGCTGGTATTGGTGAAATTGAGCTGGACACGGTAAGATTTGACCATCACACCGTGTGTAGTACTGAAATAAACAAGGCACGAACATGCTTAATACATCAACTGTACAAATCATAACCATTGCAAGTGGTATTGGTAAGATTTAGCTGGTCAGATCTTACCTGTTAAGTCCTGGGGGGTAGTCGCTGGGGCACTTCATTTGGGCCAGGGCCTGCACCATGTCGGCGGCGGCGGAGGCGAGGTGTTCCTCCGGTTCAACACGCACAGCGGCCATCGTGCCATGGACCGCCATCAGCTCCTGGCGGTGGGGATTTGGAGGCATGAGGATGTTTCACAGGCGCCATTTAAGCAATTAGGCCGGGGCCGTGATAGAGATCGGTGGGTTATCTGATTGGATCCGAGCAGAACATAGATGTGGTTGAAGCGGTGGTTGAAGCTGTGGTTGCGGCGGCGGCGGTGTGAGATGCCAGTAGGGGAAGGCGCGGGGGGGGGGGGGATACTGAGGGTGGGGATGTGGTTGGAGGAATAAATTCTGAAATCGCGTGCCTAATGAAAATTTTGTTGCGAAACTTGAAACTTGGGCGGGGGAAGCACACAACACAGACAAAGCGCGTAAAATACTCATTTGCGAGAAAATAGAAAGTTGGCAGATCCCGTCTCAAAAAAATGTAGACGTGTAGTTGATTTTTTCGATTAATGGTACGCCGGGTATATTAGGAAACAGCACACAGGTAACTAACTTATGGATCATTAACGCAAAAAAATGGAGACGGGTATGGCATAGAAACTGTGTGTTTTGTGATCTTCTAATGATTAACGAAAAAGAACGCACACAGGCACACAGGCTAATCAATGCTCAAAGCCCTCAAAGCATTCTCTTATCGACATTGTACATTAATACTACAAACTTAAAGGACTACTGGTAATTGGCTCTAATACTACAAACTTAAGCTACTTCTCACATGCTGCCATCGGGGCATGCTGGCCAGACACCGGCGTTCTCATTCCTAGTCTTGTAGGCAGGAGCCCACCGTGCTTCGATCTCTGCCAAGCTCTCCTCACCACGGCGTGCGGCCTCTTCTTTCTTTGCGGTGGCGGGACTCTCTTTTCTTGACTGCTTTCTGCCTTTTCGGCTCCTTCTGTGCGGCTTTGGCCGCCTCTAGATCCACCACCCATTCATCCATGGCAGCCTCAAAGTCTGCCCATGTAACTGTCTGGCCGCCGGCGGCGATGAACTCGGCGCGGCGAGATGCCATCGCTTCCTTACCATGTGTGGTCGCGGGCGACGAGGAACGCGGCGCGGAGGGATGCCATTGCTTCCTTACCAGTTACTATTCGCCACGGTGCCATGGACGACGTCCGGAGAGAGCTCTAGGACGGAGGGGCCGGGAAGCCGTAAAGTGGGGTGGTATTCAAGAGCTCAATGACAAACGACAATAGAAATTTGGCTTCCCTTACAATTTTGCTCGTTCATTATCACACGGTACATCTCTGTCGCTTCCGGAAACAGAGTGCGCTTAGCCTATTGTGTGTTGCGTTATGATTGGCCAGAACCCCAGCCACACGGATCGTGCGTGTGCACCGTAGGATGCGCCGCGATTGAACGGCAATCACCGTCCCTCACATCACACCCGTGCAGCTGTAGCTGGATTGGATTTATATGCACTAAATGCCTAGAAAATGCACATAATCCCCTAAATATGGCAAATGAGCCCGAAAAATGCCAAATTTGAACACGGTGATTTGCAGGGTGTATGTTCATCGTAGGAAAAAAAACTCCGGGGCAAAGAACGAAGAAAATTTGGATTCCCCTTCAATCCTGGTGATTTCCCTCTCGAAAGCATGGAACTTCTTTGGTGACGGTTCAATTTGTGAAGGGTGTGCGTGACGACATAAGCCAAACCTTCTCAAATTTTTACCAGGGCATGGTGAGGTCATACCATGGCACACCATGCCAGGCGTCATGTTTTTCAAGCATTCGTTTCATTTTCTCTATGGTTGAAAACCCAATAAACAAACGTTTGTGGTTGACTATTGCCACACATTTCATCAAAATATCTGTCCATTCCTTGTAAAAGGCATGAGAATTTACTAAATGGCACGAGCATGGTTTTCCAAGCCGATTGTTTGAACTTGAATAATGTGCATTAATTCCCAGGGAATGTACATAATCCCCTAAATATTGTAAATAAACCCGGAAAAGTGCCAAATTTGAACATGGTGATTTGTAGGGTGTATGTTCATCGTAGAAAAAAACTCATGGACCAAGGACAAAGGAAATTTGGATCCCCCTTCAATCTTGGTGATTTCCCCCTCGAAACCATGCAACTTCCTCAGTGTTGGTTCGATTTATGAAAGGCGTGCATCACGACATAAGCAAAACATTCTCCAATTTTTACCAGGGCACGGTGAGGCCATACCATGGCACCACGCCAGGCGTCTTGTTTTCCAACCATGTGTTTCATTTTTTGTATAGTTGTTAACCCAGTAAACAACGTGTTTATGGTTGACTATTGCCACACATTTCCTTGAAATATCTGCCCATTCCTTGTAAAAGGCAAGAGAATGTACTAAATAACACGAGCATGGTTTTACAGACCGTTCTTGTGCACCTTTTCATGCACCGATTGTTCGAATTTGAATTATGTGCATTAATGCCTAGAAAATGCACATAATCCCATAAATATGGTAAATGAGCCCGGAAAAATGTCAAATTTGAACATGTTGTATTTGAGGCGGTATGTTGATCATTGGAAAAAAGCTGAATGACAAACTAGGACGGAAATTTGGATTCCCCTTCAATCTTGGTGATTTCCCTCTCGAAAGCATGGAACTTCCTCGGTGATGGTTCGATTTATGAAGGGCGTGCATGACGACATAAGCCAAACCTTCTCAAATTTTTACCTGGGCATGGTGAGGTCATACCATGGCACCATGCCAGGCGTCATGTTTTTCAAGCATTTATTTCATTGTTTCTATAGTTGAAAACCCAACAAACAAACATTTGTGGTTTACTATTGCCACACATTTCATCAAAATATTTGTCCATTCCTTGTAAAAGACATGATAATTTACTAAATGGCATGAGCATGGTTTTCCAGACAGTTCTTGTGCACCCTTTCATGCACCGATTGTTTGAACTTGAATTATGTGCATTAATGCCTAGGAAATGCACATAATCCCCTAAATATGGCAAATGAACCCGAAAAAGTGCCAAATTTGAACATGGTGATTTGCAGGTTGTATGTTCATCATTTACAAAAACTCGTGGACAAAGGACAATGGAAATTTGGATCCCCCTTCAATCTTGGTGATTTCCCCCTCGAAACAATGAAACTTCCTCGGTGATGGTTAGATTTATGAAAGGCGTGCATGATGAAATTTTTACTAGGGCACGGTGAGGCCATACCATGGCACCACACCAGGCGTTATGTTTTCCAGGCATGTATTTCATTTTTGTATAGTTGGTAACCCAATAAACGACGCGTTTATGGTTGATTATTGCCACACATTTCCTTGAAATATCTGCACATTCCTGGTAAAAGGCATGAGAATGTACTAAATAGCACGAGCATGGTTTTCCAGACCGTCTTGTGCACCTTTTCATGCACCGATTGTTCGAATTTGAATTATGTGCATATATAATTAATTCCTAGAAAATGCACATAATCACCTAAATATGGTAAATGAGTTTGGTAAAATGTCAAATTTGAACACGTTGCATTTGAGGCGGTGTGTTGATTGATGGAAAAAAACTGAATGGCAAACTACGACAGAAATTTGGATTCCCCTTCAATCTTGGTGATTTCCCTCTCGAAAGAATTGAACTTCCTCGGTGATGGTTCGATTTATGAAGGGCATTCATGACGACATAAATCAAACCTTCTCAGCTTTTAACCAGGGCATGGTGAGGCCATACCATGGCACCATGCCAGGCGTCATGTTTTTCAAGCACGTATTTCATTGTTCTATAGTTGATAACCCAGTAAATGACGCGTTTGTGGTTGACTATTGCCGCACATTCCATTGAAATCTCTGTCCATTCCTTGTAAAAGGCCTGAGAAATTCCTAAATACCACGAGTATGGTTTTTCCAGACCGTTCTTGTGCACCTTTTCAAGCACCAATTGTTTGAATTTGAATTATGTGCATTAATGCCTACAAAATGCACATAATCCCCTAAATATTGTGAATGAACTCGGAAAAGTGTCATATTTGAACACGGTGATTAGCAGGGTTTATGTTCATCGTAGAAAAAACTCATGGATGAAGGAGAAAGGAAATTTGGATTCCCTTTCAATCTCGGAGATTTACTATCGCACATGATTCATCTCCGTCGCCTCTGCGAACCATGTGTGTTCACTCACACATGAAAAAGGAAAAAGAAAACCCTCGCCCACTTCGTCCCCACTCACTCGCCGCGGACTCCTCCGCAACTCTGCACACTAAGCTCGACGGCTGTTGGCGGCGGGCGTAGGTCGCGCTCCAAACAGCACGGGATTTCGCCCCTACTACTTTCTGCCGCCTATCTGCACCGACATTCTAGACTCTGGTCGACTGGGGTTTTCTGCCGGATTGGGCCGGGGATTTTTCTCATGGAGAAGGTAATCAAGTTAGCAAAATATTCACTCATCTCTTATCGCAGTCCGTCTATCGCTGTTAATCAACTAACGGAAATCGCTATGGAATCATTTTTGTTCTAGCTGATTCGTGGGTGTTCATTATGTGTCCATAGTGCGAGCACAAATCGGGCAACTGTGGTCGTGGCCAGTCGGAAAGAAGTTCTATCTCACCATTCCGGATGACTTCATGGAGCACTCGGTACGTTCAATCTAAACCTACCACGGTCGGCATGGCCTAAATTTGTGAACATATGCCGTCTATTGCTACATTATCTATATATTTGCATCAAATCTTTGTTACATTATCTATTTTTAATTCTATATTTTTGTACTTTGCTTTCATCTATATACTGATCTGTTCTGTCATTTACTACCATGTTTGCATCTTGCTCTGTTATTTCAATATATCTGATATACGATCTTAATTTTCATTTCAAGCAGTACATCCCTTGCTTTGCAAGAACAAGAGTAGAAGGAAATCTTGGGCTTTACTTTGTTGATAACTCCCAGGATGTCATATTGACTGTAAATGCATCTAGTGCCACCCCTAGTTAGTTTTGGAGTATTGACGACAAACTTGGTTGAGGGACTAATGTGTTTGTGAGAATTGCAAGATAACACAGGTAGTAGTCCCGTATTGATTCGGTTTACCTACTAGAGATGACCCCTAAAAATGTGTGAAGACATTGAAGACAATGGTGGTCCGTGAAGATATTCACATTGAAGACTATGACATGAGAAGACATCGCATGAAGACTATGGAGTGCGAAGACATAGTTGTTTCATAGTTTCCTTTTCTTCTTTGTTGAGTCATAGGAACCACCGCAGTATTAAGTGGGGTCCAAGTGAACAAAGTGAGAGTGACTGATGTGATGCTCAACCAAATCCTATGTCTTCGAGCGAAGACAATGAGAGCAAATCTTATCCAAAGCTGGATGAGTCAGCTTTACTTGTAGCCCAATTCAAGCTGCACGTGGGTTTGAAATCTGACCGTTGGACACGTGTCAGTTCCTTAGTGACCCAGGGTCATTTTGGACAAATCAGGTAGGGTTGCCTCCTGGCTATAAATAGCCCACCCTCTACACCATAAATTGGTGGCTGCTCAGAGTTAGTGCACGACTTTTGTCGTTTGAGAGCAACCCACCTCCGAAGCATTTGAGAGAGAGATCCTTGCGAGGACAAAGCCCAAAACACCCAGAGCCAAAGAGTGTTAGGCATCACTGAAGTCTTTCTGTCCCCGTGATCTGAAGACTTGTTACACTTGAGGACTGTGAATCCTCCAGCAAGTTAGGCGTCGCGTTCTGAGCATCCAAGAGTCATTGTGGATTGCCGGTGAACAAAGTCTATGAAGGTTTGGAAGTCTACCTTGAAGTCTTACCAGAGTGATTGGGCGAGGACTGCGTGTCCTTAGCTCAAGGGGAATAAGGTGAAGACGCGGTCTTCTGAGTTAAATCTCAGCCTCCCTAACCATACATACAGTTGTCACAGCAACTGGAACTGTTCCAACAAATCCTTGTCCTCACCAAGCAACTGGTTCCATCCCTTAACTCTCTTTACTTACAGTCTGTCTTCGTGAAGTCATTGCCTGCTTGCATGATCTGATTGGCTTCACTCTGTGAAGACTATTTGGTGTTTCGCTTCATACTATCTTCCATCCTAGTCCATTCTACCTAGCTGCTAATAGTCGTCGTGCTTTCACTTCATTGCTTACTTGACTATGGCTTGTCTAGTGTAGTCTATGTTCCGCTGCATATCAATAGGTTTGTTTCTACTGTTTGTCTTCAAAGCCCCCGTGTTTTGAAGACTTCCATAAAAATCGCCTATTCACCACCCCCCTCTAGTCGATAACTAGCACTTTCAATTGGTATCAGAGCATGGTGCTCCCTTGTTCTGTGTGATTCGGTTTAACCACCTGGAGTTTTAGCTATGTTGACTGCAGGGATAATCAAAGTCTCCGCTGTGTGCCCTGTCTTCGATGGGAATGATTACCCCTATTGGAAGAATAAGATGTGTATGCATCTTGAAGCCATTGACGTCGACCTTTGGTATGTCGTCAAGAACGGCATTCCCAAGGTTGGTGAAGGAGTCAACTGGACTCGACTGCCAAGAACATCATATGTGGTCATCTGACCAAAGGACAGTATGGTCGTGTGAGTGCTCTGGAAACTGCGAAGCTAGTCTGGGACTGGCTCTCCAAGTTCAACGAAGGCGTCTCAACCCAGAAAGACTCAAGGATCAGTGTTCTTCACAATCTCTTCAACCGCTTCAAGAGAAATGACAATGAGAATGTCCAGCTCACATTTGATAGCCTCACAGATATCACAAATGAGCTTCATGCACTCGGCGCTACTGAGATCACCAAGCACGAAATCGTCAAGACGCTTCTAAGATCGCTTGACAGCTCATTCGACACCCTGGCCCTGATGATTCAAGAACGCCCTGACTTCTAGACTCTCGATCCGTCTGACATACTTGAGAGGCTCAACACACATGAGTTCTAGCTATCTGAGAAAAGAGATATCTATGGTCCCAACTATGGCCGAACTCGCGCTTTTAAGGCAAAGGTTGTTTCCTCATCTGAAGAAGAATCTGACTCCAGTTCTGGGGATCCTGAGGACATTGGAAAGTAGGTTGCTATGCTTGTGAAGAAGTTCCATAAGTTCACTAAGAAGAAAAACTTCAGAAAGTATTCAAGATCCAACTCTAGAAACGATGAAGCTTCCTCTCGTAATCACAAGAAGAGAACATGCCACAAGTACAAGAAACCTGGTCACTACATCTCTGAGTGTCCACAGTGGGACAATGAGACCAAGAAGAAGAAGAAGAAGAGCAAGGAATATGATTCTGATGACAAGAAGAAGAAGAAATCCTCAAAGTCTTCTTCCAAGTCTTCGTCGAAGTCTTCATCAAACAAGAAGAGCTCGTCCAGCAAGGCTCGTGCATTTGTTGGCAAGGAGAAGGATTTAGAGGAGGAGTCTGCATCTGAGGAGGCAGAGGTGGAGGCTGAAGAGGAATCTGATTCAGGCGTGGCAAGCCTGGCTCTAGCTTCAGCGTATGTCGCCAAGTCCATCTTCAACACTGAAGACAATGGCCTCGTCACCAACACTCATGCTAAGGATGAGGATGACTCTGCTCCCACCTACTGCTTCATGGCACGCGGTGCCAAGGTAAACTCACGCGATGCTTACTTTCAAGCATCAAGTGAAGATGACTCTGAATGTGAATCTAAACCTAGCTACAAAACACTTGCTAAAATTGCAATTGAACAACAGAATGCTATGGAACATATTCAAAAGTTGTTAGAAAAAAGTGATGACCTGTTGGACGCGGAAATGACCCGAACTTAGTCCTTAATTGAAGACATTAAAAATATTCATGTTAAGTATGAGGAACTTGAAAGTCGTCATGGAACGCTCTCAACTACTCATGAAAAGCTCTCCTATGATTATCTTCAAAGGAAGCAAGAACTTGAGAACTTGACATCGGCTCATGAAGATCTTCAAAAGGAGAATGAGTCACTCCGCGCTCAACAGATCAGTTCCGCTCAGGAAGGATTTGAACCACCATGTCTAAAATGTCTTGAGTGTGATAATGTTGTCTCTATTGCTGAATGTTCTACTGCTGCTACTGTTGCAATATCTTCAAATGCTGATATGGTAGCTAACCCCTCTACTTAGGATACCACTACTATTGCTGATGAGAATGCCAGGTTGAAGACATTGCTTGAGACAGGAATGTACAAAAGTCTCAAAGGGCATCAGACACTATGTGATGTCCTCAAGAAATAGATTCTGAACCGAAACCCTAGGAAAGAGGGTGTTGGGTTCGAGAGGAAAATGAATGTTCATGGTTCTTACTGGAAGCCTGAGCAGTACCCAAAAACCACATGGGTTGCTGCAAAGGGACCTTCAGTGGATCCATCTACCTTATCTGGCTTCACTTGTGCTAACCCGATTATCATTGATCAATCCTTTGATGCAAACTATAAACTATTTAAGAATCAGAATGGTGAAGTGTTTGCCAGGTATATTGGCACTAACTGCAGGAATGGACCACCTTTGAAGAAGATCTGGGTACCCAAGAGTTGTCTTGAGAATCTTCCCGTGAATGTCATCATGACACCACCCGGGAAGAAGACAAATCCCAGACCAAAGGCTTCATATGGTCTAAAGGCTTCATACAGACTGAGGACTCACCAGAGTCACCCTAACGCCAATGTTTTGCAGGGAAACCATACTCAGACTTATGAATATGAGTGTGTTTCGTCAAACCGCTATGTTCGTAAGACCAAGAACTATTCTGCTTATTCTTATGAGTATTATTCACCTCCTGCAAGGCTATTTGCTAGGGATCCAAAGCCGAAGTTCTCAGATGCTGCACTTAGACTCATTGCTTCTAAGCCACCCCTGAAGATGTGGGTGGTTAAGAAAAATTAAGTCTCTTTTGCAGGGAAAGGTCTCCAGCCAGAAATCAAAGGCGTCTGATGCAGATGTTGGGGACCTAAAACATCTTGTGGGGCGCAAGACAAAATGCCCAAATGGTCTTACTATGTTTTTTGTTCCTGGATTCCTTGACAATCATCCTATGTGCCCTAACTAGGATCTGAACTTCGATAATATGCTTGTTCGTAAAATGTGTATGCTTCACATTTACCTTGGTGAAGCCTAACCCCCTAACTGCACTGTAGGGTACGACACCAAAGGCTTCTGAGTGGATTATGGACAGTGGATGCACTAACCACATGACTGGTGATCAAAGTCTTCTCATGGACTCAACTTTACGTCCATCTGACAAAAGTCACATCACATTTGCTGACACTGGTAAAAGCAAGGTATTGGGTCTAGGTAGAGTTGCAATCTCAAAGGAATAGCACATGGATAAAGTGATTCTCGTTGAATCCCTTGGTTTCAACTTAATGTCTGTCTCAATGCTTTGTGATCTGAACATGATTGTGATATTTGGAAAATATCGTTGCCTTGTGCTTATGGAATCTGACAAATCTCTAGTCTTTGAAGGGTATCGAAAAGATGATCTGTACATGGTAGATTTCTCATCAGGACCACAGTTGGCCGTATGTCTTCTAGAAAAAGCTTAAGAGTGCTGGCTCTGGCATTGGAGGCTAGGACATGCTGGCATGAGGGACTTGTACACTCTCGCGAAGAAGAAGCATGTCGTGGGCATTGAGGGCGTCAAGTTCAAGAAGGATCATCTATGTGGTGCCTGCGAAGCTGGAAAGATGACTAGGGCCAAGCATCCCTCGAAGACAATCATGGTGACATCACGTCCCTTCGAGCTGCTTCACATGGACTTATTTGGCCCTACCCACTACTCTACTCTTACTACCACTGCTTGTCTCTATGGCTTCGTCATTGTTGATGATTACTCAAGATATACATGGGTCATATAATCCTCTACAAGAATGAAGTGCAGGATGACTTCAGACGACTCGCCAATCGTGCCATGACGAACTATGGCATCAAGATCAAGCACATCAGAAGTGATAACGACACAAAATTCAAGAACACCGGCCTCGACACTGATCTTGATACATTGGGCATCACTCATGAGTTCTCAACTCCTTAGACACCTCAGCAGAATGGCATCATGGAGCGCAAGAACAGAACCCTCATTGAGATGGCTCGGACGATGCTTGATGAGTACAAGACTCCAAGGAAGTTCTGGCCTGAAGCCATTGATACTTCATGCCATGTCATCAACCGTGTTTATCTACACAATCTTCTAAAGAAGACATCATATGAGCTACTAACTGGTAAGAAGCCAAACGTCAGTTACTTCATAGTATTTGGTGCTAGGTGCTGGATCAAGGATCCACATCACACTTCAAAATTTTCACTGAAAGCACATGAACGTTTTATGCTTGGCTACGGAAAGGATTTACACTCCTACTGAGTCTTCAACCTCTTTCACTATAAAGTGGTTGAAACTGTGGATGTGTGGTTCGATGAAACTAACGGCTCGCAAAGAGAGCACCTGCCAAATGTGCTAGATGAAGTCCCACCTAGTGAATCTATCAAGCTGATGGGTACTGGAGAAATCATACCTTCAGAAGCTCAGGCTGAAGAAGAAATCATCATTGCACCAAATCAACCCGAAGACAATGCTCAACCTGAAGTCAATGCTAAAGCTGAAGACAATGATCTTCAAGGACAAAATCTTCGTCCAGTTCATCCGGTGTTGCAAATGAAGTACAGATTGAGAAGATAATTGATAGCATCAATGCACCTGGTCCACTCACTCGTTCTAGAGCAACGCAGCTAGCAAATTTCTGTGGGCACTTTGCATTTGTCTCTATATCTGAACCCAAGAAAGTTGTTGAAGCCTTCATGGAACCTGAATGGATTCAAGCTATGCAAGAAGACCTTCAACAGTTCGAGCTGAAGAATGTATGGGAATTGGTCAAGCGTCCTGATCCTCGCAAGCACAATATCATAGGCACCAAATGGATCTATCACAACAAACAAGATGAGCATGGTCAAGTTGTCAGAAACAAGGCTCGTATAGTTGCTCAAGGTTACACTCAAGTAGAAGGGATTGACTTCAGTGAAACATTCGCTCCCGTGGCTAGGCTTGAAGCCATTCGCATACTGCTAGACTATGCCAACCATCACAACATTCTTCTGTACCAAATGGATGTGAAGAGTGCCTTTCTCAATGGCAAGATTAAACAAGAAGTGTATGTTGCACAACCACCTGGCTTTGAAGATCAAAAACATCCTGATATGGTATACAAGCTCAACAAGGCACTGTATGGGCTCAAACAAGCTCCTCGCGCTTGGTATGACACACTAAAAGACATCCTGAAGAGCAAAGGCTTCAAACCTGGTTCTCTAGATCCTTCACTCTTCACGAAGACATATGATGGTGAATTGTTGGTGTGCCAAATCTATGTGGATGACATTATCTTTGGCTGCACTGACAAGAGATGCAGTGATGAGTTTGGGCACATGATGCAAGAGCAATATCAGATGTCCATGATGGGTGAGCTGAAATTCTTCCTTGGTCTTCAAATCCGTCAGCAGAGCAACGATATCTTCATATCACAAGGAAAATACCTCAAAGAATTCCTGAAGAAGTTTGGAATGCAAGACTGCAAAGTATACACGACGCCAATGCCAACCAAAAGTCATCTGGGCCCCGACAACAATGGTAAAGAGTTCGATCAAAAGATATATCGCTTCATGATTGGTTCTTTACTCTATTTATGTGCATCTAGGCCAGATATAATGCTTAGCGTTTGCATGTGTGCCCGATTCCAAGCGGCACCAAAGGAATCGCATCGCTTAGCTGTGAAGCGAATTCTTTGATATTTGGCTTACACCCCAACACTAGGATTATGGTATCCAAAGGGCTCAGAGTTTGATCTAGTTGGATTCTCAGATGCTGATTATGCTGGTGACAAGGTTGATTGCAAGTCCACATCAGGCACATGTCACTTTCTTGGATGATCTCTTGTCTGTTGGTCTTCAAAGAAGTAGAACTGTGTATCTCTCTCCAGTACTGAATCTGAATACATTGCTGCTGGGTCTTGCTGCGCTCAGCTTCTATGGATGAAGCAAACTCTCAAGGACTATGGCATCCACCTGAAGCATGTGCTACTCTACTGCGACAATGAAAGCGCCATCAAGATTGCCAACAACCCAGTTCAGCACTCGAAGACAAAACACATTCAGATCCGTCATCACTTTCTCAGAGATCATGTATGAAGGAAGATATTGATATCATTCACGTCAACACTTAAGAGCAATTGGCAGATATCTTCAGAAAGCCCTTGGATGAGAAAAGGTTTTGCAAGTTGTGGTGTGAGCTAAATATCTTAGATTCCTCAAATGTCCTGTAATTGGAGACACATCCTAACGCTTATGCATGTTGATGACTTAGATGTGCAACACGCGAAGTAACGTATATCTTCAATCAATGAAGACATACACTCTATGTGTGAATACATTAACGTGGAATTTGACTTTGGAGCGCCACAATAATTGTGCGCCGTGTCTGGGTCTAATACTTCCTATACGGTGGGTAACGCCACCACCAAATTCTTATTGAAGTGTTTCCTTTGGCGTCATGGTTGCATAGTCTTCGCATTTGGTTTGTCTTCAACATTGATTTGACATCAAGGTTTATCTTCGCAATATTTCTGTTCTGTCCTCTACAACATTCACTTATAGCTATGTCTTCATACTTGAATCCTTATAGATCTAAGTGAATGTAACATCCCAAATTTTCAATTTGGAATGTTATATTAAAGCATGAGCATCTTGCATAATTTGTTCATCATTTGAATAATTGCAATTTGCATTTTAGTATTTAGCAGAACAATAAATTATATAAACTGAAATTACATTTTTGGTAACTTAGTTATGTCCATAAGGCATCTAATATAAGTAAGTGCATGCAAACTAATTTTTTTTTATTTTTTTTAAGTTCGGAGTATACTTATACTAGACTCCAAATAATAAATATGTTATGCGAAAATAGTTATTTAATGTTTCCTTTACCTTTCCTACACATTTAGAACATTATTAGTAATCCTAATCTAATTAGCTCACGGCCCACACTTAATTCCTAAGCACATATGCAAGCAACGCTAGGAGTTGGACCTACAGGCATACGAGCTACATCTGAACACATGCAGCACCGGCCCAGGTCCTCTTCACCATTTTTTTCTCTCTCTTTCCGTTTTCTTCAATCTCCTCACGACCCGACCTGGTCGTTCGTCCCCAACCTCTCGTCCAACGCAGGGAACGAACCAGCGCACCACTCACCCCACCTGACTCCTCCCCTCCTTCCCCACGCCTTAATTCCGCTCTGAACGGATTCCTCACACCCTCCCTAACTCTTAACCTTCCGTTACCCGCACTAGAACGAGCCCTAATGGCCATTAGAGCACCAGAAACAGCAGCTATAAGTCCGACGACGCCCTGCGTCGTTTCGACCTTCCCTCCATCCTATAAAAGGTCCCCTCCCCTCACAACTCTCTCCTTGCCCGAACCCCTCTCCTTCGGGAGCTTATACCCCTACCCATCGTCATAAATTGCTCACCAGAGTTGCTTGACACTGCTGCTGTTCGTGGAAGGTTCCGGCGAGTTCGAGGTGAAGTAGACATTCTAACTATTCCATCCTTCGTATATCGATCTTGCGCATCTTATGAACCCTGTTTATTTTGAAAATTCGCAGCCAGAGCACGAGTTCTTCGTTGTCTGATTTCGGCCGGAGTTGCGCCCAACTCCGGCGACATCTAGCAGCCACCTAAAGGCGAACCAGGAGCCGACGTCGTGTCCTGGAGACTCACCCCGACTTCCTCTCCCTCGTCCACTTCTCGACCATTGCCGGAGACCGCCGCGTCGCTTCATGTCCGAGCCACCGTCACCGGCCATCTCCATCTCCGGTGAGGCCAGCCCTCTTTCTCTGTTAAAAACGAAACAGTATTAGCCTACAGAATTCTGCCACGTGGCGACTCTTTTTCTTACCTCGTTTCTTTTCCAGGAAATTAGCCCAACATAGAAAAATCATATCTTTTAAACCGCTTATCCAAATTTGACAAATAAGATATCCCTGGATAGCTGCGGACCTCTAGTTTATTACAAAAATTAGAAATCTCACTTTTGCGCAAATTAAAATTTAATTTTCATTTAAATGAGAATTTGAGTATTTTTACAATATCTTTTATTCATTAAATGACATGAAAAAGTTTTATATATGAAAATTTGTCCTTGGAACCATACCAATCTGCTAGGATGCATAGAATATTTTTTTCAGTAATGTTTGGTTACTGTTTTAGCACAATACCCTGATTTTGACCTCCTTTGTTCATCCATTAATAAACTCGTTAAACTAAAATTTGTTTCATTGTTAAAACCATTATATTGATCCGTATTAAACCTCTGTGGTTAGTTTTTGTCGTCATAAAAATTTAGAGTTAGAAAATTATTAATTAGTTTATTAACACAAACTATATGCCATTCATATGAACCGATCTAATTGCACAAACTTGAGTCATATGTAGTTAACTTGCTAGCGTTGTTTAGCATGAATTGTGATCTGGATGGTTTTGCTTGAGCACTTATTATGTGAATGTTGATTTGCGGAGTGTCTTACTCAAGTAATTTTGTTGCGTTAGATTGCGACGAGTGCGAAGCCGAATTCTACGAGGAGGTAGGACCGTGTTGCTGCGAGTCAGAAGGCAAGTTGCAACCTTGACCATATTTATCCCATGTTTTTATCTTGCATTTTTTTAAATCAATTAGCATGCATGTGTTGGTTTTATGTTTCTATTATGCAAATATTTTACTAGAAGTAAAGCCCTAAAAACCATTGCTATTGGACTATACGCTTAGCCATGCTTGTAGTTGGGGTGGACCAAATATTTTGAAAATACAAACTTGTTCCCTTGGAACAATGATTTAGAAAAAAAATTGGAAAGCAAAACTATATTAGTTTCAACTTCTACTCCCTGGGCGGAATGGTATGACGGGAGCGTCTACAAGTGATTGCGCCCAGCGGGGTCTCGTAGTGAATGCGCCCGACTGGGGTCTTGCACACAGGTTTTTGGTGGGGACTGCCGTCCAGGGGAATGAGATCTTACAAGAACAGTTTGATGTAGCTTCCAGTACAGCCACATGCTACTATGGGATCTGGCTTAACTTAGTACTAACGGGAAACCCTTACCTCAGGACCTCCATCGGAGAGGGGCTTTCATTGCCTAAGTTGCGGGCGGCTTCGTCAGGTATAGGGGGCTGTTACGGAAAGGCTTCGTCACAATCTCCTCCTAGTCGTACACCCAAGTGTGTAACGGTAAGCGGGGTTGGTTGTGTCATGTGGGGAACGTGTACGACCTCTGCAGAGGGTTTAACCTAATCGATTAGCCGTGCCCCCGGTTACGGGCAATTTTGAGCAACTGAAGACTTGGACTGAAGAAGAATCTCCCCTCTCTTTTCTCAAATCTATTTAAAAAAAGGGTTAGGTGGAAGTTAAACATAGCGGGGTGTTTTACTTCAACCTGTAAAAAAAATATTTTTAGTGAACCTTGGTCCGGATATCCAAGTATTCACTAAAACTCTATGTTTTAAACAAAAAATGTTTATCAAAACTTAATATCTTTTCTTTTCTTTATAGTCTAGGGAAATATTGGCTTTCTGCAAATAAACCCTAGACACCCTGTCCAACATGACTATTTGTTATCATCTTCGTTGCAACTTGCGAGTACATTCAAAGTACTTACCTGTACGTGTCATGTGCAGATGATGAGTGACGAGATAGGGCTACGGAGCTACACTCAACTAGCCTTGTGGCGACTGATGCACTCAGGATTATTATTATGTTATTTGCTTCCGCTATGTAACTCAGCCTTCAGTTGAGAGAGTTGTAATAAATTGAACTTTGGATCTTCGATGTAATAAAATGACGTCTGTGCTCGATATTCATATTTGTACTGGGTGTGCTAGCTTTTGATCCAGGGATAGCACAGAAAGCTCAAAAGATTTGGACCCCATGGGTTCGGATCGTTACAAAATTGTATCAGAGCCTTACGTTGACTGTAGGACATGGCCCTAGAAATGGAGTAGAATAAGAGACCTAGGAACAAATATTTATTTATTAGTTATTTACTAGGATTCTTGTATTCTATTCTGTTCTTTGCTAAATCTCTCCTAATTTCAAACTTGTAGATGGAGTGCCAAGTTTTGCGTGAAGCTAAGGACTTTCAGGGTATTCTTTTTGGCTCTTTGTTCTAGGCACTGCTTGAGGTGCTGAAGTTGCCAATACCTGAAGTCAAAGTGTGGTGCAAGGAGGGAGGAAGCTACTGGAACCTCCGCGTCCACGTTCCGGGACGCAAGAATCCAAAAACTAAGGACATCTCCATCTTGGACATCGCCGCGACGAAGAAACAAGCAATCAGCAAAGCCATGCATGAGGTGGTGACTAGACTTACCTACCTATATCAAGAAGAGTTGCATCGGCTAGGAGTTCAGACCTTTGGGAAGCGAACCGCCACCAATGAAGTTCCCATGAAGATGCTCAATAGGACAAACGTGGACTTGCAGACAACACACATATTCAACCTGGAGCATTACATCCACAATTTGGAGGGAAGCTTGGTGGATTCTCTCTAGAAGGTCAAGCGACAACGTGCGGAAATGGACACGCACGACGACATGGAGTACAAGTTCGAGACTCAGGAGTTTGAGATGGAACAAGTACGTGAAGATGCAGATGAGCAACGAGGAAGGGTTAAAATCCTAGAGAAGGAGAACCTAGAGTTGCGAGAAGAGCTGCCTAAGATGAAGGCCCGAGAAGTGGTGACGGATGATAGGATTTATAAGCTCCGCAAAGAGAGGGAGTACTGGAAAACCCAGTATGAGGAAGCTCTTGATAGTGGAGCGAAACTTCAGGAAGTGGGAGAAAATGGTCCCTTCATCAGCAATGATAAGGAATGGGATGGTACTATGACCATGGCAGCTGAATCACACATCGGTCCGAGCTAGAATGGACCACCATGTTGAATAAACATTTTTCGGTAGAGTACTTGACCGTACCAGAGGTTGTGGACGGCAGTACATAGGCTTGTTTGAATAATGAACTGTCTGTGATTGCCATGAATTCCTTGAGATGTGTTGTGTTTCCTTTCCATTTATGTGCATGCATAAGGGTAGCTATATTCTTAGGATTTCTTTCTTCCATTCCTCTATCTTATCTTGGACCCTCATCAAACAGATGCCACCGAGACGTGCACCATCCGGAGGCAACAACAACAACATACAGCCTAGCATGGAGCATTTGTTGCAGGCGCAGACGCAACTTATCCAGCTTGTGACTCAGAACATGCATAACAACAACAACAACACTGGGGGACCGCCACCACCACCTCCCATAGACAGACTTACCCGGTTCTTGAGGCTGCGACCTCTGGCATTCTCCAGTTCTTCTGAGCCCATGGTTGCAGATGATTGGCTTCGGTCCATTGCCAGGAAGCTTGATACTGCTCAGTGCACTGAGGTTGAGAAGGTGTGTTTTGCCGCACATCAGTTGGAAGGTCCTACAGCTGCTTGGTGGGACAACTACCTGATTACATACCCCAATGTTGATACCATTACCTGGGAGCAATTCAGGACTGCCTTCTGCAATGCCCATGTTCCAGCCGGCGCAGTAGCTTTGAAGAAGAAGGAATTTCATGCACTTCGCCAGCGTTCCCTTTCTATGAATGAGTATTGGGAGGAGTTCAACAACCTTGCACGCTATGCACCTGATGATGTGGCGACAGATGCAGCTAGACAAGAGAAGTTTCTGGAAGGGCTGAATGATGAGTTGTCTTTTCAGTTGATGGCTCTCACCTTCAACAGTTGTCAAGCTCTTTTTGACAAGGCTCTTATCCTGGAGGGAAAACAAAAGGAGATAGAAAGCCGCAAGAGGAAGATCAACTTTCATAAGCACAACTCCAACTCATCTCAGAAGCTTCGCACCTCATTCCCACCAAGGCACTATGGTTCTTCTTCCAAGCCTAGTGGTAATTCCTATCAAGGCAACCTCTCACACAACCATAGTCATCAGCATCATCACAATGAAAGTCATCATGATGGTCACAAGCATCATAGTGGCAATGGAGGTCGTACCCATGACAGGCCCAGGAAGGACCTAAGTCAAGTTACCTGTTACAAGTGCCAGAAACCTGGACATTATGCCAATGACTGCACAGAGAAGAAAGCAAGCAGTAATGGAAATGGCTCAAAGCCTAATCCTTTTGTGAAGGGTAAGGTGAATCACATCTCTGCAGAGGAAGCTCAGGATTCACCCGATGCAGTGATCGGTATGTTTCGAGTTAATTCCATTCCCGCGCTTGTGTTATTTGATACTGGTGCATCACATTCGTTCATCTCAAAAGCATTTGTGGATAAGCATGGGTTAGCCACCAGGACTCTTAGTAATCCCTTAGTAGTTTCTTCACCGGGGGCAGAAATGAGAAGTAGCAAGGGATGCTTTGACCTATCCTTGACCTTGGGAAGTTCCACACTCCCCACAAATCTTATTGTCTTGAACTCGGAAGGGTTGGACGTGATCTTAGGCATGGACTGGTTAGTCACATACAAAGGAAGTATCAACTTTTCCGAGAGGTCTATCTCTCTCAGCAACTTGGAAGGGAAACGATTGATGATCATCTGCAAGAGCAAGACGAAGGCATCCGTGCTCAACTATCTTAAAGTGGCCAACCTGGATCAAGTCCCAGTTGTACGGGAGTACCCAGATGTATTTCCCGAGGATCTACCTGGAATGCCACCTGACAGGGACATTGAGTTTGTAATTGACTTGATCCCCGGTACATCACCTATGTCTAAGAGACCATATAGGTTGCCCGCACATGAGCTTGCAGAACTTAAGAAGCAGATTCGTGAGTTGCAAGAAAAAGGGTTTATTCGCCCAAGTTCTTCACCATGGGGAGCTCCAATCCTATTTGTGAAGAAGAAAGATGGTAGCTTCAGAATGTGTGTCGACTATTGTTCTCTTAACGAGGTCACCATCAAGAATAAGTACCCGCTACCCACGATCAATGATCTATTTGATCAACTTCAAGGGGCAAAAATCTTCTCAGAGATTGATTTGCGATCTGGTTACCATCAGTTGAAAATCAGAGAGCAGGATATACCCAAAACAGTTTTTCGCACAAGATATGGACTGTATGAGTTCACGGTTATGTTATTTGGTCTGACCAATGCCCCAGCATACTTCATGCATATGATGAATAAGGTATTCATGGAATTCCTTGACAAGTTTGTCGTTGTATTCATCGATGATATTCTTGTATTTTCCAAGAACGAGAAGGAGCATGAGGAACATCTTCGCCAAGTGTTGGAAAAGCTAAGAGAGCATAAGTTGTATGCCAAGTTCAGTAAATGTGAGTTTTGGTTGAAGGAAGTGGGATTCCTAGGACACGTTGTCTCTGGAAATGGAGTAGCAGTTGATTCCGCTAAAGTTGAGGCCGTCACCAGTTGGAAGTCACCTACTTCAGTTGCTGAGATTCGTAGTTTCCTTGGACTTGCCGGATATTACCGTAGGTTCATTGAGAATTTATCCAAGATTGCCAGGCCTATGACTGAGTTGCTTAAGAAGGAGAAGAAGTTCCAGTGGACCGAGGCATGTGAAGCCAGCTTTCGGGAGCTTAAGGAGAAATTAGTGACAGCCCCAGTGCTGATTTTACTGGATATTCATAAGGAATTTCAGGTCTATTGCGATGCTTCACGACAAGGACTTGGAGGTGTACTTATGCAGGATGGCAAGGTAGTAGCTTATGCATCACGACAGCTTAGGTCGCACGAGCTTAACTATCCTACTCATGACCTGGAGTTAGCTGCAGTGGTACATGCCCTCAAGACTTGGAGACACTATCTTATTCGGAATCATTGTGACATTTTCACAGATCACAAGAGTTTTAAATATATCTTCACTCAGAAGGAGCTTAATCTCAGGCAAAGGAGATGGTTAGAACTTATCCATGATTATGATCTGAGTATAAATTATCATCCAGGCAAGGCGAATGTTGTCGCAGACGCATTGAGCCGTAAGTGACATCTCAACTACCTCACCGCTCATGTTGTCTCACCCCACTTGCTGGAAGAATTTAGGCAGTTGAACATGGAAGTTGTGCCTAAAGGGTTCTTAGCCACCTTGGAGGTCAAATCCACATTGTTGGAGAGAATCAAGGAAGCACAAAAGGATGATAAGGAATTTGATAAGATTCGTGACCGAATCCACGAAGGAAAATCCGAGGACTCCACAGAGGATGAACATGGAACACTTTGGTTTGAGTCACGTATTTGCGTACCTAACAATGAGGAGATTAAGAGGATGATTCTACAGGAGGCACATGATTCTCCGTACTCTATTCACCCAGGCAGCACTAAGATGTATCTTGATTTGAAAGAGCAATTTTGGTGGCCAAATATGAAGCGAGAGATAGCAGAATATATTGCCATCTGTGATGTATGTCAGCGAGCCAAGGCTGAACATCAGAAGCCTGCAGGGTTGCTTCAACCTTTGACAATACCCGATTGGAAGTGGGACAAAATTAGTATGGACTTTATCACCGGTTTGCCTCGGACTCGGTCTGGATATGACTCCATTTGGGTAATTGTGGACCGCTTGACGAAGGTTGCTCATTTCATTCCTGTGAAGACAACCTATACCAGTGCTAAATTGGCCAAGATTTACATGACACGGATTGTATGCTTACATGATGTACCCCGCAAGATCGTGTCAGATCGAGGCACTCAATTTACCTCAAAATTCTGGCATCAGCTCCATGAGTCACTTGGAACCAGGCTTGAGTTCAGCACGGCTTTTCATCCACAGACGGATGGACAAACCGAGAGGGTTAATCAGATTTTGGAGGACATGTTACGTGCATGTGCACTTGACTACGGTTCCAGTTGGGATGACAATTTGCCATATGCTGAGTTCTCCTATAATAATAGTTATCAAGCCAGTCTGAAGATGGCACCGTTTGAGGCACTCGATGGCAGGAAGTGCAGAACCCCTTTGATGTGGAGTGAAGTGGGGGAATGTCAACTCTTTGAGCCTGACTTGATTCGAGATGGCGAAGAGAAGGTCATGTTGATCAAGGATCGACTGAAGATCGCTCAGTCTCGACAAAAGAGTTATGCTGATGCCAAGCGCAGAGATGTGGAATATGCACCTGGAGACAGGGCATACCTTCGAGTATCGCCACTTCGTGGTGTTAAGAGGTTTGGAATCAAAGGGAAGTTGGCACCACGTTTCGTGGGACCCTACAAGATTCTAGAACATAGAGGAGAAGTAGCTTATCAGCTAGAACTACCAGAAGCTCTGTCAGGAGTTCATGATGTATTTCACGTCTCGCAGTTGAAGAAGTGTCATGCTGAATTGGCAGATATTCCTTTGAATGACACGGTTCCTTTGGAAGCAATTCAGTTGGAGAAGGACCTCACATATGAAGAGAAGCCTATCAAAATTCTTGATACAGCAGAGCGAGTCACCCGCACCAAGACGATCAAGTTATGCAAACTTCAGTGGAGTCATCATACCGAGGAAGAAGCCACTTGGGAGCGAGAAGAAGATTTGCGAGCGGATCATCCACATCTTTTCTCTAGCTAGCTGAATCTCGGGGTCGAGATTTTTTTTCAAGGGGTAGGTTTGTAACATCCCAAATTTTCAATTTGAAATGTTATATTAAAGCATGAGCATCTTGCATAATTTGTTCATCATTTGAATAATTGTAATTTGCATTTTAGTATTTAACAGAACAATAGATTATATAAACCGAAATTACATTTTTGGTAACTTAGTTATGTCCATAAGGCATCTAATATAAGTAAGTGCATGCAAACTAATTTTTTTTACTTTTTTTTTAAGTTCGGAGTATACTTATACTAGACTCCAAATAATAAATATGTTATGCGAAAATTATTATTTTATGTTTCGTTTAACTTTCCTACACATTTAGAACATTATTAGTAATCCTAATCTAATTAGCTCACGGCCCACTCTTAATTCCTAAGCCACATATGCAAGCAACGCTAGGAGTTGGACCTACAGGCATACGGGCTACGTCTCAACACATGCAGCACCGGCCCAGGTCCTCTTCACCATTTTTTTCTCTCTCTTTCCGTTTTCTTCAATCTCCTCACGACCCGACCTGGTCGTTCGTCCCTAACCTCTCGTCCAACGCAGGGAACGAACCAGCGCCCCACTCACCCCACCTGACTCCTCCCCTCCTTCCCCTCGCCTTAATTCCGCTCTGAACGGATTCCTCACACCCTCCCTAACTCTTAACCTTCCGTTACCCGCACTAGAACGAGCCCTAATGGCCATTAGAGCACCAGAAACAGCAGCTATAACTCCGACGACGCCCTGCGTCGTTTCGACCTTCCCTGCATCCTATAAATGGTCCCCTCCCCTCACAACTCTCTCCTTGCCCGAACCCCTCTCCTTCGGGAGCTTATACCCCTACCCATCGTCGTAAATTGCTCACCGGAGTTGCCTGACACTGCTGCTGTTCGTGGAAGGTTCCGGCGAGTTCGAGGTGAAGTAGACATTCTAAATCTTCCATCCTTCGTATCTCGATCTTGCCCATCTTATGAACCCTGTTTCTTTTGAAAATTCGCAGCCGGAGCACGAGTTCTTCGTTGTCTGATTTCGGCCGGAGTTGCGCCCAACTCCGACGACATCTAGCAGCCACCTAAAGGCGAACCAGGAGCCGACGTCGTGTCCTGGAGACTCACCCAGACTTCCTCTCCCTCGTCCACTTCTCGACCATTGCCGGAGACCGCCGCATCGCTTCGCGTCCGAGCCACCGTCACCGGGCATCTCCATCTCCGGTGAGGCCAACCCTCTTTCTCCGTTAAAAACGAAACAGTTTAGCCTACAGATTAGCCTACAGAATTCTGCCACGTGGCGACTCTTTTTCTTACCTCGTTTCTTTTTCAGGAAATTAGCCCAACATAGAAAAATCATATCTTTTAAACCGCTTATCCAAATTTGACAAATAAGATATCCCTGGATAGCTGCGGACCTCTAGTTTATTACAAAAATTAGAAATCTCACTTTTGCTCAAATAAAAATTTCATTTTCATTTAAATGATAATTTGAGTATTTTTACTATATCTTTTATTCTGTAAATGAGATGAAAAAGTTTTATATATGAAAATTGGTCCTTGGAACCGTACCAATCTGCTAGGATGCATACAATATTTTTTCAGTAATGTTTGGTTACTGTTTTAGCACAATACCCTGATTTTGACCTCCTTTGTTCATCCATTAATAAACTCGTTAAACTAAAATTTGTTTCATTGTTAAAACCATTATATTGATCCGTAGAAAACCTCTGTGGTTAGGTTTTTTCATCATAAAAATTTAGATTTAGAAAATTATTAATTAGTTTATTAACACAAACTATATGCCATTCATATGAACCGATCCAATTGCACAAACTTGAGTCATATGTAGTTAACTTGCTAGGGTTGTTTAGCATGAATTGTGATTTGGATGGTTTTGCTTGAGCACTTCTTATGTGAATGTTGATGTGTGGAGTGTCTTACTCGAGTAATTTTGTTGCGTTAGATTGCGACGAGTGCGAAGGCGAATTCTATGAGGAGGTAGGACCGTGTTGCTGCGAGTCAGAAGGCAAGTTGCAACCTTGACCATATTTATCCCATGTTTTTATCTTGCATTTTTTAAATCAATTAGCATGCATGTGTTGGTTTTATGTTTCTATTTTGCAAATATTTTACTAGTAGTAAAGCCCTAAGAACCAATGCTATTGGACTATACGCTTAGCCATGCTTGTAGTTGGGGTGGACCAAATATTTTGAAAATACAAACTTGTTCCCTTGGAACAATGATTTAGAAAAAAAAATTGGAAAGCAAAACTATATTATTTTCAACTTCTACTCCCTGGGCGGAATGGTATGACGGGAGCGTCTACAAGTGATTGCGCCCAGCGGGGTCTTGCAGTGAATGTGCCTGACTGGGGTCTTGCACACAGGTTTTTGGTGGGGACTGCCGTCCAGGGGAGTGAGATCTTCCAAGAACAGTTTGATGTAGCTTCCAGTACAGCCACATGCTACTATGGGCTCTGGCTTAGCTTAGTACTAACGGGAAACCCTTACCTCAGGACCGCCATCGGAGAGGGGCTTTCATTGCCTAAGTTGCGGGCGGCTTCGTCAGGTATAGGGGGCTGTTATGGAAAGGCTTCGTCACAATCTCCTCCTAGTCGTACACCCAAGTGTGTAACGGTAAACGGGGTTGGTTGTGTCATGTGGGGAACGTGTACGACCTCTGCAGAGGGTTTAACCTAATCGATTAGCCGTGCCCCCGGTTACGGGCAATTTTGAGCAACTCAAGACTTGGACTGAAGAAGAATCTCCCCTCTTTTTTCTCAAATCTATTTAAAAAAAGGGTTAGGTGGAAGTTAAACACAGCGGGGTGTTTTACTTCAACCTGTTAAAAAAATATTTTTAGTGAACCTTGGTGCGGATATCCAAGTATTCACTTAAACTCTATGTTTTAAACAAAAAAATGTTTATCAAAACTTGATATATTTTCTTTTCTTTATAGTCTAGGGAAAAATTGCCTTTCTGCAAATAAACCCTAGACACCTGTCCAGCATGACTATTTGTTATCATCTTTGTTGCAACTTGCGAGTACATTCAAAGTACTTACCTGTACGTGTCATGTGCAGATGATGAGTGATGAGATAGGGCTACGGAGCTACACTCAACTAGCCTTGTGGCGATTGATGGGCTCAGGATTATTATTATGTTATTTGTTTCCTCTATGTAACTCAGCCTTCAGTTGAGAGAGTTGTAATAAATTGAACTTTGGATCTTCGATGTAATAAAATGACGTATGTGCTCGATATTCATATTTGTACTGGGTGTGCTAGCTTTTGATCCAGGGATAGCACAGAAAGCTCAGAAGATTTGGACCCCATGGGTTCGGATCGTTACAGTGAATGTGATCGGACCCTAACCTCGTCTGTGCTTCTTCCTCAATTCTATCTGTCCAAATCATATGCATTCTATTGAAACCTGTCGATTTTCTTCTCTGAGTCCTTGTCAGCAGAAGACAAAGAGACAAACATTTAAATCCGTTTTTAATGCTATATCCTTATTACCGGAGAAGCCGGAACGACTACCCGACAATCCAGGCGTGCGTGGGAACATGGAACAACTTCCAATATGTTGCATGCATGCCACGTGTCCTTCAGATGTGAACCGCCAGGGGCACCTACGTAATTACGCTGTGATGTCCCTCTCCTTATAAATATACACTCACCGTGGTCATTATCTCTTCTTCCACCTTGCCACCTCGCACAAACCCTAGTGCCTTCGCTAGCTCGCGTCGATGTCGGAGACGAAGCGCTTTGCTGCCGCGACTTCTTCGACGCCGTCCTCACGCCGGCCGCGGACCTCGTCGTCTCCGCCACCGCCGTAGGTGTTTTTCGCCGCCAAGTTAGGGTGCGAAAGATTGAACTTCTCGGCCTCTCTCTCCACCTCGTCTCGCAGTTCGTCGGCGGTAATTAAAACATACTTTTTACTGCCTTTTTGATCTGTCAAATCCATCCACTTCAACCAAAAGTGGTTTCTTCACTTCCAAATCTAGATCAGCCTTTATCTGCATCTCATATCATGCCAAGTATATTCACTTATGCTTCATAAGTAGTTAGATTCCTCACTTGTACTTATTCATGGATTCGTACCAATCTGGAACCAACTCTCATCAAAAAAATGAATGTCTTCGCACTATGAGGTCAATGTCTTCAAACTGATTTATCTTCAAAATCTTCTGAGAATGCATATGACCTCTTCCCCTTCCCTCGCACCTCTAATGTTGTCACAGGTACATGTCCGTGGGAGAATCCCTTGGTTCTCATAGTCTGCATTCATTTGTAGAATTCTTACAGCACCATATTCACTCACCTGAAGCTAGTTCCTGTCTGACCAGCAAGAGGAAGCCATTCACAGTTCTGAAGCCGTTCAGTCTGAATTTAATGGCAATAGAGAAATCAGCTAGAAAGGGCGGCAGGCAGCGCCATGGAGATACAGCTAAGGATTTACCTCCTGATCTGTTTGAAATATACAAGACAAATCCTTAGGAAAGCTATGGCCAGCGCAAGACTCGAATCCAATGGATTCGAAGATATGGGGCAGAGGAATGGTTCAAGTACTGTCGGCGTTCTGGAACGGGGGTCCCCAGACTTGCCTGCCTGTGGCCAATGGCGTGGTTCTCCCAGCGGCCCCGTACGGCCCATCTTCACCAGCAAACACTTAAGACCCTCGCGAGGGGCCAAGCCTCGCAAGGCGGACGACACAAGACCTCCTCGGGAGCGGCCTCATCAGGTTGGCTCGCGAGGGGCGGAGAGATCAAGGCAAGGCGAACCTCGCGAGGTTCCTATGACACAAGCCATGACGACCGGAGCCAAGCGGGCGCCAGGCGGGAGCTAGTGCACGCAGTGTCCTCGTTTCCTCTTTGGTGCTAAAGGGGCAAGCACAGGCGAGGAGTACCGAGGCATCAGGCAAAGGTTTCCATAACGGTGCAACAAGACCAAGACCAGCAGGATAGCAGGACGGAGGTCACCGTGGAGCCCAAGACGACGTCACCACCAGAGCCTTTGGCAGGCGAAGACCACCTTTAGTTAGGATAGCTTGTACTAGTTGTCCCCCTTCAAATTGGCCATTGTGGCATCCCTTCCCGCTCAATATTGGGAAGAGGACCAAGGCCTCTATAAATAGGACTAGCCACCGCAGTAGGAGGCAACTGATCTGGAACGGATCTCCAACTGATCTCGAACGGATTCAGATCATCCTCACCCACACAAGTTCATCGAGCACAAGAACACCTCTCCTCAGGAGGCTGTTCTTCCCTTGTACTGTTCATCCTCAGCCCAAGAGGCAAACCACCACCACCACACTGGAGTAGGGTATTACACCACATTGGTGGCCCGAACCAGTATAAACCTGGTGTCTCTTGTGTTGCGGGTTCGTCGAGCTAAGCTTTGAGATCGCGATGAGGCAGAGGGCGTGATTAGGTAGTGGGAGATCTTCGTGCGCACCCTAGTGTTCGAACCTCGAGGGTTTTGCCGGAACCCGAAATCCGACATTTGGCGCGCCAGGTAGGGGTGCGCCCAAGTTTTCCTTCTGCCGATCCGCGTCCCATCGCTTTGTCGCATCCATGGCCGACGCTCGTCGGGCTCGCGCTGAGTGCCGGGCCGCTCTCGCCGCCCGCGTTGCTCAGACGGCCCCTGTCGGCGGGCCTCCCCATCGTTCTCCGTCACCCGCCGCCATCTCTCTCACTGCCTCGCCCTCCGCCAGCTGCGGGCGACGTGGCCCACGGAGTGCCTCCACCATGTCTGCCCCAAGACGGCGTCCTGCCGCCAAGGTGCGCGGCCCCCCGGCGCGACCCACCGCGTCGGGTGCCCGCGCGAGAAGAAGGAAGTTGCCAAGAAGTTCCCCAGGTGCAAGAAAATGCTCCCGTGCTCCGAGCGCCACCACGACAAGATCGCGTGCCGCCTGCAGCGGCGGTGCGCGGGCATCATGGGCAAGCTCTGCATCAGCGAAGGGCCCCGGTGACCACGGCAGGCTGGCGCGCCATCACCCCTGAGTTGCGTAGCGTTGCCTGGCCAGGAAAGTTCATGCCGGATCTGCCTTCTCGCTACGACGGCACCCCTGACCCCGCGGAGTTCTTGCAGCTCTACGAGCTGAGCATCGAGGCGGCCAACGGCGACGAGAAAGTCATGGAGAACTGGTTCCCCATGGCGCTCAAGGATGGTGCTCGTTCGTGGCTCCTGAACCTGCCCCCAGGTTCGATCTCCTCCTGGGATGAGATGCGCGACCACTTCGTCGCCAACTTCCAGGGCACTCGCGACCGCCCCCCGGCCGCGGGTGACCTGCACCGCATCAAGCAGCAGCCAGGAGAGACCTTGCAGAAGTACATCCAGCGCTTCAACAACGTTCGCCTCAAGATCCCCAAGGTGACGGACGAGGCCATCATCTCGGCGTTCTGATGGCGCCCGCGACGTCGAGATGAAGGAAGAGCTCGCTATCCACGAGGAGCTATGCACGTCTCTGGAGCTGTTCAACCTGGCGACCAAGTGCGCAAGGGCTGAGGAAGGGCGCCTTTCCCTCCTCGAGCTCCCAGCTACCGATCCGGAGGAGAAGAAATCCAAGGCTAAGGACGTGAAGCGCAAGGGAGTGGCCTTGCTCGTGGCGGAGCCGGACACGAAGCACGGTCGGGACCAGCCCGAGTCATCCAAGAGCACCCGACCGTTCTACGCCTTCCACAACGTACACAGCCATAACACCAACGACTGTCCAAAGCTCAGGGCCATTCGAGATGGACGCCTCGGTCGACGCCCCGAGCGCAACGACCGGGGCTACGGCCGAGGAGGACGTGGCGGAGGACGCTGGGACAACCGTGGCCCTCGCCAGGAGTGGCGCGACCGGCCTCGCGAAGATCGTTGGCAGGACTAGCCTCGTGAAGGTGCTGGAGGGATCAGCCTCGCGACGACCGCCCCCAGGGCAACGCTGGTCTTCCTCCGCTGCCGCCGCCACCAAGAAGGAACGACGACCACCATCAAGACGAGGGGGCTGGGGGCTTCCAGGAGCCGCGTGCTATCGCCTGCATCTTGGGCGGAGCTCAAGCCCCAGCATCTCAGTGTATCTTCAAGCAGTTTGCTCGCGAGGTGAACGCAGTCCTCCCCAGGCTCGAGGCCACACGCCCGCTTAGGTGGTCTAAGTGCGCCATCACCTTCAGTTTGGCAGATCAGCTCAAGTGCGCGGTCACCACTGGCGCCCTTCCGATGCTCTGTTCACCCGTCATCAGCAACGTACAAGTCACCAAGACCCTCATCGACGGTGGTGCAGGGCTCAACTTCCTGTCCATCGAGACATTCGACAGCCTTCAAGTGCCCTACGATCAGCTTCGGCCTACCAAGCCCTTCTCCGGAGTGACCGACGGCTCCACCACGCCAATAGGGCAGGTCTGCCTCACTGTCACCTTCGGACAGCGCGACAACTACCGCACCGAGCTCATCGACTTCGACGTCGCCCACATCCGCCTGCCGTACAATGCCATCCTCGGGTATCCGGCCCTGGCCAAGTTCATGGCGGTGACTCACCACAGCTACAACATCCTCAAGATGCCAGGAAGCGGCGGGATTATCACAGTCTCCTGCGAAGAAAGAGATGCGGTGTGCTCCCTCGAGCGCGCCTTCCAAGCAGCGTCAATCGAAGACCTCGACAGCAAGGGCGAGTACCCTCCTGAGGCCATCCCCAAGAAGAAGAGGCAGCTACTCCGCACAGGGCCTCAGGAGAGCAGCGCCACAAGTGGAGCCATGTCAGGATCGACGCCCGTGCCTGGGGCGCCTCCCTCCCTCGCATAGGAAGGCGCGCCCGGCGCCCTCCTCAGGCAGGGCTCGGGGGCTCTCTTCTGGAGGGCCTCCAACCTTGCCAACATCACGAGGGAGGCACTCGGGCACCACGTGGAGGCGTGCTTTGCAGCACGGTTCCCTCAGGAGGACACTGGGCGAGGAGCACCCAGCGCTCAGGAGTTCATTGCCAAGACCACTCAGGAACTACAGGATGCAAGAGCCATGCGCGGCGACCGCCGTTCACCTGGTGCGGCTCCCCATCCAGGCGAGGATGTAGGGATGCACGTCTGCATCGACATCCCAGGGCTCAACAGAGCCGCATCTCAGGAGCTCTTCTGGCCTTCGCGCGTGGGACGCTGTAAGGGCCCACCTCACAACTATGTTCGCATGCCTTTTGGCTTGCCGAGCGTGGCGTGCGCCTTCCAGCGCAACCTGCTGAGCGTCCTGGTGGCTCAGGAGGCCAGGCGTCACGCAGTCCTGGCGGAGATGGAGACGGTCCTCAAGGAACCGCCTGGACCCCCGGAGCCTCCCGAGGCTTAGGGTCCCGATGGCTCGTGAGGAGCAAGCCCTTCACCACGCATCTTCAGCTGCCCCCAACACCCCTTCGACAACGAAACCAGGTGATATTTTCCAAGTTCATTTAGCTGGGAGCGCCCTCGGGCTGCATCATTCCCAGGCTGTGTGGGTCTTTCCCTGCGGCATGTACCCTTTTATGCCTTTAGCTTACTCTGTTGGTGGCGCCCCTCGGGCTGCATCATCCCCAAGCCGCTCGGGTCCAGCCCAGTGGCATGTATCGTTCTTGCATTTATCTGAGCTACTTCGCTTTCCATGCATAATCTATCTATGGTTATCACCTGCTTGATTGTCACCCACCACGGGATCCGGCCGCCGAGCGTCTTTCTTCAGGATCCTTCGCATAAGGAGGCTAGGCATGGCGTTTGTGCTCAGGACCGTCCCTGCAGTGTCGATAAATCCAACGGCTGAGCTCTGTCTGGCGGGCCGGCCCCGTTCACGTCACCTCCTGGGGTCGTTGGTGCTTGGCCTTCTCATGCGATAGCCTCAGGAGATTCGTTTGGCGCATGTTGTCTAACCATCTCGCAGGACCACCACAGCCACCAAGAACCAAGACCAGGTGCAACCCGCCTTGAGGTAGGGCCTCGTGAGTCCCGGGCTGGCTCACGAGTGCCCATACACACCTCGTCTAGCCCTACCATGCAAGCCACGTGTCAGGGCGGGGCTGTACACGCCCCAGGGGCTCTCCGCAGTAGGGAGTCCCCTCCCACGTACCAGTGGAAGCACCATGCTCCGCGCTGGCCGTCGACACTGCCGAGGAGCGGCTGTGCCCGTGCAAGTGCGGAAGCGCTATGCTCCGCGCCGGTGATAAACAACTGAGGGCGGCCTCACGGCCATATAAACCTCAGGGAGCCCTTGAGCTCAGTGTCTGGCCCCATCGCCAATGCCTCCCCTCGTGAGAGTCGCGCAAGGGGGCTGGGCACGGGGGCTGCGCTTGGGTAATGCCCAAGCGTACGCCGCCCTGCCAGGTCCCCCGGACCTGGTCATCGCGCGCCCTCCCGAGTGGAGCCTCGGCAAGGAAAAAGGTATGAAGGTCGTTTGAGTGTCAAGGGGGACTCCTGAGCATCGTGACTCAGCAGCCTAACTGGGTATGTAGCCCCTCACTACTTGGTCTCGTCCTGGTGATCCAGACGACCCAACGGGGGTTGAGGTATGCGTGGGGCCGGGCCCTGCCGACGTAGAACACTAGACCTGCTCCTGCATCTCCTTTCCGTAAAGCTGTTTGCACGTCAAGGCGGACTCCTGAGCATCGCGACTCAGGAGCCTAACTGGCCACGTAGCCCCTCACTCCTTGGTCTCGTCCTGGTGATCCGGACGACCCAACGGCGGCTGAGGTATGCGCGGGGCCGGGCTCTGCCGACGTAGAACGTAAAGCAAATGGGAAGGAAATTGCAAAATCTCAAAGCAAATATTACAAGACATATTGTTCTCCGAATATCAAGCACAAGTTTAAACGCCTCCACGAGGCACGGTACATGTTGCAGGAGTTTAAACAGGAAAGGAGCCGCAAGCAATTCATCCGAGGACACAGCCGGCGCCTGCAAGAGGCGCTCCTTCCTTGGTAGCGTCGCCTTCACCTGTACCACCAGCCAGGGCTGCAGGATCAGTAGCACCACCGGTCGAAGGCGCGGGCGCAAAGGCGCGGAACTTCTTCAGCAGGGCCTCCACCTGACACTTCACGGCTGCGCAGCAGCTGCGCAGTGCTCGTCATCCACATGGTCCAGCAGCTCGTCAAGGCAGGCGACAGGATTGCGAAGATGGAGGTGGCTGAAGACGCGCGTCAGCGCAGCCAAAGAAAGGACATGAGCTTCTTCCTCTGCCATGGGGCCGATGCCGCTGACAACTTCCTCAAGCGCCTCGACCAAGTAGGGAAGCAGCTGGGCAGGGCCGTACTCATCGGTGGTCAGCGGTTTCTCCAAGCCCTTCTCGTAGAGTGCCTTCAGTGCCATGCGAGACCTCTCCTCTAGGAGCGCGAAGGCCGCGTGGTCCTCGGCCAGAACTTTCGCCTTGGCGTCAAGCTCGGCCTTCTCCGCCTGCACCTTCTGCTCCAGCTTCTCCAGCCGGCTGCATTCTGTGGCCTGCACCTTCGCCGACTCCTCCAACTCGGCATCGTGATCCTTGACGGCATCCTCCTGGGCCTTCATCTTCTCCTCCTCCGCCTTGTGGCCACGAGCTTCTTCCGCACGCTTGTTGTGCAGAGTCTTCAGCTCGGCCTCCAGCTCCCGGCAGCAACCCCTGACGGCCTCGACATCATTCAGCACCGCCTCGTGAGCAGCCGCGGCTTGGGCGGCGGCCTGCCTCTCCTTCTCGGAGGTCGCCGCGGCTTGGCTCAGCGCCACTCAAAAAGACGCATCGGAATGAAGCCAGCCAGAGATCAGCTCCAGGCGCCTGGCTACCAGGTGGGGGTCGGTGCCCTGAAGATCTTCTCCCAGCCGGGTCATCTCAAGAAGGGCGCACTCCAAGACATCAGGGGAGGTGGAAGGACCTGGAGTCAGCGGTGCAGCAGGAGGAGGAAGGGGCGATGTCGTCACCATAGCCTGGGAGACTGGAGGCTCCAGAGCTTTGGGGACCTCAGCAGCCGCACCGGATATCAGCGCCTCTGGAGCCAGCGGGCCACGGGGGCTGACTCCTCACGAGGATGCCCTTCCAGGCCTCGCGAGGACGACCGGGCCGGGGAGGTGTGAGCACCGTCGCTCCCCTTCTCCACGGTGCGAGGTGCGGCTACCGCGGGTGGATCGGCCCCAGGCGGTGTCACCGTATCCTCCTTCCTCTTCTTCACCGCAGGCGGCGGCCTAGTCAATCAATGGTGAACGTCAAGAATCAGCAGCCTGATCAAGAACAAGGTGGGGCATGAACACTTATTGGTCCACCGCGGTGCAGTCCACCCTCCTCTTGCTAAGCTTGAAGCCCGAGAGCCTCACAGCCTGAGGCGCGGGCGCACGGGCTCCAGGAGCAGACGAAGGAGCAGCAGTGGGCCGGAAGCAGCTCCAGGCTATGTCGGAGCAGAAGCAGCACCTCGGGAGATCAGCGCTGTCGTGGAATTGTCACGGCAGATGTCCTCGCGCAAGGACTTAGTCGTGACAATTCCACGACAGTTGGCGCCCACCGTGGGGCACGCGCACGGTGGATTTGAGTTCTTAAAGGGTAGCTTCGAAGGGCTCAAGGGATACACTGTGGGCCGAAGGACCAAGAGTCGTCGCGGCAAGCTCTACATCGACGATGCAAATTGGGGCCCCGACGCCGGCTCAATTGAATACGGGTACCGGGTCCCCTTCGGCGGAATCCATGTCTTTATTGGCAAGATTGGTGAGCCGGGCCCTGAGTCGGACCTCTGCGCCGATCTCATCGAGACGGCTCAACATGCACGACCCGCCCGGGCCTTGCCTGCCTTGAAGCGTGCTTTCGTGGGATGCGTCCATGGAGAGCTCTCTGAAGGATCTGGTTCTGGTGATGAGACGGCCGCTCGTTCTAACGGCGAGTCATCCACAGAGGAGACCGATTCGTTATACCAACTTCAAGATGGCAGGCTGAGGGGTTGTTCCGATGGTGACAGTATTCCGGACCCCTTTGAGCCGCCAAGCCGGGTTGGAATCTTCATGGCTGGCGCACAACCTGTTCAAAACCCCACCGCAGGGGCAGGAAGCCCTGTGCCCTCGCTGGCTCAGGTGCTGATGGATCTCATCGACAAGATGACGGCCCTTTTAACCGCTACGGTTGCCCCAGCGGATCAAGCTTAGCATGAAGCGGAGGTGGCACAGTTAAAGTTGGATCTAGCAAAGGCCAAGGAGGATCTGGCGGCGGAAGGGATCAGGATGGTTCGGAGAGGGCGGCTCTCGACGCCTAGACTCAGCTGATTCAGGCACAGTCTTTCCGGCTCACGATGGATCAGAACGCGTCCAATGAGCTCATGAGAAGGAGGCATCAAAAGGCCCAATCTCGACTCCCTCCGGTTTACGATCCTCAAAACCTCTTCAACTCGCCTGGTGCAGGACCCAGTAACCCGCCAGAGGTCACGACGCCCGGGGCTGGAACGTCAATTCAGCCCCAAGTGATGGGGCCTCCCCGGGTGAACGCCGCCCCGCCTCAGTATGTGCCAATACCACCGGGTCATTATGCCAACCCGTTGGAAAACATGGTCGCCGCGGCAGCGCGACTGGCGGCTCTCCACATTACCCCAGACTGGACAGTACCATACTTGGCTTACATGACCCGGGGAGAATTGCCTGAGGATGAAACTTTGGCTAGACAAATAACCCGGCGGTCTAAGTCAATGATAATTATCAATGGCGAGCTGCATCGTCGCAGTGTCACTGGAACTTTCCAGCGTTGTGTTTCCCCTGAGGAAGGTCAAGAAATTTTGTGTGAGATTCACGAGGGGGATTGTGGCCATCATGCCGGCTCAAAATCCCTTGTGGCCAAGGCTTTTCGTTATGGTTTTTATTGGCTGACGGCTCATGCTGATGCGGAGGACTTGGTCAGTAAATGTGACGGTTGTCAGAGGTTCTCGCGACGGGCTCATGTGCGGGCTCAGGAGCTGAGGATGATTCCAATTACTTGGCCATTTGCGGTCCGGGGGCTTGATATAGTTGGGCCTTTTAAAAGGTCCAAGGATAAGAAGACCCACCTCTTGGTGGCAGTTGACAAGTTCACAAAGTGGGTTGAGGCAGAGCCAGTTAGCAAGTGTGACGCGGCCACAGCGGTACAGTTCATGAAAAGGGTGATATTTCGCTTTGGTTTTCCACACAGCATTATAACTGACAATGGTACCAATCTGTCTAAGGGCGTCATGGAGGAGTTTTGTCAACGAGAGCATATTCGACTTGATGTTTCATCAGTGGCTCACCCTCAATCCAATGGTCAAGCTGAAAGAGCTAATCAGGAGATTTTGAAGGGCATCAAGCCCCGGCTTTTGGTCCCTTTGCAACGGACGCCGGGCTGTTGGGTGGAGGAGTTACCCTCCGTGTTATGGAGCATCAATACCACTCCTAACAGATCTACGGGTTACACGCCTTTCTTCATGGTTTATGGAGCGGAAGCAGTCCTCCCTAGCGACATCCATCATGACTCGCCTCGAGTGGCGGCTTATATTGAGGCGGATAATGAGCGGGCGCGCCAAGATGCTCTTGATTTGTTGGATGAATAGCGTGATGTGGCAGCAGCTTGCTCGGCGATTTACCAACAAGACCTGCGCCGCTATCACAGCCGCCGGGTTAAGTCCAGGGTCTTCCAGGAAGGTGATCTGGTGCTCCGGCTCATCCAAGATCAAACAGATGCACACAAGTTATCCCCGCCTTGGGAAGGGCCCTTTGTGGTCAGCAAGAACTTGCACAACGGGTCATACTACCTTATCGATGTTCGGGAGCACAAAGACTCACGTAAGTCGGAGGAAGAGACCCGTCGGCCGTGGAACATAGCTCAGCTTCGGCCTTATTAGACATGAGCCGCCGGCTCTCATAATGTACATATTTCTATATCCATGTATATATTATGATAAATAATAAAGCAGGACCTCTGTCCTTTCTCCTCCAAAGGTAAATGTGTTATTTCCATTACAACATTACATGGTCACTTGGAGGTGGGTCCGGCTTACGATCATATCCGAATCTGGCCGTTACCAATATGATCACCTGGGGGCTTCCTGTTCAAACATAGGTCGTATTCGAACCAAAGAGAACATAGCTGTCGATACCCACTTGATTGGCAAATCACCGAGCTCATTGGGGAGTTTTTCTTGATCATATTTGAATCATAGCTCAACCCCCTTTGGGAACCGACGTGGATCGTATTCGAATCAGCGTCGTTAAACAACTCTCAAGGTCATTTGGGGGCTTCCTGTTCACACATAGGTCGTATTCGAACCAAAGAGAACATAGCTGTCGGTACCCTCTTGATCGGCAACGCCAACGCCACTAGGGGCTATATGATCGCATTCGAATCTTAGCTTAACCCCTTTGGGACGGTTCTCTGGTCGTATTCGAATCAGAAGCCCTTAAGTTTTGATCTTTTGGTTTGCAACAAGTTGTTTTGATCATATCAACAGTGTGCAAGGGCGGTTCTTGCTCCACCGGCTTAACTTTGATTAACAATGTTAACAGCACACAATAAGCATTATCAATGCTGGTGAACCGGAGTTGAGTTCTCAACCTCATTATTTAGGTTACCTAAACCGGAAGTATAATTGAAGGCCTGTAAGTATGCTATTATGGTTACATCGAGGATATAATTGAGGGCCAGTCTTTGGTGACTTTGGTTCATATTCCGGGTTATACCTAAAGTATATGACTCTCAGTGCGGTAAGCCGCCCAGAGACTTGTGATTTGTTTTCTATGCAGGATGATTAAAGATAGCTCTTTAACTTAAGGAAAGTAGATGGTCGAACATAACCCGGAGGAATATAAAGAAGCAGCTTCAATGGAGTTAAGCATTCAACACGTGCACGATGGCACGACAAAATTAAGTGTTTGTCCTACTCTATTACAAGACTCCCCGAGTCCAAAAGGTGAGGCATTGTTTTTAAGCTGTAACCATGAGCCGCCTAAACAATCAAGGTGCTTGTTGGGTCGAAACTTCCGGCTCATCCCTCTCCGCTCCTCTGGCTGTTCCCATGACCTGGAAGGTTGATGATTTCCAGTCAATGCCGCTCAAATCTTCAAACTGAGCCTCATCATCAATTAACCCGGCCGGGTCAACTTCTGGGGCGAAGGTGTGCTTACGAGTCGGCGGGATCAGGCTGACGACTTCATAGCGTGGAGTTGGGATCCTCTGATTCTCCGCGTCATAGCCCGGCTGATACTTGGTAAGATCTGTGTCATTCCCAATCATGGTAGCCACCGGGCGCATGCTTTTCACACAGGCGGCGAAGTCTTTCTGGTCGAAGGGGGTCCCGTCTTCCTTCAGGCTGGGGTATCCAAGAGCAATGTCGGCCGGGTCTAGCTCCGGGAGAAAAGCCTTGGCCCGGCTCAGAGCAGCTATAGCTCCGGCTCTTGCAGAGGCCCGTCTTAGCTCTTGGAAGCGCTGAGGAAGAACGGCAAGCCGCCTGAGTACGTCCGCCAGGTGAGTCGGAACCTCATTGGACAGAGCCACAACGGCTAAAGCACGCTGTGACCCGGTGTAGAGTTGCTCCACCAAGGTGTAAACAGCCTTCAGCTTAGTCAGAACATTCTGATTAAGGTTGGAGCTTCTGGGACCTATATAACAAAGTCAGGTGAGCTGATGGCAATGGTGGGACTTATAAGACATAAAGGATGTAAACTTGTTAAAAGCTTGCAGAATGACTTACCGAAGATTGCGGAGACCATCTGTCACACATGGCGTTTTAAGCGGGAGAGTTCGGTGGTTCTCTCAGTCAGAGCAGCCTCCGCTTGTTCGGCCTGGCTGAGCAAGGCAGTTTTCTCCTCGGCCCAAGTCTTTCTTTCTGTTTCAAATTTCTTCTTCAGTTTTTCTTGTGCAGCAACACTGAACTCAAATTTGGCATTGGCCTTCCGGGCCTCAGTTTCCTGAGTCTTCAGGCGGTTCTTCAGCTCAGAGATTTCCGATTCAAATTTCTTGCAGGCAGCATGTACAAATTCCGGGTTACAGTTTGAGTAATTATCATGCAACATTAAAGTCCCAAGCACTTTGCAAGCAAAGACACTTGGCACTTGGGGGCTAATGTATGCTGAAAGATTCTATTTATAAGTGCCGGTTCATGCAGGTAAGCCGGAAGTTAAGTCTACAACATATTCTATCATAAGTAATAGACTTGGGGGCTAGCATGGTAAGGATGACTATGGAGTAAGCAAGAGAGTTGTACCTCAGATTTTTGTTGTATCTGCTTTACCATGTCAATCTCCAGGTCCCGGCTGTTGTGCACTTGACCAATGTAACCTGAAACAATGTCTCCAATGCTCAAGTTAGCATAGTCAGTGATCTCCGGTCTGGCCCTGCGGCGCTCCAGCAGTTCTTCTTTGGTAGAGCATCTGGCCAGCACAGTGGGTCTTCCCGGCTCAACATATTCGGTCCGGGTAATCACCACATCCGGGTCATCGGCCGGTTGAGCTGAGCTGGGAATCTCTGGGTTGTCAGAACCCGCCATGGTTTGTTCTTTAGTTGAAGCGGCGGTTTCCGGAGCTGGTGCAGATGGCGGCTCAGAGGCAGAGGCGTTGGGTTCAGTCAAGACCGGGTCTTCGACCGGGTGACTTTTCTTTGCCCTCTTGCTGAGTTTTGCTTGTGCACTGAAAGTCAAAAGGTTAGTGCAAAAACATGAGTAATATAAAGCACAAAATAAGCCGATTATCATTACCCGGGTGCGGTCTTGAAAGCCGGCAAGTTAGATTGCATGGAGTCACCGGAGGAAGGTGAAGTTTCCTGATAGTTTGAATCAGACGAATTGAGTGGTTGACGAGTGACGCTCGCTAAAGGATGAAAAGGATATAAGTTGGAGATAACCTCAGTCCGGCGCTTCCTTGATGCTTTAGGTAAACTGGAGGAGAGGTCTGCATCCTTGTTGGTTCAGCTGTGTCTCCGGCTCTCATGAATCTGTCGCTTCAAAAGAAATTGAGGATCTTGATAAGCTAAAGGATGTGAAAATCTTACTTTCCGGGTTACTCTTCGGACTTTCAGCCTTGGCAAGGGCTCCGAGTTGGAGGAAAGTATAGTTACCTCTTCAATCACCGGGTTACTCGCTCCGGTATCATCCTGCTGATAATCAGTGTCAATAAGATGGTTAAAAACAGACGAAAAACAAAAGAAGAGCCTAAAGGATCAAGGGCTACCTCTGACTCAGAGCTGTCATCCAACTAAAGCAGCTCTGAGGCGCTAGGCTTACTCCCCTTCTTGCGGGGAGCGGCTCTCCTGGCGGCTTTTTTAGCCTTCCTAGCTTTTTTAGCAGCCTCATGGTCATACTTGACCTTCCAGAACTTGTCATTAGCCTGAAAAATGCAACAAAGGTTTCCTTGAAGTTAAAACGAAAATTGTTAAAATGGAAAGTAAAGTGTTCAGATCGGTAGCTTACCGCCGGAGCCGGGTTAGCTTGGCAGAAGGGGCTTAAGCCAGTCCTCCCGCAGTCTGCTAAGCTCTCGTTCAAGAGGGACTTGGTCATGTCGTCAACAATGTCCTCAGGTAGGTCGTTGGGGCTGTGCCGCAGAGGGTCATCCTTCCGGCCCGTGTAATCACACATTAAGCCGGGGCGGCGGCTCAAGGGAATCACCCGCCAAGCAATCCAGACCCGGACCAGATCAACGCCGTTAAGGCCATTTCCTAGAAGAGCTTTAATCTTGTTGATGGTGGGGATCAGTGGTTGACGCTCAGCTTGAGATAGTTTGTCTGGCAGAGGGTGATTTGGCTCCAGACGCAGGGCACGAAAGCCGGGCAGAGGGTTCTCATCAGCCGGAGAAGTATCTTGGCAGTAGAACCATGTCTGGTTCCAGTCCTTGGGGTGGCTTGGCGGCTCAGCATAAGGAAAGAGGCAATCTCTCCGTCGTTGAATGGAGATTCCACCAAGTTCCAAGCTAGGCCCGTTGGCGCATTCATTCTGGCGGTTCATGTAAAATAACTCCCTAAAGAGTAGCAGGCTGGGCTCTTCTCCAAGGTATACTTTGCAGAACACTTGAAAGTTACAAATGTTCGACACGGAATTGGGTCCAATGTCTTGAGGTCGTAGATCGAAGAAGTTCAGAACGTCTCTAAAGAATTTTGAGCCGGGAGGTGCAAAACCCCGGCTCATGTGATCAGCAAATATCACAACCTCTCCATCTCTTGGTTGAGGTCTTTCTTCGGACGGGTCAGGAGCACGATAAGACATAACCTCCTTCTTAGGCAGGTAACCCATCTTCACGAAATCATCTAAAGTATCGTCGGTAACATTGGATCTCATCCAGTTGCACGTAATGGGTGCCTTGGGAGCTTTGGGCGGCATGGTGAAAGACGAAAACCTATGACAAAATAAAATATCCGGTTCAAATATAAGCCGGAGGAAGATTTCAATTCAGTATTCAAGATGGCGGCTTATGAAGGGGCCTAATGATATATGACTAAGTGTGTCGGGTTATTTAAGCCACTGTGGATATCATAAGTAATTCAAGTGGTTTAAAACTCTATCATGCATAAGCCGGAAATTTCACAGTGCATGGCCTCTTTTAAGCCGGAGATATGAGCCACCATGGTTAACAGATGCAGGTTTTTGTCTAAGTGTTGCACAAACAAGTTTCACAGATCACAGTAATTATTTTGGATCAAACGATCGTCTAGAAAGGAAAAATTTCTAGACCTAGAAAGCTGATACAGAGAAATTCGTATGCTCAGAACGAGGTCTTTTTGCGGACAAAGGGGATCTACTAGCATAAAAATGAGTGAGAAACTACTACCGCAGGGAGTCTATACCGTTTTTAGATCAAAGGGAACCTCGGTGGCGGAACTGTGAAGAACTTGAGATGAACAACGAAGAACAGGGGAAGAACGACAGAACCCTAATGCGGATCTACTGTAGGGAGGTGCACGAACTTACCGGCGCTGATGAGATGCGCAGGTCGCCGCCGTTTCTCTGGACCAGTTCAGGGTGATGCAGCGGCCAAGGTTGAGGAAGACAAGGGGCGCGGCGGCGGCGGCGGAGCTCAAGCTCTCGGGCGTCAGAGGAGGAAGACGATGGAAGAGAGGAGTGAATGAAGGCTTATGGGCCGGGCCTATTTATAAGGATGACTGATAAATGGGCGCGAGAAACGAGGAGGCCAAGACGTGATTATCTCGCCATAGAAGCGCCTCGATTTTCGGGATGGTCATTAAAGATAAGATCCGTTGGGATATGACAGAATAAAAAATGAATTTAATGGAAGATGACGTCATGGCGGGTTACCAAGAATCCATAAGATGACGTCACGGCGGGTGATAACTTTCGCACAAGCAGAAGCCGGAAGATTTTCTTTCAAGGGGATTGAAGATTGACATGAACTGGTTCAAATCAATCTGGGGCCTAATGTTGAGGATATAACCATTAGAGTCACCTGCCCAGGAGGGGCCGGGTTATGTCATAATGGTCATCGCGTGAAGCCCAATACCAATCTTGAGGATGGCAGATCAATAATGGGCTTAAGACCCAGAGGCGGCTTAAGGCCCGTAGTGATAACCCGCCGTTATGGCAAGACTTGTAATGTAAGGCAAGAGTAGTTAAGAGTCCGAGCCGGATACTGTTATAAGCCGGCCGGGACTCTGAGAGCCGCGGGGCGTCAACCTCTCTATATAAAGGGACGACCCGGCGGCGGTTCAGGACGAGAGACAACAGATCAAGAGCCGGGCATAGCGATTAAGCTCCCTGGTCACCGAAACCCTAAGTAATACCACCTCAACTGGACGTAGGCTTTTACCTTCACCGTAAGGGGCCGAACCAGTATAACCCTCGTGTTCCTTGTCCCGTTTAACCCCTTTAAGCTTCCTAGCGGCAATGGCTCCACGACTAAGTCCTTGCGCGAGGACATCTGCTGTGACAATTCCACGACAAGCGCCGATCTGCCCCTCGTCGGGATCACGGGCGGCTCCTCCTTCTCCTGGGGGACGTCGGCCTCGTCGTCGTCAGGAAGGGTGCAGAGGATGTCAGCCTTGCTCAAGGGGGAGGTCTCTCCCATCCCCTCGGGGGTCACCTCCAAGTCGTGCTCCTCGTCTTCCTCCTCTCCCCCCTCCCTACGGGAATCGCCTGAAGACACGTCCACCGGCGCCGTCGCCTCCGGGACCACAAGGGGCGTCGGCGGCACCAGGCCGCGCTCGTCGAAGGTGGGCATGGAGGCCACAACCTGTGCCCCGTCCTTGCGAAGGAACAAGGGAACGATGGCGCTCGGCGAATACTCCTGGTCGTCCCCGACCAAGAGGCGGAGAGCCACGGTCAGCTCCTCGTCAGGCAAGGCCACCGGACTCAGGCGAAGCTTGTCTTCTTCGCTCCCAAGCGTACACAGGGGGCGTGAGTGCGCGTGGAGCAGAGCCACCCGCTGCATCAGGAACTCCCTCAGGAGCATGGCCCCTGTCAGCTTCGCCGCCTTCGCGTTGCCCGGCTTCAGGTCAGCATTCATCTTCTCCAGCACCAACATCGCCCGATCGTCGGTGAGCTTCGCGCGGGACCAGCCCACGTCAGACTGGGGCATCTCCGTCGGCAACCTTAGCTGGGGCTGGACACACTTGGCATCCATCATGACCCACTTGCTCCTGAAGCCATCGGCCTTCTTCCCGGCCTTCGAGATTGCGTTGGCCTTGCCGGCCGCGACGAAATTGGCACACCCTGAGGTATGACCGTCGTTGATTCGGAGGAAGAAGAAGTGGCACAGCAGAGCCACGGACGGCATCACCCCGACATACGCCTCGTAGTAGAAGGAGAAGATCGACAAGAGAAGAATGGAGTTGGGATGGAGATGAAGGGCCTGCAACCTGTAATGGTGGAGGACGGCGTAGAAGAAGTCGGAGAAGGGGGGAACCAGGCCAGCGACGACGCTGCTCATGAAGAAGGGTAGAAGGTGCTCCCCTGAGCCTCCGGCTCGGTGGAGCCGGCCCGGAGCTCGGTCTTCCCCTTCTCGTTGCTCTCCCTCGCCGTCAGCAGGCACGTGGCGGCGAGGTTCTTCTCTGAGACGTTGGGCTCGTAGCAAGCCGGCGGCGAAGCGGGCTTGACCTTGCGAGGCACCATTGGTCGAAAGCTCGGAAGAGGATTGAAGCAGATCTGGAGATTTCGGAAGCAAAGAGCGAGAAAGGGGATCTGGAGCAGGGCGGAGGAAAGCAATGAAGGCAAGCATAGCCCGCGCTGGCCTTTTGTCAGACGAGTAGTTGCCGAGGCAGCGTGGGGAAGCGGAGACGCCCATGCCCAATCAATCGCCACGCATCTACGAAGGCCGTAGGCTGTTGGGGCCTACGGCGCTCCGCATTTGCCCTTTGGCTTCGCCTCGAAGCCAAGTCCAAGCGTGCCTTGGGCCCGGGGGCTACTGTCGGCATTCTAGGAATGGGGGTCCCTAGACTTGCATGCCTGCGGCCCATGGCGTGGCTCTCCCGGCGGCCCCGTACAGCCCATCTTCACCAGCAAACACTCAAGACCCTCGCGAGGGGCCAAGCCTCGCGAGGCTGATGACACAAGACCTCCACGGGAGCGGCCTCATCAGGGGCAAGCGCATGCGAGTAGTACCGAGGCATCAGACAAAGGTTTCCATATCGGTGCAACAAGACCAAGACCAGCAGGACGGCAGGACGGAGGTCACCGTGGAGCCCAAGACGGCGTCACCACCGGAGCCTTTGGCAGGCGAAGACCACCTTTAGTCAGGATAACTTGTACTAGCTGTCCCCCTTCAAATTGGCCGTTGTGGCATCCCATCCCGCTCAATATTTGGGAAGAGGACCAAGGCCTCTATGAATAGGACTAGCACCCACCGCAGTAGGAGGCAACTGATTAGGTAGGGGGAGATCTTCGTGCGCACCCTGCTACCTCTTGAGCACTGCGTTGGTTTTCCCTTGAAGAGGAAAGTGTGATGCAACAAAGTAGCGTAAGTATTTCCCTCAGTTTTTGAGAACCAAGGTATCAGTCCAGTAGGAGGCCACACGCAAGTCCCTCGTACCTACACAAACAAATAAGAACCTTGCAACCAACGCAATAAAGGGGTTGTCAATCCCTTCACGGCCACTTGCAAAAGTGAGATCTGATAGAGATGATAAGATAATTTTTTTGGTATTTTTATGATAAAGATTAAATGTAAAGATTGCAAAATAAATGGTGCAAGAAATAGCTTGTTGACGGGAAATTAATATGATGGAAAATAGACCCGGGGGCCATAGGTTTCACTAGTGGCTTCTCTCAAGATAGCATAAGTATTACGGTGGGTGAACAAATTACTGTCGAGCAATTGATAGAAAAGTGCATAGTTATGAGAATATCTAGGTATGATCATGTATATAGGCATCACGTCTATGATAAGTAGAACGACTCTTGCCTGCATCTAATACTATTACTCCACACATCGACCGCTATCCAGCATGCATCTAGAGTATTAAGTTCATAAGAACGGAGTAACGCTTTAAGCAAGATGACATGATGTAGAGGGATAAACTCATGCAATATGATATAAACCCCATCTTTTTATCCTCGATGGCAACAATACAATACGTGTCGTTTCCCCTACTGTCACTGGGATCGAGCACCGCAAGATTGAACCCAAAGCTAACCACTTCTCCCATTGCAAGAAAGATCAATCTAGTAGGCCAAACCAAAATGATAATTCGAAGAGACTTGCAAAGATAACCGATCATACATAAAAGAATTCAGAGAAGATTCAAATATTGTTCATAGATAATCTTGATCATAAACCCACAATTCATCGGATCTCGACAAACACACCGCAAAAGAAGATTACATCGAATAGATCTCCAAGAGAATTGAGGAGAACTTTGTATTGAGATGCAAAGAGAGAGAAGAAGCCATCTAGCTAATAACTATGGACCCGAAGGTCTGAGGTAAACTACTCACACATCATCGGAGAGGCTATGGTGTTGATGTAGAAGCCCTCCGTGATCAATGCCCCCTCCGGTGGAGCGCCGGAAAAGGCCCCAAGATGGGATCTCACGGGTAAGGAAGGTTGCAGCGGTGGAATTAGGTTTTCGTGGTGCTCTTCGATGGTTTGGGGGTACGTAGGTATATATAGGAGGAAGAAGTAGGTCGGTGGAGCCACGAGGGGCCCACGGGGGTGGAGGGCGCGCCCAGGGGGGTAGGTGCGCCCCTTGCCTCGTGGCCTCCTCGTTGATTGCTTGACGTCCACTCCAAGTCCTATGGATCACGTTTGTTTAGAAAACCACGTTCCCGAAGGTTTCATTCCGTTTGGACTCCGTTTGATATTCCTTTCCTTCGAAACACTGAAATAGGCAAAAAAACAGCAATCTGGGCTGGGCCTCCGGTTAATAGGTTAGTCCCAAAAATAATATAAAAGTGTATAAATAAGACCATTGAACATCCAAAACATAATATATAATAGCATGGAGCAATCAAAAATTATAGATACGCTGGATACGTATCAAGTAGGTAAATGATAAAAACAGAATTTTTGATGTGGAATGCTACCTAGCATATTCTTCAATGTAATTTTCTTTATTGTGGCATGAATGTTCAGATCCGAAAGATTCAAGATAAAAGTTTAATATTGACATAAAAATAATAATACTTCAAGCATACTAACAAAGCAATCATGTCTTCTCAAAATAACATGGCCAAAGAAAGTTATCCCTACAAAATCATATAGTCTGGCTATGCTCTATCTTCATCACACAAAGTATTTAATCATGCACAACCCCGATGACAAGCCAAGAAATTGTTTCATACTTTTGATGTTCTCTAACTTTTTCAATCTTCACGCAATACATGAGCATGAGCCATGGACATAGCACTATATGTGGAATAGAATGGTGGTTGTGGAGAAGACAAAAAGGAGAAGATAGTCTCACATCAACTAGGCGTATCAACGGGCTATGGAGATGCCCATTAATAGATATCAATGTGAGTGAGTAGGGATTGCCATGCTACGGATGCACTAGAGCTATAAATATATGAAAGCTCAACAAAAGAAACTAAGTGGGTGTGCATCCAACTTGCTTGCTCACGAAGACCTAGGGCATTTTGAGGAAGCCCATCATTGGAATATACAAGCCAAGTTCTATAATGAAACATTCCCACTAGTATATGAAAGTGACAACATAGGAGACTTTCTATGATGAAGATCAAGGTGCTACTTTGAAGCACAAGTGTGGTAAAAGGATAGTAACATCGTCCCTTCTCTCTTTTTCTCTCATTTTTTTATTTGGGCCTTTTTTTGGCCTCTTTTTTTTCTTTTCTCTTTTTTATTTCTTTTTTTTCGTCCGGAGTCTCATCCCGACTTGTGGGGGAATCATAGTCTCCATCATCCTTTCCTCACTTGGGACAATGCTCTAATAATGATGATCATCACACTCTTATTTACTTACAGCTCAATTCTTAGAACAAAATATGACACTATGTGAATGCCTCCGGTGGGGTACCGGGATATGCAATGAATCAAGAGTGACATGTATGAAAGAATTATGAAGGTGGCTTTGCCACAAATACGATGTCAACTACATGATCATGCAAGGCAATATGACAATGATGGAGCGTGTCATAATAAACGGAACGGCGGTAAGTTGCATGGCAATATATCTCGGAATGGCTATGGAAATGCCATATTAGGTAGGTATGTTGGCTGTTTTGAGGAAGGCATATGGTGGGTGTATGATACCGGCGAAAGGTGTGTGGTATTAGAGAGGCTAGCAATGGTGGAAGGGTGAGAGTGCGTATAATCCATGGACTGAACATTAGTCATAAAGAACTCACATACTTATTGCAAAAATCTATTAGTTATCGAAACAAAGTACTACACACATGCTACTAGGGGGATAGATTGGTAGGAAAAGACGATCGCACATCCCCGACCGCCACTCATAAGGAAGACAATCAATAAATAAATCATCCTCCGACTTCTTCACATAGCGTTTCACCATACGTGCATGCTACGGGAATCACAAACTTTAGAACAAGTATTTCTCAAATTCACAACTACTCGACTAGCATGACTCTAATATCACCATCTTCATATATCAAAACAATTATCAAGTATCAACCTTCTCATAGTATTCAATGCACTTTAAAGTTTTTATTAATCTTGGATGCCTATCATATTAGGACTAAATTTATAACCAAAGCAAATTACCATGATGTTCTAAAGGATTCTCAAAATAATATAAGTGAAGGATGAAAGATCAAATATTTCTATAAAATAGAACCACCGCCATGCTCTAAAAGATATAAGTGAAGCACTAGAGCAAAAACTATATAGCTCAAAAGATATAAGTGAAGCACATAGAGTATTCTAACAAATTCCGAATCATGTGTGTCTCTCTCAAAAGGTGTGTACAAAAAGGATGATTGTGGTAAAATAAAGAGAAAAGAGTCAAATCATACAAGACGCTCCAAGCAAAACACATATCATGTGGTGAATAAAAATATAGCCCCAAGTAAAGTTACCGATAGACGAAGACGAAAGAGGGGATGCCTTCCGGGGCATCCCCAAGCTTAGGCTTTTGGTTCACCTTGAATTTTACCTTGGGTTGCCTTGGGCATCCCCAATCTTAGGCTCTTGCCAATCCTTGTTCCATAATCCATCAAATCTTTACCCAAAACTTGAAAACTTCACAACACAAAACTTAACAGAAAATCTCATGAGCTCCGTTAGCGAAAGAAAACAAAACACCACTTCAAGGTACTGTAATGAACTCATTATTTATTTATATTGGTGTTAAACCTATTTTATTCCAACTTATCTATGGTTTATAAACTCTTTTACTAGCCATAGATTCATCAAAATAACCAAACAACACACGAAAAACAGAATCTGTCAAAAACAGAACAGTCTGTAGTAATCTGTATATAACACAAACTTCTGGAACTCAGAAAAATCTACCAAAATAGGAAGACCTAGATAATTGGTTTATTGATCTACTTCAATTGGAATCATTATTTTATCACGTTCTGATGATTTTAAACAATTGTTTTCGTAAACAGAAAGTTTCTGGAATTTTCAGCAAGATCAAATAACTATCATCCAAGAAGATCCTATAGGTTTCACTTGGCACAAACACTAATTAAAACATAAAATCACATCTAACCAGAGGCTAGATAAAAGATTTATTACTAAACAGAAAAAAGCAAGAAAATAAAAATAAAATTGGGTTGCCTACCAACAAGCGCTATCGTTTAACGCCCCTAGCTAGGCATAAAAGCAAGGATAGATCCATAGGTATTGCCAGCTTTGGTAGGCAATCCATAAGTGGCTCTCATAATAGATTCATAAGGTAATTTAATCTTCTTTCTAGGGAAGTGTTCCATGCCTTTCCTTAACGGAAATTGCAATCTAATATTCCCTTCCTTCATATCAATAATTGCACCAATCGTTCTAAGGAAAGGTCTACCAAGAATAACAGGACATGAAGGATTGAAATCTATATCAAGAACAATAAAATCTACGGGCACATAATTCCTATTTGCCACAATAAGAACACCATTAATTCTTCCCATAGGTTTCTTGATAGTGGAATCCGCAAGATGCAAGTTTAAAGAACAATCATCCAATTCGCGGAAACCTAACAAATCACATAAAGTTTTTGGGATCATGGAAACACTAGCACCCAAATCACACAAAGCATAGCATTCATGATCTTTAATTTTAATTTTAATTGTAGGTTCCCACTCATCATAAACTTTTTAGAGATAGAAACTTCCAACTCAAGTTTTTCTTCGTAAGATTGCATCAAAGCATCAACGATATGTTTAGTAAAGGCTTTATTTTGACTATAAACATGAGGAGAATTTAGCACGGATTGCAACAAGGAAATACAATCTATCAAAGAGCAATTATCATAATTAAATTCCTTCAAATCCAAAATAGTGGGTTCATTGCTATCTAAAGTTTTAACCTCTTCAATCCCACTTTTACCAATTTTTGCATCAAGATCTAAAAACTCCAGATTTTTGGGACGCCTTTTAACTAAAGTTGACTCATCTCCAATCCCATCATTATCAAGATTCTTATTGAAAAACAAAGATTTAATAGGGGACACATCAATTACTTTTAGATCTTCATCCTTATAATCATGAAAATCTAGAAGAACACGCTTTCACAAAGCAATCTTTCTTAGCACGCATCCTAGCGGTTCTTTCTTTGCATTCATCAATGGAAATTCTCATGGCTTTGAGAGACTCATTGATATCATGCTTAGGTGGAATAGATCTAAGTTTCAAAGAATCAACATCAAGAGAAATTGTATCAACGTTCCTAGCCAACTCATCAATTTTAGGTAATTTTTCTTCAAGCAAAGCATTGAAATTCTTTTGAGAAATCATAAATTCTTTAACACTAGTCTCAAAATCAGAGGGCATCTTATTAAAATTCCCATAAGAGTTGTTGTAGGAATTACCATAATTATTAGAGGAATTACTAGGATACGGCCAAGGATTAAAATTTCCCCTATAAGCGATGTTACGAAAATTGTTCCTACCAACAAAATTCACATCCATAGATTCATTATTATTCTCAATCAAAGTAGACAAAGGCATATCATTGGGATCAGCATAAAAACTCTTATTAGCAAATAATTTCATAAGTTCATCCATCTTTCCACTCAAAACATTAATCTCTTCAATTGCATGCACCTTTTTACTAGTAGATCTTTCAGTGTGCCATTGAGAATAATTAACCATAATATTATCTAGGAGTTTAGTAGCTTCTCCTAAAGTGATTTCCATAAAAGTGCCTCCCGCGGCCGAATCTAAAAGATTTCTAGAAGCAAAATTCAATCTGGCATAAATTTTTTGTATAATCATCCATAAATTCAAACCATGAGTAGGGCAATTACATATCATTAATTTCATCCTCTCCCAAGCTTGTGCAACATGTTCATGATCAAGTTGCTTAAAATTCATAATATCGTTTCTAAGAGAGATGATCTTAGCGGGAGGAAAATATTTAGAGATAAAAGCATCTTTGCACTTATTCCAAGAATCAATACTATTTTTAGGCAAAGATGAAAACCAAGTTTTAGCACAATCTCTAAGAGAAACCGGAAATAGCTTTAATTTAAAAATATCATTATCCACATCTTTCTTCTTTTGCAAATCACACAAATAAACAAAGCTACTTAGATGGGTAGCGGCATCTTCACTAGGAAGGCCGGCGAATTGATCTTTCATGACAAGATTCAACAAAGCAGCATTAATTTCACAAGATTCAGCTTCGGTAAGAGGTGCAATCGGAGTACTAAGAAAATCATTGTTGTTGGTATAAGAAAATTCACACAATTTAGTATTTTCTTGAGCCATCGTGACATGCAAGCAATCCAACACACGAGCAAACAAGAAGCAAGCGAAAAAGAGGCGGACGGAAAGAGGGGGCGAATAAAACGGCAAGGGTAAAGTGGGGGAGAGGAAAACGAGAGGCAAATGGCAAATAATGTAATGCGAGGGATAAGACTTTGTGATGGGTACTTGGTATGTCTTGACTTGTGCGTAGACTACCCGGCAACGGCACCAAAAATGGCTCGTTGGCGGGAGTCAAATCTTGACTTGACTTGGTGCACACCCCCCCCGGGCAATGGCGCCAGAAATCCTTCTTGCTACCTCTTGACCACTGCGTTGGTTTTCCCTTGAAGAGGAAAGGGTGATGCAGCAAAGTAGCATAAGTATTTCCCTCAGTTTTTGAGAACCAAGGTATCAATTCAGTAGGAGGCCACACGCAAGTCCCTCGTACCTACACAAACAAATAAGAACCTTGCAACCAACGCAATAAAGGGTTGTCAATCCCTTCACGGCCACATGCAAAAGTGAGATCTGATAGAGATGATAAGACAATATTTTTGGTATTTTTATGATAAGGGTTAAAAGTAAAGATTGCAAAATAAACGGTGCAAGAAATAGCTTGTTGACGGGAAATTAATATGATGGAAAATAGACCCGGGGGCCATAGGTTTCACTAGTGGCTTCTCTCAAGATAGCATAAGTATTACGGTGGGTGAACAAATTACTGTCGAGCAATTGATAGAAAAGTGCATCGTTATGAGAATATCTAGGTATGATCATGTATATAGGCATCACGTCCATGACAAGTAGACCGACTCTTGCCTGCATCTACTACTATTACTCCACACATCGACCGCTATTCAACATGCATCTAGAGTATTAAGTTCATAAGAATGGAGTAACGCTGTAAGCAAGATGACATGATGTAGAGGGATAAACTCATGCAATATGATATAAACCCCATCTTTTTATCCTCGATGGCAACAATACAATACGTGTCGTTTCTCCTATTATCACTGGGATCGAGCACCGCAAGATTGAACCCAAAGCTAACCACTTCTCCCATTGCAAGAAAGATCAATCTAGTAGGCCAAACCAAACTGATAATTCGAAGAGACTTGCAAAGATAACCAATCATACATAAAAGAATTCAGAGAAGATTCAAATATTGTTCATAGATAATCTTGATCATAAACCCACAATTCATCGGATCTCGACAAACACACCGCAAAAGAAGATTACATCGAATAGATCTCCAAGAGAATCTTGGAGAACTTTGTATTGAGATCCAAAGAGAGAGAAGAAGCCATCTAGCTAATAACTATGGACCCGAAGGTCTGAGGTAAACTACTCACACATCATCGAAGAGGCTATGGTGTTGATGTAGAAGCCCTCCATGATCAATGCCCCCTTCAGCGGAGCGCCGGAATAGGCCACAAGATAGGATCTCACAGGTACAAAAGGTTGCGGCGGTGGAATTAGGTTTTCGTGGTGCTCTTTGATGGTTTGGGGGTACGTAGGTATATATAGGAGGAAGAAGTAGGTAGGTGGAGCCACGAGGGGCCCACAAGGGTGGAGGGCGCGCCCAGGGGGGTAGGCGCGCCCCCTACCTCGTGGCCTCCTTGTTGATTGCTTGACGTCCACTCCATGTCCTCTGGATCATGTTTGTTGAGAAAACCACGTTCCCGAAGGTTTCATTCCGTTTGGACTCCGTTTGATATTCCTTTCCTTCGAAACACTGAAATAGGCAAAAAAACAGCAATTTGGGCTGGGCCTCCGGTTAATAGGTTAGTCCTAAAAGTAATATAAAAGTGTATAAATAAGCCCATTGAACATCCAAAACAGAATATATAATAGCATGGAGCAATCAAAAATTATAGATACGTTGGAGATGTATCACACCCCAGTGTTCAAACCTTGAGGGTTTTGCCGGAACCCGAAATCCGACAAGTACAACTTCATAACCCCTGAATATGCAGAGAAGAATGCTATTAAGCACCCATGGGGAGATATTCTGTACAGAAATCTGTAGCGCAGGTCCAGGTCTGAAGCCATTGCTCAAGTCTTCTACCCATGCATGGTCCGACGACCGAAGCCAGAGAATGCCGACCCATCATCTATGTTATGGTGTTCTGAAGACAATCTTGTCAAGCGCAACTATCAGTTTGCAAAAGATTCAGCTGTGAAGAACAAGAAAGATCTTGGTCTCAACTTCAACCCTGGTCCATCTGCTCCAAGGGCGGATGGCACACGCGACGCCAATCCAAATGTCATTGGCCCCTTAAACAACTTCGATAGCCTCCTCTCTCACATAGCAGCTCAGAGGGCCACTGTGGAGCAATCTGCTGAAGATGCAGACTCTGAAGATGCGCCAGCTCCACCGAAGCAGAAAAACAATATATCAAAAGCTTCGAAGCCTTCTGCCGCTCCAAAAGCTTCAACTGTGAAGCGGTTGGCCACTGCACGTCCTGAACTCAGTGTGTAGTCTGAAGATTTGTCTCGTGTCTCCAAAAAGACCGAGAAGTCCAAGAAACCCAAGGAGCCCAAGAAGATTTCTGGGCATGAACTTACTCCAGCTGCCGCTCTGCGGAATGAAGAAGACACCATCGATCTGTCAAGTGATGAAGATCTTGGTGATGAAGCTCTTGAGCTGCTTATCAAAAGCAAGCAAGAGGCGGAGATCTTCAACGATCTGCCCCTCTTTGACGTGGACATTCTGAACAACTTCATCGACGAATGGTTTGATGACAAGAGCATCAGCATCGATGATCTTCAGCTGCCTGTTGACATCAGCGTCACCTTCCATGGAGGCATTGCTAATGAGTTGGCTCTGGCTCAGAAGATTGTCGAGCTGAAGAACAAAATTGTCTATGAGAAGGCACACTTCAAGAAGAACATGGCCAAGCTCAGCGTGGCGGATGTTCAGATCTTCAAGAAGATGTTGCATGAGCTCAAGGAATAGTTTCACAATAAGTGGGAAAAGCAAAAGGTTCAAGAGAGCGCATGAAGTACTTTGCACATATATGTGTTCAAGCACACAATGAGGCTGAGAAGCGCAAGGCTCTTGGGCGTCCTGGCATCAACCCCAGAATGGCTGCCAAACAGAAGAAGAAGCATGTAGTGGCCCAAGCTGAAGCATCAAGGCAGGAAGAACCTCGCATTGTCTTCCCTGCCAGCATGACAGGCTCGAAGCCTAAGGTCCCCTTAGCGGCTTCAGAACTGAAGAAGACAAGGGCAGCTGAAGCTGAAGCTAAGAAACGCAAGCACAAGGATGCTTCTGATGATGCACCATCGAAGAAGAAGCTAAAGACAAAGTCTTCAAAGTAAGAACGTGATGCGGCCTCTCAGCCCCTCTTTGTTGAACCCATCTCTGTCGCTGTTCCAGCCACCACCAACAGAGATCGTTGCATTGTGATCCACATGCCTGCTTCCACAGAGGCTCATGAAGATGAAGAAGTTCCAGCTGTTGACCCCATCACAGCTGAAGACATTGATCGTGAAGACGATGTAGAAGATGATGAAGTCCTTCCTCAACTCGAGCACTAATTGGTATCATCGCCTGTTCTTACGAACAACAAACTCATCAGCATTGGTCGTCCATTGAAGCCAAGTGCTCAGGATGATTAATGGGCCGATCGCCCTCAACAAGAGACCCCCATTCATGATGAGACAACCAGAACTCCACCCCCTCAAGTCACCACTCCAGTGCTTGAGGACGACAATGACATGGTGCAGACCACTCCATCACCATAGGCGTCGCCAGCTTTCCGCAGGCTTCGCAAAGGCCCTAGGCCCCAAGTCACCATGTGAAGCATTCCGTAAGGGGAAGCGTAACATAGCTCAGTAGCACGTCAAGTGTTCCCTGAAGCCACCCCTACCGCGAATGTCTCTGAATATGAAGCCAAAGCTGTTGAAGACATTCCGGCTGCATCAGCCGATGAAAATGAAGAAACAAGAGAAGAAGAAAGAGTTGCCACACCCCCTGCCACTGATGAAGTCATTCTCGAGGAGAATGTGACTATGCCGACCCTCCTGCTATTGAAGCAACGGAGGTTCAAAACACTGAGGCTGCCACCAACAACGCTACTGTCGCCAATGACGTTGTCATGGCTGATGATAATGTGGTGCCTGAAGCTCAAGTACAACATGAAGCCACTGTGATGTTGAAGCCATTGTTCCACCTCCAAGGCCTCACACCATTGAACAGGCCTACAATCGCGGCCAGCTTGTCACAGTGAGATGGCCCATTTTGGTTCCACCAACTGCTCCCGGACCACAGTACGACTACCACGTTGAGCAGAGGCCTCAGGTGTAGAAGCCAAAGCCCAGGCTGCCAAGGCTTCCAGGAGCTGCCACATCGCTAGGATCGTTCAGCGTAACCAGCTTCAGGGCACACAAGACATTCTTCGATAGTGCCAAGAATCCATATATGAAGCTAAAGATCTCTTCTGTTCGCTTTTGGAGCTATCTGCAGCACAACTATTACTCCTGCATTCTCTACAATCAAGAGAGAATCTTTCCTCACATGCGTCTTGATTGTGAAGCTATTGTTGGGCTGCCCTATCTAGAAGAAGCACTGGACTGCTTTAGAGATGCTGGCCTTCTCCAGTTCGTAACTGATAAAGAGCATTGGAATGAAGAGCTTCTGCTGCAGTTCTATGACACACTTCACATTCGTGGCTACAACAGGGATCCGAAGACATGGATCCTTGAGTGGATGACAGGAGATGTGCATCATGAAGCCAAAGCTCAAGACATCATCGAGCTCACTTCCCTGCCCACTCCAGGTGAGCTGTATTAGCCTGGTTGTCAGCTTCAAAATAATGAACTACAGAGTATCTTTCAGAAGCCTGAACCCAATATGAGTCAAATGCTCAGCATGATGAAGCCATTGCCTCAAGATGCTGAATATCCCAAGGAATTCTACGTCAAAGACCTTGAGTACCAGCCCCGCTCAGTTTATCATATTCTGAGGCGTACTCTATGGCCAGTCATGGGATATTCATCTGAAGAAAAACTTGAAGGAACCGTGAAGACTTTGGTATTCTCTATTGTCAATGGCATCAGATTCAATTCCCAGGATTTCTTCATCAGACAACTTGCTGCATCAGGGATTGATCTATTTGGCCTGAAGTTCTATGCTCCATGGGTGATGCGCCTGATCAAACTCCATTCTTCTGTTGACTATCAGACCTCAGCGCACAACCATCTGGTTTTTCCGCCTGAGGTTGATCTGTCCGTTGAAGCCATCTACCCTGATCCTTCCAAGGAGCCTCTATATCTTCACAATGTTGATCGTCAAAGCTTCACGCAACAAATAGAAGGAATTCATGTCCCCAATGCTGCTACTCCTGCTTATCCTCTGGCTGGCAATATGCGTGAACCACATCGTGCCAACACTGAAGCCACTGCTAGTACTATAGCCCAAAGGCCTCGGAAGCGTTCTCTTGTACTCAATGACCAAGAGCTTCTTGTGGACTTACATCAGAAGTAGGATAAGCATCACGATTGGTTGAAGCGTCAGATGCAGAGTCTCCACAAAATCGCATTCGGAACCTGGCCACCCAGAACTCATTTTTTCCATGAAGCCTGTCGGCCGTCCTGGAAGAGCCTCACACTGCTATGTCCTGAAGACGATCCTCGCGAAGATGGCTTCACCGAGGGCTTCAAGTTTGATTCCAGGCCTCTACAAAATGCAAGCTGGCGCCGCACTCCCTCAATTGAAGACTCTGAGTATTCATCTTTGGCTGCAACTACTGTTGCGAGAGTTGTCGATGAAGAAGACGACGCCTCTTCACCGACCATGGCTGCACTGCATCTTGACACTGCACCAGGCCCTTCTGCTCCACCAAACTCCAATGTCGACCCTGGTTGTAACGCCCACGATGCGGCTATATCTCCCACGTGTCGAGGCACGACTTAGAGGCATAACCGCATTGTGCTTTTGTCGCAAGAAGGGTCATCTTCACACAATCCCATGTAATGAACAAGAATGGGATAACGAGAGTTGGCTTACAATCGCCACTTCACACAATACATAAATATAATTCATACATCATCCAAAATCCACACATAGACCGACTATGGTCAAATCCAAATGAAAATAAGATAACCCCAAAAGCTAGATCCCCGATCGTCCCAACTGGGCTCCACTACTAATCATTAGGAAAAGAAACATCGTAACGACCACGTTCCTCATCGAACTCCCACTTGAGCTCGGTTGCGTCATCTGCACTGGCATCGTCTGCACCTGCAACTGTTTTGGTAGAATCTATGAGTCACGAGGACTCAACAATCTCAGACCCGCAAGATCAAGACTATTTAAGCTTATAGGAAAGGATGGTGTAATGAGGTGGAGCTGCAGCAAGCACTAAGCATATATGGTGGCTAACATACACAAATGAGAGCGAGAAGAGAAACAGCGGAACGGTCGTCAACTAGTAATGACCAAGAAGTGATCCTGAACTCCTACTTACGTCAAACATAACAAAGAAACCGTGTTCACTTCCCGGACTCCGCCGAGAAGAGACCATCACGGCTACACACGCGGTTCATGTATTTTAATTAAGTCAAGTGAAAAGTTCTCTACAACCGGACATTAACAAATTCCCATCTGCCCCATAACCGCGGGCACGACTTTCGAAAGATAATACCCTGCAGGGGTGTCCCAACTTAGCCCATCATAAGCTCTCATGGTCAACGAAGGATAAACCTTCTCCCGGAAAGACCCGATCAGTCTCGGAATTCCGGTTTACAAGACATTTCGACAATGGTAAAACAAGACCAGCAAAGCCACCCGAATGTGCCGACAAATCCCGATAGGAGCTGCACATATCTCGTTCTCAGGGCACACCGGATAAGCGAAGCGTACAGGTACCAACATAACCCAAGTTGCCAAGGGACGGTCCCGCACGATGCTCTAGTTTGGACCAGCACTCAGAGGAAAACTAGCCCGGGGGTTTAAATAAAGATGACCCTCGGGCTCGCGAAAACCCGGGGGGAAAAGGCTTAGGTGGAAAATGGTAAAACCAAGGTTGGGCCTTGCTGGAGGAGTTTTATTCAAGGCGAACTGTCAAGGGGGTCCCATAAATCACCCAACCGCGTAAGGAACGCAAACTCAAGGAACATAATACCGGTATGACAGAAACTAGGGCGGCAAGAGTGAAACAAAACACCAAGCATAAGGCCGAGCCTTCCACCCTTTACCAAATATATAGATGCATTAATTAAATAAGAGATATTGTGATATCCAAAATATCCATGTTCCAACATGGAACAAACTTCAACTTCACCCGCAACTAGCAACGCTATAAGAAGGGCTGAGCAAAAGCGGTAACTTAGCCAAACAACGGTTTGCTAGGAAAGGATGGTTAGAGGCTTGACATGGCAATATGGGAGGCATGATATAGCAAGTGGTAGGTAGTGCAGTATGGCAATAGAACGAACATCTAGCAAAGCAAAGATAGAAGTTATTTCGAGGGTATGGTCATCTTGCCTGCAAGGTTCTCAGAGTTGTCGAAAGCTTGATCCTCGTAAGTGTACTCAACAGGTTCCTCATTCACGAACTCGTCTCCTGGCTCTACCCAATACAAGAACACAAGCAACGGAACCACAATCAATCACGGGAAATGCACAAGCAACATGATGCAAAATATGTATGATATGCGAGATATGATATGCGATGCATATGCGTGCTCCGGAAGAAAAATGATGAACAAGGCAGTAACTTGCCAAACCAAGCATGCCACTGGAAAGATGAGATGATTTCGGTTGAAATCGATATAAAGATCACCGGAAACGGATGCACGGTTTGCAAATGGCAAGCAAAACAAGAATGACACGAATCTGCGATTAACAGCATGATAGCACTTAGAATACATCAAGAAACTATGCTACAGGACTCCAACATAGCAACAAAGCATATGGCAGTAATCTACAGGAGATGGTTGACAAAAGATGAACACTGAGCTACGGCTAGGTCACAACATAATAGGTCCAAACAAGCATGGCAAAAGTGCAAAAGATATCAGGTTCACAGACTTGGTGAAATTACTGGACATGGCAGGATCAGCATCAGGTAGCAATGATCAGAGCACGAAATCAACATGCTACAGGAACTTAACATAGCAAAACAAAGCATGGTATGAATCTACTGAATGCATAGAACAAAAGTCCCTTACTGACCATAAGCCAAAAAGGATCAGAAGATATAATGGCAACCATGTAAACATAACAAGTTTCGTTAACAGGTTACAGACTTAGCAGAAAACAGAGCATGGCAGAAACAGACATTATGAGGGCATCTTGATGAGCTTGATGCACTCACCACAAGGCAATTCGTAACAAAACAAGCATACCTACAGCAAGATGGCATGTTTATGAAGCTATCCAAGGCAAGATAAAGTACATAGCATGTATGCAACAACTACAACAAGCTTGGCAAAATTGAATAACACGTACACAATCTGCCAGGAACATTTTATAACAAAACTAGAGCAAGATTGAGTCATGCTAGGATACTCCATAATTGCAAACATAGGCATGAATGGATAGAGCATAACCATATCTACGAAACATCCTTACTGCACATCTCCAAAAGGTTCATGGATCTCTCTGTAGCCACATGGATACATAGCAATAAAATAACAACAGGCACAGACTTGGTAAAATTACCAAGTCCCTGAAATCAGAAACATCACGAAGCCTAGTTTGCATGCTTGTGCTAGTCACCACAGAGATCACAAAAATACATGGCATACACCTCTGTAAATATGGGATGGCATACATCAAAACACATGTAGAACTCATGCCCATAAGATGCACACATCAATAGCAACAAAAATAACAAATCACCAAGATCTGATAAGTAACAGCAGTTAACAGCAACTAGCACTCTTGCACCAGAGATTTGGGCATCAAGATGGACTCAAATGAATATGGCACAATGGAACAAAATGAAGAGCATCATGAGACCAACATTTCGATATATTACACGCGCGAAACGGAGCTATATGCAGAGAGTTATGACGCGATGAACATGAGCATGTAATGTAAAAGATAAAGGACTTTCGAGAATTTTCGGGGAAGGGGAGAAGTCAACCCTATCGTCTCCAGATCTGATCGGGAGCTCGAGGCGGCGGCTCGCCGGAGCTTCGGCCGGAGCGGGAGGAGCTCGGGAGGAGGAGGAGAGGGGCGGCGCCGGAGGTCGGAGGAGGGGGCGCGGGCTCGGGGCCGGAGGGAGGCGCGGTCGCGGGCGGCAGCCGGGCGAGCTCGCCGGCGCGGCGGCGCGGCGACGATGGCGGCAATGGCGGCGGAGGGCGCCGGGCGGACACGTCTGGCGCGCGGAGGGAGAGGCTAGGGTTTCGGGGATCCGGAAATTTCGGGGAGTCTCACATATTTATAGGTAGAGGGAGCTAGAAGACTCCAAATGGAGTGCGGTTTTCGTCCACACGATCGTGATCAAAAAACATAGAGCATGGAAGTGACTTAGATGGGTTTGGGGCTGTTTGAAGGAGGGTTTTGCTGCAACACACAAAAGGTCTTTGCGATTACCCGGTTAACCGTTGGAGTACCAAACGACCTCCAAATGGCACGAAACTTGACAGGTGGTATACCAAGGCCACTTGACAAGACTCGGTCCATTACGAGAACGTTTAACACCCGCTCACAAAAAGAAACAAGAGGGACTCGCCGGTGCGCGTGGGAGTGCCGGATTGCAAAACGGACAACGGGGAAAATGCTCGGATGCATGAGACGAACTCGTATGAAAATGCAATGCACATGATGACATGATATGAAATGCATGACATGCACAAAATGCAAAATGAGAGACAAAACCCAACCACGGAGGGAATATCATAACACATAGCCGAAAATGGCAAGAGTTGGAGTTACAAATATGGCAAGTTACATCCGGGGTGTTACAACACTCCACCACTACGAGAGGATCTCGTCCCGAGATCTAGGACTGAATGACCTCCGGATATTCGGAACGGAGGTGGTCATCGCGTTCCCAGGTGGCTTCTCGGTCGGAATGGTGCGACCACTTCACTTTCAGGAATTTGATTGACTTGTTGCGAGTCTTGCGCTCAGTTTCTTCAATTATAGCAACGGGGTGCTCATGATAAGACAGATATTCTTGGAGGTCAATCTCTTCGAAGTTGATGGTGCGCTCAGGAGTCTTGAAGCACTTGCGAAGCTGTGACACGTGGAACACATCGTGCACGTTCGCGAAGTTGGAAGGAAGCTCAAGTTGATAGGCAAGGTCGCCTCTTTTGCCAAAGATCTTGAAAGGACCCACGTATCTAGGGGCAAGCTTCCCTTTGATACAGAAGCGACGAGTGCCTTTCATTGGAGAGACGCGGAGGTAGACATGGTCTCCGATCTCGAAAGCCACATCACGGTGCTTGCTATCATAGTAACTCTTCTGGCGCGATTGCATGGCTTTGAGATTTTCACGGATGACTTTACACATTTCTTCAGCCTCTGTGATTAAGTCATTTCCAAGAAGTTGGCGTTCACCAGTCTCTGACCAATTGAGAGGAGTATGGCACTTTCTGCCATAGAGAATCTCGAATGGGGCCTTGCCCGAACTTGCTTGGAAGCTGTTGTTGTAGGAGAATTCGGCATATGGAAGACAATCTTCCCACTTCATGCCAAAGGAAATGACACAAGCCCTGAGCAAATCTTCAAGAATTTGATTGACTCGCTCGACTTGGCCACTAGTTTGAAGATGGAAAGCTGTGCTGAAGCGAATGTTGGTGCCCATGGCCTTCTGGAAGGAGTCCCAGAACTTAGAAGTGAAGATGCTTCCATGATCTGAAGAAATCAATTGTGGAATGCCGTGCAAGGAGACAATCCTGGAGGTGTATAGCTCTGCCAACTGAGCTGCTGTGATAGATTCTTTGATTGGAAGGAAATGAGCCACTTTAGAAAGCTTGTCAATGACAACAAAGATAGCATCATTTCCGCGCTTGGACTTAGGAAATCCAGTCACGAAGTCTATTTTGATATGGTCAAACTTCCATTCTAGGATAGCAAGAGGTTGGAGGAGACCAGCTGGTCGTTGGTGTTCTGCTTTCACACTTCGACAGACATCACATTCATTCACGAATTGAGCGATTTCTCGCTTCATTTGAGTCCACCAATACGACTGCTTGAGGTCATGGTACATCTTCGTACTTCCAGGATGAATGGAAAGAAGAGAATTGTGCGCCTCGTTCATTATGACTTTCCTTAGATCACCTTTAGGAACCACAATCCGGTCCTCGAAGAATAAAGTGTCTCTGTCATCAATGCGATAGCACTTGTATTTGGAAAGACCCTTGTCGATACCACGTTTCACCTTCTTCACCATGGTATCCAGGAGTTGTGCCTCACGAATTTGATCTTCCAAAGTAGGAGAGACTATGAGGTTGGCAAGAAAGCCTTGAGGAACAACTTGGAGATTCAGCTTGCGGAAAGCTTCACAAAGATCCGGTAGAAATGGCTTGAGAATTAAGCTGTTGCAATAAGCCTTCCTGCTTAAAGCATCTGCAATGACATTGGCTTTGCCTGGAGTATATTCAATACTCCGATTGTACTCTTGAATCATTTCGACCCATCGAGTCTGCCTGAGGTTGAGGTTGGGCTGAGTGAAGATGTACTTGAGACTCTTGTGATCGGTGAATATGTCCACTTGTCTTCCCAACAAGAGATGTCTCCAAGTTATTAATGCATGGACAACTGCCGCCAACTCAAGATCGTGAGTGGGGTAGTTCTTTTCGGTGGGCTTCAACTGACGAGAGGTATAGGCCACAACTTTCTTCTCTTGCATTAACACAGCACCGAGACCTTGAAGAGAAGCATCACAGAAAACTTCAAATGGCTTGGATTCGTCAGGAGGAGTCAAGACAGGAGCTGTGACGAGTTTCTCTTTGAGAGTGTTGAAAGCAACGTCACACTCAAGAGACCAGACATACTTCACATGCTTCTGGAGGAGGTTGGAAAGAGGCTTTGCAATCTTAGAGAAATTCTCAACGAATCTTCGGCAATAGCTTGCAAGACCAAGAAAACTGCGGAGCTGCTTGACATTCTGAGGAGGTTCCCAATTCACAATTGCGGACACCTTCTCGGGATTAACAGCGATGCCCTTGGCAGAGATGATGTGACCAAGGTAAAGAATTTCATCAAGCCAAAACTCACATTTTGAAAACTTCGCATAAAATTGATACTCTCTGAGCTTGTCGAGCAACAATCGCAAATGTTTGGCATGATCCTTCTTGTTCTTGGAGAAGACCAAGATATCATCGAGATACACCAAGACGAATTCATTGGTATAGGGGTTGAAGATGAAATTCATCATCCGAGAGAATGTTGGAGGAGCATTGACAAGACCGAAAGACATGACAGTATATTCATAAGAACCAAAGCTTTTTCTGAATGCTGTCTTGGGAATATCTTCTTCACGAATGCGAATCTGATGATAACCCATACGAAGGTCAAGCTTGGAGAATACTTTAGCACCTTTAAGTTGCTCGAATAGCTCATTGATGTTGGGAAGTGGATACTTGTTCTTGATTGTCTTCTTGTTCACTGGACGGTAGTCGACACAAAGTCATTCCATGCCATCCTTCTTCTGGACAAAAAGAACACCACAACCCCATGGAGAAGAATTCGGTCTGATCAAACCAAGACGCTCTTGTTCACCGAGCTGTTTCTTCAATTCCTTCAGCTCCTTGGGACCAAGCTTGTATGGACGCTTGCAAATGGGTTCCGTGCCAGGCTCTAGATCGATAACGAACTCAACTGGGCGGTGAGGAGGCATACCCGGAAGCTCTTTTGGAAAGACATCTTGATACTCACAAACGACTAGAATTTGAGAGATGGCATTCAATTCGCCCTTCTCATTGAGAGAAAATAACCGAATGGTTTCATCACGAGCGGCATAAATGATAACATCCTCAGAAGAGTGTGTCGATTGAATTTCCCTGGCAGCACAATCAAGTTGAACCTTGTGCTTAGAAAGCCAGTCCATCCCGAGAATAAGATCAATATGCGAGTCACCAAGAACAATTAGAGAAGACAGAAATTTATAGTTTCCCATCTTGATGGAAACATCCGGAACCATCGAGTTGGCTCTCATTGACTTCCCCGGAGAAACAACACCCAATGGTTTATCCAGGTAAGACCAAGTAAAATCATTCTTTGCAAAGAACGATCTCGACATGAAACAATGCGATGCACCAGTGTCAAAAAGAACTTTTGCAGCAAAATCATTAACTGAGAAATTACCCATTATCACATCAGTAGATTCCTCCGCTTGAGCTGCATTCATCATGTTCACCTTTGCAGACTTGGGATTATGCTTGACCACTGCATTGCTGGAAGATCTCACAGGAGGAGGAGGCGGAAGGCACCTTTGGTTGAAGCACTTGTTAGAATAGTGACCTTTCTGCTGACACTTGTTGCAAGTCACCTTTGAGAGTGGACGATGATAAGGAGCAATCGACTTTGGAGCTTGATTCTGAGACTTGTTCTGATAGCCAGAGTTGGAAGAGTGGGAAGAACCATGGCCACCTTTGTTCTTCTGCTGGTAAGGCTGACGAAACGGAGGAGGAGGAGGCAACCAGAACTTCTGTTGCTTAGCAGCCACTAGTGAGGAAGAAGAAGACTGAACTGCGTCCCTGACTCTCTTCTTAGAAGCCTCACACTTGAGCTGAGTAGCCTCTTGCTTCAGTGCCATATTATAGAATTGATCAAACTGAGTAGGCTCAACAAGAACGAGAGCTAACTGCAGATCCTCTCTAAGGCCACCACTGAAGTGATAGATCATGCTCTTTTCATCAGGAACGTCTTGTTTAGCGAAGCGAGCAAGTTTCTGAAACTGGATGTTGAATTGATACATAGACATGTTGCCTTGCTTGAGATTGCGGAACTCCTCACGCTTGCTCTCAACAACACTTTGTGGAATGTGGTGCGCTTTGAAGTCCCGACAGAAGTCAGTCCAAGTGATCACACGACCTCCTCTGGAATCTTTGTATTGTTGATACCAATCAGCAGCTTGATCCTTGAGTTGAAAAGAAGCGAACTTGACATAGTCCTCAGGCCTGACATTGCTACATTCAAAATGCTTGTTGATGTCCACGAGCCAATCATCGGCATCCGTGGCCTCGGCACAGTAGCTGAAAGACTTGGGCTGATTTGCGAGAAACTGGTGGAGGGTAGCGAAGTGAGGCTGATTGTTGCCTTGGCCTTGATTTCCTTGATTGCCTTGCCCTTGGGTACGTTCTTGCAAGAGTTGCAGAATCATCTGAGCATTGGCGTTGGTGGCTGCCATGATAGCTTGCCATGCCTCCGGAGGCGGAGGTGGTGGCGGAGGGTTCGCCTGACTCCCTTCATTGCGTTCCGGATTCTGACGCGTTGGCGGAGCCATCCTGAAGAGGGTGACATCCGTTAGCATCTTGATAGACAAATAGACAAGCTGAATCAACGGATAGAAATTGCAACATATAGTCTTCACCAAAAAAACATTCGAACGAGGATGAACGAATGAATTCCATAGTAAATCATCACACTTCCATTAAGGTGAGAAGCCACTTAGAAAAAGGTATGGAATCAACATTTGACTTTGAAGCAACTCGAATACCACAATTCAAAACAAAACAAAGTATTGGCTTGCAGAATAAGCCGCAACAAACATATGATAGAGAGTTCGTCCGAAGTTTTCGTGGTGGGGCCAACACGGGCTCGATCGTACAACACCATCATGTACAAGGCAGTGCACATGACATACGAAGCGTCCCCGAGTCGGCATAGCCAAGGACTCTTTATGACACTACGAGACCACTGTAAAACCAACCCTGGAAAGGCAGACCACTAGACGTCGAACCCCAATCTCATATCATGCGTTTGTCGGAAAGATATCCTAGGAGCTACTTGAATTCCCACTTATAAACTCCCGAAACTATCTGGTTATGCAATCTGGTGTTGGGGATACAGGGGACACAAAAATATATCACCCAAACTAGCAATCCCTAGATCCAGCTGTATCCATCCGTCAACACATAACCAAGAAAACTTCGGAAATCGTTTACCTCAACCTTCGAAAGCATCCGTTATACGAGTTGTGGCAATACTCCTGAACTCCCGCCCCAGTACTGGGTGGCGTCGAGGTGATCTCACCAACAACTGCATAGAAGAGATTTCGATGTCGGCGAAACTCAGGTATTCCAGAACTGCAACGATAAAATTGTGACGATAACACCTCGGAGCTCAACTCCCCGCGACACTGCCACAGCCCCTAATTGTCAGGAGGCACCAAGAACAATGTTCTCGTCACAAAACCATCGGAACGATTCCAAGATACCCGCGTGATCCTAAATTTTTTTTAGTGAAATTTGAGGAGAGAAGAGTCAAAATTTCTACGTCAGGAGACCTCACCAGAGCGACGAAGGGACGGAGGAGTAAAAAGAATCCTACTCTCCGATATATATATATATATATATAATCCTAAGACTCAAAACATTTTTGTTCTAGACTCAACAACGCCAGCGATTCGATCAAGCAGGGGGCTCCTAAGTCAGGGATGGCTCTGATTACGAACTTGTAACGCCCACGATGCGGCTATATCTCCCACGTGTCGAGGCACGACTTAGAGGCATAACCGCATTGTGGTTTTGTCGCAAGAAGGGTCATCTTCACACAATCCCATGTAATGAACAAGAATGGGATAACGAGAGTTGGCTTACAATCGCCACTTCACACAATACATAAATATAATTCATACATCATCCAAAATCCACACATAGACCGACTACGGTCAAATCCAAAGGAAAATAAGATAACCCCAAAAGCTAGATCCCCGATCATCCCAACTGGGCTCCACTACTGATCATCAGGAAAAGAAACATAGTAACGACCATGTTCCTCATCGAACTCCCACTTGAGCTCGGTTGCGTCATCTACACTGGCATCGTCGGCACCTGCAACTGTTTTGGTAGAATCTGTGAGTCACGAGGACTCAGCAATCTCACACCCGCGAGATCAAGACTATTTAAGCTTATAGGAAAGGATGGTGTAATGAGGTGGAGCTGCAGCAAGCACTAAGCATATATGGTGGCTAACATACGCAAAGGAGAGCGAGAAGAGAAACATCGGAACGGTCGTCAACTAGTAATGACCAAGAAGTGATCCTGAACTCCTACTTACGTCAAACATAACCCAGAAACCGTGTTCACTTCCCGGACTCGGCTGAGAAGAGACCATCACGGCTACACACGCGGTTGATGTATTTTAATTAAGTCAAGTGACAAGTTCTCTACAACCGGACATTAACAAATTCCGATCTGCCCCATAACCACGGGCACGGCTTTCGAAAGATAATACCTTGCAGGGGTGTCCCAACTTAGCCCATCATAACCTCTCACGGTCAATGAAGGATAAACCTTCTCCCGGAAAGAACCGATCAGTCTCGGAATTCCGGTTTACAAGACATTTCGACAATGGTAAAACAAGACCAGCAAAGCCGCCCGAATGTGCCGACAAATCCCGATAGGAGCTGCACATATCTCGTTCTCAGGGCACACCGGATAAGCGAAGCGTACAGGTACCAACATAACCCAAGTTGCCAAGGGACGGTCCCGCACGGTGCTCTAGTTTGGACCAGCACTCAGAGGAACACTGGCCCAGGGGTTTAAATAAAGATGACCCTCGGGCTCGCGAAAACCCGGGGGAAAAAGGCTTAGGTGGCAAATGGTAAAACCAAGGTTGGGCCTTGCTGGAGGAGTTTTATTCAAGGCGAACTATCAAGGGGGTCCCATAAATCACCCAACCGCGTAAGGAACGCAAACTCAAGGAACATAATACCGGTATGACGGAAACTAGGGCAGCAAGAGTGAAACAAAACACCAGGCATAAGGCCGAGCCTTCCACCCTTTACCAAAAATATAGATGCATTAATTAAATAAGAGATATTTTGATATCCAAAATATCCATGTTCCAACATGGAACAAACTTCAACTTCACCTACAACTAGCAACGCTATAAGAAGGGCTGAGCAAAAGCGGTAACTTAGCCAAACAACGGTTTGCTAGGAAAGGATGGTTAGAGGCTTGACATGGCAATATGGGAGGCATGATATAGCAAGTGGTAGGTAGTGCAGTATGGCAATAGAACGAACATCTAGCAAAGCAAAGATAGAAGTTATTTCGAGGGTATGGTCATCTTGCCTGCAAGGTTCTCAGAGTTGTCGAAAGCTTGATCCTCGTAAGTGTACTCAACAGGTTCCTCATTCACGAACTCGTCTCCCGGCTCTACCCAATACAAGAACACAAGCAACGGAACCACAATCAATCACGGGAAATGCACAAGCAACATGATGCAAAACATGTATGATATGCGAGATATGATATGCCATGCATATGCGTGCTCCGGAAGAAAAATGATGAACAAGGCAGTAACTTGGAAAACCAAGCATGCCACTGGAAATATGAGATGATTTCGGTTGAAATCGATATAATGATCACCGGAAACGGATGCACGGTTTGCAAATGGCAAGCAAAACAAGAATGACACGAATCTGCGATTCACAGCATGATAGCACTTAGAATACATCAAGAAACTATGCTACAGCACTCCAACATAGCAACAAAGCATATGGCAGTAATCTACAGGAGATGGTTGACAAAAGATGAACAATGAGCTACGGCTAGATCACAACATAACAGGTTCAAACAAGCATGACAAAAGTGCAAAAGATATCAGGTTCACAGACTTGGTGAAATTACTGGACATGGCAGAATCAGCATCAGGTAGCAATGATCAGAGCACGAAATCAACATGCTACATGAACTTAACATAGAAAAACAAAGCATGGTATGAATCTACTGAATGCATAGAACAAAAGTCCCTTACTGACCATAAGGCAAAAAGGATCAGAAGATATGATGGAAACCATGTAAACATAGCAAGTTTCGTTAACTGGTTCCAGACTTTGCAGAAAACAGAGCATGGCAGAAATAGACATTATGAGGGCATCTTGGTGAGCTTGATGCACTCACCACAAGGCAATGCATAACAAAAAAAGCATACATACAGCAAGATGTCATTTTTATGAAGTTATCCAAGGCAAGAGCAAGTACATAGCATGTATGGAACAACTACAACAAGCTTGGCAAAATTGAATAACACGTAAACAATCTGCCAGGAACATTTTATAGCAAAACTAGAGCAAGATTGAGTAATGCTAGGTTACCCATTATTGCAAACAGAGGAATGAATGGATAGAGCATAACCATATCTACGAAACATCCTTAATGAACATCTCCAAAAGAAGCATGGATCTCTCTGTAGCCACATGGATACATAGCAATAAAATAACAGCAGGCACAGACTTAGTAAAATTACCAAGTCCCTGAAATCAGAAACATCACGAAGCCTAGTTTGCATGCTTGTGGTAGTCACCACAGAGATCACAAAAATACATGGTATACACCTCTGTAAAGATGGCATGGCATACATCAAAACACATGTAGAACTCATGCCCATAAGATGCACACATCAATAGCAACAAAAATAACAAATCACCAAGATCTGATAAGTAACAGCAGTTAACAGCAACTAGCACTCTTGCACCAGAGATTTGGGCATCAAGATGGACTCAAATGAATATGGTACAATGGAACAAAATGAAGAGCATCACGAGACCAACATTTCGATATATTACAGGCGCGAAACGAAGCTATATGCAGAGAGTTATGACACGATGAACATGAGCATGTAATGTAAAAGATAAAGGACTTGGAGAATTTCGGGGAAGGGGAGAAGTCAACCCTATCGTCTCCAGATCCGATCGGGAGCTCGAGGCGGCGGCTCGCCGGAGCATCGGCCGGAGCGGGAGGATCTCGGGAGCAGGAGGAGAGGGGCGGCGCCGGAGGTCGGAGGAGGGGGCTCGGGCTCGGGGCCGGAGGGAGGCGCGGTCGCAGGCGGCGGCCGGGCGAGCTCGCCGGCGCGGCGGCGCGGCGACGATGGCGGCAATGGCGGCGGAGGGCGCCGGGCGGACACGTCCGGCGCGCGGAGGGAGAGGCTAGGGTTTCGGGGATCCGGAAATTTCGGGGAGTCACATATTTATTGGTAGAGGGAGCTAGAAGACTCCAAATGGAGTGCGGTTTTCGTCCACACGATCGTGATCGAACGACCTAGAGCATGGAAGTGACTTAGATGGGTTTTGGGCTGTTTGAAGGAGGGTTTTGCTGCAACACACAAAAGGACTTTGCGGCGGTTACCCGGTTAACCGTTGGAGTACCAAACGGCCTCCAAATGGCACAAAACTTGACAGGTGGTCTACCGGTGGTATACTAAGGCCACTTGACAAGACTCGGTCCATTCCGAGAACGTTTAACACCCGCTCATGAAAAGAAACAAGAGGGACGCGCCGGTGCGCGTGGGAGTGCCGGATTGCAAAACGGACAACGGGGAAAATGCTCGGATGCATGAGACGAACTCGTATGCAAATGCAATGCACATGATGACATGATATGAAATGCATGACATGCACAAAATGCAAAACGAGAGACAAAACCCAACCACGGAGGGAATATCATAACACATAGCCGAAAATGGCAAGAGTTGGAGTTACAAATATGGCAAGTTACATCCGGGGTGTTACACTGGTCCATCATCTGCTCCTTCTGGGAACGAGTAGATGCTCTATGTCTTCAAACCTTTTTGGTCATTACTGACAAAAGGGGGAGAAGCATATGAGTTGATAGTTTTCAAGCGGTTCCTTACGGGTGGTTGCATTATTTTTGCCAAGTATTTACAACTCTCGTCTTTTGATACATTTGGTTCTTTGAGTTGTAACACTTAAACTAGATGGTCGTCTGCTACTTTTTCAGCTACTTTGTGGTGCAATGATAAATTACGCATGAGGTCATTCCGCAGACGTCCATTTTTCATTACGCATGTCATTATCTTCGTTACATCTTTATATGCATGATGAATTGTCTTCATAAGTTGAAGATGATCTCCACAAAGTAAAACCTGCCATGTGCATTTTCATTCAAAAGCAAACTACATATATGCACATCTTCAGGGGGAGCCTTTTGCTACTTATGAAGACAATGCCTTAATCCTCAAACTTTCACATACTTTTATCCCCGTTGAAAACTTCAACCAGTTTGTCATCAATCACCAAAAAGGGGGAGATTGTAAGTGCATCTACTGCCACCCCTAGTTGGTTTTGGAGTATTGATGACAAACTTGGTTGAGGGACTAATGTGTTTGTGAGAATTGCATGATAACACAGCTAGTAGTCCCATATTGATTCGGTTTACCTACCAGAGATGGCCCCTAAAAATGCGTGAAGACATTGAAGACAATGGTGGTCTGTGAAGATATTCACATTGAAGACTATGACATGAGAAGACATCGCATGAAGACTATGGAGTGCGAAGACATAGTTGTTTCGTAATTTCCTTTTCTTCTTTGTTGAGTCATAGGAACCACCGCACTGTTAAGTGGGGTCTAAGTGAATAAAGTCAGAGTGACTGATGTGATGCTGAACCAAATCCTATGCCTTCAAGCGAAGACAATGAGAGCAAATCTTATCCAATGCTGGATGAGTCAGCTTTACTTGTAGCCCAAGTGAAGCTGCCGCGTGCGTTTGAAATCTGACCATTGGACACATGTCAGTTCCTTAGTGACCCAGGGTAATTTTCGACAAATCAGGTAGGGTTGCCTCCTGGCTATAAATAGCCCACCCCCTACACCATAAATTGGTGGCTGCTCAGAGTTAGTGCACGGCTTTTGTCGTTTGAGAGCAACCCACCTCCGAAGCATTTGAGAGAGAGATCCTTGCGAGGACAAAGCCCAAAACACCCAGAGCCAAAGAGTGTTAGGCATCACTGAAGTCTTTCTGTCCGCGTGATCTGAAGACTTGTTAACTTGAGACTGTGAATCCTCCAGCCGGTTAGGCGTCGCGTTCTGAGCATCCAAGAGTCATTGTGGATTGTCGGTGAACAAAGTCTGTGAAGGTTTAGAAGTCTACCTTGAAGACTTACCAGAGTGATTGGGCGAGGACTAGGTGTCCTTAGCTCAAGGAATAAGGTGAAGACGTGGTCTTCTGAGTTAAATCTCAGCCTCCCTAACTAGACGTACAGTTGTCACAACAACTGGAACTGGTCCAACAAATCCTTGTCCTCACCAAGCAACTGGTTCTATCCCTTACCTCTCTTTACTTACAGTTTGTCTTCGTGAAGTCATTGCATGCTTGCATGATCTGATTGGCTTCACTATGTGAAGACTGTTTGGTGTTTGGCTTCATACTATCTTCCATCCTAATCCATTCTACCTAGCTGCTAATAGTCTTCGTGCTTTCACTTCATTGCTTACTTGACTATGGCTTGTCTAGTGTAGTCTACCTTCCGCTGCATATCAATAGGTTTGTTTCTACTGTTTGTCTCCAAAGCCCTTGTGTTTTGAAGACTTCCATAAAAATCGCCTATTCACCCCCCTCTAGTCGATAACTAGCACTTCCATTGACAACGCAACATGGATTTACAATGACGGTTAGCGTATAACTTGATAAAGATGGTCACTCCTATTTTAATGTGGACCTTTGGAGAAAAATGTCTAAGTGTTATGAACTGAAAGCTGGAAATAAAATTCTAGTGCGTGCACCACAGCCTATTCTAATTAACATGGATGTTTACTTCCCCAACGTCATCAGCCGATCAAAGTCTGATCGAGGTTAGTGTCCTTTCAACTTTCTCCATGTTGTCATATTACTTAGCAAAACCGGGGTATTTGTTCTGACTAATTGATCACTATTTAAGCAACCAATTGTGATTTCATATTCTGACTCTGTTTCTAGGCAGTAACAAATTCTATTTACCAATTTATGCGCACTATATATTCTTCTGCCAAGTTCTGAATAAATAATACCTTTCCACCTTGTAAGCAGGATATGGATGCATAGTAAACGATCTGTATGTTACTAAGCGTACCAAATTTCACTGGAAGGACTTGAAGCATGTCATAAACTTTGTTGATAATCTGACAAAGATAGCACAACGTATGAACGCTGGATTTTTGGATGGGATTAATTAGACCTATGGTACACACACCGAACAAGAAAAATTGTGTGCACAAAATGCTGGTAAAAAGTCTTATTTTAATATTGATGCTCATAAACTATATATATCTTCAACCATATGTTACAATTGGTTTTTATTCTACAAGTCAACAGAAATTGCCCGTTGTAGCAGTTCCTGCATCGATATCTTGGCGTGGTCGAATTACACTTGTGCATGCTAATAACGACAAAGTGATTGCAAGGTACTACATTTCCCGCAGAAATGGAACCATTCAAATTAACAAGTTCTCGCTTCTCCTGGCAATGCATCCATATTGGAAAATTGGAGACACTGTTCTACTCATGCTCTACCAAGGCACAGGAGGGCTCTTCCTTTTCATTGACGAGATGCCGAGTCGCCGTGATCAAGCTGCTTCCAGCGGATACTTGTGGTTGTTGGCCCTCAGCCTCTTAAAATGTGCTAGTTGTTACTATGTTAAGTATGTAGATATGGACCATATGGTTCTTGGCACTTAGCCTCTTAAAATGTGATAGTTGTTACTATGTTAAGTATGTAGATATGGACCATATGGTTGTCAAAACCGTGTCACGAAGATCCTCCTTTTGTCGAATAGTGTAACCACTATATATATGTTACTCAAATGTTGTTACCCAAGTTCTTAAATTTTCATAGAAAGTATTAGTATCGTACAATGTTCATTGGGTTTAAGCTTGTGCCCGATGTCTAGAAGGCATGTGCATATTAACTGTCCATATTGCAAATTCACACACATGTTAACATAAGGGAACATATGTGTAACATACTAATCATCGCACACGAGTACTCGCAGACGCATCGTGTGCGATACTCCTAGCCACCGCAAGCAACTAGTTTGCATTTTTCAAAGTTTTTTATACACACAGAATCGCACACGAACTAACTGTATTAACCGTCTGTGTTGCAATTTCTCATCGCAAACAGTTCATCCGAGTCGACTGTTTACCACGTATCACACACATCTTGTTTACACGTCTCATTTGTGTTCTTTCGGCTCATCGCAAACAGTTCATCCATGTGAATTGTATGCCGCATATCATCTTGTTAAGTTGAACCGTTTCTGTTGTGTTCCCTAATCGAAAACATTTCGTCCGAGTGAACCGTATGCCGTATATCGCACACACATTGATATGGCTGCTCGTTTCTATTGGTCTACCTCATCGCAAACAGTTTGAATGGATTAACCGTGTGCCCTGCATCGCACACACATTGATATGGCTGTCCGTTTCTATTGTTCTGCCTCATCGCAAACAGTTTGAATGGATTAACCATGTGCGCTGCATCGCACACACAACTAAAATCTGAACCGTGTTTGATGGCTCCGCCATCACAAACGTTTTTCATCTTTTTTGACGGTTTTTCACACCACCGTTTGTGATTAATGCATAGCACACAGTTTCGGCAAAGGGTCTCTGATCGTAGTGTCGCATTAGAAGTATCCTGCAGCAGTGCACGTCAATTTTCTGAACACATCATCTTCGTGGCATGACATTACATCAAGCAAGGTTTCATGTTTTTCTGCTCATTCTTAAATTTTTTGGAATTAAAATGCCATGGCACTCCATGCATGTGTCCATGCCGTGAGGCCAATATGTTTGAAAATTCCTCCTAATTTCCTGCACATGGAACTAACTCGCACACAAGTACACAAAAATATGATTTTCAAACCTTTATGGTTAGCCATTGCATGTAGATGTGGCTCAAATTTGAATTACGATCATTAAATGGCTAGAAAATCACTTAAATATCTTTAAAAGGTCAAATGACCCTTGAAGTTTTCCAAATTTTCACATGACAGTTGTATTACTGCACGTTAAACGTAGAAAAAATTTAAAGGCCGCAAGAGGAAGATATCTCCCGTTCGTCACCAAACATCCATTGTTCCCTCTCGGAACCACGAGCCTACTACTGACTTGCTCCGGTTTGTGAGGGGTGTGTGTTCAAACTTTCATCAAACAGGCCATTTTTTTACCCCATCATCTTGGTGGCATGACATTACATCAAGCAAGGTTTCATGTTTTTCTGATCATTTTTTAATTTTTTGCAATTAAAATGCCATGGCACTCCATGCATGTGTCCATGCCAATAGACCAATATGTTTGAAAATTCCTTCTAATTTACTGCTCATGGAATTAAGTTGCACACAAGTACACAAAAATATGATTTTTCAAACCGTTATGGTTAGCCGTTGCATGTAGATGTTGTTCAAATTTGAATTACTTTCATTAAATGGCTAGAAAATCACTTAAATGTCTTCAAAAGGTCAAATGAGCCCTGAAATTTTCCAAAAATTCACATGACAATTGTATTAGTGCACGTTAAATATAGAAACAATTTGAAGGCCGCAAGTGGAAGCTATCTCGCTTTCGTCATCAAACATGCATTGTTCCCTCTCGGAACCATGAGCCTTCTAGTGAGTTGCTCCGATTTGTGAGGGGTGTGTGTCCAAACTTTCGTCAAACATGCCAGTTTTTTTACCACATCATCTTCGTGGCATGACATTACATCAAGCAATGTTTCATGTTTTACTGATCATTTTTTAATTTTTTGGTATTAAAATGCCATGGCACTCCATGCATGTGTCCATGCCCTGAGACCAATATGTTTGAAAATTCCTTCTAATTTACTGCACATGGAATTAAGTCGCACATAAGTACACAAATATGATTTTTCAAACCGTTATGGTTAGCCGTTGCATGTAGATGTAGTTCAAATTTGAATTACGATCATTAAATGGCTAGAAAATCACTTAAATGTCTTTAAAAGGTCAAATGACCCCTGAAAGTTTCCAAATTTTCACACGACAGTTGTATTAGTGCACATTAAACGTTGAAATAATTTGAAGGCCGTAAGAGGAAGTTATCTCCCGTTCGTCATCAAACATGCATTGTTCCCTCTCGGAACCACGAGCCTTCTACTGAGTTGCTCTGGTTTGTGAGGGGTGTGTGTCCAAACTTTTGTCAAACATGCCACTTTTTTTACCACATCATCTTGGTGGCATGACATTACATCAAGCAAGGTTTCATGTTTTTCTGATCATTTTTTAATTTTTTGGTATTAAAATGCCATGGCACTCCATGCATGTGTCTATGTCGTGAGACCAATATGTTTGAAAATTCCTTCAAATTTACTGCACATGGAATTAACTCGCACACAAGTATACAAAAATATGATTTTTCAGACCGTTATGGTTAGCTGTTGCATGTAGATGTTGTTCAAATTTGAATTACAGTCAATAAATGGCTAGAAAATCACTTAAATTTCTTTAAAAGGTTAAATGACCCCTGAAATTTTCCAAATTTTCACATGACACTTGTATTAGTGCATGTTAAACATAGAAACAATTTGAAGGCTGCAAGAGGAAGCTATCTCCCGTTCGTCATCAAACATGCATTGTTCCCTTTCGGAACCACGAGCCTTCTAGTGAGTTAATCAGGTTTGTGAGGGGTTTGTGTGCAAACTTTTGTCAAACATGCGAATTTTTTTTACCACATCATCTTCGTGGCATGACATTACTTCAAGAAAGGTTTCATGTTTTACTGATCATTTTTTATTTTTTTTGTATTAAAATGCCATGGCACTCCATGCATGTGTCCATGCCGTGAGACCAATATGTTTGAAAATTCCTTCTAATTTACTGCACATGGAATTAACTCGCACATAAGTACACAAATATGATTTTTCAACCAGTTATGGTTAGCCGTTGCATGTAGATGTAGTTCGAATTTGAATTACGGTCATCAAATGGCTAGAAAATCACTTAAATGTCTTTAAAAGGTCAAATGGCCCATTTTTCCAAATTTTCACATGACAGTTGTATTAGTGCACGTTAAACATATAAAAAATTGAAGACCATAAGAGGAAGTTATTTGCCTTTCGTCATCAAACATGCATTGTTCCCTCTCGCAACCATGAGCCTTCTAGTGAGTTGCTCCAGTTTTGTGAGGGGTGTGTGTCTAGACTTTCGTCAAATAGGCCTTTTTTTACCAGATTATCTCGGTGGCATGACATTACATCAAGCAAGGTTTCATGTTTTTTGATCATTTTCTAATTTTTTGGAATTAAAATGCCATGGCACTCCATGCATGTGTCCATGCCGTGAGGCCAATATGTTTGAAAGTTCCTTCTAATTTACTTCACATGGAATTAACTTGCACACAAATACACATAAATATGATTCTTTCAAACCGTTATTGTTAGCCGTCGCATGTAGATGTAGTGCAAATTTGAATTACAGTAATTAAATGGCTAGAAAATGACTTAAATGTCTTTAAAAGGTCAAATGACCTCTGAAATTTTCCAAATTTTCACATGAAAATTGTATCAGTGCACTTTAAACGTAGAAAAAAATTTGAAGGCCGTAAGAGGAAGTTATCTCCCGTTCGTACTCAAACATACATTGTTCCCTCTCGGAACCACGAGCCTTCTAGTGAGTTGCTCTAGTTTTGTGAGGGGTGTGTGTCCAAATTTTCGTTAAACAGGCCTTGATTTTACCACATCATCTTGGTGGCATGACATTACATAAAGCAAGGTTTCATGTTTTTCTGATCATTTTTTAGTTATTTGGAATTAAAATGCCACGGCACTCCATGCATGTGTCAATGCTCTGAGACCAATATGTTTGAAAATTCCTTCTAATTTACTACACATGGAATTAACTTGCACACAAGTACACAAAAACACGATTTTTTAAACCGTTATGGTTAGCCGTTGCATGTAGTAGTTCAAATTTGAATTACGGTCATTAAATGGTACAAAATCACTTAAATATCTTTAAAAGGTTAAATGACCCCTGAAATTATCCAAAATTTCACATGGAAGTTGTATTAGTCCACGTTAGACGTAGAAAAATTTGAAGGCCGTAATAGGAAGCCATCTCCCTTTCGTCATCAAACATGCATTGTTCCCTATCGGAACAATAAGCGTTCTACTGAGTTGCTCCGGTTTGTGAGGGGTGTGTGTTCAAACTTTCGTCAAACATGCCACTTTTTTGCCACATCATCTTGGTGGCATGACATTACATCAAGCAAGGTTTCATGTTTTACTAATCATTTTTCAATTTTTTGAATTAAAATGCCATGGCACTCCATGCATGTGTCCACGCCGTGACACCAATATGCTTGAAAATTCCTTCTAATTTACTGCACACGGAATTAACTCACACATAAGTACACTAATATCATTTTTCAAACCGTTATGGTTAGCCCTTGCATGTAGATGTAGTGCAAATTTGAATTACAGTAATTAAATGGCTAGAAAATGACTTAAATGTCTTTAAAAGGTCAAATGACCCCTGAAATTTTCCAAATTTTCACATGAAAATTGTATCAGTGCACTTTAAACGTAGAAAAAAATTTGAAGGCCGTAAGAGGAAGTTATCTCCCGTTCGTACTCAAACATACATTGTTCCCTCTCGGAACCACGAGCCTTCTAGTGAGTTGCTCTAGTTTTGTGAGGGGTGTGTGTCCAAATTTTCGTTAAACAGGCCTTGATTTTACCACATCATCTTGGTGGCATGACATTACATAAAGCAAGGTTTCATGTTTTTCTGATCATTTTTTAGTTATTTGGAATTAAAATGCCACGGCACTCCATGCATGTGTCAATGCTCTGAGACCAATATGTTTGAAAATTCCTTCTAATTTACTACACATGGAATTAACTTGCACACAAGTACACAAAAACACGATTTTTTAAACCGTTATGGTTAGCCGTTGCATGTAGTAGTTCAAATTTGAATTACGGTCATTAAATGGTACAAAATCACTTAAATATCTTTAAAAGGTCAAATGACCCCTGAAATTATCCAAAATTTCACATGGAAGTTGTATTAGTCCACGTTAGATGTAGAAAAATTTGAAGGCCGTAATAGGAAGCCATCTCCCTTTCGTCATCAAACATGCATTGTTCCCTATCGGAACAATGAGCGTTCTACTGAGTTGCTCCGGTTTGTGAGGGGTGTGTGTTCAAACTTTCGTCAAACATGCCACTTTTTTGCCACATCATCTTGGTGGCATGACATTACATCAAGCAAGGTTTCATGTTTTACTAATCATTTTTTAATTTTTTGAATTAAAATGCCATGGCACTCCATGCATGTGTCCACGCCGTGACACCAATATGCTTGAAAATTCCTTCTAATTTACTGCACACGGAATTAACTCACACATAAGTACACTAATATCATTTTTCAAACCGTTATGGTTAGCCCTTGCATGTAGTTGAAGTTCAAATTTGAATTACGGTCATTAAATGGCTAGAAAATTACTTAAATCTCTTTAAAAGGTCAAATGACCCCTGAAATTTTCCAAATTTTCACATGACAGTTGTATTAGTGCACGTTAAACATGGAAAAAATTGAAGACCGTAAGAGGAAGCTATCTGCCATTCGTCATAAACATGCATTATTCCCTCTCGGAACCACGAGCCTTCTAGTGGGTTGCTCCGGTTTGTGAGGGGTGTGTGTCCAAACATTCGTCAAACAGGAAAAAAATTTACCACATCATTTTCATGGCATGACATTACATCAAGCAAGGTTTCATGTTTTTCCGATCATTTTTTAATTTTTTGGTATTAAAATGCCATGGCACTCCATGCATGTGTCCATGAAGTGAGGCCAATATGTTTGAACATTCCTTCTAATTTACTGGACATGGAATTAACTCGCACACAAGTACACAAACATGATTTTTTCAAACCGTTATGGTTAGCCGTTGCATGTAGATGTAGTTCAAATTTGAATTACGGACATTAAATGGCTAGAAAATCACTTAAATCTCTTTAAAAGGTCAAATGACCGCTGAAATTTTCCAAATTTTCACATGACAGTTTTATTAGTGCATGTTACACGTAGAAAAATTTGAAGGCCGTAAGAAGAAGCTATCTCCCATTCGTCATCAAACATGCATTGTTCCCTCTTGGAACCACGAGCCTTCTAGTGAGTTGCTCTAGTTTTGTGAGGGGTGTGTGTCCAATCTTTCGTGAAACAGGCCTTTTTTTATGACATCATCTTGGTGGCATGACATTACATCAAGCAAGGTTTCATTCTTTTTGATCATTTTTTATCATTTTGGAATTAAAATGCCATGGCACTCCATGCATGTGTCCATGCAGTGAGGGCAATATGTTTGAAAGTTCCTTCTAATTTACTTCTAATGGAATTAACTCGCACACAAATACACAAAAATATGAATTTTCAAACCGTTATGGTTAGCCGTTGCATGTAGATGTAGTTCAAATTTGAATTACGATCATTAAATGGCTAGAAAATCACTTAAATGTCTTTAAAAGGTCAAATGACCCCTGGAATTTTCCAAATTTTCACATGACAGTTATATTAGTGCACGTTAAACATATAAAAAAATTGAAGACCGTAAAGGAAGCTATCTGCCATTCGTCATCAAACATGCATTGTTCCCCTCGGAACCGCGAGCCTTCTAGTGAGTTGCTCCGGTTTGTGAGGGGTGTGTGTACAAACTTTCGTCAAACAGGTCAATTTTTTACCACATCATTTTCGTGGCATGACATTACATTAAGAAAGGTTTCATGTTTTTCTGATCATTTTTTAATTTTTTGGTATTAAAATGCCATGGCACTCCATGCATGTGTCCATGAAGTGAGGCCAATATGTTTGAAAATTCCTTCTAATTTACTGCACATGGATTTAACTCGCACACAAGTACACAAATATGTTTTTTCAAACCGTTGTGGTTAGCCGTTGCATGTAGATGTAGTTCAAATTTGAATTACGGTCATTAAATGGCTAGAAAATCACTTAAATCTCTTTAAATGGTCAAATGACCGCTGAAATTTTCCAAATTTTCACATGACAGTTTTATTAGTGCACGTTAAACATAGAAAAAATTTGAATGCCGTAAGAAGAAGCTATCTCCCATTCGTCATCAAACATGCATTGTTCCCTCTTGGAACCACGAGCCTTCTAGTGAGTTGCTCTAGTTTTGTGAGGGGTGTGTGTCCAAACTTCCGTCAAACAGGCCTTTTTTACGACATCATCTTGGTGGCGTGACATTATATCAAGCAAGGTTTCATGTTTTTTGATCATTTGTAATCTTTTTGGAATTAAATTCCATGGCATTCCATGCATGTGTCCATGCCGTGAGGCCAATATGTTTGAAAGTTCCTTCTTATTTACTTCACAAGGAATTAACTCGCACACAAATGCACAAAAATATGAATTTTCAAACCGTTATGGTTAGCCGTTGCATGTAGATGTAGTTCAAATTTGAATTACGGTCATTAAATGTCTAGAAAATCACTTAAATGTCTTTAAAAGGTCAAATGACCCCTGGAATTTTCCAAATTTTCACATGACAGTTGTATTAGTGCACGTTAAATGTAGAAACAATTTGAAGGCCGTAAGAAGAAGATATCTCCTGTTCGTCATCAAATATGTATTGTTCCCTCTCGGAACCACGAGCCTTCTCGTGAGTTGCTCCGGTTTTGTGAGGGGTGTGTGTCCAAACTTTCGTCAAATAAGCCACTTTTTTTACGACATGATCTTGGTGGCATGACATTACATCAAGCAAGTTTTCATGTTTTACTCATCATTTTTTATTTTTTTGGAATTAAAATGCCATGGCACTCCATGCATTTGTCCATGCCCTGAGACCAATATGTTTGAAAATTCGTTCTAATTTACTTCACATGGAATTAACTCGCACATAAGTACACAAATATGATTTTTTTCAAACCGTTATGGTTAGCCCTTGCATGTAGTTGTAGTTCAAATTTGAATTACAGTCATTAAATGGCTAGAAAATGACTTAAATGTCTTTAAAAGGTCAAATGACCCCTGAAATTTTCCAAATTTTCACATGAAAGTTGTATTAGTGCACGTTAAACATATAAAAAATTGAAGACCGTAAGAGGAAGTTATTTGCCTTTCGTCATCAAACATGCATTGTTCCCCTCGGAACCGCGAGCCTTCTAGTGAGTTGCTCCGGTTTGTGAGGGGTGTGTGTCCAAACTTTCGTCAAACATGAAAATATTTTACCACATCATTTTCGTGGCATGACATTACATCAAGCAAGGGTTCATGTTTTTCTGATCATTTTTCAATTTTTTGGTATTAAAATGCCATGGCACTCCATGCATGCGTCCATGAAGTGAGGCCAATATGTTTGAAAATTCCTTCTAATTTACTGCACATGGAACTAACTCACACACAAGTATAAAAATATGATTTTTCAAACCGTTATGGTTAGCCGTTAAATGTAGATGTAGTTCAAACTTGAATTACGGTCATTAAATGGCTAGAAAATCACTTAAATCTCTTTAAAAGGTCAAATGACCGCTGAAATTTTCCAAATTTTCACATGACAGTTTTATTAGTGCACGTTAACATAGAAAAAATTTGAATGCCGTAAGAAGAAGTTATCTCCCGTTCGTCATCAAACATGCATTGTTCGCTCTTGGAACCACGAGCCTTCTAGTGAGTTGCTCTAGTTTTGTGAGGGGTGTGTGTCCAAACTTCCGTCAAACATGCCTTTTTTACGACATCATCTTGGTGGCATGACATTACATCAAGCAAGGTTTCATGTTTTTTGATCATTTTTTATCCTTTTGGAATTAAAATGCCATGGCACTCCATGCATGTGTCCATGCCGTGAGGCCAATATGTTTGAAAGTTCCTTCTAATTTACTTCACAAGGAATTAACTCGCACACAAATGCACAAAAATATGAATTTTCAAACCGTTATGGTTAGTCGTTGCTTGTAGATGTAGTTCAAATTTGAATTACGGTCATTAAATGGCAAGAAAATCACTTAAATGTCTTTAAAAGGTCAAATGACCCCTGGAATTTTCCAAATTTTCACATGACAGTTGTATTAGTGCACGTTAAATGTAGAAACAATTTGAAGGCCGTAAGAAGAAGATATCTCCCGTTCGTCATCAAATATGTATTGTTCCCTCTCGGAACCACGAGCCTTCTCGTGAGTTGCTCCAGTTTTGTGAGGGGTGTGTGTCCAAACTTTCGTCAAATAAGCCACTTTTTTTACGACATGATCTTGGTGGCATGGCATTACATCAAGCAAGTTTTCATGTTTTACTCATCATTTTTTATTTTTTTGGAATTAAAATGCCATGGCACTCCATGCATGTGTCCATGCCGTGAGACCAATATGTTTGAAAATTCGTTCTAATTTACTTCACATGGAATTAACTCGCACATAAGTACACAAATATGATTTTTTTTTCAAACCGTTATGGTTAGCCCTTGCATGTAGTTGTAGTTCAAATTTGAATTATAGTCATTAAATGGCTAGAAAATGATTTAAATGTCTTTAAAAGGTCAAATGACCCTTGAAATTTTCCAAATTTTCACATGACAGTTGTATTAGTGCACGTTAAACACATAAAAAATTGAAGACCGTAAGAGGAAGTTATTTGCCTTTCATCATCAAACATGCATTGTTCCCCTCGGAACCGCGAGCCTTCTAGTGAGTTGCTCCGGTTTGTGAGGGGTGTGTGTCCAAACTTTCGTCAAACATGAAATTTTTTTACCACATCATTTTCGTGGCATGACATTACATCAAGCAAGGGTTCATGTTTTTCTGATCATTTTTCAATTTTTTGGTATTAAAATGCCATGGCACTCCATGCATGTGTCCATGAAGTGAGGCCAATATGTTTGAAAATTCCTTCTAATTTACTGCACATGGAACTAACTCACACACAAGTACAAAAATATGATTTTTCAAACCGTTATGGTTAGCCGTTGCATGTAGATGTAGTTCAAATTTGAATTACGGTCATTAAATGGCTAGAAAATCACTTAGATCTCTTTAAAAGGTCAAATGACCGCTGAAATTTTCCAAATTTTCACATGACAGTTTTATTAGTGCGCGTTAAACATAGAAAAAATTTGAATGCCGTAAGAAGAAGCTATCTCCCGTTCATCATCAAACATGCATTGTTCCCTCTTGGAACCACGAGCCTTCTAGTGAGTTGCTCTAGTTTTGTGAGGGGTGTGTGTCCAAACTTCCGTCAAAAAGGCCTTTTTTTACGACATCATCTTGGTGGCATGACATTACATCAAGCAAGGTTTCATGTTTTTTGGTCTTTTTTTATCTTTTTGGAATTAAAATGCCATGGCACTCCATGCATGTGTCCATGCCGTGAGGCCAATATGTTTGAAAGTTCCTTCTAATTTACTTCACATGGAATTAACTCGCACACAAATACACAAAAATATGAATTTTCAAACCGTTATGGTTAGCCGTTGCATGTAGATGTAGTTCAAATTTCAATTACGGTTATTAAATGGCTAGAAAATCACTTAAATGTCTTTAAAAGGTCAAATGACCCCTGGAATTTTCCAAATTTTCACATGACAGTTGTATTAGTGCACGTTAAACATAGAAACAATTTGAAGGCCGTAAGAAGAAGATATCTCCCGTTCGTCATCAAATATGTATTGTTCCCTCTCGGAACCACGAGCCTTCTCGTGAGTTGCTCCAGTTTTGTGAGGGGTGTGTGTCCAAACTTTCATCAAATAAGCCACTTTTTTTCGACATCATCTTGGTGGCATGACATTACATCAAGCAAGTTTTCATGTTTTAGTCATCATTTTTTATTTTTTTGGAATTAAAATGCCATGGCACTCCATGCATGTGTCCATGCCGTGAGACCAATATGTTTGAAAATTCGTTCTAATTTACTTCACATGGAATTAACTCGCAGATAAGTACACAAATATGATATTTTTTTCAAACCGTTATGGTTAGCCCTTGCATGTAGTTGTAGTTCAAATTTGAATTACAGTCATTAAATGGCTAGAAAATGACTTAAATATCTTTAAAAGGTTAAATGACCCCTGAAATTTTCCAAATTTTCACATGACAGTTGTATTAGTGCACGTTAAACATATAAAAATTGAAGACCGTAAGGGGAAGCTATCTGCCTTTCATGATCAAACATGCATTGTTCCCCTCGGAACCGCGAGCCTTCTAGTGAGTTGCTCCGGTTTGTGAGGGGTGTGTGTCCAAACTTTCGTCAAACATGAAAAAATTTTACCACATCATTTTCGTGGCATGACATTACATCAAGCAAGGGTTCATGTTTTTCTGATCATTTTTCCATTTTTTGGTATTAAAATGCCATGGCACTCCATGCATGTGTCCATGAAGTGAGGCCAATATGTTTGAGAATTCCTTCTAATTTACTGCACATGGAACTAACTCACACACAAGTACAAAAATATGATTTTTCAAACCGTTATGGTTAGCCGTTGCATGTAGATGTAGTTCAAATTTGAATTACGGTCATTAAATGGCTAGAAAATCACTTAAATCTCTTTAAAAGGTCAAATGACCGCTGAAATTTTCCAAATTTTCACATGACAGTTTTATTAGTGCACGTTAAACATAGAAAAAATTTGAATGCCGTAAGAAGAAGTTATCTCCCGTTCGTCATCAAACATGCATTGTTCGCTCTTGGAACCACGAGCCTTCTAGTGAGTTGCTCTAGTTTTGTGAGGGGTGTGTGTCCAAACTTCCGTCAAACATGCCTTTTTTACGACATCATCTTGGTGGCATGACATTACATCAAGCAAGGTTTCATGTTTTTTGATCATTTTTTATCCTTTTGGAATTAAAATGCCATGGCACTCCATGCATGTGTCCATGCCGTTAGGCCAATATGTTTGAAAGTTCCTTCTAATTTACTTCACAAGGAATTAACTCGCACACAAATACACAAAAATATGAATTTTCAAACCGTTATGGTTAGCCGTTGCATGTAGATGTAGTTCAAATTTGAATTACGGTCATTAAATGGCTAGAAAATCACTTAAATGTCTTTAAAAGGTCAAATGACCCCTGGAATTTTCCAAATTTTCACATGACAGTTGTATTAGTGCACGTTAAATGTAGAAACAATATGAAGGCCGTAAGAAGAAGCTATCTCCCGTTCGTCATCAAATATGTATTGTTCCCTCTCGGAACCACGAGCCTTCTCGTGAGTTGCTCCAGTTTTGTGAGGGGTGTGTGTCCAAACTTTCGTCAAATAAGCCACTTTTTTTACGACATCATCTTGGTGGCATGACATTACATCAAGCAAGTTTTCATGTTTTACTCATCATTTTTTATTTTTTTGGAATTAAAATGCCATGGCACTCCATGCATGTGTCCATGCCGTGAGACCAATATGTTTGAAAATCCGTTCTAATTTACTTCACATGGAATTAACTCGCACATAAGTACACAAATATGATTTTTTTTCAAACCGTTATGGTTAGCCCTTGCATGTAGTTGTAGTTCAAATTTGAATTACAGTCATTAAATGGCTAGAAAATGACTTAAATGTCTTTAAAAGGTCAAATGACCCCTGAAATTTTCCAAATTTTCACATGACAGTTGTATTAGTGCACGTTAAACATATAGAAAATTGAAGACCGTAAGAGGAAGCTATCTGCCTTTCATCATCAAACATGAATTGTTCCCCTCGGAACCGCGAGCCTTCTAGTGAGTTGCTCCGGTTTGTGAGGGGTGTGTGTCCAAACTTTCGTCAAACATGAAAAAATTTTACCACATCATTTTCGTGGCATGACATTACATCAAGCAAGGGTTCATGTTTTTCTGATCGTTTTTCAATTTTTTGGTATTAAAATGCCATTGCACTCCATGCATGTGTCCATGAAGTGAGGCCAATATGTTTGAGAATTCCTTCTAATTTACTGCACATGGAACTAACTCACACACAAGTACAAAAATATGATTTTTCAAACCGTTATGGTTAGCCGTTGCATGTAGATGTAGTTCAAATTTGAATTACGGTCATTAAATGGCTAGAAAATCACTTAAATCTCTTTAAAAGGTCAAATGACCGCTGAAATTTTCCAAATTTTCACATGACAGTTTTATTAGTGCACGTTAAACATAGAAAAAAATTGAATGCCGTAAGAAGAAGTTATCTCCCGTTCGTCATCAAACATGCATTGTTCGCTCTTGGAACCACGAGCCTTCTAGTGAGTTGCTCTAGTTTTGTGAGGGGTGTGTGTCCAAACTTCCGTCAAACATGCCTTTTTTACGACATCATCTTGGTGGCATGACATTACATCAAGCAAGGTTTCATGTTTTTTGATCATTTTTTATCCTTTTGGAATTAAAATGCCATGGCACTTCATGCATGTGTCCATGCCGTGAGGCCAATATGTTTGAAAGTTCCTTCTAATTTACTTCACAAAGAATTAACTCGCACACAAATACACAAAAATATGAATTTTCAAACCGTTATGGTTAGCCGTTGCATGTAGATGTAGTTCAAATTTGAATTACGGTCATTAAATGGCTAGAAAATCACTTAAATGTCTTTAAAAGGTCAAATGACCCCTCACATGACAGTTGTATTAGTGCACGTTAAATGTAGAAACAATATGAAGGCCGTAAGAAGAAGCTATCTCCCGTTCGTCATCAAATATGTATTGTTCCCTCTCGGAACCACGAGCCTTCTCGTGAGTTGCTCCAGTTTTGTGAGGGGTGTGTGTCCAAACTTTCGTCAAATAAGCCACTTTTTTTACGACATCATCTTGGTGGCATGACATTACATCAAGCAAGTTTTCATGTTTTACTCATCAATTTTTATTTTTTTGGAATTAAAATGCCATGGCACTCCATGCATGTGTCCATGCCGTGAGACCAATATGTTTGAAAATTCGTTCTAATTTACTTCACATGGAATTAACTCGCACATAAGTACACAAATATGATTTTTTTTTCAAACCGTTATGGTTAGACCTTGCATGTAGTTGTAGTTCAAATTTGAATTACAGTCATTAAATGGCTAGAAAATGACTTAAATGTCTTTAAAAGGTCAAATGACCCCTGAAATTTCCAAATTTTCACATGACAGTTGTATTAGTGCACGTTAAACATATAAAAAAATTGAAGACCGTAAGAGGAAGCTATCTGCCTTTCATCATCAAACATGCATTGTTCCCCTCGGAACCGCGAGCCTTCTAGTGAGTTGCTCCGGTTTGTGAGGGGTGTGTGTCCAAACATTCGTCAAACATGGAAATTTTTACCACATCATTTTCGTGCCATGACATTACATCAAGCAAGGGTTCATGTTTTTCTGATCATTTTTCAATTTTTTGGTATTAAAATGCCATGGCACTCCATGCATGTGTCCATGAAGTGAGGCCAATATGTTTGAAAATTCCTATTTACTGCACATGGAACTAACTCACACACAAGTACAAAAATATGATTTTTCAAACCGTTATGGTTAGCCGTTGCATGTAGGTGTAGTTCAAATTTGAATTACGGTCATTAAATGGCTAGAAAATCACTTAAATCTCTTTAAAAGGTCAAATGACCGCTGAAATTTTCCAAAATTTCACATGACAGTTTTATTAGTGCACGTTAAACATAGAAAAAATTTGAATGCCGTAAGAAGAAGTTATCTCCCGTTCGTCATCAAACATGCATTGTTCGCTCTTGGAACCACGAGCCTTCTAGTGAGTTGCTCTAGTTTTGTGAGGGGTGTGTGTCCAAACTTCCGTCAAACATGCCTTTTTTACGACATCATCTTGGTGGCATGACATTACATCAAGCAAGGTTTCATGTTTTTTGATCATTTTTTATCCTTTTGGAATTAAAATGCCACGGCACTCCATGCATGTGTCCATGCCGTGAGGCCAATATGTTTGAAAGTTCCTTCTAATTTACTTCACAAGGAATTAACTCGCACACAAATACACAAAAATATGAATTTTCAAACCGTTATGGTTAGCCGTTGCATGTAGATGTAGTTCAAATTTGAATTACGGTCATTAAATGCTAGAAAATCACTTAAATGTCTTTAAAAGGTCAAATGACCCCTGAAATTTTCCAAATTTTCACATGACAGTTGTATTAGTGCATGTTAAATGTAGAAAAAATTTGAAGGCCGTAAGAAGAAGCTATCTCCCGTTCGTCATCAAATATGTATTGTTCCGTCTCGGAACCACGAGCCTTCTCGTGAGTTGCTCCAGTTTTGTGAGGGGTGTGTGTCCAAACTTTCGTCAAATAAGCCACTTTTTTTACGACATCATCTTGGTGGCATGACATTACATCAAGCAAGTTTTCATGTTTTACTCATCAATTTTTATTTTTTTGGAATTAGAATGCCATCGCACTCCATGCATGTGTCCATGCCGTGAGACCAATATGTTTGAAAATTCGTTCTAATTTACTTCACATGGAATTAACTCGCACATAAGTACACAAATATGATTTTTTTTTCAAACCGTTATGGTTAGCCCTTGCATGTATTTGTAGTTCAAATTTGAATTACAGTCATTAAATGGCTAGAAAATGACTTAAATGTCTTTAAAAGGTCAAATGACCCCTGAAATTTTTCAAATTTTCACATGAAAGTTGTATTAGTGCACGTTAAACATATAAAAAATTGAGGACCGTAAGAGGAAGTTATTTGCCTTTCGTCATCAAACATGCATTGTTCCCCTCGGAACCGTGAGCCTTCTAGTGAGTTGCTCCAGTTTGTGAGGGGTGTGTGTCCAAACTTTCGTCAAACATGAAATTTTTTTACCACATCATTTTCATGGCATGACATTACATCAAGCAAGGGTTCATGTTTTTCTGATCATTTATCAATTTTTTGGTATTAAAATGCCATGGCACTCCATGCATGTGTCCATGAAGTGAGGCCAATATGTTTGAAAATTCCTTCTAATTTACTGCACATGGAACTAACTCACACACAAGTACAAAAATTTGATTTTTCAAAACGTTATGGTTAGCCGTTGCATGTAGATGTAGTTCAAATTTGAATTACGGTCATTAAATGGCTATAAAATCACTTAAATCTCTTTAAAAGGTCAAATGACTGCTGAAATTTTCCAAATTTTCACATGACAGTTTATTAGTGCACGTTAAACATAGAAAAATTTTGAATGCCGTAAGAAGAAGTTATCTTCCGTTCGTCATCAAACATGCATTGTTCGCTCTTGGAACCACGAGCCTTCTAGTGAGTTGCTCTAGTTTTGTGAGGGGTGTGTGTCCAAACTTCCATCAAACATGCCTTTTTTACGACATCATCTTGGTGGCATGACATTACATCAAGCAAGGTTTCATGTTTTTTGATCATTTATTTTCCTTTTGGAATTAAAATGCCATGGCACTCCATGCATGTGTCCATGCCGTGAGGCCAATATGTTTGAAAGTTCCTTCTAATTTACTTCACAAGGAATTAACTCGCACACAAATACACAAAAATATGAATTTTCGAACCGTTATGGTTAGCCGTTGCATGTAGATGTAGTTCAAATTTGAATTACGGTCATTAAATGGCTAGAAAATCACTTAAATGTCTTTAAAAGGTCAAATGACCCCTGGAATTTTCCAAATTTTCACATGACAGTTGTATTAGTGCACGTTAAATGTAGAAACAATTTGAAGGCCGTAAGAAGAAGCTATCTCCCGTTCGTCATCAAATATGTATTGTTCTCTCTCGGAACCACGAGCCTTCTCGTGAGTTGCCCTAGTTTTGTGAGGGGTGTGTGTCCATACTTTCGTCAAATAAGCCACTTTTTTTACTACATCATCTTGGTGGCATGACATTACATCAAGCAAGTTTTCATGTTTTACTCATCATTTTTTATTTTTTTGGAATTAAAATGCCATGGCACTCCTAGAAGAGCAGCGCGTCTATCCTGAGTTTTCGTGTCTAGCTTGCTTGCTCACTTCCTATAACGGCAATCAAAGAAAATCTCGTTCTGTGTGTCCGTGCCGTGAGACCAATATGTTTGAAAATTCGTTCTAATTTACTTCACATGGAATTAACTCGCACATAAGTACACTAATATGATTTTTTTTCAAACCGTTATGGTTAGCCCTTGCATGTAGTTGTAGTTCAAATACGAATTACAGTCATTAAATGCCTAGAAAATGACTTAAATGTCTTTAAAAGGTCAAATGACCCCTGAAATTTTCCAAATTTTCACATGACAGTTGTATTAGTGCACGTTAAACATATAAAAAATTGAAGACCGTAAGAGGAAGCTATCTGCCTTTCGTCATCAAACATGCATTGTTCCGCTCGGAACCGCGAGCCTTCTAGTGACTTGCTCCGGTTTGTGAGGGGTGTGTGTCCAAACTTTCGTCAAACAGGTGAATTTTTTACCACATCATTTTCGTGGCATGACATTACATTAAGCAAGGTTTCATTTTTTTATTTTTTTTTTATTTTTTGGTATTAAAATGCCATGGCACTCCATGCATGTGTCCATGCCGTGAGGCCAATATGTTTGAAAATTTCTTCTAATTTACTGCACATGGAATTAACTCGCACACAAGTACATAAAAATATGATTTTTCAAACAGTTATGGTTAGCCGTGTCATGTAGATGTAGTTCAAATTTGAATACGGTCGTTAAATGGCTAGAAAATCACTAAAATGTCTTTAAAGGTCAAATGACCCCTGAAATTTTCCAAATTTTCACATGACAGTTGTATTAGTGCACCTTAAACATAGAAACAATTTGAAGGCCGCAAGAGGAAGTTATCTTCCGTTCGTCATCAAACATGCATGGTTCCCTCTCGGAACCACAAGCCTTCTAGTGAGTTGCTCCTGTTTGTGAGGAGTGTGTGTGCAAACTTTCGTCAAACATGCCAATTTTTTTACCACATCATCATCGTGGCATGACATACATCAAGCAAGGTTTCATGTTTTATTGATCATTTTTTAATTTTTTGGTATTAAAATGCCATGGCACTCCATGCACGTGTCCATGCCGTGAGACCAATATGTTTGAAAATTACTTCTAATTTACTGCACATGGAATTAACTCCCACATAAGAACACAAATATGATTTTTTCGAATCGTTACGGTTAGCCGTTGCATGTAGATGTAGTTAAAATTTGAATTACGTTCATTAAATGGCTAGAAAATCACTTAAATGTCTTTAAAAGGTTAAATGACCCCTGAAATTTTCCAAATTTTCACATGACAGTTGTATTAGTGCATGTTAAACGTAGAAAAAATTTGAAGGCCGTAAGAGGAAGCTATCTCCCGTTCGTCATCAAACATGCATGGTTCCCTCTCGGAACCACGAGCCTTCTAGTGAGTTGCTCCGGTTTGTGAGGTGTGTGTGTGCAAACTTTCGTCAAACATGCCAATTTTTTTACCACATCATCTTCGTGGCATGACATTACATCAAGCAAGGTTTCATGTTTTATTGATCATTTTTTAGTTTTTTGGTATTAAAATGCCATGGCACTCGATGCATGTGTCCATGCCGTGAGGCCAATATGTTCGAAAATTCCTTGTAATTTACTGCACATGGAATTAACTCGCACCCAAGTACATAAAAATATGATTTTTCAAACAGTTATGGTTAGCCGTGTCATGTAGATGTAGTTCAAATTTGAATTACGGTCATTAAATTTCTAGAAAATCTCTAAAATGTATTTAAAAGGTCAAATGACCCGTGAAATTTACGAAATTTTCACATGACATTTGTATTAGTGCACGTTAAACATAGAAACAATTTGAAGGCCGCAAGAGGAAGTTATCTCCCGTTCGTCATCAAACATGCATGGTTCCCTCTCGGAACCACGAGCCTTCTAGTGAGTTGCTTCGGTTTGTGAGGGGCGTGTGTGCAAACTTTCGTCAAACATGCCAATTTTTTTACCACATCATCTTCGTGGCATGACATTACATCAAGCAAGGTTTCATGTTTTATTGATCATTTTTTAATTTTTTGGTATTAAAATGCCATGGCACTCCATGCACGTGTCCATGCCGTGAGACCAATATGTTTGAAAATTCCTTCTAATTTACTGCACATGGAATTAACTCGCACAAAAGTACACAAATATGATTTTTCGAACCGTTATGGTTAGCCGTTGCATGTAGATGTAGTTCAAATTTTAATTACGTTCATTAAATGGCTAGAAAATCACTTAAATGTCTTTAAAAGGTCAAATGACCCCTGAAATTTTCCAAATTTTCACATGACAGTTGTATTAGTGCATGTTAAACGTAGAAATAATTGGAAGGCCGTAAGAGGAAGCTATCTCCCGTTCGTCATCGAACATGCATTGTTCCCTCTCGGAACCACGAGCCTTCTAGTGAGTTGCTCCGGTTTGTTAGGGGTGTGTGTGCAAACTTTCGTCAAACATGCCAATTTTTTTACCACATCATCTTCGTGGCATGACATTACATCAAGCAATGTTTCATGTTTTACTGATCATTTTTTAATTTTTTGGTATTAAAATGCCATGGCACTCCATGCATGTGTCCATGCCCTGAGACCAATATGTTTGAAAATTCCTTCTAATTTACTGCACATGGAATTAACTCGCACAAAAGTACACAAATATGATTTTTCGAACCGTTATGGTTAGCCGTTGCATGTAGATGTAGTTCGAATTTTAATTACGTTCATTAAATGGCTAGAAAATCACTTAAATGTCTTTAAAAGGTCAAATGACCCCTGAAATTTTCCAAATTTTCACATGACAGTTGTATTAGTGCATGTTAAACGTAGAAATAATTGGAAGGCCGTAAGATGAAGCTATCTCCCGTTCGTCATCGAACATGCATTGTTCCCTCTCGGAACCACGAGCCTTCTAGTGAGTTGCTCCAGTTTTGTGACGGGTGTGTGTCCAAACTTCCGACAAACATGCCTTTTTTTACCACATCATTTTGGTGGCATGACATTACATCAAGCAAGGTTTCATGTTTTATTGGTCATTTTTTAATTTTTTGGTATTAAAATGCCATGGCACTCCATGCACGTGTCCAGGCCGTGAGACCAATATGTTTGAAAATTCCTTCTAATTTACTGCACATGGAATTAACTCGCACAAAAGTACACAAATATGATTTTTTGAACCGTTATGGTTAGCCGTTGCATGTAGATGTAGTTCAAATTTGAATTACGTTCATTAAACGGCTAGAAAATCACTTAAATGTCTTTAAAAGGTCAAATGACCCTGAAATTTTCCAAATTTTCACATGACAGTTGTATTAGTGCATGTTAAACGTAGAAAAAATTTGAAGGCCGTAAGAGGAAGCTATCTCCCGTTCATCATCAAACATGCATGGTTCCCTCTCGGAACGACGAGCCTTCTAGTGAGTTGCTCCGGTTTGTGAGGGGTGTGTGTGCAAACTTTCATCAAACATGCCAAATTTTTTACCACATCATCTTCGTGGCATGACATTACATCAAGCAAGGTTTCATGTTTTCTTGATCATTTTTTATTTTTTTGGTATTAAAATGCCATGGCACTCCATGCATGTGTCCATGCCGTGAGGCCAATATGTTTGAAAATTCCTTCTAATTTACTGCACATGGAATTAACTCGCACACAAGTACATAAAAATATGATTTTTCAAACAGTTATGGTTAGCCGTGTCATGTAGATGTTTTTCAAATTTGAATTACGGACATTAAATGGCTAGAAAATCACTAAAATGTCTTTAAAAGGTCAAATGACCCCTGAAATTTTCCAAATTTTCACATGACAGTTGTATTAGTGCACGTTAAACATAGAAACAATTTGAAGGCCGCAAGAGGAAGTTATCTCCCGTTCGTCATCAAACATGCATGGTTCCCTCTCGGAACCACGAGCCTTCTAGTGAGTTGCTCCGGTTTGTGAGGGGTGTGTGTGAAAACTTTCGTCAAACATGCCAATTTTTTACCACATCATCTTGGTGGCATGACATTACATCAAGCAAGGTTTCATGTTTTTTGATCATTTTTTAATTTTTTGGAATTAAAATGCCATGGCAGTCCATGCACGTGTCCATGGCGTGAACCCAATATGTTTGAAAATTCCTTCTAATTTACTGCACATGGAATTAACTCGCACAAAAGTACACAAATATGATTTTTCGAACCGTTATGGTTAGCCGTTGCATGTAGATGTAGTTCAAATTTTAATTACGTTCATTAAATGCCTAGAAAATCACTTAAATGTCTTTAAAAGGTCAATGACCCCCGAAATTTTCTAATTTTTCACATGGCAGTTTTATCAGTTCACGGTAAACGTAGAAAAATTTGAAGGCTGTAAAAGGAAGCTATCTCCCGTTCGTCATCAAACATGCATTGTTCCCTCTCGGAACCACGAGCCTTCTAGTGAGTTGCTCCAGTTTGTGAGGGGTGTGTGTGCAAACTTTCGTCAAAAATGCCAATTTTTTTACCACATCATGTTCGTGGCATGACATTACATCCATCAAGGTTTCATGTTTTATTGATCATTTTTTAATTTTTTGGTATTAAAATGCCATGGCACTCCATGCACGTGTCCATGCCGTGAGGCCAATATGTTTGAAAATTCCTTCTAATTTACTGCACATGGAATTAACTCACACAAAAGTACACAAATATGATTTTTCGAACCGTTATGGTTAGCCGTTGCATGTAGATGTAGTTCAAATTTTAATTACGTTCATTAAATGGCTAGAAAATCACTTAAATGAAAAGGTCAAATGACCCCTGAAATTTTCCAAATTTTCACATGACAGTTGTATTAGTGCATGTTAAACGTAGAAAAAATTTGAAGGCCGTAAGAGGAAGCTATCTCCCGTTCGTCATCAAACATGCATTGTGCCCTCTCGGAACCACGAGCCTTCTAGTGAGTTGCCCCGATTTGTGAGGGGTCTGTGTCCAAACTTTTGTCAAATATGCCAGTTTTTTTACCACATCATCTTCGCAGCATGACATTACATCAAGCAAGGATTCATGTTTTATTAATCATTTTTTAATTTTTTGGTATTAAAATGCCATGGCACTCCATGCACGTGTCCATGTCGTGAGACCAATATGTTTGAAAATTCCTCCTAATTTACAGCACATGGAATTAACTCGCACAAAAGTACACAAATATGATTTTTCGAACCGTTATGGTTAGCCATTGCATGTAGATGTAGTTGAAATTTGAATTACGTTCATTAAACGGCTAGAAAATCACTTAAATGTCTTTAAAAGGTCAAATGACCCCTGAAATTTTCCAAATTTTCACATGACAGTTGTATTAGTGCATGTTAAACGTCGAAAAAATTTGATGCCCGTAAGAGGAAGCTATCTCCGTTCATCATCAAACATGCATGGCTCCCTCTCGGAACCACCAGCCTTCTAGTGAGTTGCTCCGGTTTATGAGGGGTGTGTGTGCAAACTTTCATCAAACATGCCAAATTTTTTACCACATCATCTTCGTGGCATGACATTACATCAAGCAAGGTTTCATGTTTTCTTGATCATTTTTTTTATTTTTTGGTATTAAAATGCCATGGCACTCCATGCACGTGTCCATGCCGTGAGACCAATATGTTTGAAAATTCCTTCTAATTTACTGCACATGGAATTAACTTGCACAAAAGTACACAAATATGATTTTTCGAACCGTTATGGTTAGCCGTTGCATGTAGATGTAGTTCAAATTTGAATTACGTTCATTAAATGGCTAGAAAATCACTTAAATGTCTTTAAAAGGTCAAATGACCCCTGAAATTTTCAAAATTTTCACATGACAGTTGTATTAGTGCATGTTAAACATAGAAAAAATTTGAAGGCCGTAAGAGGAAGCTATCTCCCGTTCGTCACCAAACATGCATTGTTCCCTCTCGTAACCACGAGCCTTCTAGTGAGTTGCTCCAGTTTTGTGATGGGTGTGTGTCCAAACTTCCGTCAAACAGGCCTTTTTTTACCACATCATTTTGGTGGCATGACATTACATCAAGCAAGGTTTCATGTTTTTTGGTCAGTTTTTTAATTTTTTGGAATTAAAATGCCATGGCATTCCATGCATGTGTCCATATCGTGAGGCCAATATGTTTTAAAGTTCCTTCTAATTTACTTCACATGGAATTAACTCGCACACAAATAAACAAAAATATGATTTTTCAAGCCGTTATGCTTAGCTGTTGCATGTAGATGTAGTTCAAATTTGAATTACGGTCATTAAATGGCTAGAAAATCACTTAAATGTCTTTAGAAGGTCAAATGACCCCTGAAATTTTCCCAATTTTCACATGATAGTTGTATTAGTGCACATTAAACATAGAAAAAATTTGAAGGCCATAAGAGGAAGCTATCTCCCGTTCGTCATCAAACATGCATTGTTCCCAATCGGAACCATCAGCCTTCTACTGAGTTGATCCGGTTTGTGAGGGGTGTGTGTTCAAACTTTTGTCAAACGGGTCACTTTTTTTACCACATCATCTTGGTGGCATGACATTACAATAAGCAAGGTTTCATGTTTTACTCAACATGTTTTTTTTTTGGAATTAAAATACCATGGCACTCCATGCATGTGTCCATGTTGTGAGACCAATATATTTGAAAATTCATTCTAACTTACTGCACATGGAATTAAGTCGCACATAAGTACACAAATATGATTTTTCAAACCGTTATGGTTAGCCCTTGCATGTAGTTGTAGTTCAAATTTGAATTATGGTCATTAAATGTCTAGAAAATGACTTAAATGTATTTAGAAGGTCAAATGACCCCTGAAATTTTCCAAATTTTCACATGACAGTTGTATTAGTGCACGTTAAACATAGAAAAAAATTGAAGACCGTAAGAGGAAGCTATCTGCCATTCGTCATCAAACATGCATTGTTCCATCTCGGAACCGTGAGCCTTCTAGTGAGTTGCCCCTGTTTGTGAGGGGTGTGTGTCCAAACTTTCGTCAAATAGGCCAATTTTTTACCACATCATTTTCGTGGCATGACATTACATATAGCAAGGTTTCATGTTTTTCTGATCATTTTTTTATTTTTTGGTATTAAAATGCCATGGCACTCCATGCATGTGTCCTTGCCGTGAGGCCAATATGTTTGAAAATTCCTTCTAATTTACTGCACATGGAATTAACTCGCACACAAGTAGACAAAAATATGATTTTTCAAACCATTATGGTTAGCCGTTGCATGTAGATGTAGTTCAAATTTGAATTACGGTCATTAAATGGCTAGAAAATAAATTAAATGTCTTTAAAAGGTCAAATGACCCCTGAAATTTTCTAAAATTTCACATGATAGTTGTATTGGTGCACGTTAAACATAGTCAAAAATTGAATACCGTAAGCGGAAGCTATCTACCATCCGCCGTCAAACCTGCATTGTTCCCTCTCGGAACCACGAGCCTTCTAGTGAGTTGCTCCGGTTTGTGAGGGGTGTGTGTCCAAATTTTCGTCAAACAGGCCAATTTTTTTACCACATCATCTTCATGGCATTACATTTCATCAAGCAAGGTTTCTTGTTTTTCTGATCATTTTTTAATTTTTTGGAATTAAAAAGCCATGGCACTCCATGCATGTGTCCATGTCGTGAGGCCAATATGTTTGAAAATTCCTTCTAATTTATTGCACATGGAATTAATTCGGACACAAGTACACAAAAATACGATTTTTCCGACCGTTATGGTTAGCCGTTGCATGTCATTAAATGGCTAGAAAATCATTTAAATGTCTATAAAAGGCAAATGACCCCTGAAATTTTCCAAATTTTCACATGACAGTTATATTAGTGCACGTTAAACATAGAAAAATTTGAACGCCGTAAGAGGAAGTTATCTCCCGTTCGTCGACAAACATGCATTGTTCCCTCTCGGAACCACGAGCCTTCAAGTGAGTTGCTCCAGGTTTGTGAGGGTGTGTGTCCAAACTTTTGTCAAAGAGGCCATTTTTTTACCACATCATGTTGGTGGAAGACGTTACATCAGGCAAGGTTTCATGTTTTTCTGATCATTTTTTAATTTTTTAAAATTAAAATGCCATGGCACTCCATGCATGTGTCCATGCCGTGAGACCAATATGTTTGAAAATTCCTTCTAATTTACTGCACAAGAAATTAACACATACACAAGTACACAAGAATATGATTTTTCAAACCGTTATGGTTAGTTGTTGAATGTAGATGTTGTTCTAATTTGAATTATGGTCATTAAATGGCTAGAAAATCACTTAAATGTCTTTAAAATGTCAAACGACCCCTGGAGTTTTCAAAAAATTTACATGCCAGTTGTATTAGTGCACATTAAGCATAGAAAAAAATTGAAGGCCGCCAGAGGAAGCTATCTCCTGTTCGTTATCAAACATGCATTGTTGCCTCCCGGAACCATGAGCCTTCTAGTGAGTTGCTCTAGTTTTGTCAGGGGTGTGTGTCCAAACTTTCGTCAAACAGGCCTTTTTTTTACTACATCATCTTCATAGCATTACATTACAACAAGCAAGGTTTCATGTTTTTTGATCATTTTTTAATTTTTTGGAACTATAATGCCATGGCACACCATTACAACAAACATAGAAACAATTTGAAGGCTGCAAGAGGAAGCTATCTCCCGTTCGTCATCAAACATGCATTGTTCCCTCTCGGAACCACGAGCCTTCTAGTGAGTTGCTCCCGTTTGTGAGGGGTGTGTGTCCAAACTTTCATCAAACAGGACAATTTTTTACCACATCATCTTCGTGGCATGACATTACATCAAGCAAGGATTCATGTTTTATTAATCATTTTTAAATTTTTTGGTATTAAAATGCCATGGCACTCCATGCACGTGTCCATGTCGTGAGACCAATATGTTTGAAAATTCCTCCTAATTTACAGCACATGGAATTAACTCGCACAAAAGTACACAAATATGATTTTTCGAACCGTTATGGTTAGCCATTGCATGTAGATGTAGTTGAAATTTGAATTACGTTCATTAAACGGCTAGAAAATCACTTAAATGTCTTTAAAAGGTCAAATGACCCCTGAAATTTTCCAAATTTTCACATGACAGTTGTATTAGTGCATGTTAAACGTCGAAAAAATTTGATGCCCGTAAGAGGAAGCTATCTCCGTTCATCATCAAACATGCATGGCTCCCTCTCGGAACCACCAGCCTTCTAGTGAGTTGCTCCGGTTTATGAGGGGTGTGTGTGCAAACTTCCATCAAACATGCCAAATTTTTTACCACATCATCTTCGTGGCATGACATTACATCAAGCAAGGTTTCATGTTTTCTTGATCATTTTTTTTATTTTTTGGTATTAAAATGCCATGGCACTCCATGCACGTGTCCATTCCGTGAGACCAATATATTTGAAAATTCCTTCTAATTTACTGCACATGGAATTAACTTGCACAAAAGTACACAAATATGATTTTTCGAACCGTTATGGTTAGCCGTTGCATGTAGATGTAGTTCAAATTTGAATTACGTTCATTAAATGGCTAGAAAATCACTTAAATGTCTTTAAAAGGTCAAATGACCCCTGAAATTTTCAAAATTTTCACATGACAGTTGTATTAGTGCATGTTAAACATAGAAAAAATTTGAAGGCCGTAAGAGGAAGCTATCTCCCGTTCGTCACCAAACATGCATTGTTCCCTCTCGTAACCACGAGCCTTCTAGTGAGTTGCTCCAGTTTTGTGATGGGTGTGTGTCCAAACTTCCGTCAAACAGGCCTTTTTTTACCACATCATTTTGGTGGCATGACATTACATCAAGCAAGGTTTCATGTTTTTTGGTCATTTTTTAATTTTTTGGAATTAAAATGCCATGGCATTCCATGCATGTGTCCATATCGTGAGGCCAATATGTTTGAAAGTTCCTTCTAATTTACTTCACATGGAATTAACTCGCACACAAATAAACAAAAATATGATTTTTCAAGCCGTTATGCTTAGCTGTTGCATGTAGATGTAGTTCAAATTTGAATTACGGTCATTAAATGGCTAGAAAATCACTTAAATGTCTTTAGAAGGTCAAATGACCCCTGAAATTTTCCCAATTTTCACATGACAGTTGTATTAGTGCACATTAAACATAGAAAAAATTTGAAGGCCATAAGAGGAAGCTATCTCCCGTTCGTCATTAAACATGCATTGTTCCCAATCGGAACCATCAGCCTTCTACTGAGTTGATCCGGTTTGTGAGGGGTGTGTGTTCAAACTTTTGTCAAACGGGTCACTTTTTTTACCACATCATCTTGGAGGCATGACATTACAATAAGCAAGGTTTCATGTTTTACTCAACATGTTTTTTTTTGGAATTAAAATCCATGGCACTCCATGCATGTGTCCATGTTGTGAGACCAATATATTTGAAAATTCATTCTAATTTACTGCACATGGAATTAAGTCGCACATAAGTACACAAATATGATTTTTCAAACCGTTATGGTTAGCCCTTGCATGTAGTTGTAGTTCAAATTTGAATTATGGTCATTAAATGTCTAGAAAATGACTTAAATGTATTTAGAAGGTCAAATGACCCCTGAAATTTTCCAAATTTTCACATGACAGTTGTATTAGTGCACGTTAAACATAGAAAAAAATTGAAGACCGTAAGAGGAAGCTATCTGCCATTCGTCATCAAACATGCATTGTTCCATCTCGGAACCGTGAGCCTTCTAGTGAGTTGCCCCTGTTTGTGAGGGGTGTGTGTCCAAACTTTCGTCAAATAGGCCAATTTTTTACCACATCATTTTCGTGGCATGACATTACATATAGCAAGGTTTCATGTTTTTCTGATCATTTTTTTATTTTTTGGTATTAAAATGCCATGGCACTCCATGCATGTGTCCTTGCCGTGAGGCCAATATGTTTGAAAATTCCTTCTAATTTACTGCACATGGAATTAACTCGCACACAAGTAGACAAAAATATGATTTTTCAAACCATTATGGTTAGCCGTTGCATGTAGATGTAGTTCAAATTTGAATTACGGTCATTAAATGGCTAGAAAATAAATTAAATGTCTTTAAAAGGTCAAATGACCCCTGAAATTTTCTAAAATTTCACATGATAGTTGTATTGGTGCACGTTAAACATAGTCAAAAATTGAATACCGTAAGCGGAAGCTATCTACCATCCGCCGTCAAACCTGCATTGTTCCCTCTCGGAACCACGAGCCTTCTAGTGAGTTGCTCCGGTTTGTGAGGGGTGTGTGTCCAAATTTTCGTCAAACAGGCCAATTTTTTACCACATCATCTTCATGGCATTACATTTCATCAAGCAAGGTTTCTTGTTTTTCAGATCATTTTTTAATTTTTTGGAATTAAAAAGCCATGGCACTCCATGCATGTGTCCATGTCGTGAGGCCAATATGTTTGAAAATTCTTTCTAATTTATTGCACATGGAATTAATTCGGACACAAGTACACAAAAATACGATTTTTCCGACCGTTATGGTTAGCCGTTGCATGTCATTAAATGGCTAGAAAATCATTTAAATGTCTATAAAAGGCAAATGACCCCTGAAATTTTCCAAATTTTCACATGACAGTTATATTAGTGCACGTTAAACATAGAAAAATTTGAACGCCGTAAGAGGAAGTTATCTCCCGTTCGTCGACAAACATGCATTGTTCCCTCTCGGAACCACGAGCCTTCAAGTGAGTTGCTCCAGGTTTGTGAGGGTGTGTGTCCAAACTTTCGTCAAAGAGGCCATTTTTTTACCACATCATGTTGGTGGAAGACGTTACATCAGGCAAGGTTTCATGTTTTTCTGATCATTTTTTAATTTTTTAAAATTAAAATGCCATGGCACTCCATGCATGTGTCCATGCCGTGAGACCAATATGTTTGAAAATTCCTTCTAATTTACTGCACAAGAAATTAACACATACACAAGTACACAAGAATATGATTTTTCAAACCGTTATGGTTAGTTGTTGAATGTAGATGTTGTTCTAATTTGAATTACGGTCATTAAATGGCTAGAAAATCACTTAAATGTCTTTAAAATGTCAAACGACCCCTGGAGTTTTCAAAAAATTTACATGCCAGTTGTATTAGTGCACATTAAGCATAGAAAAAAATTGAAGGCCGCCAGAGGAAGCTATCTCCTGTTCGTTATCAAACATGCATTGTTGCCTCCCGGAACCATGAGCCTTCTAGTGAGTTGCTCTAGTTTTGTGAGGGGTGTGTGTCCAAACTTTCGTCAAACATGCCTTTTTTTTACTACATCATCTTCATAGCATTACATTACAACAAGCAAGGTTTCATGTTTTTTGATCATTTTCTAATTTTTTGGAACTATAATGCCATGGCACACCATTACAACAAACATAGAAACAATTTGAAGGCTGCAAGAGGAAGCTATCTCCCGTTCGTCATCAAACATGCATTGTTCCCTCTCGGAACCACGAGCCTTCTAGTGAGTTGCTCCCGTTTGTGAGGGGTGTGTATCCAAACTTTCATCAAACAGGACAATTTTTTACCACATCATCTTCGTGGCATGACATTACATCAAGCAAGGTTTCATGTTTTTCTGATCATTTTTTAATTTTTTGGAATTAAAATGGCATGGCACTCCATGCATGTGTCCATGCCGTGAGGCCAATATGTTTGAAAGTTCCTTCTAATTTACTTCACATGGAATTAACTCGCACACAAATACACAAAAATATGATTTTTCAAACCGTTATGGTTAGACCTTGCATGTAGTTCTAGTTCAAATTTGAATTACGGCCATTAAATGGCTAGAAAATCACTTAAATGTCTTTAAAAGGACAAAAGACCCCTGAAATTTTCCAAATTTTCACATGACAGTTGTATTAGTGCATGTTAAACATAGAAAAAATTGAAGACCATTTGATGAAGCTATCTCCCGATCGTCATCAAACATGCATTGTTCCCTCTCGGAACCACGAGCCTTCTAGTGAGTTGCTCCCGTTTGTGAGGGGTGTGTGTCCAAACTTTGATCAAACAGGACAATTTTTACCACATCATCTTCGTGGCATGACATTACATCAAGCAAGGTTTCATGTTTTTCTGATCATTTTTTGTTTTTTTTGGAATTAAAATGCCATGGCCCTCCATGCATGTGTCCATGCCGTGAGGCCAATCTGTCTGAAAATTCCTTCCAACTTACTGCACATGGAATTAACTCGCACACAAGTACACAAAAATATGATTTTTCAAATCGTTATGGTTAGCCGTTTCATGTAGATTTAGTTCAAATTTGAATTACGGTCATTAAATGGCTAGAAAATCACTTAAATGTCTTTAAAAGGGCAAACGACCCCTGGAGTTTTCAAAAATTTCACATGACAGTTGTATTAGTGCACATTAAGCATAGAAAAAAAGTTGCAGGCCGTCAGAGGAAGCTATCTCCTGTTCGTTATCAAACATGCATTGTTACCTCCCGGAACCACGAGCCTTCTAGTGAGTTGCTCCAGTTTTGTGAGGGGTGTGTGTCCAAACTTTCGTCAAACAGGCCTTTTTTTACCACATCATCTTGGTGGCATGACATTACAACAAGCAAGGTTTCATGTTTTTTGATCATTTTTTAATTTTTTGGAATTATAATGCCATGGCACACCATGCATGTGTCCATGCCGTGACGCCAATATGTTTGAAAGTTCCTTCTAATTTACTTCACATGTATTTAACTCGCACACAAATACACAAAAATATGATTTTTCAAACCGTTATGGTTAGACCTTGCATGTAGTTGTAGTTCAAATTTGAATTACGGCCATTAAATGGCTAGAAAATGACTTAAATGTCATTAAAAGGACAAACGACCCCTGAAATTTTCCAAATTTTCACATGCCAGTTGTATTAGTGCACGTTAAACATAGAAAAAATTGAAGACCGTAAGATGAAGCTATCTCCCGTTCGTCATCAAACATGCATTGTTCCCTCTCGGAACCACGAGCCTTCTCGTGAGTTGCTCCCGTTTGTGAGGGGTGTGTGTCCAAACTTTCATCAAACAGGACAATTTTTTACCACATCATCTTCGTGGCATGACATTACATCAAGCAAGGTTTCTTGTTTTTCTGATCATTTTTTGTTTCTTTTGGAATTAAAATGCCATGGCACTCCATGCATGTGTCCATGCCGTGAGGCCAATCTGTTTGAAAATTCCTTATTATTTACTGCACATGGAATTAACTCGCACACAAGTACACAATAATATGATTTTGCAAATCTTTATGGTTAGCCGTTTCATGTAGATGTAGTTCAAATTTGAATTACGGTCATTAAATGGCTAGAAAATCACTTAAATGTATTTAAAAGGTCAAATGACCCCTGAAATTTTCCAAATTTTCACATGACAGTTGTATTAGTGCATGTTAAACATAGTCACAAATTGAATACTGTAAGAGGAAGCTATCTGCCATTCGTCATCAAACCTGCATTGTTCCCTCTCGGAACCACGAGCCTTCTAGTGAGTTGCTCCGGTTTGTGAGGGGTGTGTGCCCAAATTTTTGTCAAACAGGCCAATTTTTTACCACATCATCTTCATGGCATTACATTTCATCAAGCAAGGTTTCTTGTTTTTTTGATCATTTTGTAATTTTTTGGAATTAGAAAGCCATGGCACTCCATGCATGTGTCCATGTCGTGACGCCAATATGTTTGAAAATTCCTTCTAATTTATTGCACATGGAATTAATTCGCACACAAGTACACAAAAATAAGATTTTTTAGACCGTTATGGTTAGCCGTTGCATGTCATTAAATGGCAAGAAAATCACTTAAATGTCTATTAAAGGCAAATGACCCCTGAAATTTTCCAAATTTTCACATGACAGTTATATTAGTGCATGTTAAACATAAAAAATTTGAAGGCCGTAAGAGGAAGTTATCTCCCGTTCGTCGACAAACATGCATTGTTCCCTCTCGGAACCACGAGCCTTCAAGTGAGTTGCTCCAGGTTTGTGAGGGTGTGGGTCCAAACTTTCGTCAAACAGGCCATTTTTTTACCACATCATGTTGGTGGAAGACATTACATCAAGCAAGGTTTCTTGTTTTTCTGATCATTTTTTAATTTTTTAAAATAAAAATGCCATGGCACTCCATGCATGTGTCCATGCCGTGAGACCAATATGTTTGAAAATTCCTTCTAATTTACTGCACAAGAATTAACACATACACAAGTACACAAGAATATGATTTTTCAAACCGTTATCGTTAGTTGTTGCATCTAGATGTTTTTCAAATTTGAATTACGGACATTAAATGGCTAGAAAATCACTTAAATGTCTTTAAAAGGTCAAACGACCCCTGGAGTTTTCAAAAATTTCACATGACAGTTGTATTAGTGCACATTAAGCATAGAAAAAAATTGAAGGCCGTCAGAGGAAGCTATCTCCCATTCGTCATCAAACATGCATTGTTGCCTCCCGGAACCACGAGCCTTCTAGTGAGTTGCTCCAGTTTTGTGAGGGGTGTGTGTCCAAACTTTCGTCAAACAGGCCTTTTTTTACCACATCATCTTGGTGGCATGACATTACAACAAGCAAGGTTTCATGTTTTTTGATCATTTTTTAATTTTTTGGAATTAAAATGCCATGGCACTCCATGCATGTGTCCATGCCGTGAGGCCAATATGTTTGAAAGTTCCTTCTAATTTACTTCACATGGAATTAACTCGCACACAAATACACAAAAATATGATTTTTCAAACCGTTATGGTTAGTTGTTGCATGTAGATGTTGTTCAAATTTGAATTACGGACATTAAATGGCTAGAAAATCACTTAAATGTCTTTAAAAGGTCAAACGACCCCTGGAGTTTTCAAAAATTTCACATGACAGTTGTATTAGTGCACATTAAGCATAGAAAAAAATTGAAGGCCGTCAGAGGAAGCTATCTCCCATTCGTCATCAAACATGCATTGTTGCCTCCCGGAACCACGAGCCTTCTAGTGAGTTGCTCCAGTTTTGTGAGGGGTGTGTGTCCAAACTTTCGTCAAACATGCCTTTTTTTACCACATCATCTTGGTGGCATGACATTACAACAAGCAAGGTTTCATGTTTTTTGATCATTTTTTAATTTTTTGGAATTAAAATGCCATGGCACTCCATGCATGTGTCCATGCCGCGAGGCCAATATGTTTGAAAGTTCCTTCTAATTTACTTCACATGGAATTAACTCGCACACAAATACACAAAAATATGATTTTTCAAACCGTTATGGTTAGACCTTGCATGTAGTTGTAGTTCAAATTTGAATTACGGCCATTAAATGGCTAGAAATTCACTTAAATGTCTTTAAAAGGACAAAAGACCCCTGAAATTTTCCAAATTTTCACATGACAGTTGCATTAGTGCATGTTAAACATAGAAAAAAATTGAAGACCATTTGATGAAGCTATCTCCCGATCGTCATCAAACATGCATTGTTCCCTCTCGGAACCACGAGCCTTCTAGTGAGTTGCTCCTGTTTGTGAGGGGTGTGTGTCCAAACTTTGATCAAACAGGACAATTTTTTACCACATCATCTTCGTGGCATGACATTACATCAAGCAAGGTTTCATGTTTTTCTGATCATTTTTTGTTTTTTTGGAATTAAAATGCCATGGCCCTCCATGCATGTGTCCATGCCGTGAGGCCAATCTGTTTGAAAATTCCTTCTAACTTACTGCACATGGAATTAACTCGCACACAAGTACACAAAAATATGATTTTTCAAATCGTTATGGTTAGCCGTTTCATGTAGGTGTAGTTCAAATTTGAATTACGGTCATTAAATGGCTAGAAAATCACTTAAATGTCTTTAAAAGGGCAAACGACCCCTGGAGTTTTCGAAAATTTCACATGACAGTTGTATTAGTGCACATTAAGCATAGAAAAAAAGTTGCAGGCCGTCAGAGGAAGCTATCTCCTGTTCGTCATCAAACATGCATTGTTGCCTCCCGGAACCACGAGCCTTCTAGTGAGTTGCTCCAGTTTTGTGAGGGGTGTGTGTCCAAACTTTCGTCAAACAGGCCTTTTTTACCACATCATCTTGGTGGCATGACATTACAACAAGCAAGGTTTCATGTTTTTTGATCATTTTTTAATTTTTTGGAATTATAATGCCATGGCACACCATGCATGTGTCCATGCCGTGACGCCAATATGTTTGAAAGTTCCTTCTAATTTACTTCACATGGATTTAACTCGCACACAAATACACAAAAATATGATTTTTCAAACCGTTATGGTTAGACCTTGCATGTAGTTGTAGTTCAAATTTGAATTACGACCATTAAATGGCTAGAAAATGACTTAAATGTCTTTAAAAGGACAAACGACCCCTGAAATTTTCCAAATTTTCACATGCCAGTTGTATTAGTGCACGTTAAACATAGAAAAAAATTGAAGACCGTAAGATGAAGCTATCTCCCGTTCGTCATCAAACATGCATTGTTCCCTCTCGGAACCACGACCCTTCTAGTGAGTTGCTCCCGTTTGTGAGGGGTGTGTGTCCAAACTTTCATCAAACAGGATAATTTTTTACCACATCATCTTCGTGGCATGACATTACATCAAGCAAGGTTTCTTGTTTTTCTGATCATTTTTTGTTTTTTTGGAATTAAAATGCCATGGCACTCCATGCATGTGTCCATGCCGTGAGGCCAATCTGTTTGAAAATTCCTTATTATTTACTGCACATGGAATTAACTCGCACACAAGTACACAAAAATATGATTTTGCAAATCTTTATGGTTAGCCGTTTCATGTAGATGTAGTTCAAATTTGAATTACGGTCATTAAATGGCTAGAAAATCATTTAAATGTGTTTAAAAGTGAAATGACCCCTGAAATTTTCCAAAATTTCACATGACAGTTGTGTTAGTGCACGTTAACCGTAGAAAAGATTTGAAGGTCGTAAGAGCAAGCTATCTCCCGTTCGTCATCGAACATGCATTCTTCCCTCTCGGAACCATGAGCCTTCTACTGGGTTACTCCAGTTTCTGAGGGGTGTGTGTCCAAACTTTCGTCAAATAGGCCACTTTTTCTACCACATCATCTTGGTGGCATGACATTACATCAAGCAAGGTTTCATGTTTTTCTGATCAATTTTTTATTTTTTGGAATTAAAATGCCATGGCACTCCATGCATGTGTCCATGCAGTGAGACCAATATGTTTGAAAATTCCTTCTAATTTACTGCACATGGAATTAACTCGCACACAAGTACACAAAAATTTGATTTTCAAACCGTTATGGTTAGCAGTTGCATGTAGATGTTGTTCAAATTTGAATTACGGTCATTAAATGGCTAGAAAATGACTTAAATGTCTTTAAAAGGTCAAATGACCCCTGGTATTTTCCAAATTTTCACATGACAGTTGTATTAGTGTACGTTATATATCGAAAAAAATTGAAGGCCGCAAGAGGCTTCTAGTGAGTTGCTCCCGTTTGTGAGGTGTGTGTGTCTAATCTTTCATCAAACATACCTATTTTTTACCACATTATCATCGTGGCATGACATTACATCAAGCAAGGTTTCATGTTTGACTAATCATTTTTTAATTTTTTGGTATTAAAATTCCATGGCACTCCATGCATGTGTCCATGCCGTGAGACCAATATGTTTGAAAATTCCTTCTAATTTACTGCACATGGAATTAACTCGCATATAAGTACACAAATATGATTTTTCAAACCTTTATGGTTAGCCGTTGCATGTAGTTGTAGTTCAAATTTGAATTACGGTCATTAAATGGCAAGAAAATCACTTAAATGTCTTTAAAAGGTCAAATGACCCCCGAAATTTTCCAAATTTTCATATGACCGTTGTATTAGTGCATGTTAATCATAGAAAAAATTGGGAGACCGTAAGAGGAAGCTATATGCCCTTCTTCATAAAACAGGTATTGGTCCCTCTCGGAACCACATGCTTTTAGTGAGTTACTCCGGTTTGTGAGGGGTGTGTGTCCAAACTTTCATCAAACAGGCCAATTTTTACCACATCATCTTCGTGGCATGACATTACATCAAGCAAGGTTTCATGTTTTTCTGATCATTTTTCAATTTTTTGGAATTAAAATGCCATGGCACTCCATGCATGTGTCCATGCCGTGACGCCATCTGTTTGAAAATTCCTTCTAATTTACTGCACATGGAATTAACTCGCACACAAGTATACAAAAATATGATTTTTCAAACCATTATGGTTAGCCGTTGCATGTAGATGTAGTTCAAATTTGAATTACGGTCATTAAATGGCTAGAAAACCACTTAAATGTCTTTAAAAGGTCAAATGACCCCTGAAATTTTCCAAATTTTCACATGACAGCTGTATTAGTGAACGTTAAACGTAGAAAAAATTTGAAGGCCGTAAGAGGAAGCTATCTCCCGTTCGTCATCAAACATGCAATTTTCCCTCCCGGAACCACGAGCCTCCTAGCGACTTGCTCCAGTTTTGTGAGGGGTGTGTGTCCAAACTTTCGTCAAACCGGCCATTTTTTACCACATCATCTTGGTGGCATGACATTACATCAAGCAAGGTTTCATGTTTTTCTGATCATTTTTTAATTTTTTGCAATTAAAATGCCATGGCACTCCATGCATGTGTCCATGCTAAGAGACCAATATGTTTGAAAACTCGTTCTAATTTACTGCACATGGAATTAACTCGCACACAAGTACACAAAAATATGATTGTTCAAACCGTTATGGTAAGCCATTGCATGTAGATGTAGTTCAAATTTGAATTACGGTCATTAAATGGTTAGAGAATCACTTAAATGTCTTTAATAGGTCAAATGACTCCTGAAATTTTCCAAAATTTCACATGATAGTTGTATTAGTGCACATTAAACGTAAAAAAAATTTGAAGGCTGTAAGAGGAAGCTATCTCCCATTCGTCATCAAACATGCATTGTTCCCTCTCGGAACCACGAGCCTTCTACTGAGTTGCTTCGGTTTGTGAGGGGTATGTGTCCAAACTTTTGTCAAACATGCCACTTTTTTTACCACATCATCTTGGTGGCATGACATTACATCAAGCAAGGTTTCGTCTTTTTCTGATCATTTTTTATTTTTTAGGAATTAATATGCCATGGCACTCCATGCATGTGTCCCTGCCGTGAGACCAATATGTTTGAAAATTCCTTCTAATTTACTGCACATGGAATTAACTCGCACACAAGTACACAAAAATATGATTTTTCAAACCGTTATGGTTAGCCGTTGCATGTAGATGTTATTCAAATTTGAATTACGGTCATTAAATAGCTTGGAAATCACTTAAATGTCTTTAAAAGGTCAAATGACCCCTGAAAATTTCCAAATTTTCACATGACAGTTGTATTAGTGCACGTTAAACATAGAAAAAAATTGTAGGCCGCAAGAGGAAGCTATCTCCCATTCGTCATCAAACATGCATTATTCCCTCTCGGAACCACGAGCCTTCTAGTGAGTTGCTCCCGTTTGTGAGGGGTGTGTGTCCAAATTCTCATCAAACATGCCAATATTTTACCACATCATCTTTATGGCATGACATTACATCAAGCAAGGTTTCATGTTTTTTTCTGATCATTTTTTATTTTTTTGGAATTAAAATGCCATGGCACTCCATGCATGTGTCCATGCCGGGAGGCCAATCTGTTTGAAAATTCCTTCTAATTTACTTCACATGGAATTAACTAGCACACATGTACACAAAAATATGATTTTTTAAACCGTTATGGTTAGCCGTTGCATGTAGATGTCATTCAAATTTGAATTACAGTCATTAAATGGTTAGAAAATCACCTGAATGTCTTTAAAAGGTCAAATGACCCCTGAAATTTTCCAAATTTTCACAAGCCAGCTGTATTAGTGAACGTTAAATGTAGAAAAAATTTGAAGGCCGTAAGAGGAAGCTATCTCCCGTTCGTCATCAAACATGCATTGTTCCCTCTCGGAACCACGAGCCTCCTAGTGATATGCGCCAGTTTTGTGAGGGGTGTGTGTCCAAACTTTCGTCAAACAGGCCATTTTTTTACCACATTACATCAAGTAAGGTTTCATGTTTTACTGATCATTTTTTTAATTTTTTGGTATTAAACTGCCATGGCACTCCATGCATGTGCCCATGCTGTGAGACCAATATGTTTGAAAATTCCTTCTAATTTACTGCACACGGAATTAACTCGCACACAAGTACACAAAAAATATGCTTGTTCAAGCCGTTATGGTTAGCCATTGCTTGTAGATGTAGTTGAAATTTGAATTACGGTCATTAAATGGCTAGAGAATCACTTAAATGTCTTTAAAAGGTCAAATGACCCCTAAAATTTTCTAAAATTTCACATGATAGTTGTATTAGTGCACATTAAACGTAGCAAAAATTTGAAGGCCATAAGAGGAAGCTATCTGCCATTGGTCATCAAACATCATTGTTCCTTCTCGGAACCACGAGCCTTCTACTGAGTTGCATCGGTTTGTGAGGGGTGTGTGTCCAAATTTTGTCAAACAGGCCACTTTTTTACCACATCATCTTGGTGGCATGAAATTACATCAAGCAAGGTTTCATGTTTTTCTGATCATTTTTTATTTTTTTGGAATTAAAAGGCCATGGCACTCCATGCATGTGTCCCTGCCTGAGACCAATATGTTTGAAAATTCCTTCTAATTTACTGCACATGGAATTAACTCGCACAAAATTTCACAAAAATATGATTTTTCAAACCGTTATGGTTAGCCGTTGCATGTAGATGTTATTCAAATTTGAATTACAGTCATTAAATGGCTAGAAAATCACTTAAATGTCTTTAAAAGGTCAAATGACCCCTGAAATTTTCCAAATTTTCACATGACAACTTTATTAGTGAATGCTAAACGTAGAAAAAATTTGTAGGCCACAAGAGGAAATTATCTCCCGTTCGTCATCAAGCATGCATTGTTCCCTCTCGGAACCACGAGCCTTCTACTGAGTTGCTCCCATTTGTGAGGGGTGTGTGTCCAAGTTTTCATCAAACATGCCAATTTTTTACCACATCATCTTCGTGGCATGACATTACATCAAGCAAAGTTTCATGTTTTTTGATCATTTTTTATTTTTTTGGAATTAAAATGCCATGGCACTCCATGCATGTGTCCATGCCGTGAGGCCAATCTCTTTGAAAATTCCTTCTAATTTACTGCACATGGAATTAACTCGCACACAAGTACACAAAAATATGATTTTTCAAACCATTATAGTTAGCCGTTGCATGTAGATGTCGTTCAAATTTGAATTACGGTCATTAAATGGCTAGAAAATCACTTATAGTTCTTTAAAAGGTCAAATTACCCATGAAATTTTCCAAATTTTCATTTGATAGCTATATTAGTGAATGTTAAACATAGGAAAAATTTGAAGGCCATAAGAGGAAGCTATCTCCCGTTCGTCATCAAACATGCATTGTTCCCTCTCGGAACCACGAGCCTCCTAGTGAGTTGCTCGAGTTTTGTGAGGGGTGTGTGTCCAAACTTTCGTCAAATATACCTTTTTTTACCACATCATCTGTAACATCCCAAAATTCTAAATTTTGGAATGTTATAATAAGCAGATAGATTGGATTGATTGTTTGATTGATTGACTGAAAGTGAGTGGAATTCGAAACTTTTTGAAAGTTAAATGAGAGGGAATAAAAGGACTTTCCCAAACTTTCATTTTTGTTTTTATGATCTCCATGAACTCAAATTCTTTTCATCACAAAACCCTGGAGAGAAGATGACATGACTTCTTCCATTTATTTAAATGAAAAGGGGTGTTGAAAATATTTGAATTTCATTTGAAAATATTTCCCATTTCAGAAACTTTATGCAACTCAATGATTTTCACGAGAGAAGATAAAATGGCTTCTTCAAAACAAATGAAATATGAGTTGGGAGTTTCAAAGGATTAAATTCAAAGTCCCATTGAAATTATTTTTCAATATTGGAGTTATTTGAGTTTTATTCAAATTATTTTTCTCCAAAAATAAAATATACAGAGAATAGGGTAACATGATTCCCTACATCAGATAATTGGAGAGAAATAAATTTGAAATCATTTTGGTATTTTTAAAATTATTTTTATTGGATTTTATTAAGGCAGTAGCACCGTTTGATTTATTTAAATTTGTGTGAATTTTATTTGGCGTTGTAAAAATGTTCATGTTGTAGAAAATCTTTTTCTAAATTCTTTTGATATATTATATGCCTATAAAATATTCATATTTTATTATGTTTATTATTCTTTTTTTCTAAAAAAAACCCTTCCTCGGACCGACCGGGCCGGCCCAGTCGCCAGGCCACGGCCTAGCCGGCCCACGCCGCTCGTCCCCGAGCCCCGAGCGGGATTCCTCCCGCCGCACGCCGCCGCACCGCCTCGGCGTCCGTGCCCCAGCAGGACACCGCCGCCGCCTTGCCCTGCCCCCTCCTCCACGCCTCCTCCTCGCCCCCCTCTTAAAAGGCGCCGCCCCGGCCCCCTCTCTTTTCTCTCTCCTCGCCGCCGCCGCTCCCGCATCTCGCCGCCGCCGCCGCCGCTGCACCGCGCCGCCCGCCGCCACCCGCGCCGCTCGCTGCCTGCGCCTGCGCCGCTCCCCGCCGCCCGCGCCACCGCCGCACTTTGCCGCCGAAGCCACCCGCGCCTGGCCTCGCCCCGCGCCGCGCAGCCCCGCCGCCGTCTCGCCGACGCCCGCCGCCGCGAAAAACCGCCGGAGTTGATCGGTCCGCCGTTGCCAAATCCGATCCGCCCGAACCGGTACAAACCGCCCCGGTCCGGTTTATTTTTTTTTGTGTTCTCTGGTTTTCTGTAAAACCCGTTTTTTTAATCCAGTTAATTTGCGAACGTTCACTGGTTAGGTCTACACAGCGAACGATCTTCGTTCGTTAGCGTTCTGTAACGAACGTTCGTTCTTTAGGTTTTTCTTTTATTTTATTTTCTGGCAGGGACCTATCCGTAGTGTTACTTTTATAGATTAGTCCCTGTTTTTCAAACGATCACATCTTTTTACTCGTTTGTCCAAATCCAACGAAACCAACGCCCACGTCTTCGTTATGATCCCCTCTATCCAGTAAAACAACTTAAACATGTTTTTGAAAGTTTTAAAATTTGAATTCAAACAGATTTGTATTCAAACTTCTTTTGTTCATAACTTCAGTTTCGTAGCTCCGTTTGAGTTGATTCTTTTTGCTAATCGAAGCTCTTGACCTAAACTTTCTGATAAGGCCAAATTCACATAATTTTGGTACAGTTAGAAATTGTTTTATGTTGCAAGAGTTATTTGCTTGGTTTTGATGTTTTCCGAAGTGTCTTCTTCGTTCTTCTCGATCTTTTAAGTGATTGCTTATGTATGGTTACTATTGCTTGCTTACGATAGATTGACGGAGTGTGACGAGTAGATCTATCAAGAGTTTGGAGTGCGAATCATCTTCATCAACATTGCAGGCAAGTAACACTTTGATCATACCTTCCATACCCAGTTTTTATTGCATTAGGTCTATTCCTCAAACATTGCATGATTAGGATCTAATTAAATTGTGGGTATTGGGAAGTAGTTGAGGTAGTACCTATTGCCCTGTTTCTTATCAAACCCTTGGGAGTTACTTCTACATTTGCTATTATATTGCCATGCTATGCTCGTAGACGTGGATTGGGTTTGAGAGATTTTCCATGACAGATGTGAGATTGTTAATTAATGGTTTACCTAAGGTGGCAACTAAAACTCACATCTGGGTGGATTGAGGTACCTGGGTATTCCAGGATTGCCTGTTTTTCTTTTGGACCGCCACCCAGGCTCAAAGGGATCATGAGATTATTCATGCTAGAAACTTCCGTGTGCAGCCGCAAGCTATTATGGGCTCTAGCATAGTTGACTAAGTTGTGTGAACTCTTACAGTGGTAGACTAGCAGATGTAGGGGAAAGTAGGTGTAACTGTCTACCCATACGTAAGGTGCAAACACCTCTGAAAGACTGTGTCTCGGTCATCCGTTACTCAAATACCATGTAGTGCGAGTAATCCAACGGAGGAGATCGAGTCTTGTGGGGAAAAGTGCGCAAACCTCTGCAGAGTGTACAAACTAATCATGATTAGCCGTGTCCCCGGTTATGGACATCTTGAGTATCTAGTTCTTGGATTATCCCGCTGATCTCATCATGTTACTTTAATTAATATTGTTGGGTCAATGATGATACTTAATTGGGATTGAGATGCTGTCAACCATCTCAATGTTTCACAACCACCATGATAGTTAAAAAAAATTATTCCTTTGTAGTAGGGAAAAATTGGCTTTTCACAAAAACATTATAACCATAGAGCTTTTCCACCAGCCATATATGCATGTAGTGATAGCCTTTGTTCATTATTTCTCTATGGTGTGAATTTGCCAGCATATTCCATGTGCTGACCCATTTTCGGGCTGCAATGTTTCATGTTGCAGGATATCTTACGACGAGTAAGTGATTCGTTAGGGTTACGATTTCTACACTCAACTTTGCCGTTGGTGTTGATGGGAATCCACAACCTTGTTACTTCCGCTATTTGCATTGAGGTAATAGTATCTACGTTACTTTATACATGTGATTTACCTCTGTTATAAATCCTCGAGTACTGTGTGTGTCAGCATACCGATCAAGGGATGACACTTAAGCACAGAGACTTGATCCATTCGGGTCGGGTCGCTACATCATCTTGGTGGCATGACATTACATCAAGCAAGGTTTCATGCTTTTCTGATCATTTTTTAATTTTTTGCAATTAAAATGCCATGGCTCTCCATGCATGTGTCCATGCCGTGAGACCAATATGTTTGAAAATTCCTTCTAATTTACCACACATGGAATTAACTCGCACACAAGTACACAAAAATATGATTTTTCAAATCGTTATGGTTAGCCATTTCATGTCGATGTAGTTCAAATTTGAATTACGATCATTAAATGGCTAGAAAATCACTTAAATGTCTTTAAAAGTTAAATGACCCCTGAAATTTTCCAAAATTTCACATGACAGTTGTATTAGTGCACGTTAATCGTAGAAAAGATTTGAAGGCCGTAAGAGGAAGCTATCTCCTGTTCGTCATCAAACATGCATTGTTCCCTCTCGGAACCATGAGCCTTCTACTGGGTTGCTCTGGTTTGTGAGGGGTGTGTGTCCAAACTTTTGTCAAACATGCCACTTTTTTGACCACATCATCTTGGTGGCATGACATTACATCAAGCAAGGTTTCGTGTTTTTCTGATCATTTTTTATTTTTTAGGAATTAAAATGCCATGGCACTCCATGCATGTGTCCCTGCGGTGAGACCAATATGTTTGAAAATTTCTTCTAATTTACTGCACATGGAATTAACTCGCACACAAGTACACAAAAATATGATTTTTCAAACCGTTATGGTTAGCCGTTGCATGTAGATGTTATTCAAATTTGAATTACGGTCATTAAATAGCTAGAAAATCACTTAAATGTCTTTAAAAGGTCAAATGACCCCAGAAAATTTCCAAATTTTCACATGACAGTTGTATTAGTGCATGTTAAACATAGAAAAAAAATGTAGCCGCAAGAGGAAGCTATCTCCCATTCGTCATCAAACATGCATTATTCCCTCTCGGAACCACGAGCCTTCTAGTGAGTTGCTCCCGTTTGTGAGGGGTGTGTGTCCAAATTCTCATCAAACATGCCAATATTTTACCACATCATCTTCATGGCATGACAATACATCAAGCAAGGTTTCATGTTTTCCTGATCATTTTATATTTTTTTGGAATTAAAATGCCATGGCACTCCATGCATGTGTCCATGCCGTGAGGCCAATCTGTTTGAAAATTCCTTCTAATTTACTGCACATGGAATTAACTAGCACACATGTACACAAAAACATGATTTTTCAAACCGTTATGGTTAGCCGTCGCATGTAGATGTCATGCAAATTTGAACTACAGTCATTAAATGGCTAGAAAATCACCTAAATGTCTTTAAAAGGTCAAATGACCCCTGAAATTTTCCAAATTTTCACAAACCAGTTGTATTAGTGAATGTTAAACGTAGAAAAAATTTGAAGGCCGTAAGAGGAAGCTATCTCCCGTTCGTCATCAAACATGCATTGTTCCCTCTCGGAACCACGAGCTTCCTAGTGAGTTGCTCCAGTTTTGTGAGGGGTGTGTGTCCAAACTTTCGTCAAACAGGCCATTTTTTTACCACATCATCTTGGTGGCATGACATTACATCAAGTAAGGTTTCATGTTTTTTGATCATTTTTTATTTTTTTGGAATTAAAATGCCATGGCACTCCATGCATGTGTCCATGCCGTGAGGCCAATCTGTTTGAAAATTCCTTCTAATTTACTGCACATGGAATTAACTCGCGCACAAGTACACAAAAATATGATTTTTCAAACCATTATAGTTAGCCGTTGCATGTAGATGTCGTTCAAATTTGAATTACGGTCATTAAATGGCTAGAAAATCACTTACATGTCTTTAAAAGGTCAAATGACCCATGAAATTTTACAAATTTTCATTTGATAGCTATATTAGTTAATGTTAAACATAGGAAAAATTTGAAGGCCATAAGAGGAAGCTATCTCCCGTTCGTCATCAAACATGCATTGTTCCCTCTCGGAACCACGAGCCTCCTAGTGAGTTGCTCGAGTTTTGTGAGGGGTGTGTGTCCAGACTTTCGTCAAACAGACCTTTTTTTACCACATCATCTTGGTGGCATGACATTACATCAAGCAAGGTTTCATGCTTTTCTGATCATTTTTTCATTTTTTTCAATTAAAATGCCATGGCTCTCCATGCATGTGTCCATGCCGTGTGACCAATATGTTTGAAAATTCCTTCTAATTTACCGCACACGGAATTAACTCGCACACAAGTACACAAAAATATGATTTTTCAAGTCGTTATGGTTAGCCGTTTCATGTCGATGTAGTTCAAATTCGTATTACGATCATTAAATGGCTAGAAAATCACTTAAATGTCTTTAAAAGTTAAATGACCCCTGAAATTTTCCAAAATTTCACATGACAGTTGTATTAGTGCATGCTAATCGTAGAAAAGATTTGAAGGTCGTAAGAGGAAGCTATCTCCTGTTCGTCATCAAACATGCATTGTTCCCTCTCGGAACCATGAGCATTCTACTGGGTTGCTCTGGTTTGTGAGGGGTGTATGTCCAAACTTTCGTCAAACATGCCACTTTTTTGACCACATCATCTTGGTGGCATGACATTACATCAAGCCAGGTTTCGTGTTTTTCTGATCATTTTTTATTTTTTAGGAATTAAAATGCCATGGCACTCCATGCATGTGTCCCTGCGGTGAGACCAATATGTTTGAAAATTTCTTCTAATTTACTGCACATGGAATTAACTCGCACACAAGTACACAAAAATATGATTTTTCAAACCGTATGGTTAGCCGTTGCATATAGATGTATTCAAATTTGAATTACGGTCATTAAATAGCTAGAAAATAACTTAAATGTCTTTAAAAGGTCAAATGACCCCTGAAAATTATCAAATTTTCACATGACAGTTGTATTAGTACACGTTAAACATAGAAAAAATTTGTAGGCCGCAAGAGGAAGCTATCTCCCATTCGTCATCAAACATGCATTATTCCCTCTCGGAACCACGAGCCTTCTAGTGAGTTGCTCCCGTTTGTGAGGGGTGTGTGTCCAAATTCTCATCAAACATGCCAATATTTTACCACATCATCTTCATGGCATGACATTACATCAAGCAAGGTTTCATGTTTTTCTGATCATTTTTTATTTTTTTGGAATTAAAATGCCATGGCACTCCATGCATGTGTCCATGCCGTGAGGCCAATCTGTTTGAAAATTCCTTCTAATTTACTTCACATGGAATTAACGAGCACACATGTACACAAAAATATGATTTTTCAAACCGTTATGGTTAGCCGTCGCATGTAGATGTCATTCAAATTTGAATTACAGTCATTAAATGGCTAGAAAATCACCTAAATGTCTTTAAAAGGTCAAATGACCCCTGAAATTTTTCCAAATTTTCACAAGCCAGCTGTATTAGTGAACGTTAAATGTAGAAAAAATTTGAAGGCCGTAAGAGGAAGCTATCTCCCGTTCGTCATCAAACATGCATTGTTCCCTCTCGGAACCACGAGCCTCCTAGTGAGTTGCTCCAGTTTTGTGAGGGGTGTGTGTCCAAACTTTCGTCAAACAGGCCATTTTTTTACCACATCATCTTGGTGGCATGACATTACATCAAGCAAGGTTTCATCTTTTACTGATCATTTTTTAATTTTTTGCAATTAGAATGCCATGGCACTCCATGCATGTGTCCATGCTGTGAGACCAATATGTTTGAAAATTCCTTCTAATTTACTGCACATGGAATTAACTCGCACACAAGTACACAAAAAATATGATTTTTCAAACCGTTATGGTTAGCCATTGCATGTAGATGTAGTTAAATTTGAATTACGGTCATTAAATGGCTAGAGAATCACTTAAATGTCTTTAAAAGGTCAAATGACCCCTGAAATTTTCTAAAATTTCACATGATAGTTGTATTAGTGCAAATTAAACGTAGCAAAAATTTGAAGGCCGTAAGAGGAAGCTATCTCCCATTCATCATCAAACATGGATTGTTCCCTCTCGGAACCATGAGCCTTCTACTGAGTTGCGTCGGTTTGTGAGGGGTGTGTGTCCAAACTTTCGTCAAACAAGCCACTTTTTTTACCACATCATCTTGGTGGCATGACATCACATCAAGCAAGGTTTCATGTTTTTCTGATCATTTTTTTTATTTTTTTGGAATTAAAATGCCATGGCACTCCATGCATGTGTCCCTGCCTGAGACCAACATATTTGAAAATGCCTTCTAATTTACTGCACATGGAATTAACTCGCACACATGTACACAAAAATATGATTTTTCAAACCGTTATGGTTAGCCGTTGCATGTAGATGTTATTCAAATTTGAATTACGGTCATTAAATGGCTAAAAAATCACTTAAATGTCTTTAAAAGGTCAAATGACCCCTGAAATTTTCCAAATTTTCACATGACAACTTTATTAGTGGACGTTAAACATAGAAAAACTTGTAGGCCGCAAGAGGAAACTATCTCCCGTTCGTCATCAAGCATGCATTGTTCCCTCTTGGAACCACGAGCCTTCTCGTGAGTTGCTCCGTTTTGTGAGGAGTGTGTGTCCAAACTTTTTTCAAACGGGCCAATTGTTTTACCACATCATCTTCGTGGCATGACATTACATCAAGGAAGGTTCCATATTTTTCTGATAATTTTTTTAATTTTTTGGAATTAAAATGCCATGACACTCCATGCATGTGTCCATGCCGTGAGGCAATATGTTTGAAAATTCCTTCTAACTTACTGCCCATGGAATTAACTCGCACACAAGTACAAAAAATATGATTTTTCAAACTGTTATGGTTAGCCATTGCATGTAGATGTAGTTCAAATTTGAATTACGGTTATTAAATGGCTAGAAAATCACTTGAATGTCTTTAAAAGGTCAAATGACCCCTGAAATTTTCCAAATTTTCACATGACAGTTTTATTAGTACTATAAATTTTCTCGTACATTTCAAACACCATACGTTGCCACTTTACTCCAAATTCGTCTTTCACAGCTAATAAAAAATATCTACAACATCACTCACATTTTTTTGTAGGAACCATTTGTGATGAAAATTTCTAGGTCTATTTAAGTCTTCCTGCTTAAGCTTCGCTGGCTCGTCTGCTCCAGTGCCGGCAACCCCGCATCCACGAATCCCGATCCTCATTCGTGCACCCTCTTCTTGCAAAGATGACGCCTTGGAAACGCTTCGTGAAGGCCCGTACGATGGCCGCGTCCTCCCCGAGCGCCGCCGCTTGCGCCGACAGCGCGGCCGCCTACGCCGAGAGTGCTGCCGCATCCGCACTGAGCGCGGCCACATCCGCCGAGAGGGCGTGTGTGGCAGCCAACAGAGAAGCTGGAGCAACCGAGATGGGTGCAGCTGCTGCAGCGACGGCGGCTGCAAACGCCGAGATCGCTCGAGCTGCCATTCGTGCCGCCGATGTCGCCCTGGCCCGGATCGAAGCTGTGACGCCCGGATAATTAAGCTACAGTAATTCTCTGCTAATGATGCCACATCATCGCAATTATTTTTCTAAACCTCACTATGTTCCAAACCTAATTCAAATTCAATTTAAAATAAAGTCAAATGAATATTTATTCAAACAGCAAAACAAAAATGTTCATTAGTTTCCAAATATTCACTAACTAATTTTCATGGGTAAAACAACATCATTTGGGATATTTAAATGACCCTAAGATATTCAAAATGGAACCAATATCATTTACATTAACCATTTAAAGGTAAACAGATATTTAAACTATTCAAAAATATTTGAAACTTGTTGTGCTAGGTCATTACATAGTCTAGTATTTATATACTAAATATTGGGTTCAACTAAATTCATTTGCTAGCTCAACTAAATGCAAAACAGGGGCAAAAGAAATGAAAACAGGAAAAAAAGTAAAAGCCCAGCTGCTACAGTGTCACTGGACCTAAGTGCTACAGTACACGAAGGCCCAGCCCACACTGGTTTTCTTCAACCTGTAGCATTGAGGCATCGTGGAGCACATCCACGGACGCCATGGGGCCGTGGCGTGCATCCACGGCCCCCTCGCCCTACTTTGCAACGGCACCCCTCCCCCAAACCCTAGCTCTCTCTGTTTTCTTCCTCGTCGCCTCCCTCGCTCGATCCCATCCCTGTCCGAGCTCGATCGTCGCCATATCGTCATCGTCGACGCGGCCACCCGTTCCCGCACCCCGCCAAGGAGTCCAGGAGCTCCGAAGTGTTCGTCTACGTCATCTACGGCCACCCGTTCGAGCTCGACGCCTCTACATCGTGCGGATCGAGCTTCTTCTTCCTCGGTCGCCCTCGACGTCCGTCTTCAAATTCGACCACCCCCGTCCTCCTAAGCTACCACCGGGCCTACTTGTGGCTCCAAGGTGAGCCCCTGTAGGCCGCCGCACCACCCCACGCCCGAGCATCCGTGAGCTCGCGGTCGCCGCGTCGTAGCCGTGCTCTCCGCGCCCCTGGCCGCGAACGCCGCTCCCGGGTCGCGCCCAGGCACGCGCCCGCTCCTCCCGCTTCGCCCGACGCTGCCCCGTCCCCTACCGCACCTCCTGCCATTGGTTGCTGCCCTTGCTTCTGCTGCTGGGCTGCTTTGACAGCTGCTTCTCTGCTTACTTGCGACTGCGCTGCTGCCGTTCCTCCTCCTACTGCTGCTTTTAACTGCTGCTCCGTGCTGCCGCTGCTCGCCGGCGCTGCTGCTCGCCGGCGCCGCTGCCTGCCGCGCACAGCTGCTACCGCTGGCCATGGCCATGGCCAATGCGGCCATGAGTGCGGTGTGTGTGTGTGCGTGCAGCGTGTGTGTGTGTGCGCGTGAGTGTGGGTGCGGCCATGTGTGGGTATGGCCGGCTGGGTCTCTGGATGAGACCGGCCTTGTTTAGGTTAGTAGCTAATTAGTAGTTAGGCAAAGTAGTGGTTAGGTATAGTGTAAATGAGACGTGGACCACCCTGGTTAATTACCATTTTATTAACTAAAGACAATGACATGCGGGACCCACTTACACTATTCATATGTTGACCAGTCAACATTTGACCGGGTCAACCCAACCCCACTGACCCCACCTATCATACACTATGGCTACAATAGCACTAGGTGACAAAATTATAATATGTTTTATTTTCGAATTAAATTAATTCGAGAAAATGCAATAAACTTTGAAAATGAATATAAAATAATCTGTAACTCAGATGGAAATACTTTGTACATGAAAGTTGCTCAGAACGACGAGACGAATCCGAATACGTACCCCGTTCACTCGCCACACATCTCTAGCATAGCGAACACGCAACTTTCTCCCTCCGGTTCATCTGTCCGAAAACGTGAAACACCGGGGATACTTTCCCGGATGTTTCCCCCCTTCGCCGGTATCACTTCCTACTGCGTTAGGGCACACCTAGCACCGCTCATTGTCATGTCATGCATCGGCATGCATTTGTTTGCATTATAATTATTGTTTCTTCCCCCCGTCTCTCGCTAGACACCGAGACCGACGCCGCTGCTACCCAATATGACTACGGTGTTGATGACCCCTCCTTCTCGGCTGAGCTTCCAGGCAAGCCCCTCACCAGATATCGCCTATTCCTTCTCTCTACTGCTTGCATTAGAGTAGTGTAGCATGTTACTGCTTTCGTTTAATCCTATTCTGCTACATAGCGTGTCATTGTTGCTACAGTTGTTACCCTTACCTGCAATCCTAAATGCTTAGTATAGAATGATAGTATTCCATCAGTGGCCCTACACTCTTGTCCATCTGCCATGCTATACTACTAGGCCGTGATCACTTCAGGAGGTGATCACGGGCATATGCTATATACTTTATACTGTTACATTACTTATGATACTGTTCGGAGAATGGGGCTGAAGGGGCAGGTGGCTCCATCCCGGTAGATGTGGGCCTGGGTTCCCGACGGACCCCGACTGTTACTTTGTGGCGGAGCGACAGGGCAGGTTGAGACCACCAAGGAGAGAGGTGGGCCTGGCCCTGGTCGGTGTTCGCGGATACTTCAATTAACACGCTTAACGAGATCTTGGTATTTGATCTGAGTCTGGCCACTGGCCTATACGCACTAACCAACTATGCGGGAACAGTTATGGGCACTCGACATCATGGTATCAGCCGAAGCCTTCTTGACGTCAGCGACTGAGTGGCGCGTGCCGGATTGGACTGGAACGCCCGCTCTTGTATTAGGGAGGCTAGGTCTGCTTCCGGCCGCCTTCGCAACGTGCAGGTGTGCAATGGGCGATGGGCCCAGACCCCTGCACGATAGGATTCAGACCGGCCTGCTGACCTCTCTATTGTGCCTAGGTAGGGCTGCGACGTGTTGATCTTACGAGGCCGGACATGACCCAGGAAAGTGTGCCCGGCCAAATGGGATCGAGCGTGTTGGGTAATGTGGTGCACCCCTGCAGGGAAGTTTATCTATTCAAATAGCCGTGTCCCATGGTAAAAGGACGACCCGGAGTTGTACCTTGACCTTATGACAACTAGAACCATATACTTAATAAAAACACCCTTCCAAGTGCCAGATATAACCCGGTGATCGCTCTCACACAGGGCGATGAGGAGAGGATCGCCGGGTAGGAGTATGCTATACGATGCTACTTGGTGAACTTACCTTCTACTCTCTTCTATATGCTGCAAGATGGAGGTGGCCAGAAGCGTAGTCTTCGACAGGACTAGCTATCCCCCTCTTATTCTGGCATTCTGCAGGTCAGTCCACCAATATTGCTCCTTTACACAGATACCCATGCATAAGTAGTGTAGATCCTTGCTTGCGAGTACTTTGGATGAGTACTCACGGTTGCTTTTCTCCCCCTTTTCCCCCTTTCCATTCTACCTGGTTGTCGCAACCAGATGCTGGAGCCCAGGAGCAAGACGCCACAGTCGATGACGAGTCCTACTACACCCCGGGTGCCTACTACTACGTGCAGGCCGCTGACAACGACCAGGAGTAGTTTAGGAGGATCCCAGGCTGGAGGCCTGCGCCTCTTTCGATCTGTATCCCAGTTTGTGCTAGCCATCTTATGGCAACTTGTTTAACTTATGTCTGTACTCAGATATTGTTGCTTCCGCTGACTCATCTATGATCAAGCACTTGTATTCGAGCCCTCGAAGCCCCTGGCTTGTATTATGATGCTTGTATGACTTATTTTATTTTTAGAGTTGTGTTGTGATATCTTCCCGTGAGTCCATGATCTTGATCGTACACGTTTGCGTGTATGATTAGTGTACGATTGAATAAGGGGGCGTCACAAGTTGGTATCAGAGCCGACTGCCTGTAGGAATCCCCCTTCCAAACTCCTTGGCCGAAGTTGAGTCTAGACATTGAAAAACTTTTACTAACATGGCTGTGTGGCTTACGGCCCCACGTCGCCATTGGGTAGTATTAGGATCTTTTATTTCTCGTCTATACTCTGGGACTCTGATATCTCTTCTATTCGGGTTAAATGATTTTACTAACGCCGACTCTAGGTTCTCGTAACTACTTCCTCCTGGAGAGCCCCGTACTCTAGATGATTACTTGATGCATCAGAAGATTTCAAATATATTCTCTGATATTCTCTCGAGACTTTGTGCCACCGCTTTTGCTATTTCCGACCACCTATAAACCCTTATGGGTAACTACTTACACTGGTCGTCCATACCTTTGTTCCCAGTTGACCTTGTTATTACTTGATACCCTGAAAAAATCTCTGATATTCCAAGGATCCGTTGTGCCCACCACTTTGCAGCTCTTTTCCGTATTAATACCCCTATGGATTATTCCTCGCACATACCAAGTATCCGCTCATCACCAGTTGTTCATGTGTTTCACAAAGGTCTTCGAAATACCATTCGATCTTCCAAAAATCCTCAGCAACCTATTGCTCTGGAATTTCTTGCTTGCTTTCATTACGATTAATCCCATAAGTCTGGTAATCTTATTGGCATCCTTTTTCATTATCATTTGAGTCCGTTGATTCAAGATGTTGCGAATGCTCGCAAACCTCAATCAGACCCTAGAATTTGTTCTTCCGACCTCAAACATCACTCCGGGCATGAGTTGGTTCGACAAATCAAACCTTGATTGATTGTCGATCTATGAGTATTCAAATTATTTATCTTTTGATCAGAGCCTTTGCTTCTGATTCCCCGATTTAGAAATAATAACTCCTTTGTATCTAAGCATTGAAGTTATCCATATATTTCTATAATCTGATGCCCTTGCATTACTTCTTTTGGTTGAACATTGATACTCACGTCCGATCTCTTGTGGACCACCAGATCCTTTGTTGGATCATTATCCGATAGTGCCCTCATATTTAATCACCTTGTGAGTGCTCTCCCTGATACATAATGCCATTAGTAAAACCTATTCTCGGATTTGGCCAACCATGCTCTGTTTTTGAGCTGGTGATAATTACTCTCGAAGCTTGTGGTATATGTTCCTAAGATGCCCCGATGGGTTGAACCAATGCCTTCCCTAATCTATATGAACCCGGGAACTTCTACGGGTCATACTCTACTGGTGTTATGCTAGATAAATTTCTACACTACAACTTCGTCGAAGGAGAGGAGTGATTGAAAGGTTATACATTGGAGAAGTGGGAGTCGACCTTGAACTTTGTGTTCATGCCCATGGAAACGTTGTTGAGCTTATCGTGATAGCTTCTCGTAACAATAATTTTTCACTTGGCATAATTTGATCTTGTACCTATGATTTTGTCCTTTGCAATCGTGGTCCCGACCGTGATTGTTCTCCTTTGACCCCATTCTTGGACAAGTTAAAAGTACTTGCCTTCTATAGATCATTACGTCTGCCCAACCTCTATTTTGATCTACCTTCAAGTATTACCCCCTGGTATCTCGAGGATATCAACCCATTACACTATATCTTAGGAATTTCTGATGGAGTAGTAAGTTTCCTCGTCATGGTCACTCCATGGGTTCTGGGTTGTCGTCAACCGAGAACACCGATTTGTGAATCAAATCAACACTGTGATTTAGTACTTCCAGTACACTAGAAAAAAAAGACACATCCATGACATTTTGGGCCGAACGAATTTTTTTCTGTCATACATATGACACTTCTATGATGATAATTGTGACAAAACCCGGTATCATCATAGATATGGTGGGCTCCTACTTCTATGACAAAAAATCATGACAGAAAATGTGCTTTTCGTCCTGGGCGGGCCGGAGATGCAGCTGCATGACATTCTTTGGGTCGTCCATGACGGAAAAAACCATGGTAGAAGCGAGGGCGAGGAAAATTTCGGCGAGTTCCTGGTTACGGTGGGAGGTCGGGGGCCGAGCGATGCGCGTTTCTCTCATACACGTACGCGCGTGTGTGCGAGGTGTTGGTTCTAACTGAACCCGAGCGAGGCGTTGGGCTCTAACTGAACCCGAGCGATTGCACTGCAGGCTACGCGTTACTGAACCCGAGCGATCGATCGATGGCTGTTAACTGAACCCGATCGAGCGATTCCTTCGCTACTGCTGCTAATTGAAGCCGATCGATGCTGCCTCTGGGATGAACAGTGAGCGTTGCAGGGGGGTTTGGATGAACAGTGAGCGGTGGCGTTGCCTTTGGATAAACGGGACCCCGTGGTGTGGTGGAGGGCTAGATGAACAGTAGATGGTGGAGGGGTGGTTGAACAGGACCCCGTGGTGTGGAGGGCTGGATGAACAGTAGACGGTGGAGGGGTGGTTGAACAGTAGCCGGTGGAGTAGCGCGCGGTGGAGGCTGGATGAACAGGAGCCCGTGGAGGCTGGAGGAGGTCGACGGTAGCCCGTGGAGGCTGGAGGAGGTCGACGGTAGCCCGTGGAGGCTGGAGGAGGTCGACGGTGGAGATGAACAGTATCTCGTGGAGTCCCGTTTTGTGGTACGCCACACCCCTCCCGATGAACAGGACCCCCGTTTCGACCGTAGGAGGTCCGTTTCGTCCGTTTTGCGGTACGCCACACCCCTCCCGATTAACAGGACCCCCGTTTCGACCGTAGGAGGTCCGTTTCGTCCGTTTTGCGGTACGCCACACCCCTCCCGACCAACAGGACCCCCGTTTCGACCGTAGGAGGTCCGTTTCCTTCGTTTTGCGGTACGCCACACCCCTCCGGATCAACAGGACCCCCGTTTCGACCGTAGGAGGTCCGTTTCCTTCGTTTTGCGGTACGCCACACCCCTCCCGATCAACAGGACCCCCGTTTCGACCGTAGGAGGTCCGTTTCCTCCGTTTTGCGGTACACCACACCCCTCCCCATGAACACGATGCATTCCGTTGCCTCCCCATGAACACGACGCATTCCGTTGCCTCCCCATGAACACGACGCATTCCGTTGCCTCCCCATGAACACGACGATGACGATGTTTCTCCGTTCCGACCCAGCCATGTACACGAGCCCTGGCCGTACGTATGCGCGAGTAGGCGTTCGAGACCCTGCCCGTATGTACACATATGTGGCCGTATTTTCTTTCTTGCACCCTGGCCGCTGTACGTACGTGTACATGCTACGTGCGCGCCTCTACTACGACACGTACGCGCCTCTACTACGACTCGTGCGCGCCTCTACATCCACCAGTATATATGTACGTACACGTTCACGACCAGAATGACAACGCTACGTACACTTCGACCAGGTGGGTCCCGACTGTCAGAAACTTCCTTGCCTGCGAAGATGTAGCTGGTGGTTCCCAATAGTCAGGGGGCGAATCATTTTTTTTTTCTCGGACGCACTTCCTTGCGTGCGAAGATGTAGCTGGTGGGTCCCAGCAGTCAGGGGCAAATGTTTTTTTGCAAAATACGGTGGCCCATCCGGTGGGTCCCCGCTGTCAGGTGGAGGAATAATTATTTTGCACGTAATAAGGAGGCACTTCCTTGCTGCGGCCGTGGACCCAGCTGTCAGCCTCTCCACGTACAGTCCACGTCCGATGGAAGCCGTTCCTTGACCACGTTGACCACGCCGCGCCGAGAGCACCAGGGCAGTGGACGACGGCGAGGCCTAGGAAGGGGACGATGCGGAGCCGGGGAAGACGCGGCAGTGGATGCGCACGCGTAGAGGAGTACGAGGGTTCACTCGTTCGCTGCGGTGTGAGGCTGCCGTCGCCGCAGAATAACAGGGGGTGTGGGTGAGTAGAGGGATGGCCTGGCTAGCGGTGGGAGTAGTAGGGGGCGGTGAGGCCTCCGCCACATCGCAGCCGGCCACGGGAGGCAGGAGCATGAGGCACGACCGGCGCTGGTTCGGGCGGCTGGAGCAAGAAGACCAGAGGTTGAAGAAGCACTACGGTTGTTGGATGGACATCATACGGCCACTGGAGCTAGAATCGTGCATATTGACTAAGTTGACAAAGCCCTCCGTCCCCGTCAACTTAGTAGGCCCACAAGTCAGCCTGCCACTATACTGGGTCCCACTTAACAGGGGGAGTATTAAATTTTTTTGTGCGTAATAAGGAGGCACTTCCTTGCGTGCGAAGATATAGCTGGTGGGTCTGAGCTATCAGCGGCGGTAACGTTTTTTCGCGAAATAAAGAGGCCCTTTTGGTGGGTCCCTGATGTCAGGTGGATGAATCATTATTTTGCGCATAATAAGGAGGCATTTCCTTGCGTGCGGCCGTGGACCCAGCTGTCGGCCTCTCCACGTACAGTCCACTTCAGATGCATGTCGGTCGTTGACCATGTTGACCAGGCCGCGCCGAGAGCACCAGGGCGATGGACAACGGCGAGGCCTAGGAAGGGAACGACATGGAGGCAGGGAAGACTCGGTAGTTGTTTCCCACGCGGAGGGGAGTACGACTGTACGAGGGTGTACTGGTTCGTCTGCCGTCGCCGGAGAATAACAGCAGGTGTGGGTGAGTAGAGGGATGGCTAGGCCAGCGATGGGAGTACGGTGGGGCGGTGAGGCTTGCGCGGCAGCACAGCCGGCCACAGGGAGGAGGGAGCAGGCAGTCCCGCCGGCGCTTGTTTGAGCGGCTGGAGCAGGAAGAGCAGAGATTGAAGAAGCACAACGGCCGTTCGATGGACATCCAACAGTCACTGCTTGTGCGTCAACCTTTTTTTAGGAAAGCCTCAAATCTGTGGAAAACAGCATACAACCCATCTGCCATTATTTCTAATAATTTACAGCCCATTTGCTAATTCTTAAGGTTTTTTTGGAGCCCATATTCTTTTTGTTAGCATTACAGCCCATATTGTGGCCACGGTTAAAAAATTATACGAAATTTTGCATATTTCGGTGCGGTCCGAACTGTTTTTAATCCCGAAATTTCGACTCACATTCAAACTGATTTTAAAAATAAATGTATATCAATATAAAATCCAACAAATTCTCCACCCATAAAATTAATGTAATTTAAATTCTCGAAATGAAAAAAAGATATTTAAAACTAATTGCCAGTTTGATGTGTTTTAAAAATGTACAGCCCATTTCTCATTACTGATAGGCCATTTTCTTGGCCAGCCGAATGAAGCTCTCCTCGTCTTGAAAGATTTGCATCCCAACAGGCCTGACAAAGCGACTTACTTGGCAAATCACAAAAAAACTGGGCTGTGGCCGTGGAACTAGCTGTCAGCATCTCCACGTACAGTACTCTTCCGATGGAAGTCGGTCGTTGACGACATTGACCACGCCGCGCCGAGAGCACCAAGGCGGTGGACGATGGAGAGGCCGAGGAAGGGAACGACGCGGAGGCGGGGAAGACACGGCAGTGGATGCCCATGCGGAGAGGAGTACGAGGGTTCACTGGTTCGGCTGCGGCGTGAGGCTGCCGTCGCCGCAGAATAACAGGGGGTGTGGGTGAGTAGAGGGATACCCTGGGCCAGCGGTGGGAGTAGTAGGGGGCGGTGAGGCCTCCGCGGCATCACAGCCGGCCACGAGAGGCAGGAGCACATGGCACGACCGGCGCTGCTTAGGGCGGCTGGAGCAAGAAGACCAAAGGTTGAAGAAGCACTATGGCCGTTGGATGGATATCGTACGGTCACTGGAGCTAGAATCAATCATATTGACTAAGTTGACAAAGTCCTCCGTCCTCGTCAACTTAGTAGGCCCACAAACCAGCCACCCACCATGGTGGGTCCCAGCTAGCAGGGGGTATTCATTTTTTGGTGCATAATAAGGAGGCACTTCCTTGCGTTCGAAGATATAGCTGGTGGGTCCGACCTGTCAGCCGGGGGAACGTTTTTTTCGCGAAATACAGAAGCCCTTCCCGCGTACAGTGCACGTACAGTGCGTAATAAGGAGGAACTTTCCTTGCGTGCAACCATGGACCTCGTGGGTCCCAGCCGTCAGGCTCTCCACGTACAGTCCTCTTCCGATGACTCTCGTATGTTGACCACGCCGCGCCGAGCGCACCGAGGCGGTGGACGACGGCGAGGCCCCAGACTGGAACGACCCGGAGATGGGGAAGACGCGGCAGTGGAGTCACAGACGGAGAGGAGAGAGAAACTTGACTGGTTCGGGTGCGGGGTGGGCCTACACTCGGCAGAGAATAACAGGAGGTGCAGAGTGGAGGGATGGCCTGGCCGTCGGCGGGGTAGCGTTTGGCTGAGGAGCGCAAAACAACGCCGTTGGACGCCGAAGGCTAGAGCAGGCGGTTCCGGCAGCGCTGGGGGAAGAAGACGAGAGATTGAAGAAGATTGCCGGCCGTTGGATGTAAATCCAACGCCTTCTTAGGCTTCGACCTACTGGCCCACATGTCAGCCAGTCCATTTGTTTTTTAGTCCATTTGGTGGGCTGGGTGAAACAATGATGTAGCATCTATGCAGCCCGTTTAAATCCCATTTGCATTTTTCTCGAAATCCGCGGACTTGCTAGGCTGGGTGAAAATATCATGTTGGGCTAGATGGAGAAATGTTATAAAAACATAAACACATGATTGCACGTCAGTAAAATCTTTGCAAGCTTATGTACGCAATCACTAGGAGTTAACTTGCCAAGTTATATATAAACAATTATTATTATTATTTTGTAAGAACTTTCAACTTACGAAATAAAATATCATTTTAATTTGATGAGTTAATAGTACGTGGGGTATTATTAATTTTTAGGCTAGACATGGGATAGTTGAGTTGGTTCTAGGGGAAAGTACTGGGAGAAAACTCAGTTTACATCGAAAAAGAAAGTGGGAGAAAATTCAGAGACCTGCTGGGTCGACCTGAGGAGGGGAATATGTTGGGAGGAAGGAGATTCATAGCATGGCAGCCGAGTGAACTAGTTTTTTTACGGACAAGTGAACTAGTTTACATACATAAGCAAATAGCCACTAAAAAAGCAATCAGGTTAATGGGTTCTTAAAAGAAATATTTCGGACAAAACAGATAATTACGACACATAGGCTAATGCATGAAACACTCAGATGATAAAGGTGCTTATAAACAGATAAAGTACAACATCTAGACCTTCCTGGCACGCTTGATCATGACGCTGCGGCTGTCCATGTACTCGTCGGTTACGGGAAGCAGACACGCCCTCATGTCCTAGATCTGCCTGTACATGTCGTAGCATGCGTATGCGTCCTTGGCCGCGTAGGTTATGCAGGCTAGATTCAGAGGTACCTCCCACATGTTCAGGTCGTCTTCTTTCATGTTGGCGTATCAGGGGTGGATGATGGTCTCAGCGAGGTCAACCACGGAGTCCTTCTCCTGCCCATTGCTGATGATCTTGTATTGCTTCTGGATGTCGACAAGTTTGTTGCACCAGATGGCCGAATCGTCGCGTTCTTCCTTCTCTCCACCGTAGTGAAGGTGCAGTCGGCGCTGCTGATGAAATGGGCGAATGCTCCAGAACCTGGTGCAGCCATAGGACTGAGGCGAGGCAGAGCTTCACCGAGTCCGTATCGTTGGTGTACATCACATTCAACTTGGTGCAGCCATAGGACTGAACGGCGAACTCAAAGGGGAAATCCTTGCTGAAGTCCATATCCAGCAGGCTCACCCCTCGGATCACCATTGGAGTCTCTTCGAGTGAACGAGTTTGTAGGCGGCGGCAGCAGTTCGTTTTTCAGCTCCCTCCCTCGTCCGCTGCACGGATCACCATTGGGGAACTGGATTCAACAGTAAGCTGAGTGTGTACAGGCGACAACAGTTACTACCCCTCCCTCGTTCGCTGCACGCCCGGCAGAAGATGCACCCTCGGCCACACGTCGGTTCACGAGCGGGTCTGTATTGGTACTGTAAGAACAGGAGTTAGTGGTCACTTTACTTAAATTTAATTAGCTTTAATAGAAATTTATACTTAAAACAAGCAATGCATTCGCTCGTTCTATCAGTGCCACATGATCAACATGCACAACAATTAGAATTATTATTCTCAAGACGCACACGATCAGCACATTTGTCACACTTTCACAAAGATAATACTACCAAGTTTGAACTGTTTGTTATGGTTGTTGTCCTCTGCATCATCATGCCGTGTTTCCCAGCTTGCAAGATTCAGAACCAACAAATAAGATCCAAATAATAAGTACAACAAAGATGCCTACACATCTCATTGATTCCCAACTTGCAAGATTCAGAACCAACAAATAAGATCCAAATAATAAGTACAACAAAGATGCCTACACATCTCATTGATTCCCAGCTTGCAAGATTCAGAACCAACAAATAAGATTCAAATAATAAGTACAACAAAGATGCCTACACATCTCACAGATTCCCAGCTTGCAAGATTCAGAACCAACCCATTAGAACCTTTTGATAAAGTGAATATCAGGATTAAATCCATGTTGGCTAGCCATGTCATACAATCGAAGAACTTGGCGAATGCTCTTGACCGTCACAACATCTGTAGTTGATTATTCCTGTTTGCACAGCATGTTTGCACAGCACAAACAAGGAGACAGGAGAGCATGATTTCGCTTTAATAGCGGCCTCCTTGAACTCAACCTCCAGCTCTACTTGGATGAGGTCTGCCTGGAGTTCCATGATTCAATTCATCCGCCTTTTTCTGCAGTTCACCTGAAATGAAGCAAAGATTGCATCATTCAGCTAGCAAGAAGTACTTGCTCTTGTGAGCTGGCAGGTTCTTCTTTAGTAGTTGCACTAAAATTGAGGAACATTAAGGTTGGCTGTCCGGCTCATGTAAGGTGCAACTATAATTTTCTTATCCTTTTGTGCAGTTCCACTAAAATAAAGTGCCATTGTGGTGACAGTGACGGCTCCATCTTGCATAGGCTAATAAAATGTTGCACGAGATTACCAGCAGAACTTGACGGAGATTTTGGAAACTCCAATCACCATTTTGTGCAGTTCCACCAAAATTGAGAGATGTTGCCCGCGTGACATTTTAGTTGAACTGCACAAGACACTCATTCCAAAAAAAAGTGTTTTGTGCAGTTCACCAAAAGGTCACAATAGCAACAAGGTGAAATGGATATCCCTATCTGCACAAAAAGATAGAAAGTAAACAGTTGCTGGTCAATAAGAATATACGAAACATATACAAAATGAAAAGAAGCATCTTAATTATGTTCATGGCAATCACGCAAGGACAGTAGAAATTTTAAAACGTCAGCAATGCTTCATGTTACCAGAAGCATTACGATCAACAATGATATTCCTCAAATATGGGATTACTTTAATGGTGGCATTGCTTGTTTACCAGACAGAGTAAATCAACAGCAGCTAAAGAGTTAGTTTAAGGGCATGGGACCGTGGGGACACCAGGACACTCAGCAGCGTAAAGGAGCAACTTACTTATCATACTGGGGAAAACAGCAGGAGTGCCATTTGTAACACAGTTTAATTGCATCTTATCACTGGAGGCATTAGATTAACAATAACACTGGTTAGACATGTCCCTAAGGTAACAGTGTGATCGCTTCATTTTACATGCGCCCTTACATTAACAACAGCAAAAGGTTGGTATAAGGACATGCGACAGTGGACGCATCAGCACAATATACCTACAAGGAGGCATAAAGTGGTGATGCCGAGTTTGTTCATGCTATGTGAGGGCAGCAAACCTAATCCTGGAGACCTTGTACTATGTGAGGGCAGCAAATCTAATCCTGGAGACCTTTTACTATGTGAGGGCAGCAAATCTAATCCTGGAGACCTTTTACTATGTGAGGGCAGCAAATCTAATCCTGGAGACCTTTTACTATGTGAGGGCAGCAAATCTAATCCTGAGACCTTTTACTATGTGAGGGCAGCAAATCTAATCCTGAGACCTTTCACTATGTGAGGGCAGCAAATCTAATCGTGGAGACCTTTGACTATGTGATGGCAGCAAATCTAATCCTGGACATACTCTATTGACTTGTCCACCAGCCGCCACTTTCTATCCTTTTTTCAACCCATAATAGATCTGTTCCTTATCCAGTTTGTACTGCGTTTTCCCATTATTTCCCTTTTCAACCAAGAGACCGGTCGGGTATCCGGTCTCTACTATTTTCACCATATTATTTCCTCTTTGAATCAAGTCCTAGACTCATGCTACAACTTTCCCCCTTTCTTTGTTGTTTGAACAAAGCCCTAGATTCGAATGCATGAAGTAGCTTTACCTCTAATAATACTAAAAATTTAGGTGGCTTTGGAAGAGCTGATGGGAGTAGAAAAAGATGCACATGCAGACACGTGGGGAGCTGGGGCAGTAGAGCAAGGCCGCTTTTGAAGAACTTATACCTAAGGGTCACCGGGATGTCGGTGGTGGCAGGCCGGATCTGCGGACAATACGGCAGGGAGGAAGAAGGGTCGGAGGACCTCCCGAGCCGGCGCTGTGTCGGAGAGAACGGCACGGGCAGAGGATCGGGCCCCTCCGGCAGCTGTGGGTTTCCTCCCTCGGCGGCGATGACCGCGTGAACGATGCACCTTTTAGTCCTCTACACACACCGGCGGAAGGGATCCGGCCGGATCTATGACCAGTGGTGAGGAGAGAGAAAATGTCGGTACCGTTGTCTTGTTTATATCTGGAGAGGATGAGAGAATGAAGAGAGCAACCCTAGTAAAGCAAGCGCTCAGGCCCCTGCGTCCATATATAGTGGAGTGATTATCTTTTTTCTCTCCACAACAAGCGTTTCAATTTGTGTACGTGGCATTAAAGAAAAGAAACTCTCTATTTAAGGTGACTACTGTACGACTCCTACTTACTACTAGTAGTACTACAGTATTGTTCACTTGTGCTCCCCGCCCCTCCAGTCATTGAACAACCCCACGGGTGAATAAACATACAGTAAGTATTGTATTTATATAGAACGAACAAGCTCGAACTATTTTCGCGTAGTTAAAAGTTGAGGGCGGGGCTTTTCCTGGGCAGTACGCGCGGGAGTTTTCGGGTAGGCGGTTTTACAGAGAGGCGAGGAGGGTGAGCGAGTGGGGCTGTGCGATTTGACGGCGCGTTACTGCTGGAAAGACTTGTAATATGACCACTCACTATAGTCATGAATTACGGGCGCTCCGACCGGGGTGATGCCCCCTTCCGTTCCGCGCTCTAATCTGGTGCATGACACGTCGACCCGGATGCTGGCTCTCCCACATGTCGGAGTAGTAAGAAGGAGCAAAGAATGATGCGGTATATACTAGTACTATACTACAGTACTACTCAGGTCGGAGGAGTGCGAACCACGGCAGCCCAGTGAACCAGCAGTGCGAACCACGGTAGCCCAGTGAACCAACAGTAGAAAACAATGTGGTGATATGGCCATAAAAAACAATGTGCTATGGTCCACACTTTAGCATGTACAGTAACACTCCTCTTTGTTTGGATCCCTGAGTTAGAGCTAGTTTGGGTTGAAATAGCCTCAAATTATCGAAACAAAAGGGGTTAGTTTGAGCTAGTTTGCTCTAACCCAGCTAAAAAAACTAGCCCGGTGGAGAGGTTCTAATAGGGTTAGTTATCCTCGGGCCCACTAAAAGAGAACTAAAAAAATAACCCCTGCCCGCACCAGATCGCTCCCCCCCTCTCGCACGACTCCTCTCTGTTCCCCATAGGGCCGCTCGCCCTCTCTCTCCTCCGGCCGCCCTCTCCTTCCATCCTCTACCGCCCTACTCCGACCGCCCTCTCCCTCCGGCCTTCGAAGGTCTCCCCGCTCCCCCTTCACCAATCGTTTTTCTCCCTCTGTCGTGCGCGGCGGCGGTGCATCTACCAGGGAGGTCGCGAGAGGGGTGAGTTTGTTCGTTCCTTCTCTGTCTCATGGCCATATCATTGATCTTGCTTGCTCTAGCGCTAATTCTGATTTGGAAAAGTAGATCCTGATCAAACTTGGTATAGATTTGTGGTGCACGCATGGAATTGTTTGATGCTGCTTGAGGAGGTAATAAATCTTTCTAGAGGCCCAAAGATTCAGGTCACCTTTCTAGGTATTTCAATTTCAGGCTTGCATTATTTCTAGAGGCCCAAAGATTTAGTTCACCTTTCTAGGTGTCTCAATTTCAGGCTTGCATTATTTCTAGAGGCCCAAAGATTCAGTTCACCTTTCTAGGTATTTCAGTTTCAGGCTTGCATTATTTCTAGAGGCCCAAAGATTCAGTTCACCTTTCTAGGTATTTCACTTTCAGGCTTGCATTATTTCTGGAGGCCCAAAGATTCAGTTCACCTTTCTAGGTATTTCGGTTTCAGGCTTGCATTATTTATGGAGGCCCAAAGATTCAGTTCACCTTTCTAGGTATTTTAGTTACATGCTTGCATTATTTCTAGAGGCCCAAAGATTAAGTTCCCAGTCGGCGGCAAGCGGCCCTGCTACCCATGCCGGTGTCGACCTCAACTCGCAAGGGCCGCCGTCGGAGGGGTTCCCGGGGCTTGGGCTCTACAGAGCCTTCCTCCAGAGCAACGATGGCGAGCTCCTCCCTCGGTGCGTGAGGGGCTCCGGGCTCCCTCCCTCTCGTGAATGACTTCCGTGATGAGTTAGCTCATTCTTTGTTTCATGAAGTGTTTTTTTATTTTGTGAAGCTTGATTGACGACTTGTATGTTTAAGTGGGATATCTCATTTGTATGGACAAAGTAAAAATTATCATGTTTTGCATGCTTGATTTGTATAGATGGTTCGTTTATGTCAATTGTGAGCGGGAGGAGGCCACAGAAGAGCCGGCCACACCAAGAGGGTGCTTGGATCCAAGGGACTTATTTTAGTCTGACTAAAAATAGTCTCTTTAAGAGGCTAAAGTTCCAAACACCCCTGACTAAAGTGGGGCTAAAACTAGTCTTGAGACTAAAAAAATTTAGTCAGGGGTACCCCTACTAAAATGTGGATTAGTCGTATCTCTCCTCATTTAACTCCTCTCCTTTAACACAGGCGAGTTCTGGATTGGAGGGTTTGGAGGATAATAAATGCTCATTAACTTGATTTTAGTCTCTTTAGTATTTGGATCCAAGCATGGGTGAGGCTAGCAAGTTTTAGTCCCACTACTTTTAGTGATGGAACTAAAACGTATCCAAGCACCCTCCAAATCCAGTAGGAAATAGGGTCCAAAGTAGTCAAATGATTGAGATAGAGCATTTATTGTCAATCTAACCCTGCCATCCATACACCTCTTTGGTTTAGAGTTAGTTCAGGGTTAGAATCTAACTCTAACCTCTAACTGAGTTAGAGTTCTCCTCGTCTCGGTTCATTGCCATCATACTTTCCCCATTCCTGTGTTTTCAATATCCTGCGAATCAAAGAGGCCCTTTTTTGTGGGAAAAATCAAAGAGGCCCTTAGACTGGTTTCGGTCCGGTCATTTTTTATAAACGTGTTATGTCCAAAATTTATTGAACGTGCTCTGGTTTCCACAAACATAATCCTATTTCATGTACTAATTCATTCATTTATTTATTCTTCTGCGGGGGGTTTGCATATAATTTGTGAGGTCTGAAATGTAAAGTACCCCGGCATATGCTCCGAGTCGTGCATGCACTACGACCCAGATGCTCTATGTCCCACATGTCGGCGAATGGGAGCACGTGGAAATAGCCTAGGAGTACATATAGGAGGATAAATGCGTGAAATAATATGTACTGTGAAGCGTAGCCGCGGTTCGAAAAGGAGACCTAAAGTGATGACAGCTATAGGTCGCACGCACCCAACTAGTGGTACTAGACATACGACTAATTTTTTCCTCAAAAAAAAAGAGGCACGAGTTCTCGGTACTCCTATTCTATAAACACGAGTCCCATCTAACAACAGCGTCCGTGCTACAGCTAGCTCTCCTCCCTCATTTCTCTCTTCTAGTAATTCTAAACTCGGCCGACGCCCGGTGGGCGGGGTGGGTTTGCTCAACTGCGGCCCCACCTCACAGTGAAAACATGACGACTGGAATAAAAATGCCATATACTCCCTCCGTTCATAAATATAAGCCTTTTTAGATACTATTTCAAATGGAATACAGCATACAGATGTATGTAGACATAGTTTAGAGTGTAGATTCACTCATTTTGCTCCGTATGTAGTAGTCACTTGCTGGAATCTTTAGAAAGACTTATATTTGGGAACGGAGGGAGTACTATACTAATAAAACATTAAGGCCACGAGGAGATGCAGTTACAGGAGGCAAGAGGAGATGCATCCATCGAAGACGTCCACCTCCTCGACTCAGGGCGCCGGCCCACCGAACGGCGCCTAAGTAGCAGCGGCTTTCGTGGCCAGGTCGACGTGCTTCTGAACAATGGCGTCCAAAGATTCCAGCCGCTGGAAGAAGGCCAACGTCTTTCTGTCCTCGCTTGCCTTGTAGTGGCCTATGTAGACGATTTCCTCGTAGACGTGGATGTGTAGGTCGACGGTTTCTTGCATGGCGAGGCGCTGCGTGGCGAGCGCGGCCTCGAGGTGCACATTCTTCGTCGCGACCTCCGGCACCTGCAGGGCCACCAGGGCTTGAAAGAGTTCGTCACCATGGAGGCCGATGAGGGTGGCAGGCAATGAGGAGCCTGGGCGTGCGGGCTGGAGCAGTACGGCAAGGTCGTCCGCGCGCTTCTTGACGGCGGTGAACTTGCGAATGGAGTTGACCATCATGTCGTCCATGCGAGAGGCGAAGCCAGCGTCAGCGAGGGATACGATGCCTGTGGTCGCCAGCACCGTCTGGAAACGCTGCGCGGTGCGGGGCCGCAGGCCGGCGCCTTGGATGATTTGGCAGAGCCGACTGCCGCTCGCGTCCATCGCCTCCATAGGTGCTTGTGGCTTCTGGTTACTTGGTCTTGGATTGGAGTGCGCAGTGTTGTGCAGAGACTTGAGAGTAGATGGATTGGAGTGGTGGGGCGCCTTTATTATATGAGAGTCCAAACTCTATTGCATTCACATCGTGCTGGCTCTATTCTGCTTCTCCAATTAATTCCCTCTGCATCTAATTGAGGATGCATCATTGACCGTTCAACGTCTCGGGAACCGCTACCCTCTCCCTCCTTGGCATTCAAGCACCTATGGACCCGTTGACGACGAGGTGCCTATGGTGACTTCGTAAATTTCAAGATGATAGTGTCGTACGTGTGTGCGTTCATAGGGGTGAGTGTATGCGCGTGTATATGAGCGCTTGCGTCTGTACCGTGTAAAAAGAACGTAAATGCGTGTCAAAAAGAGACTAGTCAGTATACTCAATATTGTGCACCTCGGAGAGGAAAATGATAGAACTAGTACGTATTTATTTACGGTGCAGATTCACTCATTTTGCTCCATATGTACTCCGTCTCGGTGTAGTCTAGTCACTTGTTGAAATCTCTAGAAGGGCAAATACTCCTTTCTAGTTTACAGGGCTATACTAGCAAGTAGTTGTACGTACTAGTACAATAGTGGGCTCACATAGCAATTTTGTCTCATGCAAGAGCCTGGCTATATGCGTGCTCCAATGTTCGCAACTGCAACGTTCGGTTTGCGCTTGGCTCTTCGCCTCTTCTAGAAGACGAACAATGATGTTACTACTACTGCTTCTACAGTGTCGAATCCACTGCTACATGTCCGTCCACCGCGAGCGGGATGGATAGCTTGTTGTAGAAGTACTACTAAGCAAAAGCCTGTCCTCGTTTGCCAGCAACCGCGCGCATGGGTGAGGGAGAAGGCATGTAGTAAAATCAAGCTTCTCCTCATTGTACGAGTTGACGCGACACATCATAGCACTGGCCCCACATTCTTGCCTCTAAACTTGGCTGAAAGACCCGCAGTGTACAATATATTTGCTGCAACCTCTAACATTTACCCACCACAAATTAAAATATATGTGGCCGTATGCATCGTTTGATGCAGAGGCCGGGGAGTCCCCCCTTTTCGAAAAAAAAACAAATTAAAAAATATATTCCTGTCTTGACCAGATGAGCGTGCAAACTACAATCACCAGGGTGTCAGGTAGGGCCAGAAGACTATTTTAATTTTTAAAAACAAACTTCGAGACAACCACATAGCATGGAGCCGACCCTAACGATTTTAAGCTGACAGGCAGGGTACATGCTATCCTAGACTACTCTACACATGAAACTGCCACACGAGCGTCTGGGCTGCGCATGGCTCTTCGCCTCTTCGGGAAGTCGAACAATGATGGAGTACTACTGCACTGGAGGAGTACTACAGTATGCTTCTGGCCATCTGACACCGATTGAACTGCTGCATGTCCACCACGTGCGGGAGGGAGAGCGTGTAGCGAAAGCTTCTCCTAGTCTTGCCAGCCACCACGCTCATGGGCGAGGGAGGGACGCTCCTGCCTTTGCGTGTATGACAGGTGGGCCCGATAGGTGTGTGGCCAACCTGTCATACAGCCAAAGGCAGGTGAAGTTAAGTCCGCGAGGGAGAGGATAATCAAACTTCTCGTTGTTGTACGAGTTGACGCGACACATCAAAGCACTGCACTCGATATATTTAAATAATTTGCGTTTACCGATGCATTAATTACAACGCATGCATGCATGCCGTGACTCTCCTTTTGATACTTGCATGTGTTGATTTAATGCACCTTGAAGTAGTATAAAATATGTGACAGTAAAGCTACAAATACCCCAGCCCAAGTCAAGAGATGGTTGTGCACGAGGAGGGCGAGATCATGCAGACCGAACAGGACCCGACGATGGAGCTCTCTAAGGTCTCGATGGACCTCATCGTGCTCCACTGCCCCTTGTGCCTCCACCCCTTGACGCCTCCAGTGTATGAGGTTCGAATACACCTCGTCTGTTCGGCTGATTGAGCAAGGTGCAGGTTTCTTGATTGATGTGCTGTTCGATTGATTTCTGCACTGCAAGGGAGGGCACCTGGCCTGCGCGGAATGCCGCGTCGAGTGCCCTGGGAACCAGCGGGAGTGCCAGAAGTGCGAGCGCAGCGGTGGCTTCGACGTGCGGAATACGGCGGTGGACTCCGTCCTTTGGCCGGTGAGGGTGGAGTGCCCACACGAAGGTTGTGGGCTCTACGTCACTTACCACAAGCTCGCCGATCACCAGAGCGTGTGTCCGCTCGCGCCCTGCAAATGCCCCGTGCCCGTCCGCGGCTACGAAGGCCCGCCACCGGCGCTCTACCACCACATCAGCACCGCGCATCCCATGCCCGTGCACAGGATCTAGTACGGCAAGGTGCTCCAGCTGCAAGTGCCACTGTCGGAGCCACGGCTCTTGCTGTTCGCGGAGGAGGACCGTCGCGCGTTTTTCTTGGTTGGCGGCATGCTCGACATCGGCGCGCCTATCGCCGTGTCGGTCGTCTGCATCAGAGCGGGGGCATCCCCACTGCCGCACTACGTGGCCAAGCTGTGGGTGAACAGCCCGTCGGGGAGCCCAAAGGCACAACCAACGCCGTCAAGGTGGAAATGGAGGTGACAAGCAGCAAGGATCCCGGCGACGTCGACGTGCGGGAGCTGACCTTCTTGACAGTTCCGCCCAAGCTGCTGGCCGGGGCTAAGCTTGTGTCCCTCCACATTCAGATTGACAAGCTCACATCCTAAATGTTTCTACAGTGCCTTCTGTTTATCTTAGTAATATGCTAATATAGGGATTACCTTGGTCTACTTTAGCTTAAGAAATGGTGGGTTTTGGTGGCGATGCAGCATTTACTTCGACATCAGATCAGTAATTTCCAACAGTCGAATGGATATTTTGTGTCTGTTGGATATAAATTTCCTTTGGGTAAGAAGTACTACTTTTCATCAAAATGGATAAAAGGAGATGTATGTGGACGTATTTTAGTTCTAGATACGTCCCTTTTTATCCATTTTGATGACAAACACTCCCTCCATTCCACAATACATGCCTTCCATTTGTCAAAATATAGATGTATCTAGACATGTTTTAGTATATAGGTACATCCATGATAGAGCCAATCGGATGGTTGAGAACACTACAATTCGTAGCTACAGATGCGTGTGTGACTCCCAGATGCAGAGGCCGGGGGTCATCATCCTCCTTTTCGAGAAAAAACAGACGCGTGTGTGAGAGGACGAGTGCGTGCGTGCACCTCTTCTCTTCCTGTATAACGTACTACTAAACTCAGAGTACAAGTTTTTGTGGGTGGCACGATGGTGCGTGCGAGAAGTCCCGAGAGATAGGTTTAATGCGTCTAAAAAAAGACTAGCCTAGAGCTCGCCACGCGGCTATTCCTGTCGAACGCCCCATTAACCGTAAGATATGTATACGACGGTGCCAGTTATTGCACGTACACAGCAGTACTCCCTCCTTTCCGGTTTATAGGGCTTAATTCAAAAATCTCACCAACCAAGATGGTGAGTGGTGGAATATATTTTGTAGTTTGCAAAAGCACCTAATTAATGCTCTTGTTTTTCTCAAAAAATTATGTTTATCAATGCATTAATTGCAATGCTTGCATGCATAAAGTACATGCATTGATCAATTTTCTCTTAATACTTGCATGCAATGATTTAATGCACCTTGGAATCTGAACATGTGTTGGGGAACAACCAAATTGAGCCTTATAAAATGGAAAAACTAAAATTTTGAGATAAGCCCTATAAAACCGGAAAGGAGGGAGTAGAAAAAGAAGTACTCCATCCGGGAATAGTGCCGCACTTCAAAACTAGAACCGTCAATAAATTTTGAGCTTGCGTATCGTCACATTCCAAATTACTCCACGCTATATTGAATTGCAAACCTGTTCACACCGATCACAACCTAAACGGTTTCCCACTTAGGAGCGTATTAGTACCATGCTATATTGAATTGCAAACCTGTTCACACCGATCACAACCTAAACGGTTTCCCACTTAGGAGCATATTAGTACTCGGTTATAAATACTAGTATGCCAAGATGACTGCACATTCCTCCTCAACTCCTCATCCACAAAAACAAACAAGTCATTCAGCATCCTTCCCTTGCATCTGCCATGGGCAGCGTGAGTTCTGGGTCGAGAGATTGCCACCAGGGAGAGGCGACCATGGAAGCGGAAGCACGAGAGATGTCCCGCCTTGCTGCGAGAGCAGCCGACATGTCCCGCCGCGCGGAAGTAGCAGCACTGAGGTCCCGCCGCGCCGCTGAAGCAGCACGGAGGTCCCGCCGCGCCGTCGATGCAGCAGACTAGTCCGGCCGCGCCGCGAAAGCAGCAGAGATGTCCTGCCGCGCCACGAATGCAGCAGAGATGTCCCGCCGCGCCGCGGCGGCCTGGGAAAATTTCTCGCGGGCAGGCGACGACTGTTACAAGCGCATGCATAAGATCATCCATAGCCAGATGGATCAGATCTCCGGCTTGGCGAGGTTGCAGGATGACATGAAAGCCTCGTTTGAATAGGCTACCGGCGTCATCCGACAACTAAGGGAGGGCAATGAGAGGCTCCGGGCCGAGCGCGACCTGCTGAGGGAGAAGATCGTCCGAAGTGCAGACCAGCAGGAGGAGACCAGTGCCTTGTTGAAGAGGACCGGCGTCATCGTCAAGAAACTTATGGACGAGAATGACATGCTCCGCAACGAGCGCCAAAGGCTGGTAGAGGAATCCGTGAATGTTCTCAAGCAGCGTCTTGAGGACACGAAAGAGCTCATCGCCGCTCGTCGCGGAGACTAGTTCCCGCGGCCTGCAGCAATGCATCAAGAAAGTCGAGATCAGCGAGCCAGATCCTTGTCTTCCTTCTTCTTTTGCCCTTGTGTATTTCGGGCGTAGCCGCATGTGGCTTTTTTAATTATCTTTCTAATTATGTAAGACAATTAATCGTCCTTATGTTTCTATGGAAGATCAACGTTGCGAGGCTGGAATGAAGAAAACTCTTGCTGTGGCGACCCTGGCGTTGCTGTTCTTCTAGTTGCTGCTGGGCTTCCTTCAGTTTCCTGGTTTCTTTTGATGTAATAATCGGTTTAGGATGTGGATTGTGTCGTCGGTTGTGAAATGTTGGGTTCTAGCGCGGATGTTTGGCCTTTGTTGGCCTCTTGGGATGTTGCGATTTCAATCTGGTAGCTTTTAGTCCTTCGTGTTAGGCTGGAGTTGTGCTGAACTTCTTGTGAATTGTGGTGGTTTTCAGTAATGAAAATCGGAAGGGGCAAGCCCTTCTTTGATCAAAAAAAATTATTCGTCCTTATATATTCATCAGTCTTGCTATAAGTCGCAGTAGATGCTATATAGGTCCGTCGGATCTTACATCAAGATCCGTGCTTTCAGATTATCTTTTTTCTCTCTTAAATCTCAGTCGAGTGAGACATAGCCACGCCATTAAACAGAGGCTCGGGCGCCATTAATGGAGACCTTCGGAGAGAGGTGGACGGTAGATGGAGGTCAAAGGGCTCTCCTCCCGATAAGGACGCGCAGGGGTCTGATCGCACGCCTCTCGTACTCAAATAGCTACCCTGCACGGCGCCTCCTAGCTAATAAAAAATGGGGATGCGTGGCGGCACGTAAATGGTACTAGTAAGTAGAACGCCCACAGTTTCAATAATACTTGTGTTTCCGATTGTAACGTGACAGCACTTGTTCCAAAATGACTTTGTTGATTGTTAATGTGTGCGCCTTCGCAAATCGGACTGCAAATTTACCATAGCATGTTGGTGCCATGTCATGGCACCAAGCCAAGTTTCCTTATTTCATGCATGTTTTGGATTTACAGGAATTAAAAAACTAAGTTTCTCAATGTTTCCAACCCAGCCACGACGCCCAGAATTTTGAATTTCATTCCCATTTCTTGCATGGAACCTAGAAATTTACCCGAGGACACACATGTGATTTTTCAACCAACTTTGGTGCACTGGAACATGTGCTTGTATTTCAAATTTGAATTATGCACACAAAGGTGACACGTTCCCTCCCAGAACCACGAGCCTTCTTGAGAGAAGCTCCAATTTGCAAGAAGCTTATACCAAAATTTGTTCCTATTCGGCCAATTTTTTTTACCACGGCATGGTACTACCATGACATGACACCATGCCAAGTTTCATGATTTTAAAACCAAGTTTCTCAATGTTCTCAACCGAGCCACGATGCCCAGATGTTTGAATTTTATTCTCATTTTTTGCATGGGACCTACTCCCTCCTTCCATCTATATAGGGCCTAATGTGTTTTTCAAGACAGACTTTGACTATTGACAAGATTAATAGCACATGAGATGTATACTATGAAAATTATATTATTGGAAGCTCCTTTGACATACAAATTTGAAGGTATGCTTTGTGTAAGTTGCATGTCATATATTATTGCTCTAACGTTTGGTCAAAGTTAGCCTCGAAAAACGCATTAGGACCTATATAGATGGAAGGAGGGAGAAGAAATTCACCCGAGGACACAAATGTGATTTTTCAACCAACTTTGGTGCACGGGAGCATGTGCTTGTAGTTCAAATTTGTATTATGCACATTAAATGACCAAAAACTCAATTAATGTGTAAATAAGGCCAAACGAAGCCGGAATAATTCCAAAATTTAACAGGGCAGTCATGTAGTTCTATGTTCCCTTTGTAAATAAACTCAAGGGGGACAACGTATATTGTTTCGCACTCAAAGGTGGCACGTTCCCTCTCAGAACCACGAGCCTTCTTGAGAGAAGCTTCGGTTTGCAAGAAGCTTATACCAAAATCTGTTCCTATTTGGCCAATTTTTTTACCACAACATGGTAGTACCATGACATGACATCCATGCCAAGTTTCATGATTTTCAGACGTGTCTTGGATTTACAAGAATTTTAAAACCAAGTTTCTCAATGTTCTCGGCCGAGCCATGATGCCCAGATGTTTTAATTTTATTCTCATTTCTTGCATGGGAGCTAGAAATTCACCCGAGGACACAAATGTGATTTTTCAACCAACTTTGGTGCACGAGAGCATGTGTTTGTAGTTCAAATTTGACTTATGCACATTAAATGACGAGAAACTCAATTTATCTATAAAAAACGACAAACGAACCCGGAATAATTCCAAAATTTAACAGGGCACTAATGTAGTTCTATGTTGCCTTTGTTAAGAAACTCAAGGGGGGGGGGGCAGCGTATATCGCTTCACACTCAAAGGTGGCACGTTCCCTCTTAGAACCACGAGCTTCCAAATCTGCCCAATTTTTTTTCCACAACATGTTAGTGCCATGACATGACACCATGCCAAGTTTCATGATTTCCAGGCGAGTTTTGGATTTACATGAATTTAAAATCAAAGTTTCTCGATGTTCACGGCCGAGTCATGACGCCCAGATGTTTGAATTTCATTCTCATTTCTTCCATGGGACCTAGAAATTCAACCAAGGACACACATGTGATTTTTCAACCCACTTTGGTGCACCGGAGCATGTGCATGCAATTCATATTTAGATTATGCACATTAAAAGTCCAGAAACTCAATTAATGTATAAAAAGGCCAAATGAACCCGAAATAATTCCAAAATTTAACAGGGCACTCATATAGTTCTATGTTGCCTCTGTAAATAAAATCAGGGGGGAGGCAGCGTATATCGTTTCGCACACAAAGGTGACATGTTCCCTCTCGGAACCACGAGGCTTGTTGAGAGAATCTCCGGTTTTGCAAGTGGATTATACCAAAACTTGTCCCAATTCAGCCAAAAAATATATGTATGAAAACAGGGTTTAGATTATCCCAAACATCTCGCTACCTAGACCAATAATGTACTATGATTTGAATTCAACATAAAATGGATACAAATATTTGAATTGGAGAGCGTATGGTACATGTAGTTCATAGTGAAATATGATTACTGCTATATAAATGTTTTTTGTTATCAAGATAATATTTAAATTAATGTATAACTTGACAACAATCGTATTCAAATAAGGAAAATTGATTCAAATTTAGTCCATATGGTAGACGACAATATATATGTTCACATGGTGGAGTAAAATGTTCATATATGATGGAAGATCAAAATGTACGACTACATCAATTATAAACCGCAAGGTCACCTAACGATATATTTGAATTCAACATAACGTGGATTAAAAAATTGAAATTCGAGATCATGGCATCTGTAATCATATAAAAAGGGACATTACTCTTTCTTTGGTGGGAATTGATTTGTTTTTTGTTGTTGTTGAGGGAAGTGCGAATCGATTTGGTACTGTGCAGGGTAATCTTGTTCTCCCGATTTGTTTAATTTTTTCTTGTAGTTTTTTCAATGGCATCTATAGCAATATAGTAAAAGGGGCCATGACTCTCTTGTGTCTTGTACGAATTGTTTTTTACACGTTAAGTTTGTTCTGCCGAACAAGGAATCCGCACCTTGTTATCCCGAAATTTTCAAGCTCGAGTATCTTTTGTCTCACCTGCTTTGAAACTCCCGCTTCTTCTACCCGCGCCGCGCCTTGTTATCCCGAAAATTGAACGTGTGCAAGAACTCCCTCCTCATCCGAAATCGCTCCCGCACGCGAAATCCCCCTTCTACCCCTCAGCCGGAAATGAAGCTCCACGTCGCGGTGTTAAAACCGGTGGGGGTACGCTGGTAACTTACCCTACATTTCAGACAAGCGCGTCCCTAAGCTTGCCTCCCCCTCCCCCTTCGCCCCCCATTCATACACCGAGGCCGCCAAAACCCGTGAAACCCCACGCTCCTCCGTCGGCCTCCCGACCGCCGCCCAGCCGGAGACTCTTCCCCGACTATGTCGTCCACCGCAACAGCTCGCCGTCCCTCATCCACCGCACCGGATGAGGATCCATTGTCGATCTCGTCGTCCCGCCGGATCAGCCGCCCCGTCCTGCACCTCCAAGGAGCTGCCCCGACGTTCGCCTCGTCTATCGCGCCACCTCAATCCCCACAGCGCCGTCTTGACCTGCCCCACCGAAACCGCAGCACCCTCACCAATTCCTCCGATGAAACCAAGACCAACTCGGCGCCACCAAGTAGGTTCTGCACTCACCGCTGCATTTTATCTTTTATTCGATCTCACGGGGCTGCCGGTGCTCGATACCGAGCAGACATGGTGTGTCTCCATCGACGGCGCCGTCGCCGGCCACATCATCCACGGCGTCTCTCCCCCATGTCGTTGCTTCCTCGGCGGCGACTTCCACAACGGCACTAGTTGCAACTGCTCCGGCTCTCGCTCGCGCTGCGGCTCTGTTCTTGCTGTCGATCGCGCTGCTACACTGCTCCTGCTTTTGTTTGTGCTGCTGCTCTGCTCTTGCTCTCGCTTGCGCTGCTGCTGCTGCACGACCTCCGGCAGCTACAGGAGTTGCTGCTTTAGCACTCGCTCACGGTGCTACTGCACGACTTGCTCTCTGCTAGTGCGTTCCCTGCTCGAGCGTCTGCTGATTTAGATCACTGCTTCTCTGCTACTAGTGCTCGAACGCCCTAAACATCTATTGCAATGCTCTATTACTAGTTCAATCAGTTTCGACAGTAAAATTCAGTTTCGACTGTGAAGTTCATTTTCTTCAGTTAAGTTCAGAGTGAACAGTACTTACAGCATCTGTCGGAGCGGCCGTGGTGCGGCTGATGCGTTTTACATCTAGCACTTTTTGGTGATGTATTTTACATTATCTATTGCAGATGATATTAGGGTCCCACTTCAGATTAACGTTGTCTGTCTTGTCATACTTCAGCCTCGTCGCCGTACACCTTAGCGGAGCTGCTCCAACGACGGAACCGTCCATCACAGCGGAGCAGTACCCTCGACGCCATTTCCAGAGGCCTCGGATCTTCTTCCCCGCCTCCGACAGTCACACCAGCATCATCACCATCCTCCACGTCCAACCCAATGATGCTGAGGTCCACAAGGCTATGCCAAAGAGGTTGTACACTCGTCGCATCACTTTGTTTCTCCATTCCTCTGTTCTTCCAATTCATGTGAGCCAAACACCCAGGTTGACTGAAATCCTATGTTTCCAAATGCTCTGTTTTGCACGTGCATTCCTATCCTATTCCTGTGTTTTTCCTCTCCCTGCGTTTATAGAATCCTCCAGTTCTAAGGAGCCCTTACAGATTTACTTCATTTTCAGATAGGCGTCAAAAAAACTCTGTGTGTTATGTCCTGCTCCTGCCATGCCGTCATCCACCCCACTTGAGGTGCACCATCGACAGAAGCGTTCACTGCAGCAGAGATCCCCCCTGCAGACATCCTTTTGCCGCCTCAGCTCATCTTCCCCGTTGCCGGCAGCCATGCCAACTGCATTACCATCATCGACTGAGCAGATGAACCTGAGGACTACACAGTTCCGGAAGAGAGGTCGCAGTCTTTCGTGTTTGCTTACGTTATACATCGGTTATTATTACCTGCTACTTTATCGTTCAATCTTGAGTTTTGAATTGCCCATGGGTCTCATATCGAGCCAGCAACGAATAGTATCTGTCTACTATCTGGTTCATTTGGGGTCTTCTATGTGGTTCATGTTGGGTGGGCAACAAACAATAGATGATCCATTGTCTATCTTTTTTAAACTGAAGCTATAATCTACCTGCTATCATTAGTTTTGGATCCATCCACTCGTTTGCTACCATCAGTCTTGATTTTTGCATGCACCCCTTAGGCCTTACAAAATCTAACTATTTTTTTATTATGCATGTCAGATATTGTACACAATCGTACTGAACATGTAGAGAAAAAGAGAAGACCGTTGTGTGCGAATATAATGTCATGCAGACGCCGCTCCATGGTGGGCGAAGTGGCCTCCCCTCCTGCATTTCCAGATTGTATTCAGAGGAAGATAATTGTTCAGATGGAGATTCAGAAGGAGCCGACCACGCCTGTTTACCACCTGAGGTGTTTGCTCTAACCTGGCATGCTGATGTTGGTCATATCATGCATATGGCGCCTTGCATTGCTTACATTATACATCTAATATGTCATCAGCTTAGTTTAGATTTGCTTTGTGTGAATGCCACCTGTTTGGTTTCTATATCATACTCCCACCATTCCTAAATATTTGTCTTTCTAGAGATTTCAACAAGTGACTACATACGGAACAAAATGAGTGAATCTACACTCTAAAATATGTCTATATACATCCGTATGTGGTAGTCCATTTGAAATCTCTAAAAAGATAAATATTTAGGAACGGAGGGAGTATATGGGAATTATGTAATGCCATCTTCTTTAGCCAGGCATCATATACGTGAATCATGCAATGCCATCCTGTTTAGCCAGTCATCGTATATGTGAATTATATTGTGCCATATTTTTTTCCATAATGTATTCCATTTGTCAACAATGTTTATACATTCATCTACTCTTCCTGTGAATCAGCCATTTGAGTCGGTCATGGGAAAATCTGGAGTGAAAACAAGGTCTTCTAAGCAGCCAGTGCTACCTGTCGATGCAGATTTCTTGCTGGTTACCGATAGCTCCTCAGAGGAGGATTCAGAGAGAGATGACCAGTCGTATTCCCCCCCCCCCCGAGGTGCATGCTCTAACTTGGCTGGGTTATATTGCTCATATCATGCATATGGTGTCTTGCATTGCCATGCCACCTGCTTAGATTAGACATGCTTTGTGTGAATGCCTCCTGTTTGCTTTCTATATCAGATATGTGAATTATGCAATGCCATGTTTTTCAGCCAGTTATTATATATGTGAATTATGCACCGCCATGGAGCCAGGCATCATATATGTGAATTATCTCATGCCATCTTTTTTTTCATTACCTATTCCATTTGTCGACAATCTGTGTATATTGAACTACTCTTCATGTGTATCAGCCATTTGAGCCAGTTATGGAAAAATCTGGAGTGAAAACAAGGTCTTCAGAGCAGGCAATGGTAACTGTTGAAGCATATATCTCGATGGTTACAGGGAGCTCCTCAGAGGAGGATTCAGAGACAGATGACCAGTCCTGTATCCCACCTGAGGTGTATGTTCTAAGTTGCAATGTTTATATTTCTCATATGATGCATATGGTTTCTTGCATTGCTTAGTTTACACATCATATGCACAATATTGAATTCTATCTGCTTAGTTTAGAGATCATACATGCGAGTGCCAGCTGCTTAGTATATGAATCAATTATGTCAATTATATCATGCCATCCTGTATACTTAGATAACATGTATGGGAATTATTTTATCCCAACCTATTTTATAAAGACATCATATAGTTTTGTCATGTCATCTTGTTTAGGTACTCATCATATGTTGAATTATGCCATTATATCCTGTTAAGTTATCCATCATATATCTGAAACTGTGTCATGCTATCTTGTTTAGTTAGGCATCATATATGTGAAATTGTGTCATGCTGTCCTGTTTGGTTAGACAACATATATGTGAATTACCACATCTGTCTATCATAAAATGTCTGTACGTTCAATTTCTTTTCTTGTTTATTAGCCATTTGAATTGGAGGGGTGATGGCAGTATCTAAGGGAGCAAAAACCCGTTCTTCACAAAAGACAGTGCTACCCGTCGATGCAGATAGAACCATGGTTGTACTGGCCCACAAACTAGCCCCACCACACATAATCGAGACTCTTCCAGATTGCACACTTACACCGTTGGGCAGAGAACCAGCTACAACCCATCTAACCGCAACCCCAGCGGATAGTAACCCACTTATAGTTGACAAAGCACCATGTCCACCACAGAGTACCCCCCACACGAGCAGTTTGTAAAGCTACTGCAGTGCCCAAAGCACGAAGACCACCACAGCTAACCCAAACTCCACGTTTAAAGCAGAAGAGCAACTGTTCTCAGGTCAGATTCCGTAGCTATGGTCCATACTCCTTTGCTGTTGCATCACTGTATTTACTCATACCAACTACTTTCGACTTTGAAGGATCCAACTGAAACTCCAATGGCGCAACAGGTATGTTTTAAACCTATTTCTTTAACTGGATTGCTGTTCTAACTTCTTGCTCTATGTTGATTTCAGTTTAAGTTATATAAACAGTTATGTTCTGATGTGATGCACATTACAAGTGCTGCCAATGCTGTGTAGTTTCTCACACTTATATTCTGTCTATGCTGTTGTGTCTTAAAAATATATGAGTTGAACTGTGTCTCTATCTTGATTAGGGAACATAAACTAGAATGATATGGACAATACAGTGACCATAGTACATAGATATATGTTTGTTTCATGTTGTTATCCTATCCACCTTACTACTGAACCGGTTTACCAAAATGAGTTTCGTATACTACAAGCTAAACCTGTGATGTGTCTACTTGTTTCTCTTGTAGTATGCAAACAGAATATTGGAGAAGAGCACCCCACTATGCAATGGTAGAGAAAGTAATGCAGATAAGGTTCAAGATAGTGAGATAACCCTGTTGGTCTCTAAGAAAGGTGATAAAAACAATCTTGTAGACAGTGAGAAAACCCCACAGTCCTGCGTTGATGTAGTGTTCGAGTTACTGGCCAGTACCGCTGGCACAAGCTCTTCGAACTCGCTGCCTGAATCACTTCGGCTTCTTCAGTCTCAGCTACAAGCTGAAAGGCATCAGTCAGCAATGCTGCGGCAAGAAGCCGAAGGACTGAGGAAGTCCCTGCAGAATTCAGATGTGTACTTTCTTGTGCAACAGCAAGCGCTGGAGGATTTAAGCGCCAAACAAGAGAAAGTTAATAAGCTTGCTAAGCATCTTGCCAGCATTATGGGTACCTAGGATATTGTTTCTTGAACTCTTCTGAAGTGGTTTCAGTTCTAGACTTGTTTTGCTGCGACGTTTATATGCTGCTTTGTTCCCTATATTTGCACTGGTGGCGAACTTTGATGCCCAGTGGATGTAATATGTGTAATAGCCGTGATAGCCTAGGATAAGTTGCTTGCTTATTTATTTCCTTGTTGTCTTGTTTATTTGTTTGCTTGTAGTCAGTGCAGTCTTTTTCCGCGGTTTGCTAGTCGCTACAATAACCTATTTTTAAAAAACTAGGCCACAATAACCATGGGCTAATATTTACTGTAGTGACACTGGGCTTCCTACGGGCCGTAGAAACAGTGGGCCTTCTACGGGCCGTAGAAACAGTAGGCCTTCTACGGGCCATAGAAACAATGGGCCTTCTACGGGCCGTATCATCAATGGGCCTTATACAGGCCGTATGATCGATTGGCCAAACATGGGCCAATAACAGGCCGCATTATGGCCGTAAACGGGCTAGACTTGGATTCGTCTGTTCATGGGCCGACCATAACGGGCCAACGTTAATAGGCCGTATTTGATGACGCTATGAAAACGGCCCAACGTATTAACGGACCACAAACGGGCCGACTGTAACCACGGGCTGAATTTGGCCCACAAGCAGAAAATGACAGTAACGGGCCGTAAGTAAACGAATGCTGGAAATGAGCCCAAGAATAAATGGGCTCTGAGAAGGCCAAAAGATAACATGGGCTGGAAACGGCCCAACGGAATAACGGGTCGTTAATGGGTATAAAGTGATACACTGTTCATTACAGGCCAGTTTCACCACGGGCCGTTAATGGGTGTAAAGTGATACATTGTTCATTACGGGCCAGTTTCACCACGGGCCGTTAATAGGCCAAGATTTACATAGGGCCTCATATGGGCCGAAAGACGTCATGGGCCATACATGGGCCAGAAGTGAAAACAGGCTAGAATCATATTGGATGGCCCAGATGACGCTACTGGGCCTAATTCGGATAGGGCGTAACGGGCCTTGGGTTGCGGGCTGTAAATGGGCTATATGCGAACAGGCCGTTAACAGGCTTTCCATGGGCCGGCCCGCCACCTTTTGACCAAGTCAAACGGGCCGGCCTTTTCACAGGAATGGGCCTCTGTTGGGCCGTGCCATGTGTCGACGTATCATAGGCGCCTTCTGTCCAATGAGTGGATGACATCTGTCCCAACGATGAGCCGACACGTGTTTCCTCCAGCCAATGATGATTTTACACGTGGAAAATCCCCATTGGTCGGGGCTGTTAACGGGTTATCGGATCCAAAACCCGACCCGATAGCTTAAAGGTGTTCCGTTACGGTGGATGCCACATGTCGGTCACCCATGACGAAAGCACTTCTGTGACGCGCGATTTATCATCATGGAAGTGCACACTTCCGTGATTATAATTTTGGTAATGTCATGGAACACTTCTACGACAGCAAAGGTATCACTATCTTGATTCTGTCATAAAATCATCATGGATGTACATGCATGACAAAAAACGCGACCTACTGTGACAAACACGTATCATCACGGAAGTGTATTTTTTTTGTAGTGGTACTTTGTTGTTGGGAAGTTTAATACTCCATCACGTCATTCCGAGCCTGATCGGCTACATCATTATCGTGCTAATTTTAACTGTGCTACCTGGTCCTTCTTCCTGGAGCACAAGTTTTGATGATGAGCTAACCTTACGTCGATCTTCCTCATCATATCATTTCGCCTTGAACAGCAAGCTTGATTTCGAGTTTGTGTTGTACCCTTGGTTCCAATAACTTTTCGCTTCATCATTCCTGTGACTTGATGTCATCACCAGCCGATTACATCTTCATGAAATCTCTCGACAATTGTGTTGTGATGATCATCAGCATTCTGAGATCTTCTAGGATGTCAATTGAATTCATGATGAGAAATAACATCCTTGCCCTTGATGATTTGTATTATCATCAACCATTTTTTTGCCTTCCCACCAACACAAACTTGTTCGTGTTTGGTGTTATACCTTGAGTTCCTTGCTATCCAGCCTTAGTTCTTCTTTACCTTGGAGTATTACCATCTTTTATGTCAGGAATGTCATGAGATTACTCCACCTGTTAAGAATTCTTGGTATAGTGATACTTCTCACCCTCACCATTGTTTCTTGGTCCCCGTGTTGTTTCCAACTGGAATACCGAAGATTTAACTGTGTTGTGTAAAATTCAAAATTACTAGCAACCTTATTGCTTGTAAGATAATGAACGATAGTTTCATTATTTGTGTATTGATTATTCAATCACCATTCTAAACGTTGATCATGCTACCTAAGCCCACATTTCGGGTGCACCTTTCAACCAATGTTTACTTGCGTATGTTTTCCTCAGGCATACATCATTATACCATTTGATCTGACAAATGTTATCTCCTTGTTCACATAATTGTGGAAATCCATCTTGTTGGAAATCTAGATGAATTGTCGCTGAGACCATCAACCACCTCCTCATCCTCTCGTTGGTTTAATGATGAACTCTTGTTTTGGAACTCGCTTCCATAGTTCCATTCCCGAGAATCTTACAATGCCATCTCGACAATTTGTGTTGCACCTTTTCTTCTCAGACATCCCGAGTCTGAGGTATCCTGAGACTAATCAGATCTGAATCTCGGTCAGATATAATGGTTGGAACATATTTCCAGGAGTTATAACATCTTTACATGACCCGGTAGGGTGATGTCATGCCTAGCACACCTGGCCGGAGGCCCTATTGTTATAGATTCCTTTTCAGCAAGGTTATCCATTCTTCCATGAGGAAATCATAAAACTTATTCTACAAGTTATTCCTGATGGATGCTTTGTGTATCCAAGGTCTGACCTTTGCTTGAAGACCCTATCAATGCTATCTCGAAGCATGTCGGTGGTACTCCGATTCTCAATAGGAACAGTTGAAGTTCAATGATGAGTTTTCTTTATCAATTATCCAAACACCGTTGTATGGGTAATATCATGAAATTTCTCTCCCCTTACCTAAAGGGTTTTCTACGTTATATCCTGTCATGGATATCATGCTCTGCTTGTCCTTATGAAGGATATACCCCCTGAAACAAGTGTTTAAACGCATTTTCCCTTTCCATTGTTCTGTTTAATCTGATAATCATATTTTCCTTTCATTGTTTGGTTTAACCTTTCTTGTGATCTATATGATCTAAGCAGTAATATTCTCCTGCTTATGTAAACACCTCAGTGTACAATTCTGTCAGCTAGACCATGTTACTATTGTCGATGACATTCCGGTAGCCACCGATGGACGAGAACTTTTCCTATTGGTCCGCCTCGTTTCAACGAGCAGGAAAATGGTTCTCTTCGTCCCTCGCCCTTGGTACCGACATTGTTGCCGCCATAACTGATAGGCTTCCCTTCGACATGTCTTGCTATCATGACCGCGCAAGATGTCAACGCCCTTCCTACTTTTAACCACATGGTGGGCCCATAATCCATAGTTACACAGGATCGAAACCTGACTCTCCTATACACCCCTGTTTCCAAAGTTATTCCTCATGCTTGGCTTCGTATGTAATTCACGAGCCACCTTCCTTGTGATCATCAATTCTGGTATTAGATACAATACTTATTCCCGTTGCCTTGAACCCCTTTCAGACTCTGTTTCAGGCAACAAACGATTGTCTATCCGCTTGAAACTTCTCATGATACCTCCTCACTTTGCTCTCGATAATGTCTAAAATTTCAATTCGAGAGTTACTTTCCGCCACCTTCCCTGATGTTATCTGCTAGATAAGCAAACATTGTAGCGGTCCGTTCTTCCGTAATACCCCCTTATCCTTTCGTAAGTACGATGGAGTTCCCGAAGGAAGACAACTTCATCATGATGCATTGGAATAAAGAATTAAAGACACCAATGTAATTGATAGATCTCTTCGAGAAGAGCAACCAAGACCGAGAAGATCCGTTAGAATTTCGTAACAAGAACATTCCCCCTTACTCCACCTCTTAAATCTCGGGACGAGATTTCTTGTAGTGGAGGAGAATTGTGATGCCCGGATAATTAAGCTACAGTAATTCTCTGCTAATGATGCCACGTCATCACAATTATTTTTCTAAACCTCACTATGTTCCAAACCTAATTCAAATTCAATTTAAAATAAAGTCAAATTAATATTTATTCAAACAGCAAAACAAAAATGTTCATTGGTTTCCAAATATTCACTAACTAATTTTCATGGGTAAAACAACATCATTTGGGATACTTAAATGACCCTAAGATATTCAAAACGGAACCAATATCATTTACATTAACCATTTAAAGGTAAAAATATATTTAAACTATTCAGAAATATTTGAAACTTGTTGTGCTAGGTCATTACATAGTCTAGTATTTATATACTAAATATTGGGTTCAACTAAATTCATTTGCTAGCTCAACTAAATGCAAAACAGGGGCAAAAGAAATAAAAACAGAAAAAAGTAAAAGCCCAGCTACTAGAGTGTCACTGGACCTAAGTGCTACAGTACACGAAGGCCCAGCCCATACTGGTTTTCTTCAACCTGTACCAGTGAGGCATCGTGGAGCACATCCACAGACGCCATGGCGCCGTGGCGCGCATCCACGGCCCCCCTCGCCCTACTTAGCAATGGCACCCCTCCCCCAAACCCTAGCTCTCTCTGTTTTCTTCCTCGCCGCCTCCCTCGCTCGATCCCATCCCTGTCCGAGCTCGGTCGTCGCCATATCATCATCGTCGCCGTGGCCACCATCGTTCCCGCACCCCGCCAAGGAGTCCAGGAGCTCCTAAGTGTTCGTCTATGTCATCTATGGCCACCCGTTCGAGCTCGACGCCTCTGCATCATGCGGATCGAGCTTCTTCCTCGCTCGCCATCGACGTCCGTCTTCAAATTCGACCACCCCCGTGCTCCTAAGCTACCATCGGGCCTACTTGTGCCTCCAAGGTGAGCCCTCGCGCAAAACCCCTCTGTTTCCCCACCAAATCGATCACCGTAGGCCGCCGCACCACCCCGTGCCTGAGCATCCATGAGCTCGCGGTCGTCGCGTCGTAGCCGTGCTCTCCGCGCCCCTGGCCGCGCACGCCGCTCCCGGGCCACGCCAAGGCACGCGCCCGCTCCTCCCGCTTCGCCGACGCCGCTCCATCCCCTGCCGCACCTCTTGTCGTCGGTTGCTGCCCTTGCTTCTGCTGCTGGGCTGATTTGACTGCTGCTTCTCTGCCTACTTGCGGTTGCGCTGCTACCGTTCCTCCTCCTGCTGCTGCTTTTAACTACTGCTCCGTGCTGCCGCTGCTCGCCGGCACCGCTGCCTGCCGCGCACAGCTGCTACCGCTAGCCGTGGCCATGGCCAATGCGGCCATGTGTGCGATGTGTGTGTGCGTGCAGCGTGTGTGTGTGTGTGCGCGTGAGTGTGGGTGCGGCCATGTGTGGGTATGGCCGGCTGGGTCTCTGGATGAGACCGGCCCTGTTTAGGTTAGTAGCTAATTTGTAGTTAGGCAAAGTAGTGGTTAGGTATAGTGTAAATGACATGTGGACCATCTTGGTTAATTACCATTTTATTAAACTAAAGACAATGACATGCTGGACCCACTTACACTATTCATATGTTGACAAGTCAACATTTGACCGGGTCAACCCAACCCCACTGACCCACCTGTCATACACTATGGCTACAATAGCACTAGGTGACAAAATTATAATGTGTTTTATTTTCGAATTAAATTAATTCTAGAAAATGCAATAAACTTTGAAAATGAATATAAAATAATCCGTAACTCGGATGGAAATACTTTGTACATGAAAGTTGCTCAGAACGACGATACGAATCCGAATACTTACCCCGTTCGTCCGCCACACATACCTAGCATAGCGAACACACAACTTTCCCCCTTCAGTTCATCTGTCCGAAAACGCGAAACACCGGGGATACTTTCCCGGATGTTTCCCCCCTTCGCCGGTATCACTTCCTACTGCGTTAGGGCACACCTAGCACTGCTAATTGTCATGTCATGCATCGGCATGCATATGTTTGCATTATAATGATTGTTTCTTCCCCAGCTTCTCTCGCTAGACACCGAGACCGACGCCGCTGCAACCCAGTACGACTACGGTGTTGACGACCCCTCCTTCTCGGCTGAGCTTCCAGGCAAGCCCCTCCTTTGATCACCAGATATCGCCTATTCCTCTCTCTACTGCTCGCATTAGAGTAGTGTAGCATGTTACTGCTTTCGGTTAATCCTATTCTGCTGCATAGCCTGTCATTGTTGCTACAGTTGTTACCCTTACCTGCAATCCTAAATGCTTAGTATAGGATGCTAGCATTCCGTTAGTGGCCCTACACTCTTTTCCGTCTGCCATGCTATACTACTGGGCCGTGATCACTTCGGGAGGTGATCACGGGCATATGCTATATACTTTATACTGTTACATTACTTATGATACTGTTCGGAGATGGGGGCTGAAGGGGCAGGTGGCTCCATCCCGGTAGAGGTGGGCCTGGGTTCCCGACGGCCCCCGACTGTTACTTTGTGGCGGAGCGATAGGGCAGGTTGAGATCACCTAGGAGAGAGGTGGGCCTGGCCCTGGTCGGCCTTCGCGGATACTTCAATTAACATGCGTAACGAGATCTTGGTATTTGATCTGAGTCTGGCCACTGGCCTATACACACTAACCAACTACGCGGGAACAGTTATGGGCACTCGACATCGTGGTATCAGCCGAAGCCTTCTTGACGTCAGCGACTGAGCGGCGCGCGCCAGATTGGACTGGAACACCTGCTCTTGTATTAGGGAGGCTAGGTCTGCTTCCGGCCGCCTTCGCAACGTGCAGGTGTGCAATGGGCGATGGGCCCAGACCCCTGCGCCATAGGATTTAGACCGGCGTGCTGACCTCTTAGTTGTGCCTAGGTAGGGCTGCGACGTGTTGATCTTACGAGGCCGGGCATGACCCAGGAATGTGTGTCCGGCCAAATGGGATCGAGCGTGTTGGGTAATGTGGTGCACCCCTGCAGGGAAGTTTATCTATTCGAATAGACGTGTTCCTTGGTAAAAGGACGACCCGGAGTTGTACCTTGACCTTATGACAACTAGAACCAGATACTTAATAAAACACACCCTTCCAAGTGCCAGATATAACCCGGTGATCGCTCTCACATAGGGCGATGAGGAGAGGATCGCCGGGTAGGAGTATGCTATACTCTCTTCTATATGCTGCAAGATGGAGGCGGCCAGAAGCGTAGTCTTCGACAGGACTAGCTATCCCCCTCTTATTCTGGCATTCTGCAGTTCAGTCCACCAATAGTGCCCCTTTACACAGATACCCATGCATAAGTAGTGTAGATCCTTGCCTGCGAGTACTTTGGATGAGTACTCAAGGTTGCTTTTCTCCCCCTTTTCCCCCTTTCCATTCTACCTGGTTGTCGCAACCAGATGCTGGAGCCCAGGAGCCAGACGCCACCGTCGACGATGACTCCTACTACACCGCGGGTGCCTACTACTATGTGCAGGCCGCTGACGATGACCAGGAGTAGTTTAGGAGGATCCCAGGCAGGAGGCCTGCGCCTCTTTCGATCTGTAATCCAGTTTGTGCTAGCCATCTTATGGCAACTTGTTTAACTTATGTTTGTACTCAGATATTGTTTCTTCCGCTGACTCGTCTATGATCGAGCACTTGTATTCGAGCCCTCGAAGCCCCTGGCTTGCATTATGATGCTTGTATGACTTATTTTATTTTTAGAGTTGTGTTGTGATATCTTTCCATGAGTCCCTGATCTTGATCGTACACGTTTGCTGTATGATTAGTGTACGATTGAATCGGGGGCGTCACAGAAGCCATCCACGCCAAGATCAAGGAAGCACACGCCAAGATATTTCCAGGCCACCTCGGAATTCAGCATGCAACCCACGTCCGAAAAGGCGGCGGTGGCCATGGAGCACCTGCTTCCTCATGAGATAGCCGATGGGGAGCTGGAGATGCAGGAGGCGGGGGACATCAAGGAGCGCCGGCAGGAGGAGTTGCGCGTGGCCGAGGTCAAGGTAGAGAAGAGTCAGTCCATCGAGGTATTGGCGGTGGAGTACCAACGCGAGCTCAGGCGCAGCCACTACTACGAGTACTACAACCTTGAGGGCGGCGCCGAGGATGAGGACAAGGACGCGATCGACTTTAGCAGGGGGACGCGGATTCCAGCAACGGCGGCGTTTCGCCGGGATAAGTCATCGACGTCTCATCTCACACCGGCGATGCATAGGCCAGCGCGACGGTGGATTTATTGGAATTATGCGTACTTAGGATTTGTTTTTAATGTTGGTCATTTGTTAGAGCAATGTTGAGGTCAACTGGCTCTGTTTAATTACTAAAATTTCTCGATTCTGTAAGTCTGGTCTGTGTGTTATACGCTCTTTTGTGTGCCCAAATTAGCAAGCGATGTTAAATTATGCAATGACGTACCCGGGGAAATTTCCACCAAAATTTTAATTATCAAACTCATCCCATGTGCGTAAATAAGAAGAATCGTTTGCGATGCGCACAATTGTTCAAAGTGAATGGTGTCTGGCGGCACCGCGCGCAAAGTTTCCCTCTACATTTCGTAATTTTTGGCCTACCGCCGAAATATATAGCCCCGCCGCCTTCCCCATCCTCTTTTCTCCCCGACCACAAGTCACATTTCCCCTGTTTCCTCCTTCCTTCCTTCCTTCCTTCCTAAGCTATAGCCGCTTCCTCGCTTGCTTCCTCGCTCTTGCCATCTCGCATCCTACCGCTGGGGTCGCCATGGTCTTCTTCAATGACCTCTCCAGTGGTTCCTCCTCCGATGACGACTCCTTCACCACCCGGGCATGCATCTCTTATCTCTCTCGATCTATGACCTGGAATGAAGGATTTTAACCCGGCGGTCGATTTGAGTCATTTCTTCCTCTTGTAGCTCCCTAGGACCATCAGTTGCAATGAATGGAGCGGGGTGGCTGAAGATCTGTCTGCTCGTTGTCACCATCAATCTCCATGCGTGAAGCTAGTTGTGTTTGAATCTGTGGATAGTGGGAGGAAGTTTCTGGCATGTGCAGAGAAGGTTAGACCCTCTTTCGTTGTTACAAATCATTTGTTAGATGTGATTAAGACACTCTCACGGTCCCAACCCATTCTTACCAGACCTTCAACCAAATGCATCCTAAGACAATGTCACAGTTTGTACCTAGTATCTAAAAATGTTGCCATCTCATCGGTGGTTCCATTAGAAAATTATTTGGCACTGCTTCAGCAGTTTGTGCAGCCAACTTTGGTCCACACATCCGAGCAACCAAGCAGTATCATACTAAATATTTATGGCACGAAGGAACTGGACATCGGAGCAACTATGTGCTCCAGAGTCCGGGTCCCTGATTTTTTTCCGCTGCATCGGCTCGCCAGTGCAGGGCACCGGTGCGAGATGTAGCAACAGTTGTCTTTACACCGGTTTTGGCATACATAGTGGACAGCCTTAGTGCTATTAGTTCTATGTTACTAAATTTGCGCATGTACACACCTGTTAGTATCAATTTGCTGTCATCCAAACACTGTCGCTATGCTATTGCAGTTATATTTACCTTCCTCATAACACTACTAGAATCAGGAACTTTGCCATCAGCCGGTTCTTTGCCGTCAGCTAGCTAATGGAAAGAGGGTCTTTGCCATCAGCTTGAAGAAAACTTATGGCAAAGAAGCGGCTGATGGCATAGAAAGTGTATGCCGTCAGCTCCATCTTTGACGTCAGCTAGCTGACGGCATAGAACCTATGTCGTCCGCTAGCGGACACAACAAGGCAGGGTGGGCCGCTAGCGAGAGGAAGCTAACGACTACTTTCTTTGCCGTCCGCTAGCTAATGGCAAAGAAACTTTGCCGTCAGCTAGCAGACGGCATAGAAAGTGGCCAAACTAATGTCTGTTAGCTAGGCTCTTTGCTGTCTGCTAGCGGACGGCAAAGAGCTGTGCCCTATCTAACAAAACACCCTCGCCCTACCCCTCTCTCTCCCTCCCCTCATCCCAACCCCGCGCCGCCGCCCCGCCTCGCCGCGTAGCCCCGGTCCGCCTCGCCGCCTCGGCCCGCATCGCCGCCCCACCACACTAGGCCACTCCGTCCCGCGGCGCCGCTCTGACCGTCCTGGCCCGCCTCGCCGCCCCGGCTGCCCCATCCTGTCTGTGCCGCACCATCCATGCTGTCCCGTCCGCGCCGCCTCGCCGACCCGGCCGCCCCGTCCCGTCTCCGACGGCCGATGCCTCCTCGCTGCCCTAGCCGCCCCGCCAAGCCGCGCCGGCCGGGGCCTCCTCGCTGCCCCGGCCGCCCCGCCAAGCCGCGCTAGCCCCGCCCCTCCGCGCCGGCCTGCCCCACCCCGCCCCCCCGCCGGCCTGCCTCGCCGCCCCGGCCGCTCCGCCCCACCCCGCCGCCCTGCCCCGCCGCCCCGGCCGCTCCAAGGTGAGACCTTTTCTTCTTTTTTCTTCTTCTGTTTTTAGATTTAGTTTAATTAGGTTTAGTATAATTTAGTTTAGGTTTTGTTTAGTTTAGTTAATTTACTTTAGGTTTAGTTTAGTTTAGGTTAGGTTAAGTTTCTGGTTTAGTTTAGGTTTAGTTTAGTTAGTTTAGTTTAGGTTTAGTTTAGTTAGTTTAGTTTAGGTTTAGTTTAGTTTAGTTTAGGTTAAGTTTCTGCTTTATTTTGAACATCTGAAATTTGTTGTTATCTTTTAGTTCAAGCATTTATTCCCGCATCGGGTTGGCGATGCCTATCCCGCATCCTCATCGTCGACTCGGCGGAGGAGGCCTGTTTGATCATAGGGGCCATGTCCGAGACTGGGCTCCACCGGGCTGGTACTGGGAGGTTCTACCTTCCGGGGGCGCAGCTTGGTGAGGAGCCAGCCCGTCGTTGACTCGAACCTTGTTTGGTGGCAGTCGCGTGGGCCAATGACGGTGCCGAGGCTTTCAGACACCACGGAGGTGGTATGTCACCGTGTCAGCGAGGAGGACAAGCACGTCCGTCGCTACATGGTTGTGTTGGAGGGCAGGTTCGATAATACCTGGCAGGTTCTTCAGGGATCTCACTGGTGCTATGATCCTGTGATGGTTCCTTCTCTTTGGGTGTCCACCGCCCGCGCCGATACCCGTCGTTCGCTACGGTTCTAGCTGTATTAGCGATGCTATATGTATGATACTATTCGAGATGTATTAGTGATAATATTCGACGATGTACGGACGCAAGAGATAATGTAGTTTTGCTTATTGAATGCATGCTAAATTAGTTTACCCGGGGACGAGCGGGTTTGGGGGTTCCTCGGTGTCGATGGTACCCTAAATAGCAAGTATCGCCAGTGCGAGATACATGTGGCCGTCTGTGTCGAATACTACATCCACATCCCACAAGTGACACAGGGGTCCTGCGTCCCGCAACAACAGTTCTCGGCGTCGATGGCGGTCGAACACCATCGCGAATTTGTCTGGCAGCCTCTAAGATGACGATTGAAAGCTAAGTGTTGAAACTTGAAACACCCAAACTGACTCAAGTCGGTTTGGTTGTTTGAAATTTCAAAACTTGGCTTTAATCCTCATCGCAGAGGCTGCCAGACAAATTTGCCAAGGTGTTCGACCGTCATCGGCCACCAGAACTATTGTTGCGGGACGCCGGGCGCTGGCGTCACTTGTGGGACGTGGATCTAGTGTTCAACGTCGAGCGCCTCATGTATCTTGCACCGATGATACTTGCTATTTATGGTTCTATCGACGTCGAGGAACCCCTAACCCGCTCGTTCTGTTGTAAATATTTAGTTAGGTTGACTGAAAAAACAATATTGCTATGAAACTCATCTTTCGATTTAAATGTGCAGTTTTTTCGTCGCTGCGAGGGTCTAGTGTTCGATAAGCTCCGCCCCTGCGTTCGTGGGTTAGCACAAATGACATCTCCTCCCCCCCGTGATTTTCTTTGTTCCGGTCTTCAATCATCAGTAGGCGGGACCACTATGTGTCTCCTGTTCGAAAGGGTTGCATCTATAAATATGCATGCATTTGCATATTTATAACCGTGATTCTTTTGAATTGTCCAACGTTATCCATGGACAGCCCGAGTATGTGTAGATTGGGTTCGTTTTCCCATATGCTCTGCTCTGGATGCGATGTAGAATTTTGTTAGTGCCTCCTTGTTGTTCTCCAGGTACGCATCCTCTCTGCTTATTGCGGAGACGTGTATCAGGAGAACAGCGGGGAGGTGCTGCCGAAATTTCGCGTCAGATGCGGAGCAGAGCATGGGAACACGAACCCAATCTACACATACTCGTGTGGGATTAGGACCTATCTTTACCTATTAGCGTCTAGGTTGCATGGACGTAATAAAAGTGACAAACTCCATTAACTGATGAATATATACATGCTGATTTATATATATATTTCTTATGTGTCCAGTAGCTAGGCAAGATGACTAATCATGCGTGGATGTACACCGGTCACACTAGTCAGAAAGACATGACCATTGAATGGTTAACAAAAACCAAGGGGTTTCTGAGAGCCGCATTTGCAAATGGCCGGAGGACAAGATGGTGCCCTGCGGTGGGTGCAACAATTGGCACAAGAGGACAGAGGATGTAATGGGCAAACACCTGCAGAAGTGGGGTTTTATGCCGGATTATATGGTGTGGACATTTCATGGCGAGTCTACCCAACGTGCTAGAGCTTAGGTGCTTCGTCATCGCACCGACGAGCATGGTACCGGGATGCAAGACATGGTGCAAGACTTTGATGATGCTCGGTACTCGGACGATGAGATGGAGGAATATGCAAAGGCCTTCAATGAAAAGTTGGAGTCTTCAAAACATCCTCTCCACGAGCACACCGAGCTTTGTCAGCTGGATGCCATCTCACAAATAATGGCTCTGAAGGCTTAATTCAACTTGGGCAGATAATGCTACGACACAATGATGACACTATTTGGACGTTTTCTACCCAAAGACCATGTACTACCTGCAAACTTGTACCAGTCAGACAAAATCCTCCGTGCTCTGAAGATGCCCTATGAGAAGATATATGCCTGTGAGAAAGGATGTGCCTTATTTAGGCTTCAGTATGCAGACTTGAACTATTGTCCCATTTGCAAGTCATCTAGGCATGTTGTGGTAGACAACGATATGGGTGAGAAGACGCAGACCAAAATTCCCATTAACGTTCTTCGATATATGCCAATCGTACCAAGACTTCAACGTCTTTTCATGGTCGAAGAGACGGCAAGACAGATGACATGGCACAAAATGGGCAAAAGAACCCAACTAGATGCAGATGGGAAGCTGATGATGGTGCACACATCGGACGGTGAAGCATGGAAGAGCTTCGATGCATTACATGATGACAAAGCGGCAGATCTGAGCCATCCTCGAGTCGGCATCAGCACGGATGGGCTCAGTGTGTTTGGTATGACGGTAGCCCAATACAGTTGTTGGCCCGTATTTGTCTTACCACTCAATCTCCCCCCGGATAGATTATGCAAAGAAAGAACATTTTCCTAACGTTGATAATTCCAGGGCCCAACTAGCCAGGGAAGAATATGAATGTGTACCTGCAGCTGCTGAAGGACGAATTGCAAGAAGCCTGGGATAATGGGTTCAAGACATACGACGCCTTTAGCAAATGGAACATCATAATGCATGTCTGGTACATGTACTCGACACATGGCTTGCCGGCGTATGCGCTATTCATTGGCTAGTGTGTGCATGGAAGGTTCCCGGTTCCCACATGCATGGGAGCTCTTGAGTTTCATTGGCTTCAGGCCGGTCGCAAGTTTTCTTGCTTCGACATGCATAGACAGTTCCTGGATCCTCGCCATAAGTTCAGGAAAGACAAGAAGAACTTCATCAGAGGTAGAGTTGTCAAAAACTCTGCACCACCTACGTTGACAGGCCAAGAGACACTGGATCAGTTAAACACTCTCGAGCCAGATCCAGAGCGTCCAGGGTATTTCAAGGGGTATAATTCGAAACACGCCTGGACTCACAAGACATGCTTGTGGGATCAGCCTTACTTCAAAGACCTCCTTTGCCCACACAACATCGACGTGATGCGCACTGAGAAGAATATCGCCGATGCACTTTTTGGTACATTGTTCGGCATAGATGGGAAGTCAAAGGATAATACTAAGGCTAGAGTCGATATGGAGGCGCTATGTGATGGTCCATTACAAAACATGAAAGAACTGAAAGGAAAGTAGAATTGGACGAAGCTAAAGGCATGGTTTAATCTTGGAAGGGCAGCTATGAGCGAAATTGTCTTGTGGGTGCAACAGCAGTTGATGTTTGCCGATGGGTATGCGGCGAATCTAAAGAGGGGAGCAAGTCTTGATAAATTGAAGATATTTGGTCTCAAGAGTCATGATTGGCACATATGGATTGAGCGGGTAATGCCGGTGATGTTCCGTGGCTTCATCCCTGAGGATGAATGGCTAGTACTGGCAGAGCTGAGCTATTTCTTCTGTGTTCTCTGTGCAAAAGAACTATCGCCTGGCCTGCTAGAAGAAATGGAAGAGCTGGCACTGGAGTTGATCTACAAGTTAGAGAAGATCTTTCCGTCGGGCTTCTTTAATCCAATGCAGCAGTTGATTTTGTATCTCCCAACCGAGGCAAGATTGGGGGGCATGCAAAATCGTTGGTGCTACGCCACAGAGAGGATGTAGAAGATGCTACGAGCAAACTGTAAAAATAAACGTAGAATTGAAGCATCGATGGCTGAGGCATTCATTACTGAGGAGGCGACAAACTTCGTGACAGCAAACTACGAAGCCAAAAATCATCATTTGCATAATCTGAAGCCTCGGTACAATGCTGACGAACCTAAAAAGGGTGGATCCAACCTCACCCTATTCAAAGGGGATCTCGCACCAGCCGGTGCTTCTAATTCCTTAACGTTGGATTTCGAACAATGACAGATCATTTTGTTGTATATCTTCACCAACCTAACAGAAGTGCGGCCGTACATTGAGTAAGTTCTCGGTACATTGTTTTGCAACTTCTAATTCCTTTGAACTGCTCTTATTCCCGGATAAATTTGATACAGTCGATACATCGCCAAATTCTCGTATGGAGCGGTAATCCAAAAGGATTCCGTCGAAGAGTATGAGCTTCTGGCAAAGCATGGACGCGGCTATCCCGGTTTCATCTCTTGGTTCAAACAAACGGTAATTTCCATTAGACAATTTTATTTCTTCGTCTAATTTCCGGCTAATGCAAAAATCCCTTTCGTATTAAACTTGTAGGCTAATTCAGAGCTTATGGATGCCGAACTGAGACAAGTCGCTAATTGTTTTGACTATAAGGTCAGTTCATTTGACAAACACAACATCAATGGGTATCGCTTTCGTACCTATGGCAAAAAGCTATCTATGGCCGACCGAAAGTCTACAAATTGTTGTGTCTCTGCTATCGGCGAAGGAGATACCGAGTATTATGGAAGAGTTGAAGCAATTTATGAACTTCAATTCTATGGTGCAAACCCACCAAACGTCGTAGTCTTTAAATGTTATCGGTTCCAGCCAAAGGAGACTAGAAGGACTCATGAACATATAGGGCTATTGGAAATCAATCAAAGAACCCTTTTGGATGTTCCCGATGTCTATATTATGGCTCAACAGGCAACCCAAGTTTTCTATCTATCGTGGGCCTGTCAAAGTGATCCTAATCTCAAAGGTTGCGATGTCGTTTATGAAGTGCCACCACATGTTAGACCACCTCCCCCAAAGAAGATGATTATGAACCTCACATTAACCCAGACACATATGAAGGAGAATTCTTCCAAGAAACATAACTTTCCAAAAAACGTTTCAAGAACTGCTCTACTTCACCCCAGAACATTGAAGTGGACAGCGACAGTGAACCTGGCTTCACCCCTCAGCCGGAACAAGAAGAGTCTGAACTAGAAGAGGTTACTGCTGCGGATGACCTGCCAATGCTTGACAGATTACGTAGAGGTGGCCTTCCACATGATGATGCATTTATTAATGATGATGATGAGCACGTCATTACTGATAGTGATGATGATGATGCATTTATTGATCCCGAAGCATTTATTGAACCAGATTATGACTAGGTATTAAATATGTTATGTTGTACTTGATTTATATAGTTACTTGTATGATTGTATGATTTATATAGTTACTTGTATAATTTTCTAACTTTGTATGATTGTTTGTTATACATAGTGCCATGGTCTTGATATCCGTCCCCATCGGTCCTCGCCCGCTTTATCATTCAGATGTGGTAAATCCTCTTCTATAACTATTTGTTGCATTTCGCATTTATGACAATTATGGCCATCAAGTTGACATAGAGATATTTAAATCTAGGAGGTATGTGAACCGGAATTTGCAACCGACCCTCTTGTCAAGATGTTAAATTTAGTTGAAAAAGAAAATGAGTATTTGAAAGAAAAAATTAAAAAAAGTGCAAAAGAGAAGATGAAATTGGAGTTGTATGTTGCCGATGTGGTCGATGATCACAAGATGAAGGTGAATGCAATGCGCTTGAAGATGGATGCAATGCGCTTGAAGATTAAGAAGATTAGAAAATATGCCATTGATAATGAGGCTTGGTATCATTATGTCGTTGGATCAATTGTTACCGTAGTTGCGATCTTCATCGCATTTGTTGTGATGAGGTTAAGTTTTCTCTAGTGTTTTGCTTAACAAATGCATACTTAGCTTACTTTCCTCCTAAATGGCATAACTACCTAAGTTAGACAAAAAATGAGCTATACTTAGCTTTCTTTCCTCTAAAATTTCATGATAATCTTTTTTACCTCCAAAATGATATAGACTTACCTTACTTTCGTCGAAAATGACATAATAACCTTAGTAAGCTGCAAAATGACCTATTTACCTAGCTTAGCTCTAAAATGACATACACTTAGCATTTTTACCTAGCTTAGCAATCAAATGGCATTTTTACCTACCTTGGTTAGAAGAAGAAGAAGAAGAAGATAAAACAGAGGAGAGGAGAAAAAGAAAGAGAAGAAAAATCTTCTTCTTCCTTTTCTTCCCTTTCTTCTTCTTCTTTTTCTAGCTAGTCTTCTTCTTCTTCTTCTTCTAACTTGCTTCTTTCCCAATTTGCAGATTTGCTTTAGATGAGGAAGCTTGCGTTGATGGAGTCTACTCTTCTCTTTATGCTTCCTTCTTGTTTTGGTTTTGTACGATGAACAATTTCAAACTTGCTACCTATATATGTATGAATGGATGAAACCATTGTATGCTTGTTGTTGGATATGTTGGCTACGTATATGTGTTGGATGAAACCATTTGCTATGTATATGTGTTGCATGATCATATCCATATGGCAGGGATATGATTTGGTATGTATATGTGTTGGTATGCTCGTCGAAAGTATTTTCATATGTGTATATATATATATGTGAAATTCTGTCAAATTGAATGAATTCAAGAAAAAACAGAAAAAACAGGGGCTATATAGACTCTACGTCGTCTGCTGGCAGACGGCAACGAGCTTTGCCATCAGCTAGCGGACGGCAAACATGCCACGTGTCAGCTACCTATGCAACCTAGGGCAGTAGGCTGGCTATTTGGATGCTTTGCCGTCGGCCAGCGGACGACAAAGAACGTTGAATATTTGCCGTCGGCCAGCTGACGGCAAAGCTACCAAATAGGCCAGCCCACCAGGTGCTGCCACGTGGCACGTTATGCCGTCCGCTGGCGGACGGCAAATTGGCAAAGATCATTGCCGTCCACCAGCCGACGGCAAAGTACGCCGTTAACCCCTTAACGGACCTAAGCTGACACGTGCGCCGTCCAGGCTCTTTGCATCGGCTGGCGGACAGCAAAGACCTTTGTATCTTTGCCGTCAGCTAGCAGACGGCAAAGAATCCTTTGCCGTAGCCTGTTCAGCCGGACGTCTCGCCATCTGCAGGCGGACGGCAAAGGTCTTTGTTGTCCGCCATGCGTGCCTTTGCCGTCCGCCATGGCTGACGGCAAAGTTCCTGATTCCTGTAGTGTAAAATTTTCAATTTGTTATTTATAGTACATGAGTAAGAACTTGTAGCGTTGTTCTAGTTAATTATAGCTTCTGATGTTTTAGAATTTGGTTGTTGTCTCAGTAGCAATTAAGTCATTTGCACATTGATTTTTTTGAGAAGATATGTCATAATTAACCTATTTCTTCAGTTTTTCAAAATAAGTATTGGTGGTTTTCTATGTTGTTATAAACCCGTTTCCCCTACAATTGTTACTGATCAAGTTTTAAATATTATAGGATGAACGTAAGTGTTCTTACTTGGAGTGGGTTGATCAAGAGTGGCTGTCAGGGAAATGACATCTATGAGACCACGGGGATCCCTTCTACGGTTTGGTAAGGAACATAGGCTAAGCAAAGAGCAGATCTAGTGATCAACACCATGGGTCTTTACCCAGGTTCGGGCTGCAGAGATGCGTAAAACCCTAGTCCTGCTTGATTGTGTATTGAGTGTTCTTGAGCTTTGGCTCATTGCTACGCATGCAAGCTGGGCCGAGAGGTCCAAAAAGACGAATCCTCCTCTATTACGCTGTGGGCCTCCTTTTATATGACCAAGGGGCTGCCATAGTGCCATACAGGAGGTGTAAAGTAACTACAGTATATGCAGGAGTTGTAAACCGCTATAGTACACATGCTTATCTTGGTCATCTAAGGACAAACACATTAAATGCGCCGCTTACGTGTCCTCTAGCTTTATCAGGGACGGGAAGAGAGCCCGTCCCATCCGTTGCCGCCTCGCCCCGTCTCGACACGCATCCATGCCGATGAGGCATGCAGTGCCAAGTTGGCTGGCCAGCTGCTGCACTGGAGAGGTGGCAGGGTCTTCACGAAGATCCGCATGCCGCCATGCAGGCGCCTGCCAGGCTGACAGGTCAGCCCCCACACTAGAGTGGTGACTGGGCAGCCGAGTCTGGCCACGGTCTTGCCGATGTCCCCGGCAAGGATCTTACCGGGACCTCGTGGGTGTCCTCGACAAGGATCTTGCCAGGGCCTCGTGGGCGTCCTCGACAAGGATCTTGCCAGGGCCTCGTGGGCGTCCTCGGCAGGGATCTTTCCGAGGCCTCGTGGTTGTCCTCCACAAAAATCTGCACGCCACTACGCGCGTGCCCTTGGATTCTGGCCTTAACGTTGTCGATGGTGGCAGAGCTCTCAACCATAAGGGTGGTGCTCTGTAAGTCTTCCCGGCAAGGACCTTGCCGGGGTCTCGTAAGCCGACCTGGCAAGGGCCTTGCCGGGGACCCATCTCGTCCTCTGTTCTCTGACTTGGTTGTTTTTCTTTGTCTTGTATCTGTCCCCGCTTGCCCTCTTCATGCTTTGCCACGCATGGGGTTACGACTGCCCATGCACAAGTCTGGGGTGCTAAAGGCCCAAACTTTAGTACAACGACAGGAGCCCCCGGGTCCGGGCCACACACGAGTGCTTGGCGTCGTTGGGCCAGGTCCAAACAGCGCGCGGGCATCCGTGGAAGGGAATAACTACTGTAATCTTCTCGTCCGTTGCGCTTCCCCACGACCTACATTGAGTGCGCGGCGTGGGGGTCGTGCGTGCAACGGCCGCAGCACGCCCGCGTCTGCGCCAATGCCTCTACATCAAACAGTAAAGAGGCAGCCCCGTGCCTTCCGCATAAAAAAGAGGAATCCGCAGGGGCGCTGCTCATTTACCCCCTTTGCTTCCCCCAATCTAAGAACCGTCGCCTCCTTCTTCTTCCCTGAGCCCGGACTAGAGCTTCTTCCTCCGTCCGCCGCCGCCGCGCCCCCCACTGCCCCTAATCCACCGCTCTTCCCTGGCGGCTATGGCGCCCAAGAAGGGAAAATATTCAAAAAAAGAAGGGAAAGTGACAAGAAGAACCAGAGAGCGAGCAGGTGGGGACGCGGAGGAAGTACGTCGTCTTCACCCCAACGCTCGACGCGCGTGCACTCAGGGATTGGTACCTCTGCATGTGGGGAAGGGAGACGACGGGGCACCCCACCACCCGTGTCATCCCTGCTCTTTGCGCCAAACCCGCCGCAGATAAATTCCCCTTCTTTGTCAAATGCTTATACTACGGGCTCTGCCCCCCATTTCAGATTTTTTTTCATCGACATTATGTACACCTTCGGCTTTCACCTTCTGCATTTTTCTCCGAATGCCGTGGCGTGCATGGCCATCTTCGCCCACCTCTACGAGGACTTTGCCGGGGTGGTCCCCAACACGGCGCTCTTCCGCCACTACTTCCTCCCCCGCATCCAACTAGGAGGGGCCCTGTCTGGCTGCTTTACCTGGATCCCGAGGGCCTGGACCAAGGATACGTACCCGAACGGGATCCAAAAGGAGAGGTGGGAGGAGTGGCGCGGCAAGTGGTGCTGGATCGTGGAGAAGGATCCGTAGCCGTTCTAAACCCCTCGGCGAACGCAAGTAGTTTGTGGCAAGGACTGGGGCGACCTCGATCCTCAAGACGCGAAGCTCAAAGTCGCCATCACCAGAATTCACCATCTTAAAGCCGCCGGGCTCACGCTCGAGATGATTGGGACCGACTTCCTCCACCGCCGCATTGCTCCCTTGCACAACAAGGGGAGGTCGGCCCGGGATTTCCGGAATGCGGCAGACATCATGAGGCTGCGCCCTGGCTTGAACAATAATTTGCCGGTGATGCAGCACGCAGCTCTTTGCCAAAGGCTGTTCCAGCTCAAGGCCGACAAGACCAGCAAGGCCGGCAAGGCTGGCAAGCCCGAGAAGGCCGATAACCCATTCAAGTTGCCGACGGACGTGGTCCCTCTGAGCAACAATTCCGCCTGGACCACCATCATCGCCATGATGCCGGTGTTCAACGCCCATGGCCTTGACTAGACCTGGGCCGAGCCAGACGAGGCGCGGGTGCAGGAGTTCTTTGACAACTTGTCGGAGAGTCTCATCCGCGACGAACCGCGGCTCATCTGCGACACCACTGATGAAGAGTTGGCGTACATCACCACTAGGGCTGTAGAGGCAGCCCTTGCCGAGGAGGCCGGCAGCGTCAGCTTCGCGGAGGACGAGGCCGGCGCAGAGGAAGATCTTGCCAGGTCGGAGGGGTCCGCCGGCAAGCACGGCGGCGCGGGGGCCCGGGGCCCTTGCTTTGAGGAGGAGGAGGACGAGGACGATGAGGCCGACGAGGCTGATGAGTCGCCCCGGCCTCCAAGAAGAAACGTGTTCTTCCGCGAGCCGTCTTCAGCGAACCAGTTCTACAGGCCTCTTCGCACGAGGTGGGCCCCAGCAAGGGAGCGGCTGGCAAAGGCAAAGGGGTGGCCGACAAGGCCGTGCAGCAGCAAGAAGCCCTGGCGCAACCCGTGCGCCATACGAGGTGCGAGGCCGCGGTGGCAAGGGAAGCAGCAGTTGCCGCCTCTGCCACGGCCAAGCGGCCCAGGTCACCATCCCCACCCCTTCGCACGGACACCACACCAGAGGCTGATTACGACCTCTCTGGCATGAGCCCAAATAGGAGGGGGCTAGAGGAAGAGGACGAAGAAAGGGACGAGTGAGTGCTCCACCACCTTCTCCACCCCTTGAATTCCTGTTCTAGTTATCTTGCTTGATTTGATCATGTTTTGCCTTTGCAGGGGCATGGAGACACTGGCGCAGAGGATAGCGAAGAGGGCCAAAACCTCGATGGGCGACGAGCCCCTGGCAAGCACCTCAAGCACGCCAGATGTGATCATGATCAGGCCGGGCCCCAGTCCACGACACAGCCCCCGGCACATCCCCCGGCGTGAGTTCACCACCCACTTTCCGTTGGTGAGCGCTGGGGTGTGTATCTTTACCATTAATCTTGCTGGGGTTGCAGGTGAGGAGCGACAATAGGAGGAACCGCCAAGGGCCACCCCCAACATGCCTCCTCCATCGACCACCACACCTCCCAGGGAAGGGTCCCCGACAAGGGCCTCCACCAGTGAGGCCACGCCGCCCAGGGAAAAATCTCTGACAAGGCCCTCCCCCGACGAGCCCAAGTGTGCGGAGGAGGAGCCGGCAAGCACAGGTGCCAGCGGCCCTATCCCGGGAACGAGTGTTGGGAGGGAACCACTCCTCCCCAGCTAGTCGTAGGTAAGCCGCCTGCCTTCTGGCCTTGATCTGTTCTCCAATGTAATATTTTTCTTCTTTCTTTAAACTTCGACCCTGGTTTCATATTCTCCCCCTCCTTGGTTTTCAGACCTCTCTTCGGTGGGTCAGATGGATGTCGATGGCACCGTTGAGGAGATCGCCAAGGATGTCGCAACTCAGGCCAACGAGGTTTCCGCTGACGAGGCCGCCAAGGAAGCACATGAAGAGGCCGCCAGGAGATCTGCCGGGGAGGCCAGCGAGGGGACCGGTGACTGTATTGATGGCATCCCTGCCTCAGGAGCGCCTGGCGCTACATCGATCCCGGAGCCCTCAGTTGCCGGGGCGACGGTGGCCGATGACCAACTGTCCACCTCCGAAGCCCCACACTCGAGTAGATACCTAAAGATCGGCGAGGATCTGTTTGTCACCATCCCGGGTACAGCAAGCACCTGAGCGCCTGCCGAGGGGGAGGTTTTCGACGAAGAGGTCATCATCGCCGCCGGGCTCCAAGCTGTCAACGAGCCAAGCACCAGCAACGGCAGTTCCAAGGAGGACCATCTCCTCCCAGCTATTAGCAGCAGCTTCCACAAGCTTCAGGCGCTTCACCGCGCCCGCAAGGAGAAGCTGGACTCCAGGATGGCGGTCGTCGAAGCAGCGGAGGCGGGCCTCCAGGAGCACGTTGAGCAAACAAAGGTCTGGTTTACAGAGGCCCGGCAGGATTTCAAGGCCAGCCAGGAGCAGCTAGGTCAGCAGTGGAACGAGCTTCTTCTGAAGCAATCAGATATTTGAGAAGGCCCAGGAGGAGGATGCTGCACAGATCGCCAAGGAGGACGGTGAGCTGAGGGAACGCCGCATCTCGCTCGACGCCCAAGAAGAAGACCTTGCTGCCCGTGAGGAAGCGCTCGCCGCCAAGCTCCGCGGCAAGGACGAAGAGATCGAGAAGCTCGTCGCTCAGCGGACCCAAGAACTGGAGCAGAAACACAAAGATGCTCTTGCCGCTCTGGTCCTGGATCATGCCGGCAAGCTCAAGGAGGCTGTTGATGCTGCTGAAGCGGCAGAGGCTGCCAATAGCAAGCTGGCCGGCAAGGTGGAGGAGCTGGGGCCAGAGCTGGAGAAGCACATCAAGGAGGTCACGACGCTCAAGAGAGACAGGGACAAAACCATCGACACCTTGGCGGGCTTGCAGGTCTCCTTATCAGAAAAGAACAATCTACTCTCCGGCGCCAACGACTCCATTGTCGACCTGAAGCTGAACCTATCCACCCTGGAGGAGACCCTTGCGGGCAGCAGGGCTCGCGAGAAGACCTTGGCCAAGAGCCTCAAGGATGAAAGGCTACTGCTCCAGAGCGCCACCGCCGAGCACAACGACTTTGTGAAGGGCGTGAAGCTCTGGACCGAGTGCCTCGTCGACGTCTCGGAGAAGCTCACCACGCAGCTGATACGTCTCCAACATATCTAATTTTTGATTGTTCCATGCTATATGATATTCTGTTTTGGATGTTTAACGGGCTTTATTATACACTTTTATATTATTTTTGGAACTAACCTATTAACCGGAGGCCCAGCCCGAATTGCTGTTTTTTGCCTATTTCACTGTTTCGAAGCAAAAGAATATCAAACGGAGTCCAAACGGAATGAAACCCTCGGGAACGTGATTTTCGGAACGAACATGATGCAGACGACTTGGAGTCTACGCAAAGTAATCGACGAGGAGAGCACGAGGCAGGGGGGCCGCGCCCTCCACCCTCGTGGGGCCCATGTTGCTCCACCGACGTACTTCTTCCTCCTATATATACCTACGTACCCCCAAACTATCAGATACGGAGCCAAAAACCTATTTCCACCGCCGCAACCTTCTCTACCCGTGAGATCCCATCTTGGGGCCTTTCCCGGCGCTCCGCAGGAGGGGGCATTGATCACGGAGGGCTTCTACATCAACACCATAGCCTCTCCGATGATGTGTGAGTAGTTTACCTCAGACCTTCGGGTCCATAGTTATTAGCTAGATGGCTTCTTCTATCTCTTTGGATCTCAATCCAATGTTCTCCTCGATCTTCTTGGAGATCTATTCGATGTAATCTTCTTTTGCGGTGTGTTTGTCGAGATCCGATGAATTGTGGGTTTATGATCAAGATTATCTATGAACAATATTTGAATCTCCTCTGAATTCTTTTATGTATGATTGGTTATCTTTGCGAGTCTCTTCGAATTATCAGTTTGGTTTGGCCTACTAGATTGATCTTTCTTGCAATGGGAGAAGTGCTTAGCTTTGAGTTCAATCTTGCGGTGCTCGATCCCAGGGACAGAAAGGGAAACGACACGTATTGTATTGTTGTCATCGAGGATAAAAAGATGGGGTTTATATCATATTGCATGAGTTTATCCCTCTACATCATGTCATCTTACTTAAAGCATTACTCCGTTCTTATGAACTTAATACTCTAGATGCATGCTGGATAGCGGTCGATGTGTGGAGTAATAGTAGTAGATGCAGAATCGTTTCAGTCTACTTGTCGCGGACGTGATGCCTATATACATGATCATACCTAGATATTCTCATAACTATGCTCAATTCTATCAATTGCTCGACAGTAATTCGTTTACCCACTGTAATATTTATGCTATCTTGAGAGAAGCCACTAGTGAAACCTATGGCCCCCGGGTCTATTTTCTATCATATTAATCTTCCAACACTTAGTTATTTCTATTGCCTTTTATTTTACTTTGCATCTTTATTTCTCTTTATCATAAAAATACCCCACTCTCGTAAGTGACCGTTGAGGGATTGACAACGCCTTTATCGCGTTGGTTGCGAGGTTCTTATTTGTTTGTGTAGGTGTGAGGGACTCGTGCGTGATCTCCTACTGGATTGATACCTTGGTTCTCAAAAACTGAGGGAAATACTTACGCTACTTTACTGCATCACCCTTTCCTCTTCAAGGGAAAACCAACGCAGTGCTCAAGAGGTAGCAAGAACGATTTCTTGCACCGTTGCCGGGGAGATTCGCACCAAGTCAAGTCAAGTCAAGACATACCAAGTACCCATCACAAACTCTTATCCCTCGCACTACATTATTTGCCATTTGCCTCTCGTTTTCCTCTCCCCCACTTCACCTTTGCCGTTTTCTTCGCCCTCCTTCCGTTCGATCTTGTGTTACCATGTGCCTTCTTTTTTCTTGCATCTTCGCTTGCTAAAAGTTTATGGATCCTCATCGCCTTGCTAATCTCTTTAAGAGATCCAATTATGATGAACCTATTGCTAGTGAGTTGAGTGCATTAGATTATCTTTTTGAGGTTTTGCTTGAAATTCGTGAATCTGAAAATTGTGATGAAGTGCTTTATAAAGTGATTCACGATAGATCTTTGAATAAAAAGCATGATTGCAATGATGTTACTATAAATTCTATTGATGTCAATTGTGCTAATAATATGCAAAACCCTAAGCTTGGGGATGCTAATTTTTCTATGTCTACTACTTGTTGCAATGATCATGATTGGGGTGATTCTTCTTATGATCTTGAAAATTTATTTAAGCCCCATGATGAATATGAGATTGATAATAGTGTTTGCAATAATATTGAAAGTGGGTTTGGAAGAGTGTCAACTTTAGATCCCACATATTTGGAGAATGTTCAATCTTATGGTATTTTTTGATAAAAGTGGGTTTGGATAGGTCATAACTTTAGTTAATGATAATCCCACTATTTTGGAAGAGTGTCAACTTCGCATGCATGAGGATCGTGTTGAGAATATGTTATGTGATAGCTATTTTGTTGAATTTTCTTATGATCCTACATGTAATAATTATGAGAGAGGAAAATATGGTTGTAGAAATTTTCATGTTACTAAATTACCTCTCTTTATGTTGAGATTGCTATTGTTTCTTTCCGCTTCCTTGCATATGCTAGTTTTTGCTTGCCTTGATAATTTGTTTGCCTACAAGATGCCTATCATAGGAAGTATGTTAGACTTAGATATGATTTTCACATGTTTCATGATGCTCTCTTTGTGTTTCAATTACTATCTTTTATGTGAGCATCATCGAAATCTCAATGCCTAGCTAGGGGCGTTAAACGATAGCGCTTGTTGGGAGGCAACCCAATTTTATTTTTAGTTTTTTTAGTTTTTGCTTCTGTTTAGGAATAAATATTTGATCTAGCCTCTGGTTAGATTTGTTTTTATGTTTTAATTAGTGTTTGTGCCAAGTTAAACCTATAGGATCTTTTTGGATGATAGTTATTTGATCTTGCTGAAAATTCCAGAAACTTTCTGTTCACGAAAACAATTGTTAAAAATCACCAAAACATGATAAAATACTGATTCCAATTGCAGCAGATCACTAAACAAATTTTCCAGGTCGTCCTATTTTGGTAGATGTTTCTGAGTTCCAGAAGTTTGCGTTAGTTACAGATTACTACAGACTGTTCTGTTTTTGACAGATTCTGTTTTTCGTGTGTTGTTTGCTTATTTTGATGAATCTATGGCTAATAAAATAGTTTATAAACCATAGAGAAGTTGTAATACAGTAGGTTTCACACCCATATAAATAAAGAATGAGTTCATTACAGTACCTTGAAGTGGTGTTTTGTTTTCTTTCGCTAACGGAGCTCATGAGATTTTGTGCTAAGTTTTGTGTTGTGAAGTTTTCAAGTTTTGGGTAAAAGATTTGATGGATTATGGAACAAGGAGTGGCAAAAGCCTAATGTGACACCCCAAAATTTTGACCTTGTTTTATAATTAAAATTTTGCCAGGAGATTAAACTTTTCCATTTGTCTGGATTTATCTCTTGATTTCAGAACCTCTCTTTTCTTTAATATTGTGGAGTTTTACCTCAAGTGGAAACTTTCCAAAAGTATTATTGGACTTGTATACTCTCTCTATAAAAAATTATTTATCAGTGGATTTAATTGCATAATTGCTTTTCCTGAGCTTTATTCTTTTAAAATGACTTTTCATGAATTTGGAGCCTCTGTTGCACAGCAACCATTTGATTAATGCATTTAAAATTTTCACCAAAATTTGGGGATGTCATGTGATGTTTCCACATCACTTTTTTTGCAAAGATATTTTTTGGTTATTGGAGATTTTCAGCTCAAATCAACTTTTCAAGTCTGGTCCAGTAGGTATTTTTGCACTACAACCTATTTAAATATTCTTTTAAAAATTCTTCCAAGTGTTTGGAGATGTCAGTAGATGCACATGATTCAACTTTATGCGAAAACCCATTGGTGTTCTTTGAAAAATTTGAGAAAATCATACTCACCTTTATTCTGGTCCAGTGTGGTGATTTGTACTGCAACCCTATTTTATTTTGCTCTAGTGCCCATGAGCTTTTTCCTGCTTGTAGACCACCCTGCAAAACCCTTAAGTCCAGGAGAGTGGACCCATTGGAGGATTTTAAGTGCATGCAATAAGGCCTTTTTCTTTCTGTCCAAAACTGAAAGTTTGCAAAACTTGCACTAGCAAGTTTCTGGATTTGCCCAAATGATCTTGCCATCATCACCTACATCTAGGGAGACCTTGATCTGGAGTTTTTGGCCACTCCAAGAGTTGCCTAGATGCACTTAGCATTCTGACGAACACCTTGAGTGCATGGGCAGTTTTGGCATGATTATTAGTTTGCTTTGTGAATTTGATCCCCTGACCTAACCACCATGTCCCTTGATCTCCTTACTAGCTCTAACCTAGTCCTGTTATTTGCCAGCCTCGCTCAAGCACTCTAGGCTGCCCTGGCATTATGTCGAACATGTCCCGTGCGTGCTTTGGGCGCGCCCAGAGCGCACGTTTTGCACGTGCGGGTGCCCGAGCCGCCGCGTCGCACGGCCGCCTCCCCGCGCCCGCTCTGGCCTCTCCCCACTCGCAGCCAGCACGCCCGCCCCTTCCCTCGCCGCAGAGCCACCCTGGCGCCCTACAGCGCCGCCGTCAGGGCTCCCTTGGCGGCACGCCGGCGTCGGCAGTAGGCTCTGCCATGGACGGCGCCGCCCAAGCCACCCGCGCGCGCCAGCTGCCCCCTTGAACAGCCCGAGCTCATCCACATACTCGTCGGCACGCGCTCGTCGCCGCCACGTCGCCCTGCAGCTACAGAGCAACGGTCGTCGGCGTTCTTATCCACGGCCGCCGCGGGACCAACCTGGAACGCCTATATAAGGGGACCCCGAGCTCGACCAAGCACTCAGGCAACCTCGTTCTATCCCCCTAGTGCCCCCAACACCCAGCAATCGACGTCGGGAAGCTTTCTTCCCCGCCTCCGGCAGGTTCGGCCACCGCCGCCCTCCGGTCCCGCTAGTCGCCAACAGAGCCTCCCCAGCTCAGCTAGCACCACCACCCGACTCCCCTTGACCGTGCGGAGCTGCCCCACCTCTCTAGCCCGATCGGGAACCACCATAGCTCCGGCCCCCAGAACCACCCGAAGTCATCTCCGCCGCGAAGCTCACCGCCGGCGGCTCCCTCCGTCCCCACCTGCCTAGCGCCCACCGGGAGGACCGCCCTGGGCTGGCGGATCCATCCCCGCCCTCAGGACCCCAAGGGGAAGCGCCGCTCGTCGACGACGATCGCCGGAGTCCCGCCTCCGTTCGGGCAGAGGAAGAGGAGGGAGAAGAGACTAGTCAAACCTGACCAGTGGGCCCCGTGGACCCACTGTCAGTGACCCACGCAACCGTCCACTCTGGATTAGTGAAAGCGTAGAAGTCTCGAGTACGTATCCCCTACCCCGAAAGCGTATTCCGTACCGAAACGTTTTCTTTTTCTGATTTTATGTAAAACAGAACTTTGACTGGCTATGTCTTTTAAAATAAAACTCCAAATGAGTTGATTCTTTTTCCTACCTCTCTCAAATTTCATCTAGTTTATTTTAAGATTTATTTCAAAAATATTTAGTACAACTTTTTGTACTGTTTTTGAAATATATGTTATTTGAATATTTTTCAAAATAGGAAATGGAGAGAGAAGAAAACTTTCAAAAAGTTTTGGAATGCACACTTCCTCTCCACAACCTGAAGGCAAGCATTCTGAACTCTGGCATAATATTTTTGTGTGGTGTTTTGATACGGTTACAACACCACCTTGACTTGGAGCATACGTTATTTTTATGTGACGATAAAGTCATACGCATGAGTGCATAATGGAGATGCTTTGCTGTTAGAAATGGATATGCTGGTGATGGTAATCATCCTCGTAAGCTTCTTATGCATACCGGAAGGAAGCCGGGAAAGTCGCGGTCTTGTGTAGACACGAGCTTGTCCCTAGTTCCTCGTTGAGACGAGTATATCCGGTATGGTATGGTGAGGCTTGATGAGTGGTGAGTTTATCTATTAATGGAAATATATTTGTCATGCTAATCATGCGGAGAATACTTGGACCTCCTGAGTCGGCCGTAGGTCGAGTCTTGTTCAGAAACCACCCCCCTTACTTGTTTCGTACTACCACTTGTCCCTGCCGCAGGTAGGGTACGGTTCAGTAAGTTGTCAACCCCGTCCTAGCACACACCGTACAGAGAGGCCATGGTGGAAGATACCGGAGGCCTCCGGTAGGCATGCCACCTGGTCCGGGGGCATGGGTGTTTCCGGTTGGGACCGAGAGGGGGGCACCCCTTAGAGCGCGCGATATAAATTTGATCCCATGCTACATCGAGGTTGTAGCCTCCCCACTTAGAGTTTTGCTTGACAGGTGTCGTGGGTGATTCCAGACGCCGGCAAGTTAAGCTGGTGTGTGCAGGTCAGGCGTGTTTTCAATTAAAAGACTGTAGGCGGAATTAGTCCCGATGGACTAAATAAATCCGTTACTCGTGGTTAAAGAGTACACCCTATGTAGAGGTTAAATCTATTCGGATAGCAATGTCCATGGGAAAGGACTACAGTCTGAGATGGGTTTAGTGACGGTCTTCGGATGGAGAAACGACTAAACTAGAACTTTGATTATGACCTGTGTCATGTGAGGATTTTTGATTACTATTATTGTGGACTAACCATTTACATTATTTGAATTATTGAGTATCCCTGGGACGGTTCTACCTCCTGGATACTCACTGCAATTATTATTTATAAGCCCTTTATGTGGTGTCGCTCAGACGCCCGACTGCGGCATGCTTGTTATTTATTTATTTATAAGCCCTTTATGTGGTGTCGCTCAGACGCCCGACTGCGGCATGCTTGTTATTTATTTATTTATAAGCCCTTTATGTGGTGTCGCTCAGACGCCCGACTGCGGCATGCTTGTTATTTATTTATTTATTTATTTATAAGCCCTTTATGTGGTGTCGCTCAGACGCCCGACTGTGGCATGCTTGTTATTTATTTATTCTTTATAAGCCCTTTATGTGGTGTCGCTCAGATGCCCGACTGTGGCATGTTTGTCATTTATTTATTCTTCATAAGCCCTTTATGTGGTGTCGCTCAGACGCTCGACTGAGGCATGATTTATCTTATTATCCTTTCGAGGCGTCGCTTCAGACACTCGATCGGTGCATTCTATTCCTACTCCCGTACTGCACATTCATATTTTACCTACATGCGTGCATCATGAATTTTTGTTTATTTCGTGACTGACGTTATGATCATAGAATCTTTCGGAGCATGATTACCCACTATTATATTATACCCGTGTTCATAATGTTTGCGAGTACATTCAAAGTACTCACTGGCTTGTCCCTGGCTATTGTCTTGGCTAGATTTCTTGCTCGGAGAGGAGCGTTGTGATGACGGCCCCGGAACCTACGCTATGATGATAGCAGCCTCGCGAATATAGGAGTTATCCTGGTCAGCTGTTCTTTTGGGAAATGGAGTCCCATAGACGCAGATGAGCCACAAACCGCTTCCGCCATCAACCACTAGAAACCAAGTGTTGTACTCATAGGCCACAATGGTCTTGTACTACATATTTTGTACTTTGCTTGGAATTTTTGTATCAAGTTGGTGCCTCATCAGCTAACAGTAATCCTGGGGCTGGTGAGCACAAGGGCCATTTTCTGGAAAATTAATATCCCGAAAACCCGGTCCTGACAAACTTGGTATCAGAGCCAGGCTGACCATTGGCTAATCCTATCTTAGCCAGGTCAATAAACCTAGGTTAACCAACCCACCAGACCATAACCCAACCCCGGCCAAGCTTCTCATGTAAGATAGCCACACAGTGACCCCGACGCTTTTGGCAGTCGGTGCCCAACCTATCAGCCTAGCCCGTCGATCACGCGCCAGTGACCGACACCTAAAATGTCTCATTCGCAAGCGTGCGAAGGAAGACTCCGTCCCCTTTTTCTATAAAAAGGGCACGCTAGCCTCAACCCAGCACAGCACAGCCTCTACCCCCAAACCAAGCCACGATGCCTGGCCCCATTGTTCACAATGAGACCACAGCAACCAACCTTGGAGGTTTTGTGACCGTGCTCGCAAACCTCACCCGCCGTGCCTATGCATTACAAGAGCCCCCTGAATATGTTGTGTACCAGGGACCCATGAGCGGTGAGAGCCGTCAATTCTGGGCCACTGTACACATCTATGGTAGGGGTCTAACACCAGAACGCCCCTACAGGTTCACTGGAAGGACAACTTCCTTTGAGCCACAAGCCACCCAACTAGCAGCTCGAGAAGCTATAGTTCAACTCCGGCACCTGTCGCCCAGAGTTAACTGTCGCTCGTTCTACTACTACCCTAGCCGTGACGGGTATGCTAGGCCGCCCCAGGTTGCCAACGGAGACCACGAGACGGATCCTGCACTATTGCATCTGGTGCGCTATGTAAGTGCACTAGAGGAACTGTTCGATCAAATCACCCTTGATTTGATCGTAGCTCATGGAGAACTGGTTCGCCGAGCCCGGGGAGAGGAGAAGAGGAGCCCGACGCCGACAACCCAGTCGTGCTGTTCGGACACCCGATCGAGTCCTTGCGGTCTGCCCCAGCCATCGACCAAAATACTTTGGTGTCCCCAGAAGTGCTTCGTCGCCTTTTGGGAACACGCTCCAACGGGATTGTGGCCAACAACCCCCGCGATGGTCATCATCGCTACCCCGACCCTGCAGCCCCTCAATCTCATCCGACTAATCCCGACGGTGAAACCCGTGGAGGAGCCTCGACGTCCGCAAGGCCAGCCCACTTAGACATTAACGAAGTAGACTAAGTCGCTCGAGTAGTATCGAGCCTTAGTATTCCTACGCCTTATAATTGTGTGATCCTGTATCACCATTATTAAATGATGTCTGCTTGTGCGCCCCTACTTTTGAATAGTAGCCATGCATTTGTACGTTAGCGTACAGTTACATTTTTAAATTCCGGGCACAGCTACCAAAACCAACCCCGACGACACCCACAGTAATGCGTCACTTTGTGGGATATGTGTATCTGTGGCCTTGACCCCCGACCCCATAGAACAGAACCAACAAACTAGTTACCTTTCACCACGGTAATTAACCCAGCCCCAATGCTATATAAAAGGCCACCTCGTGACCTTGCCAAGCACCCCTCACCTTATGCACAACGCGCACAGCCATTTCTTTGCCATGCTGACCCCCAGTGTTTACCTGAGAACTCCAGATGCCACCCCAGGCAGTTTTGTTAAATTATTGTGGGACTTTACCTGCAGTACCATGAGTGCCATCCATCCACCCCAGTACGAGTTGGTCAAATCGAGGATCACCCCATCCACCTCGAAATATTGGGCACTGGTGCACATCCCTCCCGCAAACCCAAACCAAGACCCAACGAAAGTCTCCTTCGTGGGGAAATCCATGCCGACTCCGCACATGGCCATAGAAGCTGCTGCGTACGAAGCGCTCGCTCGTCTTCGATTCGCGGTACCCTATGCCAGCGAACGAGGGTATTATTACTTTCCGAGTCGTGCAGCACCCGGAGAAGTAGCATCTTTTCCCGGTGGACGAGTCGAAAGGGACCCAGTACTGGCCAACCTTGTCCAGTATGTCATCGCTCAAGAACGTTTGACCCAGCGAGTTATGGGTTATCTCCAGACCCTCGCTGGTTTAAATCCTCATATCGCCATTGGCAGACCACTGAGGCCTGACCAGGAGAGACGCGTTCATCGACTGGTCAACCCGCTTCCCCGATAGAAGAAGAGTGCGCCCAAGTACCAGAGACGTTTTCTCAGGACCCTGTCCTTTTACCGTTTTCATTGTAGGCGTCACCGCTATGTTTATTATCCCAGTATTTATTTATGTGTTGTAACTTGTATGTGGTATCCAAAATTTGTGCGACGGACCAAATGTTTGGTTTCAATTATGTGAGCAGTTTTACTGCTGTTAATTTTGATTTAACTAATTTTCACTCGCGATAAATTTTGTAGTGAGATTTCTTTCCCTGAGTTGCTGCAGCATATGCCTCTTCACGACGTAGAGTTTTATTCACGCAGCACCATAATGGCAAACTCACAACCACAACCACTCGACCTCGTGCGCTAATTTCAGATCCCCGTACACATTTTACACCTAACTGATCACACCCGAGGACACCACAGTCTCAGTAAGAGAGATTTGTGAGTAATCACTCGGGCGCGAGTTGCCCCATCACACCGACAGCAGTTAGCACTCGATGCCGCACCTAATCCTCGTGATCGCCGCCACCGCGAAGAGCTAACATTCGAGCAGCAGCATCACGACGATCATCCAGGATCATCGCGCACAGGAGCACGGAGGACCCCAGCAACGTCGCCAAACCTCCACACACCAGGACCACGTACCAGTCCGGCATCACCTCCGCCATTAGAGCCTCGCCTCGAGCTCCTGCAAACAGAAATGGAGGAGAAGGAAGGGGGAAGAAGAAGCGAGGCCAGGTGTGAGGCAGGAGAAAGGAGCACCGCGATCATTTTATAGCTCGAGATCGGTGTACGGTGGGCGAGGTCCACCAGCTCCGCTCGTCGCTCGATCGCCGGTGTTCGGAGGCGAATCCGCGAGCAGTGCCGACAGTGCACTGGCCCGCGAGGTGAGTGCACGCTGCACCGGCAGCTAGCACGCCGCCCTCTACCGCAGTACGGCCTAGATGCCCTACGCGCTAGGCGTCGCCGGTGGAGGAAGCGCGGGAAAGCACGCGAGAGAGAGAAAGAAGAGAGAGCCAGAGGTAGAAGAAGAGGCCGACAATGGGCCCCGGGTCCACTTGTCAGCCAGAGAGAACACTGTGCTCTCGGGTACGACCAGCGTATTTTAGTTATTTAGATTTTTATTCTAAATTACTGTATCCACGTAGAAATATCTCGTTTCCCCCAACCATGGATTTTTCCACGCAACGCCAGTATACCACACTGTAGTTTTACACCACTTATTGCCCTCTCACTGTAGCCACATTTTATTGCATAGTAGAATGATTTCTTTTGGTAAGAGCGATGTTTGTTCAAAACAGCTTTTAACAAATCTCGAGGACGAGATTTTTCTCAAGGGGGGTAGTGTTGTGACACCCCAAAATTTTGACCTTGTTTTATAATTAAAATTTTGCCAGGAGATTAAACTTTTCCATTTGTCTGGATTTATCTCTTGATTTCAGAACCTCTCTTTTCTTTAATATTGTGGAGTTTTACCTCAAGTGGAAACTTTCCAAAAGTATTATTGGACTTGTATACTCTCTCTATAAAACAATTCTTTATCAGTGGATTTAATTGCATAATTGCTTTTCCTGAGCTTTATTCTTTTAAAATGACTTTTCATGAATTTGGAGCCTCTGTTGCACAGCAACCATTTGATTAATGCATTTAAAATTTTCACCAAAATTTGGGGATGTCATGTGATGTTTCCACATCACTTTTTTTGCAAAGATATCTTTTGGTTATTGGAGATTTTGAGCTCTACATCAACTTTTCAAGTCTGGTCCGTAGGTATTTTTGCACTACAACCTATTTAAATATTCTTTTAAAAATTCTTCCAAGTGTTTGGAGATGTCAGTAGATGCACATGATTCAACTTTATGCGAAAACCCATTGGTGTTCTTTGAAAAATTTGAGAAAATCATCCTCATCTTTATTCTGGTCCAGTTTGGTGATTTGTAATGCAACCCTATTTTATTTTGCTCTAGTGCCCATGAGCTTTTTCCTGCTTGTAGACCACCCTGCAAAACCCTTAAGTCCAGGAGAGTGGACCCATTGGAGGATTTTAAGTGCATGCAATAAGGCCTTTTTCTTTCTGTCCAAAACTGAAAGTTTGCAAAACTTGCACTAGCAAGTTTCTGGATTTGCCCAAATGATCTTGCCATCATCACCTACATCTAGGGAGACCCTGATCTGGAGTTTTTGGCCACTCCAAGAGTTGCCTAGATGCACTTAGCATTCTGACGAACACCTTGAGTGCTTGGGCAGTTTTGGCATGATTATTAGTTTGCTTTGTGAATTTGATCCCCTGACCTAACCACCATGTCCCTTGATCTCCTTACTAGCTCTAACCTAGTCCTGTTATTTGCCGGCCTCGCTCAAGCAGTCTAGGCTGCCCTGGCATTATGTCGAACATGTCCCGTGCATGCTCTGGGCGCGCCCAGAGCGCACGTTTTGCACGTGCGGGCGCCCGAGCCGCCGCGTCGCACAGCCGCCTCCCCGCGCCCGCTCTGGCCTCTCCCCACTTGCAGCCAGCATGCCCGCCCCTTCCCTCGCCGCAGAGCCACCCTGGCCCCCTACCGCGCCGCCGTCAGGGCTCCCTTGGCGGCACGCCGGCGTCGGCAGCAGGCTCTGCCATGGACGGTGCCGCCCAAGCCACCCGCGCGCGCCAGCTGCCCCCTTGAACAGCCCGAGCTCATCCACATACTCGTCGGCACGCGCTCATCGCCGCCACGTCGCCCTGCAGATACAGAGCAACGGTCGCCGGCGTTCTTATCCACGGCCGCCGCGGGACCAACCTCGAACGCCTATATAAGGGGACCCCGAGCTCGACCAAGCACTCAGGCAACCTCGTTCTATCCCCCTAGTGCCCCCAACACCCAGCAATCGACGTCGGGAAGCTTTCTTCCCCGCCTCCGGCAGGTTCACCCGCCGCCGCCCTCCGGTCCCGCTAGTCGCCAACAGAGCCTCCCTAGCTCAGCTAGCACCACCACCCGACTCCCCTTGACCGTGCGGAGCCGCCCCACCTCTCTAGCCCGATCGGGAACCACCATAGCCCCGGCCCCCAGAACCACCCGAAGTCATCTCCGCCGCGAAGCTCACCGCTAGCGGCTCCCTCCGTCCCCACCTGCCTAGCACCCACCGGGAGGACCGCCCTGGGCTGGCGGATCCATCCCCGCCCTCAGGACCCCGCGGGGAAGCGCCGTTCGTCGACGGCGATCGCCGGAGTCCCGCCTGTCAGTGACCCACGCAACCGTCCGCTCTGGATTAGTGAAAGCGTAAAAGTCTCGAGTACGTATCCCCTACCCCGAAAGCGTATTCTGTACCGAAACGTTTTCTTTTTCTGATTTGATTAAAAACAGAAGTTTGACTAGCTATATCTTTTAAAATAAACCTCCAAATGAGTTGGTTCTTTTTCCTACCTCTCTCAAATTTCATCTAGTTTATTTTAAGATTTACTTCAAAAATATTTAGTGCAACTTTTTGTACTGTTTTTGAAATATATGTTATTTGAATATTTTTCAAATTAGGAAATGGAGAGAGAAGAAAACTTTCAAAAAGTTTTGGAATGCACACTTCCTCTCCACAACCTGAAGGCAAGCATTCTGAACTCTGGCATAATATTTTTGTGTGGTGTTTTGATACGGTTACAACACCACCTTGACTTGGAGCATACGTTATGTTTATGTGACGATAAAGTCATACGCATGAGTGCCTAATGGAGATGCTTTGCTGTTAGAAATGGATATGCTGGTGATGGTAATCATCCTCGTAAGCTTCTCATGCATACCTGAAGGAAGCCGGGAAAGTCGCGGTCTTGGGTAGACACGAGCTTGTCCCTAGTTCCTCGTTGAGACGAGTATATCCGGTATGGTATGGTGAGGCTTGATGAGTGGTGAGTTTATCTGTTAATGGAAATATATTTGTCATGCTAATCATCCGAAGAATACTTGGACCTCCTGAGTCGGCCGTAGGTCGAGTCTTGTTCAGAAAACCCCCCCTTACTTGTTTCGTACTACCACTTGTCCCTGCCGCAGGTAGGGTACGGTTCAGTAAGTTGTCAACCCTGTCTTAGCACACACCGTACAGAGAGGCCATGGTGGAAGATACCGGAGGCCTCCGGTAGGCATGCCACCTGGTCCGGGGGCATGGGTGTTTCCGGTTGGGACCGAGAGGGGGGCACCCCTTAGAGCGCGCGATACAAATTTGATCCCATGCTACGTCGAGGTTGTAGCCTCCCCACTTAGAGTTTTGCTTGACAGGTGTCGTGGGTGATTCCAGACACCGGCAAGTTAAGCTGGTGTGTGCAGGTCAGGCGTGTTTTCAATTAAAAGACCATAGGCGGAATTAGTCCCGATGGACTAAATAAATCCGTTACTCGTGGTTAAAGAGTACACCCTGTGCAGAGGTTAAATCTATTCGGATAGCCATGTCCATGGGAAAGGACTACAGTCTGAGATGGGTTTAGTGACGGTCTTCGGATGGAGAAACGGCTGAACTAGAACTTTGATTATGACCTGTGTCATGTGAGGATTTTTGATTACTATTATTGTGGACTAACCATTTACATTATTTGAATTATTGAGTATCCCTGGGACGGTTCTACCTCCTGGATACTCACTGCAATTATTATCGAGTACTTTGGATGAGTACTCACGGTTGCTTTTCTCCCCCTTTTCCCCTTTTCTTTTCTTCCTGGTTATCGCAACCAGATGCTGGAGCCCAGGAGCCAGACGCCACCGTCGACGACGACTCCTACTACACCGGAGGTGCCTACTACTACGTGCAGGCCACCGCCGACGACCAGGAGTTGTTTAGGAGGATCCAAGGCAGGAGGCTGCACCTCTTTCGATCTGTATCCCAGTTTGTGCTAGCCATCTTATCGCACCTTGTTTAACTTTATGTCTGTACTCAGATATTTTTGCTTCCACTGACTCATCTATGATCGAGCACTTGTATTTGAGCCATCGAGGCCTCTGGCTTGTATTATGATGCTTGTATGACTTATTTTATTTTTAGAGTTGTGTTGTGATATCTTCCCGTGAGTCCCTGATCTTGATCGTACACGTTTGCGTGTATGATTAGTGTACGATCGAATCGGGGCAGTCACAATTGAATACCATAAATTTGAAATTATATATGCTTCATATGCTTATCCCATGGGGAGTAATGAATTCACATGTAAGAAGCATAGGTGGTAAAATTTATTGAAAGTTTGCAAACTCTACATTGGTAACTTGAACAATTCATGAAAGAATATTGAAGGAAGAGAGATTTCACATATAAATATACTATCTTGGACATCTTCTATAATTGTGAGCCCGATTAATTATTTTCAAACTTGAGCAAATTAGTTGAAGTTGGACAAGGAAGACAACGTAATGAGTTATTTTTGGGTATATTTGCCTAGAAGTTATATTGTTATGGATCCTCTAACATGTGGTGCTTGCTTAGGATCTTTTGCTAGCCAAAATTTTGTACTAAGTAGAGATACTACTTGTGCATCCAAAACCCTTAAACCCTGTTTCATGCCATGAGTTTCCACCATATCTACCTATGGGTTGAATAAGATCCCTAAAGTAAGTTGTCATCGGTGCAGAAAGCAATAAAAATTGCGCCTAAATATGTATGATCTTTTATTGTAAGGGAAAATAAGCATTGTACGAACTTGTGATGGTAAAAGCGACGGACTGCATAATAAAGGTTGCTATCACAAAGGGCAATACAATGTGACGTTCCTTTGCATTAAGGGTTTGCACATCAAAAAATAAAAAGCGCATGACAACCTCTACTTCCCTCAGCGACGGGCCTATCTTTTACTTTCATGTATTTACTTTTATGCAAGAGCCAATAGTATTCCTTCTTATTTAAACCTCTATTATTCTTTAGTTGGCAAGCATCATGTGGTGGGGAAAGATCCAAGGATATATGGCCATTCAAATATATTTGATCATGATTATTATTGTTGACAATTATCTGTATGATAAATAAGTTGGGAGGCGAAACATTAAGCCCCTATCTTTCTCTGTGTTCGACAGATGCTATTTGTTCTAATAATATGATTTGAGTGTTAGCAATCATGGAAGACTACATGATAGTTGAGTATGTGGAATTTGCTAAATCATTGCTCTTACATAGACCCTTCCCGAATATAAGATGAATTGCAATTGTTTGGTGACTGTAAGCATAGTTTGTTAGTTTTCAAAAAACATTATGGTCTATACTTTAACATGTGAATAGCTTGTTACTTGATCATGAGAAGTCTTATGAGATGAGCTGTTGTTTATAATATATAATGATGCGAGAAAAAGTGTTTGGAACTATCATTGATCAAATTTATGCACTATGCTAGCATTCATGCTTCATAAATTATTTCTTTTATCATTTACCTGCTCGAGGACGAGCAGGACTTAAGCTTGGTGTCGGTGTGGAACGACACCTATGGGATCACAAGAATCCCTACTACGATTGCCGGGGTGCAGGGTTGCGAGGAGAGCAGGGCTAGTAGACAGCACAGGGATCATTTACCCAGGTTCGGGCCGCGAGGATGCGTAAAACCCTAGTCCTGCTTTGGTGGGTGTATTTCTGAGAGTTCTTGAGCTCTCGAACTAGCTGTGGTCAGTGCGTGGTTCGAAAGAGCCGAATCCCCCTCCAGTATGCCATGGGCCTCCTTTTATAGTTGAAAGGGGCAGCCACAGTGACTCACATGAGGTGGAAAGGTGTACAGTGCCCTGAGCTTATCGCTCGTATTACAGGACAAGACGCATTTAATGCATAGCTTAGGTGTCCCCTTGCTTTATTGGGGACGGGGGTGAGGCCCGTCCCGTTCGTCGCCGCTCCTCCTCGCCTTGACACGCGCCCTGGCCAGTGAGGTGTGTGGTGCCATGTAGGCAGTCAGGCAGCTGAGGTGGCACGGTGGCGGAGCCTTCACGAAGATCTGCATGCCACCACGCAGGCGCTCGATGAGTTGGCCTGGGAGCTGCATGTTGCCACGCAGGTGCCTGCCCAGCTGGTTGGGCTGGCAGCTGCATGTGAACGGTGGTGGAAGCTTGTCCAGCGCGGGTTTGGCGGTGGCCCCGCTGGCGTCCTTGGTGAGGGCCTTGCTGGGTGGCCCGGCAAAGGTCTTGCCGTGGCGTGCTGTCGTCCCCGGAAAGGACCTTGCCAGGGGTCTGGTGGCCTTCCTTTGCAGGAATCTTGCCGAGAATCGTCGTCTTCTGATCCTCATCTGATCTTGAATATGTCTTCACAAAGATCTGCATGCCACCGCAGAGGTGCCTTCCCGAGCCCTGGCCCCATGTTGATGACGGCGTTGAGGGCCGTGGGCTCAAGGGTGGCTCGCTCTGTTGGTGTGGGGCGAGCTGTCCCAGCAAGGGTCTTGCCGGGGCCGCTGAGGCCGCCCGGCAAGGGTCTTGCCGGAGGAACCTACTTCGTCCCTCTGCTCTTTGTGGTCTTGGACTTGGCGTTGCTTTGATTGTCTTGGGCTTCGGTCTTACCTTGGCTCACCTCCCCTGTTCTGCTTGGTGTGGTCGTGGGCGCGGCTCCGACTGCCCATGCACAGGTAAAGGGGTACAAAAGCGTGCCCCTATTTTTGTACACCGACAGGAGCCCCCGGGCCTGGGCCACACATAAGCACGACATGTTGTTGGGCCAGGCCCAAAACGGTGCGCGGGCAGGTGGGGCGGTTTTTACCGTGGTAAGACTCTTCGCGCAAACCGCTTCCCACGACCCGCGCGCGCGGCGTGGCGTGGAGGGGCGTGCGTGACGTGGGCGGCATGCGTTGCGCGGTTTCCACACGCATGCGTCATATCGCAATAAAGAGGCGGCTCGCGCCCTCCTCGTAAAAAGAGGGAGGCGTGGGGGCGCGGCTCATTTACTGAGCGGGGCCGGGGTGCGGTCTTCAAGGCGTCCACTCCCCACGATCACGGGATAGGAAGAGGTCGCCTCACCCGTCCCCTCAGTTCTGCATGTTTGCCATGCGTCTTTCATGCGCTCGGGGTGGCAAACGGTGGAGGCGGGAAACCGGGCCGTCGCTGGTTAGGGCAGCGGGTCGGTCCTGATTCCCTGCGCCTCCGGTGTCTGGATTGGCCGAGCGGGGCGGCCGAGCCTCAACCCCGTTCCTTTATAAAGAGGGGGAAGAGGGATGGCTTCCCGCATTCTTCCATCTTCTATCTCCTCCTGCTTCTGCTTCTTCCTCTCACCCGCCATGGAGAAGGGGAATCCTGGTCCCTCGACGATGGCGGCGAGGGTCGCCGCTCAACAGCGTGTCCCTCCTCCTCCTGAGCCCGCGGTGGTGGAACCGGCCGCGAGGGGAAGGAGGAGGGGGCGAGGCCGTGGGCGAGGCTGGGGCAGAGGCCGTAGTGCTCGGGGAAGAGGAGGACGGAGCGGCACGCCGGCCTTGCCCCTGCCAACGATGCCCTTCCCGATGGAGGGCCACGTTGAAGACCAGCCTTGCGAGTTCTTCATCAGGCTGCGCCGGCCTCCGCGTCGTCGTCTTCGTCTCCCTGCCCCGTTTGCTCGGGTGATGGAGCGTGACCCACCCCAGACCCTCAGGTTGCACATGAGGGGCTGTGGGAACGGACGCACGCGGGTTAACGTCGACTTCCTGGCTCCTCGGGTTATGTACCTCCGCCGTGGATGGAAGACGTTCGCCCGCATCCACAGCCTGACAGCGGGGCTCGTCCTCTACTTCAAATTAATGGAGGACGGCCTGCTCTCCGTCAAGGTCTTCGGAGAGTTTGGAACTCGCCTGAAATGCTGCGTGGAGAGCTCCTCTGATGGAGATTCCGACAATGGAAGCTCTTCCTCGAGCGAAAGTGACGAGGAGGACAGCGGGGACGAGTCCGACTAGGCGTCGGACGCCCCGCGCCTGGGCGGGTGCGGTAGCAGCAGCATCTGCACCTGGGCGCTCCTCCGGCAGGGTTTTGCCGAGGGCGGGGCCAGCTCCTTGAACTTCTTGGGGCCTTCTCCTTGGGTGACTGGTGTCGGGAGGTTGCAGAAGAGGAAGAGGGCAGGCGGCAAGGCCGAAAACTCGGAGTACGCGGGCACCGACGCCTTCATCACGTATTGCTGGTCCTGCCGCCTCGTCTTCCAGCTCCTTCCCGGCACCGTCATTACCGGCCTGCCCGTGGGCGGCCACCGAGGTGTTCTCTTGGTGCTTTTTGCTGCTCGTAGCTCGCCTAGGCACCCCTTTTGCCCTCTCGCCTCCTTGACCTGCCTCCTGAGGAGAGGGACAAGAAAGGGATCCTGGGTACCTTATCTCTTTTTTAATCTGTAAGCCTGCAGGCCTTGTTAAATTTAAAGTTTGTAATCCCCTTTGTCCATGTGTTTCATTTCGTACGAACTGTACCTGTATGGGATGTTTTTAATGAAAAAGGGATGCTTGTCGGGCTTTTCGTTTGTGGGTGAATCCCGCAACAAGGAGGGAATCCTCGTTATTGTTTAGGACAAACGTTTTTCGCCCGGCAACAGGCCTTGCCGTTCCCCCCACTCCATTCAACCGTTCTCGCGCTCTTGGCGGAGGCAGGGATGAAGTGGGCTTCAGGCTCCTCGTCCCACCTCCTTGCCGCCGCGGCTACAACCAAATCCGGACCCACGAAATAATCCTTAGGTATGGGAAAAAGGGGAGCACGACAGCCTAGAGATAGAAACGAGGCTTCACATGCCCCAGTCCTGTTTCGAAATGTATAACAGGGGATAAAAAGACTTATCTGGATCTGCAACCCCCGACAGTCTTATCTTGCCGCGGTTGGATCCTCGTGCTTGTAGCCCCCGGCAACTCTGATTTGCCGGGGTTGGGACGCCAGTCCATTTCCTTTCTTCCAAGTAGCTCGGCAGAAGTGCTCATGTGCCCTACAAACCAATAGAGGACAGAAGAGGAACATATAGACGCGCACTCGACCTCTAAGCTAGGGGTTAGTCGCTGCTGAGCACTATCAACCCTAACCGAGGAAGAGACTCGACCTAGCATGCATGCTATGACTTAGGGCGCCAGCGCTTCATTTATTTATGCTTAGGGTCTGCGCCTGGCTTTGTAGAAAGGGTCACATGCCTTGCCGGCAAAGCTTGTACAAAAGGTGGCTTGCCGGGAGGCCCGGCAACCGCGCCTTACGGGTAAAACTTGTGAGGATGCTCGATGTTCCAGGAGTTGCCCACTGGGATGGCATCCTCGGTCTCCAGGCGGACTGCACTAGGCCTGGTGAATCGCATTACCCGATAAGGGCCTTCCCACTTCGGCGTCAACTTGTTGGAATTCTTGGCCGACTGAACGCGCCGAAGAACAAGGTCGCCTTCCTCAAAGCTTCGGGCATGAACCTTGCGGCTATGGTAGTGGCGCAAGGCTTGCTGGTAGCATGCCGCTGTCACAGCCGCCCGAAGACGATCTTTCTCAAGGAGCGTCGCGTCATCTTGGCGCAACGGCTCTTGCTCAAGCTCATCATAAGCGAGCACTCGAGGTGACTCGTATATGAGTTCCGTGGGGAGAACTACTTCTGCCCCGTATACTAGGGCAAAAGGTGTCTGCCGGTGGCTCGATTTGGCGTCGTCCTGATTGACCAAAGAACCGCCGGCAACTCATCAATACAGCGCCTTCCACTCTTGTGCAGCTTGTCAAAGGTCTTCGTTCTCAGGCCTCGCAACACTTCAGCATTTGCGATCTCAGCTTGGCCGTTGCTCCATGGATGTGCCACGGAAGCAAAACAGACATTGCTGCCGAGGTCTTGGATGTACTGCATTAAGTTGTGGCTTGTGAACTGCGTGCCGTTGTCGGTGATGACTCTGTTTGGCGCACCAAAACGGTAGACCAGTCCTTGTGAACTTGACCGCTGACTGAGCAGTCAGCTTCCTCACTACTTCCACCTCCGGCCACTTTGTGAACTTGTCGATTGCAACGTACAAGTACTCAAAGCCCCCGACAGCGCGGGGGAAAGGGCCCAGTATATCGAGCCCTCATATCGAGAATGGCCAGGAGAGAGGGACTGTTTGAAGGGCTTGGGCTGGTTGATGAAGCTTCTTTGAATGCAACTGGCACGCTTCACACTTGGTTACTAGTGCCGTCGCATCCTGGAGGGCGGTGGGCCGGAAGAAACCTTGCCGGAATGCCTTCCCGGCAAGGGCCCTCGACCCAATGTGGGAGCCACATATGCCTCCATGTATCTCCGCCAACAACTCCAGTCCTTCCTCCCGGGGGATGCACTTGAGTTTCACACCGTTCGGCCTACTCCGGTACAGGACGTCATCGACGAACTGGTACAGGGCGGACCGACGGGCTCCTTTCTCCGCTTCTTCCTGCTCCTTAGGAAGCTCTCCTATTTGGAGGAATTGGATGTGCCCATGCCGGAGCCTGGGGCTCGACGGCAAGGATCAAAGGCATCTCTTCCGCCATGGGAGCGTCTGTCTCTACAGCCAAGGCTTGACGCCCTGCCGGAGCCAGTTGCTCTTGGGCAGGCTCAGCGTCCGCAGCAGCACCCATGCCGGCAGCCCCAGGGGGCTCGGTAGGAAAGTACTTGTCGGGACCTGATTTCCTCCTCTTGTTCTGGCCCGCTGGTGGTTCGACGGATGGTTGAGTTAACCGGAGCAAAAAGGTAACTGGTTCCACAAGTAGCTTGAATGCGGCACACTTTGACAAGTAATCGGCAATGTCGTTCTCCGCTCGGGGGACGTGCTCCGCCTGGATACCGTCAAAGCATTCCTCTAGCTTCCTCACCTCATCTACGTAAGCTTCCATCAATGGGCTCTGATAATCCTTGTTGACCTGCCTGACAACGAGCTGCGAGTCACCCCTGACGATGAGCTTCTTAAGCACGAGGTCTGCCGCGATCCTGAGACCGGCAAGCAATCCCTCGTACTCAGCAGTGTTGTTGGTGGACATCTCCCTGGGGAAGTGCATCTGGATCACGTACATGAGGTGTTCTCCGGTGGGTGCGATGAGCAGCACACCGGCACCGGCGCCTTGCAGCGAGAAAGCCCCATCAAAGTACATGATCCAGTCACGGTCTGCTTCCTTGTCGGGGAGAGTGGTCTCCTGGATTTCTTCGTCAGGCGTCGAGGTCCATTCTGCAATGAACTCTGCCAAGACTCTGCTCTGAATTGTCGAGGTACTTTCAAACTTTAAACCGAAGCTTGACAGCTCCAAGGCCCATTCCACAATCCTTCCGGTTGCGTCTGGGTTATGCAGTATCTGTTGCAATAGGAGGCGGGTGACGACAGTGATCTCGTGGGCTTGGAAGTAGTGACGCAGCTTCCTCGAGGCCATAAGGAGGCCGAAGAGTAATTTTTGCACGCCGGAATACCTCGACCTAGCCCCCTGCAAGAGGGACCTGACAAAGTAAACCGGGTGCTGCATCATCTTCTTCTTCGGCAACACCTCACTCGATTGCGCGGGCACTGCCTTGGTGGCACCAGACTCTGCCGGGGGCCGCGCCTTCTCGGCACCAGGCCCTGCCAGGGGAGTCTTTGGCTTGCCATCTACTGATTCTGCCGCCATTGCTGCCTCCTCGTCTACCTCCTTGTGTGCCACCAGTGCAGCGCTGACCACTTGATTCGTCGCCGCCAGATACAGTAGCAACGGCTCTTGTGGTCTAGGCGCAACCAGTATTGGCATGGAGGAAAGGTATTTCTTCACATCCTGCAGTGCTGCCTCGGCTTCTGCTGTCCACTCTATTGGGCCTGTCTTCTTCAAGATTTTGAAGAAGGGAAGGGCGCGCTCAGCGGACTTGGAGATGAATCGGCTCATGGCGGCAACGCAGCCGGTGAGCCGACGCAATTCCTTGATCCGCTTGGGCGCCTCGATCTGCTCAATAGCCTTGATCTTGTCTGGGTTTGCCTCGATCCCGCGCTGTGACACAAAGAACCCGAGAAGTTTGCCAGACGGAACGCCGAAGACACACTTCTCAGGGTTCACCTTGAGGTTGATCTTGCGCAGGTTAGCAAATGTCTCTTCCGGATCTTGCACAAGAGTTGGGCCATCCTTGGTTTTGACCACTATGTCATCCATGTAGGCCTCCATATTTCTATGGAGCTGAGGTTCAAAACCAATTTGGACTGCTCTTGCGAACGTTGAGCCAGCACTCTTCAACCCGAAAGGCATCCGTAAAAAGCAATACATACCACATGGGGTGATGAATGTTGTCTTCTCTTCATCCTCTTTCGTCATGAAGATCTGGTGGTAGCCTGAGTAGGCGTCGAGGAATGATAGCAGATCGCACCCGGCCGTGGAGTCAACAATCTGGTCGATGTGTGGCAATGGGAAGGGGTCCTTAGGGCAAGCCTTGTTGATATCTGTGTAATCAATACACAGTCTCCACTTCCCATTCGCCTTGCGCACCACTACCGGATTGGCCAACCACGTCAGGTGGAGCACTCCTCTCACCAAACCCGTCGCTTCCAACTTCCTGATCTCCTCTGTGATGAACTCCTGCCTCTCCAGAGCCTGCTTTCTGACCTTCTGCTTGACGGGCCGCGCGTGGGGGCAGACAACTAGGTGATGCTCAATCACCTCCCTGGGAACACCGGGGATGTCGGATGCTTGCCATGCAAACACGTCGACATTCGCCCGCAGGAAGGTGATGAGCACGCCTTCCTATTTGCTGTCGAGGGTGGAGCCTATGGTGAAGGCCCCTCCCGTGCCATCCTCCTTGATGGGCACCTTCTTGGTCTACGGCGGCTCGGCCCTGGGTCTCTTGCTCTTGTCGGTAGAGCTCTCTAGCACGTCCTCGATGGTAGCACAACACTCCGAGGAGGTGCGCTTGCCGGAGCGGGTGCGAGAGGTCTTGCCGGGCTTCTTCTTCCCTCGCGGGCTTTAGCGGCAGGAACAGGTGCCTTGGCGGCAGCCGCTGCAACTGCTTCCCGGTAGAGCTGGTCGGCGCAGATCAGCGCGTCCTTCTTGTCGGAGCGGACGGAGATGATGGTCAACGGCCCAGGCATCTTTAGCATGTTGTAGGTGTAGTGTGACGCCGCCATGAACTTGGCTAGTGCTGGGCGGCCGAGGATCCCGTTGTAGGGCAAGGGGATCTCGGCTACGTCGAAGACGATCCTCTCCGTCCTGTAGTTCAACTCTCCTCCAAACGTCACGGGCAGTGTGACCTCTCCCTTCGGCTGGCTCCTCCCCGGATTGACCCCTTGAAACGTGCCCGTTTCCTCGAGGTCTCCAGAAGGGATTTGCAACTTTTTGATTACGACAGGCGAGATCAGGTTCAGGTCGGCCACGCCGTCAACCAACATCTTGTTCACTCTGAGGTTGCGTATCATTGGTGAGACCAACAATGGCAAACACCCGACCGCGGTAGTGCGGTCAGGGTGGTCCTCAGCGTCAAAGATGAGGGGCGTGCTGGACCACTTCAATGGCTTCTGAGCGTCGAACGACGGCTCTGCTGCTGTAATCTCATGCGCCCACTGCTTGAGCTGGAGACGAGAGGTATGCAGCGAGGCGCCGCCATCGACGCACATGGCCTCCGTAGCCTTCTGGAACCCTTGCTCACCAGACTCGTCGTCCTCGTCGTGATCATGGTCTTCTTGTTTCTTGTCCCGGCCCCGGGCGGGCCTCTCTTGCTGGTTGTCCTTGCCGGGGCGGCCTCCTTGGCCGCCACGCTTCTTGCCGGACCCCTCCGCACCATCCTCGTCCTTCTCCTTGTCCCGCCTCTCGTACTCAGCCTTTTGCTTCTTAGCAAGCAGCTCGACTTGCCGGCAGTTCTGGAGGTCGTGGCCCTTGGTGCGGTGGACCTTGCAGTATTGCTTGCTGGAGCTTCCTGGCTTGTCAGTAGCCACCAAGGCTCGGCAGGCGGCGCACCCGGCAATCTCCTTGCCGGGGGCGTCTGCTTTGACCTTCTTGCCGGCACCAATGTCGTCAGATCCCTCAACGGCAAGCACGGTCTTGCCATTGCGTTTCCTGTTGCGACGCCGACCCTTCCTCGTCGGGGTAGCGGCGTCTTCGCTGGGGTACTTCCTTCCTTCTTCAGCCCGGGCGCACCTATCGGCCAGAACATAGAGCTCGGCCATGTCCTTAACTTTGGTCATCGCCAGCTCTTCGCGCATCTTGCGATTGTGCACGTTCTGGTGGAACGCGCTAATCACAGCGGCGAGATGGACGACGGGGATGTTGTACTGCACCCGGCTGAATCTCTGGATGTACTTTCGCAGGGTCTCCCCTTCCTTCTGGGGAATGATGTGCAGAGCACTGGCCTGGCCATGAGCTTGGTGGCCTCCTGTGAAGGCGCCAATGAACTCATGGCACATATCCGACCAAGAAGAAATGGAATCCACAGGCAAGTGCATCAACCAAGACATCACATTGGGCTTGAGCGCCAGCGGGAAATAGTTGGCAAGCACCTTGTCGTCGTGAGCCCCAGCAGCCTGGATCGCGATGGTGTAGATGCTGAGGAACTCGGACGGATGGGTTTTGCCAGTGTACTTCTCGCCGACGTCGGGCTTGAACGTGCGGTGGGACGGCCACTGGAACTGCCGCAGCTCACGGGTAAATGCCGGGCAGCCCACCTCGTAAGGTAGGCCGCCGGAGCCCCCTGGTGCCGGGTGGTCCATAGCGGGTCCTGCCCGCTTGTCCGACTGGCAGCGCGTTTCGCGCCGACGCTCGATGGTGGTTCAAGCGTCTTCGTGAGCTCGTTCCCGAAGGACCTGGCGCTGGTCGCGGAGGGTCTGTGGGTCGGACGACGCTATGGAGATGTTATCACAAGCGTCGTCACGACGGGCCGACGCCCGCGGTGGCTGGCGAGGAGGAGGAGAGTGCACCGTGGCTCGGTGGGGCGCCGTCCCGAGGGCCCTGCTGGTTGCGGATCGTCTTTGTTGGCGACGGCGACGAAGCTCTAGATGGTGGCCCTCCACTCGTCGAGCTTCTCAGTAGCAGGAGGGAAATCGAGGAGCAGCTGAGCGCGCCAAAGCTTCCGCTGGTGTGGGCGGCGGCGAGAGCTACGTGGATCGCGGCACGCTTCGACTTCTAGCTATGTTAGAAGGAGCTCCGTCACGACCCAGCGGCTGCGTGCCATTTTCACCAGCGCTTCAGCGAGCGTGCTGAACCCCTTCATCTTGCCGATGACGCACAGGGCTCTTCCCACGGCGGTGCCCAGGGTCACCAACGTGGTGACGCTACTCGGCGCGCACACCATGGGAAGAACGCGCGGTGGTCGCCGGTGTAGGCGTCCTGGAGGTCGCCGCGCCGCCCGGAGTCGGCACAACGACGCCCCTTGAGGGCCCCGCGTCGCCTGCGGGGGGCCCAGCTCCGTCTTTGGTTCCGGCGACGTGTAGCCGGTCGTCTGGCCCGCGAACGACGCTGCTCGCCAGGCTCCGACTGCCTGGGCGATGCTGGTGCTCGCGGGCTGCGGCCCGGGTCCTGTCTGCGACTAGTCCGCTGCTCGTCCGCACCGGCATGGGCCGTTCGGCTCCCAATGAGCCGATCGCCGTGGCCGTCTTCTTCTTAGGGGCCATGGCGACGAAGAACTGCTAGGCTAACTACCAGACCAGATTCTCACAATTGCGCCCCCTACCTGGCACGCCAAAGATGTCGGTGTGGAATGACACCTATGGGATCACAAGAATCCCTACTACGGTTGCCGGGGCACAGGGTTGCGAGGAGAGCAGGGCTAGTAGACAGCACAGGGATCGTTTACTCAGATTCGGGCTGTGAGGATGCGTAAAACCCTAGTCATGCTTTGGTGGGTGTATTTCTGAGAGTTCTTGAGCTCTCGAACTAGCTGTGGTCAGTGCGTGGTTCGAAAGAGCCGAATCCCCCTCCAGTATGCCATGGGCCTCCTTTTATAGTTGAAAGGGGCAGCCACAGTGACACACAGGAGGTGGAAAGGCGTACAGTGCCCTGAGCTTATCGCTCGTATTACAGGACAAGACGCATTTAATGCATAGCTTAGGTGTCCCCTTGCTTTATTGGGGACGGGGGCGAGGCCAGTCCCGTCCGTCGCCACTCCTTCTCGCCTTGACACGCGCCCTGGCCAGTGAGGTGCGTGGTGCCATGTAGGCAGTCAGGCAGCTGAGGTGGCGCGATGGTGGAGCCGTCACGAAGATCTGCATGCCGCCACGCAGGTGCTCGATGAGTTGGCCTGGGAGCTGCATGTTGCCACGCAGGTGCCTGCCCAGCTGGTTGGGCTGGCAGCTGCATGTGAACGGTGGTGGAAGCCACGGGTTTGGCGGTGGCCCCGCTGGCGTCCTTGGCGAGGGCCTTGCCGGGTGGCCCGGCAAGGGTCTTGCCGTGGCGTGCTGTCGTCCCCGCCAAGGACCTTGCCAGGGGTCTGGTGCCCTTCCTCGGCAGGGATCTTGCCGAGAATCGTCGTCTTCTGATCCTCATCTGATCTTGAATATGTCTTCACAAAGATCTGCATGCCACCACAGAGGTGCCTTCCCGATCCCTGGCCCCATGTTGATGACGGCGTTGGGGGCCGTGGGGTCAAGGGTCGCTCGCTCTGTTGGTGTGGGGCGAGCTGTCCCGACAAGGGTCTTGCCGGGGCCGCTGAGGCCGCCTGGCAAGGGTCTTGCCGGGGGAACCTGCTTCGTCCCTCTGCTCTTTGTGGTCTTGGCCTTGGAGTTGCTTTGATTGTCTTGGGCTTCAGTCTTACCTTGGCTCACCTCCCCTGTTCTGCTTGGTGTGGTCGTGGGCGCGGCTCCGACTGCCCATGCACAGGTAAAGGGGTACAAAAGCGTGCCCCTATTTTTGTACACCGACACATGGGGATGCTGATACGTCTCCGACGTATCTATAATTTATGAAGTATACATGCCATGTTTACAAAAAAATTATATGGTTTGGTATGATTTGATTCGAACTAACTCAGACTGATGCTGTTTTCAACAGAACTACTGTGGCGTCGTTTTTTGTGAAGAAATAAAAGTTCTCGGAATGGGCTGAATATTTACGGTGATTGTTTATGGACCAAAAGAGAACCCCAAAGCACAAGAGTTGGACCAGAAGAGCTCCGAGGTGATGACAATGTAGGGGGGCGCTCCCTACCCCCTCGGGAGGGTGCTCCTACCTTGTCGCTGCCTCGTGGTCCCCCTTGACGTGAGACAGACGCAAAAATTCCTATAAATACCAAAACCCACATAAATAAACTTAGGTCGGAAGTTCCGCCGCCGCAAGCCTCTGTAGTCACGAAAAACCAATCTAGGCCCTCTCTGGCACCCTGCCGGAGGGGGCCATCATCACCGGATGCTATGGAGGAGGATCCTGGAGGGGGCCATCATCACCATGGAGGCCAAGGACTAGAGGGAGAACCTCCCCCCATCTAGGGGGGAGGCCATGGAGGAGGAAGCACAAGGGGGAGACTCTCTCCCCCTCTCTCTCGGTGGCGCCGGAGTGCCGCCGGGGGAACCATCACCACGATGATCGTCTTCATCAACATCACCATCTTCATCATCATACTCATCTCTTTTACACGGTCAACTCTCCCGCACCCCGCTGTAATCCCTACTTGAACATGGTGCTTTATGCCACATATTATAATCCAATGATGTGTTGCCAACCTATGATTTGTTGAGTAGATTTGTTTTGTCTTTTGGGTTGATTGATGATATAGATTGGTTTGAGTTGTATGATTTATTTTGGTGTTGTCCTATGGTTCCCTCTGTGCCACGCACACGTCAAGTATTCCCGTTATAGGGTATTGCAATACATTCATGATTCGCTTATAGTGGGTTGCTTGAGTGAAAGAAGCATAAACCTGAGTAAGGGGGTTGTTGATGGGATAAAGGGGACTTGATACTTTAATGCAAAGGTTGGGTTTTACGTTAATGATCTTTAGTAGCTGCGGATGCTTGCTAGAGATCCAATCATAAGTGCATATGATCCAAGGAGAGAAAGTATGTTAGCTTATGCCTTTCCCTCATATAAAATTGCAATAATGACCACCAATCTTGTTAACAATTGCCTAGGATAATTCCGCACACTGATCCATCATTATTCCACACTCGCTATTTATAATATATAGTAATATATTCTAACTTTATCTTAACAGCACCTATTTTTATATTTTAGTTCTCCGATATCATGCAAAGTTATCCTCTTTATACCCACGATGTAGTTTTATTTCTCGTTTCTAGATGGAGGCAAACGTTCGGTGTACGTAGAGTCGTATCAGTGGGATAGGACTTGAGAGAATATTGATCTTACCTTTAGCTCCTTGTGGGTTCGGCACTCCATACTTATCACTTCCACCTTTGGAAATTGCTATGATGATTCCTTGCACATGGGGATTATCAAAGTTCGCCTGCGACATTGATGATAGTTCTGCCGTGATCGAGGCAGGCGGCAGCGGCGATGGCGATGTTGAAGACGGGCCTGTCACGGTGGAGGCGAGCGGTGGCGGTGATGGCAATGGCGGCGATGGCCGTTCCCCCTAGAGTTTATCCTGCAACGACCAATCATGCCTCATGGATGCATAAGACTTCGTTTGAATTTGTGATACATTTGACGCCTATAATAACCGTTTGAACTCCGTAACTTCCTTTTCGTGCTTCATTTCCTTCTTGCTTGCCTTTGTGCTCTGCGTCGGCAGGGACCAGCCCATGCATACCTCGGCCGACATTGGAATGTCAGGTCCTGATGCTTGGACAAAGCCAAGGGGCGAGGGACTACGTGACTAGTGAGGCCCCTAAGTCGCGATGCTCAGGGGTCCCCCTTGACGTGCAAGCGGCCCGCATGAAAGAAATGTGGGCGATGACGAAGTTAACCCAGGGTTCTTCCTACCTTTATCTCATCATCCTGCACCTAGGGTTTACGCGAGGAGACCAGACACCAAGGGCCTTGGTGGGGTGATGTGCGCAGGAGCCGGCCCGCGAGCCAGAGCCCGGTTCCTTGGATTTTTTGGCACAGCTGGGACTGACCTGAGCACATGCACTGTGTCCAGCCCTCGCTCGCGTGAGGCCCAGGGGGAGGCTGCGAGTGGTGCTGATGGAGAGCCGAGCGGCGATCCTGAGGTTGATGCTACCCGTAGTGCGTCCTCAGTTGTTTATCCACCGGCGCGGAGCATGGGACTTCCACACTGAGCGTGGTCATGGTCGTAGTGTGACCGTATCCGCTGCTACTTCTTGAGCTCGTGTTGATTTTTCCCTTGAAGAGGAAAGGGTGATGCAGCAAAGTAGTGATAAGTATTTCCCTCAGTTAAGAACCAAGGTATCATTCCAGTAGGAGGCACAAGCAAGTCTCCAATATATGCACCTCCAGAAACTAACAAACACTTGCACTGAACGCGAAAAAGGGGTTGTCAATCCCTTCACGGTCACTTGCAAGAGTGGTATCTAATAGAGATAGATATAAAAGATAAGTGAAAGGTAAAATAAAGTAAATATAAATAAATTGCAGCAAGGTACATTTAGGGTTTTTGGTTTTATAGATCTGAAAATATGATTGAAAATAGACCCGGGGGTCATAGGTTTCACTAGAGGCTTCTCTCTTGAATAAAGCATACAGTGGGTAAACAAATTACTATTGAGCAATTGACAAAAAAGCGCAAAGTTCTGACGATATCCAAGGCAATGATCATGAATATAGGCATCACATCTACGAAACGATTCTGCATCTACTACTATTACTCCACACATCGACCGACTCCTGCCTGCATCTACACCTTAAGAAAGATGACATGATGTAGAGGGATAAACTCAAGCAATATGATATAAACCCCATCTTTTTATCCTTAATGGCAACAATCCAATACGTGCGTCACTACCACTACTGTAATTAGGTAAGGATACTACAAGATTGAACCCATCACAAAGCACCTCTCCCATTGCAAGAAAACCCAATCTAGTAGGCCAAACCAAATCGACAAATCGGAGAGAAATACTAAGCTACCTCAATCGTGCATAAAAGAGTTTAGACAACACTCAAATAATATTCATAGATAATCTGATCATAAATCCACAATTCATCGGATCTCAACAAATGCACCGAAAAAGAAGATTACATCGAATAGATCTCCAAGAACATCGAGGAGAACATTGTATTGAAGATCAAAGAGAGAGAAGAATCCATCTAACTACTAGCTATGGACCATTAGGTCTGTGGTAAACTACGCACACTTCATCAGAAGGGAATCAAGGTTGATGTAGAGGCCCTTCGTGATTGAAACCCCCTCCGGCAGAGTGCCGAAAAAGGCCCCAAGATGGGATCTCACGGGAACAGAAGCTTGTGGCGGTGGAAAAATATTTTTGGTGTGCCCTCTGACGTAAGGGAAATATTTGGGTATTTATGGAGCAAGAATTAGGGTTAGGGGAGTCCCGAGGGGCCCACAAGCTGGGGGGCGCCCCCTGGGGTGCGCCCTCAAGGTTTGTGGCCCTCTCGTGGCTCCTCTGGCCTCCTCTCCAACTCTCATGGGTTTCTTCTGGTCCAAGGAAAATTATTGTAAAGTTTTATTTTGTTTGGACTCCGTTTGATATTGATTTTCTGTAAAAGCCAAAAACAAGGAAAAAAAGAAACTGACTCTGGGCACTAGGTTAATAAGTTAGTCCCAAAAATAATATAAAATAGCATATTAATGCATATAGAACATCCAAAATAGATAATATAATAGCATGGAACAATAAAAAAGTATAGATACGTTGGAGACGTACCAAGCATCCCCAAGCTTAAGTCCTGCTCGTCCTCAAGTAGGTAAATGATAAAAACAGAATTTTTTATGTGGAATGCTACCTAACATATTTATCAATGTAATTCTTCTTATTGTGGCATGAATATTCAGATCCATAAGATTCAAAACAAAAGTTTAATATTGATATAAAAACAGTAATACTTCAAGCATAATAATAAAGCAATCATGTCCTCTCAAAGTACCATGGCTAAAGAAAGTTACCCTTACAAAATCATAAAGTCCTGTCACGCTCTATCTTCATGACACAAATTATTTATCATGCACAACCCCGATGACAAGCCAAGTAATTGTTTCATACTTTTAATGTTCTCAAGCTTTTTCAACTTTCATGCAATACCTGAGCGTGAGCCATGGATATAGGACTATAGGTGGAATAGAAGATGGCTATGAGAAGACAAAAAAAGGAGAAAGTCCCACATCAACTAGAAAAATTAATGGGCTATGGAGATGCCCACCAATCGATATCGATGCAAGTGAGTAGGGATTGCCATGCACCAGATGCACTAGAGCTATAAGTGTATGGAAGCTCAAAAGAAAACTAAGTGGGTGTGCATCCAACTTGCTTGCTCACGAAGGCCTAGGGCAATCTGAGGAAGCCCATCATTGGAATATACAAGCCACGTTCTATAATGAAAAATTCCCACTAGTATATGAAAGTGATAATCATGAAGAACATGGTGCTATTTTTGAGGCACACGTGTGGAAAAGGATAGTAACATTGTCCCTTCTATCTTTTTCCCTCTTTTTTTCTTTTTTTCTTTTGGGCTCTTTGGCTATTTTTTTATTTGGTCTCTTTTTATTTTTAAGTCTGGAGCCTCATCTCGACTTATGGGAGAATCATAACCTCCATCATCTTTTCCTCACATGGGACAATGCTCTAATAATGATGATCATCACACTTTTATTTACTTACAACTCAAGAATTACAACTAGATACTAGAACAAAGATATGACTCTATATGAATGCCGCCAGTGGTGTACCGGGATGTGCAATGATCTAGCATAGCAACGATATCAAAAAATAGACAAGCCATGAAAACATCATGCTAGCAATCTTACGATCATGCAAAGCAATATGACAATGATGGTGCGTGTCATAATAAACGGAATGGTGGAAGTTGCATGGAAATATATCTCGGAATGGCTATGGAAATGCCATAATAGGTAGGTATGGTGGCTGTTTTGAGGAAGGGTATATGGTGGGTTTAATGCACCGGCGAAAGTTGCGCAGTACTAGAGAGGTTGGCAATGGTGGAAGGGTGAGAGTGTGTATAATCCATGGACTCCACATTAGTCATAAAGAACTCACCTACTTATTGCAAAAATTTATTAGCCATCGAAGCAAAGTACTAATACGCATGCTCCTAGGGGGATAGATTGGGAGCAGAAGACCATCGCTCGTCCTCGACTGCCACTCATAAGGAATAAAATCAAAAATAAATCATGCTCCGACTTCATCACATAACGGTTCACCATACATTAATGCTTCGGGAATCACAAACTTTAACACAAGTATTTCTACCAACAATTAGTCTCTAGCATGACCCAAATATCACCATCTTTATATCTCAAAACAAATGCAAGGAATCAGACTTCTCATCTATTCAATGCTCTTTATGAAACTTTTTATTATATCCCTCTTGGATGCCCATCATATTTGGACCAAATTCATAACCTAAGCAAATTGCCATACCATTTTAAGACTCCCAAAATAATATAAGTGAAGCATGAGAGTTCATCAATTTCTACAAAATAAAACAACCGCCGTGCTCTAAAAAGATATAAGTGAAGCACTAGAGCAACTACCTAGCTCAGAAGATTTAAGTGAAGCACATAGAGTATTCTAATAAATTCATGATTAAAGCGTGTTGATGACCCACAAGTGTAGGGGATCTATCGTAGTCCTTTCGATAAGTAAGAGTGTCGAACCCAACGAGGAGCAGAAGGAAATGATAAGCAGTTTTCAGTAAGGTATTCTCTGCAAGCACTGAAATTATCGGTAACAGATAGTTTTGTGATAAGGTAATTTGTAACGGGTAACAAGTAACAAGTGTAAATAAAGTGCAGCAAGATGGCAATCCTTTTTGTAGCAAAAGACAAGCTTGGACAAACTCTTATATAGAGAAAAGTGCTCCCGAGGACACATGGGAATTATCGTCAAGCTAGTTTTCATCACGCTCATATGATTCGCGTTCGTTACTTTGATAATTTGGTATGTGGGTGGACCGGTGCTTGGGTGCTGTCCTTACTTGGACAAGCATCCCACTTATGATTAACCCCTATTGCAAGCATCCGCAACTACAAAAGAAGTATTAAGGTAAACCTAACCATAGCATGAAACATATGGATCCAAATCAGCCCCTTACGAAGCAACTCATAAACTAGGGTTTAAGCTTCTGTCACTCTAGCAACCTATCATCTACTCTTTACTTCCCAATGCCTTCCTATAGACCCAAACAATGGTGAAGTGTCATGTAGTCGACGTTCACATAACACCACTAGAGGAAAGACAACATACATCTCATCAAAATATCGAACGAATACCAAATTCACATGACTACTAATAGCAAGACTTCTCCCATGTTCTCAGGAACAAACGTAACTACTCACAAATCATATTCATGTTCATAGTCAGAGGGGTATTAATATGCATAATGGATCTGAACATATGATCTTCCACCAAATAAACCAACTAGCATCACCTACAAAGAGTAATCAACACTACTAGCAACCCACAGGTACCAATCTGAGGCTTTGGGACAAAGATTGGATACAAGAGATGAACTAGGGTTTGAGAGGAGATGGTGCTGGTGAAGATGTTGATGGAGATTGACCCCCTCCCGGTGAGAGGGTCGTTGGTGACGACGATGGTGATGATTTCCCCCTCCCGGAGGGAAGTTTCCCCAGCAGAACAGCTCTGCCGGAGCCCTAGATTGCTTCCGCCAAAGTTCCACCTCGTGGCGGCGGAATTTCTTCCCGAAAGCTTGCTTATGATTTTTTCGAGGGTAAAAGACTTCATATAGCAGAAGATGGGCACCGAAGGCCTGCCAGGGGGCCCACAAGGCAGGGGGCGCGCCCCCCACCCTCGTGGCCAGGGTGTGGGCCCCCTCTGGTATTTTCTTTGTTCAGTATTTTTTATAAATTCCAAAAATGACTTCCGTGAAGTTTCAGGAATTTTGGAGTCGTGCGGAATAGGTCTTTAATATTTGCTCCTTTTCCAGCCCAGAATTCCAGCTGCGGCATTCTCCCTCTTCATGTAAACCTTGAAAATAAGAGAGAATAGGCATAAGTATTGTTACATAATGTGTAATAACAGCCCATAATGCATTAAATATCGATATAAAAGCATGATGCAAAATGGACGTATCAACTCCCCCAAGCTTAGACCTCGCTTGTCCTCAAGCGGAAGCCGATAACGATAAATATGTCCACATGTTTAGAGAAAGAGGTGTCGATAAAATAAAATACGGACATGAGGGCATCATGATCATTCTTATAACAGCAACATATATATATATATATATTGTCATATGATTTCTTATGCTCAAGTAATAATCTATTCACAATGTAAAGTATGAATCAGAAACTTCATTGAGAACTAATAAACTATAATCTCAGTCATTGAAGCAATTGCAATTTATCATAACATCGGAAAGAGTCAATATAAGAGCTTTTCAGCAAGTCCACATACTCAACTATCATTTAGTCTTTCACAATTGCTAACACTCACGCAATACTTATGATTATGGAGTTTTAATCAGACACAGAGAAAGATAGGGGCTTATAGTTTCGCCTCCCAACCTTTTACCTCAAGGGTATTGTCAACAATAATAGTTCATGCCAACTTACATCCAATTGGATATATATATATATCAGGATCTTTCCAACACAATGTGCTTGCCAAAGGATAAAATGTAAAAAGGAAGGGTGAAGATGACCATGACTCTTGCATAAGGGTAAAAGATAAAAGTAAAAGATAGGCCCTTCGCAGAGGGAAGCAGAGGTTGTCATGCGCTTTCATGGTTGGATGCATGAAATCTTAATGCAAAAGAACGTCACTTTATATTGCCACTTGTGATATGGACCTTTATTATGCACTCCGTCGCTTTTATTTCTTCCACATCACAAAATCGTATAAAGCTTATTTTCTCCACACTAATAAATCATACATATTTAGAGAGTAATTTTTATTGCTTGCACCGATGACAACTTACTTGAAGGATCTTACTGAATCCATAGGTAGATATGGTGGAAACCCATGGCAAAACTGGTTTTCGGGGTATTCGGAAGCACAAGTAGTATCTCTACTTGGTGCAAAGAATTCGCTAGCATGAGGGGGAAAGACAAGCTCAACATGTTGGATGATCCATTAGAATATACTTTATTTCAGATATAAGAAAACATAACCCATTACGTTGTCTTCCTTGTCCAACATCAACTCTTTAACATGTCATATTTTAATGAGTGCTCACAATCATAAAAGATGTCCAAGATAGTATATTTATATGTGAAACCTCTCTTTCTTTATTACTTCCTATTAATTGCAACGATGACCAAAACTATGCTTGTCAACTCTCAACAACTTTTAATCATCATACTCTTTATATGTGAAGTCATTACTCTCCATAAGATCAATATGATATCTTTGTTTCTTTTTATTCTTTCTTTTTCTTTTATTCACTCAAGATCATAGCAAGATAATCAAGCCCTTGACTCAACACTAATCTTTATTATATATAGCCCACGGACTCGATTACATAGAAGGATCATAAGGCAAAACTCAAAACTAAATCATACTAAAACTTTATTCTACTAGATCAAGATATTACTAAAAGGATCAAACTAAGAAAAACGGTAAAGATAGGAGTGCGATGGTGATACGATACCGGGGCACCTCCCCCAAGCTTGGCAGTTGCCAAGGGGAGTGCTCATACCCATGTGATTATGTCTCCTTCTTCAGAAGTGGTGATGTGATATTCTTGGCGATGATGCCCCTCAGGATATGATTCTCCTCCTCGAGCTTATTAACTTGCTGCTTGAGATCCATTATTTCCTTACGGTGTTTACCCGTGACAGTTAAAGCTCCTTTCACCCATGGATGTTGCATAGCTGCAGGAGAGCATGTAACAGTCTTTTTCATATTTTTTCATAAGAGAGAAATTTAACATTGGAAGGGATGACTGAGGTTGGGATGGCTGAGCTCTGCAGTTCCCCCATCGTGAATCCGGCTCGGAAACGGGAAGTAACTTCTTGCTCCTCCTCCATGGAATCTATTCTTTTCAAGTCGGCCTCCATCTCTTCCTCCGTTGATGGCCCAAAAAGGTCAGCATCACTGTTTGCTCTTGGTCCCGGTGTCGAATTAGACACCCGGCTCTCCCTGACTGAATCTTGAGAAGACATCTTGCTCTAATCTGCAACAGAAACAACTCGAAACAAAGACAGGGGATATTTGCGTGATACGAGAGTCAAAACCTTCGGGAGATTATATAATGAATTTTTACCGACCAAAAGAAGTATCGTGCAAGAAAACGAAGTCTGGAGAGCGCACGAGGTGCCCACGAGGCAGGGGGCGCGCCCAGGGGGGTAGGGCGTGCCTCCCACCCTCGTGGAAGCCTCGTGTCCTTCCCGGACCACTTCTTATTTTCCTATTTTCTTAAATATTCCAAAACGGAGAAAAATTGCCATTAGAACTGTTTTGGAGTCGATTTACTTGCCGTACCACATACCTATTCCTTTTCGGAGTCTGAAACATTCTGGAAAGTGTCCCTTATGGATTCCTCCGGAGTTACGGTTTCAATAACATTAGTTTCAACATTTATAGGATTACCTGAGATATAATGTTTGATTCTTTGACCGTTCACCACCTTCAGATTTGTGCCTTCGAAGTTGTTGATTTTTATGGCACCGGAACGATAGACCTCCTCGATAACGTAAGGGCCTTCCCATTTAGAGAGAAGTTTTCCTGCAAAAAATCTTAAATGAGAGTTGTATAGCAACACATAATCACCTACATTAAACTCACGCTTTTGTATCCTTTTGTCATGCCATCTTTTAACTTTTTCTTTAAACAACTTGGCATTCTCATAGGCTTGGGTTCCCCATTCATCAAGTGAGCTAATGTCAAATAGCCTCTTCTCACCGGCAAGTTTGAAATCATAATTGAGCTCTTTAATAGCCCAATATGCCTTATGTTCTAGTTCAAGAGGTAAGTGACATGCTTTTCCATAAACCATTTTATACGGAGACATACCCATAGGGTTTTATATGCAGTTCTATAGGCCCATAATGCATCATCAAGTTTCTTGGACCAATTCTTTCTAGATCTACTAACAGTCTTTCGCAAAATTAATTTGAGCTCTCTATTGCTCAATTCTACTTGACCTCTAGACTGTGGGTGATATGGAGATGCAATTCTATGATTAACATCATATTTAGCAAGCATTGTACGAAAAGCACCATGAATAAAATGTGAACCACCATCAGTCATTAAATATCTAGGGACTCCAAACCTCAGAAAAATAACTTCTTTAAGCATCTTAATCGAGGAGTTATGATCAGCACTACTAGTTGGAATAGCTTCTACCCACTTAGTAACGTAATCAACAGCAACTAAAATATGTGTATAGCCATTAGAGGAAGGAAAAGGTCCAATATAATCAAATCCCCAAACATAAAATGGTTCAATAACAAGTGAATAATTCATAGGCATTTCTTGACGTCTACTAATATTACCAATTCTTTGACATTCATCACAAGACAAGACAAACTTACGGGCATCCTTGAAGAGAGTAGGCCAATAAAAACCGGATTGCAATACCTTATGTGCAGTTCTATCTCCAACGTGGTGTCCTCCATAAGCCTCAGAGTGACACTTGCGTAGGATCTGTTCCTGTTCATGCTCAGGTACACAACATCTAATAACACCATCTACTCCTTCTTTATAAAGATGTTGGTCATCCCAGAAGTAATGTCTCAAATCATAGAAAAACTTTTTCTTTTGCTGGTATGTGAAATTAGGTGGTATAAATTTAGCAACAATGTAATTAGCATAATCAGCATACCATGGAGCAGTACGAGAAGCATTTATCACAGCTAATTGTTCATCAGGAAAGCTATCATCAATAGATAGTGGGTCATCAAGAACATTCTCTAACCTAAACAAGTTGTCTGCAACGGGGTTCTCAGCTCCCTTTCTATCAATAATATGCAAATCAAATTCTTCTAGCAAGAGAACCCATCTAATAAGTCTAGGTTTAGCATACTTCTTTTCCATAAGGTATTTAATAGCAGCATGATCAGTGTGAATAGTTACTTTAGAATCAACTATATAAGGTCTGAACTTATCACAAGCAAAAACAATTGCTAAAAATTCTTTTTCAGTAGTAGCATAATTTCTCTGGGCATTGTCTAGAGTTTTAATAGCATATTGAATAACATTTAATTTCTTATCAACTCTTTGCCCTAGAACAGCACCTACAGCCTAATCACTAGCATCACACATAATTTCAAAGGGTAAATTCCAATTAGGTGGCTGGACAATAGGTGCATAAATCAAAGCTTTCATAAGTATTTCAAATGCTTCTACACAATCATCGTCAAAGACAAAAGGAATATCTTTTTGTAATAGATTAGTCAGAGGCCGAGAAATTTTTGAGAAGTCCTTAATGAACCTCCTATAAAAACCGGCATGACCGAGAAAACTTCTTATACCTTTGATGTCTTTAGGACACGGCATCTTTTCAATAACATCAGCTTTAGCTTTATCAACTTCAATACCTCTTTCAGAAATTTTATGCCCCAAGACAATACCTTCATTAACCAGAAAGTGGCATTTCTCCCTATTCAAAACAAGATTAGTTTCTTCATATCTCTACAAAACTCGATCAAGGTTGCTCAAGCAATCATCAAAAGAGGATCCATAAACAGAGAAATCATCCATGAAAACCTCACAAATCTTTTCGCAAAAGTCAGAGAATATAGCCATCATGCATCTTTGAAAGGTAGCAGGTGCATTACATAAACCAAAACGCATACGTCTATAAGAAAAGGTACCGAAAGGGCATGTAAAAGTGGTGTTTTCTTGATCATCAGCTGACACAGGTATTTGAGAGAAACCAGAGTAACCATCTAGAAAGCAAAAATGTGTATGTTTGGATAATCTTTCTAGCATTTGATCAATGAAAGGCAAGGGGTAATGATCTTTTTAGTAGCTTTATTTAATTTGCGGAAATCAATTACCATCCTATAACCTGTAATAATTCTTTGCGGGATCAATTCATCTTTATCATTAGGAACAACAGTAATACCTCCCTTCTTAGGGACAGAATGGACAGGACTTACCCACTGACTATCAGCAACGGGATAGATTATACCTGCCTCAAGGAGCTTTAGTATTTCCTTTCTTACCACTTCTTTCATCTTAGGATTTAGCCATCGTTAGTGATCAATAACTGATTTGGCGTCATTCTCCAAATTTATTTTGTGTTGACATAGAGTGGGACTAATGCCCTTAAGATCATCCAGAGTATATGCAATAGCAGCACGGTGCTTCTTCAGAGTTTTCAATAATTTCTCTTCCTCCTTCTCTGAAAGGTTAGCACTAATAATAACAAGATATATCTTCTTTTCATCAAGATGAGCATATTTAAGAGTATCAGGTAATGGTTTAAGCTCAAACACGGGATCACCCTTGGGTGGAGGAGGATCCCCTAGGATTTCAACAGGCAAGTTGTGTTTCAGAATAGGTCCCTGTTTAAAGAATACTTCATCTATTTCCCTTCTTTCATTCATAAACATATCATTTTCATGGTCGAGCAAATATTGTTCTAAAGGATCATTAGGAGGCACGACAATAGAAGCAAGACCAATAATTTCATCTTTACTAAGCAATTCTTCATCACGGGGTTGTCTACAAAATTTAGCAAAATTAAACTCATGAGACATATCACCCAAACCAATAGTAACAAAATCCTTTTCGCAGTCTATCCTAGCATTAACAGTATTTAAGAAGGGTCTACCAAATATAATGGGACAAAAGCTATCTTGTGGGGAACCAAGAACAAGAAAATCAGCAGGATATTTAACCTTCCCACACAAGACTTCAACATCTCTAACAATCCCAATCGGTGAAATAGTATCTCTATTGGCAAGCATAATGGTAACATCAATTTCTTCTATCTCAGGAGGTGCAATATCATGCATAATTTCTTTGTATAAGGAATGAGGTATTGCACTTGCACTACACCCATATCACATAAGCCATGATAACAATGATCTCCTATTTTAACAGAAATAACAGGCATGCCTACGACAGGTCTATGTTTATCTTTAGCACCAGGTTTAGCAATTCTAGCAGTTTCCTCACGGAAATAAATAACATGCCCATCAATATTATCAGCCAAGAGATCTTTAACCATAGCAATATTAGGTTCAACTTTAACTTGCTCAGGATGTTTGTGTGTCCTAATATTACTTTTGTTGACTACAGTTGAAGCTTTAGCATGATCCTTTATTCTAACAGGGAAAGGTGGTTTCTCAACATAAGCAGTAGGAACAATAGGATCATTATAAGTGATAGTCTTTTCTTCAACTTTAATAGGTGCAACTACTTTTACTTCAATGGGAGGATTATATTTAAACCACTTCTCCTTAGGGAGATCAACATGAGTATCAAATGATTCACAGAAAGAAGCTACTATCTCAGAGTCAAGTCCATATTTAGTGCTAAATTCATGGAAAGCATCGGTATCCATCAAAGATTTAACACAATCAAACTTAGGTGTTATACCTGACTCCTTACCTTTGTCGAGGTCCCAATCTTCAGAGTTGCGTTTAATTCTCTCCAATAAATCCCATCTGAATTCAATAGTCTTCATCATAAAGGAGCCAGTACAAGAAGTATCAAGCATGGATTGATTATTACGAGAAAGCCGAGCATAAAAATTCTGAATAATCATTTCTCTTGAGAGCTCATGATTGCGGCATGAATATAACATTGACTTAAGCCTCCCCCAAGCTTGAGCGATGCTTTCTCCTTCGCGAGGCCAAAAATTATATATATAATTACGATCACGATGAACAAGATGCATAGGATAAAACTTCTGATGAAATTCCAATTTCAATCATTTGTAGTTCCATGATCTCATATCATCACATAGCCTATACCATGTCAATGCACCCCCCTTGAAAGATAAAGGGAAGACCTTCTTCTTGATAACATCATCGGGCATACCTGCAAGCTTAAATAATCCACAAACTTCATCCACATAAATTAGGTGTAAATCGGGATGCAATGTTCCATCTCCTGCAAAAGGATTAGCTAGCAGTTTCTCTATCCACTACTAGGAAAACGGCTATAGCTAATATGGACATTAATGGCGCACCATGTATGTGGTGCGCCACTGCTATATAGCAGTGGCGCACTAGATACAGGTACGCCATTATTGGCCACATTACTAATGGCGCACCTGGTGTGTGGTGCGCCATTACTAATTTTGAAAAAAATATAAAAAAATATTAGCAGTGGCGCACCAGGGGATAGTGCGCCATTACTAGTTTTAACAAGTAATGGTGCACTATCCACTGGTGCGCCACTACTAACATTTACACATCACACGTCTGAGTCTTACAAAAAATTCACCAAATGCACCCCCACCCCCCACCCCCGTGGACCGCCTTTTCAGTTTCAAAAAATAAAATAAAATAAAATGATAGAAATGTCAAAAAATAAAAGAAAATAAGATTCCCATGTGATATGTGGTCTAGTTGTTAGCAAAATTTACAAACATGAATTTTCGACTTTTTTGCAAAATCTCTCGAGAATTTGTAAAATGGGCATAACCTTTGCATACGAACTCCGATGAAAAAGTTTTTTATATCAAAAATCATCTACTCGAATAGTAATATCCGAACTCAACGGGGGGAACCCCGTTGAAACTTTTTAAAATCCTCAAAAACCTAACAGAAAAAAAAGTTACGGGGCTTTCAAGATCTGGAAAGGCAAAAAAAGTCAAAAAAATCAAACTCAGTAATGGCGCACGTGCCCATGGTGCACCATTACTATCTTCCCGCCTTCAAAATTCAAACTATATCAAAAAATAAAAAAATTAGTAATGGTGCACCTGCCCAAGGTGCGGCATTACTATCTTCCCGCCTTCAAAATTCAAAATAAAAAAAAAGTTAGTAATGGCGCACCTGCCCACGGTGCGCCATTACTATGCCTGGGCGGGGTCCTCTCCTCCTTACCTCTTCATTTTTCTCCTCCACTCCATCTCCTCCTCTCCTCCACTCCATCTCCCCTCCTCTCCTCCACAATACTCCCCTCCTCCTCTCCGACGACCTCCTCCTCCCTCCTCTCCTCCCCTCCCCTCACGGTTTCTCCTCCCTACACTCCGGTGAGCTCCTCCTCCCTCCTCTCCGGTGATCTCCTCCTCCCTCCTCTCCGGTGATCTCCTCCTCCCTCCTCTCCGGTGAGCCCCTCCTCCCTCCTCTCCTCCCCTCCCCTCACGGTTTCTCCTTCCTCCTCTCAGGTGAACTCCTCTCCGGCGACCTCCTCCTCCTCTCCGGCGATGTAGGCGAGCTCCTCTCCGGTGACCTCCTCCTCCTCCTCTCCGACGATGTAGGCGAGCTCCTCTCCGGTGACCTCCTCCTCCTCCCTCCTCTCCTCCTCACGGTCTCTCCTCCGCCCTCCTCTCCGGCAAAAGAACATACAAGATCCAAAAACGAGAACAAAATTTGAAAAAATATCGTGCAAAAAATAAAGCAGAAAAAGGGCAAAAAAATCGCGATCCAGGTCGAAATTCAAAATTCAAAATTCAAAAATAGCAATGGCGCACGGTGGGGGTTAGACGGTGCGCCACTACTATTTTCCCGCCTTCAAAATTCAGAAAAAATCAAAAAAATTCAAAAAAATGTTACAAGTGGCGCACCTATAGCAATAGTAATGGCGTGCACCATTAGTATTTGTTACTAGTGGCGTGGTAATAGTGGCGCACCTATAGTGCGCCATTAATAGCCAAAATAGGTGCACCACTAACAGCCTTTTTCTAGTAGTGATCATACCCGACGGAATTTCAAAGTAAACATTTTCAGTAGGTTCAGTAGGTTGAGGGGTAGCTAATTGTGGTTCCGGATTTGGTGAAGATACCCCGAACAAACCCCTCAAAGGATTGTTTTCCATAGTAACCAGTGACAGTAAATTTCAGCACACTATATAAATTTTTCCTTACCAAATTCCACCTACCGAAGGCGCTTCACTCCCCGGCAACGGCGCCAGAAAAGAGTCTTGATGACCCACAAGTGTAGGGGATCTATCGTAGTCCTTTCGATGAGTAAGAGTGTCGAACCCAACGAGGAGCAGAAGGAAATGATAAACAGTTTTCAGTAAGGTATTCTCTGCAAGCACTGAAATTATCAGTAAGAGAAAGTTTTGTGATAAGGTAATTTGTAACGGGTAACAAGTAACAAGTGTAAATAAAGTGAAGTAAGATGGCCCAATCCTTTTTGTAGCAAAGTACAAGCTGGACAAACTCTTATATATAGAAAAGCGCTCCCGAGGACACATGGGAATTATCGTCAAGCTAGTTTTCATCACGCTCATATGATTCGCGTTCGTTACTTTGATAATTTGGTATGTGGGTGGACCGGTGCTTGGGTGCTGTCCTTACTTGGACAAGCATCCCACTTATGATTAACCCCTATTGCAAGCATCTGCAACTACAAAAGAAGTATTAAGGTGAACCTAACCATAACATGAAACATATGGATCCAAATCAGCCCCTTACGAAGCAACTCATAAACTAGGGTTTAAGCTTCTGTCACTCTAGCAACCCATCATCTACTTATTACTTCCCAATGCCTTCCTCTAGGCCCAAACAATGGTGAAGTGTCATGTAGTCGACGGTCACATAACACCACTAGAGAAAAGACAACATACATCTCATCAAAATATCGAACGAATACCAAATTCGCATGATTAGTAATAGCAAAACTTCTCCCATGTCCTCAGGAACAAACGTAAATACTCACAAATCATATTCATGTTCATAATCAGAGGGGTATTAATATGCATAATGGATCTGAACATATGATCTTCCACCAAATAAACCAACTAGCATCAACTACAACGAGTAATCAACACTACTAGCAACCCACAGGTACCAATCTGAGGCTTTGGGACAAAGATTGGATACAAGAGATGAACTAGGGTTTGAGAGGAGATGGTGCTGGTGAAGATGTTGATGGAGATTGACCCCCTCCCGATGAGAGGATCATTGGTGACAATGATGCCGATGATTTCCCCCTCCCGGAGGGAAGTTTCCCCGGCAGAACAGCTCTGCCGGAGCCCTAGAATGATTTTGCCAAAGTTCCGCCTCGTGGCAGCGGAGTTTCTTCCCGAAAGCTTGCTTATGATTTTTTCCAGGGTAAAAGACTTCATATAGCAGAAGATGGGCACCGGAGGCCTGCCAGGGGCCCACGAGGCAGGGGGCGCGCCCAGGGGGGTAGGGCGCGCCCCCCACCCTCGTGGCCAGGCTATGGGCCCCCTCTGGTATTTCTTCGCTCAATATTTTTTATAAATTCCAAAAATGACGTTCGTGAAGTTTAAGGACTTTTGGAGTTGTGCAGAATAGGTCTCTAATATTTGCTCCTTTTCCAGCCCAGAATTCCAGCTGCCGGCATTCTCCCTCTTCATGTAAACCTTGTAAAATAAGAGAGAATAGGCATAAGTATTGTGTCATAATGTGTAATAACAGCCCATAATGCAATAAATATCGATATAAAAGCATGATGCAAAATGGACGTATCACGTGTCCCTCTCAAAAGGTGTGTACAGAAAGGATGATTGTGGCGAAGTAAAAAACAAAGACTCATGTAATACAAGACACTCCAAGCAAAACACATATCATGTGGTGAATATAAATATAGCCTCAAGTAAATTTACCAATGGATTGAAGACGAAAGAGGGGATGCCTTCTGGGGCATCCGCGAGCTTAGATGTTTGGTTGTCCTTTAATATTACCTTGGGGTGCGTTGGGCATCCCCAAACCTCTTGCCACTCATTATTACATAGTCCATCAAATCTTTACCCAAAACTTGAAAACTTCACAATACAAAAATCAACAGAAAACTCGTGAGATTCGTTAGTATAATAAAGATAATCACCACTTTGGGTACTGTTGTGAACTCATTCTAAATTTATATTGATTTATATGTACTATATTCCAACTTCTCCATGGTTCATACCCCCCCCCCCCGATACTACCCATAGATTCATCAAAATAAGCAAACAACACAAAGAAAACAAAATCTGTCAAAAACAGAACAGTCTGTAGTAATCTGGTGATTTCGTATATTTTTGTAACTACAAAAATTCTAAAAAACTAGGAAAACCTAGGAAATTTTAATATCAATAAAGTGGAAACAATTCAGAATTTTTCGTCACTCCAGCATGTCAGATCAATTCTGTTACTAGGCGCAAAAGTTTCTATTTTTCAGCAGAATCAAATCAATTACTGCCATGACCATCCCAAAGGTCTTACTTGGCACAAACACTAATTAAAATACTAAAACACAATTACTACATAAGTAATAATGTTTATTTATTGAAAAATAGTAGCAAAAACAAAAATCACAAAATAAATTGGGTTGCCTCCCAACAAGCGCTATTGTTTTACGCCCCTAGCTAGGCATATTGCATAGATCTATGTATTGTCATCTTTGGTATTAAATCCATAAGTGGCCCCCATAATAGATTCAGATGGTAACTTAATTTTTTTCTTGGGAAGTGTTCCATGCCCTGTCTTGTAAATTGGAATCTAATGTTTCCTTCTTTCATATAAATAATTGCACCAATCGTTCTTAGGAAAGGTCTACCAAGTATAATAGGGCATGTAGGATTGCAATCTATATCAAGCACAACAAAATCTACGGATACATAATTCCTATTTGCAACAATAAGAACATCATTAATCCTTCCCATAGGTTTCTTAGTAGTGGAATCCGCAAGATGCAAATTCAAAGAACAATCACCAAATTTTTGGAAACCTAGCACATGACATAAAGTTTTGGGAGTAGTGGAATACTAGCATCCAAATAAAAAAAGCATTACACTCATAATCTTTAATCTTAATCTTAATAGTAGGTTCCCATTCATCATAAAGCTTTCTAGGGATTGAAACTTCCAACTCAAGTTTTTCTTCAAACAATTTCATCATAGCAACCATGATATGTTTACTAAAAGCCTTCTTTTGATTATAAGCATGAGGTGAATTTAGCATGGATTGCAACAAGGAAATACAATCTATCAAAGAACAATTATCATAATTAAAGTCCTTGAAATCCAAAAGAGGGTCCGGAGGCAATCGCATGAGAAAGCCAGACACCAAGGACCCATAGGAGGTGAAGTGAACGGGGCCGGCCCGCCAGACAGAGCTCGGTCGCTTGGGTTTATCAATGCTGTAGAGACGGACCCGAGCACAAACGTCGTGTCGAGTCTTCTCAGGCAACAATCTAAGGAAGAACACCCGACGCACGGCTCCTGTGGTGAAAAAGCACCAAAATTGCGGTTGTATGAACCGAGCCGCGCGCCCTTACTCACCTACCCTCGATGAGCTCATGCGAGGACAAGGCACCAAGGACCCCGGGAGGTGACGTGCATGGGAGCTGGCCCGCGAGATAGAGCTCTGTCGCTTGGATTTAACAATGCTACAGGGACTGGACCGAGCACAGACGCCATGCCAGCCCTTAATCATGAGGCAGTCGAGACTGGGCTCGCGAGGGCGCGACGACAACCGTGGCGACGAAGCACTGGACACGCAAGTAACATCAAGGAAATCTTATCGAGGCAAGGCCAGTTTTGATACATGAGCAAGAAGGCACAGCTTTAGGGGTGGACTCTAATAGCTCGAGGATGATGCGGCCCAAGGGGCGCCCCCAATTGAACAAACAAAAAAGTCACCTGACACTGGTGCTGCAGAGGCATCGAGGGAGTCGATGAAGCGCGCCGAGGTTCGCTCCTCATGAGCCGGGCGGCTCCGGAGGCTTGAGAGGCTCGCGAGGCCCAGGGAGCTCGCGAGGGTCCCTGGCCTCCTGAGACGCTACCGCCAAACATCGGGCCTCGTGAGACGCCACAGCGCGCTGCACTAGGTGCTAGTATGAGGCGCCAATGTTTAGCAGGCCGAACGGCATGCAAACATAGTTGCAGGGGTAGCCCCCACTCCGGCCGATGCACGACGACCAGAAGAGGCCCTGTGAAGTGGCCCTATTTAGGCCCGGGATGTTGACGCAGACGCGCAACTCACCACCCGCGTCTGGGGCGGCGCTCGCCGTGCATGGCTTGCGCTTCCTAAAGTTCCTTGATCGCCTAGGTGATGAATTCTCGTTCTCCTGGCACCTCGCTCGTCACACTGGTCAGGTCAGAGGCTCTCTAGAAGGAAGCCACCGAGTCTGTCCTGAGGGAGGCGTCAGGCGCACCTTCCTATGCGGGAGGAAGAGGTGCCCCAACAGTGGGCGCGGAGCATGAGGCGTCACCGGCCTTGGCCTCCGGCGACTCTTGGGGAGGAGCTGATTCTTATTCGTGGGGGTAGCCTCGGGAGGTAGGATGCCACCCTCGCCGTCGAAGTTTTCGGCCACTGCGGCACGATAGGCATGGTCAAGGGAGCAGAACGCATCCTTCTCATCACAGGTGCTCGTGAAGATGCTGCTGCACCCTGGCATCTTCAGTACGTTGTAGCCATGGTGAGTCGCTGCCATGAACTTGACGAGGGCAGGGTACCCAAGGATGGTGTTGTACGGGAGGCCGATGTGGGCCACATCCAAGTCAATGAGCTCAGTATGGTTGTTGTTGCGCTTGCCAAAGGTGACATGAGGCGCACTTGCTCCAGAGGAGTGGTGGAGCCGTCAGTCACTCCAGAGAATGGCCTGGTCGGCGTGAGCCGATCATAAGGCACTTGAAGCATCTCAAAGGTCCCAACGGAGAGCACATTAAGGCCAGCGCCACCGTCGATGAGGGTCTTGGTGACAGAGATGTTGCTGATGGTGGGTGTGCACAACATGGGGAGCATGCCAGCAATTGCCGCGCACCTGAGGTGGTCCTTAGAGTCGAACATGATGGCGTATTGCGACCACCTGAGGGGATGCACAGCCTCGAGCTTCGGGAGGGCCGCGTTCACCTCGCGAGAGAATAGCTTGAAGGTGCGGTTTGAGGCGGGTGCCTGGGCCCCGTCAAGGATGTAGGCAATCGTGCGAGGCTCCTGATAGCCCCAAGCCCCATCGTCTTCATGGTTGTCATCGTTCCTCCTTAGTGGCAGAGGCAGCGGAGGGAGGCCAGCATTGCCTTGAGAACGGGCCTCGCAAGGCTGATCACGCCAAGGGCCGTTGTGACGCTGATCGCGCCAGCCACCCTCGCGAGGCTGGTCGTGCCAGCCTTGATGGGGGTTGCGGTTGTCCCAGCGTCCTCCTCCATGGCCTCCTCTGCGGCTGAAGCCACGGTCACCGCGCTTGGGGCAGCGGCCCAGGCACTCATCCCAGAGCGCCCTGAACTCCTGGTAGTCGTCGGTGTTGTGGGTGTGAACGTTGTGGAAGACGCAGAATGGGCGAGCGTCCTTGGCGGTTTCGCGCGATCGTGGGCGCACTTCATCTCGGGCTCTGCTACCAGCACGGTGGGGCCCTTGCGCTTTTATTTGTTGGCCTTGTCCTTCTTGACTTCTGGATCGACGTCTAGGTGCTTGAGGAGGGAGAGGCGACCTTCTTCGGCCTTGGCGCATTTGTCCGCCAAGTTGAACATCTCCAGCGCCGAGCACGGGTCATCGTGGATAGGGAGCTCCTCGCTCATCTTGACAAGTTTCTATAAAACAAATCCACCACTGTGCTCTAAAAGATATAAGTGAAGCACTAGATCACAAACTATATAGCTCAAACGATATAAGTGAAGCACATATAGTATTCTAATAAATTCTGAATGATGTGTGTCTCTCTCAAAAGGTCTGTACAGCAAGGATGATTGTGGTAAACTAAGAAGCAAAGACTCAAATCATACAAGACGCTCCAAGCAAAACACATATCATGTGGTGAATAAAAATATAGCTCCAAGTAAAGTTACCGATGGATGAAGACGAAAGAGGGGATGCCTTCCGGGGCATCCCCAAGCTTTGGCTTTTTGGTGTCCTTAGATTATCTTGGGGTGACATGGGCATCCCCAAGCTTAGGTGTCAGGACCGGGTTTTTGGGATATTAATTTTCCAGAAAATGGCCCTTGTGCTCACCAGCCCCAGGATTACCGTTAGCTGATGAGGCACCAACTTGATACAGAAATTCCAAGCAAAGTACAAAATATGTAGTACAAGACCATTGTGGCCTATGAGTACAACACTTGGTTTCTAGAGGTTGATGGCGGAAGCGGTTTGTGGCTCATCTGCGTCTATGGGACTCCATTTCCCACAAGAACAGCTGACCAGGATAACTCCTATCTTCGCGAGGCTGCTATCATCATAGCGTAGGTTCCGGGGCCGTCATCACAACGCTCCTCTCCGAGCAAGAAATCTGGCCAAGACAATAGCCAGGGACAAGCCAGTGAGTACTTTGAATGTACTCGAAAACATTATGAACACGGGTATAATATAATAGTGGGTAATCATGCTCCGAAAGATTCTATGATCATAACGTCAATCACGAAATAAACAAAAATTCATGATGCACGCATGCAGGTAAAATATGAATGTGCAGTATGGGAGTAGGAATAGAATGCACCGATCGAGTGTCTGAAGCGACGCCTCGAAAGGATAATAAGATAAATCATGCCTCAGTCGAGCGTCTGAGCGACACCACATAAAGGGCTTATGAAGAATAAATAAATGACAAACATGCCACAGTCGGGCGTCTGAGCGACACCACATAAAGGGCTTATAAAGAATAAATAAATAACAAGCATGCCACAGTCGGGCGTCTGAGCGACACCACATAAAGGGCTTATAAATAAATAAATAACAAGCATGCCGCAGTCAGGCGTCTGAGCGACACCACATAAAGGGCTTATAAATAAATAAATAACAAGCATGCCGCAGTCGGGCGTCTGAGCGACACCACATAAACACTACATATGCATGGGTATCTGTGTAAAGGGGCAATATCGGTGGACTGAACTGCAGAATGCCACAATAAGAGGGGGATAGCTAGTCCTATCGAAGACTACGCTTCTGGCAGCCTCCATCTTGCAGCATGTAGAAGATAGTAGATGGGAAGTTAACCAAGTATCATCGCATAGCATAATCCTACCCGGCGATCCTCCCCTCGTCGCCCTGTGTGAGAGCGATCACCGGGTTATATCTGGCACTTGGAAGGCTGTGTTTTATTAAGTATCTGGTTCTAGTTGTCATAAGGTCAAGGTACAACTCTGGGTCGTCCTGTTACCAAGGATCACGGCTATTCGAATAGATAAACTTCCCTGCAGGGTTGCACCACATTGCCCAACACGTTCGATACCTCTGGCCGGGCACACTTTTCTGGGTCATTTCCGGCCTCGGAAGATCAACACGTCGCAGCCCTACCTAGACACAACAGAGAGGCAGCACGCCGGTCTAACTCCTATGGCGCAGGGGTCTGGGCCCATCGCCCATTGTCGTGGTATTCTCACGAGGGGGGGGGGTGTGAGGCGACAGATGCCACAAGGGCTTTGTGTGAGGGTAAAACTGCTGCTGATAGGACCGGGAGCGGGTATGCGAGTAGCGCGCGCTAGTTTACCCAGGTTCGGGGCTCTCCAGAGAGATAATACCCCTACTCCTGCATGTCTGAGTATATATATCTGGGGTGTACATCGGGCAGTACAAAGTGCTCCTAGAGCTGTATCTGGGGCAGTGCCATGGGCATCTGGCTCCATATATGTATGCACAAGGCATGCTTTAGTGGCCGGCCGTGCTCATGGCCGTATGTGTGTGCTTGGGCATGCTTGCCCGTGGGAATGGATGGATGGTTGGCTAGCTAGCTCTCTTGCTAGCTAGCTTGCTTGTGGGCGTGTGCGTGAGTCCATCCCCCTTGGATGGATGGATGTGTGCCCATATATATAGGCATGGCTAGCTTAGGAAGTAAGCTAAGTGGTGGCATGGGCAAGGCATGGTGGGGTGTCATGCTTGTCCCCTGGGTCACTTCATAAATAGTGCCAGGGGACAAGTGACACTATACATGATGGCTGGGGTGACACGTGAATAGTACTCGGGTATGACCGTCTCGTCGGTGTCTTGTCGGTGTCGAGTCGGGCTGAAGCCGGCAGCCGGCTAGTTGTTGCAGTCGGCAGCCGGCCAGGCAGAGCAGTCGGACGGGGAGCCGGCAGGAGCAGCCGGGCAGTCGGACTGAGGGGCTTTGCTAGCCCCGATGTCTTGAAATATTGTCTTGCCGTCTTCGGGATACCCGTGTCCAATTACTCCAACAGTAGCCCCCAAGCCTCCGGGCAACTTGGCAAAGTTGGGCGGAGGTTTTTTTCGCTAGTGTTCATGGAAATGATCATAAAAAGGACGAAGTTAGTCCACGCAGATATATCAAATGTTTGCTTTCAGCATTGCAAGTTTTATGCGGAGGGTGCCGACTCGGTTTCGTCCGAGCCCCCTTCAATCTTTTTCATGTTCCCTCCACTCTTTGGCTTCCTCTCGCTTGCCGGACAGCCGCTCTGCGATCTGTGGCTGAGAGTGGGCCGCGGAGTGGAGTGTACAATACTCAGACTCTGGGAGCGAATTTAACCGAGCAGATACTCATAAAGGAAACGGCCGGGTCGCCCGAACCGTTTTTCTTCCTGGACGTTTTTCGCGTGGGTGGCCTCCAGCGTTCACTCTTGCTAGCCGGACAGCCGCTCTGCAGTCTGTGACTAAGAGTGGGCCGTTGGTACCACGCACGCTTCTGACACCCCAAAATTTTGGCCTTGTTTTTATTTATTAAAATGTTGCCAGGAAATAAAACTTTTCCAATTGTCAAGTTTTAACTTTTGTGATTTTGGATTTATACCTCTTGCGGGAAAAACCTTCAAAGTGTATTTTTGACTTGTGTGCCCTCTTTATAAAATCAATCCTTTATCAGTGGATTTATTTGCATAATTTGTTTTTTTTTAAGTTTTAATTCTTTTAAAATGATCTTTCATAAATTTGGAGCTTCTGTTTGCACTGCAACCATTTGATAAATGCTTCTAAAAATTCCACCAAAATTTGGGGATGTCATGTAATGGTTCCACATCACTTTTATGCAAAAATATCTTCTGGCAATTGGAAATTTTGGGCTCTACACCAACTTTTCCAATCTGGTCCAGTAGGCACTTATGCACTGCAACCCATTTAAATATTCTTCTAAAAATTCTTCCAAGTGTTTGGGGATGTCAGTGGATGCATACCATTCATCTTCAAGCAAAAACCCAGGGATGTTCCTTGGGAAATTTGAGTGGATCAACCTCTTTTGCATTCTGACCCAATTTGGTGATTTGTACTGCAACCTTATTTTTCCTTGCTCTAGTAACCCTGAGCTTTCTCCTACTTGTAGCCCTCCCTGCCAAACTCTTAAGTCCAGGAGAGTGGGCTCATTGGAGGTTTTGAAATGCATGTTCTAAACCCTTTGTCTTTCTGCCCAAAACTGGAGCTTTGCAAAACTTGCACTATCAACTTTCTGCTTTTGCCAAACTAATCTTACCACCATCTCCTGCATCTAAAGAGACCCTGATCTGGAGATTCTGGCCACTCCAAGAGTTGCCTAAGTGCACTGGACATTATGTCGAACACCTGGTGTGCACAGCCACTTTTGGCAAGCACTCTGCTTTGCATTGTGGACTTGGACTCCTGACCTATCCACCTTGTCCACTGAGTGTCTTGCTACCCCTACCCCCATCCTGTGCAATGCCAGCTCCACCCTCAAGCTCTAGAGCGCACTGGCATTTCGTCGAACAGGTGCCGTGCGTGCTCTGGGCGCGCCCAGAGCGCATGTTTTGCACGCGCGCGCACTGAGCCGACACGCCGCACTGCCGCACTCGACGCGACCCGACCCTGGCCCCCTCTGCATCGCTGAACCGCGCACTAGCCGCCCCCTGCTCCACGATCTCTCTGGCACCCTGCTGCGCCGCTGGCCGCGCCCTTGGCGGCACACCGGCGTCGGCAGCGGATGCCGCCGCGGACGGCGCCGCCCAAGCCACCAGCGCACGACAGTTTCCCCAGAGCACAGGCCGTGCTTATCCTCCCGCTCGTCGGAGCGCGTTCGTCGCCGCCACGATGCCCTGCAACTACAGCAACGGCTGTCGCCGGCTATCCTATCTTCTCCCGCCACGGTCCGACCTCGAGCGCCTATATAAAGGGTCCCCGAGCCCCTCCGAGCACTCACGCGACTTCAGACACCTCCCGTAGAGCTCCCCACACAGTAGATCGACCCGTAGTGGCCGTCTTCCTCAGCTCCGGCCAGCTCGGCCGCCGCTAAGCTCCGGTGCGATTCGTCGCAGCCGGCCACCCTTTCGCCAATCCAGCGCCACCAAGAACTTCCCCGTAGTCTTGCGGAGCTACCCAGCTACCCAACTCCGGTCGGAGACCACCGGAGCGCCAAAGTCACTTCACCACCGTAGCTTCTCTCCGCCGCGGAGCTCGCCGCCGGCAATTCCTTCCACCTCCGCCGACCCAACAACCACCCCGAGGACCGCCTCGGTCTTGCCGTTCCATCCCCGCCCTTGGATGCCCGTGAGGCGCTGCCGTTCGCCGACGGCGATCGCCGGAGCCCCGCTCCCGTCGGGCAGAAGAGAGGAAAAGGAGGGGAGAAACGGTCAAACCTGACCAGTGGGCCCTCTGGACCCACTGTCAGTGACCCGCGCAGCCGCCCTCTCTCTGTTTAAGTGAAGGCGCAAAACCCCGCGTACGTTTCTCTGCTGCGAAAACGTATTTCCCTCGAAGCGTTTTCCTTTTTCTGGCTTTATTTAAAAACAGAGTTGACCAAACTTTGACTGGCTCTAACTTTTAAAATAAAACTCCAAATGAGTTGATTCTTTTTCCTACATCTCTCAAATTGCATCTAGTTTATTTTAAGATTTATTTCAAAAATATTTGAGTCAGGTTTTGGTACTGTGTTTGAAATATTTGTATTTGTGTATTTTTGCAAAATAGGATTTTGGAGGAAAAGGAAAGCTTCCAATAAGTACATCCTTTGCATACTCTTGAAGGTAAGCATTTCTGAACTCTGGCATAATATTTTGTTGTGGTATTTGGATGCGATCACTACACCTTTTTGACATGGAGTATGTGATAGTTTATGTATCGTTATGGTCTCGTGTATGAATACACTTTGGAGTTGTTTGTGGCCAGCAATGGATACACTAATGATTTGGACCATCCTCGTGAGCTTCCCTTGCACACCGGTAGGAAGCTGGGAAAGTCGTGGTCTTGGGTAGACGCGAGCTTGTCCCTAATCGCTCGTCGAGACGAGTATGCCCGGCCCAGCATGGTGAGGCTCGAGGAGTGGTGATTTATTTCACTAGTGGTTATATTGTTGGTAGATTTTTGGACCACTTGAGTCGGTTGTAGACCGAGTCTTGATCAATAGCTTCCTTTTGTTGGTACCACCACTTGTCCCTGCAGGGGACAGGGTAGGGTTCAGTAGGTTGTCAACCCCTTTCCAAAGCACACACCGTACAGAGAGGCCGTGATGAGGGTCCCATGGCCATGGATTAAAGCCTGTCATCCGGTCCGGGGGCATGGGTGTTTCGGTTGTAGCCGAAGGGGATAGCTTCCCCAGTTTGCGCGCGGTATAAATTTTGTGAGCCCATGCTACGTCGAGGTTGTAGCCTCCCCACTTAGAGTTTGGCTTGGCAGGTGTCGTGGGTGATTCCAGACACTGGTGAGTTAAGCTGGTGTGTGCAGGTCAGGCGTGTTTTCAATCAAAAGACCGTAGACGGAATTAGTCCCGAGGGACTGAGTAATCCCATTACTCGTGGAAAAATGGTACTCCCTCTGCAGAGGATATATCCTGTTGGTTCGTCATGTCCTTGAGTATAAACCACAGTCTGAGTTGAGTCTGGTAATGTATAAACCACAGTCTGAGTTGAGTCTGGTAACGGTATTTGGATGGAGACACGGTTAACTGGATCGTAGTAACGGTATTCGGATGGAGATACGACTTGACTAAGTTATCGGTTTTCCGATGGAGAAACGACCGTACTGAATATTGTTTATAATTATGGTACCTATGGATTATGATGTTTATTATTTTGGACTAACCATTTATATTACGTATATTATTGAGTATCCCTGGGATGGTCCTACCTCCTGGATATTCGCTGTGATTATTTTCTTATAAGCCCTTTCTGTGGTGTCGCCCCGACGCCCGACTGCGACATTATTACATCTGCATTTTCCGCTCGAGGAGTCATTCAGACACTCGTTTGGCACCTGTATTATTACTCCGCATTTTTTTTCCGCCCGAGGAGTCTTTCAGACACTCGTTTGGCACCAGTATTACTATTCTGCATTTTCCGCTCGGGGAGTCCTTCAGACACTCGCTTGGCACCCAGTATTTTACTTTGAATTATTTTAACCACAGGTGTACATCATGGTTTTCGTACCTTTTCGTGACAGATGTGTAATCACATAATAATCCAGAGCATGTTTTTGATTTATTATACCCGTGTTCTTAATGTTTGCGAGTACATTCAAACGTACTCACTGGCTTGTCCCTGGCTATTGTCTTAGCCAGATTCCTTGCTCGGAGTTAAGCATCGCGGTGCCAACCTCGGAACCTGCGCGTTGACGTTTTCAGCCTGGCGGAGATAGGAGTTATCCTGGTCAGCTGTTCTTGTGGGAAATGGAGTCCCATAAATGCAAATGTACCCAATCGCTTCCGCCCTCAACCATTAGAAACCAAATGTTGCACTCCTAGGCCTAAATGGTCTTGTACTACACATTTTTGTACTCGCTTGGATTTCCTTGTATCAAGTTGGTGCCTCATCAGCTAACAGTAATCCTGGGGCTGGTGAGCTCACAGGCCGTATTTCTGGGAGGTTATATCCTGAAAATCCGGTCGTGACAGACTTGGTATCAGAGGCAGGCTGACCATTGGCTAATCCTATCTTAGCCAGGTCAATAAACCCAGGTTAACCCCAAAACCATCAGACCTTAGCCTGACCCCGGACAAGCTTCCCGCGTAAGGTAGCCCCACAGTGACCCGATGCCCTTTTTGGCGGACGGTGCCCAACCTATCAGCCTAGCCCGTCGATCACGCGCCAGTGACCGACACCCAACCCGTCTCTATCGCAAGCGTGCGGAGGAAGACTCCGTCCCCTCTCCCTATAAAAAGGGCACCTAGCCTCAATCACAACACAGCCTCTTTCCCCCAAACCCAGCCACGATGCCTGGTCCCATTGTCCACAACGAGACCACAGCGACCAACCTTGGAGGTTTTATGACCATACTCGCAAACCTCACCCGCCGTGCCTATGCGTTAGAAGAGCCACCTGAGTATGTTGTGTACCAGGGACCCATGTACGGTGAGAGCCGTCAGTACTGGGCCACTGTGCACATCTACGGTAGGGGTCTGTCGCCAGAACGCCCCTACAGGTTCACTGGAAGGACAACTCCCTTTGAGCCACAAGCCATCCAACTGGCAGCCCGCGAAGCTATAGTTCAACTTCGGCACCTGTCGCCCAGAGTTAACTGTCGCTCGTTCTACTACTACCCCAGTCGTGACGGGTATGGTAGGCCGCCCCAAGTTGCCGACGGAGACCACGAGACGGATCCTGCGCTGTTGCATCTGGTGCGCTATGTAAGCGCACTAGAACAACTGTTCGACCAGGTCACTCTTGATCTGATCGCAGCTCGTGGAGAGCTGGTTCGCCGAGCCCCGGCAAGGAGAGAAGCGGGGGCCGCCACCGACAACCCAGTCGTGCTGTTCGGACACCCGATCGATCCCTTGAGGTCTGCGCCAGCCATGAACCAGAGCACTCTGGTGACCCCAGAAGCGCTTCGTCGCCCTTTGGAAACCCATTCCAACGGGATTTGGGCCAACAACCCCCGGGATGGTCATCACCATCTTCCCGACCCCGCAGCACCTCAGCCTCAACGAGCAAACCCCGATGGTGAGAACCGTGGAGAAGCATCAGCATCCGCAAGGCCAGCCCACCTAGACATTAACGAAGTTGACTAAATCGCTCAAAGTTGTATCGAGCCTTAGTTTTCCTACGCTTTGTAATGTGTGGCCTTGTACCGCCGTTGTTGCTTGCTGTCCGTTTGAGCGCTCTTATTTTTGGAGTAGTGGCTATGCATGTGTACGTTGGCGTACAGTTGCATTATTTCGGGCACAGCTGCCTAGACCAACCCGTCAGCGCCCACAGTAATGCGTCACCTTTATGTGATGTGGATATCTGTGGATTTGACCCGAGTACAGGATCGGCAGCCAGTTACCCTTCACCCCGGTAGATATCCCAGCCCCGGTGCTATATAAAGGCCACTTCGTAACCTTACCGAGCACCCCTCACCTTTGTGCACAGCACTCACAGCCATTCCTTGCCATGTCGACCCCCAGTATTCATCTGAGAACCCCAGACGCGACCCCGGGCAGTTTTGTCAAGTTATTGTGGGACTTTACCTGCAGTACTATGAGTGCCACCCGTCCACCCCAGTACGAGCTTCTCAAATCGAGGATCTCTCCGTCCACCTCGAAATATTGGGCAGTGGTGCACATCCCTCCCGCCTACCCAAACCAAGACCCAAAGGAAGTCTCCTTCGTGGGGAAATCCATGCCGACTCCGCAGATGGCCATAGAAGCTGCTGCGTATGAGGCACTCACTCGCCTTCGGTTCGCAGTGCCCTATGCCTGCGAGCGAGGATACTATTATTTTCCGAGTCGTGCAGCACCCGGAGAAATGGCATCTTTTCTCGGTGGGCGCATTGAGAGAGATCCAGTACTGGCCAACCTTGCCCAGTACGTCATCGCTCAGGAGCGTTTAACTCAGCAAGTAATAGGCTATCTCCAGAGCCTCGCTGATTTAAATCCTCGGATCGCTATTGGCAGGCCACTGAGGCCTGACCAAGACGGGCGCATTCATCGTCTAGTCAACCCGCTTCCCTCGATAGAAGAGGAGTGTGCCCCAGTGCCAGAGGCATTTTCTCGGGACCCTGTCTTTTTACCGTTTTCCATGTAAACGCCTCCGATGTATTTATGGTCCCAGTATTTGTATTTATGTGTTGCAGCATGTTCGTAAAATCCTTGTGCAAACGGATCCGATTTTCTTTAGTTCCTGTTTTGTGAGCAGTGTTACTGCTGTTAGTTTTGTTTTAATTATTTCTTCTCTCGCAACAGGTTTTTGAGGAGACTTATTTTCCCCGAGTTATTGCTGCGTATATATGCATTTTCCCAGCATAGATTTTTATTCGCGCAGCATCATTACAGCAAACTCTCCGCAGCCACCACTCGACCACGAGCACTGTTACAAATCCTTGAGCACATTTTTGCGCCTATCTAACCACACTCGAGGACACCACAGTCTCAGTGAGAGAGATTGTGAGTGTTCCTTCGAGCGCAAGCTGTCCCGGCACTCCGACAGCAGTCAGCCCCAATGCCGCGCCTAATCCACATGATCACCGCCACCGCGAAGAGCCAACACCCGTGCGGCAGCATCACGACGATCATCCAGGATCATCGCACACAGCAGCACGGAGAACCCCAGCAGCACCGCCAAGCCTCCACACACCAGGACCATATACCAGTCCGGCATTCCCTCCGCCATTAGAGCCTCGGCTCGAGCTCCTGCCAGCAGCTATGGAGGAGAAGGAAGGAGAAGTGGAAGCGAGGCCCGGTGTGAGGAAGAAGAGAGGAGCACCGCGATCGTTTTATAGCCCGAGATCGGTGTACGGTGGGCGAGGTCCACCAGCGCCACCCGTCGCTTGGCCGCCGGTGTTCGGAGGCGAGTCCGCGAGCAGTGCCGACAGCGCCCTGGCCCGCGAGGTGAGTGCACGCTGCACCGGCAGCTAGCACGCCGCGCACTACCGCGGTACGGCCTCGATGCCCTACGAGCTAGGCATCGCCGGTGGGGGAAGAGCGGGAGAGCGCACGAGAGAGAGAGAGAGCCAGAGGAAGGAGAAGAGGCCGACAGTGGGCCCTGGGCCTATCTGTCAGCCAGAGAGAGCACTGTGCTCTCGGGTGCGACCAGCGTTTTTTGTAATTTAGAATTTTATTCTAAATTACTGTACCCCGTAGAAATATCTCGTTTTCCCCAACCGTAGATTTTTCCACACTGCGCCAGTGTACCACACTGTGGTTTTGCACCACTTATTGCCCTCTCACTGCAGCCGTTTTTTTTGTGCAATTGAAGGTTTTCTTTGATAAAAACAATTTTATTTCAAAACAATTCTCGATTAGAACAGTTTTTAACAAATCTCGAGGACGAGATTTTTCTTAAGGGCGGTAGTGTTGTGACACCCCAAAATTTTGGCCTTGTTTTTATTTATTAAAATGTTGCCAGGAAATAAAACTTTTCCAATTGTCAAGTTTTAACTTTTGTGATTTTGGATTTATACCTCTTGTGGGAAAAACCTTCAAAGTGTATTTTTGACTTGTGTGCCCTCTTTATAAAATCAATCCTTTATCAGTGGATTTATTTGCATAATTTGTTTTTTTAGTTTTAATTCTTTTAAAATGATCTTTCATAAATTTGGAGCTCCTGTTTGCACTGCAACCATTTGATAAATGCTTCTAAAAATTCCACCAAAATTTGGGGATGTCATGTAATGGTTCCACATCACTTTTATGCAAAAATATCTTCTGGCAATTGGAAATTTTGGGCTCTACACCAACTTTTCCAATCTGGTCCAGTAGGCACTTATGCACTGCAACCCATTTAAATATTCTTCTAAAAATTCTTCCAAGTGTTTGGGGATGTTAGTGGATGCATACCATTCATCTTCAAGAAAAAACCCAGGGATGTTCCTTGGGAAATTTGAGTGGATCAACCTCTTTTGCATTCTGACCCAATTTGGTGATTTGTACTGCAACCTTATTTTTCCTTGCTCTAGTAACCCTGAGCTTTCTCCTACTTGTAGCCCTCCCTGCCAAACTCTTAAGTCCAGGAGAGTGGGCTCATTGGAGGTTTTGAAATGCATGTTCTAAACCCTTTGTCTTTCTGCCCAAAACTGGAGCTTTGCAAAACTTGCACTATCAACTTTCTGCTTTTGCCAAACTAATCTCACCACCATCTCCTGCATCTAAAGAGACCCTGATTTGGAGATTCTGGCCACTCCAAGAGTTGCCTAAGTGCACTGGACATTATGTCGAACACCTGGTGTGCACAGCCACTTTTGGCAAGCTCTCTGCTTTGCATTGTGGACTTGGAATCCTGACCTATCCACCTTGTCCACTGAGTGTCTTGCTACCCCTACCACCATCCTGTGCAATGCCAGCTCCACATTCAAGCTCTAGAGCGCACTGGCATTTCGTCGAACAGGTGCCGTGCATGCTCTGGGCGCGCCCAGAGCGCACGTTTCGCACGCGCGCGCACTGAGCCGACACGCCGCACTGCCGCACTCGACGCGACCCGACCCTGGCCCCCTCTGCATCGCTGAACCGCGCACTAGCCGCCCCCTGCTCCACGATCTCTCTGGCACCCTGCTGCGCCGCTGGCCGCGCCCTTGGCGGCACACCGGCGTCGGCAGCGGATTCCGCCGCGGACGGCGCCGCCCAAGCCACCAGCGCACGACAGCTGCCCCAGCGCACAGGCCGTGCTTATCCTCCCGCTCGTCGGAGCGCGTTCGTCGCCGCCACGATGCCCTGCAACTACAGCAACGGCTGTCGCCGGCGGTCCTATCTTCTCCCGCCACGGTCCGACCTCGAGCGCCTATATAAAGGGTCCCCGAGCCCCTCCGAGCACTCACGCGACTTCAGACACCTCCCGTAGAGCTCCCCACGCAGTAGATCGACCCGTAGTGGCCGTCTTCCTCAGCTCCGGCCAGCTCGGCCGCCGCTAAGCTCCGGTGCGACTCCTCGCAGCCGGCCACCCTTTCGCCAATCCAGCGCCACCAAGAACTTCCCCGTAGTCTTGCGGAGCTACCCAGCTACCCAACTCCGGTCGGAGACCACCGGAGCGCCAAAGTCACTTCACCACCGTAGCTTCTCTCCGCCGCGGAGCTCGCCGCCGGCGATTCCTTCCACCTCCGCCGACCCAACAACCACCCCGAGGACCGCCTCGGTCTTGCCGTTCCATCCCCGCCCTTGGATGCCCGTGAGGCGCTGCCGTTCGCCGACGGCGATCGCCGGAGCCCCGCTCCCGTCGGGCAGAAGAGAGGAAAAGGAGGGGAGAAACGGTCAAACCTGACCAGTGGGCCCTCTGGACCCACTGTCAGTGACCCGTGCAGCCGCCCTCTCTTTGTTTAAGTGAAGGCGCAAAACCCCGCGTACGTTTCTCTGCTGCGAAAACGTATTTCCCTCGAAGCGTTTTCCTTTTTCTGGCTTTATTTAAAAACAGAGTTGACCAAACTTTGACTGGCTATAGCTTTTAAAATAAAACTCCAAATGAGTTGATTCTTTTTCCTACATCTCTCAAATTTGATCTAGTTTATTTTAAGATTTATTTCAAAAATATTTGAGTCAGGTTTTGGTACTGTGTTTGAAATATTTCTATTTGTGTATTTTTGCAAAATAGGATTTTGGAGGAAAAGGAAAGCTTCCAATGAGTACATCCTTTGCATACTCTTGAAGGCAAGCATTTCTGAACTCTGGCATAATATTTTGTTGTGGTATTTGGATGCGATCACAACACCTTTTTGACATGGAGTATGTGATAGTTTATGTATCGTTATGGTCTCGTGTATGAATACACTTTGGAGTTGTTTGTGGCCAGCAATGGATACACTAATGACTTGGACCATCCTCGTGAGCTTCCCTTGCACACCGGTAGGAAGCCGGGAAAGTCGTGGTCTTGGGTAGACGCGAGCTTGTCCCTAATCGCTCGTCGAGACGAGTATGCCCGGCAGCATGGTGAGGCTCGAGGAGTGGTGATTTATTTCACTAGTGGTTATATTGTTGGTAGATTTTTGGACCACCTGAGTCGGTTGTAGACCGAGTCTTGATCAATAGCTTCCTTTTGTTGGTACCGCCACTTGTCCCGGCAGGGGACAGGGTAGGGTTCAGTAGGTTGTCAACCCCTTTCCAAAGCACACACCGTACAGAGAGGCCGTGATGAGGGTCCCATGGCCATGGATTAAAGCTTGTCATCCGGTCCGGGGGCATGGGTGTTTCGGTTGTAGCCGAAGGGGATAGCTTCCCCAGTTTGCGCGCGGTATAAATTTTGTGAGCCCATGCTACGTCGAGGTTGTAGCCTCCCCACTTAGAGTTTTGCTTGGCAGGTGTCGTGGGTGATTCCAGACACTGGTGAGTTAAGCTGGTGTGTGCAGGTCAGGCGTGTTTTCAATCAAAAGACCGTAGACGGAATTAGTCCCGAGGGACTGAGTAATCCCGTTACTCGTGGAAAAATGGTACTCCCTCTGCAGAGGATATATCCTATTGGTTCGTCATGTCCTTGAGTATAAACCACAGTCTGAGTTGAGTCTGGTAACGGTATTTGGATATAGACACGGTTAACTGGATCATAGTAACGGTATTCGGATGGAGATACGACTTGACTAAGTTATCGGTTTTCGGATGGAGAAACGACCGTACTGAATATTGTTTATAATTATGGTACCTATGGATTATGATGTTTATTATTTTGGACTAACCATTTATATTACGTATATTATTGAGTATCCCTGGGATTACCTCCTGGATATTCGCTGTGATTATTTTCTTATAAGCCCTTTCTGTGGTGTCGCCCCGACGCCCGACTGCGGCATTATTACTTCTGCATTTTCCGCTCGAGGAGTCATTCAGACACTCGTTTGGCACCTGTATTATTACTCCGCATTTTTTTCCGCCCGAGGAGTCTTTCAGACACTCGTTTGGCACCAGTATTACTATTCTGCATTTTCCGCTCGAGGAGTCCTTCATACACTCGCTTGGCACCCAGTATTTTACTTTGAATTATGTTAACCACCGGTGTACATCATGGTTTTCGTACCTTTTCGTGGCAGATGTGTAATCACATAATAATCCAGAGCATGTTTTTGATTTATTATACCCGTGTTCTTAATGTTTGCGAGTACATTCAAACGTACTCACTGGCTTGTCCCTGGCTATTGTCTTGGCCAGATTCCTTGCTCGGAGTTAAGCATCGCGGTGCCAACCTCGGAACCTGCGCGTTGACGTTTTCAGCCTGGCGGAGATAGGAGTTATCCTGGTCGGCTGTTCTTGTGGGAAATGGAGTCCCATAAATGCAAATGTACCCAATCGCTTCCGCCCTCAACCATTAGAAACCAAATGTTGCACTCCTAGGCCTAAATGGTCTTGTACTACACATTTTTGTACTCGCTTGGATTTCCTTGTATCAAGTTGGTGCCTCATCAGCTAACAGTAATCCTGGGGCTGGTGAGCTCACAGGCCGTATTTCTGGGAGGTTATATCCTGAAAATCCGGTCGTGACAGTTACATGGATGTTTGCGGACAGGTGCGCGGTCATGTTGTTCATGCCGTTTGTGACCTGTCGTGGCACACGGCATGGCACATGTACCGGACTGAATGCACAGACGTATGTGCCAAGAGGGAACGTTCCTGTGGCCCGACGAGGACGTCGGTTCCTCTGAGTGGGGGTGTATGTGATAGCCTGGCTTAATAGGGATGATAGACTACTCATATCAATAAGGAATTCCTTCTTTTCCGGAAGCCCATTCGGACAAAACTAACGCCCCGGACACACCCGCCGGTGGTCGTTACTCATGGCGGGATCTAGACTAGCCCCACAGATCAATACTAGTCTTTTCTGTGCACTTTGTCCTCACTCGTGCACACCCGGGAGCAACTTCCCGGTTGGTCACCCATCCTGAAATTACCCCAAGTTGAGCACGCTTAACTTTGGAGTTCTGTCCGAATGGGCTTCCGGAAAAGAAGGAATTCCTTATTGATATGAGTAGTCTATCATCCCTATTAAGCCAGGCTATCACAACGCTACTAAGCCGTCTGCGGGAACAAATGTCTCAGGCCAAGCGGCCAGCCCCCGGGCCAACTCTGGCTGGCGCCGAGGCGAACAGTGATGTAACTGTAATGAAATGCGGAGATAGCCCCCGAGCATCGCTCGTGGTTATCCGTCCTCTCGCGGTGAAAAAATATGCGGGTGAGGAGCTCACATTGGTTTTCATGTAGCCGAGGCGGAGTTTGCCGAAGACAGTCGGCGCGGCTCGGCGCTCGCGAAGCGCACCGGCGCACCCGCTAGGTGTTGCCTTCGAGCCCCCGGGTGCTTGAAGGGGGTTCCCGGCCGGTCAGGCTCGACCGGCCAGGCGGCGAGGCGTCTTGCAGCGCCCTTTTTCTTCTTCTGCCGGCTGCTGGCAGCCGGACGAAACTCTTCTCTTGTCTGCGATCTTCCGTGGGGGCGCGCCAGCGCACCCACTGGGTGTAGCCCCTGAGATTCGGGCCGACTGCTGAGCAGTCGGGCCGGATCATCCGGCAACTACTTTGTCTTCTTTCCTCGCGGGGGCGCGTCAGCGCACCCGCTGGGTGTAGCCCCCGAGATTCGGGCCGACTGCTGAGCAGTCGGGCCGGATCTCCCGGCGACTACTTTGTCTTCTTTCCTCGCGGGGGCGCGTCAGTGCACCCGCTGGGTGTAACCCCCGAGATTCGGGCCGACTGCTGAGCAGTCGGGCCGGATCTCTCGGCGACTACTTTGTCTTCTTTCCTCGCGGGGGAGTGTCAGCGCACCCGCTGGGTGTAGCCCCCGAGATTCGGGCCGACTGCTGAGCAGTCGGGCCGGATCTCCCGGCAACTACTTTGTCTTCTTTCCTCGCGAGGGCACGTCAGCGCACCCGCTGGGTGTAGCCCCCGAGATTCGGACCGACTGCTGAGCAGTCGGGCCGGATCTCCCGGCGACTACTTTGTCTTCTTTCCTCGCGGGGGCGCGTCAGCGCACCCGCTGGGTGTAGCCGTCGGAGCAGGAGGCAGACCAGCCGGCTTGGCACTACCGACAGCGTGGGTCACGACTGACCGTCCGAGTGGTGAAGCAGGCAGACGAATCATCCGGACGGGTGTTTCTTTTCTTCTCTTTGTCCCAGCCGACTTCTTTCTCTCTCGTTTTTTTGTTTTTTTAGCTAGCAGCCGGCCCGACTTTTCCTCCTGCCGTCCACACTTTCTTTCTTTCTTTCCTTCGGGCACTCGGCGGCAGTAGTCGGCTGGAGCGGGGCCGCGGCAGCCGGCGGCAGAGGAGGCCGGCTGCGGAGCAACCGCTGGCGAAGGGACACACGTGGGTGCAGGAAGCCGGCCCGGAGCCGTGGCCGGCTGGAGGTGGCGACGCGACGGGCGGGAGCCGGCCCGGAGCCGTGGCCGGCTGGGCGAGGCGGACCTGGCGGCGCTGCAGGGCGCGGGGACGCGACCGGGCCAGCGCGGAGGGGCGACGCTCGTGGGGAACCCCAGCGGGGACGGCCCGCGGAGTCGGCGGGCGGAGCACGGCGGGCGCGGGGCGATGCAGGGCAGGCCGGAGCCGGCATGGACTGCAAGCCTGGGGCTGGCCGGCGCGCGAGGGTGGAGCAGCATGCGGCAACAGGCGAATGTCGGCGCACGTGGTCAGCTCGTGCTGAGCAGGCGGCCACAGCAGGCGGACGAGGCCGAGGTGGCAGTCGGCAGGCGGGCGAGCGTGACACCAGCAGGCGGCCGGGTCGGGCGCCGACCTGCGAGGAGCACCCGGCCACGGAGGAGCCGGCCGGCCGAAGGAGTCGGCGGCTGGGCGTGGAGCAGGCGGGTGCAGGTGGGCGACTCGGCCAGGGGCTCGAGAGGCCGGCGAGGGGGCGCGGGAGGCCGAACGTGGCGCAGGGAAGCCGGCTCGGAGCCGCGGCCGGCTGGAGGCGGCGACGCGAAGGGCGGGAGCCGACCCGGAGCCGCGTCCGGCTGGGCGAGGCGGACCTGGCGGTGCTGCAGGGCGCTGGGACGCGGCCGGGCGAGCGCGGAGGGGCGGCGCTCGTGGGGAACCCTAGCGGGGACGGCCCGCGGAGTCGGCGGGCGGAGCACGGCAGGCGCGGGGCGATGCAGGGCAGGCCGGAGCCGGCGCGGACTGCAAGCCAGGGGCTGGCCGGCGCGCGAGGGTCGAGCAGCATGCGGCAACAGGCGGACGTCGGCGCACGTGGTCAGCTCGTGCTGAGCAGGCGGCCACAGCAGGCGGACGAGGCCGAGGCGGCAGCCGGCAGGCGGGCGCGCGACACCAGCAGGCGGCCGGATCGGGCGCCGGCCTGCGAGGAGCACCCGGCCACGGAGGAGCCGGCCGGCCGAAGGAGTCGGCGGCTGGGCGTGGAGCAGGCGGGCGCAGGAGGGTGAGTCGGCCAGGGGCTCGAGAGGCCGGCGAGGGGGCGCGGGAGGCCGGACGTGGCGCAGGGAAGCCGGCTCGGGTGCAGAGCCGGCGCACGCGGGCATCGCGAGCTGGACGGTCGGGCAGTGCGGGACGGACAGGCGGCCGGGCCAACAGCCGGTGCGCGTGGAGCCCGGCAGGCGAAACCGGCAGGCGGCAAGGATACGGCGGGCGCAGCCGGCTCGGGGAAGCACGCGGCAGGAGCTGGTGCGGACGCCATATGCGGAGGTCGGCCCCCGGCGACCGGGCGGACAGGCGCGGGAGCGGCGCAGACGGAGGAGCTCGGGTGCGCCCCGCGGGCCGTCCGGGTTGCCGGGGCTTAACAGACAGAGCCAGCGGGCGGGCGGCGCGCGCGGACCCGGCGCGAGGGCGAGAGAGGCCAGGCGGAGCTGGCAAGCGTGCGGGCACGCGGACGCGAAGGGATGCAGCGGAGCCGGCGGCTGTCGGGAGGTGGAGTGCGACGCGAAGCGGCAGGTGGTGGTACTGCAGTGCTCGGACGCACGGGTTGCGCGGCGGCCTGCAGCAGTGCGAGCGCGCGGGGCGGAGCCAGCGCGGGTTCGGGCGGCAGCCGCGCGGAGCAGGAGGTGCTCGGTAGGGATGCAGTGCCGCGGGGGCGACGGGCATGGCGATGGAGGCGCATGCATGCGGAGGCCGGCGAGATGCGGAGGCGCGCGGCCGAAGCAAGCTTCTGAATTGCTGGATATTGGGCAATGCCCGTTTCGCACCCGAACAATGTACAGAGCAGTGTTCGATTATTATCTGGGGAATATCTAGCTTGTGTATGGCTATGGTACGGCTAATGGTTTGGCCATTGTTGACTTGCATCTAGCTAGCTTGCAAAGATGGTATATGGAGATGAGAACGCGCGCTCGTGTGTTGGCCGAAGCAAGGCGCAACGCGGAGGGGAGCAGACGCGAGCGACGCGGCACGGTGCGCGCACGGATGCGGCCAACCGAAGCGAGGCACCGCGCGCGCGGCGCATGCGCGGACGTACGACCGGTGTTGCAACGGTGATGATGACGAAGGCGGCGAGGCCGACGACGAGGACGCGCCGTCCCGCGCGGCCACTCCGGGGGCGGGTCGAAGTCGAGCCCCCGAGTGCTACCGGAGAGATGGCGCGACGCCGCGGCGGTGATGGCGAAGATGGTCCCGCCCGGACTGCAAAACCAGCAGCAGCGTGGTAGCATGGTAGTAGTACTGCCCCACGGTGGGCGCCAACTGTCGTGGTATTATCACGGGGGGGTGTGAGGCGACAGATGCCACAAGGGCTTTGTGTGAGGGTAAGACTGCTGCTGATAGGACCGGGAGCGGGTATGCGAGTAGCGCGCGCTAGTTTACCCAGGTTCGGGGCTCTCCAGAGAGATAATACCCCTACTCCTGCATGTCTAAGTATATATATCTGGGATGTACATCGGGCAGTACAAAGTGCTCCTAGAGCTATATCTGGGGGCAGTGCCATGGGCATCTAGCTCCATATATGCATGCACAAGGCATGCTTTAGTGGCCGGCCGTGCTCATGGCCGTATGTGTGTGCTTGGGCATGCTTGCCCGTGGGAATGGATGGATGGATGGCTAGCTAGCTCTCTTGCTAGCTAGCTTGCTTGTGGGCGTGTGCATGAGTCCATCCCCCTTGGATGGATGGATGTGTGCCCATATATATAGGCATGGCTAGCGTAGTAAGTAAGCTAAGTGGTGGCATGGGCAAGGCATGGTGGGGTGTCATGTTTGTCGCCTGGGTCACTTCATAAATAGTGCCAGGGGACAAGTGACACTATACATGATGGCTGGGGTGACACATGAATAGTGCTCGGGTACGACCGTCTTGTCGGTGTCTTGTCGGGGTCGAGTCGGGCTGAAGCCGGCAGCCGGCTAGTTGGTGCCGTCGGCAGCCGGCAGCCGGCCAGGCAGAGCAGTCGGACGGGGAGCCGGCAGGAGCAGCCGGGCAGTCGGACTGAGGGGCTTTGCTAGCCCCTATGTCATGAAATATTGTCTTGCCGTCTTCGGGATACCCGTGTCCAATTACTCCGACACCCATTGCACACCTGCATGTTGCGAGGGCGGCCGGAAGCAGACCTAGCCTCCCTAATACAAGAGCAGGCGTTCCAGTCCAATCCGGCGTGCACCGCTCAGTCGCTGACGTCAAGAAGGCTTCGGCTGATACCACGACGTCGAGTGCCCATAACTATTCCCGCGTAGTTGGTTAGTACGCATAGGCCAGTGGCCAGACTCAGATCAAATACCAAGATCTCGTTAAACATGTTAATTGATGTAACCGTGAACGCCGACCAGGGCCAAGCCCACCTCTCACCTAGGTGGTCTCAACCTGGCCTGTCGCTCCGCCACAAAGTAACAGTCGGGGGCCGTCGGGAACCTAGGCCCACCACTACCGGGATGGAGCCACCTGTCGTTTTAGCCCCCACATTGGAATCACTTGCGGGTACTCGATGAGCCGACCCGACTTTAGTCACCACACGTATCATATAATGTATACAAGTATATACCCGTGATCACCTCCCGAGTGATCACGGCCCGGTAGTATAGCATGGCAGACGGACAAGAATGTAGGGCCACTGATGGAATACTAGCATCCTATACTAAGCATTTAGGATTGCAGGTAAAGGTAACAACAGTAGTAGCAAGGATAGGCTATGCATCAGGATAGGATAAACGGAAAGCAGTAACATGCTACACTACTCTAATGCAAGCAGCTGAGAGAAGAATAGGCGATATCTGGTGATCAAGGGGGGGCTTGCCTGGTTGCTCTGGCAAGAAGGAGGGATCGTCAACACCGTAGTCGTACTGGGTAGCAGCAGCGTCGGTCTCGGTGTCTAGCGAGAGAAGAGGGGGAAGAAACAATAAATATAATGCAAACACATGCATGACAATGCATCACACGACAATGAGCTTTGCTAGGTGTGCCCTAATGCGGTAGCAGGTGATACCGGCGAAGGGGGGAAACATCCAGGAAAGTATCCCCGAAGTTTCGCGTTTCAGACAGATGAACTAGAGGGGAAAAATTGTGTGTTCGCTATGCTAGTGATGTGTGGCGGACGAACGGGCTGCGTATTTGGATTCGTCTCGTCGTTCTGAGAAATTTTCATGTACAAAGTATTTTCATCCGAGCTACGGATTATTTTATATGATTTTCTAAAGTTTTAATCATTTTCTAAATTTATTTATCTATTTAATTCTAACATTATCTAGAATAGTGTCTGCTGATGTCATCATGAGGCAATGCTGAGGTCACCAGTCGACAGTGCGGTTGACTGGGTCAAATCTGACCTGTGGGTCCAGTGGGACCCACGTGTCATTGACTAGGCCTGCCCAGTCAGCATAGTTGACTAGGGCCTGCCCAGTCAGCATAGTTGACTGGGTCAACTAGGCCCAGGGGGGCCAGGGGTCGGTGGCTGAGCGGTGGGACCCGCGGCGCCACGTCGGTGCTGAGTTAGCGCGGCCACCGGAGTGCGCCGGCGAGCCCAGACGCGGTGGCGAGCTCCGGCGAACTCGGAAACAGGCCACGGTGGACCAAAACAGGCGCGGCCTGGCTCTCTGGAATGGCCTCTTTGCGCCGCGTCCGATGGAGAAGAGCACGACGACGGGGGTGCCCAGAATGGTCGCCGGCGACGACGTCGGGCGGCGACGGTTGTGGGCTTGCGACGGGACGGAGCTGCAGTGCGCGCTTGAGTAAACGGGGAGGTTAGGCGAGGCTTAAGCGATGCGGCGAAGCAAATGGGCAGCAGCACGGGGCCGTTGGTCGCCGGAATGAGGCCGGCGACGAGCTACGCGGATGCCGGGGCTCAGGCGAGTTTGAAGGCGGGGCTGCGGGGCACGGTTTGTCGTGGGGCTAGGTGCGTCCGAACGCACGCGACAACGTGCGTCGAGTGGCGGTGGTCGCTGGCACAGGGGAGGCCGGGGTGGAGCAGTTCGTCGACGGGCAGTGGCGGACGGAATCGGAGCTCGACGGGGACGGAGCTAGGAGCAGTGAGGGGATGCACTGGAGAGAGCATCGGTGTCGCGGTGGTGCAGGGAGCACGGTTACGTGGTCGGACGCGAGCCGCGCGTGCGGTGACCGCAACGGCGAGCTCGACGGCGAAGCCGTAGCTCGACAATGGTGGTGCGTCGCGCATGACTAGTTACGGCGTGGAAAGGAAGCAAGGACGGGGGAAAGAAGGGGGGTGGAGCTCACCGAGCGGCCAAGAAAAGCCCTCGACAGCTTTGTAGCAGCAGCAATTGCCGGAGACGACCGAGTTCGCCGGCGACAGAGGCGAAAGGGGGCGTCTCGATCCGCTCCCTACAGTGGCTCCCGTCTCGCTCCGGTGGTTGCAGACGGCGTAGAGGATGGAGGCAGAGCGAGCTGGCACGATGGTGAGGCGAGGAGTCGTGGTGGCCGTGGCTAGGACGGGGCCATGGCGACGGGAGCGCTCGGGATCGAGTGAGAGGAGAGGGGAGAGGTGGTATTGGGGGAAGAGGGAGAGGGAGAGCGGGGGTGAGTTGAAGAGGGAACCGAGGAGGCGGGGCGTGGCTGCCTTATCCCCTCCCGGCGTCGGCACCGGCGAGGTGGTCGGGCGGGAACGTGTACCCCTGTTCCGACCCTGGTCGGGGGAACAGGTAAGGGGGATGACAGAGTGGCCGGACCGACTGGGCCGGTTGAACTGGCCGGCTTGGCTGTTGGTTAGCTGGGCCAGTTGGCCCAGGGGGTTTTCCTTTTCTCTTTAGTTTTGTTAGGTTTTTTTGTTATTATTCTTTTTCCTTTATTTATTTCCTTTTCTGTTTTAATTCAATTTAAAATATTTATGCATTCTGTAAAAGTGTGTTTCCTTCACCTTAAATACCTAGGCATTTTTGGCACACTCCTATCATTTTAGTTTTAATAATTGAAAACTTTTATTGTTTGCTTGATTTTGAATTTGAATCATTTTCGAACTAACGTGAGACTAGCAACAGTAATCGAAGTGACATGGCATCATTAGCAGAGAATTACTGTAGCTTAATTATCTGGGCATCACAATCATTCAACCATTTATTCATAGGATATAAGTGAAGCACAAGAGTAAATGACAAAATTACTCCAGAAAGATATAAGTGATGATCAATGAGTAGTCAAATAGTTAAATAGCCATGGGAGGACTCTCTCTCATTCAAGATTTCAGATCCAATGATTTTATTAAAACAGCAAATAAAATGAAAATACGATCCAAGCAAAACACATATCATGTGACGAATGAAAATATAACTTCGGGTAAGGTATACCGATGGTTTTGAAGACGAAAGATGGGATGCCTTCCGGGGCATCCCCAAGCTGAGGCGCTTGAGTCTTTCTTGAATATTACCTTGGGGTGCCCTGGGCATCCCCAAGCTTAGGGTCTTTCCACTCCTTATTCTCCTCGTATCGATATCTCACCCAAAGCTTGAAAACTTCAATCACACAAAACTTAACGGAACTTCGTGAGATGGGTTAGTATGATAGAGACAAATCATTCACTTTGGTACTGTCAAGAAAATATTCATAATTGTTCTCACACAATTCCTACTATACCTTCTCATTTCTACAATTTATATTGAGAAATATAAGCCATAGAAACTAGAAAACAAGCAAAATATGCATTGAAATCAGAATCTATCAAAAACAGAACAGTTTGTAATGATCTGAACTACCATACTTCTACTACTCCACAAATTCTAAAAAAATTAGGACAACTTAGGAAAATCTTATATCAATCTTGTGTAAAAAATTCAGATCAAAATCATGCTTCTGTGATTTTTTACAATTCTGGCAATGAGCGCAAAAGTTTCTGTTTTTCAGCAAGATCAAATCAACTATCACCGTAAGCCATCCCAAAGGTCTTACTTGGCACTTTATTGAAAAAAAGCTATAAAACATGATTACAACAGTAGCTTAATCATGTGAACACACAAAAACAATAAGGATAAATATTGGGTTGTCTCCCAACAAGCGGTTTTCTTTAATGCCTTTTTAGCTAGGCATGATATTCTAATGATACTCCTCCAAGCCCAATTCGATGATAATTTAATTCATACTCTAAAAGATATAAGTGAAGTTCATAGATAATTCTAGAAATAATATACATTTACCAATATCCAAGCTCAAAATATATAAGTGAAGCACACGAAGCATTATATAAAGCCATACTCAAAAGATTTAAGTGAAGCACAAAAAGCATTCTATAAAGCCATACTCAAAGTATTTAAGTGAAGCACAAAAAGCATTCTACAAATCAATGAAGGGCTATCTCATACTAGCATGGAGCATATAGGAAAATAGAAGAGAAATAAACACAAAAGACGCATATCATGTGAACAAAACAAGAACCGAGGTATACCGATAATTGTTGAAGAAAAAAGATGGGATGCCAACCGGGGCATCCCCAAACTTAGATGCTTGAGTATCCTTGAAATATTTACTTGGGGTGCCTTGGGCAACCCCAAGCTTGAGCTCTTGCCTCTCCTTATTCTTCTCATATCGATAACTCCTCGATCTTCGAACACTTCCTCCACACAAAATTTAACAAAAAAATCTTATGAGATCCGTTAGTATAATAAAATCACTACCTTAGGTACTGTTGTAAACTCATTCTAATTTCATATTAGCATTATATCTACTGTATTCCAACAACACATAGAAAACATAATCTGTCAAAAACAGGACAGTATGTGGCAATCTAGAACTTTCGTATACCTCTGTATGTTCAAAAATTCTAAAAAAATTAGGACAATATAAAAATTAGGACACATAGAAAATGTTCTTTTATATTTTGAACCATTGAAATGCAATGACCATCAAGTTTGAATGCTCATATGATGTAGATATAAACATGTATATCTTGTGTTGCTCAAATAGGATATGTGCTTGCCCAAGTGGTCGGCCTTGTTTGCAGGTTACACCTCCGAGTGGCCTATGTTTTGCCGGAGTGTTGATTAATTTCCGTTCCGGCAAATTTCAGGCGCTCGATATGTCCTTTTTTAGCAAAGGTCATGTCAGATTTTTTCGTGAATTCTGGCATGACTTGTGCTAGAATATGTAGGAAATATCGAGTGGCCTGGATTTTCTAGAAAAAATAATTAAACGACATTTCGGGTTGACTTTAAGTCTGTCGAGGCTCCATACATGACAGTCAACAAATGAGTGAGGGAGAAAGTCTGCACCATATATGAGAGAAGAAGAATCCCGACTGTTGTCGTGAGGGTTGTTTTTCCTTCTTCTCCTTGTGCCAGACCTTTGTTATACACTAGGGGAAGGAGGAATAATGACCATCACCGACGGTCGAAAAATCAGTGAGGGAGTGTATCCACCATATGTGAGAGAGGACGAAGAATCCCGACTGTTGTCGTGGGGGTCGTTTCTCCTTGTTCTAGACCTTTGTTATGCACTAGGGGAAGGAGGAGTAACGACCATCACCGACGGTCGCAAATGTAAGAGAGGAATCAATGAGTGAGAGTCTCCACCACATATGAGAGGACGAAAAATCCCGACTGTTGTCGTGGGGGTCGCTTCTCCTTCATTCTCGTGTGCTAGACATTTTGGTGTAATGCACTCGGGGACGAAGGGAGGAGTGACCATCACCGACGGTCGAGTATATACACCACGTGAGCTAAGGGTTTTCAAGAAAAGACTCGGCAGACTGATAGTCAACCCGTGATGAATAATAATGATCTAATATAGCTTTTGTAGTACATATTTTTAATTGTACAAGTTTAATCTTTGAATTATATGAACCTAGGAAATTTTGTCATCAGACGACGAAAGTCTCCCGGGGGAGTGCGACTGGTGCAATGACGACCGCGGTCTGTGCGACAGGCCTCACCTGGACGAAGGTCAGCGCTTCAGCATTAAGCTCCAGGAGACCTTCGATATTGAAACGGTACGCAATGACGATAAGTTTTTTTTCGTAATTAAGCACGACTTCTACTACTTCAACGTGTAATTTTTGTCTTTCACAATTCGACTAGCTTATCCCATGCCATGCAAGACGTTATGTCTTGGAGAGGCTGGATTTTGAAGATCATGAAACTATGGAAACAAAGAAAATTCACCTAAGGACCCATCATGGTATGGATTTTGAAGTAAATATGTACAATTATTAGAGCGTAACCCATTTTGGTAGCACGAATTGGGAAGCACTTTGCAAGATGTATGGTTTTTATGAGGGTATGCTTGTCACCATGGATCTTGGTGATCCTGACATCGCCGAAGACAATTTGGACATTTGGGTCCTTGTTGATACGCTTCCAGTTCTACCGCTATGTGAGCTTCTCAAATATAGTTATTAAGTAATTTATATTGTTTATTTTATAATAGTTTACATCTTATTTCCATTGACAGCTTATTTTCATTCTTCAAAGAATGTGCGGAAGATGGTAGACAGAACCTACTACACCGATGGCTCAGAATTAACTTATCAGGAGAAAATCATCTGATCGCATTTTGTACTGATCTTGAGAATTACAATATCTATTATCAAACTCCTCCACATTATGGTTAATACGTGCCACTAGAGTGCACGTGTTGAACTACGGTAACATCCATGGAGATGCCATGGTAAGATTTTTTTACTATTACGACATCCGTGCATGTTTTGCATAAATTCTTCTAAAACTGAACTACATTGCTAACTACGAAGTCATTACTATATTTTTCGACAGAAAATCCAGAAGGATTGTGTGACTCATCTGATGTTTCAGAATGGTCGCCTTGATGTTTTGAACATACGGCCAGGTCATCCTACGAATCACACCTGTCCATATCGGATTTCTAAAACTGGTGAAGACATGACAATCAAAGAATGGAAAATATGTATGGTCAGTCGTAGGGAGCTACTTGGAAGCAACATTGTGCTAAAGGCAAGAATTGGAGACAGGATAATCTCCATTCTCCATAATGGAGAGTCTGGGCCTATCTTGTTTTATGCTATTTTACCTAAGATAAGGTAGTAGGTCCTAGCTAATACTCATGATCATGTGCTAAGAACAACTAAGTAGGATTGGTTAGATGACTATGATGATGATGAGTATGACTTGTTATTATGGTATCGAGTAGAAGTTGTATGATCGATGATGATGAGTATGACTTGTTATTATGATACCAATGATGAGTTATTTATTATTATGATCGATGATGCATGATGCTAAGTTGTTATATGAGCATGATGAGTTATTATATATAAGAGTAGGTGAAATGGACATGGATTATATTCAAGTGGAGGCAACATGTGGTGCACATCAAAAGTACTACTAATCCAAACTAGATCAAGTTTGGATTAGTAGTACTTTCGACATGCACCACATGTTGCCTCCACTTGAATCTACTCCATGTTCATGTCACCCATTGTTATATATAATAACTAATCATGGTCATAAAATCATATGATGAAAGTACTGTATATAAAACCACAACGAAAATAAGCTGTATTTTTTAAAATACAGGAAAAGTTAGCAGCAGTGCTTTTTAGAAGAAACGCTACTGCTACTTACTACTATCAGTAGCGCTTTCCCAACAAAAGCGCTACTGGCTAGGAATAGTAGTAGCCTTTCCAGCGCTACTGCTGCTAGTTAGCTATAGCGCCTTAGTGGTAGCGCTCGTACAAGTGCTACTGCTAGCTATAAAACAAGCACTACTACTTGGGTTTTCTCTAGTAGTCCTTCTTCGCGCCGCCCGGCTCCTACGACACGACAAGTTGCAACTGATGCCATGGCCTGCTGGATTATGGGAGTCGGCACTGCTTGAGGCTGCGCCGCTGCATGCCCTGAGTCCGGTTCAACCAATGGAGGGTGGGGCGTCGCCCCCTCTCCCAGGACCGGGGATGTTGTGCTAGCGGCAAGGAGCACTGCTTGGCGAGCCCTTGTGTCCTTGTTGGCCCGCCCTCTGGGAGGGGGTGGCATGCCCATACTCCCTGGTGCATTGCTGCCCGCGCGGCCAAGGGTTGTGGTAGGTCGGCGCTGTGCGCGCCCACTGAGACCGCGACCGAGCGTCGAGGCCGTTCTCAGGATGTTGGGTACCTTCGTGTCGGCTGTCGGCTTCTTCTTCTTCTCCGCACCGTCGCCCCTGTTCAGCGTGACGAGGTGCAACATGAGCGTATGGATTACGTATGCATGGTCAAAAGGTAAGGCAATGATACTCACACATCTGGCGTAGCCCACTTCTTTTTCTTCTCCTCCTTGGAGGCTGATCCGCCCACTTTCTTCTTCGACGTGGCCCCAGTCTCGCCCCGGGTGCTGTCGGAGTGGCCCCCAATGGGCCCCGTTGCGGCGCCGCTGACCGGAGGAGCGAGGGGGCTCCCTCGAGGGATCTTGACCAGCGAAACCATAACTGCCTTGGTGGAGGCCGTCGCGACCGTCGGCTGCGCTCCTTGCGGGGACGATCCCGTCTCCTCGGCCGCCCCGGTAGGGTCCGGGGGGCCTTCCAAAGGGGGCTCTGCCACCCCCTCGCCTGGGGCCGCCTGGCCAGATGCTCACGCGACCAGGGAAATAGACTCTGACCTCCTCCCGGGCGCCCTGACGAGGCGCGGGGAATCTGTGGCCGGGAGCTCATCAGCACCGGCGTCGTCATCGAAGCCGAGGAGGAGCCGGCGCCAAGACAATGGGGACATCTCCCCAGGGTCATCATCCTCCATTTCCTCTGAATCCTCGCCGCTATCACTCTCGCCGGAGGACAGCACCACGGGCGATTCGGGGTGGTCGTGCGCCTCAAGCCCCCACTCGTCGAAGACAGGCATGGCCTCGGGCATCTCATCCCTGTCATCGCGGCTGTATAGCGGGGCGGCGGCCTCGGGAATGTTCCTAGGGATACAGCCGAGCAAGTTGTACAAGGCCACGTCCAACTCCTTGCTCGTCAAGCTGGCAATGTGCAGCCTCGCCGCGTCTCCCACGCCCTCGTACGCCCACAAAGGCTTCAAACATGATTTGAGTGGTGCGAGGCGCTGCGCCAAGAACTCCTTCACGATCATCGCCCCCGTTAGCAGCTTCGCCTCCATATCTGAGGCCATCTTCTCCAGGATGGGCTTTGCTCAGGGGTCGGTGAGCTTTGTGGAACCCCACCCGTGGATCCGCTCGGGAAGTTCCGTCGGAAGCTCCAGACGTGGGTTGGTGTCGCGAGCATCTAGATAGACCCAGTGCCGCCGGAAGCCTTCCACCTTCTTCCCGGCCTGCAGGATCGAGTTCCCGTTGAGCACGTCAACGAAAGAGACGCACCCGGATAGCAAAGCCCCGGTGGAGAACCGCAAGCTGAAGAAGTGGCGGAAGAGCGCCACCGAGGGCCTCACACCCACGAAAGCTTCACAGTAGAAAACAAAGACGGATAGGAGGAGGATGGAGTTGGGCTGAAGGTGAAGGGCATGAATTTTGTATTGCCTGTGGATAGCAAAGAATAAGTCGGAGAAGGGCGGAACAAGCCTGGCGAAGACATCGTGGAGGAAGAAGGGGTAGGCTAACTTCGGCCGGTCACTCCAAGCGGCGGAGCCATGCTAGATCTGGATCTCTCCCCACTCATTGATGTCGTCGGCCGTCAACGGGAGCACCGGGTTGAGGTCCTGTTCCTTGGAGATGGAGGAGGCCGAGAGCACCGGCGCAGGAGTGCGGGAGTTCGTGACTGAGGATGCGGTATTCGATTTCCCGACGGGCGCCATGCGAAGAATCTATGGCACCAGAGGTGGAGAAGGTGGGGAGGCGCCTTGTCTGGATCTGGAGGAGCTTCTCGCAAAGGAAGGGGATCGCGGCATGTCGAGAGGGAGCAATGATGCCTCCGTGGAGTACACCAGGCTTTTGTTAGCCTGGGCAGTTACCGAGGCGACGTGGGAGAGTGGGGGCGTCCGCGTCCCGTCGTGCGCCACGCGTCAACACTGGCCCACGGGCGGTTAGGTCCCGTGCCGCTTCACCCTACCTCCGTTTCCTTCGCCTCGAAGCCAGGCCGAGCGCGCCGTGGGCCTAGGGGCTACTGTCGATGTTCTGGGACCGGGGTACCCAGACCCATCTGCCTGCGGCCCAGTGCGTGGCTCCACCAACGGCCCGGCGTGGCCTAACTTCAAGGCTTCACGAGCAAGACCCGCGAGGGCCCCCCACCTCTCAAGGCGAACGACGATAAGGCCTCCCAAGGAGCAGCCCCCCGAGGCTGCCTCAAGTGGAGCGGACATCTCTAGGTAGGCGTCCCACCTCGCGAGGCGCGCGGTGACATGAGCCATGATGGCCAAGGCCAAGAGGGCGCCAGCAGGTGCAGTCCAGGACGGTTTCCCCTTTGGTGCTAAGGAGGCAAGGACGTACATGGGTTCCCACAGAATGCCCCAAAGGTTTCCATTCCCGTGCAACAAGACCAAGACCACGGGCTCGGTGGGATGGAGGTCATCACCGAGCCCACCATTGCGCCACGACCAGAAGCTTTGCAGGCGAAGACCACCTTTAGTAAGGATAGGGTGTACTCCTGTCCCCATTCAAATTGGTCGTTGTGGTATCCCTTCCCTCCTAAGCTATGAGCGAAGACGACCAAGTTCCCTATAAATATAGGCTAGTCTCCACCGAAGAGATGGATCGAATCCTTCCACCATCGATCTCTCCTGAGGTAGCTCACACTTGCACTAGTTCATACTCATCCTCCTTGCAAGGCAATCCACCACAAAGCAGGAGTAGGGTCCTACTCCACAAGGTGGCCCGAACCTGGGTAAATCACTGTGTCCACTTCCCCACCCCGCTCGCTCGAGCTCAATGAAGTCAGTCCGTAGGGCGGCGAGCAGCAAGTTATAGCTAGGAAGGATCCTTCGCACACGCCCTAGAGTTCGAACCTTGTTTGGGTCCGCGGAGGCCCGATTTCGACACACACTAGCATAACTCACATGTTATCATCTCCATATCGCAAAACTATTGTGAGGAATCAAACTTATCATATCCATTGATCTACATGAAAGTTTTTAATATATCCCTCTTGAATATCCATCACATTAGGACCAAATTCATGTCTTGTGCATATTACCATTACTATTGTCAACTCTCAAAATAATATAACTGAAGCATGAGAGTTCATCTATTTCTTCAAAATATAATCACCGTCATGGTCTAAAAGATATAAGTGAAGCACTAGAGCAACTGCCTAGCTCAAAATTTATAAGTGAAGCACATAGAGCATGCTAAAAAATCATGAAATATGTGTGTCCCTCTAAAGTGGGTGTGTCTTGAAAGGATGATTGTGACAAACTAAAAAGCAAACAAAGACTGATATAATACACGACTGATACGTCTCCAACGTATCAATAATTTATGAAGTATTCATGCTATTATATTATCTATTTTGGATGTTTATGGGCTTTACTAAACACTTTTATATTATTTTTGGGACTAACCTATTGACCCAGAGCCCAATGCCAGTTTCTGTTTTTTCCCTTGTTTCAGTGTTTCACAGAAAAGGAATATCAAACGGAGTCCAAACGGAATGAAACCTTCGGGAGCGTGAATTTTGGAACGAACGTGATCCACGAGACTTGGAGTTGAAGTCAAGGAAGCTTCGAGGTGGCCACGAGGCAGGGAGGCATGCCTGCCCCCCTGGGTGCGCCCCCCACCCTCGTGGCTCCCCTGACCGACTTCTTTCGCCTATATATGTCCACATACCCTAAAAACATCGGGGAATAGAATAGATCAGGAGTTCCGCCGCCGCAAGCCTCTATAGGCACAAAAAACCAATCGGGACCCTGTTCCGGCACCCTGCCGGAGGGGGGGTTCCCTCACCAGTGGCCATCTTCATCATCCCGGCGCTCTCCATGACGAGGAGGGAGTTGCTCACCCTCGGGGCTGAGGGTATGTACCAGTAGCTATGTGTTTGATCTCTCTCTCTCGTGTTCTTGATTTGGCACGATCTTGATGTATTGCGAGCTTTGCTATTATAGTTGGATCTTATGATGTTTCTCCCCCTGTACTCTCCTGTAATGGATTGAGTTTTCCCTTTGAAGTTATCTTATCGGATTTAGTCTTTAAGGATTTGAGAACACTTGATGTATGTCTTGCATGTGCTTATCTGTGGTGACAATGGGATATTCACGTGATCCACTTGATGTATGTTTTGGTGATCAACTTGCGGGTTCCGTTTGTGAACTTATGCGTAGGGGTTGGCACACGTTTTCGTCTTGACTCTCCGGTAGAAACTTTGGGGCACTATTTGAAGTTCTTTGTGTTGGTTGAATAGATGAATCTGAGAATGTGTGATGCATATCGTATAATCATACCCGCGGATACTTGAGGTGACATTCGAGTATCTAGGTGACATTAGGGTTTTGGTTGATTTGTGTCTTAAGGTGTTATTCTAGTATGAACTCTATGATAGATCGAACGGAAAGAATAGATTCGTGTTATTTTACTACGGACTCTTGAATAGATTGATCAGAAAGAATAACTTTGTGGTGGTTTCGTACCCTACCATAATCTCTTCGTTTGTTCTCCGCTATTAGTGACTTTGGAGTGACTCTTTGTTGCATGTTGAGGGATAGTTATATGATCCAATTATGTTATTATTGTTGAGAGAACTTGCACTAGTGAAAGTATGAACCCTAGGCCTTGTTTCCTAGCATTGCAATACCGTTTACGCTCACTTTTATAGCTTGTTACCTTGCTGTTTTTATATTTTCAGATTACAAAAACCTATATCTACCATCCATATTGCACTTGTATCACCATCTCTTCACCGAACTAGTGCACCTATACAATTTACCATTGTATTGGGTGTGTTGGGGACACAAGAGACTCTTTGTTATTTGGTTGTAGGGTTGTTTGAGAGAGACCATCTTCAACCTACGCGTCCCACGGATTGATAAACCTTAGGTCATCCACTTGAGGGAAATTTGCTACTGTCCAACAAACCTCTGCACTTGGAGGCCCAACAACGTCTACAAGAAGAAGGTTGCGTAGTCGACATCAAGCTCTTTTCTGGCGCCATTGCCGGGGAGGTGAGTGCTTGAAGGTATATCTTTTGATCTTGCAATCGAATCTTTTTGTTTCTTGTTTTATCACTAGTTTCGTCTATAAAAGAAAACTACTAAAAAATGGAATTGAGTTTGCCTCATACGCTTCATCTTTTTAATATCTTTCGTGAAAATGATGGGAAGGAAAATTGTGCTCAAGTACTAGAAGAAGAATTACATAGAATGCTTGGCATAAAATATGTGAATGATGAGCATGATTGCAATGTTGTTAGTATGAATTCTTTGAATACCCATGATGCTAATGATATGCAAAGCCACAAGCTTGGGGATGCTATGTTTGATGAAGATGATATGTTTAGTCCCCCATGTTTTGATGAGAAAATTTATTATGATGAAAGCATGCCTCCTATTTATGATGATTATTGTGATGACACGTATGCTATAAAGAATAAAGATAACCATGAAACTTGTCATCATGATTTTAATTTTCAATTGGATTATGCTTCACATGATAGTTATTTTGTTGAGTTTGCTCCCACTATTATTCATGAGAAGAAATTTGCTTATGTGGAGAGTAATAAAAATTATATGCTTGTGCATCATGAGAATAATGCTTTATTTGATGGTTATATCGTTGAATTCATTCATGATGCTACTGAAAATTAATTATGAGGGAGGAATATATGCTTGTAGAAATTGCAATAATATCAAGTTTCCTCTCTATGTGCTTAAGGTTTTGAAGTTATGCTTGTTTTGCCTTCCTATGTTAGTTGATTATTATTCCCATAACTTGTTTGCTCACAAAATCCTTATGCACAGCAAGTGGGTTAGACTTAAATGTGCTAGTCATATTATTCATGATGCTCTCTTTATGTTTCAATTCTTATCTTTTATGTGAGCATCATTGAAATCATCATGCCTAGCTAAAAGGCATTAAAGAAAAGCGCTTGTTGGGAAACAACCCAATATTTAACCCTACTGTTTTTGTGTGTTCACATGATTAAGCTACTGTAGAAATAATGTTTTATAGCTTTTGTTTCAATAAAGTGCCAAGTAAAACCTATAGGATCTTCTTGGATGATAATTATTTGATCTTGCTGAAAAAGAAAGAAACTTTCTTCTCACGAAAACAATTGTTTAAAATCACCAGAACGTGATAAAATACAGATTCCAATTGAAGAAGATCAATAAACAAATTATCTAGGTCGTCCAATTTTGGTAGAATTGTTTGAGTTCCAGAAGTTTGCGTTAGTTACAGATTACTACAGACTGTTCTGTTTTTGACAGATTCTGTTTTCCGTGTGTTGTTTGCTTATTTTGATGAATCTATGGCTAGTAAAATAGTTTATAAACCATAGATAAGTTGTAATACAATAGATTTAACACCAATACAAATAAATAATGAGTTCATTACAGTACCTTGAAGTGGTGTTCTGTTTTCTTTCGCTAACGGAGCTCACGAGATTTTCTGTTATGTTTTGTGTTGTGAAGTTTTCAAGTTTTGGGTAAAGATTCGATGGACTATGGAATAAGGAGTGGCAAGAGCCTAAGCTTGGGGATGCCCAAGGCACCCCAAGGTAATATTCAAGGACAACCAAGAGCCTAAGCTTGGGGATGCCCCGGATGGCATCCCCTCTTTCTTCTTCGTTCATCAGTAACTTTACTTGGAGCTATATGTTTATTCACCACATGCTATGTGTTTTGCTTGGAGAATCATTTTATTTTCTTTAGCTTTGCTTGCTGTTTGAATAAAATACCAAGATCTGAAATTCTTAAATGTTAGAGAGTCTTCACATAGTTGCATAATTATTAAACTACTCATTGATCTTCACTTATATCTTTTTGGAGTAGTTTGTCATTTACTCGTGTGCTTCACTTATATCCTATGAGTAAATGGTTGAATGAATTGAATATCATAAATCTGAAATTATATATGTTTCATATGCTTATCCCATGGGGAGTAATGACTTTACATATAAGAAGTAGAGGTGGTAAATTTATTGAAGGTTAGCAAACATTCTATTGGTCACTTGAACAATTCATGAAAGAATATTGAAGGAAGAGAGATTTCACATATAAATATTCTATCTTGGACATCTTTTGTAATTGTGAGCACTCATTAAAATATGACATGCTAAAAGGTTGATGTTGGACAAGGAAGACAACGTAATGGGTTATGTTTTCTTATATCCGAAATAAAGTATATTGTCATGGATCGCCCAACACGTTGAGCTTGCCTTTCCCCCTCATGCTAGCCAAATTCTTTGCACTAAGTAGAGATACTACTTGTGCTTCCAAACATCCCTTAAACCAGTATTGCCATGAGAGTCCACCATACCTACCTATGGATTGAGTAAGATCCTTCAAGTAAGTTGTCATCGGTGCATGCAATAAAAATTGCTCTCTAAATATGTATGATCTTTTTGTGTGGAGAAAATAAGCTTTATACGATCTTGTGATATGGAATCAATAAAAGCGACGGACTGCATAATAAAGGTCCCTATCACAAGTGGCAATATGAAGTGACGTTCCCTCGCATAAATATTTTGTGCATCCAACTATAAAAGCGCATGGCAACCTCTACTTCCCTCTGCGAAGGGCATATCTTTTATTCTTGTCTTTTACCTTATGCAAGAGTCATGGTGATCTTCACCTTTCCTTTTTACATTTTATCCCTTGGCAAGCACATTGTGTTGGAAAGATTCTGATATATATATCCAATTGGATGTAAGGCATCATGAGCTATTATTGTTGACATTACCCTTGAGGTAAAAGGTTGGGAGGCGAATCTATAAGCCCCTATCTTTATCTGTGTCTGATTAAAACCTTGAACCCATAAATATCGCGTGAGTGTTAGCAATTATGAAAGACTAAATGATAGTTGAGTATGTGGAGTTTGCTAAATCAAAGCTCTGGCATAGACTCTTCCTGAAAATAAGATGAATTGTAATTGTTTGATGACTAATAACACGGTTTGTTAGTTTTCAAGAAAGTTTATGATCTATACTTTAACATGTGAAAAGCTTGTTACATGATCATGAAAAGTTTTATGAGTTGAGCTACTATTATGACATATAATGATGCTAGAAAAGGTGATTGAAATTATCATTGATCAAACTTATGCACTTGCTAGCATTCACACTTCATAAATTATTATTTTTATTATTTACCTACTCGAGGACGAGCAGGAATTAAGCTTGGGGATGCTGATACGTCTCCAACGTATCTATAATTTATGAAGTATTCATGCTATTATATTATATGTTTTGGATGTTTATGGGCTTTACTAAACACTTTTATATTATTTTTGGGACTAACCTATTGACCCAGAGCCCAGTGCTAGTTTCTGTTTTTTCCCTTGTTTTAGTGTTTCGCAGAAAAGGAATATCAAACAGAGTCCAAACGGAATGAAACCTTTGGGAGCGTGATTTTTGGAACGAACGTGATCCAGGAGACTTGGAGTTGAAGTCAAGGAAGCTTCAAGGTGGCCACGAGGCAGGGAGGCGCGCCTGCCCCCCTGGGCGCGCCCCCACCCTCGTGGGCTCCTCGTGGCTCCCCTGACCGACTTCTTTCGCCAATATATGTCCATATACCCTAAAAACATCGGGGAACAGAATAGACCGGGAGTTCCGCTGCCGCAAGCCTCTGTAGCCACGAAAAACCAATCGGGACCCTGTTCCGGCACCCTGCCGGAGGGGGGATCCCTCACTGGTGGCCATCTTCATCATCCCGGCACTCTCCATGACGAGGAGGGAGAGCTCACCCTCGGGGCTGAGGGTATGTACCAGTAGCTATGTGTTTGATCTCTCTCTCGTGTTCTTGATTTGGCACGATCTTGATGTATCACGAGCTTTGCTATTATAGTTGGATCTTATGATGTTTCTCCCCCTCTACTCTCTTGTAATGGATTGAGTTTTCCCTTTGAATTTATCTTATCGGACTGAGTCTTTAAGGATTTGAGAACACTTGATGTATGTCTTGCATGTGCTTATCTGTGGTGACAATGGGATATTCACGTGATCCACTTGATGTATGTTTTGGTGATCTACTTGCGGGTTCCGTTTTGAACTTGTGCATAGGGGTTGGCAGACGTTTTCATCTTGACTCTGCGGTAGAAACTTTGGGGCACTCTTTGAAGTTCTTTGTGTTGGTTGAATAGATGAATCTGAGATTGTGTGATGCATATCGTATAATCATACTCGCGGATACTTGAGGTGACATTGGAGTATCTAGGTGACATTAGGGTTTTCGTTGATTTGTGTCTTAAGGTGTTATTCTAGTATGAACCATATGATAGATCGAACAGAAAGAATAGCTTCGTGTTATTTTACTATGGACTCTTGAATAGATTGATCAGAAAGAATAACTTTGAGGTGGTTTCGTACCCTACCATAATCTCTTCGTTTGTTCTCTGCTATTAGTGACTTTGGAGTGACTCTTTGTTGCATGTTGAGGGATAGTTATATGATCCAATTATGTTATTATTGTTGAGAGAACTTGCACTAGTGAAAGGATGAACCCTAGGCTTTGTTTCCTAGCATTGCAATACCGTTTACGCTCACTTTTATCGCTTGTTACCTTGCTGTTTTTATATTTTCAGATTACAAAAACCTATATCTACCATCCATATTGCACTTGTATCACCATCTCTTCGCCGAACTAGTGCACCTATACAATTTACCATTGTATTGGGTGTGTTGGGGACACAAGAGACTCTTTGTTATTTGGTTGCAGGGTTGTTTGAGAGAGACCATCTTCAACCTACGCCTCCCACAGATTGATAAACCTTAGGTCATCCACTTGAGGGAAATTTGCTACTGTCCTACAAAGCTCTGCACTTGGAGGCCCAACAACGTCTACAAGAAGAAGGTTGCGTAGTAGACATCAATGACGCTCCAAGCAAAATTCATATCATGTGATGAATAAAAATATAGCTCCAAGTAATATTACCGATGGTCGGTAGAAGAAACAGGGGATGCCTTCCAGGGCATCCCCAAGCTTAGATACTTGGGAGTCATTGAATATTACCTTGGGGTGCCTCAAACATCCCCAATCTTAGGCTCTTGGCACTCCTTATTCCTTCATCCATCGTGATCTCACTCAAAAACTTCAGCACACAAAACTCAACAAAACCTTCATGAGATCTGTTAGTATAATAACACAAGACACTACTTTAGGTACTATTGTATACCAATTCATATTTTATTATTGCATTATACCTACTATATTCGAACTTCACCATGGCTTATACCCCTCGATAAAATCCATAGATTCATCAAAACAAGCGAACAACGCAACAAAAATAGAATCTATCGAAAAACAGAGCAGACTAAAGTAATTAGAACAATGACCATACTTCTGTAACTCCAGAAATTCTGAAACATTAGGACAATGTGCGCAATTTGTATATCAATATGTGTAAAAAATTCAGAATTTTATCACGCTCCCGCAAATTTTAACAATTCTGCTCCTCGACACAAAAGTTTCTGTATTTGCACAGAATCAAAGCAAGTATCATCCAAATCATCCCAAAGGCTTTACTTGGCACAAACACTAATTAAACACAAAAACACAACCATAACAGTAACATAATTGTGTGCACACACAAAACCAGAAAAGAAACAAGAAAAATAAGTTAACTATTGGGTGGCCTCCCAACTAGCGCTATTGTTTTACGCCCCTAGCTAGGCGTAATGCATATATTCAAGTCTTGTCATCTTTCAAATTAATTCCATAGGTGGCCCTCATAATAGATTCATATGGTGGCTTAATTCTCTTTTTAGGGAAGTGTTCCATACCCTTCTTTAATGGTAACTGAAATTTTATACTCCCTTCTTTCATATGAATAACAACACCTATGGTTCATAGGAAAGGCCTACCAAGTATTATGGGACACACTACAAAAAAAGACACATCCGTGACATTTTGGCCCGAACGAATTTTTTTCTGATGATAATTGTGACAAAAACACGTATCATCATAGATGTGGTGGGCTCCTACTTCTATGACAAAAAATCATCACAGAAAATGGGCTTTTCATCCCAGGCGGGCCGGAGACGCACTTGCATGACGTATAAGTGAGGGCGAGGAAAATATTGGGGAGTTCTCGGTTACGGTGGGTGGTCGGGGCTGAGTGATGCAATGTGGTTTGCGCGTTTCTCTCTCGTACGCACGTGTGTGCGAGGCATTGGCTCCAACTGAACCTGAACAATCACACTAGATATGTTACTGAACCTAAGCGATCGATTGATCCCTTGGCTGTTAACTGAACCCGTGTGATTCATTTGCTGCTAACTAAACCCGAGCAATTCCTTCTCTGTTGTTGCTAACTGAATCCGAGCGACCGATCTGCTTGCTAAAGCCGATCGAGCACCCGTGTGAGATGTAGCCAGCCGGTGTTGGGTTGCCTCCCGATGAACAGTGACCATTGCTACCATGCGCGCGGTAAGTAGAACGAGTCGAGAGGTGGTGAGTCGAGCCGGTTGGGTGGTTGTGGAAGAACAGTTCCCGGTGGGGGTTGGATGAACATGACCTCGTGGTAGTAGGCCGTTGCCGCTAGATGAACGGTACCCCGAGGAGCCCACCACACCTCAGCCGATTGGGGGTGGATGAACAGGTCCCCGTGCAGGCAGGATGAACAGTAGCCGGTGGAGGCTAGAGGAGGTTGACATTGGATGAACAGAAGTAGGTGGAGGCTGGAGGAAGCCGACGGTGGATGAACAGTAGCCCGTGGAGTCCCGTTTTGTGGTATGCCACACCCCTCTAGATGAACAGGACCCCTTTTAGACTGTAGGTGATCGAAGAGAAGTCTGTTTCCTCCGTTTTGCGATACGCCAGACCCCACCCGATCAACAGGACCCCGTCTCGACCGTAGGAGCTCGAACAGAAGTTTGTTTCCTGTGTTTTGCGGTATGCCACACCCCTCCCAATGAACATGGCCTTGTTTCGACCGTAGGCGGTCGAACAGAAGGCCGTTTCCTCCGTTCTGCGGTACGCCAGGCCCCGTTCGGCTGTTCTGTCCAAGACGGTTGGCTCCTGATGAACACGATGTAGTTTCAACGTTCTGACCCAACCGGTTGGCTGCTGATGAATAGGACGCCGTTGATGCCGTCCGCTGCCTCTCCATGTACATGAGCACTGGCCTTACGTATGCACGAGTAGGCGTTCAAGACCCCGCCCCTATGTACATATGTGGCCGTATTTGTTTGCATGTGGTTGTACGTACATGTACACGGTTTAGACTGGACTGCTTGAACTGCTATTCGGGGGCTCTACTACTACATGTGTCGCTGCTTGCTCGGCCACAGTTCATCGTTGCAGAGAGACTGATCGACCAATATGTACATACACACTCGCGACCAGACAGACAACGATGCGTACGCTTCGATCGGGTGGGTCCCAGCTGTCAGGGAGGATAAGGACACACTTCCTTGCGTGTGAAGGTATGGCTGGTGGGTCCCAGATGTCGGGGGGAGGAGTCATTTTTATTTTGCGAGTAATAAGGAGGCACTTCCTTGTGTTCGAAGATGTAGCTGGTGGGTCCAGCTGACAGGCTCAACAACTAAAGTCCTCTCCGATGACTGTTGTTTGTTGACCCCGTTGACCATGCAACGCCAAGAGCAACAGGGCGGTGGATGATGGCGAGGCCTAGGAAGGGAACGACGCGGAGTCGAGAAAGGTGTGGTAGTGGATGCCCACGCGGAGGGAGTACGAGGGTTGACTGCTTAGGCCATGGTGTGAGGCTGCTGTCGCCGGAGAATAACACGAGGTGTGGGTGAGTAGAGGGATGGCATGGCCACCAGTGGCAGCACGGCCGGCCACGGGAGGCAGGAGCAGGCAGTCCTGCCGGCGCTGGTTTGGGCGGCTGGAGCACAAAGATCAGAGATTGAAGAAGCAGCATGGCCGTTGGATTAACATCTAACGGTCATTGCTGCTAGAACCGTTTGTTTCCTAGGTTTACAAAATCCTGCGTACGCGTCAACTTAGTAGGCCCACAAGTCAGCCACCAAATCTGGTGGGTCCCACCTACCAGCGGGAGGAATCATTTTTCTTATGGGGAACAAGGAGGCACTTCCTTGCGTGCGAAGATGTAGCTAGTGGGTCTTAGCTGTCACGTGGAGGAAACTTTTTTTCCCGTGTGATAAGAAGGCACTTCCTTGCATGCGAAGATGTAGCTGGTGGGTTCCAACTGTCAGTAGGAGCAATCATTTTTGTTCAAATAATAAGGAGGCACTTGCTTGTTTGCGGACATGGACCATGCGGGTCCCTACTGCCAGCCTTTCCACTTACATACCTCTTCTGATGGCTATCGTTTGTTTACCATGTTGACCACGCCGCGCTAAGAACATCAACACGGTGGACGACGGCGAAGCCACAATAATGGATACCCACGCTGAGGGGAGTAGGAGGGCTGTTACTGCTTCGGTTGCGGGGTGAGCTTAGCGTCGCCAGAAAATAATAGGAGGTGTGGGTGGGTAGAGGGATGGCCTGGCCAGCGGTGGGAGTAGGGTGGGCCGGTGAGGCCTGCGGGGCAGCATAGCCGGCCATGGGAGGAAGGAGCAGGCTGTCCTGCCGGTGCTGGTTTGGATGGCGGGAGCAGGAAGACCAGAATTGAAGAAGCACGACAGCCATTGGATGGACATCAAACAGTCACTGCTCTCGTGTGTTGACTAAGTTGACATAACCTTGCCTACATGTTAACCTTTTTTAGGAAAGCGTACGCGTCAACCTAGTAGGCCCATAAGTCATCCTCAAATCTATCAAAAACATCATACATCACATCTGCCATTATTTCTAATAATTTACAACCCATTTGCTAGTTCATAAGGATTTTTTGGAGCCCATATTCTTTTTGTTAGCATTACAAACCATATTGCGGCCACGGTTAAAAAACTCAATGAAATTTTGCATATTTCGGTGCGGTCCGAACTGTTTTTAATCCCAAAATTTCGAGTCACATTCAAACTAATTTGAAAAATAAATTTATATCAATTTAAAATCCAAATAATTTTCACCGCATAAAATCAATGAAATTTAAAATATCAAAATGCAAAAAAAAATTGAAACTAATTACCGATTTGCTATGTCTTAAAAATGTACAACCCTTTTCTCATTACTTTCTTTAGGGGCCCATTTCTTAGTACTGATAGCCCATTTTCTGCACAAGCTGAATGCATCCCTTGCAACCCAGCAGGTTTGACAAAAGCAAGTAGGCCTCGGTTCGGTATTCTGCAAAAAAAACAAAAAAATTAGCTTGCCATTTTCAGAAATAAAAAAACAGGGCTGGTCTTGTGGTAAACATAAAATAAAAGGCTGGCTAGACTGGCAAGAATGCCCTGCACAGCCCAGTTGATACCCTCCTCCATCTCAAGAACAAAAAAAACGGGCAAGCTGCTGGGTCCCGGGTGTCAGCCGCTCGTTATGCAATTCTCTCGTTTATTGACTACGTTGACAATGGCATGGGACCCAGATGTCAGGAATCCATTAGGAGGAACCTTTTTTTTGGCTTGAAATAAGGAGGCACTTGCTTGCGTACTACCATGACCCTGATGGGTCCCTGCTGTCATCCTCTCCACGTACAATCATCTCCTGATTATGTACGCATCAACCTAGTAGGCCCACAAGTCAGCCTCTAAATCCGTAGTGGACAAATACAACCCATTACATACGTTCACACGGAAAGTTCAACATTCAGAGCAAAGTAACAGGTCTGATCCACAGATAGAGTGCTGAACTTCCACGTTGAAAACCATCATAGCCAACTTAACTATCTACTCCCACTAATACTCTAGTGTACAAGTACTAACTTACTCTTATCTAACTAGATGATGCCAGACGCCACATGCGGTACACGCTAAACACTGGCATCGACGTCCTCCTCCTAGCCTCGGACTTTCCCGAGGTGCGATAGGGCACGTTGCTCACGCGTATTGGCCCTTTCCATGCCGGCGTGGTCCACCGAAGCTTCGGCTTCTAAGCGAGAAACCCACTTGACGAGCTGGTAGTAAAATTCCGCATCACTAACGCGTGCGTGCCCGACTACCTCTAGGACTATTTGCCGGGCACCGGCCTCCATGTAGTCGGCCTAGTTGCGGGCTCTCTGCCGCGACTCAGAGTGGTGGTGCGCTGCTGCTCCATGCCTCACTGGCGGCACAAATCGGTGATACGCTACTCCTCCGCCAGGTGATCACGCTCCAACAAGTCCTCATACTCCGCATTGCCATCTAAAGACCGATAGAATGCCTCCTCCCTCCGTCTGCCTTCCGGTGAAAAACCAAACACTAGCTCCAGTGGTGAGCGCCTCTGGCGTCGTCGATTGCGGACGGGTGGGGGCATGACGGATGTGGCGAGAGTGAGGGAAAGTGGCGAGCGATGTCGGGCCAGTGGGGGCTTGTGAGGATAGGGCAAGTTGGGTGATGGTGCCACCAGAGAACGCCTGGAACCAGTAATTATAGGTGGAAGGTAGGTGAACCAGTGTGTCACGGGAAACGCGACGGTCATCGGAATTGAGTGCATAAGCAGGCATGGCTTAGCGCGTCAGCTTGTCGTGGAAGACTAGGAAAACTAAAATTTATTATTGTGTCATCCCGCCCTGTCAGTGGTACGTCCCATCCGTGCTGGGTCGCACATTAGCATGACGGCCAAACGAGTGCACTCAATTCATCCAGATGAGGTACGTGTGTGATCCGCTGGTTATTGCTACTTCTTGAGCCTGCATTGATTTTTCCCTCAAAGAGGAAAGGGTGATGCAACAAAGTAGAGATAAGTATTTACCTCAGTTAAGAACCAAGGTATCAATCCAGTAGGAGGCACAAGCAAGTCTCCAATCTATGCACCTGCACAAACTAACAAACACTTGCACACAATGTGAAAAAAGGGGTTACAAATCCCTTCACGGTCACGAACAAGAGTGAGATCTAATAGAGATAGGTATAAAAGATAAATAAAAGAGCAAATTGAAGTAAATATAAATAAATTGTAACAAGGTATTTTTGGGTTCTTTGGTTTATATATCTGAAAATATATGATGGAAAATAGACCCGAGGGCCATAGGTTTCACTAGAGGCTTCTCTCTTAAAAGAAAACATATGGTGGGTAAACAAATTACTGTCGAGCAATTGATAGAAAAGCGCAAAGTTATGACGATATCTAAGGCAATGATCATGAATTTAGGCATCACGTATGTGATAAGTATACCGACTCCTCCCTGCATCTACTACTATTACTCCAGAAATCGACCGCTATCTACCATGCATCTAGAGTATTAAGTTCATAAGAACGGAGTAACGCTTTAAGAAAGATGACATGATGTAGAGGGATAAACTCAAGCAATATGATGAAAACCCCATCTTTTTATCCTTGATGGCAACAATACAATTGTGCCTCGCTACCCCTACTATGTCACTGGGTGAGGACACCACAAGATTGAACCCAAAACTATGCACCTCTCCCATTGCAAGAAAAACCAATCTAGTTGGCCAAACCAAACTGATAATTAGAAGAGAAATGCAAAGATATTTAATCATGCATAAAAGAGTTCAGAGAAGACTCAAATAATATTCATAGATAATTTGATCATAAATCCACAATTCATCGGATCCCGACAAACACACCGCAAAAGAATATTACATCGGATAGAACTCCAAGAACATCAGGGAGAACATTGTATTGAAGATCAAAGAGAGAGAAGAACCCATCTAGCTACTAGCTATGGACTCGTAGGTCTGTGGTAAACTACTCACGCTTCATTCGAAGGGTAGCAAGGTTGATGTAGAGGCCCTCCGTGATTGAATCCCCCTCCAGCAGGATGCCGGAAAAGGCACCAAGATGGGATCTAATGGGAACAGAGGCTTACGGCGGCGGAAAAGTATTTTGGTGGATCCTTCTGATGTTGGGGGAATATTTTGGAATTTATAGTGCAAAGATTAGGGTAGGGAACTCTCGAGGGGCCCACAAGCCCTCAGGGCGCCCCCCTAGGGTGTGCCCCTGTGGCTTGTGGACTTCTCATGAGTTTTCTAACCCCCTCCCCAAGTCTTCTGGGTGTGTGATAACCCACAAGTATAGGGGATCGTTTGTAGCCTTTTTTGATAATAAGAATGTAGAACCCAACGAGGACCTAAATGTTGAACAAATATTCCCTCAAGTTCTATCAACCACCGATACAACTCTATGCACACTTGACGTTTGCTTTACCGAAAACAAGTATGAAACTATTTGGCAAGAATAAGACTACGAGTACTTTGCGGGAATAAAACTAAAAATAAATTGCAAGATAATAAAAGTTGATAGCTTTTGTCAGCAAGAAAGGCATTTGTCCCTAGGCAATCGATAACTAGACCGGTAATAATTCATGCAGTTTTATATGAGGGAGAAGCATGAGCTAACATACTTTCTCTACTTGGATCATATGCACTTATGATTGGAACTCTAGCAAGCATCTGCAACTACTAAAGATCATTAAAGGTAAAACCCAACCATAGCCTTAAGTATCAAGTCCTCTTTACTCCCATACGCAACAACCCATTTATCAGTGTTCAGGCTTCTGTCACTCCGGCAACCGACAATAAGCGAATCATGAACATATTGCAACACCCTACAGCGGGGATCCCTCATGTTTGCGCGAGACAGAGGGCACCGTAGGACAGCACCATAATAAAATATACACTCATAACAACCAAGATCACGATTAGCCCATAGGACAAAACGGATCTACTCAAACATCATAAGATAGCCATAGATCACTGGGAAATAATATATAGTGTTGAGCACCATGTTTAAGTAGATATTACAGTGGAGAAAAGAGGTGTTACACCGCTGCATAGAGGGGGAGAAAGTTGGTGTTGACGGCGGCGAAGTTGTGCTACTTTGAAGCACAAGTGTGGAACTAGCATGCCCCTTCTCTTCGTTCTTTCTTTCTTTTTTTTTCTTTTTCTTTTTTCCTTGTTTTTTATTTTTTTTGTTTTCGTCCGGAGTCTCATCCCTATTTATGGGGGAATCATAGTCTCCATCATCCATTCCTCACTGGGACAATGCTCTAAAAATGAGAATTGATGATCATCACACTTCTATTTACTTACAACTTGATACCTATAACAAAATATGACTCTATATGAATGCCTCTGGCAGTGTATGAGGATGCGCAAGGATCTAGCGTAACATACATAAAAAATGATGAACGGTGGCTGAGCCACAACAACTATGTCAGCTTTATGATCATGCAAAGCAATATGGCAATGAATGCTCGAGTCATCGAAACGGAAGCGGTGGAAGTTGCATTGCAATATATCTTGGAATGACTATGGAAAGGCCATAATAGGTAGGTATGGTGGCTGTTTTGAGGAAGATATAATAAGGCTTATGTGTGATACAACGTACGATATCATGGGGTTTGGATGAACCGGCGAAGTTTGCACTGCGTCTCGAGGTGAGAAAGGGCAATGCATGGTACCATAGAGGCTAGCAAATTGCGGAAAGGTAAGAGTGCGTATAATCCATGGAAACTCATTAGTCATAAAGAACTCATATACTTATTGCAAAAGTTTATTAGCCCTTGAAGAAAAGTACTACTACGCATGCCCCTAGGGGGGAGGTTGGTAGGAGTTAACCATCGCGCGCCCCTGGCCTCTACGCAAAGGAAGACAATCAATAATAAATCATGCTCCAACATCATAGCATAACGGGAGACTATACATGCATGCTTCGGGAATCATAAACCTTAACACCAATATTCTTACTAACCACAACCGTTTACTAGTACCTCCCACATATTCCACCTCTATATCGCAAAACTATTGCAAGGAATCAAACACACCATATTCAGTGTTCCACAAGTTTTATGTTGGATTTTATGACTAACCATGCAAATGACCAATTCCTGTTGACTCTCTAAATAGATATAAGTGAAGCATGAGAGTATAATTCTTTCTACAAAAGACCACGCTCTAATAAATATAAGTGAAGCAAAAGAGCATTCTACAAATAATGGTTTTTTATGTGAAGAGAAACATGCAATCCAGACTTGAAATGATATAAGCAAAGCACATGAAGCATTCTATAAAGCCATACTCAAAAGATATAAGTGAAGTGCAATGAGCATTCTATAAATCAACCATGGATCATCTCATACCAGCATGGTGCATAAAAGAAAAATGAAAGCTATACACAAAAGACGCTCCAAGATTTACACATATCACATGAACAAAATGAAAACATACCGATACTTGTTGAGGAAAGATGGGATGCCTTCCGGGGCATCCCCAAGCTTAGATGCTTGAGTCTCCTCGGCAAAGAAGGGCCAACGCCATAACAGGAAGCGCAAGGGCAAGGCCGTGCTTGCCGTCGAGTGATCCGATGACGCCGGCACTACCAAGAAGACCAAGGCAGACGGCCCCGGCAAGGAAGTTGCCGGGTGCGCCGCCTGCCGGGCCTTGGCAGCTGCCGACAAGCCAGGAGGCTCCGACAAGCAGTACTGCAAGATCCATCGCACCAAGGGCCACGACCTACAGAACTACCGACAAGTCGAGCAGCTCGCAGAGAAGAAAAAAAGCCGAATATGAAAGTCGGGACAAGGAGAAGGGCCAGGATGGTGCTGAGGGATCCGGCAAGAAGCGTGGCGGCCAAGCAGGCTACCGCGGCCAAGATAATCAACAAGAAAGGCCTGCTCGGGGCCGCAACAAGAAGCTGGAAGACGACGATCATGACGAGGACGACGAGTCCGGCGAGCATGAGTTCCAGAAAGCCACAGAGGCCATGTGCGTCGACGGTGGCGCCTCGCTGCACACCTCTCACCGCCAGCTCAAGCAGTGGGCGCGTGAGATCACAGCAGCGGAACCATCGTTCGATGCTCAAAAGCCACTAAAGTGGTCCAGCACGCCTATCATTTTTGACACCGAGGACCACCCTGATCGCACAATTGCGGTCGGGTGTTTGCCATTGTTGGTCTCACCAACAATACGCAACCTCAAGGTGACAAAAATGCTGGTAGACGGAGGGGCCGGTCTGAACTTGATCTCGCCTGTTGTGATCAAAATGCTGTAGATTCCTGATGGAGACCTCAAAGAGACAGGCACGTTTCAAGGGGTCAATCTGGGAAGAAGTCAGCCAAAGGGTAAGGTCACGCTGCCCGTTACATTTGGAGGCAAGCTGAACTATAGGACAGAGAGGATTGTTTTTTATGTTGCTGAGATCCCCTTGCACTACAACGGGATTCTCGGCCGCCCAGCACTAGCCAAATTCATGGCGGCGTCACATTACGCTTACAACATGCTGAAGATGCCTAGGCCGTTGACCATCATCACCGTCCCCTCCGACAAGAAAGATGCGTTGATCCGCGCCGACCAACTCTACCGGGAGGCAGTTGCAGCAACTGCCGCTAAGGCACTTGCTTCGGCCGCTGAAGCGCCGGGAGGGAAGAAGACCGGGAAGACCTCTCGCACCCACTCTGGCAAGCGCACCTCTTCGGAGTGCTGTGCTCCCGTCGAGGACGTGCTAGAGAGCTCCATCGGCAAGAGCAAGAAATCCAGAGCTGCACCACCAGACACCAAGAAGGTGTCCGTCAAGGAGGATGGTGATAACCCACAAGTATAGGGGATCAATTGTAGCCTCTTTCGATAAGTAAGAGTGTCGAACCCAATGAGGAGCTAAAGGTAGAACAAATATTCCCTCAAGTTCTATCGACCACCGATACAACTCTACGCACGCTTGACGTTCGCTTTACCAAGAACAAGTATGAAACTAGAAGTACTTTGTAGGTATTGTTGGTTAGGTTTGCAAGAATATAAAGAGCACGTACATAAAAACTAGGGGCTGTTTAGATAAAGACACAATAAAGTAAATATAGCGAGTGTGGAAAAGTGGTGGTAGGAGTTGCGAAATTGTCCCTAAGCAATTGACTACTTTACTAGACCGATAGCAAGTTTTATGTGGGAGAGGCCACTGCTAGCATGTCATCCCTGACTTGGAATTCTATGCACTTATGATTGGAACTATTAGCAAGCATCCGCAACTACTAACGTTCATTAAGGTAAAACCCAACCATAGCATTAAGATATATTGGTCCCCCTTCAATCTCGTATGCATCAATTTCTATGCTAGGTTGAAGCTTCTGTCACTCTTGCCCTCCAATACATAGTCCTATCAACATACAACTAACCCTATGGTGTGATCCACGCGCGCGCTCATATGATGGGCACCAAAGGACAACAACATAACCACAAGCAAATTAAATCAATCATAGCAATTCATCAACCACCGATAGGACAACGAAAATCTACTCAGACATCATAGGATGGCAACACATCATTGGATAATAATATGAAGCATAGAGCACCATGTTCAAGTAGAGGGTACAGCGGGTTGCGGGAGAGTGGACCGCTGTAGATAGATGGGGAAAGGTGATGGAGATGTTGGTGAAGATGACGGAGGTGTTGGTGTAGATCGCGGTGATGATGATGGCCCCCGGCAGCGTTCCGGCGCCACCGGAAGCGAGGGGGAGAGGGGGCCCCTTCTTCTTCTTCTTCCTTGACCTCCTCCCTAGATGGGAGAAGGGTTTCCCCTCTGGTCCATGGTCTCAATGGCATGGGAGGGGCGAGAGCCCCTCCGAGATTGGATCTGTCTCTCTGTCTCTCTCTGTTTCTGCGTTCTGGTATCCTGCCCTTTCACCTTTTTTTATAACCGGAGATCCGTAACTGGGATTGGGCTGAATTTTGCACACGATCTCTATTCAGAAATTAGCTTTCTTGCAGCAAAAGAAGGGCTCCAACCGCCTTACGGGGTGGCCACGAGGGTCCAGGGCGCGCCTGACCCCCTGGGGCGGACCCCTGCCTCGTGGCCCCCTCGGGCATCGTATCGCGTTGATTCTTCTTCCCAAAAATCACAAATATTCCAAAAAAAAATCTCCGTCTGTTTTTATCCCGTTTGGACTCCGTTTGATATGGATTTTCTGCGAAACAAGAAACATGCAACAAAAAGGAAGTGGCAGTGGGCACTGGATCAATATGTTAGTCCCAAAATAGTATAAAAAGTTGCCAAAAGTATATGAAAGTTGTAGAATATTGGCATGGAACAATCAAAAATTATAGTTACGACGAAGACGTATCAGCATCCCCAAGCTTAATTCCTGCTCGTCCTCGAGTAGGTAAATGATAAAAAATATAATTTTTGATGTGGAATGCTACCTAGCATAATCTTGATCACATAATCTAATCATGGCATGAATATTAAGACACGAGTGATTCAAAGCAATAGTCTATCATTTGACATAAAAACAATAATACTTCAAGCCTAGTAATAAAGCAATCATGTCTTTTCAAAATAACATGGCCAAAGAAAGTTATCCCTACAAAATCATATATTCTTGCTATGCTCCATCTTCACCACACAAAATATTCAAATCATGCACAACCCCGATGACAAGCCGAGCAATTGGTTCATACTTTTTAACGCGCTTCAGCTTTTACAACCCTCACGCAATACATGAGCGTGAGCCATGGACATAGCACTATAGGTGGAATAGAATATGATGGTGGAAGTTGTGTGGAGAAGACAAAAAAGGAGAAAGTCTCACATCGACGCAGCTAATCAACAGGCTATGGAGATGCCCATCAATTGATGTCAATGTGAGGAGTAGGGATTGCCATGCAACGGATGCACTAAGAGCTATAAGTGTATGAAAGCTCAAACTGGAAACAAAGTGGGTGTGCATCCAACTTGCTTGCTCATGAAGACCTCGGGCATTTGAGGAAGCCCATCATTGGAATATACAAGCCAAGTTCTATGATGAAAATTCCCACTAGTATATGAAAGTGATAACTCAAGAGACTCTTTATATGAAGAATATGGTGATACTTTGAAGAACAAGTGTGGTAAAAGGATAGTAACATTGCCCCTTTTTTTCTTTTTCTTTTTTTGGGCCTTCTCTTTTTTTTGGCCTTTCTCTTTTTTTTCGTCCGGAGTCTCATCCCGACATGTGGGGGAATCATAGTCTCCATCATCCTTTCCTCACTGCGGCAATGCTCTAATAATGATGATCATCACACTTTTATTTACATACAACTCAATATTACAAACCGATACTAGAACAAAGATATGACTCTATGTGAATGCCTCCGGCGGTGTACCGGGATGTGCAATGATCTAGCGTAGCAATGACATCAGAAAATGGACAAGCCATGAAAACATCATGCTATCTATCTTACGATCATGCAAAGCAATATGACGATAAATTCTCAAGTCATGTATATGATGATGATGGAAGTTGCATGGCAATATATCTCAGAATGGCTATGGAAATGCCATAATAGGTAGGTATGGTGGCTGTTTTGAGGAAGATATAATGAGGCTTATGTGTGATAGAGTGTATCATATCACAGGGTTTGGATGCACCGGGGAAGTTTGCACCAACTCTCGAGGTGAGAAAGGGCAATGCACGGTACCGAAGAGGCTAGCAATGATGGAAAGGTGAGAGTGCATATAATCCATGGACTCACATTAGTCATAAAGAACTCATATACTTATTGCAAAAGTTTATTAGCCCTCGAAGCAAAGTACTACTACGCATGCCCCTAGGGGGATAGATTGGTAGGAAAAGACCATCGCTCGTCCCCGACCGCCAGTCATAAGGAAGACAATCAATAAATAAATCATGCTCCGACTTCGTTACATAACGGTTCAACATGCGTGCATGCTACGGGAATCACAAACCTCAACACAAGTATTTCTACTAATCCAGACTACCCACTAGCATGACTCCAATATCACCATCTTTATATTGCAAAACTATTGCAAGGAACCAAACATATCATATTCAATTATCTACAAGTTTTATGTAGGATTTTATGACTAACCATGTGAATGACCAGTTCCTGTCATCTCTCTAAATAGATATAAGTGAAGCAAGAGAGTTTAATTCTTTCTACAAAATATATGCCCAAGCTCTAACAAATATAAGTGAAGCAAAAGAGCATTTTATAAATGGAGGTTTTCTATGTGAAGAGAAACAGGCAATCCAAACTTCAAATGATATAAGTGAACACATGAAGCATTCTATAAAGCCATACTCAAAGAATATAAGTGAAGTGCAATGAGAATTCTATTAATCAACCAAGGACTATCTCATACCAGCATGGTGCATAAAAGAAAAATGAAAACTAAATGCAAAATATGCTCCAAGATTGCACATATCGCATGAACGAAACGTATCCGAAAACATACCGATACTTGTTGAAGAAAGAGGGGATGCCTTCCGGGGCATCCCCAACAATAGACGCTTGAGTCTCCTTGAATATTTACTTGGGGTGCTTTGGGAATGCCCAAGCTTGAGCTCTTGCCTCTCCTTCTTTTCCTCATATCGAGACCTTCTCGATCATCGAACACTTCATCCACACAAAACTTCAACAGAAAACTCGGTAAGATCCGTTAGTATAATAAAGCAAATCACTACTCTAAGTAGTGTTGCAAACCAATTCATATTTTGTTTTTGCATTTTAGCTACTGTAATATAACTTTTCCATGGCTTAATCCACTGATAGAAATTGATAGTTTCATCCAAACAAGCAAACTATGCATCAAAAACAGAATCTGTCTAAAACAGAACAGTCTGTAACAATCTGAACATTCACCATAATTATGATACTTGAAAAATTCTGCAAAAATTAGGAAAAATAAAAAAATTATATAAAGACAGTGGAAGAAGTATCAGAACCGTTTTACGTTCTAGTAAAAAACTAAAAATCGCTTACTACAGCCAAAGTTTCTGTCCCGCACCGTACAAACCAACAAGCATTGTAAACATCCTAAAGGCAAACCTTGGCACATTATTTTTATAATACAATGGAATTGTACAAGGGGATAATTATTTTTTTTGAAAAGTATCTGTAATCTAGGGTCATCAAAACAATTGATAGTTTGTTTTTGCATTGTAGCTACTGTAATATAACTTTTCCATGGCTTAATCCACTATTAGAAATTGATAGTTTCATCAAAACAAGCAAACTATGCATCAAAAACAGAATCTTTCTAAAACAGAACAGTCTGTAACAATCTGAACATTCACCATACTTATGGTACTTGAACAATTCTGCAAAAATTAGGAAAAATAAAAAATTGTATAGAAAGAAAGTGCAAAAAGAATCAGAACCGTTTTACGTCCAGTAAAAAATTAAAAACCAACAAGCATTGTAAACATCCTAAAGGCAAACCCTGGCACATTATTCTTATAATACAATGGAATTGTACAAGGGGATAATTATTTTTGTTGAAAAGTTTCTGTAATCTAGGGTCACAAAGTTTCCATGGGCATGAAAAAGTTCAAGGCTAGCTCCCATTTTAACAATGCTCGTCTTTCTCACTTTCGCTTTTCTTTTTGAAAAAGTTTTAGGTTCGCCTCTTTATTTTTTTGTTTTTAAACTATATAAAAGCACTCAACATGGTGCTACTCTGAAGCACAAGTGTGGTAAAAGGATAGTAACATTGCCCCTTTTTTCTTTTTCTTTTTTTGGGCCTTCTCTTTTTATTGGCCTTTCTCTTTTTTTTCGTCGGGAGCCTCATCCCGACTTGTGGGGGAATCATAGTCTCCATCATCCTTTCCTCACTGGGACAATGCTCTAATAATGATGATCATCACACTTTTATTTACTTACAACTCAATATTACAAACCGATACTAGAACAAAGATATGACTCTATATGAATGCCTCTGGCGGTGTACCGGGATGTGCAATGATCAAGCGTAGCAATGACATAAAAAGCGGACAAGCCATGAAAACATCATGCCAGCTATCTTACGATCATGCAAAGCAATATGACGATAAATGCTCAAGTCATGTATATGATGATGATGGATGTTGCATGGCAATATATCTCGGAATGGCTATGGAAATGCCATAATAGGTATGTATGGTGGCTGTTTTAAGGAAGATATAATGAGGCCTATGTGTGATAGAGCGTATCGTATCACGGGGTTTGGATGCACCGGCGAAGTTTGCACCAACTCTCGAGGTGAGAAAGGGCAATGCACGGTACCGAAGAGGCTAGCAATGATGGAAAGGTGAGAGTGCGTATAATCCATTGACTCACATTAGTCATAAAGAACTCTTATACTTATTGCAAAAGTTTAATAGCCCTCGAAGCAAAGTACTACTGCGCATGCCCCTAGGGGGGATAGATTGGTAGGAAAAGACCATCGCTCGTCCCCGATCGCCACTCATAAGGAAGACAATCAATAAATAAATCATGCTCCGACTTCGTTACATAACGGTTCACCATACGTGCATGCTACGGGAATCACAAACCTCAACACAAGTATTTCTACTAATCCACACTACCCACTAGCATGACTCTAATATCACCATATTTATATTGCAAAACTATTGCAAGGAATAAAACATATCATATTCAGTGATCTACAAGTTTTATGTAGGATTTTATGACTAACCATTGAATGACCAGTTCCTGTCATCTCTCTAAATAGATATAAGTGAAGCAAGAGAGTTTAATTATTTCTACAAAATATATGCCCAAGCTCTAACAAATATAAGTGAAGCAAAAGAGCATTCTACAAATGGCGGTTTTCTATGTGAAGAGAAACATGCAATCCAAACTTCAAATGATATAAGTGAAGCACATGAAGCATTGTATAAAGCCATACTCAAAGAATATAAGTGAAGTGCAATGAGAATTCTATAAATCAACCAAGGACTATCTCATACTGGAATGGTGCATAAGAGAAAAATGAAAACTAAATGCAAAAGACGCTCCAAGATTGCACATATCGCATGAACGAAACGTATCCGAAAACATATTGATACTTGTTGAAGAAAGAAGGGATGCCTTCCGGGGCATCCCCAAGAATAGACGCTTGAGTCTCCTTGAATATTTACATGGGGTGCCTTGGGAATCCCCAAGCTTGATCTCTTGCCTCTCTTTCTTTTCCGCATATCGAGACCTTCTCGATCATCGAACACTTCATCCACACAAAACTTCAACAGAAAACTCGGTAAGATCCGTTAGTATAATAAAGCAAATCACTACTCTAAGTACTGTTGCAAACAAATTCATATTTTGTTTTTGCATTGTAGCTACTGTAATATAACTTTTCCATGGCTTAATCAGCTGATAGAAATTGATAGTTTCATCAAAACAAGCAAACTATGCATCAAAAACAGAATCTGTCTAAAACAGAACAGTCTGTAACAATCTGAAAATTCACCATACTTATGATACTTGAACAATTCTGAAAAAATTAGGAAAAATAAACAATTTGTATAGAAAGACAGTGCAAAAAGAATCATAACCGTTTTACGTTCCAGTAAACAATTAAAAATCGTGCACTACAGCCAAAGTTTCTGTCCTGCACCGTACAAACCAACAAGCATTGTAAACATCCTAAAGGCAAACCCTGGCACATTACTTTTATAATACAATGGAATTGTACAAGGGGATAATTATTTTTGTTGAAAATTTTCTGTAATCAAGGGTCACAAAGTTTCCATGGGCATGAACAAAGTTCAAGGCCAGCTCCCATTTTAACAATGCTCGTCTTTCTCACTTTCGCTTTTCTTTTTGAAAAAGTTTTAGGTTCCCCTCTTTATTTTTTTGTTTTTAAACTATATAAAAGCACTCAACATGGTGCTACTCTGAAGCACAAGTGTGGTAAAAGGATAGTAACATTGCCCCCCTTTTTTTTCTTTTTCTTTTTTTGGGCCTTCTCTTTTTTTTTTGGCCTTTCTCTTTTTTTTTCTTCCGGAGTCTCATCCCGACTTGTGGGGGAATCATAGTCTCCATCATCCTTTCCTCACTGGGCAATGCTCTAATAATGATGATCATCACACTTTTATTTACTTACAACTCAATATTATAACTCGATACTAGAACAAAGATATGACTCTATATGAATGCCTCCGGCGGTGTACCGGGATGTGCAATGATCTAGCGTAGCAATGGCATCAAAAAACGGACAAGCCATGAAAACATCATGCTAGCTATCTTACGATCATGCAAAGCAATTTGACGATAAATGCTCAAGTCGTGTATATGATGATGATAGAAGTTGCATGGCAATATATCTCGGAATGGCTATGGAAAAGCCATAATAGGTAGGTATAGTGGCTATTTTAAGGAAGATATAATGAGGTTATATGTGATAGAGCGTATCGTATCACGGGGTTTGGATGCACCGGCGAAGTTTGCACCAACTCTCGAGGTGAGAAAGGGCAATGCACGGTACCGAAGAGGCTAGTAATGATGGAAAGGTGAGAGTGCGTATAATCCATGGACTCACATTAGTCATAAAGAACTCATATACTTATTGCAAAAGTTTAATAGCCCTTGAAGCAAAGTACTACTACGCATGCCCCTAGGGGGATAGATTGGTAGGAAAAGACCATCGCTCGTCCCCGACCGCCACTCATAAGGAAGACAATCAATAAATAAATCATGCTCCGACTTCGTTACATAACGGTTCACCATACGTGCATGCTACGGGGATCACAAACCTCAACACAAGTATTTCTACTAATCCACAACTACCCACTAGCATGACTCTAATATCACCATCTTTATATCGCAAAACTATTGTAAGGAATCAAACATATCATATTCAGTGTTCTACAAGTTTTATGTAGGATTTTATGACTAACCATGTGAATGACCAATTCCTGTCATCTCTCTAAATAGATATAAGTGAAGCAAGAGAGTTTAATTCTTTCTACAAAAGATATGCCCAAGCTCTAACAAATATAAGTGAAGCAAAAGAGCATTCTAGAAATGACGGTTTTCTATGTGAAGAGAAACAGGCAATCCAAACTTCAAATGATATAAGTGAAGCACATGAAGCATTCTATAAAGCCATACTCAAAGAATATAAGTGAAGTGTAATGATAATTCTATAAATCATCCAAGGACTATCTCATACCAGCATGGTGCATAACAGAAAAATGAAAACTAAATGCAAAAGACGCTCCAAGATTGCACATATCGCATGAACGAAACGTATCCGAAAACATACTGATACTTGTTTAAGAAAGAGGGGATGCCTTCCGGGGCATCCCCAAGCTTTGTGTAGCGACCAAACCTCAAATGGTCTGTGCTGCTGTGCACCAGTGTCATCCCTGGATCAGTAATGCTGACACGCACAGTACAAATGGAGGATTTATAAAAGAGTAGCAATCACACACTTATTACATCGAATATCTCTGAAGAGATTAAGTATGATAAACATGGCTTAAGGCCATCTAATAACGATAACAGCGGAAGACTTCAAAGATAAGTGAGTCCATCAACTCCAGCGGCATCACTGAGTATAAGACCACGACCTAAGGCACCTTACTCGTCGTCTGAAAAGTCTGCAACATGAAACGTTGCAGCCCGAGAACGGGTCAGCACATAGAATATGCTGGCAAAGTAACACATAAAGAGTAATGAACAACAATAATGCTATACTACATGCATATATGGCTGGTGGAAAGCTCTATGGTTAAAGTTTTGCGAAAAGCCAATTTTTTCCTACTACAAAGGAATAAATTTTATTTAACTATCATGGTGGTTGTTAAACATTGAGAAGGTACCTCCAACTCAATCCCAATTAAGTGTCATCATTAACCCAACAAAATTAATTAAAAGTAACATGGTGATGAAATTCAAATGATAATCCAGGTACTAGATACTCAAGTTGTCCATAACCGGGGACACGGCTAACCATGATTAGTTTGTACACTCTGCAGAGGTTTGCGCACTTTTCCCCACAAGACTCGATCGCCTCCGCTTGATTCTCGCACTGCATGATGTTTGAGAAACGGATGACCGAGACACAGTCTTTCAGGAACAATCACTCTTTACTCCGGGTGGACCGGTACACCTACTTTCCCCTACATCTGCTAGCCCACCTCTTCAAGAGATCATGTAACCTACTCAACTATGCTAGAGCCCATAATAGCTTGTGGCTGCACACGGAAGTTTCTAGCATGAATAATCTTATGATCCATTTGAGCCTGGGTGGCGGACCTTATAAAATCAGACAACACTGGGTTCTCCAGGTGCCTCAATCCACCCGGATGTGAGTTTTAGTTGCCACCTTAAGTTGAACCATTAATAAACATCTCACATCTGTCATGAATATCTCTCAAACCCAATCCACATCTACGAGCATAGCATGGCAATAATAAAAGCAACGTAGAAGTAACTCCCAAGGGTTTGATAAGAAAACAGGTAATAGGTACTACCTCAACTACTTCCCAGCTCCCACAATTTAATCAGATCCTAATCATGAAATTGTTTGAGGAATAGATCTAATGCAATAAAACTGGGTATGGAAAGTATGATCAAAGTGTTACTTGCCTTGCTGATGATCCGCAAAACCTAGCGATTCGAAGTAACAAGCGGCACACTCCGGGTACTCTATCGCAAACAAACAAACATAAAATCAGTACCCATCTAATGCACAGGTAAAACTCGAATGAAAGATCCAACCAGAAAGTTCAACTTAAGAACTCCGGTTTGCAAAAAGAATCAACTCGAAAGAAACAACGAAAGTCAAACGGCGAAAGAAAGAAGCTTCGTTTACTAATCTGGATCTAGGTCAAATTTTACTGTAGCAAAAACTTGTTTGAGTAGGTTAAACAGAAAGAGAATTTCGAGACGAAACTCTAGGCGCTTGAATCGCCTGATTCCGATAAACAAGCGAGAAGTTAAACAGAAACGAAGATTCGATCAGAAATCGAATCTGAGATAATCGTAGAAAAATTCGGCGAAAAAGAAAAACGGACGAACGGTTAAAGAACGGACGTTCGTTAACAGAGAAAAACCGACGAACACGTTCGTTATAACGAACGGTTCGGTAATCGCTCGCAAAATAATAAAACCGAAAAAAAACCGATTTAGGGTTTTTTTTAAAACGAAGGGTTTATTTTTAAAACAAAACCGGCGTTGAACAGGGCAGGCAGTACTTCGTCGGGGCGGGGGTTCCGGCGGGGCTCCGGCGCTCGGGGCGAGGGGCGGCGAGGGGGTGCGGGGTGCGGGGCTCGGGGGGGTGCAAGGGGCGGCTCCGGCGGCGGCCAACGGCGGCGGCGGCGGCAAGTGCGGTGGCGGCGGCGGGCAAGGCGGGCGGCGGCGGGATGAGAGAGAGGGGGGGTTGAGGGGTATATAAAGAGGGGGGGAGCAAGCTTGGAGGAGGGGGCAAGCTCCGGCGGGGTCGGACTCCCGTGTCCACCATGGACACGGCGGCGGTGCTCTCCCGTGCGGAGGAAGGAGAGGGCGACGGGGTGGGCCGGCGGCCTGGCGCTCGGCGGGGCTCGGCCCAGCGGGCGGGCGCTGTTTTATTTTTTAAATGTATCGCGGAAAATAATTCACAGAAAAATAAATAAAAGTCAGAAAAATATAAAATAAATTTTCCCCGTCTAGTTTTAAAATCTATAGGGTGAACATTTTTTTAACACAAAATAAATATTTTGAAAACATGCAATATTTTTAATGCAATAAAAATTGCAATAAAATCCAAATAAATTCCAATAAATGATTTTAACATTTTTCCTCCCGTATTTCAATTGTTTTGGAGAAGTCATTTTTTCTCCTCTCGTTTATTTTTAAAATGAAATATTTTTCCGGAGAAAAAAATAATTAAAACCAAAATCCTCGTCTTAATATTTGATGACAATCAAATATGAAAATTCGAGAAAAATCCCCAACTCTCTCCGAGGGTCCTTGAGTTGCTTAGGATTTATCGAGGATTTGTCAAAATGCAATAAAACATGATATGCAATGATGATCTATGTATAACATACCAAATTGAAAATTTGGGATGTTACAAACCTACCCCCTTAAGATGAATCTCGCCCTCGAGATTCGGGTTGCCTAGAAAACAGGTGGGAGTGGTCCTTCCGTAGATCTTCCTCTCGCTCCCAGGTGGCTTCATCCTCCGTGTGGTGACTCCACTGAACTTTGCAAAACTTGATAACCTTGTTGCGGGTAACTCGGCTGGCATACTCAAGAATCTTAACTGGTTTCTCCTCATAGGTCAAATCACTTTCCAGCTGAATCGCTTCCAGTGGCACAGTATCTCTCAGTGGTATCTCAGCCATCTCTGCGTGGCACTTCTTCAACTGGGAAACGTGAAATACATCATGAACTCCAGACAATCCTTCGGGCAATTCCAGCTTGTAAGCAACTTCTCCCATACGTTCCACCACTCTATATGGTCCGATAAAACGGGGCGCTAACTTTCCCTTAACTCCAAAGCGCTTCACTCCTCGAAGTGGTGATACTCGAAGATAAACTCGGTCTCCGACTTCGTGAACTGTCTCCTTTCGTTTAGAATCAGCATAACTCTTCTGTCTGGACTGGGCTACCTTGAGCCTATCGCGAATCAACCTCACTTTTTGTTCAGACTCCTTAATCAAATCTGGTCCAAACAACTGACGGTCTCCAACTTCGTCCCATAACAACGGTGTTCTACACCTCCTTACGTACAAGGCTTCGAAAGGGGCCATCTTCAAACTGGTCTGATAACTGTTGTTATAAGAAAACTCCGCATATTGCAGATTGTCGTCCCAACTGGATCCATAATCTAGTGCACATGCTCTCAACATGTCCTCCAAAATCTGGTTGACTCTCTTGGTCTGTCCATCTGTCTGTGGGTGGAAAGTTGTACTAAATTCCAGCCTGGTTCCCAATGTTTCATGTAACTGCTTCCAAAACTTCGAGGTAAATTGGGTTCCTCTGTCTGATACAATGGTCCTCGGAACTCCATGCAAACATACGATCCTGGTCATGTATATCTTTGCCAACTTCGCACTGGTGTAAGTGGTCTTCACTGGAATGAAATGAGCCACTTTCGTCAAACGGTCGACTACAACCCATATTGAGTCATAGCCTGAACGAGTCCTGGGTAATCCGGTGATAAAATCCATGCCTATTTTAGCCCACTTCCATTCGGGTATCGGCAATGGTTGTAGCAATCCTGCTGGCTTCTGATGCTCTGCCTTCACTCTCTGACATACATCACAAACTGCTACGTATTCCGCAATATCCTTCTTCATTCTGGTCCACCAGAAAATATTCTTCAAATCCAAATACATCTTCGTATTTCCTGGGTGAATCGAGTACGGTGAATCATGGGCTTCTTGCAAAATCAACTTCCTGATCTCCGGATCATTTGGTACATATACGCGGTCCTCAAACCACAAGGTATCGTGCTCATCCTCACGAAATCCCTTGGCTTTTCCTTTGCTCATCTTCTCCTTTATCTCTTCAATCTCCTTGTCTGTCTTCTGAGCTTCTCTGATCCTTTCCATCAAGGTAGACTGAATCTCCAATGTCGCTAAATAGCCTCTTGGGACTATCTCCAAACATAACTCGCGAAGGTCCTCGGCTAACTCCTGGGGTATCTCTCCTGTCATGAGGGTGTTGACATGACTCTTGCGGCTCAACGCGTCTGCTACTACGTTAGCCTTTCCTGGGTGATAATGCAATCTCATATCATAGTCTTTAATGAGTTCCAACCATCTCCTCTGTCTGAGATTTAACTCCTTCTGCGTGAAAATATACTTCAAACTCTTGTGATCCGTATACACCTCACAATGGTTTCCGATGAGAAAATGTCTCCATGTCTTCAATGCATGCACCACGGCTGCTAATTCCAAATCATGCGTAGCATAATTCTTTTCATGAGGTTTAAGTTGTCGTGAAGCATATGACACAACTCTTCCTTCCTGCATAAGCACTGCTCCAAGTCCTTGACGAGAAGCGTCGCAATAAACTTCATAGTCTTTGCGTTGATCGGGCAGAATCAACACTGGTGATGTAACCAATCGTTTCTTCAACTCTTGGAAACTAGCTTCACATTCCTCGGTCCAATTGAATTTGGTGTCCTTCTTCAATAGCTCAGTCATGGACTTAGCAATCCTTGAGAAATTCTCGATAAATCTCCGGTAGTATCCTGCAAGTCCAAGAAAACTCCGGATTTCTCCAACTGTCGTGGGTGATTCCCAACTTGTCACTGTGTCAACCTTGGCAGGGTCTACTGCTATTCCTTCTCCAGAAATAACATGTCCAAGGAATCCAACTTCCCTCAGCCAAAATTCAAACTTGCTGAACTTGGCGTATAACTGATGTTCTTTGAGCTTCTCAAGTACCAATCGCAAATGCTCCTCATGCTCTTCCTCGTTCTTGGAAAAGATTAAAATATCATCAATGAACACCACGACGAACTTATCCAAAAACTCCATAAATAGTTTGTTCATCAGGTTCATGAAATAGGCAGGTGCGTTAGTCAGACCAAATGACATAACGGTATACTCATATAGTCCATATCTGGTGGTAAATGCCGTCTTAGGTATATCCTACTCTCGAATCTTTAACTGATGGTATCCTGATCGTAGATCAATCTTGGAAAATACTTTAGCTCCTTGTAGGCGGTCAAACAAATCATTGATCATCGGCAGTGGGTACTTGTTTTTGATGGTCACTTCATTCAATCCTCGGTAATCAACAACCATCCTCAGCGATCCATCTTTCTTCTCCACTAGAAGTACTGGTGATCCCCAAGGTGATGAACTTGGGCGAATATAGCCTTTATCCAGTAACTCCTTGATATGCTTCTTAATTTCCTCCAAATCCTTTGCTGGCATCCTGTACGGTCTCTTAGATATTGGCCCTGTGCCTGGCAAAAGTTCAATCAAAAACTCAATGTCTCTATCTGGTGGCATGCCTGGCAACTCTTCTGGAAATACATCCGGATAATCCTTCACCACTGGTACTTCCTCCTGTACAACTCCTGATAAGGAATTTACTTGAGTCCTCTTCGGCATATGCCGGGATACATACTTGATCCTTTTTCCTTCCGGGGTGGTAAGCAAAATCGTCTTGCTGGCGCAATCGATGTTTCCTCCATAAAACGATAGCCAATCCATTCCCAAAATTACATCCAAACCTTGCGATTCCAAAACAATGAGGTCTGAGGGGAAAACATGCCTACCAATGGCCAATGGTATCTGAAAGCATCCTTGGGTTGCCATATACTCTGCTCCTGGCGAGGTTACTAACATAGGGGTTTTGAGGACTTGGGTGGACATCTTAAACTTATTCACGAATCCCCTTGATATGTATGAATGCGATGCACCAGTATCGAAAAGAACGGTTGCAGTAAATGACTTAACCAAAAACTTACCTATTACTGCATCAGGCTGAGCTTCAACCTCCTCCACGCTCACGTGGTTCACATGTCCTTTGTTGAACGGGTTCGGCTTCTTCCCAGAGCTTCCATTGCCATTACCATTTTGGGCTTCAGGACAATCAGTTGCATAATGTCCCGTCTTCTGGCACTTGAAAGAAGTAATGTGACTTAGATCCCTCTTGGTTGGGGAAGATGGGTTGGTGCGGTTCTGTCCGTTTCCTCCTCCATTCCCATTACCATTCTTGGAGCCATTATGGTTGTGCGAACTACCTCCTCCATGGGTATGCTGAAACTATCCTCCCAGTTTCGGGGCAAATCGCGGCTTCTGCTGAGCTCCAGAATTGTACTTCCCTTGTCCATACTTCCTCTTACGATTTTCAATCTGCTGTTGCTTCCCTTCAATCATGAGAGCTCTATCTACCAGCTCCTGGTAGTTGTTGAAGGTTGCTACCATCAACTGCATACTCAGTTCATCATTCAGCCCTTCCAAAAATTTCTCCTGCTTGGCAGCATCTGTAGCAACGTCATCTGGTGCATAACGTACTAACTTACTAAAATCCTCCACATACTGGCCTACGGTGTGTCCTCCTTGGCGTAGGTTGCGAAACTCACGCTTCTTCATAGCCATAGCTCCTGCTGAAACATGAGCTGTACGGAAAGCTTGCTGAAACTGGTCCCATGTGACAGTGTCAATAGGGTGCGTGGCTGTATAATTCTCCCACCATGATGCTGCGGGTCCATCAAGCTGATGTGCGGCAAAACGCACTCTTTCCGCATCTGTGCATCCTGCAGTGGTCAACTCCCTTCCAACTTTGCGGAGCCAATCATCTGCTACAATCGGCTCGGTGCTACTGGAAAACACCGGCGGTTTTAGCCTTAAGAAACGGGCTAAGTGATCAACAGGTGGTGGTGGAGGTGGGTTGTTGTTGTTGTTGTTGCCTTGGTTCTGCACTAACACTTGCATCAGGGCATTCTGTTGCTGAATCAACTGGGTGATCTCTGGCAGGAAAACAAATCCGGTGTCGCGTCTCGGAGGCATCTGATAGGTTTAGAAAAGATGAGAGTTAAGAATAGAATGAGGTCTAGAGAGAAAACACTACCCATATGCTCATGAGACAAATACAATCAATATCACTCAATCAATTCAAACAAGGCAAAACAATCGATCTAACTAGCGTTACAAAGTGCTTGAACTATACTATTAAATGGGGGAAAACTACTACTGATATGGTGGTCTACTAGAAATTCTGATCCGTTGAAGACTCCATGATGTCTGCTCCAGCTTCATCAACAAAGTCATCTTCACTTGGTTCCGAGTCGGTGTCGTCGATGATGATGTAGTTATCCGGGCAAGTGCATTCATCGACTTCTACTTTTGGCACTGGATTTCCCATAAATACTCCAATCTTCTTCTCCAGGTCGTCATTCTTCCCTACTAGTGCGTTGATTTCCTCCAAATAATCCTCGCGTGTAGCCTTGAGTTCTTCTTGGAGCTCTTTGATCTTGGTTAATGCCTTCTTCAGTTCTTCCTTGTCTGTGCACATCTGGTTCTCCTGGCGACGAATATGTTGGTTCTGCTCCTGGATGAAAGCTGCGATTGATCCATCCTTCTTGCTTCTGATCATCTCCCATTGCGCGTCTCGACGTCCACAAATTTGGTAAATTGTATCCTTAAGCTCCTGGTGGTAGACTTCTCCAATGCGTCCCATGGCGATGTGTGCGGCCATGCTCTTCCCTAAACTCCAGGTTGGTGCTTCGAAAACCAATCTTATGGGTTCAGTAACTGGCACAAACGTCCTTCCTGGAATGAGAACTTGAATCTCCCAGCTCTCCTCTTCAGGTAACATGGCGTTGTAGGTTCCGGTGATGCTTGGTATTCCTATGTTCAAGTACTTGGTGACTTCCTTCAAGTGTCGTCCAAACGGCGTGTCTTCATCTGGTTGCATGAACTTGCTCCTTGCATCCGCCATTCCTAAAAGAGTAGAAAGTGGAGAGGGGTCAGAAATGAGAAGAGAGAAGCTTTCTAGGGCTTAAGCTTAGTGGTCGTGTCCTACAGTCAGCGTGTGCTCTGATACCAACTTTGTAGCAACCAGACCTCAAACGGTCTGTGCTGCTGTGCACCAGTGTCATCCCTGGATCGGTAATGCTGACACGCACAGTACAAATGGAGGATTTATAACAGAGTAGCAATCACACACTTATTACATCGAATATCTCCGAAGAGATTAAGTATGATAAACATGGCTTAAGGCCATCTAATAACGATAACAGCGGAAGACTTGGAAGATAAGTGAGTTCATCAACTCCAGTGGCATCACTGAGTATAAGACCACGACCTAAGGCACCTTACTCGTCGTCTGAAAAGTCTGCAACATGAAACGTTGCAGCCCGAGAACGGGTCAGCACATAGAATATGCTGGCAAAGTAACACATAAAGAGTAATGAACAACAATAATGCTATACTACATGCATATATGGCTGGTGGAAAGCTCTATGGTTAAAGTTTTGCGAAAAGCCAATTTTTTCCTACTACAAAGGAATAAATTTTATTTAACTATCATGGTGGTTGTTAAACATTGAGAAGGTACCTCCAACTCAATCCCAATTAAGTGTCATCATTAACCCAACAAAATTAATTAAAAGTAACATGGTGATGAGATTCAAATGATAATCCAGGTACTAGATACTCAAGTTGTCCATAACCGGGGACACGGCTAACCATGATTAGTTTGTACACTCTGCAGAGGTTTGCGCACTTTTCCCCACAAGACTCGATCGCCTCCGCTTGATTCTCGCACTGCATGATGTTTGAGAAACGGATGACCGAGACACAGTCTTTCAGGAACAATCACTCTTTACTCCGGGTGGACCGGTACACCTACTTTCCCCTACATCTGCTAGCCCACCTCTTCAAGAGATCATGTAACCTACTCAACTATGCTAGAGCCCATAATAGCTTGTGGCTGCACACGGAAGTTTCTAGCATGAATAATCTTATGATCCATTTGAGCCTGGGTGGCGGACCTTATAAAATCAGACAACACTGGGTTCTCCAGGTGCCTCAATCCACCCGGATGTGAGTTTTAGTTGCCACCTTAAGTTGAACCATTAATAAACATCTCACATCTGTCATGAATATCTCTCAAACCCAATCCACATCTACGAGCATAGCATGGCAATAATAAAAGCAACGTAGAAGTAACTCCCAAGGGTTTGATAAGAAAACAGGTAATAGGTACTACCTCAACTACTTCCCAGCTCCCACAATTTAATCAGATCCTAATCATGAAATTGTTTGAGGAATAGATCTAATGCAATAAAACTGGGTATGGAAAGTATGATCAAAGTGTTACTTGCCTTGCTGATGATCCGCAAAACCTAGCGATTCGAAGTAACAAGCGGCACACTCCGGGTACTCTATCGCAAACAAACAAACATAAAATCAGTACCCATCTAATGCACAGGTAAAACTCGAATGAAAGATCCAACCAGAAAGTTCAACTTAAGAACTCCGGTTTGCAAAAAGAATCAACTCGAAAGAAACAACGAAAGTCAAACGGCGAAAGAAAGAAGCTTCGTTTACTAATCTGGATCTAGGTCAAATTTTACTGTAGCAAAAACTTGTTTGAGTAGGTTAAACGGAAAGAGAATTTCGAGACGAAACTCTAGGCGCTTGAATTGCCTGATTCCGATAAACGAGAGAGAAGTTAAACAGAAACGAAGATTCGATCAGAAATCGAATCTGAGATAATCGTAGAAAAATCCGGCGAAAAAGAAAAACAGACGAACGGTTAAAGAACTGACGTTCGTTAACAGAGAAAAACCGACGAACGCGTTCGTTAAAACGAACGGTTCGGTAAACGCTCGCAAAATAATAAAACCGAAAAAAAAACCGATCTAGGATTTTTTTTAAACGAAGGGTTTTTTAAACAAAACCGGCGTTGAACGGGGCAGGCAGTACCTCGTCGGGGCGGGGGTTTCAGCGGGGCTCCGGCGCTCGGGGCGAGGGGCGGCGAGGGGGTGCGGGGTGCTGGGCTCGGGGGGGTGCAAGGGGCGGCTCCGGCGGCGGCGGCGGCTCCCGAGTGCGGCGGCGGCGGCGGGCAAGCCGGGCGGCGGCGGGATGAGAAAGAGGGGGGTTGAGGGGTATATAAAGAGGGGGGAGCAAGCTTGGAGGAGGGGGCAAGCTCCGGCGGGGTCGGACTCCCGTGTCCACCATGGACACGGCGGCGGCGCTCTCCCGTGCGGAGGAAGGACAGGGCGACGGGGTGGGCCGGCGGCCTGGCGCTCGGCTGGGCTCGGCCCAGCGGGCGCGCGCTGTTTTTTTTTAAATGTATCACGGAAAATAATTCACAGAAAAATAAATAAAAGTCAGAAAAATATAAAATAAATTTTCCCCGTCTAGTTCGAAAATCTAGAATAGGGTGAACATTTTTTAACACAAAATAAATATTTTGAAAACATGCAATATTTTTAATGCAATAAAAATTGCAATAAAATCCAAATAAATTCCAATAAATGATTTTAACATTTTTCCTCCAGTATTTCAATTGTTTTGGAGAAGTCATTTTTTCTCCTCTCGTTTATTTTTAAAATGAAATATTTTTCCGGAGAAAAAAATAATTAAAACCAAAATCCTCGTCTTAACATTTGATGACAATCAAATATGAAAATTCGAGAAAAATCCCCAAGTCTCTCCGAGGGTCCTTGAGTTGCTTAGGATTTATCGAGGATTTGTCAAAATGCAATAAAACATGATATGCAATGATGATCTATGTATAACATACCAAATTGAAAATTTGGGATGTTACACTTAGACGCTTGAGTCTCCTTGAATATTTACTTGGGGTGCCTTGGGAATCCCCAAGCTTGAGCTCCTGCCTCTCCTTCTTTTCCTCAATGCGAGTCCTTCTCGATCATCGAACACTTCATCCACTCAAAACTCCAACAGAAAACTCGGTAAGATCCGTTAGTATAATAAAGCAAATCACTACTCTAAGTAGTGTTGCAAACCAATTCATATTTTGTTTTTGCATTGTAGCTACTGTAATATAACTTTTCCATGGCTTAATCCACTGATACAAATTGATAGTTTCATCAACAAGCAAACTATGCATCAAAAACAGAATCTGTCTAAAACAGAACAGTCTGTAACAATCTGAACATTCACCATACTTATGATACTTGAAAAATTCAGCTAAAATTAGGAAAAATAAACAATTTCTGTAGAAAGATACTGCGAAAAGAATCTGAACCGTTTGACGTTCCAGTAAAAAATTACAAATCGTGCACTACAGCCAAAGTTTCTGCCCTGCACCGTACAAACCAACAACATTGTAAACATCCTAAAGGCAAGCCGTGGCACATTATTTTTATAATACAATGGAATTGTACAAGGGGATAAATATTTTTGTTGAAAAGTTTCTGTAATCAAGGGTCACAAAGTTTCCATCGGCATGAACAAAGTTCAAGTCTAGCTCCCATTTTAACAATGCTCGTCTTTCTCACTTTCCCTTTTCTTTTTGAAAAAGTTTTAGGTTCCCCTATTTATTTTTTTGTTTTTAAACTATATAAAAGCACTCAACATGGTGCTACTCTGAAGCACAAGTGTGGTAAGTGGATAGTAACATTGCCCCCTTTTTTTCTTTTTCTTTTTTTGGGCCTTCACTTTTTTTGGCCTTTCTCTTTTTTTCGTCCGGAGTCTCATCCCAAATTGTGGGGGAATCATAGTCTCCATCATCCTTTCCTCACTTGGGGAATGCTCTAATAATGATGATCATCACACTTTTATTTACTTACAACTCAATATTACAACTTGATACTAGAACAAAGATATGACTCTATATGAATGCCTCCGGCGGTGTACCGGGATGTGCAATGATCTAGCGTAGCAATGACATCAAAAAACGGACAAGCCATGAAAACATCATGCTAGCTATCTTACGATCATGCAAAGCAATATGATGATAAATGCTCAAGTCATGTATATGATGATGATGGAAGTTGCATGGCAATATATCTCGGAATGGCTATGGAAATGCCATAATAGTTAGGTATGGTGGCTATTTTGAGGAAGATATAATGAGGCTTATGTGTGATAGAGCGTATCGTATCACGGGGTTTGGCTGCACCGGCGAAGTTTGCACCAACTCTCGAGGTGAGAAAGGGAAATGCACGGTACCAAAGAGGCTAGCAATGATGGAAAGGTGAGAGTGCGTATAATCCATGGACTCACGTTAGTCATAAAGAACTTATATACTTATTGCAAAAGTTTATTAGCCCTCGAAGAAAAGTACTACTACGCATGCCCCTAGGGAGATAGATTGGTAGGAAAAGACCATCGCTCGTCCCCGACCGCCACTCATAAGGAAGACAATCAATAAATAAATCATGCTCGGACTTCGTTACATAATGGTTCACCATACGTGCATGCTACGGGAATCACAAACATCAACACAAGTATTTCTACTAATCCACAACTACCCACTAGCATGACTCTAATATCACCATCTTTATATCGCAAAACTATTGCAAGGAATCAAACATATCATATTCAGTGATCTACAAGTTTTATGTAGGATTTTATGACTAACCATGTGAATGACCAGGTCCTGTCATCTCTCTAAATAGATATAAGTGAAGTAAGAGAGTTTAATTCTTTCTACAAAAGATATGCCCAAGCTCTAACAAATATAAGTGAAGCAAAAGAGCTTTCTACAAATGGCGGTTTTCTTTGTGAAGAGAAACAGGCAATCCAAACTTCAAATGATATAAGTGGAGCACATGAAGCATTCTATAAAGCCATACTCAAAGAATATAAGTGAAGTGCAATGAGAATTCTATAAATCAACCATGGACTATCTCATACCACCATGGTGCATAAAATAAAAATGATAACTAAATGCAAAAGATGCGCCAAGATTGCACATATCGCATGAACGAAACGTATCCGAAAACATACCGATACTTGTTGAAGAAAGAGGGGATGCCTTCCGGGGCATCCCCAAGCTTAGACGCTTGAGTCTCCTTGAATATTTACTTGGGGTGACTTGGGAATCCCCAAGTTTGAGATCTTGCCTCTCCTTCTTTTCCTCATACCGAGACCTTCTCGATCATCGAACACTTCATCCACACAAAACTTCAACAGAAAACTCGGTAAGATACGTTAGTATAATAAAGCAAATCACTACTCTAAGTAGTGTTGCAAACCAATTCATATTTTGTTTTTGCATTTTAGCTACTGTAATATAACTTTTCCATGGCTTAATCCACTGATAGAAATTGATAGTTTCATCCAAACAAGCAAACTATGCATCAAAAACAGAATCTGTCTAAAATAGAACAGTCTGTAACAATCTGAACATTCACCATAATTATGATACTTGAAAAATTCTGCAAAAATTAGGAAAAATAAAAAAAAATTATATAAAGACAGTGCAGGAAGTATCAGAACCATTTTACGTTCTAGTAAAAAACTAACAATTACGCACTACAGCCAAAGTTTCTGTCCCGCACCGCACAAACCAACAAGCATTGTAAACATCCTAAAGGCAATCCTTGGCACATTATTTTTATAATACAATGGAATTGTACAAGGGGATAATTATTTTTGTTGAAAAGTTTCTGTAATCAAGGGTCACAAAGTTTTCATGGGCATTAACAAAGTTCAAGGCTAGATCCCATTTTAACAATGCTCGTCTTTCTCACTTTCGCTTTTCTTTTTGAAAAAGTTTTAGGTTCCCGTATTTATTTTTTTGTTTTTAAACTATATAAAAGCACTCAACATGGTGCTACTCTGAAGCACAAGTTTGGTAAAAGGATAGTAACATTGCCCCCTTTTTTTCTTTTTCTTTTTTTGGGCCTTCTCTTTTTTTTGGCCTTTCTTTTTTTTTCGTCCGGAGTCTCATCCCGACTTGTGGGGGGATCATAGTCTCCATCATCCTTTCCTCACTGGGGCAATGCTCTAATAATGATGATCATCACACTTTTATTTACTTACAACTCAAAATTACAACTCAATACTAGAACAAAGATATGACTCTATATGAATGCATCCGGCGGTGTACCGGGATGTGCAATGATCTAGCGTAGCAATGACATCAAAAAACGGACAAGCCATGAAAACATCATGCTAGCTATCTTACGATCATGCAAAGCAATATGACGATAAATGCTCAAGTCATGTATATGATGATGATGGAAGTTGCATGGCAATACATCTCGGAATGGGTATGGAAATGCCATAATAGGTAAGTATGGTGGCTGTTTTGAGGAAGATATAATGAGGCTTATGTGTGATAGAGCGTATCGTATCACGCGGTTTGGATGCACCAACGAAGTTTGCACCAACTCTCGAGGTGAGAAAGGGCAATGCACGGTACCGAAAAGGCTAGCAATGATGGAAAGGTGAGAGTGCGTATAATCCATGGACTCACGTTAGTCATAAAGAACGCATATACTTATTGCAAAAGTTTATTAGCCCTTGAAGAAAAGTACTACTATGCATGCCCCTAGGGGGATAGATTGGTAGGAATAGACCATCGCTCGTCCCCGACTGCCACTCATAAGGAAGACAACCAATAAATAAATCATGCTCCGACTTCGTTACATAACGGTTCACCATACGTGCATGCTACGGGAATCACAAACCTCAACACAAGTATTTCTACTAATCGACAACTACCCACTAACATGACTCTAATATCACCATATTTATATCACAAAACTATTGCAAGGAATTAAACATATCATATTCAGTGATCTACAAGTTTTATGTGGGATTTTATGACTAACCATGTGAATGACCAGTTCTTGTCATCTCTCTAAATAGATATAAGTGAAGCGAGAGAGTTTAATTCTTTCTACAAAATATATGCCCAAGCTCTAACAAATATAAGTGAAGCAAAAGAGCATTCTACAAATGGCGGTTTTCTATGTGAAGAGAAACAGGCAATCCAAACTTCAAATGATATAAGTGAAGCACATGAAGCATTCTATAAAGCCATACTCAAAGAATATAAGTGAAGTGCAATGATAATTCTATAAATCAACCAAGGACCATCTCATACCAGCATGGTGCATAAAAGAAAAATGAAGACGATCCAAGATTGCACATATCGCATGAACGAAACGTATCCGAGAACATACCGATACTTGTTGAAGAAAGAGGGGATGCCTTCCGGGGCATCCCCAAGCTTAGACGCTTGAGTCTCCTTGAATATTTACTTGGGGTGACTTGGGAATCCCCAAGTTTGAGATCTTGCCTCTCCTTCTTTTCCTCATACCGAGACCTTCTCGATCATCGAACACTTCATCCACACAAAACTTCAACAGAAAACTCGGTAAGATCCGTTGGTATAATAAAGCAAATCACTACTCTAAGAACTGTTGCAAACCATTTCATACTTTGTTTTTGCATTGTAGCTACTGTAATATATCTTTTCCATGGCTTAATGCACTGATAGAAATTGATAGTTTCATCAAAACAAGCAAACTATGCATCAAAAACAGAATCTGTCTAAAACAGAACAGTCTGTAACAATCTGAAAATTCACCATAATTATGATACATGAAAAATTCTGCAAAAATTAGGGAAAATAAAAAATTTGTATATGAAGACAGTGCAAGAAGAATCAGAACCGTTTTACGTGCCAGTAAAAAATTAAAAATCGTGCACTATAACCAAAGTTTCTGTCCTACACCGTACAAACCAACAAGCATTGTAAATATCCTAAAGGCAAACCTTGGCACATTATTTTTATAATACAATGGAATTGTACAAGGGGATAATTATTTTTGTTGAAAAGTTTCTGTAATCAAGGGTCACAAAGTTTTCATGGGGATGAACAAAGTTCAAGGCTAGATCCCATTTTAACAATGCTCGTCTTTCTCACTTTCGCTTTTCTTTTTGAAAAAGTTTTAGGATCCCCTCTTTATTTTTTTGTTTTTAAACTATATAAAAGCACTCAACATAGATAGTAACATTGCACCCTTTTTTTCTTTGTCTATTTCTGGGCCTTCTCTTTTTTTTGGCCTTTCTCTTCTTTTTTCGTCCGGAGTCTCATCCCGACTTGTGGGGGAATCATAGTCTCCATCATCCTTTGCTCACTTGGGCAATGCTCTAATAATTATGATCATCACACTTTTATTTACTTACAACTCAATATTACAGCTCGATACTAGAACAAAGATATGACTCTATATGAATGCCTCCGGCGGTGTACCGGGATGTGCAATGATCTAGCGTAGCAATGACATCAAAAAATAGATAAGCCATGAAAACATCATGCAAGCTATCTTACGATCATGCAAAGCAATATGACGATAAATGCTCAAGTCATGTATATGATGATGATGGAAGTTGCATGGCAATATATCTCGGAATGCCTATGGAAATGCCATAATAGGTAGGTATGGTGGCTGTTTTGAGGAAGATATAATGAGGCTTATGTGTGATAGAGCATATCGTCTCACGGGGTTTGGATGCACCGGGGAAGTTTGCACCAATTCTCGAGGTGAGAAAGGGCAATGCACGGTACCGAAAAGGCTAGCAATGATGGAAAGGTGAGAGTGCGTATAATCCATGGACTCACGTTAGTTATAAAGAACTCATATACTTATTGCAAAAGTTTATTAGCCCTCGAAGAAAAATACTACTACGCATGCCCCTAAGGGGATAGATTGGTAGGAAAAGACCATCGCTCGTCCCCGACTACCACTCATAAGGAAGACAACCAATAAATAAATCATGCTCCGAATTCGTTACACAACGGTTCACCATACGTGCATGCTACGGGAATCACAAACCTCAACACAAGTATTTCTACTAATCGACAACTACCCACTAACATGACTCTAATATCACCATCTTTATATCGCAAAACTATTGCAAGGAATTAAACATATCATATTCAGTGATCTACAAGTTTTATGTAGGATTTTATGACTAACCATGTGAATGACCAGTTCCTGTCATCTCTCTAAATAGATATAAGTGAAGCGAGAGAGTTTAATTCTTTCTACAAAAGATATGCCCAGGCTCTAACAAATATAAGTGAAGCAAAAGAGCATTCTACAAATGGCGGTTTTCTATGTGAAGAGAAACAGGCAATCCAAACTTCAAATGATATAAGTGAAGCACATGAAGCATTCTATAAAGCCGTACTCAAAGAATATACGTGAAGTGCAATGAGAATTCTATAAATCGACCAAGGACTATCTCATACCAGCATGGTTCATAAAAGAAAAATTAAAACTAAATGCAAAAGACGATCCAAGATTGCACATATCGCATGAACGAAACGTATCCGAAAACATACCGATACTTGTTGAAGAAAGAGGGGATGCCTTCCGGGGCATCCCCAAGCTTAGACGGTTGAGTCTCCTTGAATTATTACTTGGGGTGACTTGGGAATCCCCAAGCTTGAGATCTTGCCTCTCCTTCTTTTCCTAATACCGAGACCTTCTCGATCATCGAACACTTCATCCACACAAAACTTCAACAGAAAACTCGGTAAGATCCGTTAGTATAATAAAGCAAATCACTACTCTAAGTACTGTTGCAAACCAATTCTTATTTTTTTTGCATTGTAGCTACTGTAATATAACTTCTCCATGGCTTAATTCACTGATAGAAATTGATAGTTTCATCAAAACAAGCAAACTATGCATCAAAAACAGAATCTGTCTAAAACATTCACCATAATTATGATACTTGAAAAATTCTGCAAAAATTAGGAAAAATAAAAAAAATTATATAAAGACAGTGCTAGAAGAATCAGAAATTTTTGAAGTTCCAGTTTAAAATTAAAAATCGCGCACTACAGCCAAAATTTCTGTCCTGCACCGTACAAACCAACAAGCATTGTAAATATCCTAAAGGCAAACCTTGGCACATTATTTTTATAATACAATGGAGTTGTACAAGGGGATAATTATTTTTGTTGAAAAGTTTCTGTAATCAAGGGTCACAATGTTTTCATGGGCATGAACAAAGTTCAAGGCTAGATCCCATTTTAACAATGCTCGTCTTTCTCACTTTCGCTTTTCTTTTTGAAAAAGTTTTAGGTTCCCCTCTATATTTTTTTGTTTTTAAACTATATAAAAGCACTCAACATGGTTCTACTCTGAAGCACAAGTGTGGTAAAAGGATAGTAACATTGCCCCTTTTTTCTTTTTCTTTTTTTGGGCCTTCTCTGTTTTTGGCCTTTCTCTTTTTTTCGTCCGGAGTCTCATCCCGACTTGTGGGGGAATCATAGTCTCCATCATCCTTTCCTCAATTGGGCAATGCTCTAATAATGATGATCATCACACTTTTATTTACTTACAACTCAATATTACAAGTCGATACTAGAACAAAGATATGACTCTATATGAATGCCTCCGGCGGTGTACCGGGATGTGCAATGATCTAGCGTACTAATGACATCAAAAAAGGACAAGCCATGAAAACATTATGCTAGCTATCTTACGATCATGCAAAGCAATATCACGATAAATGCTCAAGTCATGTATATGATGATGATGGAAGTTGCATGGCAATATATCTCGGAATGGCTATGGAAATGCCATAATAGCTAGGTATGGTGGCTGTTTTGAGGAAGATATAATGAGACTTATGTGTGATAGAGCGTATCGTATCACGGGGTTTGGATGCACCGGCGAAGTTTGCACCAACTCTCGAGGTGAGAAAGGGCAATGCATGCTACCGAAGAGGCTAGCAATGATGGAAAGGTGAGACTACGTATAATCCATGGACTCACATTAGTCATAAAGAACTCATGTACATATTGCAAAAGTTTATTAGACCTCGAAGCAAAGTACTACTACGCATGCCCCTAGGGGGATAGATTGGTAGGAAAAGACCATCGCTCGTCCCCGACCGCCACTCATAAGGAAGACAATCAATAAATAAATCATGCTCTGACTTCGTTACTTAACGGTTCACCATACGTGCACGCTACAGGAATCACAAACCTCAACACAAGTATTTCTACTAATCCACAACTACCCACTAGCATGACTCTAATATCACCATCTTTATATCGCAAAACTATTGCAAGGAATCAAACATATCATATTCAGTGATCTACAAGTTTTATGTAGGATTTTATGACTAACCATGTGAATGACCAGTTCCTGTCATCTCTCTAAATAGATATAAGTGAAGCAAGAGAGTCTAATTCTTTCTACAAAAGATATGCCCAAGCTCTAACAAATATAAGTGAAGCAAAAGGCATTCTATAAATGGCGGTTTTCTATGTGAAGAGAAACAGGCAATCCAAACTTCAAATGATATAAGTGAAGCACATGAAGCATTCTATAAAGCCATACTCAAAGAATGTAAGTGAAGTGCAATGAGAATTCTATAAATCAACCAAGGACTATCTCATACCAGCATGGTGCATAAATGAAAAATGAAAACTAAATGCAAAAGACGATCCAAGATTGCACATATCGCATGAACAAAATGTATCCGAAAACATACCGATACTTGTTGAAGAAAGAGGGGATGCCTTCCGGGGTGCCTTGGGAATCCCCAAGCTTGAGCTCTTGCCTCTCCTTCTTTTCCTCATATCGAGACCTTCTCGATCATCGAACACTTCATCCACACAAAACTTCAACAAAAAACTCTGTAAGATCCGTTAGTATAATAAAGCAAATCACTACTCTAAGTACTGTTGCAAACCAATTCATATTTTGTTTTTGCATTGTAGCTACTGTAATATAACTTTTCCATGGCTTAATCCACTGATAGAAATCGATAGTTTCATCAAAACAAGCAAACTATGCATCAAAAACAGAATCTGTCTAAAACAGAACAGTCTGTAACAATCTGAACATTCACCATACTTATGATACTTGAAAAATTCTGCAAAAATTAGGAAAAATAAACAATTTGTATAGAAAGAGAGTGAAAAAAGAATCAGAACTATTTTACATTCCAGTAAAAAAATTAAAAATCGCACACTACAGCCAAAGTTTCTGTCCTGCACCGTACAAACCAACAAGCATTGTAAACATCCTAAAGGCAAACCTTGGCACATTATTTTTATAATACAATGGAATTGTACAAGGGAATAATTATTTTTGTTGAAAATTTTCTGTAATCAAGGGTCACAAAGATTCCATGGGCATGAACAAAGTTCAAGGCTAGCTCCCATTTTAACAATGCTCGTCTTTCTCACTTTCGCTTTTCTTTTTGAAAAAAGTTTTAGGTTCCCCTCCTTATTTTTTTGTTTTTAAACTATATAAAAGCACTCAACATGGTGCTACTCTGAAGCACGAGTGTGGTAAAAGCGGCAGGCCTGGTCAGAGGTGTGCTCCACCCAACATGGTTGCCCAATCCGGTAGTAGTGCGCAAGGCGAATGGGAAGTGGAGGCCGTGTATTGATTACACAGACATCAATAAGGCTTGTCCAAAGGATCCTTTACCTTTACCGCGCGTCGACCAGATTGTGGAATCCACGGCCGGGTGTGATTTTATGTCATTCCTTGACGCTTACTCAGGATACCACCAGATTTTCATGACAAGAGAAGACCGCGTGCGTTTATCACCCCATGTGGTACGTATTGTTTTATATGAATGCCTTTCGGGTTGAAGAGGCTGGTTCAACGTTCGCAAGAGCAGTCCAAATTGGTTTTGAACCTCAGCTACATAGAAATATGGAAGCCTATATGGATGACATAGTGGTCAAAACCAAGGACAGGGCAACACTCATACAAGACCTAGAAGAAACATTTGCCAATTTGCGCAACATCAACCTCAAGCTGAACCCTGAGAAGTGCGTCTTTGGTGTTCCATCCGGCAAGCTTCTCGGGTTCTTTGTGTCACAGCCCGGGATCGAGGCGAACCCCGACAAGATCAAAGCAATTGAGCAGCTTGAGGCGCCAAGGCGAGTCAAGGATGTGCGTCGGCTTGCTGGCTGTGTCGGTGCCTTGAGCAGGTTTATCTCCAAGTCTGCTGAGCGCGCCCTTCCCTTTTTCAAAATCTTGAAAGAGGCGGGCCCAATGGAATGGACCCCAGAGGCTGAAGCAGCGCTGCAAGATTTGAAGAAATACCTCTCCTCTATGCCAATACTGGTTGCACCTAAACCACAAGAGCCGTTGCTACTATATCTAGTGGCAACAAATCAAGTGGTCAGTGATGCACTAGTGGCGCAGAGGGAGGTCGATGCGGAAGTGGTAGCAACGGCAGAGCTGCCGGATGGCGAGGCAGGGCACCCAACAGAATCTGACGCCGTTGGGGCAGAAGCGGTGCAACCAAATGAAGTGGTGCAGAAGAAGAATATGATGCAGCACCCAGTTTACTTTGTCAGCTCCCCCTTGCAGGGGGCTAGATCAAGGTACTCCGGTGTGCAGAAATTGCTATTCGGCCTCCTTATGGCCTCGAGGAAGCTGGGTCATTACTTCCAAGCACTCGAGATCACTGTCGTCACCCGCCTCCCATTGCAACGGATCTTGCATAACCCAGATGCAACCGGGAAGATTGTGGAATGGGCCTTGGAACTGTCGAGCTTTGGTTTGAAGTTTGAAAGTACTTCGACAATCCAGAGTAGAGTCTTGGCAGAGTTCATTGCAGAATGGACCTCAACGCCCGACGAAGAGATTAGGAGACTACTCTCCCCGGCAAGGAAACAAGTCGCAACTTGATTATGTACTTTGATGGGGCCTTCTCATTGCAAGGCGCCGGTGCCGGTGTGCTGCTTGTCGCACCCACCGGAGAGCACCTCAAGTATGTAGTCCAGATGCAGTTTCCCTGGGAGAGATCAACAAATAACACTACAGAGTACGATGGGTTGCTTGCCGGTCTCAGGATCGTGGCAGACCTCGGAATCAAGAAGCTCATCGTCAGGGGTGATTCACAGCTTGTCGTCAAGCAAGTTAACAAGGATTACCAGAGCCCGTTGATGGAGGCATACGTAGATGAAGTGAGGAAGTTGGAGGAGTGTTTTGATGGTATACAAGCGGAGCATGTTCCCCGAGCGGAGAACGGCATCGCCGACTACTTGTCGAAACGCGCTGCCCTCAAACTGCCTCCGGAACCAGGTACCTTTGTGCTTCGATTAACTCAACCATCCGTTGAACCATCGACAGATCAGAACAAGCGGAGGAAATCAGGCCCCGACAAGTACTTTCCCGCCGAGCTCTCAGGAGCCGCCGGCAAAGATGTTGCCGAGGACACTAAGCCTGCCATGGGGCGACGGACTCAGGCAGGGCGCCAACCCCTGGCCATGGAGACAGCCGCTCCCATGGCAGAAGAGATGCCTTTAGTCCTTGCCGTCGAGCCTCAGGCTCCGGCATGGGCACAGCATACCATTCGATTTCTCCAAACAGGGGAGCTCCCTGAGGAGCAGGAAGAAGCGGAGAAAGTAGCCCGTCAGTCTGCCGTGTATCAGTTCGTTAACGACGTTCTGTATAGAAAAAGACCAAACAACGTGAAATTGAAGTGCATTCCCTGGGAGGACGGACTGGAGTTGTTGGCAGAGATACATGGAGGCATATGTGGCTCCCACATAGGGTCGAGAGCCCTTGTCGGCAAGGCATTCCGGCAAGGTTTCTTCTGGCCCACTGCCCTCTAGGATGCAACGGCACTAGTAACCAAGTGCGAAGCGTGTCAGTTCCATTCGAAGAAGCTTCATCCACCAGCTCAAGCTCTCCAAACAATCCCTCTTTCCTGGCCATTCTCGGTCTGGGGGCTCGACATACTGGGCCCCTTTCCCCGTGCTGTCGGGGGCTTTGAGTACTTGTACGTTGCAATCGACAAGTTCACAAAGTGGCCGGAGGTGGAAGCAGTGAGAAAGGTGACAGCACAATCAGCCGTCAAATTCTTCAAAGGGCTAGTCTGCCGTTTTGGTGTGCCGAACAGATTCATCACCGACAACGACACGCAGTTCACAAGCCGCACCTTCATGTAGTACATTCAAGACCTCGACAGCAAGGTCTGTTTTGCTTCTGTTGCACATCCACGGAGCAACGGCCAGGCAGAGGGGGCGAATGCGGAAGTACTATCAGGCCTCCGGACAAAGACTTTTGACAAACTACACAAGTGCGGAAGACACTGGATTGATGAATTGCCGGCGGTTCTTTGGTCAATCAGAACGACACCAAATCGAGCCACCGGCCAGACACCCTTCCTCCTCGTTTGCGGGGCAGAAGCTCTTCTCCCCACAGAACTCACATACGGGTCACCCCGAGTGCTTGCTTATGATGAGCTTGAGCAAGAGCAATTGTGGCAAGATGACGCAACGCTCCTCGAGGAAGATCGTCTTCGGGGGGCTGTGCGAGCAGCTTGCTACCAGCAAGCCTTGCGCCGCTACCATAGCCGCAAGGTTCATTCCCGAAGCTTTGAGGAAGGCGACCTTGTTCTTCGGCGCGTTCAGTCGGCCAAGAATTCCAACAAGTTGACGCTGAAGTGAGAAGGCCCTTATCGAGTAATACGAGTCACCAGACCCGACGCAGTCTGCCTGGAGACCGAAGATGGTATTCCAGTGAGCAACTCCTAGAACATCGAACGTCTTCGCAAGTTTTACCCGTAAGGCGCGGTTGCCGGGCTCCCCGGCAGACCACTTTTTGTACAAGTCTTGCCGGTAAGGCATGTGACCCTTTGTACAAAGCCAGGCGCAGACCCTGAGCATAAATAAATGAAGCACTGGCGCCCTAAGTTTTAGCATGCATTCTAGGTCGAGTCTCTCTCTCTCTGTTAGGGTTGATAGTGCTTAGCAGCGACTAACCCTTAGCATAGAGGTCGAGTGTCCGTCTCTCTGTTCCTTTCCGTCTTTTTTTGGTTCGCAGGGTGCATGGACATTTCTGCTGAGCTGTTTGGAAGAAAGAGAACAGGCCGACGCTCTGACCCCGGCAAGCCAAGGTTGCCGGGGGCTGCAGATCCAAAGATCCGACCATGGCAAGGCAAGGTTGCCTGGGGCTGCAGAATCAGATAAGTCTTTCATCCCCCACTCTATGCTTCCGTATGAAACTTGAACATACGAGACTTCGCTCACTCTTATACCATCTTGCTCCCTCTTTCCCGTGTCCAAAAACCTTACTTTGGGCCAGAACTTGGTCGTAGTGCGGTGGGAAGGGAACGAGCGAAGGGCCTAATCCTACATTGCCCCTACCTCCGCCAAGGGCGTGAGTGTAGTCGAGCTATAGAGCAGGAGGACGGCAAGGTCTGTTGCCGGGTTACAATGTTTATCTTAAGATAACAAGGATTCGTTCCTTGGTGTGGGCCTCGCCCACACACAAAAGAAACCCGGCAAATACCCTTCTCTTCATTAATACGTTGTCAACAAGTACAATTCATATGGAATGCATACACGAGCAAGGGGGTTACAAGGTTTAAATCTTACTAAAGCCCGTAGGCTTAAAAACTAAAAAGAGATAAGATGCCCGTAATCCCTTTCTTGTCCCTCTCCTCAGGAAATGGAACAAGACGGTAGAAGGGCAAAAGGAGTGCCTAGGCGAGGTACGAGTAGCAGAAGACACCAAGAGAACATCCCGGTAGTCGTCCGGAAGAGGGCTAGTGATGATGGTGCCGGAAGAAGAGCCGAAAGATGAGGCAGTGGGCCGGCAATACGCGATGAAGGCGTCAGTGCCCGCTTACTTCGACTTGACGGCCCGCCACCCTCCTTCTTCGTCTTCTCCCGCCTTCCAACGCCAGCCGCCCAAGGCGGCTACCCCGAGAATTTCAAGGAGCTGGCGATGCAGATGGTGGCGCTACCGGCGTCGCCCAGGGACGTTGTGTCCGATGCCTAGTCAGACCCGTCATCCTCCCGCCCGCTACCCTCGTCATCGTTGTCGCTGTCCTCCTCGTCGCTCTCGCCCGAGGAGGAGCTTTCATCATCGGTCGAGCTCTCCGCACAACACCCTAGCTTATGTCCCGAGCGCCCGAAGACCTTGACGGAGAGCAAATCGCTCTCCGCTAGCCTGAAGTAGAGGACGTGCCCATCCATCAAGCAATGGGCACGAGCGAAGGTTTTCCAACCCAGACGAAGGAGCATCACATGGGGGGCGGGGAACCTTGTGTTCACCCACATGTCACCATGGCAACACCCCTTCATGTGAAGCCTCAGCCTCGGTGGCCGGTCGACCTCCAGCACCCTCGCGAACGCCTTGGGAAGGCGAAGGCGTCTGCGCGGTGGGCCATGCAGCTACAGGATAAACTCCAGCGTCGTGTCTCCAACATGACTGCTCGACGAAGCAGGAGGAGATGGTGGGGGAGACGGTGATGGATATGGAGACAACGTAGGCGTCCCCCTTCCACGCCCACCTCTGCCTCAACCACCTCTGGCTCGGCCGCCTCGTCGACCACGGCCCTGTCCGGCACCCCCACCTCGAGCGTGGCCTTCGCCTTGAGTGTCTGGCTCTTCCTTGGCCGCCGCAGCTCTCTGGCGAGAGGAGGATCTGGTCGCCTCCATGGAAGAACGGCCGCGGCCACGCCCTCTCACCATGACGGTGGATGGAGAATGGAGACGAAGGGAAGGCGTGGGGAGATACTTCTCTTCCTCTTCCTCAGTTCCCTTTTTATAGCTGAGCGGGGATGGCTAAAAGACTAGCCCTACGCCTCTGAAGAGCCCGTTCAGATCCGGCTCATTAAGTGGCAACGAGAAAAGCCATCGACCGCCCTCCCCACCCAATCGAAGGCGCATGAGTATCGGCCATCGCGCGCCTTCCCGCATCCCGTGCGTCTGTTACCTACCCCACGCCGTGCATGCGGCGTACGTGGCGCAAGGGGCAGGCATAGTGGGAAACGTGGAACGACGGTTCCAAGGTAGAATGAGTAAATGAGCAGCAGCCCCTACAGTTTTAAAGGGACACGCAAGCCGCCTCTTTACTATTCACCACGGGATGACGCAAGCATGCTGCAGTCATTCCACGCACGACCCCCATGTCACGCATTCAAAGCGGGTCGTGGGGAAGCGCAACTAGCATGGAAAGCTACTATGGTAGAAACTCGGCCCTGCCTGCCCGCGCGCTGTTCTGGGCCTAGCCAAACAACGCGTCGTGCTTATGTGGCCCAGACCTGGGGGCTCCTGTCGGTGTACAAAAGTAGGCGTCCTATCTTGTACCCCTTTACTTGTGCAAGGGCAGTTAGAGCTGCACCCACGGCCATACTTAGCGGGGTCGAGGAAGGAAGCAGAAATACAAGACTACCAGAGCAGCGTCAAGACAGAGGCGCAAGAAGGTCAAGCAACAAGATGGGCTTTCCCCCGGCAAGACCCTTGCCGGGGCGGCCTACGCAACCCCGACAAGAGTCTTGCCGGGGCAGCTCACCGAACGCCAGCATCACAGCCACCCTTGAAGCCTTAGAGTTCCGACACCATCGACAACGTTGGAACCAAGGCTCGGGAAGCGCCTGCATGGTGGCATGCAAATCTTTGTGAAGACAAAGAGCCTACGAAGCCCAGATGAGAACCAGAAGGCAAGACAATCACGAGGCTCCTTGCCAAGGATGCCCACGAGGCCCCGGCAAGGCTCTTGCCGAGGGCACTCACAGGGCCCCGGCAAGACTCTTGCCGGGAATATCCACAAGACCGCGGCAAGGCCTTGTTGCCCCAGCTCAGCGGCTGACCCACCAACTAAAGCAAGTACCCACGTGGCAGTATGTGGCTCCTAATCAAACTAGTCAAGCACCTGTGTGGTGCCATGCAGATATTCGTGAAGACCCTACCACCACACCAGCTCAGCAGCCTGCCAGCCTACATGGCGCTGCATGCCTTGTTGGCCTGGACGCGTGTCGGAGCAAGGCGGAGCGGCGACGGATGGGACGGGCCTCATTACCATCCCCGATAAAGCAAGTGCACACCTAAGTAGCACATTTAATGCGTTTTGTCCTGTAATGACAGGCGATAAGCTCGTACACTGTACATACCTTTCCACCTCATGTGTGTCACTGTGGTGACCCCTTTTAACTATAAAAGGAGGCCCGAGGCGTACTGAGGAAGGATTCGGATCTTTTGGACTAGACACGCACCGTAGCTAGTTCAAGAGCTCAAGAACACTCAGATATACACAAAAGCAGGACTAGGGTATTACGCATCTCCGCGGCCCGAACCTGGGTAAATCCGCTGTGCTAGCTACTAGACCCGCTCTTTGCACAACCCCGCGCCCGCCAACCGTAGAAGGGATCCTCGTGATCCCATAGGTGTCGTTCCCACCGACACCTAAAGTATTCACGTTGATCCAACGTGTCTCCCATTATCAAAGTAGTTTTAATATTTTTCACATAACGAGCATTGAGGGTTTTAGGAGGTTCCCCATCTCCCTGAGTAGCAAGTACAACTAATTTTTTGGTATTTTCTGTTCCATATCCATAACTAAAGATAGAGAATGACTTAGAACAGAAAATAAAAACTAATTAGTGATAAAGCAAACAAGCACACACGAGAATATTCACCCCACGCTATTGCTCCCCCAACGGCGCCAGAAAAAGGTCTTGATAACCCACAATTATAGGGGATCTTTTGTAGCCTTTTTCGATAATAAGAGTGTTGAACCCAACGAGGAGCTAAAGGTAGAATAAATATTCCCTCAAGTTCTATCGACCACCGATACAACTCTACGCACACTTGACGTTAGCTTTACCGAAAACAAGTATGAAACTATTTGGGAAGAATAAAACTATGAGTACTTTGTGAGAATAAAACTAGAAATAAATTGCAAGATAATAAAAGTGGATAGATTTTGTCAACAAGAAAGTCATTTGTCCCTAGGAAATCGATAACTGGACCAGTAATCATTCATGCAATTTTATATGAGGGAGAGGCATGAGCTAACATACTTTTTCTACTTGGATCATATGCACTTATGATTCGAACTCTAGCAAGCGTCCGCAACTACTAAAGATCTTTAAGGTAAATCCCAACCATAGCCTAAAATATCAAGTCCTCTTTACTCCCATACGCAACAACCCACTTATCCGTGTTCTGGCTTCTCTCACTCCGGCAACCGACAATAAGCGAATCATGAACATATTGCAACACCCTACAGCGGGGATCCCTCGCATTTGCATGAGACGGAGGGCACCCTAGGACAGCACCATAATATAATATACACTCATACCAACCAAGATCACGATTAGCTCATAGGACAAAACAGATCTACTCAAACATCATAAGATAGCCATAGATCATTGGGAAATAATATATAGCTTTGAGCACCATTTTTAAGTAGACATTATAACGGGGAAAAGAGGTGTTACACCGCTGCATAGAGGGGGAGAAAGTTGGTGTTGACGGCGGCGAAGTTGTTGGTGTAGATCGTCGTCACGATGATTTCCCCGACGGCGCTCCGGCGCCACCGGGAGAGAGGGGGAGAGAGCCCCCCTCCTTCTTATTCTTCCTTGGACTCCCCCTAGATGGGAGGTGAGTTCCCCCTCTAGTCCATGGTTGCCATGGCAGCTGAGGGGCAGGAGCCCCTCCGAGAGAGGATCTATCTCTGTGTTCTCTTCTGTTTCGCGTTCCTATTTTCTGGCCCTTCACCATTTCTTAAATTCCCAGAGATCCATAACTTAAAACCTCTCTCCAACAAATTTTGGGCTCAATTCATCAAGCCCATATTTCTCTAGAATTAGTCCAAGTTTCTTGACAATGAGGATGTTTGTGAAGCAAGTACCATTTTGGCATGTGCAATTGGTATGAAATTTTTATAGCATCTTCATATGTCCGAATAATCAGGCCTTGCCAAATTTGAGCTCAAGTTGATACTCTATGCGAGTGCATCATCTTGGTCTCTTTTCTGGACCATTTTGCTTAGTTGCAAAGCAACTATATTAAGCCTTGGTCCATTTCTCCTGAAACTCCCCAGGATTGTAGTCCTTAGTTAATCACCCCAGATAACAACTTTGGCTACAATCAATTCTCTGTTGATCACCAGTGCACAGCCAAGTTTGCCGCAGCAAACTTCAAACGTTCACTCCCGTTTAACCACAGTACCCCAGATCAACCCATAGCCTCATTAATGATCCATATTGGAAGGACTATCAACTAGACAACATTTTGGGTGCCAGACAACATTGAATGCTCCGGTTCACGTCGTGACTACGACGATGGCAAGAATGTGCACGCGCTCTGCTCGTTGTGGCGCCTCCAGGACGTCATTTGTGCTTCAGCCTCTCTCCTCTCGTCGACTTCGCGCGCATGACCATGTCCAGCAGCTCTGCCTCGTCGTTGCCACCTCGCTGGACCCCTCTCCCCCTCCGGAAACCTCCTTGTCGGCGCTCCCCGCCGCGTGCCCACGGGCGAACGATGGCCGACACGGCTTTAATGACGCTCGGCTGCTTCCTCCCCGTGCCCCTTGGCTCCTCCTACCCCCGTGGGTTCCTCCCTGTGCCTTCCCATCGTGTACCTCCAAGCTCGAACGCGCGCACACGCGTCCGTGGCTCCGGCCACGCGTCCGCAACGATTCCAGCTCGACCCCCTCCTCCCCTACCTTTATAAGGCCACCTCGGTGCCGTTTCTCTGCACCATCGACCTCACCACACTCCTAGCAGCCTCCCCGACCACTCCCCGGAGCTCGAGCCACCCTCCTATCCCTCCATTGCCACCATGGCCGCCGGCTCGGTCATCCCCGATTTCGGCGAACCAAACGCTCATTCTCCCTCCTAACCTCACCTCGGCCCTCCACAAGTCCCCTAGAGCCTTCCCGCTGTTTCCCTCCTCTTCCGGTGGCCTGTTGCCGCGAGCTCAACGATGCCCGAAGCTCCAGTCTGCCGCGGCCGAGGCTCTGCTTCGTCTCGCACTCACCGGCACGCGTGAGGAGCCTAGGCAGATGCGCCTCCCCGCGCTGGTCACTCTGGTGGCTGGGGCGCCACCTGGGGTGGACCGAGCCGCCGGAACGGCCACCCGCGCCGAGCCTCAACTTTGTCCCATCGGGCGAGCAAGGAGTTGAAGATGACGACCACGCCCGAGGACCCCACCTGCCCACGGGCCCCACCTAGCAGTCGCACGCGTGTTGACCCGGCCAGGCGTTGACGTGGATTAGTGAAAATGTATTCCTCATAATACGTTTTCGCTCATCGAAAGGGTAAACTGCTGCGGTTGTGGGCCGAATACATTTTCACTTCACCGAAAGCATATTTCCTCGAGTGCGTGTTCTGTTTTTCCAGCCGAGGGCCTGTTTGTGATGATCTTATTTACAAATGGGTCCATGGCAGTAAAACCCTTGTATCTTTTTTATCCTGACTCCAAATGAGGTGATTCCAAAGCCTACATTTTCATCTCATCGAGCCCGTTATGTTGGTATCAATTTCACCGTGTTTTAACATTCTAAAAATGACTATTATGCCCTTGCCCTTATTCAGCCCCCTTTGAGAGAGAACGTTTTCTGGCGATTCTTTCCGCGAGTTTCTCGCACTTCCTCCCGGTGAATCCATCCCTTCTAGGCAAGCCACACCCTCCATTTGCATGATTGCAATGCAATAACATGGTTTAATTATTTAAATTATTTCAAATATTGCATTAGATATGTATGGTTTGTTCATGGCAATTCTCAGAGTGATATTTTGATCTTGCTATTGTAATGATGTTGTTTGGAGTTCTAGGACTAAAATTTTGCAGCTTATATGGATGACATGTTGCCATTGGATTATTAGTGGCTATTATGATTATATTCATGTTGGTATCTGGTATTATATTTTGGAGTATTACTTTGGATGTCATGCTGCCTTTGGATTATTAGTGGCTAGTATTATTTTCATCATGATGATAGTTGATATTATGTTTTGGAGTATGATTTCGGAGATAATGCTTGCATGTGGATCTTAGCTGGATAGCTTGTTCATGCTATTGGAGTAGTAGTATTATCGTTCTTGGATTCATCATGATAGTAGTGATATGTTGCCCTCGGAGTATTTTGATATGACGATATTATGCTTTGGATTAGTTGTTGGATATTGCTATGACTTGGATCACAGGTTGATAGATGATATCGGAGTATCAGTTATCAGTGTTATATTTTTGGGGATAAATTATGTCATTAAGTTGGTCAAGTGCCACCTAACCGGGCTTTTCCAGTGCAACCACATTTGCCTTTATGGGAAGGCCCTAATGCGATCAATTGTCATGCCTCTCGCTGGTGCCTCCAACAAGGTAAGGTTATGGGCGTGCCGTACCCTGGCCCGGTAAGCAGACATAACCTTGTGTGCCCGTGGTTGGTATTGAGATCTCGTGTCCCGTTTGGGACCGTTTTTGGTTTTGCCACGACGGTGGGCGTTGGATGTCTTTGGTAGACATCGGGACCACCCATGACTTAGCCCAGAGGGGAGTTGGTTGGAGTAGCCGGGAGAGTGTCATGGCAATAGGTTGGTTTTTTCAGAATGTTGTTGGTCCACCCGAATGGGAGTGCGAGGCCAGGGGTTCCGTGGTGTGGGTACAGTGTGCTAACCTCTGCAGAGTGTGTGTTTAATATATCGATAGACGCGTCCTTGGTCATGGGCACAGTTTGTACTAGGTCACACCGTTCGATCAACACTCACATGACGGAATGACTTATAGGTGATTTATATGTTGATGTATTGTGAGCAGTGCTCAGTTTAGCAGGATGTTGATGACGATGTTGGGATGATCTCGAGGATGATCATTCAATTTGTGATGCATTCACGAGGTGATCATGTGGATATTTTGATCACGAGGTGATCAGGTGGATGACGAGGTGATCGAGATGGTATATTGTTTGGCCGGGTAGCCAAGAGTGAGATGGTTATCGAGATTGAAGATGTTGGTTTATCAACATTGTGGTAGTTTCATATCATGCTTAGTAGCTGCTTTCGTATCATAGTAGTTTTTAATAAATTAACCTGTTAAATGCTATGTTGTTGTTTTGCCTTGATGCTTTTGGTTTTTGTGAGCTTGCAAGTACATTCAATGTACTGACCTGGCGTGTCATGCCAGATTGTAGGTGATTCCATGATTGCTTGTTTGTCGAGGTTACCGTGCATGCGAGCTAGATCGTGTCACAGCCAGAGTCCCTGCAGAGTGGAGTTCACCACCTTCGTCGTTGTTTCGCTGCTAGAAGTATTCCACTGCTACGAGTTGTTCCACTGCTAGCATAGAGCAAGTGTAGTATCGCAGGCGTAGTGTCGCCGTGCTGATGTGATTCGTTGTAACATCAGACCCATGTATTTATTATCCTTTGTAATAAGAGCTGATTTGTTCTATCTCAAGCAGTGCCGTATTCCAGAGACTTCCTCGATCTCTGGGCTAGAAAATGTGGCGTTCCGGTTTCTCTGAGTCAGGGTGCCACAAATCAACACTCGAAAATAGATTGTTTTTTTGCCACGACTTCCACGAATGTCATTCCCTCGTGAAACTTGGCAAGCACTTAAAACATTTGCAATTCTTTGTCACCAAATTTTTCTTGAATTTTTTGATTTTTTTTTAGATTTTACTGTTCATGGTGGTGTGATAAGAGCTAAAACTTGGATGGGCACTTACCAACACTTTTGTCATGAATGCAAGTGACATTGACATATAGGTGATGTGTTTCGGAACATTTTGGTATCTTATTTGCATTTTTTCTGATTTAGTATGAATTAGTTATGAAGTTTTCAAAGTGATGGTCGAACGGTCAAAGGGCAAAGGCACAAGATGACAAAGTGGGTTGGGCAAGACCACGTGTTTTAAAAAACTAGGGGCAATCCTGTTGAGGGGGACACAACTAAGGGTATGAATACAATTATCCCTTAATTTTAACAAAGGTGTGACTAGCTTTACCGGCATAATTTGAATGAACTCTACACCCTCTATTTCTTAATATAAAACGTTTTCGCAGTTCAATTTAAAGTACCCAAACGTCTAGTATTTAGAAAAACAGGTAGTAGTTTTCTTGAGCACATATCTGGGAAAGCTTGCCACACCTTATATATGTCCATACGCTAATGCAACACCACTCGAATAGTACAAATATACACTAATCGAGTGGCTAGTGCAACAGTAGAGTAGTTTTTTATCACGGGGTACAGTACAATGGTTTTATTGAACAGATTTCAATAAGCTAGCACTGGAAATTTTCTATAAGCATTAGCTATACAAAATGTAAAGGTAACAAGTTTCAGATTGGTATACTGGTTGTGCAACAGTATTAAACCAAATAAAAAAGTCTGAAGGTAACTAGCATTATTAACTAATGACAATATAAAAAATGCAAACCATGTACCTTCAAGGTAAATATCATTTCGAACTCGAGGGACCTAAAAACTTGCTATCCCAATCTTGATAATCGATCAAACATAAAAACTTAATCAAATGAATCAAGAAAATAGACGGAGGAGGAGGTGCCTACTCTTGACCTTTCCTCTTCTCTTCATAATTTTTTGTGCAATTTAACTAAAATAAAATGACATCACCGCCTTGGAATTTTGGTGACAATGTACAAAAAAGTTGACTTGTCTCATGAAGTGAGGTATGTAATCTATAAGCATTAACAGTGCAAAAATCTGAAGGTAGTAAAAAGTTTCATCGTTGGTATACTAGCTATGCAACAACATTAGAATGCCTTTGCTGAAAAATCTTTAATACATCCACAATCAACACCTAACCCTGAAATAATCCAGTGACATTAAATGGCATTTCTTAAATTTATCAGTGCCATTAGACTAGTGTGGCATGTTAAATGTGGCATCACTTTAGCAATAGCATTGCTTGACTTTACCGGTGGCATTATATTAATAGCAAGAAAGTGGCAATAGGAGCATGGGCAGGCCCATTCAGACAGTGGGTGCACCAGTACGATGTACCTCCAAGGACGCACAAAGTGGTGAGGGAGAGATGGTTGCCCAGAGCAACAAATATCCAGGCAGCATATGTGGATTACGTCCCATTTTTGTTCTCTTTAGCCACCTTTTTCCTATGTGAGGACAACAAACCGATCATCCTGGTCATTCTCTATTACGTCGTCATGCCTTTCTACCCCTTTTCAACCAAGAGACACGAGACTCATTCCTTAGCTACTGGTTTTCCCCTTTTCAACCTAGATGTGGGTTCGATACCTAGTCTCTTCGACGATACATTCCCCATTTTTTTCCTTATTCAACCTAGACATGGATTAGTCTGCATGAAGTAGGGTTTCCTTTAATAGTGCAAATTAAGGTTTTCGTCTCCATGACTAGAAGAGCGGAGGATAGTAAATTGGTGAGATGGTGGAGTGGAAAAAGATCCACATCCAGCGACGTGGCAGATGGGGCAATGGAACAAGGGTATGGTTCAAAAAGAGGTAGCATACTCGAGGGTCGGCGGGAAGTGGCTTCGCTTGTCGTCGTCCCCCGCACACACTACGACAGCGAGCTTGGGAACTGAGGCCATCCCGCGCGGGTGCTAGGTTTGAGAGGACGACCTTGTCGTCAGTGTGTGACCTTGCTCGTCGACGACGAGTGCGTCAATGCTGTACGTCCTTTTCTTCCCCGGCGGACGGGATCCTAGCGGATCTATCCCCACCGGTGAGGAGGGAGAGAGCGGGGCCACCGCCATCTTTGTTAGATCTAGAGAGAGGATGATAGTGTGAGAAGCAAGTGGGCAGCCCTTAGCAAGCAAGTGCTGAAGCTCCGGCCTATATATCTTTTTTGATACTAGTACTACAGGTAGAGTAGTGGTAGTGTAGTTTATATTTTCTCTACATACAGTACCAATTAGTTGTGCTTCAAAACTGAACGACGCGCCTTTAAAAAATTAAAGTCGAGAAATAATGCGCCACCTTGGGCCAACGTGCCCACATAGCATTTTGCACGAGAAATGACACACCATGTTTCGTTGACATGTGGTCCCGTTCCAACATGTCAGTGAGACGATGGCGAGCCCTTTTGTATAATTTCCGAACGGACATCTATGTAGGCCAGGGCGCCTCTTTCTATACAGTGGCGACCGTGCGCTCCCCACTAGCCCCTTCCTATACCGTGTCAACCGGCCACCGCCTCTTCACTTTTCCCTCTCGGTTTGGAACTTCTGTCGCACGCTCTTCCTCCCTTCATTTGCCTTGACTCTTCCTTCTGCCATTGTTCGTCTTCTCAATGGAGGGAACAAGCAGGAAATGACCCCGTTATTCTTGCCCCGATCTGAAAGATGACGTGGTGGAGGAACTCATTGATCGGTGCAACGTCATCACCTCGGCTAGCATGGTAGGTTCATTCAAGATCATTCTCGACTCAACAAATAACATCATTAAAAATAACCCAAGGGTTTAGGACCGGTTTGGTCTCCCATATCTTCTTCTCCATGACCCTACTCGCTGGCGTGGGGACGACAAAATCCTTGCCTTGTGCAAGTTGATGCCGATTGATAATGATAGGTGTTGTTAAGATGACATCGCTTACATGTTACGCCTGGGCAGGCACAAATAGAGATTGGGTTGTTTATATTGGTTACAACTGCGAGTGGGAACTTGTGAATGTGTACACTCGTCACCGGGTTCCACTTCCAAAAATCTCAGACTACCCTGAGGTTGAGCACATAGATTATCTACATACATTCAAATACGATCATGGTGACTATCGTCTATAGAAGATAGCAATTTTTCAAGTTCCCAATCACTCTTGGGATTATAGGAACGCTTGTGTTGTCGCTATCTTCGACAAGCTTGTTGCCGTCCTTAGTCCTTTGACTCGATGGATATTGCTCAAAAATCAGTTTCTGTACACGGATGTGTACTTTGATGCAATTTAATACGAGGGTCTTGTGTTTGTTTCCACCACTCGTGGCATTGTTTTCACATGGGATCCTTATTGTTTCTGTATGTTTGTCTTCCATTGTAATTATAATTGTTTCATTCACCATGCATGTGAGTTTAGTATCCCCGTACACTAATTAACCTTCTTGAGTTCTCCAAGGTCCTGTCAACATTCCCCCACCAATACTTGGAAAATTTTATAACGAAGGGGGAGATGACGATGTTGATGATCGTGAGCATGAAGACGAGCAGGACCTATACTCAGTGGCGCCTAGCAACTTATTCCGATGGATCACCTCTTCTTGTCAGTATACAGGGCACTACTAATGTTACAGAGGAAGCAGGTGTTGTCTCCCATGGTCACACTCTCCGGATCTATTCCAACATCCGTTGCAGGGTATTCAGGATGGATACTAGTGTGCTAGCACCAGCACCTTCTGCCTGGTTCAATATTGATAGTCTTGGAGAAAACTCGCTCTTCCTTGGACTAAACTATCCAATGATGATGAAAGGCGATCCAGCTACTGTTGGCACTACATTACTACCATTTATGACAAGAAATTGTATCTATACCTCGGACATTGCTATGGTTCCCTACCCTGGCTATCACAATATGCGTCCTGATATAGGCCGCTTCAGCCTAGATGATGAGTCTTACGTTGGTCTCAATATTGACAATAGGCCCTGCCCATAGAATCACCTATGGTTCAAAGCAAACGTTTCCTACGCCAAGGATTGGTTGACCTGAAGTTTATTTCATCGCTTTGTTATTTGTTGTGTTATAAAATCTTTAGTATAATGTATCCTCGTTGTCGTTGTACATCGATGACTTGTTGTATGTAATACTAAATGATATGCCTATGACAAACTTACTAAACTAGGCTATGTTCGTGCGATCGATCAATAGAAATCCAGAACAAAATGACGAGGGCGGAGCTTTCCGGCGTGTTAGGCTGGCTAGTTTATCCTAGTGGGTTAGAGTGATATGACGTGCTATAGTGTCGTCCAGTCTTCGCGTGTGGTAGCAGTACTGCTGGTGCAGTAAGTTTTCTTGAAGAAGCGGATTCGACGAAGTCATGATGGTTCCTTCATCCCATGACTTGTACTCCCTCCTTCCATTTTACAAGGCCTAACTTTTGAATCTCTCATGCCAAGGCATGCACGCAGAACGAGGAGCATATTTTGAGAGTAGTATTTGGCCCATGTAAATTTTGCATGCAACCTCCTTTAATTGCCTAGCTGCTGGTCTCCCTCCCTAAATCCCTCGCATGCAAATTTCTCTCTTCTCTAGTCATGCATGCATTGGCCGAAAGATAGAGCTTGCTCGTTCTTTGGAACTATACTAGCAAGATGCCCGTGCGTTGCACGGAACAACAAGATGTATTTATATGAGTAGTTTATCTTGTGGGATATAAGGATGAACGAGGAATGGCCTTATCTGCAAATGTAGAGAGGGGTGTGGGTATCTTTTTGCAAAATTGTCATAGTTTCTTCCTATCAGTCAAATATAGATCCGACGGGCTATATTGCAGGTTGGTTGGCACACCATCATCACCAACTCTGTATTTTATAAGAGTAGAGACAGAGATTTATGAATGGATTTTGAGTTGCTTCTCAGAGTGGGTGCTGCGACACAACAACTTTTTTCCCGAATACATAATTGTACGTGCATTGTGCTACCTCTTGAGCACTGCGTTGGTTTTCCCTTGAAGAGGAAAGGGTGATGCAGCAAAGTAGCGTAAGTATTTCCCTCAGTTTTTGAGAACCAAGGTATCAATCCAGTAGGAGGCTACGCGCGAGTCCCTCGCACCTACACAAAACAAATAAATCCTCGCAACCAACGCGATAAGGGGTTGTCAATCCCTACACGGTCACTTACGAGAGTGAGATTTGATAGATATGATAGGATAATATTTTTGGTATTTTTATGATAAAGATGCAAAGTAAAATAAAAGCAAAGTAAATAGCGACGGAAATAACTAAGTGTTGGAAGATTAATATGATGAAGATAGACCCGGGGGCCATAGGTTTCACTAGGGGCTTCTCTCAAGAGCATAAGTATTTTACGGTGGGTGAAGAAATTACTGTTGAGCAATTGACAGAATTGAGCATAGTTATGAGAATATCTAGGTATGATCATGTATATAGGCATCACGTCCGAGACAAGTAGACCGACTCCTGCCTGCATCTACTACTATTACTCCACACATCGACCGCTATCCAGCATGCATCTAGAGTATTAAGTTCATAAGAACAGAGTAACGCCTTAAGCAAGATGACATGATGTAGAGGGATAAATTCATGCAATATGATAAAAACCCCATCTTGTTATCCTCGATGGCAACAATACAATACGTGCCTTGTTGCCCCTACTATCACTGGGAAAGGACACCGCAATATTGAACCCAAAGCTAAGCACTTCTCCCATTGCAAGAAAGATCAATCTAGTAGGCCAAACCAAACTGATAATTCGAAGAGACTTGCAAAGATAACCAATCATACATAAAAGAATTCAGAGAAGATTCAAATATTGTTCATAGATAAACTTGATCATAAACCCACAATTCATCGGTCTCAACAAACACACCGCAAAAGAAGATTACATCGAATAGATCTCCATGAGAGAGGGGGGAACATTGTATTGAGATCCAAAAAGAGAGAGAAAGCCATCTAGCTAATAACTATGGACCCGAAGGTCTGAGGTAAACTACTCACACTTCATCGGAGGGGCTATGGTGTTGATGTAGAAGCCCTCCGTGATCGATGCCCCCTCCGGCGGAGCTCCGGAACAGGCCCCAAGATGGGATCTCATGAGTACAGAAGGTTGCGGCAGTGGAATTAGGTTTTTGGCTTCGTATCTGATCATTTGGGGGTACGTAGGTATATATAGGAGGAAGAAGTGCGTAGGTGGAGCAACGTGGGGCCCACGAGGGTGGAGGGCGCGCCTGGGGGGGTAGGCACGCCCCCTACCTCGTGGCTTCCTCAAAGCTTCCTTGACTTAGGGTCCAAGTCTCCTGGATCATGTTTGTTCCAAAAATCACGTTCCCGAAGGTTTCATTCCGTTTGGACTCCGTTTGATATTCTTTTTCTACGAAACTCTAAAATAGGCAAAAAAACATCAATTCTGGGCTGGGCCTCCGGTTAATAGGTTAGTCCCAAAAATAATATAAAAGTGAATAATAAAGCCCAATAATGTCCAAAACAGAAGATAATATAGCATGGAGCAATCAAAAATTATAGATACGTTGGAGACATATCACATTGCAACAGGTTATCGGATGTGTACAATCAACAATAGTACTACTAGTTAGCTTCACGTGCTTCGCGCGGCGGGCGGGTGTTTGTAATGTATACCTGCGAATCCCATCATCCTAGGTCATAGGATAGGTCCAATCAACGGTAGAAATTGCATTCTGATGTTTGGAATCAAACTTTCAAAACTTCTGCACTATCTCTACATCTACGTACACGTAATACGACAAGTTTTAAACATGAGACCAGCCATCCACCCTCTTTAGCCTAGCACAAACTGCAGGAAATTTAGCTACGGTGTTTGGTGGCCATATGTTAATGTGTTCATTGTACGTGACTAGCACCTCGAATCCTCGATATAATAGAGTGGCATGGGCTAGAACAAGCATTCACGTCCAGGAGTATGGCACACGCCACCAGCACGACTCCCATCTGACACCATATTTCTTGGAGTCCATGCTACAGCTATCTCTTCTCCCTCCTTGTTTCTCTAAACTCAGCCATCGCGCGGCGAGCGGAGTGGGGGTTTGCCGATAGTCCGTTTCCTCAGTTGCGGCCCCACTTGTAAGTGAAGATGCGAAACAACACTCGTTTTCCCTTGAGCGGCGTGCGGAACCAACCGTGTGGGGGTGCGACATGAACAAGGCAGGCTTTTTCTTTTGAACTTGTACTACTAGTAGGTTGTAACACTTGGGTTCCGCTCCTGGCATGACCGGTATATAGAAATAATGGTTTTCCCTCAAAACAATAGAAATAACGATTCAAAACGATAGCACTGGGCTTTTCCCGCGTGATAAGCGGGGGAGTTTTTTAAATTGTGGCCATCATCGCTTTCCTTACATGCGGTCGCACATGTAAGTGATATGCCTAGCCACTGTGCATTTAGGGGCGGGCCGGAACGACCGTCTGGGGTGAGCCTGCGCACAGGTCTGCTCGCACGCCTCCCGCCTACTCAAAGACTCCGTCCTGATTTGTTGGTCCTTTCGTATTTTGTGTCAAATTTTGACCATAGATTCAATTGATAAAATTAATGCATGTTACTAAAATTTATATGGTTAGATTCTTATTTGAGCATAGTTTACAATGATACTATTTTTTTAATTGAATTCATTGTTAAAAATTGGCACAAAACATTAAGGGGAACAATAAACCAGGAGGGAGGTAGTACCCCGCACAGCGCCTCCTAGTAGCCAATTAATAGAGGGACGCGTGGCAGCACTTAAATAGTTAGTAGAACGCCCATGGTTTCAATACTACTTCTGTTTCTGATTGTAAGGTGGCAGCTCTTTGTTCCAAAATGACTTTGTTTTGGTTGTTTATGTGTGCGCCTTCGCAAATTGAACCACCATGCCCAGAAGTTTGAAATCCATACCCATTTCTAGCATGGGACCTAAACATTCCCATTAGACATCAATATTAATATATAATAAGATTGGTTATGGCGCGGTTCATGCATGGTACATACAAAAGTTGTGAAGTTGATGCACAAGGTAAGAAAATTACAGTCTACATGGGATTGACACAAAAATAAAGATGCATACGGATCCATCAACGACATCCTCTCGCCCTAGTCTGCTAGGTCACCAACGGATGTGTGAGGAGCAGCGGCGTTGGCTGCAAGATCAACGTGCTTCTCGACATTGCCGTCCAAGGTTGCCCTGCGGTCCAAGAAGGCCAGCGTCCTATCGTCCTCCTCTGGCACGTAGTAGTCCTTGTGGACAATTTGCTCATACACGTGGGTGAATATGTCGATGGTGTCTTGTTGTGTGATAACCCACAAGTATAGGGGATCGCAACAGTTTTCGAGGGTAGAGTATTCAACCCAACTTTATTGATTCGACACAAGGGGAGCCAAAGAATATTCTCAAGTATTAGTAGTTCAGTTGTCAATTCAACCACACCTGGATAACTTAGTATCTGTAGCAAAGTATTTAGTAGCAAAGTAATATGATAGTAGTGGTAACGGTAACAAAAGTAACGGTAGCAAAAGTAGTATTTTTGGGATTTTGTAGTGATTGTAACAGTAGCAACGGTAAAGTAAATAAGCAGAGAACAACACATGAAAAGCTCGTAGGCATTGGATCGGTGATGGAGAATTATGCCGGATGCGGTTCATCATGTAACAATCATAACATAGGGTGACACAGAACTAGCTCCAATTCATCAATGTAATGTAGGCATGTATTCCGAATATAGTCATACGTGCTTATGGAAAAGAACTTGCATGACATCTTTTGTCCTACCCTCCCGTGGCAGCGGGGTCCTAATGGAAACTAAGGGATATTAAGGCCTCCTTTTAATAGAGTACCGGACCAACGCATTAACACATAATGAATACATGAACTCCTCAAACTATGGTCATCACTGGGAGTGGTCCCGATTATTGTCACTTCGGGGTTGCCGGATCATAACACATAGTAGGTGACTATAGACTTGCAAGATAGGATCAAGAACTCACATATATTCATGAAAACATAATAGGTTCAGATCTGAAATCATGGCACTCGGGCCCTAGTGACAAGCATTAAGCATAGCAAAGTCATAGCAACATCAATCTCAGAACATAGTGGATACTAGGGATCAAACCCTAACAAAACTAACTCGATTACATGATAGATCTCAACCCATCACCGTCCAGCAAGCCTACGATGAAATTACTCATGCACGGCGGTGAGCATCATGAAATTGGTGACGGAGGATGGTTGATGATGACGACGGCGATGAATCCCCATCTCCGGAGCCCCGAACGGAGTCCAGATCAGCCCTCCCGAGAGGTTTTAGGGCTTGGCGGCGGCTCCGTATCGTAAAACACGATGAATCCTTCTCTCTGATTTTTTTTCTCCCCGAAAGTGAATATATGGAGTTGGAGTTGAGGTCGATGGAGCGTCAGGGGGCCGACGAGGTAGGGGCGCGCCCAGGGGGCAGGCGCGCCCGGCACCCTCGTGGACAGGGTGTGGGCCCCCTGACGTGGATTTTTCTTCCAGTATTTTTCTTATTTTCCAAATAGATGTTCCGTGGAGTTTCAGGTCATTCCGAGAACTTTTGTTTCTGCACATAAATAATACCATGGAAAGTCTGGTGAAAACAACGTCAGTCCGGGTTAGTTCCGTTCAAATCATGCAAGTTAGAGTCCAAAACAAGGGCAAAAGTGTTTATAAAAGTAGATACGACGGAGACGTATCATTGTGCCAGGCGCTGCGCGGCGAGCGCGACCTCGAGGTGGACATTCTCCGGCACGACGGCGGGCAGTCGCAGGGCCACCAGTGAATTGAAGAGGTTGTCACCATATAGGCCGTTGAGGGTGGCGGGCATCACAGAGCTTGGGCGTGTGGGCTGAGGCGTATGCCAAGGTCATTCGCGAGCTTCTTGACGACGGCGAACTTGTCGAGGAAGCCAATGAGGACCTCATTGAACAAGGAGACGAAGCTATCGTCTAAGAGACGTCTCGCCATGGCGGCCTCAAGCACGACCTGGAGGCATCCCTCGGTATCGGGCCGTAGGCCGGCGTCGTGAACCATCTGGCACAGTTGGCTCATGCTCGCACTCACCGCCTCCATGGGTCTAGCTTCTAGTCAACGGATCTTTGGATTGGAGTGATAACTCTTGCCCTTGGTTAGGGTGCATAGGTGGGTAGGATTTCGTAGATTGGACTCGCGGGGAGCCTTTATATGAGAAGTGCAGACTGCATTGCATTCACATGTGTGTTGGCCATCTACTACTCGGCCCTTACTCCCTCCGTACCGATGCAGTATAGTCATCTCACCGAGACCAAGTTGGGGAAAAACGAGAGAAATTGTTGTTTATTTTGTAAGTAATGTCATTGCATGCAGAGAATTGAGCACTACATGTTGTGCTAAGTAGTCTCAAGTCATTGAATGCATATGCACCCCACGTCTCCTATTGGCTGATTTCTTTTTTCGTGGCAAAAAATAGGGAACGAGGTGGGTAGTTAATGCACCACGCCTAAAAGTTTTGGGACTATTTGGTTTTCGTAACGTGACTAATGCACCAGTACGGAGGGAGTACAATAGTAGTCTGATTGATGAGATTTCAGATTTGAGCCATCTACCGGTAGGGAGAGTGTATAATATCATCGGAAACTACATACAAAACCGAGTAAAACAATACTCCATGTATTTATTTACGGACGGAGTAGTATATTTTTTATGACATGCATTACTAGATATTGCTAGCCAAATACTAAATGCAGATGGAGGTGGTAGTACTACTAAATCCAGATGATGGTAGTACTAGTAGTACTACCAATGTAGTAGTACGGTACGACCCATTGGTCAAATTATTACGTATTGCTCCTCACAGTGAAGTGACAAGACCCTGCGCCGGAGATGACGCCTGAGTGTAGACAGCATGTTCGGCATACCAAAGTCAGCCTCACTGTGCACAGTCATTATCATCATGGCTATAGAGCTAGCCTGCTTACAACTAGTTGTGTTCGACATAATGTCCCGTGCGTTGCCACGAGTAGTAGTAAATATTGTACTCGAGTAATAGGTATATCATTGCCGCACCTATGCACGCGAAAATTTATCATAACATAGTGCCTGGTGCTGGATAGTCGTAATATTACAAGTTTCAAACTAATATTACAAATGCTAGGAGTAACGTCGCACCTACGACGTGGGAATTATTAGGAAGTTTACGTAAGAACTTTCCTTACTGTAGGTGGATGCAACATTATCATACAAACTAAAATCCACTGCCCTCACAAGTCACTAATGGGCAAATAAAATTTTGAGTCTCTTGCTACTAGATGGTTCAAAAACAAATTCAGCTTCTGCAAAGCCTTTGTCATTTAGTCCTAGACGCTTGCGCTGATCAGCATGCCATTCATTGTTGCGCCACAAAACGCCAAACCTCATTACCTTGAGCACACTTGCCTTCGGAACAAAGAACCTGGCCAATTTAATCCCAGATGTGCTGCCTCGTTAGTCGATCAAATAAATTTATGTAAGATGGAGATCAAGGGATTCGTTGAGATTGCTATAGTGCAGCACATTTTTCACTTTTGGGTCTTTTTTTATCTGCAAAGGAAGAGAACATATTAGAGCAGCTGGCTATATAATATTGTCGTGTCATCAAGAGGTACCAATATCATTTGCTCAAACGATAGGGTTGGCTCTAAGGCTAGTGATAATTTTTCACTCTCTATCTCTCTTTCTCTTTCCTCTCATTTACCTAGGCGCACGTGAAGACTTGGGCATTTGTTGCCTTCCACTATGTGGCCGATGCCATACTTCTCAAAAGTATGCCACATAATACGCATCAATGACAAATCAAATCAAAAGATTTTGACACCGCTCTAGCAATGTGAGAGAGTTGGTACCGTTGTGCGCACAGACCCACATGTATAAACAAATCAATTAAACCAACTACACCAGCCTCTCCCTCTCCCAAACAAGTGTTTTTTATTGCTTCAGTCCTCTCCCTCTCCCACGCAAGTGTTTTTTCATTGCGTGAGTTAATTTGGCACCGAAGCAAGTAGGTGCTCCATGCCCTGAACTTCTATTGGGTAACCAGGTGAGCAATGGAGGGCATCGATGCCAAATGCAACAAAAGTGAATTTGGCACGTGTTTTGGCCCACATAGTGGAGGGCAGTTATATCCCACTTCCGTACTACCTCGTATTTAGTGTAAAATTTTGACCAAAGATTTACCTAAGAAAATGCCAATGCATGTCACCAAAAATGATACCATTTGAAATTATGTTCAAATACAAATCCAACGATATAATTTTTAGTGAGATGCATTAACATTTTGTCAGTTAAATCTATGGTCAAAATTTGATACTACAAAATAAGAAGAGTAAACCAGGACGGAGGTAGTACTTGCTCTTAGGCTAACCATAGAGTTACTAGTCTAAGTTACTTGCCACTATGACTAGCTTAGGCTACTAGTACAACAAAAAAATTATGCAGGTAATCACGTGAGAAAAAATACTAAAAACATTTCTTTCGGTGCAGTGCGTAGATGCAGTTTTGAACACTACACTTGTCATTGTAATTTGGGAAAATTACGAAAAAAATTGAGCTCCGTTGTGATTACCATTTAATAGGAAAGAAGTTTCACCTCGATGAGTAGCTTCTCCGTGCATGGAAAACATCTAAGGAATCCAACAACTTGATCCAGATTGGGGCCCATAGATTTTATTGCCAAGATCTTCACTGTGCACACAGACTGGGTCAAGCTTGTGGGAATCATTTTCTGGATGACAGTCGTAAACACATCAAGAAGAAATTTAAAAATGTGAATTTCAAGAATACTAAGAAGAAGATGAGTGTTGTACCTGAACGATTATGGATCCAATAACGAGTTCAGAGAATATGGCAGACGAGTAGACCAACGCTGTCAATTTCAGCGCGTCAATTACCCTTGTTTTTGTTGGACCTTCTAGATTAGATACAAGCAATCTCTCAAGGAAAGGTGCATTCTCAATGACCATAACATGGAACAGCTCAAGTGATGTCTTCCCAATTGATGTCTTGTTGCGGGGCCAGCAAGACACATAAATCCATCGGAGATTCGTCGAGGCGATGTGGAGGCTAATGAACCCGTGGATCTGCCAAAGACGAAGGTACTCGAGTGCAGTACAACCGCGGAGCAGGTGATCCATAGCCTTCTTCGAGATGCCAATGTCGAAGAGGTCGAGCTGCTTGAGTTGAGGGAGAAGAAGGGAGGACGCGGCATTAATCTGGGGAAAATAGCAAGAGTTGAAGCTGGCACGGCACAGCGTTGGCGTGAGGCGGAGCGCGGACGGTGGTAGAGAGCGACATTGTCCAGCTTCAAACCTGAGCTCCTCGAGCTAATCTAGGGTGGGTGATAAGAACTACTCGACGAACTTGGCTTGGAACTTGCAGTTGGTAGTGAACATGCGGATGTCAAGGCGTTTGGCTAGCCCAGGGTGCAATGCAAGGATCTTGGAGACTACGGCCATGCATTTGCAATCCTCTCGCAGAGGCAGCTGTCGACGGTGAGGTTGAGGGGCGCGCGGCACCAGAGGGGGTGCCACCGCCGGGAGAGCAGGGTTGTCTGCACGGCAGATTTGGTGGGGGGAGGGCGATGATGACGAGCAGCATGTTGTCGGGGAGGCTGCTGATGAAGTCCAGGCTCGTCAGATGCGGTTTTGGCTCAAGTCGCCTCTGCTTGTTGGCTGCCTCGTCGTCCATCTCAATGGGCGGCGACGCCGGTGTACACGTGTAATGGTGTGTATTGTGTGCTGGGTGTGCGCGGGTGCGCCCTTGTGTACATGGCGCCGCGTAGTGGTGTAGGGGTTGTTTGGTTTGTGACTAACTTTGCCAAAGGTTGCCACACCTAAGGTTAGGCAAGTTTAACCTACTTAGATGAGTGTTTAGTTCAAGCCACACCTTAGGAGAGCCACACTAGGGCCCCACATGGCATACACACACAAAATGTGGCAAGATTCCCTTAGGCTTGCCAATTTGTGGCTCTCATTTTGATGAACTAATCTTAGGCAAGCTTGGCAAAAATGTGTGGCAAAGCGTGGCAATGCATGACCTGGAACCAAACAGCCCCGTAGTGTGTGCGAGTGTGTCCTTCACGCGGAAAAAGTGTGCCCTCAATTTACTAGCGCGTAGGGTGCTGTCGCGAGTGGTTTCAACTTTGTTTACTTCATCGCGTGTCAGATGGGCCTCTAGTTTATTTATTTTCACCCACTGCACATGGGCCAGCACACCAAGATAGAGAACACGAGCTGACAAGGCAGCATGTGGACTGGTTGACTGGTTAACTAAATAATATATAGAGGTATACACTGACATAATGACCATATAATCCCTCGGTAGAGAGAGATAGAGTGAGAGGGGAGGCCCGTGAGAGAGAGCTACTCCCTCCGTTTGATAATGTAGTGCCTATATTTTTTGAAACTCAAACTTTTGAAACTTTGACCAAGTTTAAAAAGAAATCACTTATATCTACAATACCAAAGATAAATGATAGTATGGAGTAAGTACATGTTGTGATGAATCTATTGATCGTTGCGGATGTAAATGTTTTTCTCCACATATACCTGGTCAAACTTTTCTGAGGTTTGACTTTTCAAAACATCCATATGTTATGGATGTGAGAGAGTACCTAACTAGATAGAGAGTGTGTGTGAAATAGAAAGAGTGAGTGAAAAAAGTGTGTGTGCATGTGTGAAAGAGACATGGACAACACACGATAAAGTAGAGAAAAAGTGTGTGTGTCTTATGCAAACATATTAGACATGCATCTTCGACAGCAGAAGCAAGGTGAGGAGATAGTGTGTGGTTGTTTGCAACTGAGAGCGAAAGACCCCTAGCACGTGGCCAAGAGAGATCTGACAAACAAGGGAGAGAGGTCGAGAGAGACGTATGGAGAAAATGAAGGCATGGGGAGGAGAGAGTGTGTGTTTGTGATAGAGAGATCCCCTGGAGACCATGATGGGACTACATGGGTGGGAGATCGACTGACAAGGTGTGTGCGTGATAGAAGATACCCCGAGAGATATCAAGATAGACATAGGGATGGAAGGACACAATATGTGTCGTGGTTTTGTCACGGCAGATGTCCTAGTGAAAGAACTTAGGTGTGAGGCCATCGCTATAGTGATTAACTTGTCGGGGTTGAGCGGGACGAGAGACACGGGTTTACCCAGGTTCTGTAACACCCCGGATGTAACTTTCCATATTTGTAACTCCAACTCTTGCCATTTTCGGCTATGTGTTATGATATTCCCTTCGTGGTCGGGTTTTGTTTTTTGTTTTGCATTTTGTTCATGTCATGCATCTCATATCATGTCATCATGTGCATCTCATTTGCATACGTGTTCGTCTCATGCATCCGAGCATTTTCCCCGTTGTCCGTTTTGCAAATCCGGCACTCCCACATGCACCGGCGCACCCCCTCTTGTCTCTTTTCGTGAGCGGGTGTTAAACGTTCTCGGAATGGACCGAGTCTTGCCAAGTGGCCTTGGTATACCACCGGTAGACCACCTGTCAAGTTTCGTTCCATTTGGAGGTCGTTTGATGCTCCAACGGTTAACCGGGTAACCGCAAAGTTCTTTTGTGTGTTGCAGCAAAACCCCCCTCCAAACAGCCCAATAACCCATCTAAGTCCCCTCCATGCTCTCGGTCGTTCGATCACGATCGTGTGGGCGAAAACCGTGCCTCATTTGGACTCTCCTAGCTCCCTATGCCTATATAAACACCTCCCCCTCCGAAATTTGTGTCCAAAACCCTAGCCTCTTCCTCCTCCGCGCGCCGGACAAAACGTCCGCCCGCCGCCGGACCCGTCCGTCGCCGTCCTCGCCCAATCCGCCGCCGCCACGTGTCGCCTCCCCGCGCCCACATCGCCGCCCCCGCCACGTGTCGCCTCCCCGCGCCCACATCGCCGCCGCCGCCCGGGGCCCAGATTCGGCCCGCCCCGGGCCGAGCCGGGACCCACGCCCCGCGCCGCCTCCTCCCGCGCCCCACGCCGCCGCCCTCGTCCTCCCGCTCCTCCGCCGGCGCCGCGCCACGAGCCCGTCGTCGCGTCGTCCGCCGCCGTCTCCTCTCCCTCACCGCCGCCTCCTCCGTCCTTCGCCCGACCCCGCTCGTCCTCGTCCCCGCCATCTCCTTCCTCTCCGGCCGTCTCCGGCAAGCTCGAGCCGCCCGCCTTGGTTCACGTGCCGCCCCGATCCAGATCTGGAGAAGGTTGACTCGAAAATTCCCCCAAGTCCCGAAGATTTTGCAATATGTTGCTATGTTCATCTCATCATATCTCCTTTCATACTGCTCCATTTTGCGTGCATGATATACCGGAATGTTCATCACGAGATGCTCTTCATTTTGTTCCATTGTGCTATGCTCGTTTGAGTCCATCTTGATGCCCAAATCTCTGGTACAAGAGTGCTATATGATGTTTACTGCTGTTACTTATCAGAACTTGATGTTTTGTTATTTTTGTTGCATTTTATGTGTGCATCTTATGGGCATGAGCTCTACAGGTGTTTTGATATATGGCATGCCATCTTTACAGAAGTGTATTCGATGTATTTTTGTGATCTATGTGGTGACTAGCACAAGCATGCAAACTAGGCTTCGTGATGTTTTTGTTTTCAGGGACTTGGAATTTTGCTAAGTCTGTTACTGCTGTTATTTTGGTGCCATGTATCCATGTGTCTACAGAGAGATCCATGCTTCTTTTGAGTATGTTTAGTAAGGATGTTTTGTATATATAGTTGTGCTCTATCCATACATGCCCCTGTTTGCTTTTATGGAGCGCCATAGCATGTCTTAATTTTGCTCTACTTTTGCTATAAAATATTTCTGGCAGAATGTTAACATGATATTCAGTTTTGCCAAGGTTGTTGTAGTTGATCCATACATGCTATGAACTTTCTCTTGCCATGGATAACTTCATGAATATGCCATATTTCTGTAGGTATGCTTGTTTTGTCATGAATTGCTTTGTGATGAGTGCATCAAGCTCACCAAGATGCCCTCATAATTTCTGTTAATGCCATGCTCAGTTTTCTGCTGAGTCTGAAACCTATTAACGAAACTTGCTATGTTTACATGGGTGCCATCATATTCTTCTAATCCTTTTTGGCTCATGGCCAGTAAGGGAATTTTGCTCTATGCATTTAGTAGATTCATGCCATGCCTTGTTTTGCTATGTTAAGTTCCTGTAGCATGTTGATTGCTTGCTCTGGACATTGCTACCTGATGTTGTTTCTCCCATGTCTAGTAATTTCACCAGGTCTGTGAACCTGATATCTTTTGCACTTTTGCCATGCTTGTTTGAGCCTGTTATGTTGTGATCTACCTGTAGCTCAGTGTTCATCTTTTGTCAAGCATCTCCTGTAGATTACTGCCATATGCTTTGTTGCTATGTTGGAGTGTTGTAGCATAGTTACTTGATGTATTCTAAGTGCTATCATGTTGTTAATCACAGAATCGTGCCATTCTTGTTTTGCTTGCCATTTGCAAACCGTGCATCCGTTTCCGGTGATCTTTATATCGATTTCGACCGAAATCATCTCATCTTTCCAGTGGCATACTTGGTTTGCCAAGTGACTGCCTTGTTCATTCGTTTTCTTCCGGAGCTCGCATATGCATCGCATATCATATCTCGCATATCATTCATGTATTGCATCATGTTGCTTGTGCATTTCCCGTGATTGATTGTGGTTCCATTGCTTGTGTTCTTGCTGTGGGTAGAGCTGGGAGACGAGTTCGTGAACGAGGAACCTGTTGATACGCTTACGAGGATCAAGCTTTCGACAACTCTGAGAACCTTGCAGGCAAGATGACCATACCCTCGAAATCACTTCTATCTTTGCTTTGCTAGTTGTTCATTCTATTGCCATGCTGCGCTACCTACCACTTGCCATATCATGCCTCCCATATTGCCATGTCAAGCCTCTAACCATCCTTTCCTAGCAAACCGTTGTTTGGCTAAGTTACCGCTTTTGCTCAGCCCTTCTTATAGCGTTGCTAGTTGCAGGTGAAGTTGAAGTTGGTTCCATGTTGGAACATGGATATTTTGGAATATCAGAACATCTCTTATTTAATTAATGCATCTATATATTTGGTAAAGGGTGGAAGGCTCGACCTTATGCCTGGTGTTTTGTTCCACTCTTGCCGCCCTAGTTTCCGTCATACCGGTATTATGTTCCTTGAGTTTGTGTTCCTTACGCGGTTGGGTGATTTATGGGACCCCCTTGACAGTTCGCCTTTAATAAAACTCCTCCAGCAAGGCCCAACCTTGGTTTTACCATTTGCCACCTAAGCCTTTTTCCCTTGGGTTTTCGCGAGCCCTAGGGTCATCTTTATTTAAACCCCCGGGCCAGTGTTCCTCTGAGTGCTGGTCCAAACTAGAGCACCGTGCGGGACCGTCACTTGGCAGCTTGGGTTACGTTGGTACATGTACGCTTCGCTTATCCGGTGTGCCCTGAGAACGAGATATGTGCAGCTCCTATCGGGATTTGTCGGCACAGCGGGTGCTCTTGCTGGTCTTGTTTTACCATTGTCGAAATGTCTTGTAAACCGGGATTCCGAGACTGATCGGGTCTTCCCGGGAGAAGGTTTATCCTTCGTTGACCGTGAGAGCTTATAATGGGCTAAGTTGGGACACCCCTGCAGGGTATTATCTTTCAAAAGCCGTGCCCGCGGTTATGAGGCAGATGGGAATTTGTTAATGTCCGGTTGTAGAGAACTTGACACTTGACTTAATTAAAATACATCAACTGTGTGTGTAGCCGTGATGGTCTCTTCTCGGCGGAGTCCGGGAAGTGAACATGGTTGGAGTTATGAATGAACGTAAGTAGTTTCAGGATCACTTCTTGATCATCTCTAGCTTCGCGACCGTTGCGTTGCTTCTCTTCTCGCTCTCATTTGCGTATGTTAGCCACCATATGCTTAGTGCTTGCTGCAGCTCCACCTCATTACCCCATCCTTTCCTACAAGCTTAAATAGTCTTGATTTCGCGGGTGTGAGATTGCTGAGTCCTCGTGACTCACAGATTCTACCAAAACGGTTGCAGGTGCCGACGATACCAGTGCAGATGACGCAACCGAGCTCAAGTGGGAGTTCGACAAGGAACATGGTCGTTACTATGTTTCGTTTCCTGATGATCAGTAGTGGAGCCCAGTTGGGACGATCGGGGATCTAGCATTTAGGGTTATCTTATTTTCATTTGGATTTGACCGTAGTCGGTCTATGTGTGGATTTTGGATGATGTATGATTTAACTTATGTATTGTGTGAAGTGGCGATTGTAAGCCAACTCTCGTTATCCCATTCTTGTTCATTACATGGGATTGTGTGAAGATGACCCTTCTTGCGACAATACCTACAATGCGGTTATGCCTCTAAGTCGTGCCTCGACACGTGGGAGATAAAGCCGCATCGTGGGCGTTACAGGTTCGGCCCCTCACGGTGGAGGTAAAGCCTACTCATGGTCTTGTTGCTATTGCTTGAGTATCGATTACGAGGGAGCGGATTCGCTTGACCTAGCTATCGATGGACTATTACTTGCCCTATCCTATGCCAGGAACTAGCCTTTATATACACGTGAGGCCGCCGGCTTACAAGAGTTTGGGTCGAGTTACAATTGGTGGTCGAGCCCTACTCTAACTCGCCTTGCCTTACAAGAAAAGTCATCACATGGCAGCTTACACCTCTGGGCCGCCTTCTGACTTTAGGCTCTAAGCCGGCCCATCTTGTGAGCCGCCCTTCTTGGCCCTATGCCTTGGTCACTTGGCCGCGTCTAAGGCTTTAACTTCATGAGTCACCAACGGCCTAATCGAGCCTTACTAGGCGGTTTATATCTCGGGGTTATATCCCCAACATTAGGCCCAAGATTGATTTGAACTTGTTCATGTCAATCTTAAACCCTTCCGTCGGACGAGTCTTCTCTTCATTTCTCTTAGTTGTAGCCTTGAAAAATCTTCATAACCCTCCATAATAAAAAAGATGACGTCACCTCCGTGATTTCAGGAAACCCTTGATGACATCATAATGAATCTTTGTATAAATCGGTCATCCTGAGAATCGAGACGTCCTTAGCGGTAGAATATATTATGCCTCCTTCACTCTCGCACCAGTCATTTACTGTTACTTTTCTCCTTATAAATATTCACGACGGCCCTTCTTTTACTTTTTACCTCATTGATACGTCTCCAATGTATCTATAATTTTTTATTGTTCCATGCTATTATATTATCTGTTTTGGATGTTTTATATGCATTAATATGCTATTTTATATGATTTTTGGGACTAACCTATTAACCTAGAGCCCAATGCCAGTTTCTATTTTTTTCCTAGTTTTAGAGTTTCGCAGAAAAGGAATACCAAACGGAGTCCAAACAGAATAAAACTTTTGCGATGATTTTTCTTGGACCAGAAGACACCCAGGAGACTTGGAGTGCAAGTCAGAAGAGCCACGAGGCGGCCACAAGGGTGGAGGGCCCGCCCAGGCCCCCCCCCCCCCGACCTTGTGGGCCCCTCGTAGTCCCCTGACCTAGATCTTCCTCCTATATATACTCTTATACCCCAAAAACATCAAGGGGAGCCATGAAACCACTTTTCCACCATAGCAACCTTCTGTACCCGTGAGATCCCATCTTGGGGCCTTTTCCGGCATCCTGCCAGAGGGGGATTCAATCACAGAGGGCTTCTACATCAACACCATTGCCTCTCCGATGAAGCGTGAGTATTTTACTTCAGACCTACGGGTCCATAGCTAGTAGCTAGAGGCTTCTTCTCTCTCTTTGATTCTCAATACAAAGTTCTCCTCGATGTTCTTGGAGATCTATTCGATGTAATACTCTTTTGCGGTGTGTTTGCCGAGATCCGATGAATTGTGGATTTATGATCAGCTTATCAATTGAATATTATTTGAAGCTCCTCTGAATTCTTATATGCATGATTTGATATCTTTGCAACTCTCTTCGAACTATCGATTTGGTTTGGCCAACTAGATTTGTTTTTCTTGCAATGGGAGAAGTGCTTAGCTTTCGGTTCAATCTTGCGCTGTCCTTTCCTAGTGACAGCAGGGGCAGCAAGGCACATATTGTATTGTTGCCATCGAGGATAAAAAGATGGGGTTTTCATCATATTGCTTGAGTTAATTCCTCTACATCATGTCATCTTTCTTAAAGCGTTACTCCGTTCTTTGTGAACTTAATACTCTAGATGCAGGCAGGAGTTAGTCGATGTGTGGAGTAATAGTAGTAGGTGCGTCTACTTGACACGGACGTGATGCCTATATTCATGATCATTGCCTTAGATATCGTCATAACTTTGCGCTTTTCTATCAATTGCTCGGCAGTAATTTGTTCACCCACCATAATAATTTCTATCTTGAGAGAAGCCTCTAGTGAAACCTATGGCCCCTGGGTCTATTTTCCGTCATACAAGTTTCTGGTCTACAATTCTAGTTTCCTATTTACTTTTCTTTGCAATCTTTACTTTCCATTCCATAAACCAAAAATACCAAAAATATTACTTTACCATTTATCCATCTCTATCAGATCTCACTTTGCGAATAACCGTGACGGGATTGACAACCCCTTTTGTCGCATTGGTTCCAAGTTGGTGTTTGTTTGTGCAGGTATTCGGTGGCTTGTTGCATAGTCTCCTACTGGATTGATACCTTGGTTCTCAAAACTGAGGGAAATACTTACGCTACTTTGGTGCATCACCCTTTCCTCTTCAAGGGAAAAACCAACGCAAGCTCAAGAGGTAGCAAGAAGGATTTCTGGCACCGTTGCCGGGGAGATCTACGCCAAGCCAAGACATACCAAGTACCCATCATAAACTCTCATCCCTCACATTACATTATTCGCCATTCGCCTCTCGTTTTCCTCTCCCCCACTTCTAAAACGATTTTCAAAAAGATTTGTCTTTTCTTCGCCCTTCCCGTTCGATCTTGTGTTACCATGTGCCTTCTTTTTGCTTGCATCTTCGCTTGCTAAAAGTTTATAGATCCTCATCCACTTGCTAATATTTTTAAGAGATCCAACTATGATGAACCAATTGCTAGTGAGTTGAGTGCACTAGATTATCTTTATGAAGTTTTGCTTGAAATTTGTGAATCTGAAAATTGTGATGAAGTGCTTTATGAATTGATTCACGATAGATCCTTGAATAAAAAGCATGATTGCAATGATATTATTATAAATTCTATTAATGTCAATTGTGCTAATGATATGCAAAACCCTAAGCTTGGGGTTGCTAGTTTTGCTATGTCCACTACTTGTTGCAATGATCATGATTGGGGTGATTCTTCTTACGATATTGAAAATTTATTTACTCCCCATGATGAATATCAGATTGATAATAATGCTTGCAATAATATCGAAAGTGGGTTTGGAAAAGTGTCAACTTTAGATCCCACATATTTGGATAATGTTCAATCTTATGAAGTTTTTGATAAAAGTGGGTTCGGAGAGGTCATGACTTTATTTTATGATAATCCCACTATTTTTGGAAGAGTGTCAACTTTGCATGCATGTGGATCATGTTGAGAAAAATTTATGTGATAGTTATATTGTTGAATTTGCTTGTGATCCTACAGTAATTATTATGAGAGAGGAAAATACGGTTGTATAAATTTTCATGTAACTAAATTACCTCTCGTTATGTTGAGATTGCTATTGTTTCTTTCTTCTTCCTTGCATATGGTAGTTTTTGCTTCCTATGATAATTTATTTGCTTATAAAATACCTATGCATAGGAATTATGTTAGACTTAGATGTGTTTTTCACATGCTATATGATGCTCTCCTTGTGCTTCAATTCTTGTCTTTCATGTGAGCATCATCGAAATTATCAATGCCTAGCTAGGGGCGTTAAACAATAGCGCTTGTTGGGAGGCAACCCAAATTTATTTTTGTTCTTGATTTTTAGATCCTGTTTTGATTTAAATAAATCATCTAACCTCTGGTTAGATGTGATTTTGTGTTTTAATTAGTGTTTGTGCCAAGTAAGACCTATGGGATAGCCTACGATGATAGTTAATTTGATCTTGCTGAAAAAACAGAAACTTTGGCACTCACGAAAACAATTCTTATTCTTAGCAGGAACGTGATAAAATATTGATTCATTTTGCAGATGATTATTAAATAAATTACTTAGGATTTACTATTTTCTCTGGATTTTTGGTGTTACAGAAGTATTCGAAATATTCAGATTCCTGCAGACTGTTCTGTTTTTGACAGATTCTGTTTTTCGCGTGTTGTTTGCTTATTTTGATGAATCTATGGCTAGTATCGGGGGGTATGAACCATGGAAAAGTTGGAATACAGTAGATATTACACCAATATAAATAAAGAATGAGTTAACAACAGTACCAAAAGTGGTGATTTATTTTCTTATACTAACGGAGCTTACGATATTTTCTGTTGGAGTTTTGTGTTGTGAAGTTTTCAAGTTTAGGGTAAGGATTTGACGGACTACGGAATAAGGAGTGGCAAGAGCCTGAGCTTGGGGATGCCGAAGGCACCCCAAGGTAATATTCAAGGATGTCAAAAAGCCTAAGCTTGGGGATGCCCCGGGAAGGCATCCCCTCTTTCGTCTTCATCTATCGGTAACTTTACTTGAGGCTATATTTTTATTCACCACATGATATGTGTTTTGCTTGCAGCGTCTTCTATGATTTGAGTCTTTGCTTTTTAGTTTTCCATAATCATCCTTGTTGTACACACCTTTTGAGAGAGACACGCATGAATCGTGATTTATTAGAATGCTCTATGTGCTTCACTTATATCTTTTGAGCTAGCTAAAATTTGCTCTAGTGCTTCACTTATATCTTTTTAGAGCATGGCGGTGATTTTATTTTATAGAAATTGATGAACTCTCGTACTTCACTTATATTATTTTTATAGTCTCTAAACAGCATGGTAATTTTCTTTGGTTATAAAATTAGTCCTAATATGATAGGCATCCAAGAGGGATATGATACAAACTTTCATATAAAGTGCATTGAATATTATGAGAAGTTTGATTCCTTATGACTATTTTAAGATATGAAGATGGTGATATTAGAGTCATGCTAGTAAGTAGTTGTGAATTTGAGAAATACTTGTGTTAAAGCTTGTGAGTCCCGTAGCATGCATGTATGGCGAACCGTTATGTGATGAAGTCGGAGCATGATTTATTTTTTGATTGTCTTCCTTATGAGCGGCGGTCAGGGACGAGCGATGGTCATTTCCTACCAATCTATCCCCCTAGGAGCATGCGCGTAGTACTTTGTTCTGATGACTAATAGATTTTTGCAATAAGTATGTGAGTTCCTTATGACCAGTGTTGAGTCCATGGATTATACGCACTCTCACCTTTCCGCCATTGCTAGCCTCTCAAGTACCGCGCAACTTTCGCCGGTACCATAAACCCACCACATATCCTTCCTCAAAACAGCCACCATACCTACCTATTATGTCATTTCCATAGCCATTCTGAGGTATATTGCCATGCAACTTTCCACCGTTCCGTCTATTATGACACGCTCCATCATTGTCATATTACTTTGCATGATCATGTAGTTGACATTGTATTTGTGGCTAAGCCACCGTTCATCTTTTTTTATACATGTCGCTCTTAATTCATTGCACATCCCAGTACACCGCCGGAGGCATACACATGGACTCATATTTTTTTCTAAGTATCGAGTTGTAATTCTTGAGTTGTAAGTAAATAAAAGTGTGATGATCTTCATTGTTAGAGCATTGTCCCATGTGAGGAAAGGATGATGGAGACTATGATTCCCCCACAAGTCGGGATTAGACTTCAGACAAAAAAAAGAGGCCAAAAAATGAGAGAAGGCCCAAATAAAAAATGAGAGAAAAAGAGAGAAGGGACAATGTTACTATCTTTTTTTACCACACTTGTGCTTCAAAGTAGCACCATGATCTTCCTGATAGAGAGTCTCCTATGATATCACTTTCATATACTAGTGGGAATTTTTAATTATAGAACTTGGCTTGTATATTCCAATGATGGGCTTCCTCAATTTCCCTAGGTCTTCGTGAGCAAGCGAGTTGGATGCACACTGATTTAGTTTCCTTTTTGAGCTTTCATAAACTTATAGCTCTAGTGCATCTGTTGCATGGCAATCCCTACTCACTCAGATTGATATCTATTATTGGGCATCTCCATAGCTCGTTGATATGCCTAGTTGATGTGAGACTATCTCCTTCTTTTTGTCTTGTCGACAACCACCGTCTAATCCACCTATAGTGCTATGTCCATGGCTCACGCTCATGTATTGCGTGAAATTTGAAAAAGTTTGAGAACGTCAAAAGTATGAAACAATTGCTTGGCTTGTCATCGGGGTTGTGCATGATTTAAATATTTTGTTTGATGAAGATGGACAATAGCCAGACTATATGATTTTGTAGGGATAAGCTTTCTTTGGCCATGTTACTTTGAGAAGAGATAATTATTTTGTTAGTATGCTTGAAGTATTATTGTTTTTATGTCAATATAAACTTTTGTTTTGAATCTTATGGATCTGAACATTCATGCCATAATAAAGAGAATTACATGGATAAATATGTTAGGTAGCATTCCACATCAAAAATTCTGTTTTTATCATTTACCTACTCAAGGACGAGCAGGAATTAACTTGGGGATGCTTGATACGTCTCCAACGTATCTATAATTTTTATTGTTCCATGCTATTATATTATCTGTGTGGATGTTTTATATGCATTTATATGCTATTTTATATGATTTTTGGGACTAACCTATTAACCTAGAGCCTAGTGCCAGTTTCTGTTTTTCCTTGTTTTAGAGTTTCACAGAAAAGGAATAACAAACGGAGTCCAAACGGAATAAAACTTCCGCGATGATTTTTCTTGGACCAGAAGACACCCAGGAGACTTGGAGTGCAAGTCAGAAGAGCCACGAGGTGGCCACAAGGGTGGAGGGCGCGCGCCCCGACCTTGTGGGCCTCTTGTAGCCCCCCTGACCTAGATCTTCCTCCTATATATACTCTTATACCCCAAAAACATCCAGGGGAGCCACAAAACCACTTTTACACCGCCGAACCTTCTGTACCCATGAGATCCCATCTTGGGTCCTTTTCCGGCATCCTGTCGGAGGGTGATTCGATCTCCGATGAAGCGTCAGTAGTTTACTTTAGACCTACGGGTCCATAGCTAGTAGCTAGAGGCTTGTTCTCTCTCTTTGATTCTCAATACAAAGTTCTCCTCGATATTCTTGGAGATCTATTCGATGTAATATTTTTTTGCGGTGTGTTTGCCGAGATCCGATGAATTGTGGATTTATGATCAGCTTATCAATGAATATTATTTGAATCTCCTCTGAATTTTTATATGCATGATTTGATATCTTTGCAAGTCTCTTCGAATTATCGATTTGGTTTGGCCAACTAGATTGGTTTTTCTTGCAATGGGAGAAGTGCTTAGCTTTGGGTTCAATCTTGCAGTGTCCTTTCCTAGTGACAGCAGGGGCAGCAAGGCACGTATTGTATTGTTGCCATCGAGGATAAAAAGATGGGGTTTTCATCATATTGCTTGAGTTAATTCCTCTACATCATGTCATCTTGCTTAAAGCGTTACTCCATTCTTTACGAACTTAATACTCTAGATGCAGGCACGAGTCGGTCGATGTGTGGAGTAATAGTAGTAGATTCGGAATCGTTTCGGTCTACTTGACACGGACGTGATGCCTATATTCATGATCATTGCCTTAGATATCGTCATAACTTTGCACTTTTCTATAAATTGCTCGGCAGTAATTTGGTCACCCAGCGTAATAATTTCTATCTTGAGAGAAGCCTCTAGTGAAACCTATGGCCCCCGGGTTTAGTTTCCGTCATATAAGTTTCTGATCTACAATTCTAGTTTCCTATTTACTTTTCTTTGCAATCTTTACTTTCCGTTCCATAAACCAAAAATACCAAATATATTACTTTACCGTTTATCCATCTCCATCAGATCTCACTTTGCGAATAACCTTAAAGTGATTGACAACCCCTTTGTCGCGTTGGTGGCAAGTTGGTGTTCGTTTGTGCAGGTATTCGGTGGCTTGTTGCGTAGTCTCCTACTGGATTGATACCTTGGTTCTCAAAACTGAGGGAAATACATAGGCTACTTTGTTGCATCACCCTTTCCTCTTCAAGGGAAAAACCAACGCAAGCTCAAGAGGTAGCACTCATCTTCTCCACTTCTTCTTCGTGAGTCCCTTCATAACCGGAGCTCCGCCGCACCTGTCGAGTCGCACCAGCCTTCTTCGGTCGAGGTTGCAACACCATCCCGTCGTCGTCGGGACTCAGCAGCTCACCTCCGCTTTCCTCCATCGCCCTCAGTGTCGGTGTCAAAACCGGCGAATCTCGGGTAGGGGGTCCCGAACTGTGCGTCTAAGGTCGATGGTAACATGAGACAGGGGACACAATGTTTTACCCAGGTTTGGGCCCTCTTGATGGAGGTAATACCCTACGTCCTGCTTGATTGATCTTGATGAGTATGAGGATTACAAGAGTTGATCTACCACGAGATCGTTGTGGCTAAACCCTAGGAGTCTAGCCTGTATGATTGTGATTGTCTCTATGGACTAAACCCTCCGGTTTATATAGACACCGGAGCGGCCTAGGGTTACACAAAGTCTGTTACAGAGAAAGGAAATAATACATCCGGACGCCATGCTTGCCATCCACGCAAAGGAGAGTCCCATCCGGACACGGGAGGAAGTCTTCTATCTTGTATCTTCATGGCCCAATTGTCCGGCTCATGTCACACAGGCCGGACGCCCCAGGACCCCTTAATCCAGGACTCCCTCATTAGCCCCTGAACCAGGCTTCAATGACGAGGTGTCCGGCGCAAAGATTGTCTTCGGCATTGCAAGGCGGGTTCCTCCTCTGAATATTTCAAAGTAGTCCTCGAACACAGAGAACGTGTCCAGCTCTGCAAAACAGGCTCCACAAAGAGTATAATATTTAACAAGTCCCATCTACTGACATTTTTTGTAGTGAGACGCCACGTCTCCGCCCGGTCATTATTTCGAACCGTCTTTTAGCCTCCCGTTCCACATTTCGAGATGCGGTTTTCATTGGCACGTCTTGTCAAAGCAGAGATCGTGTCCCCTTATTACGGGATTCTCATCAATACGGGCGTGGGTAATCCAACCGCGCCGCCTGCACGACCATTGGGGAATAGGCGAGTTTTAAGGTGAGTGGGGAGGCGCTTGATATTCGCTGCCTTTATAAAGAGATAAGGATTCACCTCTTTCACTTATGCCTTCCTTCTCTCTGCCCGTCCATTCTCAAGCTCCAGCGCCCAAGCTTCCATCTTTTCCGCCTCAAAAAAGAACTCCAGCCATGTCCAGATCTGGAGCGCAGGGCAAGTGGATGGCCTCCTTCGTCACGGAGAAGGACATTACGAAGCTCCGGGAGGCGGGGTACTTGGCCCCAGAAATCACCCACCGGCTTCCGGCCAAGGGGCAGATCATCCCCACCCCGAAGTCCCATGAGAGGGTGGTGTTCATCCCCCACTTCGTCCGCGGGCTGGGATTTCCACTCCACCCATTCGTCCGCGGACTCATGTTCTACTACAGGCTAGATTTCATGATCTGGCCCCCAATTCCTTCCTCAACATCTCGGCATTTATTGTCGTTCGCGAGGCCTTCCTCCGCATCTCACCCCACTTCGGACTGTGGCTGAAGACCTTCAACGTGAAGCCGAAGGTGGTGGGCGTTCAGCATGCAGAGTGCAGAGGCGCTATGGTGAGCAAGATGTCCAATGTCACATCGCCCAAAGGTACCTTCTGGAGACCGTCAAGGGGTGGCAAAAGCAGTGGTTCTACGTTATAGAGACCCGCGACACCACCTGGGCCGTGGCCCCCGAATTCAAATACGGGGCCCCAATGCGGCTCACCTCCTGGCAGGAGAAGGGCCTGGACTGGGCATCGTCGGACGAGCTGGTTGTGCTGCAGATGTGCATCAAGAGCATGGTGGACAAGAACATCAAGCTTGTCAATGTGATCCAGGTAATGCTTTTTCGCCGGATACTTCCTTGCCAGAGCCGGACTTGCAATCTGTGGGAGTTCGATCCGGCCAAGCACCAGACCCTGCAACAGTTCTTTGGCGTCACGCGCGAAGGCATTTGGAAGGTGCTTTTCAAGGCCAATGAGATGTGGCCGAAGACGACCGAGGACCGTGGGTACAACCTGGCCCATCCCGCCAGTCCGGTAAGTTTTTCGTATTGCAAGGTGTATCCTTCACCTGTGTATTTTAGGAAGATGTCTAAGCTTCCATATTTGTCTTTCTAGGGCTGGACAGAGAAGGCAGAGTGGATCCAGTGTCCGGCTCCGCTGCACGAAAACCCAGCTATCCCGCTTCTAACAAAGATGCTGGTTCCGGCGCCGTACCAGGCGCCGGAGAAGAAGGCCAAGGGGACTAGAAGTGGCCTCCACCATAAAGGCACTTCGGACGTGACGTCCGAAGACGCCGAAACCCATTCCTCCCCCGCTGCTGAGGACGAGGAGGAGGAGGAGGAGGAGGAGGAAAGTAACATTCCCCCCGAGGGGGAAGGAAGAAAAGGGCAACCTCCACGGATCTGGAGGCAGAGCCGCCCAAGAAGGGGAGGGTCCCCCTCGCGGACAACTCCGCGTTGGATACGGACAGCAGCTCCGCGTGGCGCCCCAGGGAGAAGCCCCTGGCCGAATCGTAAGTACTCAAAAGGACCTATGAACACATATATCCAACTTCTTTATTTCATGGTTTTAATGTGTGGAATCATGCGCTGCAGTCCGGCTCACACCCGCCCCCAGCGATCCTCATCTTCGGGGAACTCGCTGGATCCAAATGTGATGGACAGCGGGTCACTTCCGGAGGCCTCCTCTCCCAAGGCCATGGACGACGCCGAGGTGTTGTCCCGAAGGACCTTCCCAGGCCAGGGAGAGGAACAGAAGGCCGTCAGGGCGGTGCCAGAAGGCAAGACCTCGGCCGCCGGACACATGGGGGAGCAAATCCCCTCGGAGACTGGCGATGGGGGCCATGTCCAATTCGGCCCCCAGCCGAACACTATTCTGGAGGCCCATACGGCTCCGGAATTAGGCAAGAAGCCTCCTTTGAGAAAAGGGGGTGCACCTATTCCGCCGGTGACCTCTGTCCATCTAGAGGCCCCGGATACTTTACTGGAAGCACTGTGCTTCCATTGTTGAAGAACACCGTACCCTCATGGGTACGGTGGTTGAGAGGGTTCGGTCCTCTAAGAGCGGACTGAATGAAGCCTGCACTAGCCTTCTGATAGGCTTTGAGGTGTGCGACGTAATTTATGCAAAAAAGAATATCATAGTATAGACAGTAGCCCCTGAGACACTGTCCGGTGCTCTAAAAGAGAAGCCGGACAGAGGATCAAATAATTTTCGCTGGAGACTAACCAATATATGTCTGTATGAATAAGCAGGCGTCGATGCTGGCTGCGACCTCTCATTCTGCCGAAGTCTCTAAACTGAAGCAGAGTTTGGAGCGGGCCGAGGAAGAGCTCGGCCATGTTAAAACACAACTAGAGGACCAGCAAGGCATGCAATGGTCTATTCGGATGTAGAAATATATGAATTGTGTATGTTGATCATACCATCATGATATTTCGTAGGAGCTGCGACCGAGGTGGAGACCCTCAAGAATTCGCTGGCCGAGGCCCAAGAGAGAGCGGCAAAGGAACAAGCCTCCCGTGAAAAGCACGAGGCAAGGGTCGGGGAGGTCCAACAGGAGCTCCAGGACGCCGGAAAGAAATGCGAGTCCTTGGAGCGCAAGATTTCGGACCAAGAGTCCGAACTTGCTAAGCCCCGCCAAAGCGCGCAAGAGGCCTGGGCCGAAGCCCAGGGTGCCCTCCAGGAGATCCAAGAAGCCAGAAAAATCACGGCCGGTAAGGCCTTTATTATGCAGAGCAAGTTTGTGAAGAAAAGGTACCTCTTACTGACCCTGATTTGGAGTTCTCCAGGAGCGTTTGCGGATCTGCCGCGCAGTTTTGCTGACGCAGCAGAGTTCTTCCGAGCCGAAGAGGGGAGCTCAATGGAGAAGCTGTTCTGGTTGCAATACCTTGTTTAGAACATCTGGTGCCCTTTAGCGACCAGCTGAAGCAGCTGACCGAACTACATAGGGCGGCCGAATTGTCCATGAAGGATTTGATAATCCATTTATGGCCTGCTGACGCCCTGCCCAGCAGCTACTCTGGACTAGTGAAGCGGCTGGTCAATGCCTGCCCTCGGCTTGACGCCATCAAGCGGTTGGTCTGCATCGAAGGTGCACGGATGGCCTTCGCCTGTGTCAAGGTGAAGTGGGAGAAGATGGACGCCGTAAAGCTCGCGACCGAGGGACCGCCTGCGGGCAAGGAGCACCGTACGCCCGAGCGGTATTTTGAGGATGTCCTAAAGGGATCCCGCGTTATTGAGGGCCAGTGTTCAAAATACATTATCTTTGAATGAATACCTTCATGTTATCCCGTCCTGTATGATGAAAACAAGGTTGATATGTAATATGATGCTTGCTATTTATTTTAAAATTTTACCTCCTATGCGGCCGTTTTATTAAATCTGAGAGTTGGCTAGTCGTCGGCTTTAGCCCCCACGTAGGTAGTATGGGGGTGTTCGGGTTGAAACCTAAACACTCTTGATCCAAGATTTTGGTCCTTAAAGGAGGTGTTTAGTGCAGTGAACTAGGCAATCGGACTATGTGGCTTTATCACCCTCACTTAGCCATAGGAGTTTGACAATAGAAATGTAGGCGCAGCCCCTAGTATTCGTTCGTCCGGACTAGGGTGCTGTAGACACTTGATCGGGTGAAGGTCGATCCGTCACATAATGCGGAAAAAATCGCAAGAGATTTTACCTCTGAATAGCTGACCAGCTCACGCCGCATCATAACAGTCCGTTTTCGGCTTTTTCTACTGAGGTTCTCATCCGGATAAACCAGGACACAATTGCAGTAGTTCTCCCTTTACTACCCTAGCCAATAGAGCGGAACGTAAGGTAGTAAGCATAGGAGCTGGGCAACCCAACTATTGACCAAAGACATGATTCAGAGCCGATGCATATAATGCTAAATTCTGGGGGGGCGCGAACTATACTGTAAAAGTGTTTGGACTTGTTGCCGTAGTATGGAGCGCAATGAGGCTCCTGGCAAATCAAGGCGTACCAAAGTGTACGGATGTAATCAATAAGAATAAGGAAATAAAATGAAGTAGTAAGCCAGTGCCACATAAGTTGGGCCGCAAACTGTTTCCATTACAATTTGATTAATATGTCAAAGCGTATTTGTACAAATAGTGTGATAGGCAACAGGGCTATTTAACATGCCGAGACCAAGGGGGGAGCTTCGTGCAGGTCCTGAAAATAGGTAGAGTGATCGCCAAAAAGACCACCTAGAAATTCCTCCATACGTTGATGCTACTTGCCACCTTGGTATATCCATCCTTCGAAAGGATCGATTATCAGGCCGTCGAGGAGGACCTGTAGAGAAGAAACCTGAAGAGGATAAAAATAAAAGAGAAAATATGTGTGTCCAAGGACGGTCGAGCCGTATTATGGATCACGATCGGGTTACGCCTCCGTCTTTGCCCATGCTATTTTGAGTGCGTAGTTATGTGCGCGTGGTACGTACGCTGCTAGTTGGTCAGGACTGAGACAGAGGCCGAATTGCTAGTCGAGCTGCTGACGAGCTGGACTATCCTGCTGCAGAGTAATCCGGACTCGTTTGACAGTGTCCAGGAGCTTTGCCGCCGAATTAAAATTCTGCTTGATAAGGCCGCTCTGAACTTCCGCCGCAAGGGTCGCGGTGTACTCCTCGGTACGGAGGGAGTGTTCCGTGTTTCCATTGACTGTTATGACACCGCGTGGTCCGGGCATCTTGAGCTTGAGATAAGCATAGTGTGGCACCGCATTGAATCGAGCAAATGAAGTTCGTCCGAGCAGTGTGTGATAGCCACTGCGGAAGGGGACGATATCGAAGATCAAGTCCTCACTTCGGAAGTTGTCCGGAGATCCGACGACTTCCAATGTAATTGAGCCTGTGCAGTGGGCCTCTACACCTGGTATTACTCCTTTAAAGGTAGTTTTTGTGGGCTTGATCCTTGACGGATCGATGCCCATCTTGCGGACTGTATCCTGATAGAGCAGGTTGAGGCTGCTACCACCGTCCATGAGGACGCGCGTGAGCTGGAACCCATCAATGATTGGGTCGAGGACCAGTGCGGCTGAACCGCCATGATGGATACTAGTCGGATGGTCCCTGCGATCGAAGTTGATCGTATAGGACGACCATGGGTTGAATTTGGGGCGACTGGCTCTATCGCGTAGACGTCCCTGAGCTCTCGCTTGCGCTCCCTCTTGGGGATGTGGGTAAGGTATATCATGCTCACCGTTTTGACTTGAGGGTGAAACTTCTTTTGTCACCCTGTGTTCGGCGGACGGGTCTCCTAGTCGTCATCCTCACTTTGCGACCCCTTCTCCTTGTCTTTGGTATTTAACTTACCGGCCTGTTTAAAGACCCAACAGCTTCTGTGGGTATGGTTGGCTGGTTTATCGGGGGTGCCATGGATCTGACATGGACGATCCAGTATGCAGTCCAAGCTGGATGGGCCCGGATTGTTTCTTTTATATGGCGTCTTCCGCTGGCCGGACTTGGAGCCACTGAATCCGGCGTTGACCGCCGTGTCATCAGTATTGTTACCATTGCTTCGACGCTTGTGCCTGTTGCGTTGGGGCTTGCCGTTGCTATTTCTGGCTTCCGAAGTGCCAGGTTCGCTTGCATTATTATTGCTACGGGCTAGCTAGCTATCTTCACCCACGCAAAAGCGGGTCATAAGTGTTGTGAGGGCCAGCATAGACTTCGGCTTTTCTTCGCCGAGGTGTCGGGCGAGCCATTCGTCGCGGATGCTATGCTTAAAGGCCACTAGGGCTTTGGCATCCGGACAGTCGATGATCTGGTTCTTTTTAGTTAGGAACCGAGTCCAAAATTTCCTGGCTGACTCTCCGGGCTGTTGAACTATGTGACTTAAGTCATCGACATTCGGAGGTCTGACGTATGTACCTTGGAAGTTGTCGCGGAAAGCATCTTCCAGGTCCTCCCAGCTGCTAATAGAGTTTCCAGGCAGGCTGTTCAACCAGTGCCGAGCTGGTCCCTTGAGTTTTAGGGGGGGGGGTATTTGATGGCATGAAGATCATCACCGCGGGCCATATGAATATGGAGAAAGATCTATTGTTCCATCATATGATTCCATATTCACGGCTTTGAACCCTTATGGGAATTCATGTTCCATTACTTCATCCATGAAGCAGAGGGGGTGTGCGGCGCCTCTATATTCGGCCAGGTCGCGACATAGCTCAGATGGAGTCCGTCTGCGGTTTTCGGCCCGGGCGTGATTATGCTTGTCACATCCGGCTAGATAGCCGTCGTCGCGTGTCGGGGCATGCCCCCGCGATCCGTAGATTGATCCGGTCGGACCTGCTCTATTTTGTAGGTCCTGCCGTAGGTCATATGTATATCCCTGAGTTGTTGTGCCTCGACCTTTACAGCGAGATAGTATGGGCTGGTGTTCGGCTTGAGTTGCCGCTTTGCCCGGCTGCGTGGTGGCCAGTCAGCCGCATTACATGCTGACGGTACGGGCTCAAGTGCCTCGTCGTCAAATTGAGATAGCAGTTTACGCTTGGGTAACTTTTAGTTGGGCGCTCGAGGCCATACTCCTTGGCTGCCAGGACATTAGTCCACCTGTTGTTGAGTAGATCTTGATCAGCTTGAAGCTGCTGTTGTTTCTTTTTCAGGCTCCTCGCAGTGGCTATTAGCCGGCGCTTAAAGCGCTCCTACTCGAGAGGTTCCGGCACGATGAAGTCTTCGTCGCTGAGGCTCATCTCATCCTTGAATAGTGGAAGATAATTACTGTCCTCCGAGTCTTTGTGTGCGGCCTGTTCATCAGGGCTAACTTGCCCATCCTCCCGATCGTCCTGTTCGGAGGTTGGCTCGACGGGGTTTTCTTGGTCTTCCACCTCGTCCGGAGTGTTGTTGTCTCTCGTGCCGGTATCGCTGTCTTTTCGACGGCGTGATTTGGAGCAGCGCCGCTGACGTCGGCGCTTTGGCTGTATCTCATGAGGTTTATCTTCGACTGTATTTTTCTCATTATAGCCGTCACCCTCTTTGGGTGTATCCACCATGTACACGTCATACGAAGAGGTGGCCGTCCAGCATCCGGTAAACGGCGGGTTTTGGGCCTGCTCTTCTCCGACATCGTCGTCCATACCGTCGATGTCTTTGGAGCCGTAATCGAGCATGTCAGTTAAGTCCTCGACTGTGGCGATGAAGTGGGTGGTGGGTGGGACGTCAAATTCCCCGCTCTCAGCCCCTAGTCCGGGCTGGGCGTAGCTCGGACGTTGCTCCTCTGTAATAACGAGGGATCGCATCAAGTCCAGAGCCTTGCTTAAAGGCGAGGTTTGTCCAGGGAGAAAAGAATCCATGGAGTATGGCGGGAAGGGGACTCCATGGCCGAGCTCACACGATGCTGACTCCGAGGGTTCAGAGCCAGTGTCCGGAGAAGAGTCCGGCCTCATGATGGTTGCCAGCGACACTGCTTCCTCTGGCTCTCCCATACTGGGCTTAGTAGCCGCAGATAGTCCGGCGGGCTTAGAAATCCCGTCTTCGGACCTGCCGGCGCGCTCCAGATCTAAGGCCAGAGCGGAGGTTGGGGTCGTGAATCCTTGGAAGATCAAGTCTCCTCGGATATCAGCGACATAATCCAGGTTTCCAAAACTAATCTGGTGACCTGGGGCGTAGTTGTCGATCTGCTCTAGATGGCCAAGCGAGTTGGCCCGCAGTGTGAAGCTGCCGAATACGAAGATCTGGCCGGGGAGAAAAACCTCCCCCAGGGCAGCATCATTGCAGATGATTGATGGAGCCATCGAACCTTCTGGCGGCGACACAGTGGAACTCTCAATGAAAGCACCAATGTCGGTGTCAAAAACGGCGGATCTCAGGTAGGGGGTCCCGAACTATGCGTCTAAGGTCGATGGTAACAGGAGACAGGGGACATGATGTTTTACCCAGGTTCGGGCCCTCTTGATGGAGGTAATACCCTACGTCCTGCTTGATTGATCTTGATGAGTATGAGGATTACAAGAGTTGATCTACCACGAGATCGTTGTGGCTAAACCCTAGAAGTCTAGCCTGTATGATTGTGATTGTCTCTACGGACTAAACCCTCCGGTTTATATAGACACCGGAGGGGCCTAGGGTTACACAAAGTCGGTTACAGAGAAAGAAATAATACATCCAGACGCAATGCTTGCCATCCACGCAAAGGAGAGTCCCATCCGGACACGGGAGGAAGTCTTCTATCTTGTATCTTCATGGCCCAATAGTCTGGCCCATGTCACACAGGCCGGACGCCCGAGGACCCCTTAATCCAGGACTCCCTCACTTAGGTACCACCTTTCTTGTTACTTAGATCTACATTAGGTCACCTGAGTTCATGGAGTTCATTAGTGTTCATCCCTTTCTTAGTTCATCATATATTTGAGTAGAACTTGTTTTTCATCCAAAACACCATAGAAGTATTGCAGTAGCAGTTTTGACACCAACTTGCATCTTGGACAACTTGTATTCTCTCTGGAATCAATGGCTAGCTTGCTAGTTCTTTCGTCACCACCTTTTAGGTTTAGAAATTTTTTTTTTGAACTGCCCATAGATCCATAAATATAGTTCTTGATTGTGAAACTTGTTTGCTCCACACTTAGCAGAATTTTCAACAATCTAGAACTTTCGATAACCCACCTTTGCATCTTGGGCAACTTACCATTATCTCCTTAATCTGCCAGCATTCTAGAGACATCATCTTTTACATAACCCGCCTCTTTTTAGGGTGACTTATCTTTATATTGCTTTACTCATATGACAATTATAGCAAGTCATTACTTCTTTTAAGTAACCCACCATGCTCTGATTCTCCAGTTTTCGTCATCCTTAGGCGACTCAACATGACCAAAGTCACTCTCTCTAACTGGGGCCTTTCCCTAGTTACTGAAGAAATCCTTAAAGACTATGTGAGCCAAGGTCTCTTGGCGACTCAGGAAGAGATTGGCTAGCTGGTTAGTCAAGGAGAAAATGTTCCCAATCTTGGTGAAGAAGAAGTGATAGTTTTTACTAACCATATCCTCAGAGGCTTTACACCACCTGGGTCGAAGTTTTTTTGGGACGCCTTGCACTATTTCAATCTTCATCCTCAAGATATAGGTCCAAACTCAGTGACAAACCTTTGCCACTTTCAAATTTTCCGTGAAGCTTATCTGCAAGTAGAGCCCACTGTTGCTCTCTTCAAAGGATTCTTCTACATAAACCGTCAAACTGAATGTACCAATGGTCCGAGTCAAGAATTAGGCGGGGTCTCAGCCCAGAGACGCCAAGATGGTGGATTTCCTGCAGCTACCTTACCAAGCCACCCCAAAGGATGGATAAAAACTTGGTTTTATTGCAAGAACACTGCCCGAGCTTATGAGAACCCTCTGTCGGGTTATAGGGCTGACTGCCTTCATATCAATTTTGACCCACCAAGCAAGATTCTTCCGGATGAACGTACTTAGGCACTTCAATATTATTCAAAGGTGAAAGCTTTGTTAGCCAATGGGTTAACCAGAGTCAACTTAGCCCGCTGCTAGGTCTCGTGGAGAATTCTTCCCTTAAGCCGTCGGTCGGCCTAATGTGTGAATATTCGGGCGAGTCAGATGACCCCCGACGGTACAACTCTGATAACTTTACCGCTGAAGAAATCTTTCAAGATGTGAACTCTTTGCTTGGGGAGACTCAAGAAAACTATAATAAGACAGGATTGTTACCATTCTTCAAACTCAACCCGGCCCCAGTTGTAAGTACTAATTTATACCGTCTTCAATATTTTTAATTTATTCTATGTCTCACTTGTCAAACCTTCTTTGTTACACAGCTTGGCTCCCCTTTCTGGAATAGGAAGATAAAGACTGATGTAGCCAAAGTCAGGACTGACCCAAAGTCAAAGAAGAACAAGCCAGCCGCCGTAGCTGAGTCGGCTGCTATGGGCGAGTCAGCTAACGCTGACAATTAATCAGAGGTACAACTCGACTCTCTTGGCTGACTCTTTATTGAATTAGCTGACACCTCTTATTCTTAGGATGAGGTTGCTACAAGCCAAGCTAATGACATTGAGCTTATTCCTATCTCTTCTGGCTCAGACCCCGCACCTCCAGAGAGAATACGGCAGGTCATCCAGAAAGTAAAGTTTTCTCATCCAGATGCTCACTTAGATCCACACTTTATTTTGAAGAAAACTCAGCATGAGCTAAGACTCCAGACTCGGAGTGGCGGCTTAGGCGATTTACTGGTTAGGTTAACTCATGAACCTTCTACCCGTAAGCGGCCTGCTGAGGTGTGATACGTCCATTTTGCATCATGCTTTTATATCAATATTTATTGCATTATGGGCTGTTATTACACATTATGTCACAATACTTATGCATATTCTCTCTTATTTTACAAGGTTTACATGAAGAGGCAGAATGCCGGCAGCTGGAATTCTGGGCTGGAAAAGGAGCAAATATTAGAGACCTATTCTGCACAACTCCAAAAGTCTTGAAACTTCACGGAAGTCATTTTTGGAATTTATAAAAAATACTGAGCGAAGAAAATACCAGAGGGGGCCCACACCCTGGCCACGAGGGTGGGGGGCGCGCCCCCTGCCTCGTGGGCCCCCTGGCAGGCCTCCGGTGCCCATCTTCTGCTATATGAAGTCTTTTACCCTGGAAAAAATCATAAGCAAGCTTTCGGGAAGAAACTCTGCCGCCACGAGGCGGAACCAATCTAGGGCTCCGGCAGAGCTGTTCTGCCAGGGAAACTTCCCTCCGGGAGGGGGAAATCATCACCATCGTCATCACCAATGATCCTCTCATCGGGAGGGGGTCAATCTCCATCAACATCTTCACCAGCACCATCTCCTCTCAAACCCTAGTTCATCTCTTGTATCCAATCTTTGTCCCAAAGCCTCAGTACCTGTGGGTTGCTAGTAGTGTTGATTACTCCTTGTAGTTGATGCTAGTTGGTTTATTTGGTGGAAGATCATATGTTCAGATCCATTATTTATATTAATACCCCTCTGATTATGAACATGAATATTATTTGTGAGTAGTTACCTTTGTTCCTGAGGACATGGGAGAAGTCTTGCTATTAGTAGTAATGTGAATTTGGTATTCGTTCGATATTTTGATGAGATGTATGTTGTCTCTCCTCTAGTGGTGTTATGTGAACGTCGACTACATGACACTTCACCATTATTTGGGCCTAGAGGAAGGCATTGGGAAGTAATAAGTAGATGATGGGTTGCTAGAGTGACAGAAGCTTAAACCCTAGTTTATGCGTTGCTTCGTAAGGGGCTGATTTGGATCCATATGTTTCATGCTATGGTTAGGTTTACCTTAATACTTCTTTTGTAGTTGCGGATGCTTGCAATAGGAGTTAATCATAAGTGGGATGCTTGCCCAAGTAAGGACAGCACCCAAGCACCGGTCCACCCACATATCAAATTATCAAAGTACCGAACGCGAATCATATGAACGTAATGAAAACTAGCTGGACGATAAATCCCATGTGTCCTCGGGAGCGTTTTCCTTCATATAAGAAATTGTCCAGGCTTGTCCTTTGCTACAAAAAGGATTGGGCCATCTTGCTGCACTTTATTTACACTTGTTACTTGTTACCCGTTACAAATTACCTTATCACAAAACTATATGTTACCGATAATTTCAGTGCTTGCAGAGAATACCTTACTGAAAACTGCTTATCATTTCCTTCTGCTCCTCATTGGGTTCGACACTCTTACTTATCTAAAGGACTACGATAGATCCCCTACACTTGTGGGTCATCAAGGTGCCACACAGTCCAACTTCTTCTTTACCCAAAGTTGTTCTTATGAGACATCCTCTTAACCCTTCTGACTCCAATTACCAGGAGTCGCCACCGTCTTCAGGCGGCTCATCTCAAACCCAGCTACATGTCTTCATTGCAAACCGAGGGTGAGTCCTTGCATTTAATTATAACTTAAAACTTATTGTCATATACGACTTAACACTCCAATGTGATCACAGGGTCAAAGCCAAGGAGAAGAAAAGAAAGGTTGGCAACTCCTCCAAGGCAGCCCAAGTCCCTGAGTCGGAGGAACAAGTGCTGGTAACCCCTGAGGCCCACCGAACAGCCTGAAGAGCCTCACAACCAACAAGATGATCCGCCTCCACAAACTGATGCAATAGCTTCTGAAGCCATGGAAATTGAAGCTAACCCGACGGATAATCATGGCCTGCCAAGTCCTATTCCTTCTTCAACTCATGTCAAGCTGACTGAAGAAATTCCTTCTGAGAAGAATAATGATGACATTTCAATCATTGGGGCAGGTCACACAACCCCCAAGACCCCCATCGTGCCAGCTAAGCACTCAGCCAAAGAAGAGTCGCCCTTGCTAGAAAAGGGTAACACAAAGCTTGATCTGCCGAACTGTGAGGCACTTAGCGCTGTGAAGTGTATGCAGGCTATTTGAGCCGCTTAAATACAAGCCGGGACATGGAGGCCAGCTTGGTACATATAATGAAGAAGAAGTATGAGGTATGCTTAATTTTTCTCCTATTATGTCCCTGTATGTAGCCCCCAAGTCTTAACTATAGGAAAAAATTGAGTGTGGTGAAGACTTGAGAAAAAAAATTGTAGACTCCAAATTGTAGCCCCCAAGGGCCGGGTTATCATGCAAGTGAAAGCCGGTTCTTAAACCTTTCTTGAAAAGGAAAAAGTCATGTAGCCCCAAAGGGCCGGCTCGGCATTGTAAGGTGAGCATGGTCTTTGATCCCAACCACTCAGAAGAAATCGACTGTCGCCCCCAAGGGTCGGCTTAACTTTCTAAGGTAAGTCGGGTCTTTGATCACCACCACTTAGAAGAAATCGCCTGTAGCCCCCAAGGGCCGTGCTACCTCTTGAGCACTGCGTTGGTTTTCCCTTGAAGAGGAAAGGGTGATGTAGGAAAGTAGCGTAAGTATTTCCATCAGTTTTGAGAACCAAGGTATCAATCCAGTAGGAGATCATGCACGAGTCTCTCACACCTACACAAACAAATAAGAACCTCGCAACCAACGCGATAAAGGGGTTGCCAGTCCCTCAACGGTCACTTAGAAGAGTGAGATCTGATAGATATGATAAGATAATATTTTTGGTATTTTTATGATAAAGAGAAATAAAGATGCAAAGTAAAATAAAAGGCAATAGAAATAACTAAGTGTTGGAAGATTAATATGATGGAAAATAGACTCGGGGGCCATATGTTTCACTAGTGGCTTCTCTCAAGAGAACAAGTATTACGGTGGGTAAACGAATTACTGTCGAGCAATTGATAGAATTGAGCATAGTTATGAGAATATCTAGGTATGATCATGTATATAGGCATCACATCCACGACAAGTAGACCAAAACGATTCTGCATCTACTACTATTACTCCACACATCGACCGCTATCCAGCATGCATCTAGAGTATTAAGTTCATAAGAATAGAGTAATGCTTTAAGTAAGATGACATGATGTAGAGGGATAAACTCATGCAATATGATATAAACCCCATCTTTTTATCCTCGATGGAAACAATACAATATGTGTCATTTCCCTTTCTGTCACTGGGATCGAGCACCGCAAGATTGAACCCAAAGCTAAGCACTTCTCCCATTGCAAGAAAGATCAATCTAGTAGGCCAAACCAAACTGATAATTCGAAGAGACTTGCAAAGATAACCAATCATACATAAAAGAATTCAGAGGAGATTCAAATATTGTTCATAGATAATCTTGATCATAAACCCACAATTCATCGGATCTCGACAAAACACCGCAAAAGAAGATTACATCGAATAGATTTCCAAGAAGATCGAGGAGAACTTTGTATTGAGATCCAAAGAGAGAGAAGAAGCCATCTAGCTAATAACTATGGACCTGAAGGTCTGAGGTAAACTACTCACACATCATCGGTGAGGCTATGGTGTTGATGTAGAAGCCCTCCGTGATCAATGCCCCCTCCGGCGGAGTGCCGGAAAATGCCCCAAGATGGGATCTCATGGGTACAGAAGGTTGTGGCGGTGGAAATAGGGTTTTGTCTCCGTATCTGATAGTTTGGGGGTACGCAGGTATATATAGGAGGAAGAAGTACGTCGGTGGAGCAACGTGGGCCCCACGAGGGTGGAGGGCGCGCCTGGGGGAGGTAGGCGCGCCCCCCTGCCTCGTGCTCTCCTCGTTGATTACTTTGCGTAGACTCCAAGTCCTCTGGATCACGTTTGTTCCAAAAATCACGTTCCCGAAGGTTTCATTCCGTTTGGACTCCATTTGATATTCTTTTTCTGCGAAACACTGAAATAGGCAAAAAAACAGCAATTCGGGCTGGGCCTCCGGTTAATAGGTTAGTCCCAAAAATAATATAAAAGTGTATAATAAAGCCCGTTAAACATCCAAAACAGAATATAATATAGCATGGAACAATAAAAAATTATAGATATGTTGGAGACGTATCAAGCATCCCCAAGCTTAATTCCTGCTCGTCCTCGAGTAGGTAAATGATAAAAACAGAATTTTTGATGTGGAATGCTACTTAGCATAATTTTCAATGTAATTCTCTTAATTGTGGTATGAATATTCAGATCTGAAAGATTCAAGATAAAAGTTTAATATTGACATAAAAATAATAATACTTCAAGCATACTAACTAAGCAATTATGTCTTCTCAAAATAAAATGGCCAAAGAAAGTTATCCCTACAAAATCATATAGTCTGGCTATGCTCTATCTTCACCACACAAAGTATTTAAATCATGCACAACCCCGATGACAAGCCAAGCAATTGTTTCATACTTTTGGTGTTCTCAAACTTTTTCAATCTTCACGCAATAGATGTGCGTGAGCCATGGACATAGCACTATATATGGAACAGAATGGTGGTTGTGGAGAAGACAAAAAGGAGAAGATAGTCTCACATCAACTAGGCGTATCAACGGGCTATGGAGATGCCCATCAATAGATATCAATGTGAGTGAGTAGGGATTGCCATGCAACGGATGCACTAGAGCTATAAGTATATGAAAGCTCAACAAAAGAAACTAAGTGGGTGTGCATTCAACTCGCTTGCTCACGAAGACCTAGGGCATTTTGAGGAAGCCCATCATTGGAATATACAAGCCAAGTTCTATAATGAAAATTTCCCACTAGTATATGAAAGTGACAACATAAGAGACTCTCTATCATGAAGATCATGGTGCTACTTTGAAGCACAAGTGTGGTAAAAGGATAGTAACATTGTCCCTTCTCTATTTTTCTCTCATTTTTTTTATTTGGGCCTTTTCTCTTTTTTTTATGCCTCTTTTTTTATTTTTCGTCCGGAGTCTCATCCCGACTTGTGGGGGAATCATAGTCTCCATCATCCTTTCCTCACTAGGGACAATGCTCTAATAATGATGATCATCACACTTTTATTTACTTACAACTCAAGAATTACAACTCAATACTTAGAACAAAATATGACTCTATGTGAATGCCTCCGGCGGTCTACTGGGAAATGCAAAGAATCAAGAATGACATGTATGAAAGAATTATGAACGGTGGCTTTGCCACAAATACGATGTCAACTACACGATCATGCAAAGCAATATGACAATGATGGAGTGTGTCATAGTAAACGGAACGGTGGTAAGTTGCATGGCAATATATCTCGGAATGGCTATGGAAATGCCATGATAGGTAGGTATGGTGGCTGTTTTGAGGAAGGTATATGGTGGGTGTATGATACCGACGAAAAGTGCGCGGTATTAGAGAGGCTAGCAATGGTGTAAGGAAGAAAAGTGCGTATAATCCATGGACTCGACATTAGTCATAAAGAACTCATATACTTGTTGCAAAAATCTACAAGTTATCAAAGCAAAGTATTACGCGCATGCTCCTAGGGGGATAGATTGGTAGGAAAAGACCATCGCTCGTCCCCGACCGCCACTCATAAGGAAGACAATCAATAAATAAATCATGCTCCAACTTCATCACATAACGGCTCACCATACGTGCATGCTATGGGAATCACAAACTTTAACACAAGTATTCCTCAAATCCACAACTACTCAACTAGCATAAATCTAATATCACCATCTTCATATCTCAAAACAATTATCAAGCATCAAACTTCCCATAATATTCAAAACACTCATAAGATTTTTTTTACTAATCTTGGATGCCTATCACTTTAGGACTAATTTCTCAATTTAAGCAAATTACCATGCTGTTTTGTAGGACTCTCAAAGTAATAGAAGTGAAGCATGAGAGAACAATAGTTTCTATAAAACAAATCCACCACCGTGCTCTAAAATATATAAGTGAAGCACTAGAGCAAAAACTATATAGCTCAAAAGATATAAGTGAAGCACATAGAGTATTCTAATAAATTCCGAATCATGTGTGTCTCTCTCAAAAGGTGTGTACAGCAAGGATGATTGTGGTAAACTAAAAAGCAAAGACTCAAATCATACAAGACTCTCCAAGCAAAACACATATCATGTGGTGAATAAAAATATAGCTCCAAGTAAAGTTACCGATGGATGAAGACGAAAGAGGGGATGCCTTCCAGGGCATCCCCAAGCTTTGGCTTTTTGGTGTCCTTGGATTTACCTTGGGGTGCCATGGGAATCCCCAAGATTAGGCTCTTGCCACTCCTTGTTCCATAATCCATCAAATCTTTTACCCAAAACTTGAAAACTTCACAACACAAAACTTAACAGAAAATCTCATGAGATCCGTTAGCGAAAGAAAACAAAACACCACTTCAAGGTACTGTAATGAACTCATTCTTTATTTATATGGGTGTTAAACCTACTTTATTCCAACTTCTCTATGGTTTATAAACTATTTTATTACCATAGATTCATCAAAATAAGCAAACAACACACGAAAAACAGAATCTGTCAAAAACAGAACAGTCTGTAGTAATCTGTAACTAACGCAAACTTCTGGAACTCAAAAAAATCTACCAACATAGGAAGACCTAGAAAATTTGTTTATTGATCTAATGCAATTGGAATCAGTATTTTATCACGTTCTGGTGATTTTTAACAATTGTTTTCGTGAACAGAAAGTTTCTGGAATTTTCAGCAAGATCAAATAACTATCATCCAAGAAGATCCTATAGGTTTAACTTGGCACAAACACTAATTAAAATATAAAAAAAATCTCACCAGAGGCTAGATCAAATATTTATTGAATAGCAGCAAGGAAAAATATTGGGTTGTCTCCCAACAAGCGCTTTTCTTTAAAGCCTTTTAGCTAGGCATTTATTTTTCGATGATGCTCACATGAAAGACAAGAATTGAAGCGCAAAGAGAGCATCATGTAACACGTGACAAACACATCTAAGTCTAACATACTTCCTATGCATAGGCATCTTATAGGCAAACAAATTATCATAGCAAGCAAAAACTAGCATATGCAAGGAAGTGGAAAGAAACAATAGCAATCTCAACATAACGAGAGGTAATTTTGTAACATGAAAATTTCTACCAGCATATTTTCCTCTCTCATAATAATTACATGTAGGATCAAAAGCAAATTCAACAATATAGCGATCACATAACATATTCTCTTCGTGATCCACATGCATGCAAAGTTGACACTGTTCCGAAATAGTGGGATTAACATTAACTAAAGTCATGACCTCTCCAAACCCACTTTTATCAAAAATTTCATAAGATTGAATATTCTCCAAATATGTGGGATCTAAAGTTGAAACTCTTCCAAACCCACTTTCAATATTATTGCAAACACTACTATCAATCTCATATTCATCATGGGGCTTAAATAAATTTTCAAGATCATAAGAAGAATCACCCCAATCATGATCATTGCAACTAGTAGTAGACATAGCAAACTTAGCATCCCCAAGATTAGGGTTTTGCATATCATTAACACAATTGACATTAATAGAATTTATAATAACATCATTGCAATCATGATTTTTATTCAAAGATCTATTGTGAATCACTTCATAAAGCACTTCATCACAATTTCTAGATTCATGGATTTCAAGCAAAACCTTATAAAGATAATCTAGTGCACCCAAATCACTAGGAATTGGTTCATCATAATTGGATCTCTTAAAAAGATTGGCAAGCGGATGAGGATCGATAGATCTTAGGCTCTCTGTTTAGCAATAAATACACAGCTATTCCAACCAAACAAGCAAACAATCCAAGTAAGACATCAAAGTAAACGAAAAAGACGAACAGAAGAAGGGCGAATAAAATGGCAAGGGTGAAGTGGGGGAGAGGAAAACGAGAGGCAAATGGCAAATAATGTAATGCGAGGGATAAGAGTTTGTGATGGGTACTTGGTATGTCTTGACTTGACTTAACTTGGCTTGAATCTCCCCGGCAACGGCGCCAGAAATCCTTCTTGCTACCTCTTGAGCACTGCATTGGTTTTCCCTTGAAGAGGAAAGGGTGATGCAGTAAAGTAGCGTAAGTATTTCCCTCAGTTTTGAGAACCAAGGTATCAATCCAGTAGGAGATCACGCACGAGTCCCTCACACCTACACAAACAAATAAGAACCTCGCAACCAATGCGATAAAGGGGTTGTCAATCCCTCAACGGTTACTTACGAGAGTGAGATCTGATAGATATGATAAGATAATATTTTTGGTATTTTTATGATAAAGAGAAATAAAGATGCAAAGTAAAATAAAAGGTAATAGAAATAACTAAGTGTTGGAAAATTAAAATGATGGAAAATAGACTCGGGGGCAATAGGTTTCACTAGTGGCTTCTCTCAAGAGCATAAGTATTACGGTGGGTAAACGAATTACTGTCGAGCAATTGATAGAATTGAGCATAGTTATGAGAATATCTAGGTATGATCATGTATATAGGCATCACATCCGCGATAAGTAGACCGAAACGATTCTGCATCTACTACTATTACTCCACACATTGACCGCTATCCAGCATGCATCTAGAGTATTAAGTTCATAAGAACAGAGTAATGCTTTAAGTAAGATGATATGATATAAATCCCATCTTTTTATCCTCGATGGCAACAATACAATACGTGTTGTTTCTCTTTCTGTCACTGGGATCGAGCACCGCAAGATTGAACCCAAAGCTAAGTACTTCTCCCATTGCAAGAAAGATCAATCTAGTAGGCCAAACCAAACTGATAATTCGAAGAGACTTGCAAAGATAACCAATCATACATAAAAGAATTCAGAGGAGAATCAAATATTGTTCATAGATAATCTTGATCATAAACCCGCAATTCATCGGATCTCGACAAACAAACCGCAAAAGAAGATTACAACGAATAGATCTCCAAGAAGATCGAGGAGAACTTTGTATTGAAATCCAAAGAGAGAGAAGAAGCCATCTAGCTAATAACTATGGACCCGAAGGTCTGAGGTAAACTACTCACACATCATCGGAGAGGCTATGGTGTTGATGTAGAAGCCCTCCGTGATCAATGCCCCCTCCGGCGGAGCACCGGAAAAGGCCCCAAGATGGGATCTCACGGGTACAGAAGGTTGTGGCGGTGGAAATAGGGTTTTGGCTCCGTATCTGATAGTTTGGGGGTACGTAGGTATATATAGGAGGAAGAAGTACGTTGGTGGAGCAACGTGGGCCCCATGAGGGTGGAGGGCGTGCCTGGGGGGTCGGCGTGCCTGGGGGGGGGAGGGGGTCGGCGCGCCACCTACCTCGTGCTCTCCTCGTTGATTATTTTGCGTAGACTCCAAGTCCTCTAGATCACGTTCGTTCCGAAAATCACGTTCCCGAAGGTTTCATTCCGTTTGGACTCCGTTTGATATTCTTTTTCTCCGAAACACTGAAATAGGCAAAAAAATAGCAATTCGGGCTGGGCCTCCGGTTAATAGGTTAGTCCCAAAAATAATATAAAAGTGTATAATAAAGCCCGTTAAACATCCAAAACAGAATATAATATAGCATGGAACAATCAAAAATTATAGATACGTTGGAGACGTATCAGGCCGGCTTAGCTTTATAAGGTATGCCGGGTCTTCTTCAATATAATTCGAAAGAAAACGACATACATTAGCCCCAAGTGCCAAGGATATTGCTTGCCATGTGCTTGGGACTTAAATAGTATTGTCCTAACATCTGTGTCAAAGGCCGTCTTAACCAAACCAACACACTCAGCATTCTCCTTAAATGATAACCCTTTGTTTAACTTTGCAGGAAGCATTAAACCTGGGTGAGTCAGATCTGGCCAGTTTAAGAAAGAACTTGAAGTCTGAATAAGCAGAACGCGCCAAAGCTGAATCAAGCTTGAAATCTTCTTTGGAGGATTTAGAACGCCAACTTTCACCTGAAAGATCTGCCTTGGAAACTGAAAAGGCCACCTTACTGAAGCGCGCAGAAGACGCTGAAAACCAACTTATGCCGGTGGCTGCAGAATTAGCCGGCTTAAAACATGACGTCTCTCAAATGACTGGTGCTAATTAATTGAAATAACTCGCCCTGCGACTTAGAAAAATATAATGCTGACTCACCTGGCGACTCTTGGTGTGAACGTATTAACTCGGAAATTATATGCTGGAAGCCTTCGTACTCTTGTGGCTACATCCAATGGCAAAAACCGCCACAACTCATGAAAGATGTGCTGGACCAATTGTCAACAATGCCCAAGCAAATTGAAGAGTTGAAACTGTCAGCCGCCCGTTTAGGGGCAATTACTGCACTAAGCCGGGCTAAATCTTATCAACTAGAGCTGGATCCAACAGAAATGCTTGGCGGGTGTCCAGAATATAACGATGATGGGTCTGTCTTCAACGAAACAGATTTTGCCAGATGTGTCAAAGAGATGTGGCCTTTGGCGTGTCAACTTGCATAAGAGCTGGGTCTGACGAAGTACCAGCCGTCTTATGACGGCAACAACACTCGCATCAAGGCGCCCTCCTTCGACATTGTGGACTTAACTCCTCAAAGGCGTAAGCATATTTTTGCCTCTGATATTGACCCTTCCCTTGTCATGAATGATGAAGCAATCTTTGAAGCTTTAACTGGTATCGACTGGACGTCGGACAATCTTCAGATTGCAAGAGATGAAGAGCCGGCACGGGATAACCCAGAAGCCTCTACTGCAAGACGCTAGGATGATGTTAACTCGGCTGGGCATAACCTGGGCGGCTCTGAGGCCGGTTCAAAGGAGTAATTTAAATCCTTACAGACTTTGTGAAAAACTTTTGGGCTCATCTTGTAGCCTTGTAATAGCCTTAGCTTAAAATAGTTAATTGCCTTGTCATGCCTTCGTGCATGTTTTGAACTAATAATCAAACAACTGGATGATCAAGCTTTTTTGTATGCCTGATCAAGTTATATATGCAGCTTTGCTTTGCACCATCTTTGAATTCAGACGCAGTCTTAATGTTTTGACATATAATCTGTAAGGGGTCTATCAATTCTTGTACTAGTGACTTATAGTCAAAATCAAGGGCGGGTTAATAACCCAATGATCCAAGGTCACAAAAAAATCTTGAGTAGATCACCTTACGGCTCATGGCCAGAATAAGCTCAAATTTGAGCAATGCTAACCCGGACTGTCTTTGATCCAGGGACTTTTCTTGCGGCTCATGGCCATAAGAAGCTCAATTTTGAGCAGTGTTAACTCGGATCGCCTTTGATCCAGGGTCTTGTTGTCTGCATGTACATATGAATAGAAACATAAAAATATCTGTAAAGACAGAAAAGGAGACATTTATATCTCAATATTGATAATTCGGCTGTTAAGGCTCGACCAAAAAGACTGACCTTTTAAGGCTCAAATCTTGCTTCAAAGAAGCTTGTCTTAATAGCCTTGGTTTATCCTTGCTATCAGTAAGCTGGGCTCTCTCATGACTTAAGCCACTGGTTTAAACATGACAAGTTCAGGGTTTGTAAAGATTGACTTGTCAAGTGTACGGCATGTCATCTTGTTCGGAGTAGCATCAAGCATACGAGCAGGTTTAACCAATAATGTGGCGTTTTGCCGGGTCAAAAAGGTTTTTAAAGCTAAACTCAATGAGTTGGAAGCCTCCTAGCGCCTTTATAATCAATTAATAAAGACTCATGCACAAAAAATATGAGATGAAACGACAGAATCCCCGAGTTTCGAGGATGTCGGCTTTATTACGTTGATCATAAAAAATATATACATGACATGTATGTACAAAGATTGGAGCCATAGGCTGAAGTGTAGTAAGGCCAAAGATGAGCAATATTCCAAGCATGTTGGTCTCCTCCTCGGAGGTACATGACTTATTGGGTTCACGTATATCGATTAGATAATATGACCCATTGTTTAGGTTTTTGCTAACCACAAAGGAACCCTCCCAAGGAGGTGATAACTTATGCATACCTATTTGTTCTTGAATCAAATGGAGCACTAAGTCACCCTCCTAGAACGTCCGGCTTCGAACTCTGCGGTTGTGATAGCGATGCAGGTCTTGTTGGTAAATCACTTAGCGAGCTGCTGTGAGGTCACGTTCTTCATCCAAGGCATCAAAAGTGTTTTGACGCATCTTCTCGTTGTCTGCTTCAACGTAAGCCACAACCCTGGGCGAGTCATGACGAATATAACTTGGGAGAACAGCCTCTGCACCATAAACCATGAAGAAGTGTGTATAGCCTATTGATCTGTTAGGGGTGGTCCTGATACTCCAAATAACTGAACGAAGCTCCTCAACCCAACAACTCGACATTCATTCTAAAGGAACCATAAGCCAGGGCTTTATCCCTCGTAATATCTCTTGGTTAGCATGTTCTTCCTGACCATTGCACTGAGGATGAGCCACCGAAGATACATCAAGACGGATGTGCTCTCTTTGACAGAACTCCTTCATAGCACACTTAGACAGATTTGTGCCATTATCAATGATGACACTATGAGGATAACCAAAGCGGGACATCAATTTTTTAACAAACTGAACTGCAGTTGCTGCTTCACAGTTGGTAACTGGCCCTGCCTCAATCCACTTGGTAAACTTGTCAACCACCACCAAAAGGTGTGTCTTCTTGTCTTTAGACCTCTTTAATGACCAAACCATATCAAGCCCCTAGACTACAAACGGCCAACTGATTGGTATCATCCTCAACTCCTGAGCTGGCACATGAGCTTGCCTTGCAAATTTCTGACATCCATCACACTTGTTGACAATGTCTTCTGCATCAGCATGAGCCGTCAGCCAGAAAAACCCATGACGAAAAGCTTTAGCCACCCAAGATCGTGACCTGGCATGATGACCACAATCGCCTGCATGAATTTCATGTAGAATCTCACGTCCTTCTTCAGGAGAAACACAATGTTGGAACACGCCAGTCACACTACATCTGTGTAACTCGCCATTGACAATGGTCATGGACATGGATCGCCTTGGGATCTGTCGTACCAGATTTTCATCGTCTGGTAACTCACCTTGGGTCAGGTAAGCCAGATAAGGTATCGTCCAGTCAAGAATTGCACGAAGATCTGCCACCAACTGTCCCTCCAAGTCAGGAATAGCAATATCTTCCTCTAAAGATCATTTAATAGAAGGATTATGCAACACATCAAGGAACACTTTGGGGGGAACCAGCTTACACTGTGATCCAAGCCGAGATAGTCCATCAGCCGCCTTGTTCTTACGTCGGTCTATGTGACCACTTAGTACCCCTTAAAGTGACCAGCAATGTTATCAACTGCCTGACGATAAGCCGCCATAAGCGGCTCTTTGGAATCCCATTTTCCTGAGACTTGCTGAGCTACCAAGTCTGAGTCGCACAGACATCTAACCCGGCTCAGGTTCATCTCCTTGGCCATTCGGAGTCCATGGAGCAAAGCATCATACTCACCTACATTGTTGGTACAAGGGAACATGAGCCTTAAGACATTACAAAATTTATCACCTCATGGGGATTCCAAGATAACTCCAGCCCCCGAGCCTTCCAACTGCCTGGACCCATCAAAGTGTATAGTCCAATATGTATTGCCAGGCTTCTCCTCAGGTGTTTGCAGCTCTGTCCAATCATTTATAAAATCCACCAAAGCTTGAGACTTGATGGTTGTTCTTGGTACATACTTCAGATGATGTGGCCCAAGTTCAAGTGCCCACTTAGCAACCCGGCCTGTAGCCTCTCCGTTCTGAATTATATCACCAAGTGGGAAGAACTGACCATTGTAATTGGATGTCCAAGGAAATAATGTTTAAGTTTACGGTTGGCCATGAACACCCCAAACACCAGCTTCTGCCAATGTGGGTATCGTTGTTTGGATTCCGTGAGAACCTCACTGACATAATAAGCTGACCACTGGACTGGATACTCTTTACCCGCCTCCTTGCGCTCCACGACAACTGCAACACTGACGGATTTATTATTAGCCGCCACGTACAGGAGCAAAGGCTCTTTGTCTATGGGAGCAGCCAAGATGGGCGGCTCAGCCAACTGCTTCTTGAGTGCCTCAAACGCCTCATTAGTCGCATCGCTCTAGACAAAGTGATCAGTCTTCTTCATCATCTGATACAAAGGAATCGCCTTCTCTCCAAGGCGGCTTATGAAACGGCTCAAGGCTGCAATGCGATCCGCCATGCGCTGAACGTCATTGATACATGTCGTCTTAGAAAGAGAGGTAATAGCCTCAATCTTTTCCGGGTTAGCCTCAATACCCCACTCTGAGACCAGAAAACCTAGCAATTTGCCAGCTAGCACACCAAAAAACGCACTTGGCCAGGTTAAGCATCATCTTATACACCCAGGGATTATCAAAGGTCTCCTTCAGGTCATCAAGCAAAGTTTCTTTCTTCCTGGACTTAACCACAATGTCATCCACATAAGCATGAATGTTCCGACCAATCTGCTTATGGAAATAATTCTAAACACATCGTTGATAAGTCGCCTGGGCACTCTTGAGCCCAAAAGGCATAGACACATAACAGAAAGCTCCAAAGGGGGTGATGAAAGTTGTATTTTCCTGATCTTCCACTACCATCTTGATCTCATGATAACCAGAATAAGCGTCCAGGAAGCACAAACTCTCACAACCCGCCATGGCTTCCACAATCTGGTCAGTACGGGGGAGAGCAAAAGGATCAGTTGGACAAGCCTTGTTAAGATCTGTGTAATCCACACACATACGCCAAGTGTTAGGACCCCGATCCTAAGTCACACCGATCTAGCATGTAACACATCATATCACTTTGCGGCCTCACGCACGGTATTCCCACGGGTGCCACCTTACCTGGCCCGGGACCGTTTGCGCCTTTTGGCTCACGTATATGATAGTGTCGCTAGCATCCATATGACAAAGAACCCGGGCCGACATGACTAGTCGTGAATCCAAAGTGGCACTAACTTATAGGGACAGGCATACATGACCCAGCAACGAACGTGTTGGTCATCAACGTATGAACCCAAGTCGTAGCAAGCTACGAGGACTTAAAGAAACAACGTGTGACATTTCCCCGAAGGGACAGACACAGGAACAAGGAAGGACACATGCCGGCCAGCCTAAGTGTTCCGGAGCAGTAGCAAGCTACCATGGCTCAGTGGAAGAACTAGGAGACATTTCCCCGTAAGAGAGGCTACAGAGAATAAACAACTGGATTATCGCATTGCAAAATCATACACACAATATGCTCGATATATGAAAATACAACATGGAATCACAACAAAACTCTACGACTCGGAGTATTTATTCAAAAGGCTCCGAAGAGTCATACATAGTACGAATTACAATCATGGGTCACATAACCCAACATACAGAGCTTACAAGCAACGGAAGCATGACATGTCTGAGTACAAACAACTATAAATGAAAAAGGCTGAGAAGCCTGACTATCTACAAGACCCTCCCAAGGGTACAAGATCGTAGCTGAGGTAACAAGCTAAACATCGAAGTCCACGCGGAACTACTAGTGAGACTGAAATCTCTCTGCAAAAACATAAATTAAGCAAACATGAGTAAAAATGTACCCAACAAGACTTACATCAGAACTAGCTACATATGCATCAGTATCAACAAACGGATGGTGGGGTTTAACTGCAGCAAGCCAGCTTTGACTTAGTGGCTATCCTGAACTACATCTGCAAGTAACTCTTTTGAGGTGGCGCACACGAGTCCACATATTCACCAAATAAATACACCACTATGGACCCACTCCCTTCTCCCTACGAGAATGCCATCCATAGCACTCACGCTTATCTTGCGCATTTTAGAGTATCCACTTTCACTTGTCTATGAACTGTATAGGCAACCCAGAGGTCCTTTACCGCAGACGCGGCTATTCGAATAGATCATTTATAACCCTGCAGGGGTGTACTTCTTCACACATGTTTCCACCACTTAGCGTCTGCACACGACATGTGCTCGGCAGACTTCAAGCGAAAGCCGACGTGGGTGTAGACCACGACCTAACTAACCACACAAGTCCCTAGTCCAGGTTTATCGCCTATTCAGGTTCCATCCGCAGGGAGTCCGGCCAAAGTTTCCACATACGGCCCCGAACGATGTGTGCAGGGTTCCCGAGGCACCAAACGGGCGTCCCGGTACACCGTGCCACGTGCCTACCGCATCACAGCCCACCCCTCGGGTCAGTGCTGCGCATGGCCTCCAACATACTACAAACACCAGAAACTACTTGCAACTCGTGGATAGAGGACAGGGGCGGTTAATAAGTCGAGCGGGGTCATATTTAAGGGCCCAACGTGTGGTAGTAGCTGTTCATGGATCACAAACACAGAACTCAGTTCCTGAGGACGGTTTCAATGAGACAGCCCACCATGTACTCCTACATGGCCTCTCACCGTTACCTTTACCAAATCGTGTACACACACTTAGCTCTCAATAGTAGAACATGTCACAATATTCCAATTCATCCCCGATGAATCAGACCTGACACAACTCTAAGCAATAGCAGGCATGATAAACAAACATGAATGAGTAGGCACATCAGGGCTCAAACAACTCCTACTCATACTAGTGGGTTTCATCTATTTACTGTGGCAATGACAGGTCATGCAGAGGAAGGGTGTTCAACTACCGCAACATGTAACAGATGAATTGTTGTTGTCCTAATGTAGTAAAAGAGAGCAGGAGCGAGAGAGTGGGATTGTATCAGAATGAACAAGGGGGGTTTTGCTTGCCTGGCACTTCTGAAGATAGTATAGCTCTTCATCGGTGTCATCAAACTGATCATCAGAACCACGTCTACTGAGAGGGGACAAATACCGGCAAACAAGGAAGACCACAATCAATGCAATGCAACAATTATGATGCATGATAATGACATGGCAATATGTTGTGATTGAGCTAATGCAACTAAAACCAGAAGGGTTTGAGCTATTTTGAACCCAAGGTTCAAGTTTAAAGTCAAACTAAGAACTTATAAAGTGCATTATCATGTTTTGATCTAAAAATCAAGGTTAAGTTGTTTAAACATGCATGAAACTATTACAAATGGAAAGATTGGATTTTTCTGATCATTTTTCATATATAAATTATTTCATTCTGAGCTACTGTTGAAATTCTATGATTTTTAAAAGTTTTAAGCATTTTCTGGAATTTTCTGAATATGTTTAAATCCAGAAAATTCTTTAGTGCGTCAGCACTACGTCACTGTGACGTCAGCAGGTCAACAGGGCCGGTTCAGGTCAAACCTGACTTGTGGGGTCCGCATGTCAGTGACTCAACTAGTTAACTAACTAATTAGGGGTTAGGTTAGTCACTAATCTAACGTTGACCAGGGGCTGGGGCCCACATGTCAGCGACTCAGAGTTTAGTTAGCGAGGTGATTAACCCCTGATAGTGGTGATTAGCACTAATTAAAACCTAAACTAATTTCAGTTAGGGGCCGGCCCCACATGTCAGCGACTTAGGTGGGGTCCAGCCGGGGTCAAAGTGGGTAAACCCACTGACAGTTCGCCGTCGGCGAGTCCAGACACGGTGGAGCGCGTCGGAAATCGCCCATAGGCAACCATTTGGACGGAGCATTGGTGCCACGCGCAGGTGAGGCTCGCGCGCATCTAGCAGTGCAAGCAGGAGGGGCTGGGGTGGATGGAGCTGACGGCGGCGACGACAAGTGCAGCGGCTGGAGTTCGGTCGGCAATGGTTTGGGCGACGCGGGGCACGGGAGGAGCCTTGGTTGGTCGTGTTCGACTTGCGGGAGTGCGGTGAGCTCGGACGCAAGTTGTGGTGGCTGCGGCCACGGCAGTGACTTGGCCGGTGGAGCCGAGCTCGCGGCTCCGGTGGAATCGGCAGCTACAGGACAGGAATGAGCTCGGGGAGGAGGGGGAAAGACGCAGCAGCTCACAGCGAGTTCCATGGAGGCCCAGGCGTGCTCGGGGAGGAGCTGGTGACGACGGGAGGTCACCGGCGATCTTGGTGGCCCGAGGAGGAAGAAGACATCGGGGACGACGCTCCAGGGCTCTTCCCGTCCCGTGGCTCGGTGGAGATGGCGTCAAGGTCGACGGCGGAGCTTCTTGGCGCGTCGGAGAGGCGAGGGGTGGTCGGTGGCCACGGGTACGGTGATCGGCGTCGGCGAGCTCGCTCGGGCACGAGGTGTCGAGCGGGAGAGAGGAGGGTGTGAGGACGAGGGAGTGGGCGAGAGGGTCCGGGGTGATGCGTGGCATCATCCAGACGAGTCGGGGCAGTGGCGGAAAGCCGGAGGTGGCGGGGCACGTGCTCGCGCGTAGCGGCCACGCGCGCGCTGTCCTCCTGGAGGGAGGTAGGTGGTGACTGGCAGAGGCCAGTGGGCTGGGCCGTGCTGGGCCAGGCCAGGTGGGCGCCAGGTAAAAATCCCTCTCTCTCTCGTTTATTAATTGTTTCTGTTTTCTAATTTTGCAGTTTTGTTTCTGATTTAGTTTTAATACCAAACCCATTCTATAAATCCTGAAAATATTTTTGGGCAATAACTGAATTATTTCAGAGGCCCTCAGCAGTTTTCTGTATTGTTGGAGCATTTAAAATTATTTATAGCATTTAAATGCCCCAATTCAAATACATATGATTTAATTCAAAAAATCCAGGATGACCTAGAAAATGTGCACCATTTTTGGCAGTGGTTCTGGACCAATTCAAAAATGTTGAACATTTATGAAGGGCATTTTGGGTTCATTGAAAAGATTTAATTTTGACCCTAGTTGAATTCCATTTGCTGCTAGGGTTTATCAGTGCCCATTTCAAGTTTCAGATATTGTAACATGATGGATGGAAGCTTAAGCAAAGACAGGCAGGGACTAAGCTAGGGCTGTGACAACTCACCCCCACTATACAAGAATCTCGTCCCGAGATTCAAGACGTGAGGTAAGAAGATAGAGGGGACATTAGCTATCACAGTCTTCTCGATCCCACTGCTCATGTCGAAGATGTTGATTCATTGCATCATGTTGGTCTTGACGGCTTTGCTTTCGAGATCTTTATCCAACACGACGAGAAAGAAAGGAAAACTCTACATGAATCGATATTCACGAAGATCGAGCAACTCTGGATCAACTCATGGATTGAGACGTAAAAACATCTCTCGAGCTGAGACACAAAACACACATCTAGAATGAGGCAAGGTAGCAGATGACGAAGGTTCAATTTGGTAGGCAACAACTCCATGCTTGGGTAGGATGATGCATGGGTTTCAAGTAGCGAGGAGATAATCGCCATGACTCCATAGCGGGGCACCTTAGAGGAGGTGACTCATAGAATTATTTCCTTAAGTGGCAAAAAGAATTACTTTTAATATAGAGGTCATTGAAACTCTCTATACCAGCCTAAGGCAATTCGCAATCGATTGTTTGAAGAAATGGCATACTCAGATCAGAAAGGAAACTATGGTTATAGAACAACTCGACAAACGGGAGGCACATCCCAATTGATACCGAGGATATAACCTAGTGACTGAGCGTGCTCTTAAGAACTTGAGCATTTCCATACTCAACAAGGTCTTACCAACATCTGTGCCGAGGATCCTGGCAACACATCTTACTACCATGATGAATAGTGATAGACAACGCAGATGCAAAGGAAGACAACACTTTCTCAGATTTTACCTTGAGAATGCCAAGGAAAATAAAATCTGGATGATCGACCGAGAGACATTTAGCACTCCGCTTCTAATGTTCTCCTTGATGTTCTAGCTACCACGGTCATATTTAAAAATATTAACATGGCCATAAAGTAAGTCAGACTTCGGGATCACAAACATCCATAAGCAACAACTAATGGGGTAAAACCTACGAAATCCTTATGGGGAGGTGGCCAACTTCCTCAATCAAGCCACTACAATAATAGGTCTTCCGGCTGGGTGTGCTGGCCATGACTTCCACCTTACCGGTTTAGAAAGACCAACATTATAATTCCTGGGAAATGGTCCAACCATCATATCTGCCTGAGATTCATATCTGGTTGGTGTTAGGATATTCCAGACTCATCAAGTCCAGAAAGTAAAATGAAAGTTTGCAACACAAATTGATGAGTTGGCGTTGCGAGATTCTCGGGGAATGAACTACAATAGCAAGCTCCAAAACATGAGCTGGTTCTGCTACAGACATGTGAACACGCTGTCCCAGACAAGCATTACCACGTAGTAGTCTTACAACAAAACACTACCGAGTTCTGGTTGGGAACCATCAACGCGGATATCGAAGTCCTTTCATAAGTCCGGATTAGCTCTTATGAAGGAACTCCTTCTGCTTGAACAAATCAGTCAGTGGCTTGGTGTACTAGGAGATACATATGGAATGGAGGTAGCGAGCCTGTCAAAAACCATAGCATACTTCGCACATGCATGAATGACTTGGGATGATTCCGGAGGAAGCAACATTAACTTTCTCGAATTCACAGTGGCAACTTGCATCGAATGAACATGAATTAAAGGAAGTCACTTCTTTCATCACACATATACTTCATGAGCTGGCACGCAGGAGATGATTACAAAAGTTTCCAACACTAGCTTGATGTTCAACAAAATCATGGATAAGATAAGGATGTTGTCGATGGGCTCAACAACAATTCATCAAAATTTCCATGACGATGGAATTCCACGATTATGTGAACAAAGCAATAGCATTGGTCAGACCCAAAGATATAATGGTGTATGCTCAAGGAACAACCGCGAGTAAGACAACATTACGAGCATCGTTGGTTATGATTTGATTTGATGATGGCCCACACTTAAATCAAAGTTTGGACAAGACAATAGATCCAATAACTGATCACGAGGACCAATTGATGAAGATATCATCCTTCTTCAACACACACACACAAAAGATATCCCTTAGAGATGAACTAAGACGGACAAACTTTTATCTTCCAACTCACCAACTTGTTGTTTGGCTTAACCAACTAGCTCAGGGGTATCCAACATAGATTCTTGGAGAAGGGGTGGTTTACAAGAAACCAACTTGATCACGAGCTCAACATAATGGTGAGGGAACAACCTAGTGATACTTTCAGGAAGATATTCGGAAAATCACGAACCACCGATATGTTATTAAACTCGAGAACAATCTTGCTTTTCAGGGCAAGACTATATGATCAAAAGAGCGAGAGATTGACACAATCCTAACTCATTGATCGGAGAGTGCACCAGGAAATATGGACTAGGTAGCACGATCATTCTTAGGATGATGACTCAATAACCAGCACGCTAAGAATGAGAGTATTGTCCATTAACTACCAAGCAACATGGTTGCTAGGAGTATTTATTTCACACATCACAATTCACTTGTCGGCATTCCGGTTGTGACAACACGGGACCGAGGAATGAAAAATGATGGCAAGAAGTATCACTGCGTGAAGAATTCATGAGAGATGGTGCAATTCTCATGACAATCCTGACATAAAGGGGGTAATACTCCAAGGTAGAACAGAACAAAACTTGGATTGGCATTTTGATCTGCGGAATACAACTACTTTGACCAGTCCAAGAAATGGATGAGGTGCTGGAGTTTGTTTCTCCTAGTCATTCCGGAATAGAATGGCTTGAAGGACCACAAGAAATTACTAGGCATCGATAATACGAATGCACAACTAGTCATGACTATCAATTGATAGATAGAGGTCAGAATACAACTAAAGAGAGACAACTCAAAGGAAAATATGGTTTTTTGAGTTGCGGATGCATAGATTTAGTATGTCAAACAAGTTCAGCATATTTCTTCCAGATAATCCATGCAGAAAGGTAGGACTGGCAGATTCACAATGCAGAATGGAGAACTCATCAAGAGCACTCTGGTTGTGATCTTTTGGTTCAAAGAACTTCTGCCATAATGGTTCATGGTATTGGAATAACGATATACCACAGACCTTGAGGAGTATCACAAAGGTTACTAATATCCTAAAGGAACGAGCAAACCCTATCAACATGAGGTAAGTAGAGTGAATCTTGGGTTCAAGAACCCAGAAATAGAATACCTACATACTAAATGTCATCATGGGATGCTTTCGAGTATGATGGCCAGAATCATCACACTAGGAAGACAAATCAGAGCTAGATTACTGGGTGGTTCTCTAAGACACCTAGGGTCATAATAATAGCTCCAACATATATACCGAGGCAATGGAGTACCTCAACTCGACGATTAGTGTGGTTAATCTGGCCCAAAGGAACATCGGGAACGGAAAGAAGGGAGTTGCAAATGCATCAGACTATTTAGAAACCTGGGATGACTCGGACAGCATAACGACTGTAAATGCTCAAAAAAGATTTAAGACATCTTGCAAAATGGTGGTATAACCACTCAACATCACAATATCGAGTTTCCAAGATCAACTGTGAACACACGGAAGTAGTAGGAACTGAACTGAGGCTTGAAACCAACAATCCCATAAGTCTACGAATTAGTAACGCGTGATCCTGATAGAAAGAATAGAAAGCCTAGTTCCTTAACCCCGTAGGAAAGATAGGATGACTCAGATCAGAAGGGCATAAGGTAAAGGAGTAAAAAGATTCTTACGTACCCTTCCACAATCAATTCCCTTATATAACTTTCTAGACTCAACTTCGACCAGTTTGGCTTGGCAATCCTACAGGCAGTCAGCCTCTGATACCAAAGCTGTCAAGACCCCGATCCTAAGTCACACCGATCTAGCATGTAACACATCATATCACTTTGCGGCCTCACGCACGGTATTCCCACGGGTGCCACCTTACCTGGCCCGGGACAGTTTGCGCCTTTTGGCTCATGTATATGATAGTGTTTCTAGCATCCATATGACAAAGAACCCGGGCTGACATGACTAGTCGTGAATCCAAAGTGGCACTAACTTACAGGGACAGACATACATGACCCAGCAACGAACATCAACGTATGAACCCAAGTCATAGCAAGCTACAAGGACTTAAAGAGCATAATTGGTTTGGTGCCAAAAATAGGCATGCCAATGTTTGGCATTGTGCCAAATATTGGCTACTACTTGGTTGGTTACCGAGTTGTCTTGCCTATCTCACATAAAGTTGCCAATATTTGGCAAGTCTTGGTATTGCAAATATTTGGCAATTCCAACATTTGGTGTCGGTGGGAAACGACACCTATGGGATCACAAGAATCCCTACTATGGTTGCCGGGGCGCAGGGTTGTGAGAAGAGCTGGATTAGCAGTCAACACAAGGATTGTTTACCCAGGTTCAGGCCGCGAGGATGCGTAATACCCTAGTCTTGCTTTGGTGTGTATTTGAGAGAGTTCTTGAGCTCTCGAACTAGCTATGGTGGCTGCGTAATTAAAAAGAGCCGACCCCCTCTCCAGTATGCCAAGGGCCTCCTTTTATAGTCGAAAGGGGCTGCCACAGTGGCACACAGGAGGTGGAAAGGCCTACAGTACTATGAGCTTATCGCTCGCATTACAGGACAAGACGCATTTAATGCATCGCTTAGGTGTCCCCTAGCTTTATCGGGGACGGGAGCGAGGCCCGTCCCGTCCGTCGCCGCTCCTCTTCGCTTCGACACGCGCCCTGGCCAGCGATGCATGCGGTGCCATGTAGGCAGGCAGGCAGCTGAGGTGGCGCGGTGGTAGGGTCTTCGCGAAGATCTGCATGCCGCCATGCAGGCGCTTGCTGATCTGGCCTGGAAGCTGTATGTTGCCACGCAAGTGCCTGCCCAGTTGGTCGGGCTGGCAGCTGCATGCTAATGGCGGTGGAAACTTGGCTGGTGCGGGCCTGGCAGTGGCCCCGCTGATGTCCTCGGCAAGGGCCTTGCCGGGGGCCCGACAAGGGTCTTGCCGTGGTGCGCAGTCGTCCCCGGCAAGGATCTTGCCGGGGGTCTCGTGGCTTTCCTCGGCAAGGATCCCGCCGAGGGTCGCTGTCTTCTGGTCCTCATTTGATCTCATATATCTATGGTCTTGACAAAGATCTGCATGCCACCACAGAGGTGCCTCCCGAGCCCTGGTCCAATCGTAGTTGGTTGGGTTGGAACTCGTGGGCTCAAGGGCGGCTCGCTCTGTTGGTGTTTGGGCAAGTTGCCCCAGCAAGGTTCTTGCCGGGGCCGCGGAGGCCGCCCCGGCAAGGGCCTTGCCGGGGGTCTCCACCTTGCCCCTTTGCTGTCTTGTGTTTCTGGCCTTGGCGTTGCCTCTGACCATCTTGTTCCTCTGGCTTCTCTCCGGCTTCCCTCCCCTGCTCTGCTTAGTGTGGCCATGGGCACGGCTCCGACTGTCCGTGCACAAGTAAAGGGGTCAAAAGGAGCGCCCCTACTTTTGTACACCGACATTTGGCTAACCAAATATTGGCAGCAAACCAATCATGCTCAAAGAAACAACGCGTGACATTTCCCCAAAGGAACAGACACGGGAATGTGGAAGGACACATGTCGGCCAGCCTAAGTGTTCCGCAGCAGTAGCAAGCTACCATGGCTCAATGGAAGCACTAGGAGACATTTCCCCATAAGAGAGGCTACCAAGAATAAACAACTAGATTGTCGGATCCCACACTTACCAAGCATTTCAAAATCATACACACAATATGCTCGATATGTGCAAATACAACATGGCATCACAACAAAACTCTACGACTCAGAGTATTCATTCAAAAGGCTCCGAAGAGTCATACATAGTACGAATTACAATCATGGGTCACATGACCCAACATACAGAGCATACAAGCAACGGAAGCATGACATGTCTGAGTACAAACAACTATAAATGAAAAAGGCTGAGAAGCCTAACTATCTACAAGCCCCTCCCAAGGGTAAAAGATCGTAGCTGAGGTAACAAGCTAAACGTCGAAGTCCACGCGGAACTACTAGTGAGACTGAAGTATCTCTGCAAAAACATAAATTAAGAAAACGTGAATACAAATGTACCCAGCAAGACTTACATCACAACTAGCTACATATGCATCAGTATCAACAAAGGGATGGTGGGGTTTAACTGCAGCAAGCCAGCTTTGACTTAGTGGCTATCCTGAACTACGTCTGCAAGTAACTCTTTTGAGGTGGCACACACGAGTCCACATATTCACCAAATCAATACACCACTATGGATCCGCTCCCGTCTCCCTACGAGAACGCCATCCATAGTACTCACGCTTATCTTGTGCATTTTAGAGTATCCACTTTCACCTGTCTATGAAATGTATAGGCAACCTAGAGGTCCTTTACCACGAACGCGGCTATTCAAATAGATCATTTATAACCCTGCAGGAGTGTACTTCTTCACACATGTTTCCACCACTTAGCGTCTGCACACGACATGTGCTCGGCAGACTTCAAGCGAAAGCCGACGTGGGTGTAGACCACGACCTGACTAACCACACAAGTCCCTAGTCCAGGTTTATCACCTATTCAAGTTCCATCCGCAGGGAGTCCGGCCGAAGTTTCCACATACGGCCCCGAACGATGTGTGCAGGGTTCCCGAGGCACCAAACAGGCGTCCCGGTACACCGTGCCACGTGCCTACCGTATCATAGCCCACCCCTCGGGTCAGCGCTGCGCACGTCCTCCAACATACTACAAACACCAGAAACTACTTGCAACTCCTGGACAGAGGACAGGGGCGGTTAATAAGTCGAGCGGGGTCATATTTCAGGGCCCAGCGTGTGGTAGTACCTGTTCATGGATCAAAAACACAGAACTTAGTTCTTGAGGACGGTTTCAACGAGACAACCCACCATGTACTCCTACATGGCCTCTCACCGCTACCTTTACCAAATCGTGTTCACACACTTAGCTCTCAATAGTAGAACATGTCACAATATTCCAATTCATCCCAGATGAATCAGACCTGACACAACTCTAAGCAGTAGCAGGCATGACAAACAAACATGAATGAGTAGGCACATCAGGGCTCAAACAACTCCTACTCATACTAGTGGGTTTCATCTATTTACTGTGGCAATGACAGGTCATGCAGAGGAAAGGGGTTCAACTACCGCAGCATGTAACAGGTGAATCGTTGTTGTCCTAATGCAATAAAAGAGAGCAGGAGCGAGAGAGTGGGATTGTATCGGAATGAACAAGGGGGATTTTGCTTGCCTAGCACTTCTGAAGATAGTATAGCTCTTCATCGGTGTCATCAAACTCATCATCGGAACCACGTCTACTGAGAGGGGACAAATACCGGCAAACAAGGAAGAACACAATCAATGCAATGCAACAATTATGGTGCATGATAATGACATGGCAATATGCTGTGGTTGAGCTAATGCAACTAAAACCAGAAGGGTTTGAGCTATTTTGAACCCAAGGTTCAAGTTTAAAGTCAAACTAAGAACTTATAAAGTGCATTATCATGTTTTGATCTAAACAGAAAGGTTAAGATGTTTAAACATGCATGAAACAAGTACAGATGGAAAGATTGGATTTTGCTGGTCATTCTTCATATATAAATTATTTCATTCTGAGCTACGGTTGAAATTCTATGATTTTTAGAAGTTTTAAACATTTTCTGGAATTTTCTGAATAAGTTTAAATCCAGTGAATTCTTTACTGCGTCACTGTGATATCAGCAGGTCAACAGGGCCGGTCCAGGTCAAACCTGACTTGTGGGGTCCGCACGTCAGTGACTCAACTAGTTAACTAACTAATTAGGGTTAGGTTAGTCACTAATCTAACTTTGACCAGGGGCTGGGCCCACATGTCAGAGACTCGGAGTTTAGTTAGCGAGGTGATTAACCCCTGACAGTGGTGATTAGCACTAATTAAAACCTAAACTAATTTCAGTTCGGGGCCGGCCCCACATGTCAGCGACTCAGGTGGGGTCCAGCCAGGGTTAAAGTGGGTCAAACCCACCGGCAGTTCGCCCTCGGCGAGTCCAGACGCGGCAGAGCGCGTCGGAAATCGCCCACAGGCGACCATTTGGACGGAGGATTGGTGCCACGTGCAGCTGAGGCTCGCGTGCATCTAGCAGTGCAAGCGGGAGGGGCTGGGCTGGACGGAGCTGACGGCGGCGACGGCAAGTGCGGCGGCCGGAGTTCGGCCAGCAACGGTTTGGGCGACGCGGGGCACGGGAGGAGCCTTGGTTGGTCATGTTCGAGTTGCGGGAGTGCGGTGAGTGCAGTAGTGAGCTCGAACGCAAGCTGTGGTGGCTGCGGCCATGGCGGTGACTTGGCCGGCGGAGCTGAGCTCATGGCTCTGGTGGAATCGGCGGCTACAGGACAGGAACGAGCTCGGGGAGGAGGGGGGAAAACGCAGTAGCTCACCGCGAGTTCCACGGAGGCCTCGGCGTGCTCGGGGAGGGGCTGGTGACGACGGGAGGTCACCGGCGATCACGGTGGCCCGAGGAGGAAGAATACATTGGGGACGGCACTCTGGGGCTCTTCCCGTCGCGTGGCTCGGTGGAGACGACATAGAGGTCGACGGCGGAGCTTCTTGGCGCGTCGGGGAGGCGAGGGGGTGGTCGGTGGCCACGGGTACGGAGATTGGCGTCGGCGAGCTTGCTCGGGCATGAGGTGTCGAGCCAGAGAGAGGAGGGGATGAGGAGGAGGGAGTGGGCGAGAGGGTCCGGGGTGATGCGTGACGTCATCCAGACGCGTCGGGGCAGCGGCAGAAAGCAGGAGGTGGCGGGGCGCGTGCTCGCGCGCGGTGGCCACGCGCGCGCTGTCCTCCTGGCGGGAGGTAGGTGGTGACTGGTAAAGGCCAGTGGGCTGGGCCGTGCTGGGCCAGGCCAGGTGGGCACCAGGTAAAAATCCCTCTCTCTCTCTCTCTCTATCTCTATCTCTCTGTTATTAATTGTTTCTGTTTTCTAAATTTGCAGTTTTGTTTCTGATTTAGTTTTAATACCAAACCCATTCTATAAATCCTAAAAATATTTTTGGGCAGTAACTGAATTATTTCAGAGGCCCTCAGCAGTTTTCTGAATTGTTGGAGCATTTAAAATTATTTATAGCATTTAAATGCCCCAATTCAAATACATATGATCTAATTCAAAAAATCCAGGATGACCTAGAAAATGTGCACCATTTTTGGCAGTGGTTCTGGACCAATTCAAAAATGTTAAAAATTTATGAAGGGCATTTTGGGTTCATTGAAAAGATTTAATTTTGACCCTAGTTGAATTCCATTTGCTGCTAGGGTTTATCAGTGCCCATTTCAAGTTTCAGATATTGTAAGATGATGCATGGAAGCTTAAGCAAAGACAGGCATGGACTAAGCTAGGGCTGTGACACCTGGTGCCATTCTTCTTAAGTACTAGCACAGGATTAGCCAACCACCGAGGGTGGAAAACTTGAATGATGAACCTGGCAGCTAGGAGCCGGGCCACTTCTTCTCCAATAGACTTACACCTCTCCTTGTTAAAACGACAGAGGAACTGCCGAACATGCTTCATCCTAGGATCCACATTAAGGCGGTGCTCAGCGAATTATCTCGGTACACCTGGCATGTCAGAAGGTTTCGTTGCAAATATGTCATGATTCTCATGGATGAACTCGATGAGCTCACTTTCCTATTTAGGATCCATCCCTGTCCCAATGGTGAACTGCTGAGAAGAATGACCAGGGACAAAGTCAACTTGTTGTGTGTCCTTTGCCGACTTAAATTTGAGCAATGGATCTTTCTCAGTGGTGGGTTTTTTCAGAGGGGTCATATGAGCTGGGTCAACATTATCCTTATAATACTTGGGCTCCTCTGTGGCACAGGCGGACTCTGCATAAGCCGCATCTCCTTCCTCATAGTCCAAGGTGAGTTTGCAGTTTCCGTGAACTGTGATTGTCCCCTCTGGCCCTGGCATCTTAAGTTGCAGATACACATAACAAGGGCGAGCCATAAACTTAGCATAAGCCGGCCATCCAAACATGCCATGATATGGGCTCTTGATTCTGACCACCTCAAACCACAGGGTCTCTACTCTATAATTGTACTCATCACCAAAGGTCACTTCCAGTGATATCTTCCCAACATGGTATGCCGACTTACCAGGCACCACCCCATGAAACACTGTGGAGGACGGCTTGAGGTCCTTGTCAGTCAGACTCATCCGACGGAAAGTATCATAGTACAATATATTGATGCTACTGCCACCATCCATAAGCACCTTTGTAAATTTGTAACCACCCACCTAGGGGGCAACCACCAAAGCTAGATGACCCAGATCATCAACTCGGGGCGGGTGATCCGCCCTGCTCCATGTGATTACCTGCTCTGACCACCTTAAATACCGCAGCACTGCCAGCTCAACTGTGTTGACTGCTCGCTTATGGACCTTTCGGTCATGCTTGCACATATTTGTAGTGAAGACGTGATATTGACCACTATTAAGCTGCTTCGGGTTACTCTGATACCATGACTGACTATTGTGCTGCTGATTACCTTGACCAGACCGCTGATTATGACCATCGTGGTTACCTTGGCCCTTATATCCACCACCTGAGCTGCCACCGTCAAAGCCGGAGCCTTGAGACCCGGGGCCTGACCCGCCGAGCGGCCCTTGATACGTCTCTAATGTCTCTATAATTTTTGATTGTTCCATGCTGTTATATTATCATTCTTGGATGTTTTACAATCATTTTATATCATTTTTTGGTACTAACCTATTGACATAGTGCCTAGTGCTAGTTGTTGTTTTAAGCTTGTTTTTTACATCGTAGGAAATCAATATCAAATGAGTCCGAATGCAACGAAACTTTTGTGGAATTTTTATGGACCAGAAGACACCCAATGGGCCAGCGAAGCACCTGGGGGTGCCCCAAGGGGGGCAAAACCACCAGGGCGCCCCTGGGCCCCTGAGCGCGCCCAGGTGGGTTGTGCCCACCTTGGTGGCCTCCCGCACCGCCTCTTTGCTCTATAAATACCCCAATATTCCGGAAACCCTAGGGGAGTCAACGAAAATAAATTCCAGCCACCGCAAGTTCCAGAACCACCAGATCCAATCTAAACACCATAAGGGAGGGGTTCATCATCCTCATTGGCGCCTCTCCGATAATGCGTGAGACCATTGTAGACCTAGATGGCTTCCTCTCTCTCTTTTGATTCTCAATACAATGGTCTCTTGGAGATCCATGTGATGTAACTCTTTTTGCGTGTGTTTGTTGGGATCCGATGAACTTTGAGTTTATGATCAGATCTACGTTTTTATCCATGAAAGTTATTTGAGTCTTCTTTGATCTCTTATATGCATGATTGCTTATAGCCTCGTATTTCTTCTTCGATATTTGGGTTTTGTTTGGCCAACTTGATCTATTTATCTTGCAATGGGAAGAGGTGCTTTGTGATGGGTTCGATCTTACGGTGCTTGATCCCAATGATAGAAGGGGAACGGACACGTATGTATCGTTGATATTAGGGCTAACAAGATGGGGTCTATTTCTACATAAATAGATCTTGTCTACATCATGTCATCGTTCTTATTGCATTACTCCATTTTTCCATGAACTTAATACACTAGATGCATGCTGGATAGCAGTTGATATGTGGAGTAATAGTAGTAGATGCAGGCAGGAGTCGGTCCACTAATCTTGGACGTGATGCCTACATAATGATCATTGCTTGGTATATTCATGATTATTTGTCAGTTCTATAAATTGCCCAACAGTAATTCGTTTACCCACCATTTGCTATTTTTCTTGAGAGAAGCCACTAGTGAAATCTACGGCCCCGGGTCTCTTCTTTATTATATTTGCCTTCGCGATCTATTTTTATTTGCTTTTATTTTCAGATCTATTAAACCAAAAATACAAAAATACCTTGCTGTAATTTATTGTTATTTATTTTATTTCGCGTTCTCGCGAGATCTATTTATCCAATCTACTACAATTTTATCTATCTTTTTACTCATGAGGAATTGACAACCCCTCTCTTCCGTCGGGTTGCAAGTATTTGTTCTTTGTCTGCAGGAGCTATTTACGTGGTGTTGCGTGGTACTCCTACTGGTTCGATAACCTTGATCTCATCACTGAGGGAAATAACTACCATTGCTATGCTGCATCATCCCCTCCTCTTTGGGGAAATACCGACATAGTTCAAGCAAACATCAAAAGGAATTTCTGGCGCCGTTGCCTGGGAGACATCATCAACATCTACCAGGTTCCTGATCACAAATCTCATCTCCTTGCTATTTACATTATTTCCCATTTGCCTCTCGTTTTCCTCTCCCCCACTTCACAAAAATATGTCATTTTATTCGCCCTCTTTTTCATTCGTCGTTTTCTCGTCAGATCTACCCTTTGTTTGCAATCATGAGTGACTTTGGTATGGCAGAAACAGATGATGGCCTAACTCCTAAAATTAGACGATCTGGTAATTTGGATGCTAAAACTTTTGTTTTGGGGCAAGGGAATGTTATAGGAAAAGAACGTATACAAGAATTTTTCAATTGTGTTGGAAATTTAAGTCTTGATGATGTTCCTATACTTAAGAGGACTAAATCTTATGCGGAAGCTATTTCAGCACTAGTTCTGAAACTTGAAAATAAATTTATCCGTACTCATCCTACCTTGCAAAGATTGTTTTTTGAGTTGCTCGTTATAAAAAATCCCAAAGCAAAAAAATTGCACACCCTTGTTCTTATGAATGAATTTGATTTCATAGTACAGGAAGAAAGGGAGATCTTTGATTTCTATGGTATGAACCGTGAAAAACCATTGATAGATGAAATTCTTTATAATAGTGATTATGCGTTAAGACATTTGCTTGGGGATAATCAATTCTTTGATGATAATCTTAAAAAGGAAGTCCCTATTTTAGATAAAATCCAACAAGTTTTTAATAATGTTATTCAACATTATTCTTGGATTGTTGCCGGCAATCAAAGTGGTTATGATGATAAGCAACTTGATAGTGCTAAGGTTTCCATGGATAATATATTTTATGTTGTCTTTGAAAAACCTCTTGACAAAAAAACCTCTAAACAAATCAAAGATAAAGATGACAATACTTAGATCCTTACTTTATGCATAGCTAGGGGCCTAAAATGATAGCGCTTGTTGGGAGGCAACCCAATGAATAAAATTTATTTTTGTCTTTTGCTTTCTGTTCTTGAGTGTTTGCACAATTATGCTACTGTTATGATGGTGTTTTGTGTGGTTCTCCTACTGGTTCGACAACCTTGGTCTCATCACTGAGGGAAATACCTACCGTTGTTGTGCTACATCATCCCTTCCTCTTTGGGGAAATATCGACGTTGTTCAAGCAAACATCAGCCCTCCGTGATGCTGGTGAAACATCTAATTTTTTAACTCCCTCATGATATAACAGTCTTTCCAGGCGTGACGAGATGGCTTATTAGGATAACTGTGCTTTGGACAAGGACCATTAAGTATTTCCTCAAGACTCTGCAATAGCTTGCCATTGCTATTACGACGTTGATTCTTTGTCCTAGCATTGGTGTTAGCCACGGAATCTGACCCGCCGTTAGAATATTTACGCTTCCCTCCAGTGCCTTGGTTATTCTGATTGCCATGCTGAGCTGGGGCGTGTTGCTGCTGGCCCTTACCACCAACATTTTTCTTGCCCTTGCCAGATTTATCATCAGCAGAACTTTAGTAGTATCAGAGTCGCCATACCTAGTAAGCACATCCACAAGCTTTCCCATATTTGTAGACTTACGCTAAAGCCGCCCTAGCTTCTGCTTGAGGGGGTCAAACTGACAGTTCTGTTCCAAAAGCAGCACATCCTGAGCCGCCCCAATACTGTCCGAAGAATGGATGATGGTTGCAACCCGGCGAGCCCAGTGATCAGCCGACTCGCCCTCACGCTGCACATAGTGCTCCAAATCAACAATTGTCAAAGGCTATTTACATGTACCTTGGAAATTCTTGATAAAGTTGTCCTTCAAATCCGCCCAAATATTGATGGAGTTAGGGGCAGCCTCTTCAGCCATGTGCGAGCTGGCCCTTCCAACATCATGGTGAAATACTTGGCACAAACTGCATCACTGACGTCTAACATCTCCATGGACAACTCATAACTTTCAATCCAAGCCTCTGGGGGGAGGTCCGGTGTGTGGTTAGGCACCTTACGAGGGCCCTTGAAATCCTTGGGCAACCTCTCGTTTCGTAGAGCCGGCACCAAACAAGGGACTCCAACGGTTCGACTACTTGACCCGGCACGCACCAATACTGACGGAAATCATTGGCGGCTATTGATAAGCCCCCTGGTTTGCCACCTATGCTCCTCAACGGGCTCTTGCATCACCTACAACTGCTTGAACACTTGTTCGTGGTTTTAGGGCCAGGTGAACCTGGGGCGGGTTGCGGCATCGCTCACTGCTGGAGACCGCGGGCGACTCAACATGTCGGCTGTAACTACGACTCGGCAGGGGAGTTGAGTGCACACGATCGTGACTATATGAATACTTCTCCTGCTGTGCAATGGCCATTTGAAGTAGCTCAATGGCATTCTATGCTTCCACCGCAATGGGCGACTCACCAGTAATCGGGAGCGCATTGAGCCACGTAGCCACTGCTACCACGTTATCCACCGGGTCACTACTAGGAAAAGGGCTATAGATGATATGGACACTAATGGCGCACCAGACATGTGGTGCGCCACTACTATATACTAATGGCGCACCATGTGTTGGTGCGCCATTAGTGTCCAAATACTAATGGCGCACCACATCCACGGTGCGCCACTAGTAACAATTTTTTTTATTTTTTTCAAAACTAGTAATGGCGCACCAGGGGATAGTGCGCCATTACTAGTTAAACTAGTAATGGCGCACCACATCCACGGTGCGCCACTAGTAATTTTTTTCAAAAAAAAAAATCATATTTTTTTATTTTTTTCCAAAACTAGTAATGGCGCACCAGGGGATAGTGCGCCATTACTAGTTAAACTACTAATGGCGCACCACATCCACGGTGCGCCACTAGTAAAAAAAATCAACTTTTTTTCAAATTTTTTTTTTCAAAACTAGTAATGGCGCATCATGGGAGTGGTGCACCATTACTAGTTCAACTAGTAATGGCGCACCACTCCCACGGTGCGCCATTACTAACTTGGCCCAAAATTCTACCTAATGCACCCCCCCCCCCCGTGGACCACCTTTTCAGTTTTAAAAAAATAAAAGAAAATAATGGAAATGTCAAAAAATAAAAGAAAATAAGTTTCCCATGTGATATGTGGTCTAGTTGTTGGGAAAATTTACAAATATGAATTTCGACTTTATTTGCAAAATCTCTCTGGAATTTGTAAAATGGGCATAACTTTTGCATACGAACTCGGATTAAAAAGATGTTTATATGAAAAATCATCTACTCGAAAACTTACATCCGAATTTAACCGGGGGAACCTCGTTAAACATTTTCAAAATCCTCAAAAACCTAACAGAAAAAAGTTACGGGGCTTTCAAGATCTAGAGGCAAAAAATTTCAAAAAATTTCAAACTTACTAGAGGCGCACCGTTTGCTAGGTGCGCCACTAGTAACAGAAAAAAAAATTGGTGTTGAATTTATTTTTTTGGAATTTTTTCAAAAAATGATACGTAATATGACCGGGAAGTTTGAAATATTTTTCAAAATTTCATCATACTCATGAACATGAACAAAGTCCTAGACATCAACAAGGTTTAATAGGATTGATATGGTAGATATATGAACAAGTGCCTGTTAAGTGAGGTGGTGCTGGGGTTGGATAGAACTGTGAAGTTAAGCGTGCTCGGGCTGGAGTAGTGTTAGGATGGGTGACCTTCCGGGAAGTTTGACCAATTAGTGCGATTTGACTTGACATTAAGCCATAGTGACCCGAGATTAAGAAAAAATGAAAAAAAATTGGGAAAAAATAAAAAAAATCTGAAAAAATATTTGAAAAAAAATTGTTACTAATGGCGCACTTCTATGTGGTGCGCCATTACTAAGTCAGATAGTAATGGCGCACGGTGTGATGCGCCATTAGTATACCAAATACTAATGGCGCACCAGTGGTGCGCCATTAGTATTTAATACTAGTGGCGTGGTACTAGTGGCGCACCAGTAGTGCGCCATTAGTAGGCAAAACTGGTGCGCCACTAGTAGGCCTTTTCCTAGTAGTGGGTTGGAGAAGTGGCCCGGCGGTGTTGTGAAATGCTGAGGCAGGGTCTGGCCTCTCTGGGGCGGCTCTGGCTGACGAGGATGAACCGCCACCCTATTCCCAGGCGCCTCTGTAGTTGGGGGTATAACTGGTGGAGTACTTGGTCCTGCCCCCGGCATGTTAAACAGATTCATGGGTTCATAGACTAAAGGCAAGGGGACTAGTGCCTCCTCCGAAGGACTGCATTGGAGGCATTCTGATCCAGACTTAAACGCCAAGCCTCTGCTTTCTAGCGCCCTGACTCAGCATCGTTCTGAGCCTGTACGTTGCCAATCGAGCGTTATCGGCATTGATATCCTCCTGGGCCTTGGTCATCTGCTCCCTAAGCTTTGCAATCTCTGCATTACGCTCTGCTTGGTTCTCTGCCGTGACCTCAGTCGCCAGCAGGGTCGTCAAAGTTCCCATCAACTCAAACAAAACTTGAGTCGAGAGCCTGACCGAGCCGGATGTGCCAGCCAACGCAGCCGCTGGGTCAGCTGCTGCAGTTGCACTAGCCATCGAAGAATTAAGAGCCGGCGCCATGCCTGCCATGAAGATGGCGGCTCGGCGGCTCATAGGAGTCCGAAATGCTGTTGCCATCGGAACAGCCCCCAAGCCCACCATCCTGAAGCAGATAGATTGACTCCTTCTCTCCAGTTGATAACTCATCACCTGAAAAGAGGAGAGTCTCTCCCCCAGATGAAGAATCTTCCGCAAGTTCGACCCCTTGCGTGAAGCCCACGAAAGTGTGCTTCTGGCCGGCTTGGACCCTGGTGGGTTGCGCGCGCCGAGCAGGCTCGACGATGTCGGTGCAGATGTCTGGCTTAGGTTCTGATCCGCCGATTTGCCCAATGAAGACGTGGATTCCACCGAAGGGGACCCGGTACCCATAATCGATTGAGTCGCCCTCGAGGCCCCAGCCAGCGTCTTCGATGTAGAGCATGCCGCTGCGACTCTTGGTTATCCTGCCAATGGTGTATCCCTCAATCCCTGGGAAAGAGCCCTTCAAGAAGTCAAAACCACCATGCGCTGGCCCCACGGTGGGTGCCAACTGTCGTGGTTTTGTCATGGTAGATATCCTAGTGAAAGAACTTAGGTGTGAGGCCATCGCTACGGTGATTAACTTGTCGGGGTTGAGTGGGACGAGAGACATGGTTTTACCCAGGTTCTTCCCCTCATGGTGGAGGTAAAAGCCTACTCCTGCTCTTGTTGCTATTGCTTGAGTATCGATTACAAGGGAGCGGATTCGCTTGACCTAGCTATCGATTGATTGTTACTTGCGCTATCCTATGCCGGGGACTCACCTTTATATACACGTCGAGGCCGCCGCCTTACAAGAGTCGGGGTCGGGTTACAATCAGTGACCGAGCCCTAGTCTAAGTCGCCTTGCCTTACAAGACAAGTCATCACATGGCGTCTTACACCTCTGGGCCGCCTTCTGACTTTAGGCACTAAGCCGGCCCATCTTGTGAGCCGCCCTTCTTGGCCATATGCCTTGGTCACTTGGCTATGTCTGAGGCTTTAACTTCATGAGTCGCCAACGGTCTAACTGGGCACTTACTAGGCGGGTTATATCGCGGGGTTATATCCCCAACAATACGTGTGTTCCTAATGGATAGTGAGAGATACTAATACTTGGGGGGAGTGTGTGTGCCTATGATGGAGTGAGAGATTATTGTACTTAGGGGGTGCGTGTCACACAGAGAGAGCAAGGGCGGAGAGTGTTAGATGGGTCTATGTAGCGCGATCGAGATATGTGTGTGTATGAACCAGTGAGATATAAAGTTTGAGAGAGATAGAGGAGCCCCGGTACTGCTGAGTGGTGCGTCAGATAGCTGAGAGGGGGAAAGAGATACTCCATCCGTTCGATAATGCAGTGCATATAAATTTTTAGAAGTCCAACTTTGGAAACTTTGACCAGGTTTACACAAATATTATTCATATCTACAATACCAAAGATACATCATATGAAACTACATCTTATGGTGAATCTAATGATATATGTTTGTCGTTCTAGATGTATTTTTTTTATGTACCTGGTCAAACTTTGTGAAGTTTGACTTTTCAATAAATCTATATGCTATGGACCGAAGAGAGTACCTAAGTTGAGAGAGATCGAGTGCATGTGAAGGAGAAAGAGTAAGTGTGCAAAAAGAGTGTGTGCGTGAAAGAGAAAGGGACAACAAACAATAAAATAGAGAGAGAAGAGAGAGAGTGAGTGAGTGTTCGTTTCTTATGCAAACATATCACGCATCCATCTCCGAGATAGAAAAGCGAGGTGAGGAGATAAACGAAGCTAGTGCATGGTTGTTTGCAATGAAGAGAGACCCCCTATAGCACATGTCCAATAGAGGTCTGGCCAACAAGGGACAGAGGTCGAGAGGGACGTATGGAGAACATGGACGCATGGGGAGGGAGAGAGGGTGTGTTTGTGATAGAGAGATCCCCTCGAGATCGTGAGGGGACTATATGGGTGGGAGATCGAGAGACGAGGTGTGTGTGCGATAGAAAGATGCCTCGAGAGAGATCGAGATAGACCAAGTGAGGGGAAGAGACAATGCATATGTTTGTGATGGAGACTGAGAAATAGTCATATACATGGGGGGACTGCGTGTGCCTACAATGGAGTGAGAGACAGTCATACTTAGCTAGGCGTGAGATTGTGTGTGTGTGTGCATGTGATATGGAGAGAGAATGAGGGAGGGGGAGAGAGAGTTTTAGATGGGTCTATCTAGTGCGAGTGATAATACATGTGTATGTGTGACCTAGGGAGATGGAGAGTTCTCGAGAGAGACAGAGGGGAGAGCCCCGAGACGGCGGAGTGGTGCGTGAGAGAGTTACGGACAAGGAGCTAGGGAATTTGTGTGAGTATGATGAGTGAACCCTAGATATTTAGCTTGGATTAGAGAATCATACATTGTGTGCCAGAGAGACCTATACATGGAGTGTGCATGCGAACTAGAAAGACCGACAGAGAGAGAGAGAGAGGGAGGGAGAGGGACCGACAAGGTTTGTGTTTGTATATGTGCAATAGAAACAAAGATTGTCGGCTAGAGAGAGAACGGGAGTCTGGGAGAGGGGGGTCGCGTTTATGCATCGAAGACATATATAAACCATGTTTTGATATAAGTTTGCATTCAAATATTTGAATTGGAGAACATGGTGTCTGCAATCCACACATGAACGGAGATATGCGTATCAAACAAGTTCCTTAATTTGACTTTCAGCATGTCCATGGAGTACTATAATACAACGTGCTACTCAATTGAGGTGTTCAATTTTGGATTTAGTCCACTATTTTGACCGGGTGAACGAGCTATTTCATTGAATCGAGATATTTCATTTTGGGTTTGATTCTTGTTTTTGTGTGGGTCAACTGTTTGTCATATAGTAAATTGTTAGCAATGAGCATATAAAAACACATTAGTCCCGAGCATCATCTCACCATCTAAAAAAGTAGTGGCAAGATAATATTTCAAAATTTGATTCGAATCGACTTGGTAAGGTAGATGTGGATGCTCGTTCTCCCAAAATTTGAACGAACCGCTAAACACCCTCTGCTCGGTGGACTTCGCCCGAGCAAATAAATGGGAGACGCGAAATTACTGGTGTATGGGAGACACACATCAATTGGCCCATTGTACATCGAGGTAGGTTCATAACTTTATCCAAGAGTGCCTTATCCTCGGCCGAAATGACAAGTGCCAAATAATTCATAAACCATGGGTGGCAAAACACCCTCTCCTCGGCCGAAATCGCACGCGCCGAATAGTTCATAAACCATGGGCGACAAAACACCCTCTCCTCGGCCGAAATCGCTCACACCCACTAGTTCAAAACACGCCCAAAATTGCTCACGCCCACTATTTGGGAGAAGCAAAGTTACCATACTATCCCTGACCCTCAAGACACAGACCTAAGCCCAGAAGCCAAAAGGTAGGGGTAGAACTGTAACTTCCCCACATTTCAGACAAATGTGTCCGTAAGACATGGTTCCCCCTCCCAATTCCCCATTCATACAGCATGGGCGCCAAATCAGCTTCTCCCTAGAACTCCCTCCTCCCCAGCCGCGAAACAATAGCCCCTCCTCCATGACGCCCCCCACCGCACCAAATTCATCACCGCCCTCCTCCCCAATGCCGGAGCCATTGTCCGTTTGTCATCGTGCACTGGGTCGTGTGCCTCTTACTCCGTGCTGCCGAAACTGCCTCAACGACGACCGTGTGAGCTGTACCAGAGCCAATTCACCCGCACCGTTGCGCACGGCGCCGGAGCGGCTCCAACTTCGGACGCGTCCAGGGCCCCGGCGCTGCTTCCCCGTAGCCGTCGACCATCACGACATATCTGCTTTCATGCCGTCGGGAGCCACCGCAACCGCACCGGCCTCACCGACTCGGCAACTAGAGCTGCCTCCTTCACCGGGCCGCAAGATAGGTCGTACACTCATCTTAAATCACTTTATTTAGGTGTTAGTCGCCTGAATTTTTATTCTGGGCCAGTCGATTCCCAATGGGAGGCAGCACCCCTCGAGGTGGTAGAGCTCCAAGGCTGTTGGTTGGCTGGTCTCTATCATAGGGGTGTGGGGGCACAAGTTCATCGCGAAAGCAGCGCTTAGGTGGATATCTTAGAGTTGCGTGGGTTGAAGGTATTGCCGCCGCCAGATCTGGATGACGGCGAGTCTTTGTGGTTTGGCCAGGGGCGGCGCAACCACGGCAGTGCGGTGGGGCGGGGAGCATGCTTTTTGTTGGAGCTCTCACAGCCAGGGACGGCGAAGGTAGGCTGCTCTGTCGGTGGTAGCTGGCTCTTCGGGGAAGATTCTGAACAGTGTCAGTCGGGAGGCACAAGATGGCCATCCAGCCATCCGGCATAGATCGGACAGTACCAAAATAAAATAAAATCATGTGACCCCAATTTAATTTTTAGTCAACAGACATGTGACCAGTCTCGTACCTTAGTGTTGATCTCTTAGTGTATTTCTTCAGATCAGAGATATGTGTCGTTCTTAACATTATGTGTTTTCTGCGTCTTCAGCCACACCGTCTTCCTTCTCACCGTAGATGCTCCGACAAGGGAAGCATACACCAGAAGGGAGCTATAGTCCCCACTCAACACTTCCCTGCCTTGAATCTGCGTGCCTGACATGGACAGCCACAACAACCGCAGGGCCATCGACAAGTCAACAGATGATGCTCACTCCTATAGATGGCGGCCAGATTGATTGTACCCTCATCTTACTTGTGTGCAACATTTATGGCTTCGTTATTCATCTAAGAATGGAAAATAAATTATCACATGTCACTGTATATTCATGCTGATCTCTTAATGTTCAGGAGTCAACGTTGTTCCATAGTCCAGATAACTGACTTGTTCAGGAGTTAGCGATGTTCCATAGTTATCATCAAATAGCCAATGCTATCCCACATGTTGGTGATTATACCACTTCTAGTATTACCTATGTTGTTGTTCTTTAATACTTTTCTGTGCCATCTACTTAATCTCGAGTACAAACAACACATATTATCTAGCTTTCATCTGTGTTCTCCCTTTAGTTTTTTAGACCTGTTGCTGCTAGTTAAGTCTGGTCCTACTATTTATATCGTCTCCTACAGGCACTCATTACATAATCCAACTACTAGTTTTCTTCCATGCATGTCAGATATAATCGCACACACTGATATATCCACAAGAACCTCGCGGAGCAATGTAACTGCCAACAAACTTGACGTCAATGATACCCAATATGATGGAACAGTTAAAGGCAGTTCTTCAGAAGACTTGTAGAAAGATGATGAATCCTATACACTCTTGGAGTGCATCTACTCTGTTGCAATGCCATGTGCTTAGCCTACTGATCATGCATGTAAATATGTTATGCCTTCCTATTTTTCAGTACTTATTCCATTCATGATAACATGTTTTCAAATTCTAGTACCGTCATTCTACTCTGCCAATGCCATCTGCTTAGTTTGGACATCATGCTTCTGAATATCTTATGCATTGTTATTCATCTGTATGTACTCCATCCGTCTACTGTACCAGTTTTTTTTTGCATTGAAGTGCTATTATATTGGTCTGTTGCAATGCCATCTTAGTTTCCCAATCATACACGCATATGTTGCCTTCGTGTTTTTCTGTGCCTATTCCGCTATCATACAATTTTACATTCAACTAGTGTTTGCTTTACTATGTTGTCATGTCGTATCCCTAGCTCTTACATCATACTCCCTCCGTTCGGATTACATGTCACAGAAATGGATAAAAATGGATGTATGCCTAGACACATCCATTTATTTCTGGATGGAGGCAATACATGTAAATATTCCATGCCTTTCTATTCTTCAGTACCTATTCCATCTCTCTGCCGTAGCTGTTTTATAATTGAAGCACCATTCTTCTATATAAGGCATGCAAGGGGAAGATGGCTATGTTAGAATCTGAAGGGCTACAAACAAGGTCTTTGCAAAAGATCCAAATGCCAGGAGATAGTAAACCAACTCTAGTGTTCATAGATACTGCTCCAGCACAGAGAAACCCAACTGCTCCTGATAATAAGCAAATTCCAGTGGCCAAAGAACTAGTCCGCTCCAGTCTAGCAAAAATATGTCAACTCCTTTCTAAGAAGCGTGTGTGTATCCCCACATCATGAAATTTTATAGCATCCAGATCATATTTTCTACATGTTTCTTACCCATCTCTCTTTTAGAAAATAATCTTAAAGGATAGAAGACTTTCTAAACTGGGATCGTGTTCGAGGAATGTATCTTGCGGGAATTCTCTATACTCCAATGCTGATGTAAGTACCCGTTGTATATCACTATATTTTTACATCAGCTTGTATTTTGTTAATCGGCGTGACTCCAACCTTCATCTGATCTAAATTTACTTGTAGAAAAATGTACAATTAAAGGCGACAATGTTGATTTTAGTAAGGAAAACTACATGGTAGTTTTGCATACTAAGCTGCATGAGTGTACTATCTCATATCATGCACATTACTAAATTGTAGTGTTGCGGTCCGGTTGCCCAATCATTCATTCTGTCAATGTTGCTTTCCTATTACCTTACCTGGCTGATGATAGCTGTGCCGTATTGTGTTAATTTGGTGTAGGTTGGTGTGGTCTGGTTGCCCAAACTTTCATTGTGTCATTGTTGCTTTCCTATTATCTGACCTGGCCAATAATAGCAATGCTAGTGTGTTAATTTGGTGCAGGCTGCTGAAGATAAGAAGACAAACTCTAAAAACAGCAAGGAAACCCCATTGTTTCTTTCCAATAATTCTAGGGCAGGTAACATGGCAATAACTCTTGATTAATTTGTCCGACTCCCCTCCTAATTTATGTTATTGATAGTGGTCGAGACACTCTGCACTATCAATAATACAAGCCTGCCAAAATTTCCATCTGAATCTGTTCAGTTTCCTTTGTCTCGAATCCAACGGAAAAATGTACGTTTGTGAACCAATACTGGCTAAAGCAATGATGGAAATCGTGGAAGAATTAGAGGCGCACATTCTTGCGCAACAACAACTGATCAATGTTTTTAGAGACAGTGTAGCAAAGAAGGAAGAACTTGCTCACATGCTTATGGGCGTCATCCGCGTTGAGGTTGCAGATTGTGAGGCTGTAGATCGTTAAGTCATGTTCATTTATTTGCACTTGCAATTGCTCAGTGGATGTAATTTCCTGTAATATGTGCTGGATGTGCTACGTTTTTCCTTGTATGTCGTACATTTGTTAGCGCGCCTTGCGTTCCATCTAACTGGTTGCTAGGAAGCCAAAAAAGCAGTGAAATTAATAGCTAGCACGAACCGTCGTGGGCCCTATATGAAGATGGTGGCCCACTGCCCTTAATGCGCCCCCCTAATGGGCTCGCAGGTGCCAAATTTCTTTTAGACCTTTGTTTCATCGGTTTTGGTCCTGTCCATAAATGCTCAATTTTGTCTAATTGGGCCTACACACATATTTGAGCTTTAGCGGGCCGAATAAGTTGATGGGCCGTAACCAGGCCGAAAGCTCTATTGGGATGCTATAATTGAAATGAGCCAACAGTTAATGCTTGGCCCAGTTACCTCTCGGGTCGTTAACTGGCCGAAACTGAAGCGAGCAATAAGTGGTCCCATTCGATTTCACGGGCCGTTAACAGGCTGATACTAAGGTCGGGCTATATATGGCCCAACTGTATTGTGGGCCTTTAGCAGGCCAAAAGAGACAACGGGCTGCTATTGGACCATAAAGAGCATGGGCTGCTAAGAGGCCAAAAGTCACGTCGGACTATATATGGCCCAACTGTGTTGTGGGCCTTTAGCAGGCCGAAAGAGAAATCGGGCTGATATTGGACCATGAAGAGCATGGGCCGTTAAGAGGCCAAAAATCAGTTCAGACTGCAAATGGCCCAACTCCTATATGGGCCATTAACAGGCTGAAAGTCATACCAAGCCAGAAATTGGCCCAACATTTAAATGGGTTGCTAAAAGGCCGAAAGATGTACATCCTGAAAATTGGCCCATCCTATGAATGGGCTGTTAACAGGCCGAAACTACGTTGGGCCGATATTGAGCCCAAATATATAGCGGCCTATTAACGGGCTCGAACTGACGATGGGCTGCAATGGTGTCAAATAGTTAACGGGCCGAATTAGCACATCTCGTATGGGTCGTGGGCCTAAATGGACCAGACACAAGTAGGCCCTATATGGGCTGGCCCGCTAATTTTGACTGGGCCAACCTCTTTCACCTAAATGGGCCACTGTTGGGCCTTGCCACGTGTCAACATATCATAGGCGGCTGATACGTCTCCAACGTATCTATAATTTATGAAGTATTCATGCTAGTATTTCATCATTCTTGGATGTTTTACAATCATTTTATAGCAACTTTATATCATTTTTTGGGACTAACCTATTGACCCAGTGCCAGTTGCTGTTTTTTGCTTATTTTTTACATCGCAGGAAATCAATACCAAACGGAGTCCAAACGCAACGAAACTCCACGGAGGTTTTTTATGGGTCAGAAGACATCCATTGGGCCAGAGCAGCACCTGGGGGTGCCCAGAGGGGGGCACAACCCACCAGGGCCCGCCAGGACACCCTGGCGCGCCCAGGTGGGTTGTGCCCACCTCGGTGGCCGCCCGCACCCCCTCTTTGCACTATAAATTCCCAAGTATTCTGAAACCCATCGGGGTTAACCTAGATCAGAAGCGCCGCCGCAGGCCTCTGTAGCCACCGAAAACTAATCTAGACCCTTTCTGGCACCCTGCCGGAGGGGGGAATCATCTCAAGTGGCCATCTTCATCATCCCGGGGGCCACCACGATGAGGAGGGAGTAGTCCACCCTCGGGGCTGAGGGTTTGTACCAGTAGCTATGTGTTTAATCTCTCTCTCTCGTGATCTATATCATGGGGTTTGTTAATATGGATGGATCATATGATGTTTCTCCCCTCTATACTCTTGTTGTGATGAATTGAGTATTTACCCTTTGAAGTTTTGTCTTGTCGGATAGAATATTCAGAGATGAGAACACATGATGTATGTCTTGCGATATGAATACTTGAGGTGACAATTGGGGTATCATACAGATTCACTGGATGTATGTTAGGGCACTCAACTTGCGGATTCCCGAGGTGACATTGGGGTAATCTATGCATAGGGGTTGATGCACGTTTTTATTATCTTTTCTCCGACAGAAACTTTGGGGTCTCTTTGTAGTTCTTTGGGTGGATTGAGTATTATGAATAAGAATTTGCTTTGGTGTTATTTTAGTATGAAATCTTGATTGGATCGATCGGAAAGAATAACTTGCGTTATTTAGTACGAACTCTAGGATAGATCGAACGGAAAGAATAGCTTTGAGGTGGTTTCGTACCCTACAAACAGTTTATATCTTTTGTTCTCCGCTAATAGGAACTCAAGAGCGATTCTTTATTGCACTTTGAGGGATAATCATATGATCCAACTATGTTAGCTTGCACTTTGAGGGATAATCATATGATCCAACTATGTTAGCTTGCACTTTGAGGAATAATCATATGATCCAACTATGTTAGCATTCTTGAGAGGTTGCACTAGTGAAAGTACGGACCCTAGGCCTCATTTTCAAGCATTGCAATACCGTTTTTGTGGCCGTTTATTATTTGCTACCTTGCTATTTTTATTTATTCAGATTATAAAAATATATTTCTAGCATTCGTATTACACTTTTATTACCATCTCTTCACCGAACTAGTGCACCTATACAATTTCTCATTGTATTGGGTGTGTTGGGGACACAAGAGATTTCTTGTATTTGGTTGCAGGGTCATTTGAGAGAGACCATCTTCATCCTACACCTCTCACGGATTGATAAACCTTAGGTCATCCACTTGAGGGGAAATTGCTACTGTCCTACAAAACTTTGCGCTTGGAGGCCCAACATGTGTCTACAAGAATAAAGTTGGGTACTAGACATCAAGCTCTTTTTTGGCACTGTTGCCGGAGAGGTGAGTGCTTGAAGGTATATCTTTAGATCTTTCAATTGAATCTTTTAGTTTCTTGTTTTATCACTAGTTTGGTTTATAAAAGAAAACTACATTAAAATGGAATTTAGGTTGCATCATATTATTGATCATCTTTATAATGTCTTTCTTGAAAATGATGGTTCAAAAAATTGTGCTCAGTTGTTAGAAGAAGAAGTCAATAAAATGTTTGGCACAAAATATTTGAATGATGAGCATGATTGAAATGTTGTTAGTATGAATTATTTGAATATCCAAAATGCTAATGATGATTGCACAAGTCATGACAAAAATGTTTCTTATAAGCATGTCAATTTTTGTGGATTGAATTGGGAGTGCAATTGCACACCAAAAAGGGAAGATAGATTTTGTAAGAAGCATAAATATTTGGAAACGAAAAAGTTGCAAGAGAGGCTAGATGATTGTGCTGAAAGATGTAATTTTTTTCGCCATCCTTGTGAACTTTGCAATGAATGTGGTATTTAAATCTCCAATGAAAATTATTTCATGATCAAATTGTGTCCAAAATTTGTGATAACTTGATTACCCTTGAGCATCATAAAAGAGCTTAGTCTTCTTTTGGGGTACGAAGAAATGAAACGTATAACTAAGGGTTTTCCAAATCCCAAGAGGTTTCTTGATTTTGATCTAGAAGAAATTTATATGTTTTGTGCAGTAAATTGAATTGAGAATCCTTATATTGCCAACTACTTAAAGACAAGAAAAAAATGGAGTATGAAGAGAGTACTAATGAAAGGGAAAATGTTTCCCAATACCCTCCTAGTGTTATTATGATGAATCAGGTAACAAGGAGGAGCTTCCTATCCAACCAATCTCATCAATAAGAAGCTTGAAAAGATTAATTAACTCCACACATGATGTGGTGAAGAAGAAGAAAATAAGAAAGAGTAGAGGTAAAAATGTATCTCTTCCAAATAATGTTGCTCCTATTATTGTTGTTCCTCATGAAAATGAATCAAAAATAATTGTGGAAGATGATGCACTTGGTGATGATTTTGTTATGCCTATTGCTTGTTGTGATGATTATGATTGGGAAGATAATGATATCCCTTATGATCTTGAAAACCTTTTTAGCACTTGCTTGCAACAATATGATAATAATGTTTGCTATACTATTGGTGCCATTCATGCTATTGATAAGAATGATTGTGATGATATGCAAAACCACAAGCTTGGGGATTCTATGTTTAATGAGTATGACATGTTTGAAGATTTATTTGCTCGAAATAATGTTTGTCCTAAGCTTGGGGATGCTTTGCTTAATGAATAGGATCCTTTGATTCCTTCTACTTTCGATAAGAAAATTTATTATGATGATAGCATGCCTCCTATTTATGATGATTACATTGATAAAAGTGGGTTTGGAAGAGTGTCAAATCTAGGTAGAAGTAATCCCACTATTTTGGAGGGTGTTGAATCTTATTACAATATTGATGAAAGTGGACTTGGAGAGGCCATAACTTTATTTAGTGATACATCCACTATTTTGGAAGAGGTTTCAATTGATTATGACAATGAAGCTGCTATCTATGATGATTATTATGATGATGTGTATGCCATAAAGAGTGACAAATCTTCTATGTTTTGCATCATGAAAAGAGTGTTGTATGTGATGGTTATATTGTTGAATCCATTCATGATGTTTTTGAAAATTATTATGAGGAAGGAACTTATGCTCTTACATATCTCAATAATATCAAGTTTCTTCTCTATGTGTTGATTGTTTTGAAGTTGCACTTGTTTTGCCTTCCTATGCTAGTTGATTCTTGCTCCCATAAGTTGTTTGCTCAAAAAATCCCTATGCATAGGAAGTGGGTTAGACCTAAATGTGCTAGTCATATGCTTCATGATGCTCTCTTTATGTTTCAATTCTTATCTTTTATGCAAGCATCATTGAAATCATCATGCCTAGCTTAAAAGGCACAAAAGAAAAGCGCTTGTTGGGAGACAACCCAACACTTTTACCTACTGTTTTTGTGTGTTCACGTGATTATGCTACTGTAGTAATCATGTTTTATTGCTTTCGTTTCAATAAAGTTCCAAGTAAAGCCTTTGGGATCATGTTGGGTGATAGTTGATTTGACCCTGCTGAAAAACAGAAACTTTTGCGCTCACGAAAATAAGTCTCATTTTTAACAGAAGAGAGATTTTGAGTTGATTATTTATGAAGAAGTTTAATATACAAATTGCTCACGTGGTCCTAATTTTTTCATAATTTTTTGAGTAGCAGAAGTATGGTTTGAGTACAGATTACTACAGACTGTTCTGTTTTTGACAGATTCTGTTTTCAATGCATAGTTTGCTTGTTTTCTAGTTTCTATGGCTTATATTGCTCAATATAAATTGTGGGAATGATATGCTACAGTAGGAATTGTGTGGAAACAATTATGAATCTTGTCTTTGACAGTACCAAAGTGAAATGGTTTGCTCTTTATCATACTAACCTATCTCACGAAGTTCCGTTAAGTTTTGTGTGATTGAAATTTTCAAGTTTTGGGTGAGATGTCGATATGAGGAGAATAAGGAGTGACAACACCCTAAGATTGGGGATTCCCGAGGCACCCCCAAGGTAATATTCAAGGAAGATCCAAGCATCTAAGCTTGGGGATGCCCCGGAAGGCATCCCCTCATTCGTCTCCAACATTATCTGTAACCTCACTTAGAGCTATGTTTTCATTCGTCACATGATATGTGTTTTGCTTGGAGCATCATTTTATTCTGTTAGGTTTTGATTGCTGTTATTTGGAATAATTTTTTGCATGTTTTATTTCAATAAAGTGGCATTGATAACCTTTGCCATGCTTATCTTGCAAGTATACATGTTGCTGTTTGTAAACAGAAAGTTTATCGATGTTGCAAAAATTCCCGAGGAAAGTCAGAATGTGATAAAATGTTTAATTTTTCTGCATAATAAGCTCTGATAAATTTTCTATAGTGTGGTAGAATTTCATAATGTTTGGAGTTGAATAAGTATTGATACTCTTGCATTCTTTACAGACTATACTGTTTTTGCAGATTGCTATTATGTTTGCACATGCTTGCTTGTTTAATGATTCTATTTGAGGATAGGAGTATTAAATATGAAGAGGCATTTAGTATGCAATGTTGAACAATAATTTTAGTGATTTTCTACAGTAGAGAGATAAAGTTTTTGCATTGGTTTATACTAACTTATCTCACGAGTTCTTGTTGACTTTTGTGTGGATGAAGTTTTTAAGATTTAGTGAAACCGTGATATGAGAGGAATTAAGGAGACACAAAAGCTCAAGCTTGGGGATGCCAAGGCAACCCAAGTTAATATTTCAAGAAGTCTCAAGCATCTAAGCTTGGGGATGCCCTGGTAGGCATCCCACCTTTCTTCCTCCAACAATTATCGGTTAGTCTCGGTTGAGCCTAAGTTTTTGCTTCTTCACATGATGTGTGCTATCCTAGGAATGTCATTTTATTTTATTTTGCTTGTTGTTTTAATAAAGTACATAGATCTGAAAGTTTTTAAATAAAAGAGAGTCCTCAAATTGTTGCCAAGGAGGCTAAGTAAGTGGCATTCACATCCCTTCCACGAAGCTCTTTTCTTTGGAATTGCTCTTGTGCTTCACTTATATCCTATGAGTAAATTGTTGAATAAATTGAAAATCATGAAGTTGAATTTATACCATGCCTAGTGGTAGCTTCACATTGGGTTTAGAAAGTGAAATCTTTTGAAGCTTGATAATCACAATATTGGTCATACAAGCAATTCGTGAATGATAAGTAGAAGGAAGAGAACTTTCATATGCAAATACACTATCTTGGAAATCTTTTGTGATTGTGAGCCCCCATCAAAATATTATATGCCAAAACTGTTGACGTTGGACAAGGAAGACAACATAATGATTTATGTTTGTTCATATTCACATAGAAGTTATATTGTCATAGATCCTTCAACATGTGGTTCTTGCCCCCCATCTTTGCTAGCCAAAAATTCCGCACCAAGTAGAGATACTACTTGTGCATCCAAAAACCCTTAAACCTAAATCTTATTTTCAAGAGTCCACCATACCTACCTAGGGATTGAGCAAGATCCCTCAAGTAAGTTGTCATCGGTGCAATAAGGCAATAAAATTTGCTTCTAAAAGTGTGAGATCATTTAGTGTAAGAAAAAATTGAGCGTTGTACGAACTTGTGATGGTGAAGAATAAAAGCGACGGACTGCATAATAAAGGTTGCCATCACATGGGTCAATACAACGTGACGTACTTTTGCACTAAGGGGTTGAGCATACAAACAAATAAGCGCATGGAAACCTCTGCTTCCCTCTGCGAAGGGCCTATCTTTTACTTTTATGTATTTACTTTTATGCTAAGAGTCAAAGTTTTCCTCTCTATTCCTTTTTATTTTTCTCTTTTGGCAAGCATCATTTGGTGAGGAAAGATCTAGGCACATATCTCCAGTTGAATATGGGTAGCATGAGTTATTATTGTTGACATCACCCTTGAGGTGAATACGTTGGGAGGCAAAACAATAAGCCCCTATCTTTCTATGTGTCCGGTTGAAATGTTTTGCTCATATGTATGCGATGAGTGTTAGCAATCATAGAAGACTATATGATGGTTGAGTATGTGGAGCTCTTACTTAGACTCCGTTGAATAAGTTGAATTGCAATTGCTTGGTGACTAAGAACATCGGTTGTTGGGTTTCAAGAGAATTCATTGTTTGAACTTTAACATGTGAATTGGTTGCCATTATGACATGAGAAGTTTTATAAGAAAGAATTGTTGTTATGATGCTAGGAAAAGTGATTGAAATTATCATTGATCAAACTTATGCACTTTGCTAGCATTCAAACTTCATAAATTATTTCTTTTATCATTTACCTACTCGAGGACGAGTAGGAATTAAGCTTGGGGATGCTGATACGTCTCCAATGTATCTATAATTTATGAAGGATTCATGCTATTATTTCATCGTGCTTGGATGTTTTACAATCGTGTTATAGCAACTTTATATCATTTTTTGGGACTAACCTATTGACCCAGTGCCCAGTGCCAGTTGTTTTTTGCTTGTTTTTTACATCGCAGGAAATCAATACCAAACGGAGTCCAAACGCGACGAAACTCCATGGAGATTTTTTATGGGCCAGAAGACATCCCTTGGGCCAGAGCAGCACCTCGGGGTGCCCCGAGGGGGGCACAACCCACCAGGGTGCGCCAGGCCCCCCTGGCGCGCCCGGGTGGGTTGTGCCCACCTCGGTGGCCTCCCGCACCCCCTCTTTGCACTATAAATTCCCAAATATTCCGAAACCCATCGGGGTTAACCTAGATCAGAAGTTCCGCCGCCGCAGGCCTCTGTAGCCACCGAAAACCAATCTAGACCCTTTCTGTCACCCTGCCGGAGGGGGGAATCATCTCCGGTGGCCATCTTCATCATCCCAGCGGCCACCACGATGAGGAGGGAGTAGTCCACCCTCGGGGCTGAGGGTTTGTACCAGTAGCTATGTGTTTAATCTCTCTCTCTCTCGTGATCTATATCATGGGCTTTGTTAATATAGATGGATCATATGATGTTTCTCCCCTCTATACTCTTGTTGTGATGAATTGAGTATTTACCCTTTGAAGTTTTGTCTTGTCGGATTGAATATTCAGAGATGAGAACACATGATGTATGTCTTGCAGTATGAATACTTGAGGTGACAATCGGGGTATCATATTGATTCACTGGATGTATGTTACCGCACTCAACTTGCGGATTCCCGAGGTGACATTGGGGTAATCTATGCATAGGGTTTGATGCGCGTTTTTATTATCTTTTCTCCGATGGAAACTTTGGGGTCTCTTTGTAGTTCTTTGGGTGGATAGAGTATTATGAATAAGAATTTGCTTTGGTGTTATTTTAGTACGAACTCTTGATTAGATCGATCGAAAAGACTAGCTTGCGTTATTTTAGTACGAACTCTTGGATAGATCGAACGGAAAGAATAGCTTTGAGGTGGTTTCCTACCCTACAAACAATCTATATCTTTTGTTCTCCGCTAATAGGAACTCGGGAGCGATTCTTTTTTGCACTTTGAGGGATAATCATATGATCCAACTATGTTAGCATTGTTGAGAGGTTGCACTAGTGAAAGTACGGACCCTAGGCCTCATTTTCAAGCATTGCAATACCATTTTTGTGACCATTTATTATTTGCTACCTTGCTATTTTTATTTATTCAGATTATAAAAATATATTTCTACCATCCATATTACACTTTTATCACCATCTCTTCGCCAAACTAGTGCACCTATACAATTTGCCATTGTATTGGGTGTGTTGGGGACACAAGAGATTTCTTGTATTTGGATGCAGGGTCGTTCGAGAGAGACCATCCTCATCCTACACCTCTCACGGATTGATAAACCTTAGGTCATCCACTTGAGGGAAAATTGCTACTGTCCTACAAAACTCTGCGCTTGGAGGCCCAACACGTGTTTACAAGAATAAAGTTGCATAGTAGACATCAGCAGCTCACGTACAATGAGTGGATGACATATGTACCCACGCTGAGCCGACATGTGGATCCTCCGGGGAATGAGAATTTTACACATGGAAAATCCCCATTGGTCCAGGCTGTAAACGGGGTATCGGATCCAATTCAGAACCCGACAGCTTAACGGCGACCCGTTACGGTGGATGCCACGTGTCGGTTACCCTTGACGAAAACACTTCTATGACACGCCATTTATCGTCATGGAAGTGGACACTTCTGTGATGATAATTTTTGTATTGTCATGGAACACTTCTACGACAGCACAGGTATGACTATCTTGATTCTGTCATAAAATCGTCATGGATGTACATGCATGACAGAAAACGTGACCTACTGTGACAAACACGTATCATCATGGAAGTGATTTTTTGTAGTGATAAGATGGATTCCAGTCTCGCGTAAGCGTACGCGTAATGTCAGTCCGGGCCGCTTCATCTCACAATACCGCTGAACCAAAGTATGACATGCCGGTAAGCAGTATGACTTATATCGCCCACAACTCACTTGTGTTCTACTCGTGCATAGCATCAACGCATAAAACCAGGCTCGGATGCCACTGTTGGGGAACGTAGTAATTTCAAAAAAATTCCTACGCACACGCAAGATCATGGTGATGCATAGCAACGAGAGGGGAGAGTGTTGTCCACGTACCCTCGTAGACCGACAGCGGAAGCGTTATCACAATGCGGTTGATGTAGTCGTACGTCTTCACGATCCGACCGATCAAGTACCGAACGCACGGCACCTCTGAGTTCTACACACGTTCAGCTCGATGACGTCCCTCGAACTCCGATCCAGCCGAGTGTTGAGGGAGAGTTTCGTCAGCACGACGGCGTGGTGACGATGATGATGTTCCACCGACGCAGGGCTTCGCCTAAGCTCCGCAACGGTATTATCGAGGTGTAATATGGTGTAGGGGGGCACCGCACACGGCTAAAATATCGTATATCAAGTGTGTTTAGAGGTGCCCCCCTGCCCCCGTATATAAAGGAGCAAGGGGGAGGCCGGCTGCCCTAGGCGCGCCAAGGAGAGGGGGGGAGTCCTCCTCCTAGTAGGAGTAGGACTCCCCTTTCCTAGTCCAACTAGGAAAAGAGGGGGGAAGGAAAGAGAGGGAGAGGGAGAGGGAAAGGGGGCTGCGCCCCCCTCTCCTAGTCCAACTAGGATTCCTCCTGGGAGGGGGTGCACCACCTCCTGGCTGCTGCGCTCTCGCTCCCCTCAAGGCCCACTAAGGCCCAATACTTCCCCGGGGGGTTCCGGTAACCCTCCGGCACTCCGGTTTAATCCGAAACTTCTCCGGAACACTTCCGGTGTCCGAATATAGTCGTCCAATATATCAATCTTTATGTCTCGACCATTTCGAAACTCCTTGTCATGTCCGTGATCACATCTGGGACTCCGAACAACCTTCGGTACATCAAAACATATAAACTCGTAATATAACTGTCATCGTAACGTTAAGCGTGTGGACCCTACGGGTTCGAGAACTATGTAGACATGACCGAGACACCTCTCCGGTCAATAACCAATAGCGGGACCTGGATGCCCATATTGGCTCCCACATATTCTACGAAGATCTTTATCGGTCAGACCGCATAACAACATACGTTGTTTCCTTTGTCATCGGTATGTTACTTGCCCGAGATTCGATCGTCAGTATCTCGATACCTAGTTCAATCTCGTTACCGGCAAGTCTCGGTACTCGTTCCGTAATACATCATCCCGCAACTAACTCATTAGTCACAATGCTTGCAAGGCTTATAGTGATGTGCATTACCGAGTGGGCCCAGAGATACCTCTTTGACAATCGGAGTGACAAATCCTAATCTCGAAATACGCCAACCCAATAAGTACCTTTGGAGACACCTGTAGAGCACCTTTATAATCACCCATTTACGTTGTGACGTTTGGTAGCACACAAAGTGTTCCTCCGGTAAACGGGAGTTGCATAATCTCATAGTCATAGGAACATGTATAAGTCATGAAGAAAGCAATAGCAACATACTAAACGATCGGGTGCTAAGCTAACGGAATGGGTCAAATCAATCACGTCACTCTCCTAATGAGGTGATCATGTTAATCAAATGATAACTCATGTCTATGGCTAGGAAACATAACCATCTTTGATTAACGAGCTAGTCAAGTAGAGGCATACTAGTGACACTCTGTTTGTCTATGTATTCACACATGTATTATGTTTCCGGTTAATACAATTCTAGCATGAATAATAAACATTTATCATGATATAAGGAAATATATAATACTTTATTATTGCCTCTAGGGCATATTTCCTTCAGGCGTATGATGCCAGTGCAGCTCTCCAAGCGAATGTTTGAGTAAGTGCTATCATAAGTTAAATTTCAATTGAGTTTTCTGCTTGTAAAAGTTTCAATTGGTAAATTTCTAGTACACCCACTAGGGTGCATGTCCTGTGGGGGCACGCTGAGTGCACCTATAGGGTGTAGTCCCTGAGATTGTCGTTGATTGTTTGACAAATGGCGGGAGTTGAGAACTTCTTGTATTTCTGTGTTTGTTCATCACTCAGGTTAGGCTAACCGTTCCGAGTGGATACCATTCCAGTGGGGGAACGCTACATGCACCCACTGGGTATAGTCCCGGAGACTGCCGTCGATTGCAGGCAATCGGTGGGAGTCTTATAGAACACACGGTCATCTTTTAGCTCATCAACACGAGTCACTTTCTAGTGGGGGCATGTTGAGTGCACCCACTGGAAGTCTGATAGAACTATGATCTCCTCGGCTGACCGAGTGAGTTGCACTAGTGACTTGTGTCAAAGGGTGCTTTAGGATCTAGTACTGATCAAGCTTGTTCCTTCCTGGGATGCTAATCCTGGGGTACTTGGGGTTCCTGGTTGACTCGGAGGTCAGAGGGTACTTCGAGATCTGGTACTGATCAAGCTTGTTCCTTCCTGGGGTGATGATCCTGGGGTACTTGGGGTTCCTGGTTGACTCGGAGGTCAGAGGGTACTTCAGGATCTGGAACTGATCGAGCTTGTTCCTTCCTGGGGTCCTTTCCCATGTACCAGAAAACTTGTGAGCTCAGGGCTCAGTACACATTGCTGGAGAAGGAGACGAATTAGCTCCGACTAGATCTAGAGGTGGAGAGGAGGAACACAGCTTGCGCGCAGGCGGAAGTAAAGACTATGGGAGGTAAGTTTCAACAAACGAGTGTTCTATTTTCACTTCTTTCCCTTCTTTGAACCGAGTGACTTCACTCGAAAAAATGTGGCGTAATGAAAACCATCGACTCCAAGTGCGGCTCAGGACTTCTATTTCTTTAGAAACTATGAAGCAGGCACTCGTCGGTAAGGAAAATGAGCTGGCTGGAGCGCAGAAGGTGGCGAGGGAGAAGACCAAGGCCTATGAAGAGAAATTGGCTTCAGACGCAAAACTTGAAGAGGAGAACAAGTCACTGAGGACCGCTGCTGAGGAAGCAAAGGTGGAGATTGTTGAGCTCAAAAAGCAACAAGCCGAATGGGATGACAAGCTCAAGACCCAGGCGAGTGTTTTCGAGCAAGAGAAGAAAAGTTTGAGCGAGAAGATCGTCGAGCTCACTCAGAACAGGGACTCTCTGGAGCAATACATAGATGACTTTACGGAGGAGATGTATACCAAACTCGCCGGTACTTCTGAGTGAACTCTTTTTTATTTCCAAGGGAATTCTGCACATGTTGATTCGGGTTTGCAGAATATTGCCGTGACTTCGAGTTGGAGACTGATAGGATCAAGAGGGACTTGAATCCCACCAGGTCGCTTGTTAGGGACAAGGCAGCACTGGGCATCCTGCGACTCGTAGCTCGCCTTAACGACGCTCTGGGGTATATCATCCTTCTACGGGGTGCAATGGGGAGGATTGACAAGGAGCTATGGCCAGAAGTAACTCTCCAGAATGTTCTGGAGATGATGATGGCTCGTCTCAATGAGATTCCTCATCGAGTGCGAGCATGGAAGAAATATGTCGGCTGCTGCGGGGCTGATGTTGCGATCTCCCTTGTCCGTGTCCGCTGCAAAGAAGCCAAGGAGGAAAAGCTGAAGTCTCTCTAGGTCGCCAACACGAAGAAGCTCAAGTCTGAAGATTTCATGGAGACGTTCATCGAGGAGGCCACTCCGATTGCTGATGGCATTGACTTGGACACCTTCATGGAGCCAGCCAGTCCTTCTAATGCGTGAGAAAAACTTTAAACTTTACCCATTTGCCTCAGTATGTCGAGTGAACTTGTATCTGTTAAACTCTTTCGAGCTTTGGGCACGAGTACTCACATTTACTTTTGAAGTTTTGGAGTTATCTGAATGCTTTCCTTTGAGTTTATGAATGTCTGAAACTTAGGCGAAAGCTGACTCGCGGCTAAGCCTCCAGTGAGAGGGATGCTCTTCACATGGTGTAGTTTTTAACTTAGGCAAAGACTGGTTTGCAGCTAAGCCCCTGATGTCTACTACACAGCTTGTTCTTGTAGACTTGTGTTGGGACTCCAAGCGCAGAGTTTTGTAGGACAGTAGCAATTTTCCCTCAAGTGGATGACCTAAGGTTTATCAATCCATGGGAGGTGTAGGATGAAGATAGTCTCTCTCAAACAACCCTGCAACCAAATAATAAAAAGTCTCTTGTGTCCCCAACACACCAAATACAATGGGAATTTCTATAGGTGCACTAGTTCGGCGAAGAGATGGTAATAAAAGCGTAGTAATGATAGTAGATATTAATTGTTGTGATAGGAACAATAAAAACAGCAAGGTAGCAAGTAACAAAAGTGAGCACAAACGGCATTGCGATGCTTGAAAATGAGGCCTAGGGTTCGTACTTTCGCTAGTGCAATCTCTCAACAATGCTAATCTAATTGAACCATATAGCCATCCCTCAAAGTGCGATGAAGAATCACTCCAAAGTTCCTATCTAGCAGAGAACATAAGAAGAATTTTTTTGTAGCTATTCTTTCCGATTGATCTATCCAAGAGTTCGTACTAAAATAACAACAAGTTATTCTTTCTGATCGATCTATCAAGAGTTCGTACTAAAATAACACAAAGTTATTCTTTCCGATCGATCTATCAAGATCTCGTACTAAAATAACATCAAAGCAAATTCAGATTCATAATACTCAATCCAACACAAAGAACCTCAAAGGGTGCCCCAAGATTTCTACCGGAGAAACAAAGACGAGAATGTGCATCAACCTCTACGTATAGATTACCCCAATGTCACCTCGGGAATCCGCGAGTTGAGTGCCAAAACACATATCAAGTGAATCAATATGATACCCCATTGTCACCACGGGTATTCATAGCAAGACATACATCAAGTGCTCTCAAATCCATAAAAGTATTCAATCCGATAAAACGAAATCTCAAAGGGAAAACTCAATTCATCACAACAAGATAGAGGGAGAAACACCATATGATCCAACTAAATTAACAAAGCCAGTGATACATCAGATTGTGACATCTCAAGAACGCGAGAGAGAGAGAGATAGAGAGAGAGAGATTAAACACATACCTACTGGTACAAACCCTCAGCCCCGAGGGTGGACTACTCCCTCATCATGGTGGCCGCCGGGATGATGAAGATGGCCACTGGTGATGATTTCCCCCTCCGGCAGGGTGCCGGAACAGGGTCTAGATCGGTTTTTCGTGGCTACAAAGGCTTGCGGTGGCGGAACTTCTGATCTAGGGTTACCCCCGGGGTTTTTGGAATATTTGGCAATTTATAGGGCGAAGAGGCGGTGCGGGAGGCTACCGAGGTGGGCACAACCCACCTGGGCGCGCCTGGGTCCCCAGGCGTGCCCTGGTGGGTTGTGCTCCCCTCGGAGCTCCCCTCTGGTACTTCTTTGGCCCATCGGGTGTCTTCTAGTCCAGAAAAAATCTCCAAAAAGTTTCACTGTGTTTGGACTCCGTTTGGTATTGATTTTCTGCGATGTAAAAAACAAGCAAAAACAGCAACTGGCACTGGGCACTATGTCAATAGGTTAGTCCCAAAAAATGATATAAAGTTGCTATAAAATGATTGTAAAACATCTAAGAATGATAATATAACACCATGAATACTTCATAAATTATAGATACGTTGGAGACGTATCAGCTCCCGAGTGAGAGGAACGCTCTTCACTCAGAGTAGTTTTTAACTTAGGCGACGGCTGGTTCGCAACTAAGCCCCCAAGTGAGAGGAACGCTCTTCACTCGGAGTAGTTTTTTTAACTTAGATGAAGGTTGGTTCGCAGCTAACACTACAGAAAAGACACATTCGTAATATTATGGCCCGAACAAAAACTTTTTCTGTCATGGTTATGACACTTCTATGACGATAATTGTGACAAAAACACGTACCATCATAGATGTGGTGGGCTCCTACTTCTATGACAAAAAATCATGACAGAAAATGGGCTTTTCGTCCTGGGCGGGCCAGAGACGCACCTGCATGACATTCTTTGGGCCGTCCATGACAGAAAAATTGTGGTAGAAGCGAGGGCGAGGAAAATTTCGGGGAGTTCCTGGTTACGGTGGGTGGTCGGGGCCGAGCGATGCACTGTGGTTTGCACATTTCTCTCATAAGTAGGCACGTGTGTGTGTGTGTGTGGGCGCGCGCGCGCGAGGCATTGGCTCTAACTGAACCCGAAGGAGCGTTCTTCCCTTACTGAACCCAAGCGATTGAAGTAGCTACGTTATTGAACCCGAGCGATCGATCCCTTGGCTGTTAACTGAACTCGATCGATTCCTTCGCTACTGACTGAACCCGAGCAATTCCTTTGCTGCTGCTGCTAACTAAACCCGAGCGATCAATCGATGTTGCTGCTTACTGAAGCCGATCGAGCCCCCGTGCGAGACATAGCCAGCCGGTGTTGGGTTGCCTCTCGATGAACAGTGATCATCGCTACCGTGTGCGCGATACGTAGAACAAGTCGATACGTGGTGAGTCGAGCCGGTTGGTTGGCTATGGATGAACAGTTCCTGGTGGGGGTCGGATGAACAGGACCCCGTGGTAGTAGGCGGTTGTCGCTGGATGAACAGGACCGCGAGGAGGCCGCCACAGCCTAGCCGGTTGGGGGTGGATGAACAGGACCCCATGGAGGCTGGATGAACAGTAGCCCATGGATGAACAGTAGCTGGTGGAGGCAGTTGGAAGCCACGGTGGATGAACAGTAGCAGGTGGTGGCTAGAGGAAGTCGATAGTGGATGAACAGTAGTTTGTGGAGGCTGGAGCAAGGCCGTAGATGGTGGATGAACAGTAGCCCGTGGAGTCCCGTTTTGCGGTACGCCACACCCCTCATGATGAACAGGACCCCATTTCGACCGTAGGCGCTCGAACAGAAGTTTGTTTCCTCCATTTTGCAGTTACGCCGGACCCCTCCGGATCTACAAGACCTCATTTCGACCGTATGCAGTCAAATAAAGTTTGTTTCCTCCATTTTGCGGTACGCCAGACCCCGTTTCGGCTGTTCCGTCCAAGCCGGTTGGCTCCCGATGAACAACACGCGTTCCGACCCAGTGTCTTCGCTCCCGATGAACAAGACGTGTTCCGACCCAGTCGCTTGGCTCCCAATGAACACGACGTTGTTTCCTTGGTTCCGACCCAGCCGGTTGGCTGCCGATGAACAGGAGGCCGTTGCTGTCGTCCGTTGCCTATCCATGTACATGAGGCCTGGCCGTACGTATGCATGAGTACGCGTTCGAGACCCTGGCTGTATGTACGTATGTGCCCGTATTTTTTGCAACATGGTTGTATGTACGTGTACTCCATTTAGACGGGACTGCGTGGACTGCTACGTACGGGCCGGACTGTACTATGACACGTCCCGCTGCTTGCTCGGCCACGGTTCATCCTTGCAGACACACCGATCGACCCGTATGTACGTACACATTCGCGACCAAACAGATAACACTATGTACGCATCGACCGGGTTGGTCCGAGCTATCAGGCAGGATAAGGAGGCACTTCTTTGCGTGCGAAGATATAGCTGGTGGGTCCCAGCTGTCAGGGGGAGGAATCTTTTTTTTGCACGTAATAAGGAGGCACTTCCTTGCGTCCGAACATGTAGTTGGTGGGTCCAGCTGTCAGCGTCACCATGTACAGTCGTCTTCTGATGGCTGTCATTCGTTGACCACGCCACGCTGAGAGCACCAAGGCAGCGGACGAAGGCGAGGCTAGGAAGGGAACGACGCAGAGCCGGGGAACACAAGGTAGCGCATGCCAACGCGGAGGGGAGTACAAGGGTTGACTAGTTCGGCTGCTGTCGCTGGAGAATAATAGGAGGTGTGGGTGAGTAGAGGGATCGCATGGCTAGGTTGACAAAACCCTGTGTACGCGTCAACTTAGTATGCCCACAAGTCAGCGACAAAATCTGGTGGGTCCCACCAAGCAGCGGGAGCAATCGTTTTTCTTGCGCGGAATAAGGAGGCACTTCCTTGCATGCGAAGATGTAGCTGGTGGGTCTTAGCTGTCAGGTGGAGGAAACTTCTTTTCCCATGTAATAAGGAGGCACTTCCTTGCATGCGAAGATGTAGCTGGTGGGTCCCAGCTGTCAGGAGGTGCAATCATTTTTGTTCGTGTAATAAGGAGGCGGTTGCTTGCGTGTGGCCGTGGACCACGGTGACCCCTACAGTCAGCCTCTCCACTTTATAATACTTTACAGCCCATTTGCTAATTCTTAAGGATTTTTTGGAGCCCTTATTCTTGTTGTAGCATTACAACACATATTCTGGCCACTGTTAAAAACTACTCCCAAAATTTTGCATATTTCGGTGCGGCCCGAACTATTTTGAATTCCGAAATTTCGAGTCACATTCAAACTAATTTGAAAAATAAATTTATATCAATTTAAAATCTAACTTAATTTCCTCCGCAAAAACAATCAATGAAATTTGAAATCTCAAAATCCTAAAAAAAATTGAAACTAATTGTCGGTTTGTTGTGTTCTAAAAATTTACAGCCCATTTCTTACTACTTATAGCCCCTTTTCTAGGCAAGAGAGTACATCTGTCGTCGTCTTGAAAGATTTGTAGCCCAACAGGGCTGAGAAAAGCAAGACGGCCTCCGTTGGGTATCCTGTAAAAAAATAGAACTGGGCTCGCCATTTTCAAAAAGAAAATAAAAACAACTAGGCTCGTCATGTGGTAAACATAAAATAAAACCCTGGGCTAGACGGGCCATAGCCCCCACACAGCCCTGTTGATACCCTGCTCCATCTCTAAAACTAAATAACAACTGCATGACCTGCTGGGTCCCTGGTGTCAGTCGCTCGTTGTGTAATTCTCTCATTTATTGACTATATGTTGACAATGGCGTGGCACCTAGATGTCAAACCATTAGGAGGAATCATGTTTTTGGCTTGTAATAACGAGCCACTTGCTTGCATTCTGCCATGACTCTGGTGGGTCCCTACTGTCTTTCTCTCCACATATAGTCATCTATTGATTCCTCTCGGTTATTGACCATGTTTACTACGCCAGACGGGAGCGCACCACGCACGACGAGTGAACCAAGGGAGAGGACGACGGCGAGGCCTCGAACGGGAATGAACAGGAGCCATGGAAGATACGGCAGTGTAGTCGCAGGGGGAGGGAGTACAAGGGTTGACTGGTTCGGGCGCGAGTGCGGGTTGGGGCTGACATCGCCGGAGAATAACAAGACGTGTGGGGGAATAGAGGGGATGGACTAGCCAACGTTTGAGCGTACGGTAGGGTGGCAGAGGCATAGCCAGCCATGTGAGGCGGGAGCAGGCGGGACTGATGGCAAGGTTTGGTTTGGGCGGATGGAGGAAGAAGACAAGAGATAGAAGAAACACGACACATGTTGGATGTCAATCCAACTGCTGGTAGGCAGAATCATTTATAGACTAAGTCGACACCACCTTGGATAGGTGCTACTTCTTGAGTTTGCGTTGGTTTTTCCCTTGAAGAGGAAAGGGTGATGTAGCAAAGTAGAGATAAGTATTTCCATCAGTTAGAGAACCATGGTATCAATCCAGTAGGAGACAACACACAAATCACTAATACCTGCACAAACAATCAAACACTTGCACCCAACGCGATAAAGGGGTTGTTAATCCCTTCACGGTCACTTGCAAAAGCGAGATCTGATAGAGATAGATAAAACTAAACAAAAGATAAAGTAAATATTTTTTGGGTTTTTTGGTTTATAGATCAGAAATTTAAAGATTGCAAAATAGTAGATCGGAAACTTATATGATTGAAAATAGACCCGGGGGCCATAGGTTTCACTAGAGGCTTCTCTCAAGATAGCAAATAATACGGTGGGTGAACAAATTATTGTCGAGCAATTGATAGAAAAGCGCAAAGTTATGACGATATCTAAGGAAATGATTATGAAATATAGGCATCACGTCCGTTTAAGTAGACCGACTCCTGCCTGCATCTAGAGTATTAAGTTCATGAAGAACAGAGTAACGCTTTAAGTAAGATAACATGAGTAGAGGAATAAACTCAAGCAATATGATGTAAACCCCATCTTTTTATCCTCAGTGGCAACAATACAATACATGGCTCGCTGCCCCTACTGTCACTGGGAGAGGACACCGCAAGATTGAACCCAAAGTAAGCACTTCTCCCATTGCAATAAAAGCCAATCTAGCTGTCCAAACTAAACCGATAGTTCGAAGAGAATTACAAAGATATCAAATCATGCATAAAATACTCAGAGAAGATTTAAATAATATTCATAGATAAGCTGATCACAAATCCACAACTCATTGGATCTCAACAAACACACCGCAAAACAAGATTACATCGGATAGATCTCCAAGAACATCGAGGAGAACATGGTATTGAGAATCAAAGAGAGAGAGAGAAGAAGCCATCTAGCTACTAGCTATGGACCCCTAGGTCTGTGGTAAACTACTCACGCTTCATCGGAAGGGCAATAGAGTTGATGTAGAAGCCCTCCATGATAGAAACCCCCTCCGGCAGGATGCCGGAAAAGGCCCCAAGATGGGATCTCACGAGAATAGAAGGTTGCGGCGGTGGAAAAGTGTTTTTGTGGATGCTTCTGGTGGTTTGGGAATATATGTGAATACATAGGACGATGAATTAGATCAGGGGAGTCACGAGGGGCCCACAAAGCAGGGGGCGCGCCATACCCCCTGGGCACGCCCTCCCCCCTTGTCGCCGCCTCGTGGCTCTTCTAACTTGATCTTCAAGTCTCCGGGGTGTCTTCTGGTCCAAGAAAAATCATCGCGAAGGTTTTATTCTGTTTGGACTCCGTTTGGTCTCCCTTTTCTGCGAAGCTTCAAAACAAGAAAAAAACAGAAACTGGCACTAGGCTCTAGGTTAATAGGTTAGTCCCAAAAATAATATAAAATAGCATATTAATGCGTATAAAACATCAAAAATAGATAATATAATAGCTTGGAACAATCAAAAATTATAGATACGTTGGAGACGTACCAAGCATCCCCAAGCTTAATTCGTGCTTGTCCTCGAGTAGGTAAATGATAAAAACAGAGATTTTGATGTGGAATGCTACCTAACATATTTATCCATGTATTTTTTTCTTTATTGTGGCATGAATGTTTAGATCCATAAGATTCAAAATAAAAGTTTAATATTGACATAAAAACAATAATACTTCAAGCATACTAACAAGGCAATTATGTCTTCTCAAAATAACATGGCCGAAGAAAGCTTATCCCTACAAGATCATATAGCATGTCTATGCTCCATCTTCATCACGCAAAATATTCAAATCATGCACAACCCCGATGGCAAGCCAAGCAATTGTTTCATACTTTTGGTGTTCTCAAACCTTTTCAACTTTCATGCAATACATGAGCGTGAGCCATGGACATAGCTATAGGTGGAATAGAATATGGTGGTTGTGGAGATGACAAAAAATAGGGATATAGTCTCACATCAACTAGGCGTATTAACATGCTATGGAGATGACCATCAATAGATATCAATCACTACAGGAATCAGCTTATTTCGCATCTGCCACGCCGGACGGCAAAGGCATCAAAAGCGGACGACAAAGTGCATTGTCGTCTGCCACCGACGGCAAATCTGTCCAGCAAAGAGGGCTACGGTAAAGAGGTTATTTGCCGTCTGCTTCATCAAAGCGGACGGCAAAGAACCTTTGCCGTCAGCGGCGGACGGCAAAGAAAATGGATGCCAGCTAATAAGCGTTAGCCACGTTAGGTGGCTAACGGCAGCCTTTGCCGTCCACCAGCGGAAGGCAAACATTCCCTCCCCTTTGTCGTCCGCTAGCGGACGGCAAAGTAACCAAATGGTCAGCTCCCAGGTTGCACAGGTTGCTGCCATGTGGCATCTTTGTCGTCGGTGGCAGACGGCACAGAACCCTTTGTCGTTGGTGGCAGACGGCAAAGAGGTTGCATCTTCTCTTTTTCTGTTTGTTCTTATATCCAAGCATTTTCAAAGCAAATAGATGATATATATATATATATATATATATATATATATATATATATATATATCAGAGGGCAATTACAGAGCAAACATATAAGATATCCAACACATAACTTCATCATACATGCATAGTTCCATCCAACCATACCAAGTTCCATGCATAGTTCCATCATACGTAGCAAGTTCAACATAAAGGCATCCAACCATATATATTACAATAGTTTCATCCAACGATACATGCATAGTTCAACGATACAAAAGAAACAGAGAAAGTGATAAGAAGCACTCCATCAATGCAAGCTTTCGTCAAGTGAATGAAATCTGCAAAATGGGAAATAAGAAAGTTAGGAGAAGAAGAAGTAAGCATACTTAGGTAAAAATAGAGCTAACCTAGCTAATTATGCCATTTTTGAGTGAACTAAGCATATTATGCCATTTTTTTATAAAGCAGCTTAGTATAGGTCATTATTGAGCTAGCCTAGGTAACGAAAAGACGAAGAAGAAGAAGAAGAAGAAGAAGGTTTTTACCCTTTTCCTTCTCATTCTTCTTCTTTTTCTCCTCTTCCTTTTTTTTCTTCTTCTTATTCCTTATTTGTGTCATTTTAGAGCTTACATAGGTAATTATGCCATTTTTGAGCTAGCTAAGCTTATTATATCAATTTGGAGGGAAAAAGGTAAGTGTAGGTCATTCTAACATAAGTAATTATGCCATTTTTGAGCTAACGTAGGTAAAATGGATCATTTTTGAGCTAACCTAGCTAAAATGGATCATATTGGAGCTAACCTAGGTAAACTTGGTCATTTTGGAGCTAACCTAGATAAAATGGATCATATTGGAGCTAACCTAGGTAAACTTGGTCATTTTGGAGCTAACCTAGGTAAAATGGATCATATTGGAGCTAACCTCGGTAAAATGGGTCATTTTGGAGCTAACCTAGCTAATTATGCCATTTTTGAGTTAACTAAGCATATTATGCCATTTTTGACATAAGTAAGTATAGGTCTTTATTGAGCTAACCTAGGCAACTAAGCATATTAGAGCTAATTTAGCATTTTAGAGCTAACTTAGGTCATTTTGGAGCTAACTTAGGTACAATTGATCATTTTGGAGCTAATTAGGCTTATTATGTCATTTCCGAGGAAAATAAGCTAACTATATGACATATATGAGGTTACTAAGATTGTTATGCCATTTCAAACCTACGTAAGCTAATTATGCCATTTTTACATAAGTAAGCTAAGTGTATGTCATTATTGAGCCTAGGTAACTAAGCATATTAGAGATAACTTAGCATATTAGAGATAACTTAGGTTATTTCGGAGGAAACAAAGCTAAGTATAGATCATTTTGGAGCTAAGTAAGCTAATTATGTCATTTTAGAGGAAGATAAGCTAAGTCTAGGTCATTATGGTAAGCATTTTGGAGGAAATAAAGCTAAGTCTAGGTGTTTATGCATTTTGTAAGCAAAACACTAGAGAAAACTTACCGTCATCACGGAGGTGAAGGACCGCCGTGGCTCGTGTCGGTACCATCACCTGGAGAAGGATCGTGTGATGCTTGTCTGGAGGCACGTTGCACCAAAGATCATTTGCAATGTCTCGTTAGCATCAAGACACTCAAATGTTAATACTTGTAACTAATGACCATTCAAATTAAACGCACCGTGGTCCCCAGAGAAATCTTTGGCATCGGCGGAGGGGTCTGACCGGCCTTTTGGCACACAGACTGCACATTTGGTTTTCACGGGTCAGTCATACAAGTTAGTAATGAAACAAAAATTACGTGCATGATTTGGCTAATATGCAGAAGAAACTTACCACGAGGAGCTCGTACATGGCCCGGTTCTGCATGTCATTTTGTGCCCTCTCCTTCACCATCAACCTTGCCGTCTTCTCCTCCAACTCGAGCTCCCTCTCTGCCAGAAGCGCCTGGGTTCTATCTCTCTCAATCTAACACTACAAGAAATCTATTAATACATGACGGTTCTAGTATGTCACGGATCAATGAAAAACTTTCATGGGTGCCCATCCACGACGAACTTAAAATCCGTCATGTATATCGCATCATAATTTGACATCGTGCCATCCTTGACGGTTCATGACCGTCATGGATCTGCCCCACACATGCTTAACTGACATGCTTCTAACGGCGTTAACATGTTTGCCACATCATCATTTGACAAGGATCAGACATGGCAGCCCATGTAGGAATCAGCCCAATTAAAAGTTTGGCCCATCAAATGTCGACTAGGTCCAAGAGTGACGGCCCAAAGAGCAATCAACCCAATTAAATTTTGGCCCATTAAACTATGGTCGGTCCAAGGCCCACTATTTCACTACAAGCAATACAACCACCTCTCATCCTATTTCTCTTATTTGGCCCATGGAAATTTTAAGGCAATATGTTTTATCCGAAAAATATATATGCTCATTTCATTCACTAAAATGGATGTTACATAAACAGACCAGGAAATACACATGTACAGGAGCAAAAAAATCAGTAAAAACTTAAAATTACAAATATCTCCTGGAGACACACTAAGCTACTCTCCAGCTCTTCAAGCGCCGGCGGCGCTCGCCATATTTCAACTTTCGTTAATCCCCGTGCCTTTATGGCCACAGACCCGGCCGTACCCGCCGAGGTCATCAGAGGGAGACACCATTTTCGCTACCATCTCGCCTCAAACCATGCTGCTGAACGGCACTCTGTCTCAACCGATGAAAACACCATCGAACCTGTAGTGCCTGCCAAGTCAAGAATTCCTAAGAACGGTTTGGGAAATCACAAACGAAAGGCTGGGAAAATCAAAAGCAACAGGGGGAGGGGAGACCTGTTGGGACTTGCAGCTCACAGCCTGCCGAGGATCCCGCCGGTCCGATGCGGCGAAACTCCATCAGGTGGAGGCTGAAGCGGGACCTTGAGCACGCCCGTAGTCATCGCGTCCGGCCCATCCAGCTTCTGCACGCCCACGAGGGACCTGGTCGCTCCTTGCAGCAAGATGGGAACCAGCGACGCATGCACTAGGTCCGCCTTTAGGGGCGTCCCCGCCTACTAGACGAGGCTAACGTCGTGACGGCAGATGGTCGATGCGGCGGTAGAGAGGTAGATGTTCGTGGATGAAGAGGTTGCGGCGGCTGGTAACGCGGCGGCTTCAGGATGCGGAGGGGAAGATGCCATGGATGGCGAGGTTGCGGTGGCTGCCAGCCTTTGTCTTTGTGTGGTGGCGGCCGCCATGGATGGAGAGGGTGGAGGGCGGTGGATCTGGAAGAGGCCGCCATGGATCCACTTCCTCCCGGTGGAAGATAAGTGGGCGTCTCGTGGGTCGTGGCTCGTGGGTGGACCGTGGACGGAAAGAAACACAAGAAAGAGGGGGAGTTATCCTTGCCGTTGGATTCGGGAGGATCAGATGGTGGTTGTCTGCGATCCGTGGGAGGGTTCGAACAACCAATCAGGACACAGGGATTGCCTCATGTGAGATACACGCCTGTGAACCTTAGTGGGCTTTTATGCGCTTCAGCCCAGCCCACTGAGGCCCGCCTTGAATTCGTCCTAATTTTTTTGCATTTTTATTAACAAATTAAGGCACCCTTGTAAAGTAACTTGCAAAAATATTCATCATATATATACCACAATACGTTATTTACATGTAATATACTGTTATATAAGGTTTTGTAGTCATTTAAATATTTTTAATATGATTTAATATTTTTATACTTTAAATGAATTTAAGTGTTCTTATTAAAAGTAATTCCATTCTGAACTACATGTATCTCAAATCAGGTTCAAAACTTTCAGAAATAAATACATGTAAAAACGTATTATTTTCAGTTTAGCTTATGTCCTCGAGATAGATGAAAATATAGAATGTTTGGTAGGGATAACTCAAACTTCTATTTCCAAGCTATCGGGAAAAATGATGATGATATCTAAAACTGGTTAGAAATTTATGAAAACCGGTATGGGGCCCTTTCCAGACCTCACGTGTTTGTGTTAAAATCTTAGGTAACTTAGGAAAATGTGGACTGTATATTGCTCTGTAAGGTATGCACATCTTGGGAATCTTAGAAACCGAATTACCTTCCGGCCGGAAGGGCATGCAAGTGTAGTTGCACACGAGGTGGACAGTAATCTAAAAAAGCATGTGGGCCTATTTTTCATTTAGATTTGGAACAATATTTTTGGCATATCTGAAAGAATTTTGTAATAGGCCAATAATTGTTTCCAATACATGATTTTCTTTTGCTGTATAATTATATGTTTTAAAACATATGAATATTTCTAAAAAGTACAGAAAAGTTTCAAATTTTGAATAATGGTTAATTTATGTTCCCATTAACAATTTGAATTTACATAGACTGGTTTTATGCAAAAAAATGTTTTTATTCTTCAAATAACAAATAGATTGGCCCTTGTTAATTAATTTGCAAAAGATAAATGGTTTGTTATGGATAATTCAAACTCTTAATTGTAACCTTTCAAAAAATGGTGTACCTTGAGTGTATAAAAAAATTCAATGCCAATAGATGAAACATGGCTACTTCGCCTTCAAATCTGACCCATTGCCTCTCAAAACCTAGATTCTTTCTTGGAGATGGTCTGGTTTCTAAGCAGCGTATGTCATAACTTTTGCAAAACCCGTTACCATGCCAAATTTCATGTTTTTCAGACTCCATTTACATTTTTGAGAATTAAAAAAAGGTAAACGCCATGCTCGGAGTCGTGTCATGGCACCCTCATGATTAGAATTTTTCTTTCCTTTTCTTGCGTAAGGCCTACACATAGACATACTAGCATAAATATGATTTTTAAACCAATATTGTGAACTTTTCATTCACCTGCAAATCAAAATTGAATTATATTCAGTAAGTGCCTAAAATTCACTAAATGACCTAAATATAGCAAACGGACCCGAAAAATGCCAAATTTTGAAAAGGTTCATCTAATAGCGTATGTTGAGTGTACAAAAAATTTCATGGCCAATGGATGAAGTAGTGATCGCTTCATCTTGAAGCCTGACCCGTTGCCTCAGGAAAACTAGTTTTTTCTCGGAGATGGTCTGGTTTCTAAGGAGCATATGTCACAACTTTCACAAAATCTTCTCAAAATTTTACAACATCCTCTGGGTGTCATATGAGGACACCATTCCAAAATTCATGGTTTTCAAACTCCATTTGCATTTTTTAGAATTGAAAAGACGGTAAACTACATGTTCGCGGTCGTATCTTGGCACCCTCATGATTCGAATTTCTTTACTTTTATTGCATAACGCTTAACCACAGACTTGCTAACACAAATATGATTTTTCAAACCAATTTTATGAACTTTTATTGCATAACACCTAAACATAGACTTGCTAACACAAATATGATTTTTCAAACAATAATCAAAGACAAGTAATATTGATCTGATGGAGTAATAAAAATTTACCATTGATATCATAATACTTTAAGAAAGTGTTAGTTTGTTCGACAAATGGTCAACATGTTATGGAAAATGTTTCATATCTATTAAAAAATTGTCGATGTGTTGTCAATAAATGTTTGTCGTGCATTAATATAAACAACAACGTGTATTTTTAAAAATTGTTGAATATGTTTCCAGGAAATGTTATACATGTATTGAAAAAGTGTATAACAAGTGTGCGTGATTTTGCTTCTGAATGAATATATATAAATCTATACAACAAATTTCACTACACATTGAACAGTTTAAACCCATGCCATAAATTTTGTTACCGTTTACAAGAAACCAAGAGGGAACATTTTGATGCTGCTTACATTAGAAACTTCTGTCCTAACAGACTCAATAAATCACCTGGAATGGGTCTCTCTTTGAGGGAGAGGTCATCTTTCAGAACAGATTCTCTCTCTCAATCAGTTTCACTAGTCTCTGTCTAATCAATCTTGGATCCTCACCAACATCTATGGGCCTTGTGAACAAGCAGACAAAGTTGAATTCATCAATTGGTTTTCAAACATTCATATGCCACTGGACACTAATTGGATTCTAGTTGGAGACTTCAACTTTATTAGAGCCCCCTCTGACAGAAACAGACCTGGTGGAGATGTTAATGAAATGCTTCTCTTTAATGAAGCCATAAATAATCTTGGTTTAATTGAGCTTCCACTACATGGCAGAAAATACAGCTGGAGTAATATGCAACAAATCCCTTTGTTGGAAAAACTGGATTGGTTCTTTACCTCTGCTTCATGGATGACTTCTTTTCCTGATACAATTGCTATGCCTCTTTCCAGGCCTATATCTGACCATCTCCCTTGTGTCATCAAAATTGGAACTGCTATTCCAAAGGCAAAGGTTTTTAGATTTGAAAATTACTGGTTAAAACACTCTGACTTTAAAGAGGTTGTCTCTGCAGCCTAGAGTATACCTATGGGTAATCTTGATGCAGCAAAAAGCTTGAATGCCAAGTTCAAAAACTTGAGAAGGGCTCTCAAACTTTGGGCTAAAAATTTGTCTTGCCTTAAAGCTAAAATTGCAGCAATTAATGAGGTCATTTTCTTGCTTGATTTGTTTGAGGAATTCAGAGACCTAGGAGATTTTGAATGGAACTGCAGGGTGATTCTAAAGGAGCATTTGCTCATTTTGCTCAAAAACCAAAAGATCTATTGGAAGCAGAGAGGAAAGATCAAGGGTGTCAAATTTGGTGATGAAAACACAAAATTCTTTCATACAAAGGCATCTATTAACTATAGGCATAATCACATTGCAATGCTGAGAAATGATGACCAAGTGGAAATAACAGACCATGCAGGAAAAGCAGCTCTTTTGTGGAATGCTTTCAGGAAAAGATTAGGGCAATCTCAGAAAACCACAATGCACTTTGATCTAAATTCCCTGCTACAACATCAAGCTAGTCCTTTAGACTTTGAGCAACTGGAAATTCCTTTCACTGAGGAAGAAATCAATGAGGTAGTCAAGCACTTGCCATCAGACAAGTCTCCTGGTCCTGATGGATTTAACAATGAGTTCTTTAAGAGCTGCTGGGACATTATAAAGCCTGATGTCACTAGACTGATACATGAGTTCTATGCTGGGAAAATTTCACTAGAGAGTATCAACACCTCTTTCATCACTTTAGTTCCCAAGGGGCCCACTCCAACTACTGCAAATGATTTCAGGCCTATTTCTTTGCTAAACTGATGTCTCAAGCTCATCACTAAATTGCTAGCAAACAGATTGCAAAAGGTGATTCTCAAAATGGTCCATATTAATCAGTATGGTTTCCTAAAGGAAAGAGCTATCCATGGCTGTCTTGGCTGGGCATATGAGTACTTGCATAAATGCCACAAGTCCAAGGAGGAAGTTGTTGTGTTGAAATTAGACTTTGAAAAGGCCTTTGACCTCCTTGAACACTCTACAATCATTGACATCCTCAAAGCAAAGGGATTTGGAGAAAGATGGATTGGCTGGAATAAAATGTTATTTACATCTGCCTCTTCACAAGTGCTTCTCAATGGCATTCCTGGGAAAAAGTTTTACTGTCTCAGTGGAGTAAGGCAAGGGGACCCCCTCTCTCCCCTCCTTTTTGTGCTTGTTGCCGACCTCCTACAGTCAATCATGAACAGAGCTATGAACCTGGGACTTCTTACACCTCCTTTGCAAGTGCAGTCATGTCCAGATTTGCCCATAGTGCAGTATGCAGATGATACTTTGATTATCATGCAAGCTGATGCCACACAGCTCCACTGTCTCAAAGCTCTACTCCACACTTTTGCAGATGCTACTGGTTTAAAGGTCAATTACAACAAATCAAACCTCATATCAATCAATGTGAATGATGATAAAATGGAAATATTGACTGGTACTTTGAACTGCAAGAAGGGATCACTCCCTTTCAATTACCTGGGCATGCCTCTAGGGACTTTAAAACCAACAGTGGAACAATGTTTGCCTTTAGTGAGCAGAATTGCCAAAAAACTAGTGGGACTGTCTTCTTTTATGACTCTTGCTGGCAGGTTGCTTCTGGTCAAGTCAGTGCTCAATTCTCTTATTATATATTTCATGGGCTGCCTTGATGTGCCTGTAACCATCAAAAATCAGGTTAACAAATACCTGAGACATTGTCTTTGGAGAGGACCAGATTTGGAAGATCACAGACCTGCTATGGTAGCATGGTCCACTGTTTGTAGGCCTAAAAATCAGGGTGGCCTTGGAGTGATGAACATCTTTGTGCAAAACCAAGCTCTTCTGCTCAAAAACCTTCACAAATTTTACAATAGGGAAAACATCCCATGGGTCAACCTCATTTGGGAGGCTTATTATGACAATGGCATCCTGCCAGGGCAAAAATGGGAAGGATCTTTCTGGTGGAAGTGTAATTTGAGGATCATTGACAGCTATAAATCCATGGCAAGATGCACAATTGGTGATGGTAAATCTGCTCTGTTTTGATCTGACCTCTGGCACTCTGCTTGCCTGAATCAATTTTTTCCTCATCTTTACTCCTTTGTAAAAGATCAGAACCTTTCAGTGCAAAGGTTTCTTCAGTTTGAATACTTGGAAGACCTATTTCACCTGCCACTTACTGAGGAAGCTTTCATGGAATTTGAGTTGATGGAGGAGATTTGTGACACATTAAGAGGATCTGAATTCAGAGAGCACTTGGACTCATGGAGTTATATGTGGGGAAATAATACTTTTTCTGTGGCCAAAGCTTATAAAATTTTGATAGGAGTCAAAATTGTTCCAGCACAGTTCAACTGGATTTGGAAGAGTTCTTGCTAGCCAAAACACAAGGTCTTTTTTTGGAGACTTCTGCATGATAGACTCAATACCAGGAATCTCCTCAGGAGGAAAACTTTTCATCTAGACAACTACAATTGTGCTACCCTCAGCTGTCAGCAGGAAGAAACTCTACAACACCTGTTCTGGACTTGTCCTTTTGCTTCTGCTTGTTGGGACACCCTATGCCCCAACAGACAAAGAAATCTCGCCATCATGGAAGCACTTCCAGACTTAAGGTGTAATCTACAATAACCTTTTTCTATGGAGATCATTATCATTGCATCATGGGCCATTTGGATTATCAGGAATGATAAGATATTCAAAAACATCCCCACCAGCATTGACAGATGGAAATTCATCTTCCTCTCAGAGCTCCACCTGCTCAAATTCAGAATCAAGGAGAAGTTTGCATATGCCTTCATTTCTTGGTTGGGCAGTCTTGTCCTGTAATTTAATGTAATTGTAATTTTTTGTTTGGTCTAGTAGGCCTTTGTTTTTTTGTTTTCTTTGGGGCTTAACTCAAGCCTTGTATGTTTGTATACTCTTTGTTTTATTAATAATATAAAAATTGCAATGGGGTTTTTCCCTACTGTGTATAGTCAAAAAAATTGTTACCGTTCACTAGCATGGTGGCTAGCTGCTTTGCTTATTACCCATGAGAGTCGGGATCGGATCCCACCTCGCACGCTCCTTTTTCTCTATAGTACTTTTACACGGTTATTCATTAGGTCTCACTTTGCTTTTATTGTTTTGCTATTTTTTCTTTCAGTGGTAATAACATGTGGGGCTAACACTTAACCACGAGCGCATTATTCTTGATATTATTTCTCTCGATCGTAATGACATGTGGGCCAACACTTTACTGTTCACTAGCGTGGCCACAAGCACATTATTCTCGTATTTCTTGCAGTATTACTATGAGAGTAAATGACTTTTACATGGTTATTCATTAGGTCTCACTTTGCTTTTATTATTTTGATATTTTTTCTTTCAGTGGTAATAACATGTGGGGCTAACACTTTACTGTTCGCTGACATGGGAAACTAACCACGAGCGCATTATTCTTGCTATTATTTCTCTCAGTCATAATGACATGTGGGGCCAACACTTTACCGTTCACTGACATGGCCACAAGCACATTATTCTCGTATTTCTTGCAGTATTACTATGAGAGTAAATGACATTGATATGTGGTCCATACAATGGGCACCCGTGTGTATTCCTAACAGCTCTGAATGACACGTGGGTCAAACAAGGAGCATCCACACCACACATAAATAAGAGGAATCCGTGACGGTCCGGTTATACTAGTGTATAAGGGGAAAAGCTAGGTTCAATTCATCAATCTGTGATAGTTTTTGTGACGGTATCTCAATGTCCGTTGTCAAGAGGTCAATGTTTTTTGGGCTCATTCGCATCCTTCTAATCGGTGACGGCTATCATGACGGATTAGAGAAACCGTCATCGACTGTGACGGATTTCCATATCGTCACCAGAAATCCGTCATGGATTAACAGATGTCTTGTAGTGTGAAGAGCAGCCTGCAATACCACTCCTTGTTAGCATTATAATCATCAATGGCTGCACACACAATGCAATGCTTGAAAGAAATCTGAGACCGTATAACTAACCTGGAAGGCGAGCTCGACTGACCATTGACGAGGCCTTATCTCAGGATTCGTTTGGCGCGCCTTGATCTCCGGGAGAGTGCGAGGACAACGGATAAGTCCATCTCCAATGGCTATCGAGCCATGGGACCTCCCGCCACCAGATATCATCACCAGCTCTGGATCAAACGGACCACTCGGGTTAAAGTCCTCCCCTATCCTCGTCTTCCCCTCATCTCTGTACTTCACGAGCTTGTTGTGGGTGGAGATGTTGGTGAAGTTCTCTGGATGATCGAGTTCAGACGCAAAGAATGCATTGGCCTTCTTGAACGGGGCAGTATGGGTCATGGCATAGATGTCGAACACCTCTGGCACCGGTGCCATATTGTGTCCCGCCTAAAAGAGAGGAACATAGTATTAGTAATTAAAGGGCAAAAGCTAGCATGACAAAATGAATTGCACGAATCATGAAGCAAACCACATACCCAGTTCCGCCCGTATTGAAATAAGTTGGCAGTGACTTGATGGTGTGGCACACCTCTCATTTGGGCACGCTTGTCCTTGGCACCTTTGTGGACGGCCCGCCATGCGTCTGAGCACCACTCATCCACCAACACCTCCCAACAATCCATATTATCAGCACACCATCTCAAGGGCACCTAAGTCAGTAAAGAGAAACTTGAGCGCTACGCCTACGAATCAAATCAACGAAACTAAGAACAAGGCCTTAAGAATATAGGCAATTACCTTCATGTACTCCTCCTTCTGGAGATACTTTCTGCGGCACTTCTTCTTGGGCTTCCGAACACCACGCGAGGCGAAGCAATCTCGAACAGCCTGCACCCGAGCCTTGTGGCGTAAGTTTTGTAGTAGGCGCCTACACTCGGCATCGATAACCTGTTCACAGGCCTCCTCGTATCCCTCTTCACACCTGTAGAAGGTCTGCAATCAAATGAGACAACATTGATTAGTACAATAACTAAGCTTATTCGAAGATTTTTAATTGTGTAAATGAGAAATTACCCAAAACGTTCTCATCACCATGTCGGCCCTCGTGTGGCACAAGACACCGTCGATGATCTCCTCCGACGGGGCCGGGGAAGCCAAGTAGTGCTCCCAGGTCAATCCTAGCTCTGGAGCTGACCCTCACCGGGCAACGTGACCCACCCCGGGAAGTTTTGTCAGCAAAACACATCAAGGACTTGGTTGGGCCGGCGGACATCCTGATGGTGGTCCCAACCCCTGCAGTATGACAAGGCCAACGCATTAGATATTTTGATAAAACATGATGGCAAAAGGTACAAAAAGAGTAAATGCACTTACCTCATCCCATCTCACGAGTCGCCGGCACGGACGGGAGCCATGTACTACCACGTTGGTAGATGGTGGCTTCCTCAACCACCTCGTCCTCGCTGCTATCATCAGCATGGCCACTTGACCCCTTAGGCGGATCCTGCCAAGTACCCCATCCAGACGTCTCCTGGGAGGTAGCCTGGGGCGGAGTCACGTGGGCCCAAGCGTCCTAGCCCGAAGTCTCGTGGGCCGAAGAGGAGGGGGCGAAGGCCCGTTGACCCGAGGCTCATGGACCAGAGTTTCGTGGGCTGAAGAGGAGGGGGAGAAGGCCCGTCGACCCGAAGCTCATGGACCGGAGTCCGCGTAGCCTCCTCCTTAGGCGTGCCTCCCTAGCAGTCATGTGCTCGGGTGACTCAGCTAGGGGTGGCGGCGAGGAAGGCGTAGGAGCCTGCCTACCTCTCCTGTGGCCACGTCCTCCCCAACCTCCTCTCTTCCTCCCTTCCCGACCTCCTCTACCGGTGGGCAATGACGCCGACGAAGAAGCACCCACCGGTGAAGCCGTACACTCGTACAACGCTCTCCAGAGAGGTACGGGTGGAATGGAAGTACCACTCCCACCATGCCGAGGACGAGCGCCCACCATCTTTCAACACCTGTCATGACAGAAGAGTAAACAGAATTAGTACAACATAAAAAAAATTGAATACCAACATGAATAATAAAATGTATATTAACTCATGAGTCGGCTTGGGTGTTTCAAGTTTCAACCCCTCTTCCACCCTCAACCCCTCGGTGACCGTCTACCCCTGAACCCTCAGCGACCCTCGACCCCAGACCCCTCGGCGGTCTTGTCGAACACCTTCACATTGAGCATGGTGCAGTTGTTGTCATAGCTTAAGATGCAGACGTGTCCGAGCTAAAGGTCATTAGCACGGGTGAACTGCTTCCATCCGTTATTCGTGCATGGATGGAAGCAGTTCGCCCAGTCTCATGACCTTCAGCCCGGGGACGTCCTCATCTTAAGCTACGACACCAGTCGGTTAGCACTCGGACCGGAAGATCCTCGACCATTGACCCCTAGACCCTCGACCCTTCGGTGGTCCTGTCGAACACCTTCACTGTGAGCATGGTGCGGCTGTTGTCGTAGCTTAAGATGCGGACATGCCCGAGCTGAAGGTCATCAGCGCGGGAGAACTGCTTCCATCTGTTATTCATGCACGGATGGAAGCAGTTCGCCTAGTCTCATGACCTTCAGCTCGGGGACGTCCTCATCTTAAGCTACGACACCAGTCCGTCAGCACTCGTACCGGAAGATCCTCGACCATCGACCCCTCGCCCCCTCGGTGGTCCTGTCGAACACCTTCACTATGAGCATGGTGTGGCTGTTGTCGTAGCTTAAGATGCAGACGTGCCCGAGCTGAAGGTCATTAGCGCGGGTGAACTGCTTCCATCCTTTATTCATGCATAGATGGAAGCAGTTCGCCCAGTCTCATGACCTTTAGCTCGGGGACGTCCTCGTCTTAAGCTACGACACCAGTCGGTCAGCACTTGGACCGGAAGATCCTCGACCATCGACCCCTAGACCCTCGACCCCTCGCCCCCTCGGTGGTCCTGTCGAACACCTTCACTGTGAGCTTGGTGCGGCTATTGTCGTATCTTAAGATGCGGACATGCCTGGAAGGTCATCAGTGCGGGCGAACTGCTTCCATCCGTTATTCGTACACGGGTGGAAGCAGTTCGCCCACGATCATGACCTTCAGCTCGGGGACGTGCTCATATTAAGCTACGACACCAGTCGGTCAGCACTCGGACTCGAAGATCCTCGACCATCGACCCCTAGACCCTCGACCCCTCGGCGGTCTTGTCAAACACCTTCACTGTGAGCATGGTGCGGCTGTTGTCATATCTTAAGATGCGGACGTGCCCGGAAGGTCATCAGCGTGAATGAACTGCTTCCATCTGTTATTCGTGCACGGATGGAAGTAGTTCGCCCACACTCACGACCTTCAGCTCAGGGACGATCTCATCTTAAGCTACGACACCAGTCGGTCAGCACTCGGACCGGAAGATCCTCGACCATCGACCCCTAGACCCTCGACCCCTAGCCCCCTCGGTGGTCCTGTCGAACACCTTCACTATGAGCATGGTGCGGCTGTTGTCGTATCTTAAGATGCGTACGTGCCCGGAAGGTCACCGGCACTGGCGAACTGCTTCCATCCGTTATTCGTGCACGGATGGAAGCAGTTCGCCCATGCTCACGACCTTCAGCTCGCGAACGTGCTCATCTTAAACTACGACACCAGTCGGTCAGCACTCGGACAGGAAGATCCTCGACAATCGACCCCTAGACCCTCGACCCCTTGCCCCCTCGGTGATCCTGTCGAACACCTTCACTGTGAGCATGGTGCGGCTATTGTTGTATCTTAAGATGCGCACGTGCCCGGAAGGTCATCAGCGCGGGCGAACTACTTCCATCCATTATTCGTGCACGGATGGAAGCATTTCCCCACGCTCATGACCTTCAGCTCGTGGACGTGCTCATCTTAAGCTACGACACCAGTCGGTGAGCACTCGTACCGGAAGATCCTCGACCATCGACCCCTAGACCCTCGACCCCTGGCCCCCTCGGTGGTCCTATCGAACACCTTCACTATGAGCATGGTGCGGCTGTTGTCGTATCTTAAGATGCGGACATTCATCGGCCATCGACCCCAAACCTCGATCCTCGACCAGGTTCCGTCAGCGCCGACGCACCCCTAACCTCGACCCGGTTCCGTTGGCGCCAATGCACCCCAAACCTCCTCCTCCTCTTCTTCTTCTTCCTCCTCTTCTTTTCTTCTGCTTCTTCTTTTTCTTCTTCTTCTTCTTCTTCTTCCTCTTGTTCTAGTTCTTATTTTCTTTTTTTTCATCTTTCTTCTTAACTAAACCTAAACTAAACTAAATATAAACCTAAACCTAAAAAACAGAGACCTAAACCTAAACCAAACTAAATCTAAACTATACTTAAACTAAACTAAATAAAATGTAAACCTAAATCTTAAAAAAACCTGAACTAAACCAAAACTATAAACTAAACTAAAAAAAGAGGGGGAGGGTCTCACCGGAGTGGGGGAGGTGTAGGAGGCCGACGCCGGCGGGTTCGGGGCGGCGGGGCGTCAGGGGGGCTGGGGCTGCGGGGCATTGGGGAGGGCGGGGCAGCGGTCCGCATTGCGTCGGGGGGGCGGCGGGGAGGCCGGAGCGTCGGGGCGTCGGGGGGCCGGGCGGTGGGGAGCGGGCGGGGGGGCGTCGGGCGGCCCGGAGCGGCGGGGCGTCGGGGGCCGGGCGGCGGGCCGGAGTGGTGTTTCGGCGCGGCGGGGTGTCCGGGGGCGGAGCGGCGGGCCAGGGCAGCAGCGGGGGGGTGGGGGGCGGAGCAGCGGTGGCAGCGGGCGGCGGGCCGGGGCGGCATGTGGTCGGGGACGGGGGCGGTTGGGGGCGGCGGCGCGGTGCAGGGCGGTGGTGTGCGGTCGGGGGTTGGGGGCGATCTGACTGGCGGCGTGCGGTGGGGGTTAGGGAGAGAGAAGACAGAGAGAGAGGAGGCGGGGGAACGGCTATTACATAGTTAAATCTTTGCCGTCCGCTGGCGGACGGTAAAGAGGTGGGGCTGGTGGGCCGTCGGGGTTTGGACCTCCACTGGGCCCTACCCACCTCTTTGTCGTCCGCCAGCGGATGGCAAAGAATTGGCTGATGGCAAACAGGGTCTTTACCATCAGTCCGTTCTTTGCCGTCCATTTTTTGGAAGCGGACGGCAAAGACCTTCTTTGTTGTCCGCTAGCACATGGCAAAGATCTGACGAATGGCAAATTCTCTGTTTCCAGTAGTGAACGTGAGTGAGTAGGGATTGCCATGCAACGGATGCACTAGAGCTATAAGTGTATGAAAGCTCAAAAAGAAAACTAAGTGGGTGTGCATCCAACTTGCTTGCTCATGAAGACCTAGGGCAATTTGAGGAAGCCCATCGTTGGAATATACAAGCCAAGATCTATAATGAAAAATTCCCACTAGTATATGAAAGTGACAACATAGGAGACTCTCTATCATGAAGATCATGGTGCAACTTTGAAGCACAAGTGTGGAAAAAAGGATAGTAACATTGCCCCTTCTCTCTTTTTCTCTCTTTTTTTGTTTGGCTTCTTTGGCCTCCCTTTTATTTATTTCCTCACATGGGACAATGCTCTAATAATGAAAATCATCACACTCTTATTTACTTACAACTCGATACTTAGAACAAAATATGACTCTATATGAATGCCTCCGGCGGTGTACCGGGATGTGCAATGATTCAAGAGCGACGTGTATAAAAAATTATGAAAGTTAGCTTTGCCACAAATACGATGTCAACTACATGATCATGCAAAGCAATATGACAATGATGGAACGTGTCATAATAAAACGGTACGGTGGAAAGTTGCATGGCAATATATCTTGGAATTGCTATGGAAATGCCATAATAGGTAGGTACGGTGGCTGTTTTGAGGAAGGTATATGGTGGGTGCATGGTACCTGCAAAGGTTGCGCGGCACTAGAGAGGCTAGCAATGGTGGAAGGGTGAGAGTGTGTATAATCCATGGACTCCACATTAGTCATAAAGAACTCACATACTTATTGCCAAAATCTATTAGTTATCAAAACAAAGTACTACGTGCATGCTCCTAGGGGGGTAGATTGGTAGGAAAAGACTCGCTCGTCCCCAACCGCCACTCATAAGACAATCAAAAAATACCTCATACTGCAACTTCGTTACATAATGGTTCACCATACGTGCATGCTATGGGAATCACAAACCTTAACACAAGTATTTATCCAATTCACAATTACTCACTAGCATGACTCTAATATCACCATCTCTATATCTCAAAACAATCATAAGGAATCGAACTTCTCATAGTATTCAATGCACTTTATATGAAAGTTTGTATTATATCCCTCTTGGATGCCTATCATATTAGGACTAAATTCATAACCAAAGCAAATTACCATTCTTTTTAAAGAGACACTCAAAATAATATAAGTGAAGCATGAGAGTTCAACAATTTCTACAAAATAAAGCCACCGTCGTGCTCTAAAAAGATATAAGTGAAGCACTAGAGCAAAATTGCCTAGCTCAAAAGATATAAGTGAAGCACATAGAGTATTCTAATAAATCATGATTCATGTGTGTCCCTCTCAAAAGGAGTGTACAGCAAGGATGATTGTGGCAAACTAAAAAGTGAAGACTCATATCATACAAGACGCTCCAAGCAGAACACATATCATGTGGTTAATAAAAATATAGCCTCAAGTAAAGTTACCGATAGACGAAGACGAAAGAGGGGATGCCTTCCGGGGCATCCCCAAGAATAGGCTCTTGGTTGTCCTTGAATATTACCTTGGGGTGCCTTGGGCATCCCCAAGCTTAGGCTTTTGCCACTCCTTATTCCATAGTCCATCAAATCCTTACCCAAAACTTGAAAGCTTCACAACACAAAACTCAACAGAAAATCTCATAAGATCTGATAGTATAAGAAAATAAATCACCACTTTTGGTACTGTTGTGGACTCATTCTTTATTTATATTGGTGTAATATATATACTGTATTCCAACTTCTCCATGGTTCGTACCCCCCGATACTACCCATAGATTCATCAAAATAAGCAAACAACACATAGAAAACATAATCTGTCAAAAATAGAACAGTCTGTAGTAATCTGCAACTCTCGAGTACTTCTGTAACTCGAAAAATTCTGACAAGGACAACCTGGGCAATTTGTGTACCAATCTTCTACAAAAAGAACCAGTGTTTTACCACGCTTCTGTTAAAAATGAGAATTGATTTCCCGAGCGCAAAAGTTTTTGTTTTTCAGCAAGATCGAAACAACTATCACCGTAAGCCATCCCAAAGGTCTTACTTGGCACCCACTCTAATTAAAACACAAGAACACATCTAACCAGAGGCTAGATGAATTATTTATTGAAAAACAGAAACAAAAAGCAAAGAACAAAAATAAACTTGGGTTCCCTCCCAACAAGCGCTATTGTTTAACGCCCTTAGCTAGGCATAAAAACATAGATCTAAGTATTGTCATAGTAATAATAAGGCAAATCTCGAAATCTCATCTCATACTCCCTTTTTCAGCAGCAAGTTTTCTTTATGGTAAGAAAATTAATCAAACGGGCTAAATTTAATGGGATAAGGATCCCTAAGATCAAGTCCGGGAGGAATTGGTTCTTCCTTCGGCCCCTCATATTGTATGACCAACTATCATTGTAAGCGTTCATGAGCTTGTGTCCAAGAGAGAAACCCAATCCGTTGTTTTGTATAGCAAAATTATCATTAAGTTCAGAAATCTTATCAACTAAAACATCGATAGGAACCCTCTTTCTTAAATTTTCATTATAAGCAACATGATCTAGAGATCGTAAACGCATTATTTCCTCTTGGTTAAAGAGAACCCCCACTACGGGAGGTCGACCACCATCTACTTTATAATGCGCGAAAATTTCACTAGCTTCTTTCATAATAAATCGAAACTCATGGGCTAGAAATATAGTGGCGGTGCGCTTAACAGAAGATTGCTCAATATTAGAAAACTCTAGAAAAATCCTTCGTATGCATGGATGCATATGAACAAATTGTATTTCAAGTTCAACCACAAGCAAAGATATAGCATTCGCGAGACTACTAATTTTATGGAGAATCGATCCACCTAACGTGGGTAAAGCACCGGCACAAGTAAAGAAATCTTGAATAACCCCTTTTCCAGTAATATCGCCACTCCCTATGCGAAGTTTTTTAGTGTGCATGATAGTAGATTCTTCATGAGGATTAAAATTAGAAAAAAGCATCAAAGTTTACCCCATCGTTACTACTATCCTTTTCAACGATAATCTCCCCAGATTCAGACATGGTAGCAACAAACCAATCTAACAAACGGGCAAACAATAAGCAACAAAGAAGACGAACGGAAGAGGGGCGAAGAAAAGGGCGAATCTTTTTAAAAATCATTTTAGAAGTGTGGAGAGGAAAACGAGAAGCAAGTGGCAAATAATGTAATGCAAGAGATGAGAGTTTTATGATGGGTACTTGGTATGTCTTGACTTGGCGTAGATCCCCTCGGCAACGGCGCCAAAAAATCTTCCTGCTACTTCTTGAGCTTGCGTTGGTTTTCCCTTGAAGAGGAAAGGGTGATGCAGCAAAGTAGAGATAAGTATTTCCCTTGGTTACAGAACCAAGGTATCAATCCAGTAGGAGACAACGCACAAATCACCAAGACATGCACAAACAAGCAACACCCAACACGATAAAGGGGTTGTCAATCCCTTCACGATCACTTGCAAAAGTGAGATCTGATAGAGATAGATAAAACTAAACAAAAGATAAAGTAAATATTTTTGGGTTTTTTGGTTTACAGATCAGGAAGTAAAAGATTGCAAAATAGTAGATCCGAAACTTATATGATGGAAAAAAGACCCGGGGGCCATAGGTTTCACTAGAGGCTTCTCTCAAGATAGCAAATAAAACAGTGGGTGAACAAATTACTGTCGAGCAATTGATAGAAAAGCGCAAAGTTGTGATGATATCTAAGGTAATGATTATTAAATATAGGCATCACGTCCGTGTCGAGTAGACCGACTCCTGCCTGCATCTACTACTATTACTCCACACATCGGCGACTCCTGCCTGCATCTAGAGTATTAAGTTCATGAAGAACAGAGTAACACTTTAACTAAGATGACATGATGTAGAGGAATAAACTCAAGCAATATGATGTAAACCCCATCTTTTTATCCTTGATGGCAACCAATACATGCCTCGCTGCCCCTACTGTCACTAGGAGAGGACCCCGCAAGATTGAACCCAAAGCTAGGCACTTCTCCCATTGCAGGAAAAACCAATCTAGTTGGCCAAACTAAACCGATAGTTCGAAGATAATTACAAAGATATCAAATCATGCATAAAACAATTCAGAGAAGATTCAAATAATATTCATAGATAAGCTGATCATAAATCCACAATTCATCAGATCTTGACAAACACACCGCAAAAGAAGATTACATCGGATAGATCTCCAAGAACATCGAGGAGAACATGGTATGGAGAATCAAAGAGAGAGAAGAAGCCATCTAGCTACTAGCTATGGACCCCTAGGTCTGTGGTAAACTACTCACGCTTCATCGGAAGGGCAATAGAGTTGATGTAGAAGCCCTCCATGATCGAATCCCCCTCCGGCAGGATGCCGGAAAAGGCCCCAAGATGGGATCTCACGGGAACAGAAGGTTGCGGCGGTGGAAACGTGTTTTCGTGGATGCTTTTGGTGGTTTGGGAATATATGTGAATATATAGGACGAATAATTATATCAGGGGAGTCACGAGGGGCCCACAAGGCAGGGGGCGCGCCCTACCCCCTTGGGCGCGCCCTCCCCCCTTGTCGCCGCCTCGTGGCTCTTCTGACTTGATCTTCAAGTCTCCGGGGTGTCTTCTGGTCCAAGAAAAATCATCGCGAAGGTTTTATTCCGTTTGGTATTCCTTTTCTGCGAAGCTCAAAAACAAGGAAAAAACAGAAACTGGCACTGGGCTCTAGGTTAATAGGCTTGTCCGAAAAATAATATAAAATAGCATATTAATGCATATAAAACATCCAAAACAGATAATATAATAGCGTGGAACAATCAAAAAATTTAGATACATTGGAGACGTATCAATAGTCTTTTTCCTCATGGGTCCCAAATGTTAGAATCCAAATCTGTCATGGCCATGCAATGTTTCTTATGAAGAATTATAGCCTATTTGGTGTGCTAGCTCAAAATAAATTTGTGGGTGCTGGTGGGCGCTAGGCACTTGGGTTCTATAATGCACAAGGAGCTCAAGCAGCTGGCGAGAGTGATGTTATTCCCCTTGGTTGGGATTTGTTACAATATTTCTCTCTTAATTAAGGAAATGGCAAGCCATTTGCCTTGTTTCAAAGAAAATATGACAGTCACAGCCGAGTTGAAAAGGGCAACAACATCTAACTCAAGGTTACGGACGGTACAAAAGCACAAGGATTAATTGCTCATCGGGTTTAGACAATACCAAGATTGAACATGGAAATAACATCTAACCCAACCACTGTTTTTGGCAGTCACAAACAAATGGATCAGTCTGATCCATAAAATCAACATCATGTGTCAAAAAGTTTACTAGCATATGACGACAAGTTGTTGTAAATAGAAGCCGAGCACGTTCAAAAGCCCACCTGTCCACCTAAAACTTCTTTTTTTTTGTTTGACATATCCATCCTGAGAAATTTCTTGTTGAAAAACTTAAGCTTCATGGACAATAGTAACCTCGCATTCAACAGGAAGAATGTGACGAACTTTCTGTTTGCCTAATTGGATGCATAACCTTCCATCGTTATTGTCCTCAAACGAATGTCATGTGAACTGACTAAATCCTGGTGCTTATTACGCCACCGATTGGTTATGTATTTTTCTCCATGTGTTAGTGATGTCTACTACGCAACTTTATTCTTGTAGACACGTGTTGGGCCTCCAAGCACAGAGTTTTGTAGGACAGTAGCAATTTTCCCTCAAGTGGATGACTGTTTATCAATCTGTGGGAGGTGTAGGATGAAGATAGTCTCTCTCAAACAACCCTGCAACCAAATAATGAAAAATCTCCTGTGTCCCCAACACACCCAATACAATGGCAAATTGTATAGGTGCACTAGTTCGGCGAAGAGATGGTGATAAAAGTGTAATATGGATAGTAGATATAGATTTTTGTAATAGGAACTATAAAAAACAGCAAGGTAGCAAGTAACAAAAGTGAGCACAAACGGTATTGCAATGCTTGAAAATGAGGCCTAGGGTCCGTACTTTCGCTAGTGCAATCTCTCAACAGCGCTAAAATAATAGGATCACATAACCATCCCTCAACGTGTAATGAAGAATCACTCCAATGTTCTTATCTACCGGAGAACATATGAAGAAATCGTTTGTAGGGTACGAACCCACCTCGAAGCTATTCTTTCCGATTGATTTATCCAAGAGTTCGTAGTAAAATAACACCAAATAATTTCAGATTTATAATACTCAATCCAACACAAAGAACCTCAAAGAGTGTCCCAAGGTTTCTACTGGAGAAACAAAGACAAGAACGTGCATCAACCCCTATGCGTAGATTACCCCAGTGAAACCTCGGGAATCCGCGAGTTGAGTGCCAAAACATATATCAAGTCAATCAATACGATACCCCATTGTCACCACGAGTATTCATATGCAAGACATATATCAAGTGCTCTCAAATCGATAAAATTATTCAATCTGATAAAACAAAATCTCAAAGGGAAAACTCAATTCATCACAACAAGATAGAGAGGGAAAACACCATATGATCTGACTATATTAACAAAGCCCGCGATACATCAAGATCGTCACATATCAAGAACACGAGAGAGAGAGAGAGATATATTAAACACATAGCTACCGGTACAAACCCTCAGCCCCGAGGGTGGACTACTCCCTCCTCATCGTGGTGGCCGCCGGGATGATGTAGATGGCCACCGGTGATGATTCCCCCTGCGACAGGGTGCCCGAACGGCGTCTAGATTGGTTTCTCATGGCTACAGAGCCTTGCGGTGGCTGAACTTCTGATCTAGGGTTATCCCCAGGGTTTTTGGAATATTTGGGAATTTATAGGGCAGTGAGGCGGTGCGGGAGGCCACCGAGGTGGGCACAACCCACCTGGGCGCGCCTGGGCCCCCAGGCGTGCCCTGGTGGGTTGTGCTCTCCTCGGAGCTCCCCTCTGGTACTTCTTTGGCCCACCGGGTGACTTCTGGTCCAGAAAAAAACTCCAAAAAGTTTCGCTGCGTTTGGTCTCCGTTTGGTATTGATTTTCTGTGATGTAAAAAAAAGCAAAAATAGCAACTGGCACTAGGCACTATGTCAATAAGTTAGTCCCAAAAAATGATATAAAGTTGCTATAAAATGATTGTAAAACATCCAAGAATGATAATATAGCATCATGAATACTTCATAAATTATAGATACATTAGAGACGTATCAGCATCCCCAAGCTTAATTCCTACTCGTCCTCGAGTAGGTAAATGATAAAACAAAAAATTTATGAAGTGTGAATGCTAGCAAAGTGCATAAGTTTTATCAATGATAATTTAAATCACTTTTCCTAGCATCATAACAGCAATTCTTTCTCATAAAACTCATCATGACAAAGTAGCAACCAATTCACATGTTAAGGTTCAAACAATGAATTCTCTTGAAACTCGACAACCTATATTCTTGGTCACCAAACAATTGCAATTCAACTTATTCAACAGATTCTAAGTAAGAGCACCACATACTCAACCATCATATAGCCTTCTATGATTTCTAACACTCACCGCATACACATGAGCAAAACATTTCAACCGGACACATAGAAAGATAGGGGCTTATACTTTTGCCTCCCAACGTATTCACCTCAAGGGTGATGTCAACAATAATAACTCATGCTACCCATATCCAACTGGATATATGTGCCTAGATCTTTCCTCACCACATGATGCTTGCCAAAAGAGAAAAATAAAACGGAATAGAGAGAAAAACTTTGACTCTTGCATGAAAGTAAATACATAAAAGTAAAAGGTAGGCCCTTCGCAGAGGGAAGCAGAGGTTGACATGCGCTTTTTGTTTATATGCTCAACCCCTTAGCGCAAGAGAACGTCACATTATATTGCCCCTTATGATAGCAACCTTTATTATGAGTTTTCGCTTTTATTCTTTGCCACCACAAGTTCGTACGACACTCAATTTTCTCTTACACTAAATGATCTAACACTTTTAGAAGCAATTTTTATTGCCTTATTGCACCGATGACAAATTACTTGAAGGATCTTACTCCATCCTTAGGTAGGTATGGTGGACTCTTGAAAATAAGATTTGGGTTTAAGGGATTTTTGGATGCACAAGTAGTATCTCTACTTGGTGCGGAATTTTTGGCTAGCAAAGATGGGGGGCAAGCACCACATGTTGAAGGATCTATGACAATATAACTTCTATGTGAATATGAACAAACATAAATCATTACGTTATCTTCCTTGTCCAACGTCAACAATTTTGGCATATAATATTTTGATGGGGGCTCACAATCGCAAAAGATTTCCAAGATAATGTATTTGCATGTGAAAGTTCTCTTCCTTCTACTAATCATTCATGAATTTCTTGTATGACCAATATTGCGATTGTCAAGCCTCAAAAGGTTTCACTTTCTAAACCCAATGTGAAGCTACCACTAGGCATGATATGAACATATAATTTCAACTTCATTACATTCAATTTATTCAACAATTTACTCATAGGATATAAGTGAAGCACAAGAGTAAATAACAAGCTACTCCAAAAACATATAAGTGAAGATCAATCGAGTAGTTAAGTAAATAGATAGCTATGTGAGGACTCTCTCTTATTTAAAACTGTCAGATATAAGTATTTTATTAAAACAGCAAGCAAAATTAAAATAAAATGACATTCCAAGAATAGCACAACTCATGTGAAGAAGCAAAAACTTAGGATCAACCGATACTAACCGATAATTGTTGATGAAGAAAGGTGGGATGCCTACTGGGGCATCCCCAAGCTTAGATGCTTGAGACTTCTTGAAATATTATCTTGGGATGCCTTGGGCATCCCCAATCTTGAGATTTTGTGTCTCCTTAATTCCTTTTATATCACGGTTTCCCTAAATCTTAAAAACTTCATCCACACAAAACTCAACAAGAACTCGTGAGATAAGTTAGTATAAACCAATGCAAAAACCTTATCATTCTCTACTGTAGCAAATCAAAGAAACTATTATTCAACACTACATACTAAATGCCTCTGCATATTTAATACTCCTATCCTCAAATAGAATCATTAAACAAGCAAACATATGCAAACAATGCAAACATAATAGCAATCTGCCAAAGCAGTACTGTCTGTAAAGAATGCAAGAGTATCAATACTTCTTTAACTCCAAAAATTATGAAAATTTACCACACTGTAGAAAATTTATCAGAGCTTATTGTGCAAAAAGTTTCAACATTTTATCACATTCTGACTTTTCTTAGGATTTTTTGCAACAGCGATAAACTTTCTGTTTTGAAACAGCAACATGTAGACTTGCAAAATAAGCATGTGAAAAGCTATCCTTGACACTTTCATTGAAATAAAAGATGCAAAACATTATTCTAAATAACAGAAATCAAATACAAACAAAAGAACATGACGCTCCAAGAAAAACACATATCATGTGACGAATGAAAACATAGCTTCAAGTAAGGTTACCGATAATGGTGGAGACGAAAGAGGGGATGCCTTCCGGGGCATCCCCATGCTTAGTTGCTTGGATCTTCCTTCAATATTACCTTGGGGGTGCCTTGGGCATCCCCAAGCTTAGGGTCTTGTCACTCCTTATTCTCCTCATATCGATATCTCACCCAAAACTTGAAAGCTTCAATCACACAAAACTTAACGGAACTTTGTGAGATAGGTTAGTATGATAAAGAGCAAACCATTCACTTTTGGTACTGTCAGAAACAAGATTCATAATTGTTCTCGCACAATGCCTACTGTACCTCATCATTTCCACAATTTATATTGAGCAATATAAGCCATAGAAACTAGAAAACAAGCAAACTATGCATTGAAAATAGAAGCTGCCAAAAACAGAACAGTGTGTAATGATCTGGAAAACAACCATACTTCTACTACTCCAAAAATTCTGAAAAATTAAGAAAACATAGACAATTTGTATATCAATCATCTGTAAAAATTCAGAATTTTATCACGTTCCAGTGAATTTAAACAATTATGTTTCTAGAAGCAAAAGTATCTGTTTGTGCATAGATTCAAGTCAACTATCATCCACACTATCCCAAAGGCTTTACTTGGCACTTTCTTGAAACAAAAGCAATAAAACATGATTACTACAGTAGCATAATCATGTGAACACACAAAAACAGTAGGTAAAAGTGTTGGGTTGTCTCCCAACAAGCACTTTTCTTTAATGCCTTTTAGCTAGGCATGATGAGTTCAATGATGCTCGCATAAAAGATAAGAATTGAAACACAACAAGAGCATCATGAATCACATGGCAAGCACATTTAAGTCTAACCCACTTCTATGCATAGGGATTTTGTGAGCAAAAAATTTATGGGGACAAGAACCAACTAGCATAGGGAGGCAAAACAAGTGCAACTTCAAGATTTCCAACACATAGAGAGGAAACTTGATATTATTGCAATACCTACAAGCATAAGTTCCTCTATCATAATAATTTTCAGTAGCATCATAAAGAAATTCAACAATATATCCATCACATAAAGCATTCTTTTCATGACACAAAAGCATAGAAAACTTATTACTCTTCACATAAGCAAATTTATTATCATCAATAGTAGTGGGAGCAAACTTAACAAAATAACTATCATGAGAGTGAAAATTAAATCATGATGACAAGTTTCATGGTTATCATTATTCTTTATAGCATACATGTCATCGCCATAATCATCACAGATAGCAACTTTGTTATCATAGTCAATTGAAACCTCATCCAAAATGGTGGATTCATCACTAAATAAAGTCATGACCTCTCCAAATCCACTTTCATCATTATAATCATCATAAATAGGAGGCATGCAATCATTATAACAAATTTGCACATCAAATCATGGGGGACTATAAATACCATCTTCATCAAACATAGCATCCCCAAGCTTATGGCTTTGCATATCGTTAGCATCATGGATATTCAAAGAGTTCATACCAACAACATTGCAATCATGCTCATCATTTATACCAAACATTCTATTGAATTCTTCTTCTACCAATTAAGCACAATTTTCCTTTCCATCATTTTCACGAAAGACATTATAAAGATGAATAATATGATGCAACCTCAATTCCATTTTTTGTAGTTTTCTTTCTATAAACCAAACTAGTGATAAAACATGAAACTAAAAGATTCGATTGCAAGATCTAAAGATATACCTTCAAGCACTAACCTCCCCAGCAACGGCGCCGGAAAAGAGCTTGATGTCTACTATGCAACTTTATTCTTGTAGACACGTGTTGGGCCTCCAAGCGCAGAGTTTTGTAGGACAGTAGCAATTTTCCCTCAAGTGGATGACCTAAGGTTTATCAATCCATGGGAGGTGTAGGATGAAGATAGTCTCTCTCAAACAACCCTGCAACCAAATAATAAAAAGTCTCTTGTGTCCCCAACACACCCAATACAATGGCAAATTGTATAGGTGCACTTGTTCGGCGAAGAGATGGTGATAAAAGTGTAGTATGGATAGTAGATATTGATTTTTGTAATAGGGACAATAAAAAAAGCAAGGTAGCAAGTAACAAAAGTGAGCACAAACGGTATTGCAATGCTTGAAAATGAGGCCTAGGGTTCGTACTTTCGCTAGTGCAATCTCTCAACAATGCTAATATAATTGGATCACATAACCATCCCTCAACGTGCAACGAAGAATCACTCCAAAGTTCTTATCTAGCGGAGAACATAAGAAGAAATCGTTTGTAGGGTACGAAACCACTTCGAAGCTATTCTTTCCGCTCGATCTATCCAAGAGTTCGTACTAAAATAACACCAAATAATTTTAGATTTATAATACTCAATCCAACACAAAGAACCTCAAAGAGTGCCCAAAGATTTCTACCGGAGAAACAAAGACAAGAACGTGCATCAACCCCTTTGCGTAGATTACCCCAATGTCACCTCGGGAATCCGCGAGTTGAGTGCCAAAACATATATCAAGTGAATCAATACGATACCCCATTGTCACCACGAGTATTCATATGCAAGACATATATCAAGTGCTCTCAAATCGGTAAAAGTATTCAATCCGATAAAACGAAATCTCAAAGGGAAAACTCAATTCATCACAACAAGATAGAGAGGGAAAACACCATATGATCTGACTATATTAACAAAGCTCGCGATACATCAAGATCGTGACATCTCAAGAATATGAGAGAGAGAGAGAGAGAGAGACTAAACACATAGCTACTGGTACAAACCCTCAGCCCCGTGGGTGGACTACTCCCTCCTCACCGTGGTGGCTGCCGGGATGATGTAGATGGCCACCGGTGATGATTCCCCCCTCCGACAGGGTGCCGGAACGGGGTCTAGATTGGTTTGTTGTGACTACAGAGCCTTGCGGCGACGGAATTTGTGATCTAGGGTTATCCCCAGGGTTTTTGGAATATTTGGGAATTTATAGGGCAGAGAGGCGGTGCGGGAGGCCACCGAGGTGGGCACAACCCACCTGGGCGCGCCTGGGCCCCCAGGCGTGCCCTGGTGGGTTGTGCTCTCCTCGGAGCTCCCTCTGGTACTTCTTTGGCCCACCGGGTGTCTTCTGGTCCAGAAAAAATCTCCAAAAAGTTTCGCTGCGTTTGGACTCCGTTTGGTATTGATTTTCTGCGATGTAAAAAACAAGCAACAAACAGCAACTGGCACTGGGCACTATGTCAATAAGTTAGTCCCAAAAAATGATATAAAGTTTCTATAAAATGATTGTAACACATCCAAGAATGATAATATAGCAGCATGAATACTTCATAAATTATAGATACGTTGGAGACGTATCAGTTAGTGCCTATGTAGACATGAAGATTGAAAACAGTTAAGGTCTAAAAGAAGAGTATGTCGATCGAGCGATGGCTGAACGGTAATTCTAGTACAATATATATGGGCTTTCAATGTGCATGAAATAATCACCTCTATATACAAATTCTCCAGACATGGAAAGCATCGCAGGAAGCCAATAATTGTGTTCAGATCAATACTAAACATTCCGATATATAAGATCTTGACAGAATCTAGGTCCATTGATAGGCTATCCATGGACGAACTCTTCATTGGGCATATAACATAATATTAGTACCCAAAGTGTACTCCAAGATGTTATAAAACTTATGTGCACAAATGAAAAATGCAGCTTATGATTACAAAGTGTAGATGATAATATACACTACCTGAATAAGTGTGGAGCCAAACACCATGCTGTGATGTTTAAATGGATCACGAATTACACCCAATGTCTCAAGTTTAGGCGCGGAGACGACAGTTATTTGCGATGGTTTATAAAAATAATCAAGGAGCAACCTTGGAAGTGAAGGGGCATCTCGATGATGAGTTGTTGTCCTCCAAAACAAATTCTAATGCTTTTAAGGTGAGGCGACTTTATTTGGAGATAATGGATACAGATTTCTAATCCGAAAACAAGCAGCAAGTGCTCCAGGGCAAGGCAACTGGAGTGGATGATGTTGTGCAGTGAGGCCTCCGACTGATGAACCACCACAAGTGAAAGTTTTTTAGCAGTGAGAGTCGAATCATTTGTACCAGATTGTCTGGTAGATGGCACCGGGCTATGGTGAAGGCGTGAGAGAGGAGGAAAACCACGACTTCGACAACGGTGGTGTGGGCACAAATACATGGCGTTCAGTTTGAGATATGTATTTTTCGTAGTAATGGTAAAACTCACATTTGTACCAGATTGTCTGGTAGATGGCACCGGGCTATGGTGAAGGTGTGAGAGAGGATGAAAATCACGATGTCGACAATGGTGGTGTGGGCACAAATACATGGCGTTCAGTTTGCGATATGTTTTTTTCGTAGTAATGGTAGAACTCGAGCTGCTGGAGTTTTTTGAATTCAGTGGATGTCAGCCAGGCATCCACCAAGCAGGGTATGGACAGCAGGTAGCGTGTCGGGATGTAGAGGTGTTGAACAGAGGCCTAGTGGGAGGAGATGATGGCTCTGAGGAGTTCAAAATCATGAACGACAGATAGCTGAAGACAGTCAAGATTAAGAGGCACGGTGCGCCAGAGAGTGTGCCATCGAGATGCGAGGACTTGTGTGTGGCAACCATCCTTGGTGGGGATAAGGGAGGTGATCTCCCCAAGAGATTATATGGGTTCCTCAGATCCGGGTGGGGAGGCTCGCCGCTTCTCCCCGCTCTGCAGGGTGTGAGATCTACAACCGGTGTCGCCGCTGGCGGGAGCCTCATCTTCTTGGCGCTGGGGCCAGCCGACTCCATTTTCCTTGCGGGCGTCGCGCCGAGCTCACGGGTTTGAGCAGAGTAGCGAGAGACGAGCCTAGTGGCAGTGCGAGTGGGGAAGAAGGAGGGCTGGGATTTTCTGTAGGAGCGAGGAAGAAGAGGAGCAGGCATTTTCTGTAGGAGTGAGGAAGAAGGTGAGCGGGGGTTTTCTGTACGAGTGAGGAAGATGGGGAGCGGGGGGATTAGGGGGTGATGGAAGCGGGAGAATCCAGCGAGCTGCAGTAAGTGGAGGTGAGGAGGAAAGAGGGTTTTTCTGGGATCACCCCTCTTCAAGAAATATGGGCTTTTCCTCGCAAAAAACAAAAACAAATGGGCTTTAAGATGGATAGGCTTTTGTATCGGCCTAGTCGGTTGCCCGTGTTTCATACTCGATGGCCTTAACACTAGAGGCAGCCCATTAGGGACACTCTCTAGCTCTCCAGCTTATTGCCCATTCAAAAGCAAAAAAAGAGACGCCCTCCAGCTTATGGCTCCTCATCGATAACATTTTTCAACTTTAAAAAAAGTTATAGCTCCTTCTCGGGCCCGCTTGGCATCCACCAAATTAGAGGATGCGATACTGCATGTAGACACTCACACTGGCTGTAGCGCGGCAAAATGAGGGGTCAAATAACAGGCCCACAATATAGATTGTAAAGGTTGACACGCTAGTCAACATTCACACTAAACTAAGCTTCACAAGATACGGTATGCATACTAGCTAACATTCACAAGCACTTAAGTTGAGCATGTTTACGCATCTAAATGATTCAGAAGACTATACCCAAGAGAAAGTTGTGAGAAGGTGTAGAAATACAGAAAAAACGATAGATACTTCTCTGAGCAAAGGGCCTCCCTACGCACGCATTAATTTCCTGGGCATGCATTAATTTCCTGGGCATGCTTCTTTGTGCTCAATGTTGCGTGCACTTTGAGCATGTTGGCAACTCCACAGCTAGCTTGATGGCTCATCTTGCAATTGACACTGACACATTGCAGCAAACAGAGGAGGCAATAGAGATCACTCAACATCAGACCATTTGGTGCAGGTCCACTGAAATCATCTTCATTGTCCTGAATGTGAAAAGATAGGAAAGCAATAGCTGTACTTAAACGGTGTTGTGAAATAGTAGCACATATCAATAGCTCAGCATGACAAAACACGATCATCTGGACGAAGGGGATACTGACCTGATAGAGGTAAAGGTGTCCCGTCTTTCAATGAGATGGTGATTATCGTTTCGGCGGAGTAGACTTTCACGATCCGACTACGAACGTGTGAGGACGTCACCCCTTAGAAATCGCTAAACCAACCTCGAGAGGTTATTGACCACGCCGGAGCACGATCAACCTGACCATGAAGGTTTATTTCCTGCAAGCAAACAAAGAACAAGCAAGAAACTAAGACTGCAATCTGGATATTGCGAATATAAGATGAAAGCTTTATTGATCAAGGTGGGGTTCTGTGACGCCTTGGTCTGGTCGTTGAACACAGACGAAGTACGCAAAGTTGCAGCTATGGTGAACTTTTAGTCTAAACAAAACCCAAAGTCTAAACGACGCCATAAGGGCTGTATATATGGAGGAAGAGAGGGGGAATTTCGTGGCCCTTGGGGGAGGGGTCCGAAACCAATCCTATCTCTTGTTTCCCCACACATACGGACTCTAAAAACAGCCTATACTTATGTATTTCGAAATTACATGAGCTGGGCCAAATAATAAGGTGACACGACACCTATAATAGCCTCTGGACGAAATCTGTGAAGTGGCATCTTGTATATTTTGTCCAAGACTTCATGCACTCATTACGGTGGCTTCAAAGTCCTGAATCATCACTTGAAACTCGGTTCTTGTTTCCCTTGCGCATGCCATCATCTCCATGCTTGTTCTTCCTCCAATGTTCATCCTTATCCAAGTTAGGCCCTTCATTTGTAAGCAAAACAAATGTATCCAATTTAGGCAAAATCATATTCTCATGAACATTAGAATCATCACCAAGAAACGAAAGTACCTGGTAATTCAATTGGCATGCACGAGCTCTAGTAATTGGTCCAACATGTATAGTAGCAGGGGTTGTGGGTGTAACAATGGTATTGATGTCCTCATCATCCTCCCCTTCTTTAAATGAAGTCGTCCTTGACGGAAGATCATCTTCCTCACCCAAATAAGGCTTCAAATCTGCAATGTTAAAAGTGGGACTAACCCCAAAAACTGCAGGCAGCCAAGTTTATATGCATTATCATTTATTTTCTCTAACACCTTAAAAGGACCGTCAGCACATGGCATTAGCTTTGATTTGCGCAAATCAGGAAATCTATCCTTATGCAAATGTAACAAAACAAGATCTCCAGGTGCAAACACAACATGTTTTCTACCCTTATCTCCAGCAAGTTTATATTTAGCATTCATACGCTCAATGTTTTCCTTAGTTAACTCATGCATTTTTAAAAACAATTCAGCATGTTGTTTAGCATCAAAATTAACCTTCTCCGAAGATGGAAGAGGCAACAAATCAATAGGTGCACGAGGTAGGAAACCATACACAATTTCAAAAGGGCACATCTTAGTAGTAGAATGCAATGAACGATTATAAGCAAATTCAATATGAGGCAAGCATTCTTCCCACATTTTCTTATTATTCTTCAAAACAGCCCTAAGCATAGTAGACAATGTTCTATTGACTACTTCAGTTTGTCCGTCAGTTTGGGGGTGACAAGTAGTACTAAAAAGAAGTTTAGTCCCCAACTTAGCCCATAAACATCTCCAAAAGTGGCTAAGAAATTTAGTATCACGATCTGAAACAATAGTATTTGGCACACCATGCAAGCAAATAATTTCACGAAAGAACAAATCAGTAACATTAACAACATCATCGCTTTTATGACATGGTATAAAGTGTGCCATTTTCGAGAATCTATCCACGACAACAAATATGCTATCCCTCCCCTTCTTTCTTCGAGGTAAACCTAAAACAAAGTCCATAGATATATCCTCCCGGGGAACACTAGGTACAGACAAAGGCATATATAAACCATGAGGATTGAGTCGTGACTTAGCTTTTTGACATGTAGTGCAGCGAGCAACAAAACGCTCAACATACCGTCTCATCTTTGGCCAAAAGAAATGTGTAGCCGGTACGTCCTTCGTCTTCTTCACACCAAAGTGTCCCATTAATCCTCCTCCATGCGCCTCCTGCAACAACAAAAGACGAACGGAGCTAGCATGGAACACAAATCCATCATTAACGACGAATTTGTTCCATGTTCTTCCTTCCATACAATTCTGCATTACATCTTTAAAATCAGCATCATGCACATATTGATCTTTGATGGTGTCCAAACCAAATATTTTAAAGTCAAGTTGTGAAAGCATAGTATAATGACGAGACAAAGCATCAGCAATAACATTTTCTTTACCCTTCTTTTGTTTAATGACATAAGGGAAAGTCTCAATGAATTCAACCCATTTAGCATGTCTACGGTTCAATTTTGCCTGACTTTTAATGTGTTTCAATGATTCATGATCAGAATGTATAACAAATTCTTTGGGCCATAAATAATGTTGACATGTTTCTAATGTCCGAACAAGAGCATATAATTCTTTATCATAAGTAGAATAGTTCAGACTAGGCGCACTCAATTTTTCAGAAAAGTATGCAACAGGTTTGCCATCTTGTAATAACACACCTCCTAATCCAATTCCACTAGCATCACATTCAAGCTTAAAAGTCTTATTAAAATCAGGAAGTTGGAGTAAAGGAGCATGTGTCAACTTATCTTTCAATACCATGAAGGCTTCTTCCTGTGCGGTACCCCAAACAAAAGACACATCCTTCTTAGTAAGCTCATTGAGAGGTGCAGCAATGGTACTGAAATCTCTCACAAAACGCCTATAGAAACCAGCGAGTCCAAGAAAATTCCTCACTTGTGTGACCGTTTTGGGCTGCGGCCAACTCTCAATAGCTTCAATCTTGGCCTTATCAACTTCAATTCCCTGTGGACTAACAACATAGCCAAGAAAAGATACTCGGTCGGTGAAAAAGGTGCACTTCCCAAGGTTACCAAACAAACGTGCATCACGTAAAGCAATAAAAATAGCACGTAATGTTCCAAATGTTCCTCCAAAGATCTGCTATAAATCAGTATATCATCAAAATAGACTACCACAAATCGTCCAATGAAAGCATGTAAAACTTTGTTCATTAATCTCATGAAAGTACTAGGTGCATTAGTTAACCCAAAAGGCATGACTAACCACTCATATAATCCAAACTTAGTTTTAAATGTTGTTTTCCATTCACCCCCCAATTTCATACGAATTTGATGGTATCCATTACACAAATCAACTTTAGATAATATTGTAGAGCCACTCAATTCATCAAGCATATCATATAGCCTAGGAATAGGATGACGATAACGAATAGTAATATTATTAATGCCTCTACAATCAACACACATATGTGATGTACCATCCTTTTTCGGCACTAGAATAATAGGAACAGCACAAGGACTAAGGGATTCGCGTATATAACATTTGTTGAGCAGCTCTTGAACTTGACGCATAATCTCCTTCGTCTCCTCTGGATTGGTACGGTATGGTGCACGGTTGGGTAGTGATGCACCGGGAATTAAGTCAATCTGATGCTCAATCCCTCGAATAGGTGGTAATCCCGGTGGCACGTCTTGTGGAAAGACGTCAATGAAATATTGCAAAATGTTAGTAACAACAGGAGGCAAAGAGGAAGGCACGTCCTCTAATGAAAATAATGCCTCTTTGCACAGAAAAGCATAGCAAACAGATTCGCTAAAATCTAGTTCATCAATATCAGATTTGGTGGCAAGTAAACATGCACTTTTCAATTTAATTTTCAGAAGCAACACTAGATGGTTTGGTATTAGGCTTCATTTGTTGCTCAAATTCTTTTGCCAAAATATGATTTTCACTCTTATTTTCCCCCTGTTTTGCTTTATTAGCTCTATTAATATCATCGTTCAAAATGGAATCAGGAGACATAGGAAGCAAAGTAATATGTTTATCCTTATGAACAAGAGTATACTGGTTATTTCTACCATGTTGTACATAATTTTTATCAAATTGCCATGGTCTACCAAGTAATAAGGAACATGCTTGCATGGGTACCACATCACAATCAACATAATTAGCATATGTAGAGATACTAAAATGCACACGAATAGTACGTGTTACCTTAACCTTGCCGCTATTATTGAACCATTGGATATAGTAAGGATGTGGATGTGGTCTTGTGGTGAGAGATAGCTTCTCCACCATCTCCATGCTAGCCAAGTTGTTGCAGCTCCCTCCATCTATGATGATGCAAACAGAACGTTCCTTCACAACTCCCTTTGTATGGAACAAATTATGCCTCTGATTTTACTCAGCTTGTGTGACCTACACACTCAAAACACGTTGAGCAACGGAACATTCATACTTGTCAGCACCTTCAGGAGCCATGTATTGTGTCTCATGTTCAGAATCATCTCCACCGTGTTCTTCACGTGTAATAAGAGCCAAAGTCTCCTCATCATAGTCACTAGCGGACTTATACCCACCATCCTCAATAGCAATCATCACAAGCTGAGATTTGCATTCTCTCGCATAATGACATCTTCCCTTACAACGACAACAAATCATATCATTTGTGTGCCATGTTGATGCCATGGAAGAAGAAGAGCTCTACAGGCCCGACAGGTGTGCTCTTGGTAGATAGTGGTGGTTGTGTCTACTTTCTCGTATCATGACTGGAGGTGGCAGCTGATGGAGGTGCCGATGCAGTAGAATGTGTGGAAGTAGAGGATGCACGGGGTGTCCATGAGGAAGGTCGACCTGCAGAAAATTTAGTTCATGCCAGAGCCTGTCGATCCTGCACTTCACGTCCAGCTTTACAAGCAAGATGGAATAAACGAGTGATATTATTATACTCCTTATACTCTAGAATGGTCTGAATCTCTCTATTTAATCCACCCATAAAACATGCAAGCATAGGTTCATTATCCTCAACAATACCACATCTAATCATGCCAGTTTGTAATTCCTGATAATATTCTTCTACCGAATTTTTCCTTGTCTTAAACGCTGCAATTTTTTTAGTAACCCACGTTGATAATATGGGGGAATCCAACGAGTATGCATAGCAGCTTTCAAAGCAGCCCAAGTAGTTGGAATATTATTAGGATATAATCTACGATGTTCAGACCACCACACACAAGCAAAACTAGTGAATGCACAAAGAGCAGCAGCAACATGTCTCTCCTCGGGATATTCTTAACATGTAAAACATTGTTCAGTTTCTAACTCCCAAGTAAGATATATCTGGAACATATCTACCCTCAAATGGTGGAATATTCAGTTTTAGTTTAGGGAGATGGTCAGGCTCTCCTACCTGAGGTGGTGGTGCAGCCCTACCGTTGCGATTATTTGCATGTCAACGACGTGGTGCTGGTGGTTGCATGTAGTTTTGATTTTGATCAACCTCATCCTCGTAATCGCCCGCATAATCGTCATCCTCCTCAGCGGCAATAGCAGGAGCCACAGAAGCATCAACAGTAGGTGTAGCAGCACCAGAAGTTTGACTAGGCTCAAGGGGAACGCGCGGTGCTCGTCCCACTTGATTTGGAAGGCAACGTTGTTTTTGTTGTTGTTGTTGTGGTTGTTGTTGTAGAGGTGCGACAGGTGCAGCCGGCGGTGGTTGTGGAAGATGCGCGAGCAATTCATTAAACTTGTTATCGAGCTTTGTTTCGAACGTCTTCTCAATTCCATCTATCTTCTCCATGGCCTCTTCAAATCTATTTAGCACATCTTGCACCTGGCCACTCATCATTTGCTGAAATTTATCATGTAGCTGTTTGTTCGTCATGTTCTCCCAATTAGTCTCATCGGCTTGTGATCCTGCCATGGTTAGCAGCAATAGAAACACACAAGAATATGATCCTACAGACTACTAGGAAGTGGTGGTGGTGGTGTATCAGAAATCCGTCAAGCAAATCTCAAATTCTTACCAGTTCTTACCCAGTGGCAGGTGGTGATCGGCAACCGTTGTAGTCAAAACTCTCAAAGATTGGACAGAGCGATTGCCAGGTGGTGTCAAACACACGATGTAGATGTATGTGGAGTTGGGAAGGCTTATGATATGGCAGCAAAAATGTCAGCAATAATCAATTCAGAGATGCAAAGTTGAATAAAAGCTCAACGATGGTACTGTGCTGGTCCTAGGCTAGACCGTACTAGAGACGCAAGCCTAGAACACTAACAAAATCACGGCGCGACATGTAAACAAGGGAAAAGCACACTATAATGGCAAGTGTCTCAAAACTCTTCCCAAGTCAAACTAACAGGATAGGCATGAAATTTTTTTGACAATTTTTTTCGGAAATCAGGGCAGCGATGATGAAAAAGTGCAACAAAAAATCACTATGATGGCGAGTGTCTCAAAACGCTCCTTGGGACCTAAAAATAGGATAGGGAAAAATATTTTCGATCGCTGAAATTTTGGCCTAAAAACTGCTCGGGGGTCTCCAGACTCTTTTTTTCGAAACCTACTCACGCAAGGAAACACGAATACGAAAATAAATGTATCTCAAAAACAAACCTAATATGAAAAGAACTCGGATTGGTGGTGGACAGGCAGATGTATATGTGGACTCGGATTGGTGGTGGACAGGCGGATGTATATGTGGAATCGGATTGGTGGTGGACAGGCGGATGTATATGTGGACTCGGATTGGTGGTGGACAGGCGGATGTATATGTGGACTCGGATTGGTGGTGGACAGGTGGATGTATATGGCAGCGGTAAGGAATATGTTGGTGGTGGTAGTATATGGCAAGAACGATGATGATGGTGCGGCGGCGGCGTGACAACTGGTGAAAAGAACTCGAAACTCTAAGGGAAACTAGACGCACCAGCAACTTGACACGACGATGCAGCCGCAAATTCAACAAAGCAAAATACTGAAAAGACTATGCAAAGGCTCAGACTAGTTCGGATATGATGACCTAACCCTAATTTTTTTGTGGCTTTTTCATGCACTGTAGGTATGAAAAACAGACTCAATCTAAACTACAAAAAACTGTAAAATCTCACCGAGCAACCTGGAAATCTGATACCACTTGATAGAGGCAAAGGTGTCTCGTCTTTCGATGAGATGGTGATTATCGTTTCGGCGGAGTAGACTTTCCCGATCCGACTACGAAGGTGTGAGGACGTCGCGCCTTAGCAATCGCTAAACCAACTCCGAGAGGTTATTGACCACGCCGGAGCATGATCAACCTGACCATGAAGGTCTATTTCCTGCAAGCAAATGAAGAACAAGCAAGAAACTAAGATTGCAATCTGTATATTGCGAATATAAGATGAAAGCTTTATTGATCAAGGTCGGGTTCTGTGACACCTTGGTCTGGTCGTTGAACACAAACGAAGTACACGAAGTTGTAGCTATGGAGAACTTTTAGTCTAAACAAAACCCAAAGTCTAAACGACGCCCTAAGGGCTGTATATATGGAGGAAGAGAGGGGGAATTTTGTGGCCCTTGGGGGAGGGGTCCGAAACCAACCCTATCTCTTGTTTCCCCACACATACGGACTCTAAAAACAGCCTATACTTATGTATTTCGAAATTACATGGGCTAGGCCCAATAATAAGGTGACGCAACACCTATAATAGCCTCTGGACAAAATCTGTGAAGTAGAATCTTGTATATTTCGTCCAAGACTTCATGCACTCATTATGGTGGCTTCAAAGTCCTGAAATCATCACTTGAAACTCGGTTCTTGTTTCCCTTGCGCATGCCATCATCTCCATGCTTGTTCTTCCTCCAATGTTCAGCCTTCTCCAAGTTAGGCCCTTCATTTGTAAGCAAAACAAATGTATCAATTTTAGGCAGCATCATATTCTCATAAACATTAGAATCATCACGAAGAAACGAAAGTACCTGGTAATTCAATTGGCGTGCACGAGCTCTAGTAATTGGTCCAATATGTATAGTAGCAGGGGCTGTGGGTGTAACAATGGTATTGATGTCCTCATCATGACCTGCGTGAGGAAGATTATGCATAATTTTATAGGTGGTTAGTTGATTTCCACCTTGGGATCTCCTATGATGGCATGAAGGAAATTCTATGCAATCGATGAGTGCAATTCCTTTCGTGTGGCTGTAGAAAAAATTTCCGACTAACCCCAATATCTTTTTTGTGCAGTTCCACTAAAATAATGCACCATTGTTTGCATGACCCCTACTCGCCGGACAGGCCACCAATGGTTGGGTCTCTTTTATCTTGAGTTGACGACGCGGCTGCAATGCTTGTTTGCTCCACTTAAAGTGCAACTAATCCTCGCGTGGTTTTGGTAATTCATAACAACATATAGCTCATTGAACTAATATCTATTCCCCTCCTCCCCCTCCCGCGTCACCCCCGCGCGGCGACCGGGGGGGCCTAAAAATCCGGCGCCGCCACCCCCCTCCTCTCTCCCCCGCCCCCTCCGTCGCCGCCCTGGGCCTTGGCTGGGCAAAGCCCGACCGGAGCGGCGGCGGCGAGGCCAGTTTGTTCCCTCGGTGTCTGGGGTTGGCGCGGTGCGTCCCGTCCGTCCTGGGTGCGGCACGGCAGTGTGCGGGCACCTTGGTGGTCGCCGGTGCATCTGCTGGGCTTCGGACGGTGCTGTAGGTGGCAGGGCGCGCGGAAGATGTGGCGGCGGGGGGATCCAGATCTGCGCGGGCTGCTATTTCCCGCAGCGCGGGCCGAGGGCGGCGGGGCTGGTGGTGCACGCCTGGCCACGTCGGCTGGCTTGCTGGCGTGGTGGTGAGGCGTGGAGGCGGCGGTGGATGATGCGCGTCCAGGCGGGCGGGTGGCCGCGGGCTTGCTTGCTCGGCTCTGTGACGGTGCGGGCTGTGGGCGGCTTGGGCCGCGGGCGGCCGCCCTACAGTGGTAGGTGGTGGCAGCGGTGTGGTGGTGGTGGTGGTTCGTGCTGGTGGTGGCGTTGGCGGCGGTGCTGGCTTTGGCCATCCTTGTGTGCGGCGGCCATTGGCGGCAAGGGTGGTGGCGCTGGCTCGGAACTTCCCCTCGGGGTCCCGACTTGGATGTGGGCTGTCACGGCATGGTGGTGGCCCATGGCGGTGGTCTGGGTCGGTTCACGGCGATGGCTGGACTCCTTCGGCGTCTGCTGTCAGTGAGCGCCCTTGACGACCTTCGATTCCTCTCCCCGTCGTTCGGACGCTACCTTCATCGGAGGGTTGGCCCTCTCCCAGTGGCGCCTATCGCCCGTCTCCGCCCGGCGGCGGAACCGAGCTCGTCTCGCACCCGGTAGCAGGACCGGACTCGTCTCGCGCCCAGTGTCGGTGCAACAAACCCTGGGTCTGTTGCCCAGACTATGCACATGCACGAGGACAAGATTGAAGCACCAGCCCAAACCAGAGTGCAAGAACCCCAGAGATTTGAAGGACCAACATGCAGATCAAAGGGACCAAGATCAAACTAGAGAAGCAGGATATCGTCAAGAGAAAAGCCTCCCTTGCCGGGCAGGCGAGCCCGACAAGGGGCAAGGACACCCCCAGAAGTAGACAACCGAAGCATCCCGGCAGGGGCTGCCGGGACTCACGAAGGCGAAACCACCTCACCAACCACTCTACCATGACCCACGTCGTTGATCAGTACGGTGTCAAGCCGCAAAGTGATTAAGTGGCAGCCATTCGCCACATGGCGGCCATTTTCTACAGGAGAAACCCACAAGTGACACCCGTCCTGCCACGTGTCAAGCAAACAGGCGCGGAGCTGGCAAGATAGCCCGGCAAGCCTCGCCGGGCAACCAACGATGTGACATTGAGCGGTGCATTTAATGCACCCTGTCAACCCGCAGAGTTAGGTATGATAGCACTATTTGCTATCTTATCAGTGCGTAATGACTACTTTACCACTATGGTAACCTCTTTGATCTATAAAAGGAGGCCCATGGCAACCGTAGAAAGGGTTAGAAGGTTGGATAACTCACACCCCCATACGCACGTAGTCGCTGCTGCCCCAAGGCAACCCCTGCCGGGAAAGTGTACTACGCTCCGCCACGACCTTTCCACCATCAATCCACCAAAGTAGGAGTAGGGTTTTACACCTCGTGGCGCCCGAACTTGGGTAAAATTGCATGTGTGATCTCTGCCGTGCTGCCCCACGCTTGTCTGCTCTTTGTGCAACGCGTCACCCCCTGCCGAACCAGCAAGGGGCCTCCAGGTCCAATAGGTGGTCGTGGTTTCCCGCGACATCTTTGGCGTGCCAGGTAAGGGGCTCACTTGCGCGAACCTGAAGGCGTGTGCAGCGCGTCGACTTCATCACCATCTTCATCTTCGACGACGCCATCGACCATGGCGCCTAAGAAGAAACCCGGTCCTTCGGCTCACCCATCCACCTCGAAGGCTCCACCACCCACAGCCTCTAACGCTGCGGGGGGTGCGGAGGCGCACAAGGACGCAGACGCTGCTGGGGAAGTGGTCGGAGCAGGCGGCGCCATCACCACTTCCCCCGCAGCCGACGCAGGAGCAAGAGGCACCGGAGGAGAGCAGCATCAGCAACACCCCGACGGCCATGCTCCCCAAGGTACGGGTGAGGGGGTCACTCCATCTGCCCCCCTTTCCCCCGCCGATGGGCACAGCCACAGCAACGGCGCTCGGGCCGGGGCGAATCGCCACCCTCCGGTCGCCCCCACCACGGGTGCAGTCGCAGCGCGTGCACCTCCCCCGGGACGGGCCGACCAAGCCGCTGCTCCCGACGGAGCCATTGGCCCTCAAGCGCCTTCGCCACACCACATCTAGGTGGTCGCCCCATGGCGACAGCGGGGGCGCAGTGCTACCGCCGCTGGCACCATCAAGAGCCGAGCAACGGTATGATCGACTTCATCATCGTCCATGCCGATTACACCTTCGGAGGCCATGGCAAGAGCTCAACTAATGCTGAGGTTTCCGCCAGCGGCCGAGCAGATGGACGAGTGGCGTGCCACCATCCAAAGCCTGCTCGGTTTCGTCGAAGCTGGGGGCTCACGACGAACTGGCCCGCCATGACCTCCCCAAGCGACAGCAACATCTCATGCTGCTGACCGTACAGAAGGGGCCATCTCCACGGTGTAGTCCCCATCACGGCAGCCAGCACGAGCGCAACAGAATCAAGACCCCGACGACGTCTCGATGGCCTCTTCTGACCCTCAAGTACGTCCAGGCCAACGTCGAGCCCCGGAGGATGGGCGAAGAGGAGACGCGCGCGTTGTCATTGAGCAACGCCGCGACAACCTCCGCCAGACCGACGGGTGCGACGGCCTCAATGTCGACGAGCCTGCACTTGGTGTTGACGGGTGCCTACCTTTCGAGGTTGGTTGCCCTGCCTTTACACAAGAGCTGCGGCAAGTCCGTTGGCCGTCCGTTCGCACGTTCAAGCCAGAGATACATGAGAAGTATGACGGGAGGCTGAACCCGGCAGAGTTCCTGAGCATCTACACCATCGATGTTCAGGCTGCCGGGGGAAGAGATGAGAAGGTGTTTGCCAACTACTTCCCTTTGGCCCTCAAGTCCAATGTGAGGTGTCGGCTGATGCACCTACCGGAAAATTCCATTTCGTCATGGGCTGACCTGTGCCACGAGTTCATTGGTGCCTTTACTGGCGGTCATCAAGAACCCGGCAGGACCAGCGATTTGCAACTTCTCCAGCAGAAGGAAGGAGAAACCCTCCGTAAGTATTTATAGAGATTCAGCAAAGTTCATAGAAATATCCCAAATATCCATCCGGCAGCCGTAATAGTTGCCTTCCAGTCCAACATGCGCAACCGTCGTATTCGTTCCAAGATGAACGTGCGCTTGCCCAAGACTGTGAAGGAGCTTTACACAGTGGTGGATAAGTGTGCTCGGATGGAGGAGGGAAGGAAGTTGTCCGGAGAGGAAGATTGCGCCAATGTTGATTCGGAAGATGATGATGAATCACCAATCAGAAGAAGAGCAAGAAGCGCAGTAAGAAGCAAAGAGATAAGTCTGTGATGACTGTTGAAGGATCGGGTACGCCTAGTACCGGCAAGAAGGCCAAAGCTGAGGCCCCCGGCAAGGAAGCTGCCGCGTGCACTAACTGTCGGGAAGCCGCTGCTGCCGAGAAAGCTGGGAAAGGCGATGGGCCGTACTGCAAGATTCATCCGACCAAGGGCCATGACCTTCAAGAGTGTTACCAGGTTGAGCAGCTTGTCAAGAAACAGAGAGCAGAGTATGAGAAGCGCGATAAGGAAAAGGGTCAGAATGTTGCTGGCGATAAGGGCCGAGGTAGTGAAGTAAATTGCCCCGACAAACCCTTTCGGAACCAAGGAAAGCCCGCCAGAGGTCGAGAGAAGGAAACCTGTGATGATGAGAGTGATGGAGGGGATGAAGAGGAAACCAGTGAGCAGGAGTTTCAGAAGGCCACGGACGCCCTGTGCATTGACGGAGGTGCATCTCTGCACACTTCTCACCACCAGCTCAAGCGGTGGGCGCGGGAAGTCAATGTCGTGGAACCAGCGCCAGAGGCCCGGAAGCCACTCAAATGGTCCCGTACACCCATCATCTTTGACGAAGAGGATCATCCTAGCCGTACCACTGCGGTAGGATCTTTGCCATTGTTGGTCTCCCCAACAATTCGCAACCTCAAGGTCACAAAGATGTTAGTGGACAGCGGGGCCGAGTTGAATCTGATTTCCCCAGCAGTCATCAGCAAGCTTTAGATAGGAGAAGAAGAGATAGAGATTACTGGCACATTTCAAGGAGTTAATCCCGGCAGGAGCCATCCTAAGGGAAAGATCACGTTGCCGGTAAAGTTGGGGGAGAACTGAACTACCGGACTGAGAAGATTGTCTTTGATGTGGTTGATCTCCCCTGCCGTACAATGGGATTCTTGGACGCCCGGCCCTGGCTAAGTTCATGGCGGCATCACACTATGCCTACAACACCTTAAAGATGCCTGGGCCACTGGGAATCATCACCATCCCATCAGATGAGAAGGATGCAATCATTTGTGTGGATAAGATGTATCGGGACGTGGTCGCGGCAGAGACAGCGGCAACGGCAGCTCCCGCCAAGGAAAGTAAAGGAAAGAAGAGAGATTGTAGGGACTCCAGCAAAGATTCCGGGAAGCGTGCCCCCACCGAGTGCATGACACCCGTTGACGACGTGCCGGAGTGTTCTAACAGCAAGAGATCTAAGGTCGCTGCACCCCAAGTGAAGAAGGTCCCGGCAGGGCTGGCTGGCGTTGATGGTACTTTCACTATCAGCGCCACCCTCGATGACAAATAGGAAAGCGCGCTCGTTGCCTTCCTGCGGGCGAATATCGATGTGTTTGCCTGGCAACCATTTGATATCCCCGGTGTTCCCAGGGAGGTAATCGAGCACCACCTTGCTGTCTGCCCACATGCCCGACCTGTCAAGCAGAAAGTCCGGAAGCAAGCCTTGGAGAGGCAGTAGTTCATTGCAGAAGAGATCAAGAAGCTTGAGGCAGCTGGTTTGGTCAGAGGAGTACTGCATCCCACGTGGTTGGCAAATCCAGTGGTAGTCCAGAAGGCTAACGGGAAGTGGAGGCTTTGCATAGATTTCACAAATCTCAACAAGGCTTGCCCGAAAGACCCATTTCCCTTGCCGCATCGACCAGATTGTGGACTCCACTTCAGGTTGTGATTTTCTCTCCTTTCGGGACGCGTACTCCGGGTATCACCAAATCTTCATGTCCAAGGAAGATGAAGAGAAGACGTCGTTCATCACACCGTGTGGTACGTACTACTTTGTCTGCATGCCATTCGGATTAAAGAGTGTTTTGCAAGGGCAATCCAGATTGGTTTTGAGCCACAATTGCACCGAAACATAGAAGCCTATATGGATGATATTGTGGTCAAGACCAAGGATAAGGCCACCCTTATTCAAGATATGGAGGAGACATTTGATAATCTGCGCAAGATCAATCTGAAGATCAACCCGGAGAAGTGTGTATTTGGTGTTCCCTCCGGCAAGTTGCTTCGGTTCTTTGTATCCCATCGCAGGATCAAAGCCAACCCCGACAAGATCAAGGCCATCGAGCAGATCCAAGCGCCAAGGACAGTTAAGGATGTGAGGCGCTTGACAGGATGTGTTGCCGCGCTAAGCAGATTCATCTCCAAGTCTGCCGAGGGCGCCCTGCCATTCTTCAAAATTTTGAAGAAGGCCGGTCCTATGAAGTGGACCCCAGAAGCAGATGCAACTTTGCAAGAGTTGAAGGCCTACTTGTCCTCTGTGCCTACCTTGGTTGCTCCCAAACCACAGGAGCTGTTGTTGCTATACTTGGCGGCAACCAACCAAGTGGTTAGTGCGGCCTTGGTAGCGCAGGGAGAAGTGGATGAGGAAGAAAGTGAGCAGAGACTGGCAGAATCAGAGAAGGATCAGGACAGCAATGAGCACGGCAAACCCCAAGGATGCGGAAGGAAGAAAGTGGTGCAGTGCCCAGTGTACTTCGTCAGCTCCTTGTTACAGGGGGCTAGATCAAGGTACTCTAGCGTGCAGAAGTTGATCTTTGGTCTCATTGTGGCCTCAAGGAAACTTCGCCACCACTTCCAAGCCCATGAGATCACGATCGTTACTCATTTTCCATTGCAAAGGATACTCCGAAACCCTGAGGCTACCGGCAGAATAGTGGAGTGGGCTTTGGAGTTATCCAGCTTTGGTTTGAAGTTTGAGAGCACATCAACTATTCAGAGCAGGGCGTTGGCAGAGTTTATTGCAAAATGGATGCCCCCTGATGAGGAAGTGACAGAGACAGTTATCCCCGGCAAGGAATCGCCCCAAGAATGGACTATCTATTTTGATGGTGCTTTTTCCCTACAAGGTGCAGGAGCTGGCGTGCTTCTTGTCGCCCCCTCCGACGAGCACTTGAAGTACGTCGTCCAAATGCATTTTGCCCGGGAAGAAGCAACTAACAATACAGTTGAGTATGAAGGGCTCCTTGTCGGGCTCAGGATTGCAGCTGAATTTGGAATTAAGAAGCTGATCATTCAAGGAGATTCACAGCTTGTGGTGAGACAAGTTAACAAGGATTATCAAAGTCCATTGATGGGGGCATACATCAAGGAAGTGAGGAGATTGGAGGAGCGCTTTGACGGATTGCAAACAGAGCACGTACCCCATGCGGAAAACAACATAGTTGATCATCTGTCAAAGTGTGATGCACAAAAGCTTCCTGTGGAACCAGGGACTTTTGTTCTCCATCTCACTCAGCCCTCCGTATCCCCAGCAACAATGGCCCGGAAGAGGAGAAAGTTCGACTACGGTAAGCCTCTCCCGGTACAGTCGTCCGCTCCTGGCAGAGACCCTGCCGAAAACAACTCCTCATAGCCTGCCGGACCACCACCTCCAGCCGGGCCCATGGACCCCGCGAACGAGGCTGGTGCTCCCGCAGCAGAGGAGGTGCCGCTAGTCCTCGTTGCCGAGCCCCAGGCTCCAACTTGGGCAAGGCACATTGTCCACTTCCTCCAAACCGGAGAGCTTCCTGGCGACCAAGATGAAGCTGAAAAAGTAGCCCGGAGGACCAGTATGTATCAGCTTGTCGATGACACTCTGTACAGAAGGAGGCCCAACGGTATGAAATCGAAGTGTGTCTACCGAGAAGAAGGAAAGGAACTGCTGGTTGAGATTCATAGAGGAATGTGCGGCTCACACATTGGATCAAGGGCATTAGTTGGGAAAGCATTCCAGCAAGGACTCTATTGGCCCACAGCCCTCCAAGATGCGGTCGAGCTAGTCACGAAATGTGAGGCCTGCCAGTTCCATTCCAAGAAAACACACCTGCATGCCCAAGCTCTTCAAACAATCCCTCTATCATGGCCATTTCGGTCTGGGGGCTCGATATCCTCGGCCCCTTCCCTCGAGCAATCGGGGGCTCTGAATTCTTGTTCGTTGCCATCGACAAGTTTACAAAGTGGCCAGAAGTGACTGCCGTGAGAAAGGTGACTGCTCAGTCAGCTATCAAGTTCTTGAAAGAATTGGTGTGTCATTTTGGAGTTTCGGCAAGGATCATCACCGACAATGGCACCAAGTTCACCAGTCGCGCCTTCATGCAATATGTGCATGCCCTCGGATGCAAGATCTCATCCGCCTCTGTGGCACACCCCCGGAGCAATGGACAAGCTGAGAGGGCGAACGCTGAAGTGCTGCATGGACTCAAGACAAGAACTTTTGATACGCCGCAGAAGCACAGCAGGCGGTGGATCGAGGAGCTGCCGGTAGTTCTCTGGTCCCTCAGAACGACACCAAACCGAGCTACCGGATACACTCCCTGGTCTACGGGGCAGAAGCAGTTATCCCCACAGAACTCATTTACGGGTCACCTTGAGTGCTTGCCTACGATGAAGTAGCGCAAGATCAGCACCGGCTTGACGACATTGTGCTACTCGGGGAGAACCGTCTCCGGGCTGCTACGTGTGCTGCACGCTACCAGCAAGCCCTGCGTCGCTATCATAACCATAGGGTTAAGGCCCGGTGTTTTGAGGAAGGTGACCTTGTCCTTAGGCGTGTTCAGTCCGCCAAGGGTACAAACAAGTTGTCACCAAAGTGGGAAGGGCCTTACTGGGTAGTACGAGTCACCAGACCTGGTGCAGTCCGTCTGGAGACCGGACATGTCACTTAGTTGCAAAACTCATGGAATATTGAGCATCTCCGCAAGTTCTACCCGTAAGGCATGGCTGTCGGGCCCTGCCCGGCAGCCACCCATTTGTTCAGGCCTTGCCTCAGCTGCATGTAACCCCTTGTATAAAGCTAGGGCGATGACCTTGTGCAAGAGAAAATAAAGAAGCGTTGTGGGGGGGCCCCGACCAAGATTGCATGCATGCATGCATGAGCATTCCAGGATCACTGCATAAGCATTTCATGAGCATTTGCATATGCATATAGATACGATCGCATCCTGCATTCATTCTCATCTGCATGAAGCTGCAGGTTCCTGCCATGGACTTGGCTTTGACAAGGAGTTGAGAAGATTGCCCAGCACAGTGATCCCCGGCAAGCCAAACAGATAAGTTTTACCTCCTGTCCATTAGTGTTCTGTAAGGCTATAACTTGAGCACGAGAAAGCTTCGCCACTCTTTTGAGACTTAGGTGCTCCTATCCATGACTCGAACGCTGCCTCGGTCAGGATGGTCGCAGTGGCCTTTGGTAAAAAGAAGTTGGTGGGGGGCTGGTCCCTCTATCTGTTCCCCGACAGACAAGAAGGGTACCGGTAAGATAGCCTGCCGGGGAAAACTCGTTTATTTATATTAAAAAGGCGTCTCACCTCTGCATGGACATACACGTGCACGGATTCCTGGCAAGGTTCATCTTTTTCATTAATATGCTGATATAAGTACAAGCATTACAGAACACAAACATGGACTCAAGAGATTACATTATTTGAATTAAAATTTGGCAAATGCCTACAGATTTAAGATTGAAAAAAAGATAAGTGCCCCTTAATCCCCTCTTTTCGTTTTCCCTCCTTCAGGCACTATGGCGGAAGGAGGAAAAGACGAGAAAAGGGGCGCCCAAGTAGGAGCCCACCCCAGTCCCATCGGGACCCACTTGGAGCGGCCTGACAAGACCGGGAGTGGCGAGGCTGTGAAGGAGGAGTACAGAGGACGGGGCGGCGCCCTCTGGTCGCCACCTCCAGAGCCAACAAGAAGCCCCGGCTTGAGCCCTGGTGGAGTCATTCACCAAAGCTTAGCCGGAAGACTGCTGGAGGCGAGGCGAAGGCTCCAAGAGAACATCCCTCCCCGGCTGTCACCCTAGGAGGCTGGTGATGATGATGCCGGGGAGGGAGGGGAAGAGCGGGAAGACGAGGCGGCAGGTCGCCAGTCAGAGGCGAAGGCATCCACGCCATCGTACTCCGACCTGACCCCCTGCCACCCGCCTTCTCCGTCTTCCCTCGTTTTCTCCTCGCCATCGCTGCTCCCGAGAAGCACCAAGACTCCAGTCTGGCACCTTCCTCGGGGAAACGGCGAAAGGCCAAGACGGCCAGGGGGCTTGAGGCGCACCGCTCCCCACCTTGGCGGGCAGGAAGGCGCGCCCCTCGTCGACATCAGCCCCAAGACCTCCGGGAGGGGCAGTGCTGGGATTACCAATGATCTCCAGCCCCGCCTCCCGGCCAAGCCTCGAAGGAACCAGGAGGTTCACCACACCAAGGACCAGGCTCACTCCCCGAGCATCAACACCAGCATGCGGCGACATTAGCCCCGACCAAGAGCCTGGGGGCTAGCCCCAGGCTCTTCCCTTTGACATAACCGGTAGAAGCAGAAGATAAGAAGAGGACGAATGCAAGGATGAGTGACTCCGCCCTTCTCCGCCCCTCCCTCTTATAGGCGGGGCCAGGAGGGGGCTGCTCCATCAACGGGCGGCCACCGTCCTCCTTCGCCAATTCAAGACAACTGGGCCCTCACCTTGATGCTCTCTCGCGCCATGCGCCTACGTTACCTACCCCGCGCAATGCATGTAGCATACGTTGCCAAGGATAAGGGCGTGGTGGGAAGAGTGAATTGACAGTTTCTACCCCGTGCGTTAAAGTCATTCACGGGCCATTACTGGAGCGGCCCCACCACTATTGTCCTTACACGACTCATGGGTAAACCGGAAACTAGCCCGGAATCAAGGCTAATGAAGAAGCAATGAAGACCTCAAGAGGCCAGGCTCTTCAGCAACCCTCGCATGTGCACTTATTAGGCCCTACCCCGACGACAGTTGGCAGCGCGTTCGGGGCAGGCCCGGGGGCTTCTGCTGGTGCAACAAACCCTGGGTCTGTTGCCCAGACTGTGCACAGGCACGAGGACAGGATTGAAGCACCAGCACAAACCAGAGTGCAAGAACCCCAGAGATTTGAAGGACCAACATGTAGATAAAAGGGACCAAGATCAAACCAGAGAAGCAAGATATCGTCAAGAGAAAAGCTTCCCTTGTCGGGCAGGCAAGCTCGGCAAGGGGCAAGGCCACCCCCAGAAGTAGACAACCGAAGCATCCCGGCAGATCCTGCCGGGACTCACGAAGGTGAAACCACCTCACCAACCACTCTACCACGACCCACGTTGTCGATCAGTGCGGTGTCAAGCCGCAAAGTGATTAAGTGGCAGCCATTCGCCATATGGCGGCCATTTTCTACAGGAGAAACCCACAAGTGACACCCGTCCTGCCACGTGTCAAGCAAACAGGCGCGGAGCTGGCAAGATAGCTCGGCAAGCCTTGCCAGGCAACCAATGATGTGACATTGAGCGGTGCATTTAATGCACCCTGTCAGCCCATGGAGTTAGGTATGATAGCACTGTTTGCTATCTTATCAGTGCGTAATGACTACTTTGCCATTGTGGTAACCCCTTTGATCTATAAAAGGAGGCCCATGGCAACCGTAGAAAGGGTTAGAAGGTTGGATAACTCACACCCCCATACGCGCGTCGTCACTGCTGCCCCAAGGCAACCCTGCCGGGCAAGTGTACTACGCTCCGCCACCACCTTTCCACCATCAATCCACCAAAGCAGGAGTAGGGTTTTACGCCTCGCGGCGGCCCGAACCTGGGTAAAATTGCATGTGTGATCTCTGTCGTGCTACCCCATGCTCGTCTGCTCTTTGTGCAACATGTCGCCCCCCTGTCGAACCAGCAAGGGGCCTCCAGGTCCCATAGGTGGCCGTGGTTTCCCGTGACACCCGGCAGTAGGACCGAGCTCATCTCGCGCCCGGCAGCAGGATCTGACTCGTCTCGCGCCTGGCAGCAGGACCGAGCTCGTCTCGCGCCCAGCGGCAGGACGGGTTGATGGTGGCCAGTTTTGGCTGGACTATTGGGTCTCGATGCTGGGGACTGCTCAGGAGTGCGAAAGGCGGTTCCTTTCCATTCGTCTCTTTGGTTGGGGTAGCGGTGGGTGGCGGGTGAGGTGGCGTCAAGGTCCTTGATGTTGGGGCGGCGGCCGTGGTGGTGGTGTCGCGGTGCTCCTGGGCAAAGCCCGTGACTTGGTTCTGCCTTGTGGCCATGGCCGTGTGGGCGGTGTGGTAGCTAGGGTGTGGCGTTCGGTGGCGGTGAATATTGGTCGGGGTGAAAAACTGTTCTATCTTCGGATTGACCGGCAACGACAAAGCTCATTCCCTTCTTGAAGGCGTCGCCGTGACTCTCGCTGCCCGTCGTGTTGCTCCGAGGGAAACTCTGATCCTTGGATCGGGCGGTGGCGGCGCTTCGGTGTCGTAACCTTCCTGTAGGCACCGCCTTGGAGCCAACGGTGCATCGTACGTAGCTTCTTCTATTCGCGGTGGCGTGTTCACGGTTGAGGCCCCCGGTGGCTCTTGTAGTGCTAGGGTTAGTGTTGTTGCGCTCAGCGCCTATGTATCCTGCCTTGGGTGTGTGCGTGTGTTTTGGAGGCGTGTGTTGTACTGGGTTGTTGGTGATCTTTGCTTTATATATAAAGCGGGGCGAAAGCCTTTTTCGGTAATATCCATTCAAGCTAAATATTTTTAGGATGTTCAATGATTGGCATGGAATGAGATAGAGATGTGGACCCCTCAAAATGCTAAGGACAAAAGATTGGCAAAAGCTCAAGACTCTTCATTTCTATTTTAGCGATCCAAGATCACATTGAGTCCATAGGAAAGCCAATACTATTAAAAGGGTATGAGGTGTTGCTTAATGGTCTACTTGCTCAAGTGCTTAGTCATATTGCTCCAAAACCCTCAGTCACTTTCTCCACCAAAATATGTCCAAACCCTAAACTCCAACTCGGCCCCACCGATTCTTTCTATCCAGAGCCACCGAGTTTATATGTCATAGCCATTGCCAGAAACACTAACAGTTCGGTCTCACCGATACAGATCTCGATCTCACCGAGATGGCCTTGCAAAGTCTCTGTTATCAGTTGCAATTATTTTGGTCTCACCAAAATTGCAATCAGTCTCATCGAGATAGCTTGACCAACTCTCTATTGCCTTATTGCTTCACTTTGGTCTCACCGAGTTGACGCAAATCGGTGCCACCGAGACGCGGTTTTCCCTAAGCCCTAGCACATCGGTCCCACCGAGTTGTTCCAGTTGGTCCCACCGAGATTCCTAACATTCACATTCTTGAATTGATCAGTGCCACCGAGTTTATATATTCGGTGCCACTGAGATGAGTCAAATGTGTGTAACGGTTGGATTTTGTGTGGAGGCTATATATACCCCTCCACCCCCATCTCCATTTGAGAGAGAGCCATCAGAACGTGCCTACACTTTCACCATACATTTTCTGAGAGAGAACCACCTAATCATGTGTTGAGATCAAGAGATTCCATTCCAACCATTTGAACCTTGAATTCTAGCGTTCCCCAAGTTGCTTTCCACTCAAATACCTCTTCCACCATAGCCAAATCTGTGAGAGAGAGTTGAGTGTTGGGGAGACTATCATTTGAAGCACAAGAGCAAGGAGTTCATCATCTACACACTGTCTATTACCTTTTGGAGAGTGGTGTCTTCTAGATTGGTTAGGTGTCGCCTGGGAGCCTCCGTCGTGATGTGGACTTGAACCAAGGAGTTTGTAAGGGAAGGGAGATCGCCTACTTTGGAAAGATCTACCCGAGTGAGGAAAGTCCTTCATGGGCGATGGCCATGGTTGGATAGACAAGGTTGCTTCTTCGTGAACCCTTCATGGGTGGAGCCCTTCGTGGACTCGCGCAACTGTTACCCTTCGCGGGTTGAAGTCTCCATCAACGTGGACGTACGATAGCACCACCTATTGGAACCATGACAAAAATCTCAGTATCTCCATTGCGTTTGCTTTCTCCAAACCCTTCCCTTTACCTTCATATGCAATGTTTTACTTTCCGCTGCTATACTCTTAGAATTGCATGTGTAGGTTGATTGCTTGACTTGTGCTAATTGTTAAAATCTGCCCACAACTAAAGTTGGGAAATGATAGATTTTTATTTGGTCAAGTAGTCTAATCATCCCTCTCTAGACATACTTTCGATCCTACATGTGGTATCAGAGCTTTGGTCTCCATTAGCCTTGATTTCCATAGCTTTGGTGATCATAGCCTTGGTTTCACAACCCAGGAGAGTATGGCATCTAGCGAGGGAAATTACCACCGTAGAGGTCCTTATTTTGATGGTACAAATTTTGCTAGTTGGAAGCATAAGATGAAAATGCATATTCTTGGTCATAACCCCGCCATTTGGGTTGTTGTTCATATTGGCTGGCAAGGTGAATACTTTGAAGATGGTAGAGAACCGGATCGTGAAGCGACCACGGATGAATTCAAGATGTTGCAATGCAATGCTCAAGCTTGCGATATTCTCTTCAATGGATTGTGCCCTGAAGAATTCAACAAAAACAGCCGCCTTGAGAATGCAAAATAAATTTGGGATACTTCGGTTGATGTGCACGAAGGTACCAAGTCCGTCAAGGAATGCAAGTTGGATGTGCTTCAAAGTCAACTTGACAAGTTAAAGATGAAGGATGGTGAAGGAGTCGCCGAAATGTACTCTAGGCTTGCTCTCATCACAAATGAGATTGCCGGCTTAGGAAGTGAAGAGATGACCGACAAATTCATCATCAAGAAGATCCTAAGAGCCTTGGATGGAAAATATGACAATGTGTGCACGTTGATCCAAATGATGCCCAACTACAAAGATCTCAAGCCAACAGAAGTCATTGGTAGAATTGTTACTCATGAGATGTCACTCAAGGATAAGGATGATCTCCAAAACAACTCAAGTGGTGCATACAAAGATTCAAGTGATGCTCCTACAACATCAAGTGACAAGCTAGTCTCCAATGAAGAATTGAGCTTAATGGTAAATAACTTCAACAAATTCTACAAGAATAGAAGCAAAGAGAGAAGCTCCAAGTCAAGGTCCTACAATGACAAAAGATCTTCTAGTTGTGACCGTAATTGCTACAATTGTGGAAGACCCGGACACTACTCCAATGAGTGTACGGCTCCCTACAAGAAAAGAGAAGATTCACCAAAAAGGATAAGTAGAAGAGATGAATCACCTCCAAGAGAGAGAAGGAGTAGAGATGATCTTTATGAATGAAGACCCTCTCGTAGAAGCAAGGATTTGGAAAGGAAGGACAAGTCATCAAAGATCTACACAAGACGAAGACATCAAGCTCACGTTGGTGAATGGGTATCCGGTTCCGACTCCGACAACTACTCTGAGAGAAGCTATCACTACGACTCCGACTATACTCAAGATGAAGGTGTTGCCGGTCTTGCACTAGTGTCATCCACCTCCTACGACATATTTGATTCACCAAATGAAGGAATTGGAAGATGCTTCATGGCTAAAGGCCCCAATGTATCACACCCCGAGTACTTTGATTTCAATAGTGATGAAGATGATTTGCTAGGTGATGATGATTTACTTGTTGACAAAACTAGTGAAAACAATGATGAACTTGCTAGTAATCATGCTAATCAAGATGAAACAAATGACAATGATAAGAAGGAGATTGAGCATCTAACTAAAGAACTCAACACTCTTAAACTAGCTCATGAAACAACTGAAGAGGATCATACAGAGCTCCTAAGGATAAATGATAAGCTATGCTTCGAGAAGCTAAATTTAGAGCAAGAGCATGAGTTCCTAAAAGCTATCAATGATGATCTTCGAAAGAAGAGTTCTTCTTACATTGTCAAACGTCTCCTCTTGTCTACTTATATGCCACAAGTAAAATCTAACAACAAGAGCAAGAAAAATTCTTCTTCTAGTAGTAACAATAATCATGCTAAATCCAATATTGTTGCTTCTAGTAGTTCTCTTGATTCCACTAATGATTCTCTTAGCCAAGTTACACTTGAGCAAGAAAATAGCTTATTGAAGGGAATTATAGAGAAAGGTGTTTACAAGAGCCTTGTCGGGAGTAAGCAATTTGAGGAAATTGTACGCAAGCAAGGAAGGCACCAGAAGAATCAAAGAATTGGTTTTGAACAGAAGTTCAATGCCAATGAAGTTGAACGGGAAGAAGATCAATACCCCAAGACGAATTGTGTTCCTCAATAAGAGAAGTATGACCCACTTCTTTTGAGGGAACACAAGCTCAAGATGATCTTCCACCACAAGACCACAAGCTAAAAGGCAAGGACAAGCTTCAAGAAGAGATTGACTCATTTGAAGAAGCTCCTAAGTCCATGGTCAAGTGGGTTCCCAAGACTACGTCAAGCTCTACTTCATCAAGTACAACTACAACTCCAAGGATTCCCATCAAGTTGATGTGGATCCCAAAGAAGAAGAACTAGAGTGTTCTTGAGGGTGACTCCTCCAACATACTTCACTCATATTCATTTTGGCAAGGACTTGTGCAATCAACTTTCATATCTTGCACTAGTTCATGGAGTCACATACCCTCTTGTTGGTAAGACAAGGGACAAGGTAACCTAATGCTTTCATAGACATCATCACATGTGTAATTCACTCTATGTTTATGGATATCCTTGTATGTTCCTTGTGGGACTAACCCATGTAGGTATTGAAAGTGCAACACTCCAAAGGATTTCTCCAAATGATCTACATCAACATTGAGCTCCACATCTTCACTATCTACATGAAGTCATCATCGACAAAACCCAAGGTTAGTTCATCCCTCTTAGGGGGGATATCACATCTAGGGGAGCCTTGCTCTAAAAATTGAGCTAAAGCAACTCTAATGGTGTGAACACATTAATGCTTTATTTCTTTCGTTTTTTGTAGTTTTTTCTTTAGCTTTATTTCTTTTTTGCTTTGGTTAGCCTTTAGCATTTTCTTGTTTTGCCTTTGGGGCTCTCCTCAAGCCATTTGTTTTCTTTTTTGTACCATTTGTTGTACTTCTGCCCCTTGGGCTTTTTATTAATAAAAAATTGCAATGGGGCTTTGCCCTACTAGGTACAGTAAAAAAATTAATGCTTTATGTAAAAGTGGTAACCCCACTTGTGCTTAAACGATGAGTATGACCTATGATCGAATGTTCTCATTTGACTCCTAAGTCAATATACTCATATATAGATGACCTAGCCATTGCCAATTGCTTGATAGATGCTAGAATTGTTTGTGCATGCTTTGACACATGTTTCATTTGCTATCTCATTGTGTGAGCATGTTGGTTGCATAATTTCTCCATTTGAGGGCATCCATTTGTTGTTTTGATTATATTGGTTTCTATTGGCCAAATGGATGGACAAGAATGCCTAAGAACTTTCTCTAGCTATCTATGATCTTCTTATCTCAAACTCTATTCATGCTATATCACAAAAATTGAACAAGTCTTTTCCGTACCCTCCTGGTGAGGAGCCACCGATCCGTCAAGGGATGCCTTCCAAAACCTTCTACTTCTTTTCGGTCAGACCAATTCACACAAACCTGGTCACACCGAAAGCATTAGACTGATCTAGGTTTTGAATCTCGGTGCTACCGATTAGACTGACTCAGTCCCGCCGAGTTGCTATAACTGCACGCAGTTTCGCATCTCAGTGCCACCAATTCGTTCCACTCGGTGCCACCGATAGCACATGGGTATATATATCAGTGGCCCGTACGGTTGAAAATTTCTCCAAACGTTTCGAGCCCGCGCCCTATTGTTGCCGCCCCCTTGGTCTCCGGTCATCGTCGTCTTCGCCTGTGCGTCTCCGTCGCAGGTCTCCATCTCCGTTAATGGGAATCTCCTCCATTGTTGCGGCCGTAGAGGATCATCACCAAGTTAGGGTACGATTTGATCTCCTCGTGCTATCCCCTTCCGATTCAATGCACAAGGATAATGCCTAGTATCTTGCCACGTTTGAAACCCTTCTATCCACCGAAAAGTTCCTTTAGAATATATTTGAAGAAAAAAATAGGGTTAGGTTTCCGCCGAACTCATCTCGGACCACCGAAATGAAACTTTCGGTCCCATTGATTGGCTCTGGCCATTGCACTAAGTACAACTCGATGCCACCGAAATGTACTAATCGGTGAGACCGACAGTAAAATCTTAGTGAAACCCGAGCATCTCGGAGTCACCGAACCACAACTCGGTCCAACTAAAAGTGTGTGTTTAGACTCTGTTAATGCTTCGGTGTCACCGAGATGATCATATCGGTAGCTCCGAAATTCTTTCTACAGAAAACTAAAACTAAAGTTTGGATTCAATTTTGAAAAACCGGCTGCCTTTTGTGATACTCATCTACTCTGCCCACGCCCATCTATTCATAGGGTCAGCTTTGCCAAGATGTCAGATGCCAGTGACAGTCAGAATCAGTCATGAGCCTGATAGTTGAGACAGTCAAGAGGACAGCTGCTAACCAGAAGAGGTCGTGTGGATATGCCCCTCACATTCATATGCTTATCAACTCCAAGGTTGGTACAGATACATATCTACTTGATCGTGAGCACCTTCCTCTTCAGCCAGAGTTCGAGGACAGTGTCGTGGTGATGGATCCTTCACACCCTACTTCAGTTGAGGCTCAAGAGAAGGCTCAGGCAGCAGCAGCAAGGGAAGCAAAGGAAGCTACTACACCAAATGCCCCAATAGCAAATCTCAAGTCCAAGCAAGACCAAATGACATATCTGCTGGAAGCAACACTAAAAATTGAGCAAAGTCTGGCCAACTTTAGCCAAGAAACAGGAGAGCCTAGAGCGGATTGTGGAGGACAAGATGTACAATCTAGATGTCAAGGGTCACAGAGATCCAGTCTATTGTGGAGCAGCTTAAAGATGATGCAGAAGATGGCAATGAGCACACCACTACTGAGAGGTATCATACTGTGCCAAGGGCACCCAGGTCTTCAGCTATGATAATTGCAGACACGAGGACCACTCACTCTGCACCTGCCGCCACTGCTACTGTGCCACCCCCAATATCTACACTACCAGCTGAGTAGACCTCAACAGAAGCATTTGCAGAAGGAGTTCTCTCAATGCCATCTATGCACACTGGAGCCACGAGCCAAAAGACCCCTTCAGGAGCTCTGAAGGATCGTGCCTACAGAGCCATATAACACTATACTTTTTTCGAGCTTTTTGGTAACTGTTGCCAAAGGGGGAGAAATGTATAGATCATAGGCTGAGAGAGAGAGAGAGTCTCGTTCTAGTTGCACGCAATGCTCTAGCCACTTCACTAGGCTAGCTACTCTGAAAGAATAGCGACGAGAGTTTAAATAAACTCCCGCAGCGGTGAAAAATAAAAACCAATTCAGCCAATTCCATAAATTAAAACTTGTGGGCGAGGGATCGAGCTCGAGTCCTACGGATAGGGAAGCGTGTCAGTAGCCACTGTACTATCTAATATTTAGTGAGTACAATGGCAACCCGGAGTATATGAACTATAACCCGTTGCACACTAAAACTTATTTTAAAATTGAAAGCGTAATTTTTTTAAAGAAAGTCTTTTTGAAACGCAAACATAATTAGGGAACTCAAATTTTCTAAAAACAAACGAAAACAAAAAATTGAATACATGAATATAATTAAATTATGAACTACTTTTCATAAACGCAAAACATATTTTGAAAACAATAACAAAATTGGAAAACTGAACATTTTTCAAAATTAAACTATTTTTACAAAAATGGAGCATTTTTTGAATTTGGGAATGGGTCTTTATTTTTTTTAATTTGTGAACAAATTTTCAAAACTACAGTAGACTATGTGAACAATTTTCGGAAACAGGAACAATTTTTTGAATTAGTGGAAAAAAAATCATGCGGACAATTTTTTGAATTTGTGAACAAATTTTGAATTTCCCAAAGATTTTTTGAAAACATGAACATTTTTGGAATTTGTGAACAATTTTTTAAAGCACGAACGATTTATGAATATTGAGAACAAATTTGGAAGCGCGAACTATGTTTTAAAGCACGAACATTTGTGAATCTTGAGAACAAATTTTGGAACGGAGAACAAATTTGAAAATCCCGAACAAATTTGGAAGCACGAACAATTTTTTAAAGCACGAACATTTTTTAAATCTTGAGAACAACTTTTGAAATGGAGAACAATTTTGGAAAATCCCGAATAAATTTGGAAGCGAGAATTTTTTTTGAATGTTTGAAAAAAAATCTGGTACATTTTCTGAATTTTGAAAGTTTTGAAACTTTTTGTGTAACAAGAACAATTTTTGAATTTTGAGAACATTTTTGGAAACACAAACAAAATTTAAAATTTTTGATTTTTTTAAAGAGAAGAAAACAAAAAGAAAATCTTAATTATTTTGTAAAACTGCAAACATGTTCTGATAAAGAAAAATAAACTTGAAAAAGAAATGAAAAATGAAAAAGAAACAAAAAACAAAAAAAAAAGAAACAGAAAATTAAAAAAAGAAGTGGAAAATCAATAAAAGGAAAAAACCGGTTCATGGAACCTTCTAGAAGGTTCACAAAACCGGAGTGGGCAGTTCGTAAGCTATGTACGCTCGCCCTGTGCGAAGCGCCGGCAGTTTGCCGCAATGAGCGGCCAATAGGATTGGGACCTCCTATATGCCGCTTGCTGCGGCAAACTGGCGGCGATTCGCACAGGATGCGGCTCACCTGGGCGGGCCCATTTACTGTCCTTCGCGAGATGAATTATCGAAATATAGAGCGCGCTGAGGAATCGAACCCACGAACTGCGAGTGATGTGCGTGATGCACTAGCCACCGCGACACCTCGCGTGTCGTGACATACTCCCTCAGTCCGAAAAAACTTGTCACAAACTTGTCCCTCAAATGGATGTATCTAGCGAGGGACAAGCTTTTTCGAACGGAGGGAGTATTTGCAGCGCGAATATACTAGAAACTACAGGCAACGGCAAAAAACAAAAACAATTCACATAATAATCAGTTGGTGAGGGATCGAACACAAGACCTCCTGCCATGGAATCGCATCCATAGCCAGTTTTCGTAACTGAGGTTAAACATGCGAACATTTTTTGTTTTGTGGACAAAAATTACACATGCAACATTTTTTTAATGGTAAACAGATTTTGAAAATGAAAATATTTTTGTATTTGTGAACAAATTTGGAAAATAAGAAGAATTTTTTAAATTCCTGAACATTTATGAATTTGTGAACAAAAATTGGAAATAGGAACTGTTTTTGAAATTCCAAAAAAATTTCCAATTTGCGAAGAAAATTTAAACATGTGAACACTTTTTGAATTTGTGATTTTTTTGGAAATGGGAACTTCTTTCAAAACAAAATTTTGAACATTTTTTAAAATAGCAAACATTGTTTTAATTGTGCAAACATTTTTCACAAAGCCGAACATTGTTTTGAAAGTGCGAACATTTTTCAAAAAGATGAACTTTTTTCAAATTGTGAACATTATCTTGGAAAACGTGAGTTGTTTTCGAAATTTATGAACATTTTCTGAAAATTTGGGAACATTTATGAAAACATGAACGTTTTTCAAATTTGTGAACAATTTTTTGAACACAAGAACATTTTTGAAAACCCCAAACATATTTTCAAATTTGAAAATTTGAATTCTGAACATTTTATAAAAAAATCGAATTTTAGAAAAAGAAACAGAAAAAGGAAAGAAATGAAGAAAGAAACAGAAAATATAAAAAATAAAATAAAAAATAAATAGAAAGGAAAAAAACCAACCTCGAAAAGCAGCAGGAAAAAAGAAAACCGTTTCAGGAACCTTCTGGAAGGTTCCAAAACCGGGAGAAAACCACCCGCCCGCAATCGCTAAATGGGTCCCGGCCCACTGAGCTCATAGCGTCGCTCGCCTCTGCGAACCTCCATCAATTTGACGCAGAATGCGTCAAATAGGAAATCCCAATAGGATTTTCCAGCCACGTTACACGTTACCCAGGACTAGACTAGGACAAGGACATTTTGTACATTCATATGCGCGCTGAACCCATGCGGCCTACAATGCACCGGAGCAAACAAACAAACAAAGACAAACAATAGGGCCACAAATAGTTGCTGATGTGATCTTAGATGTGACATAATTAGATAATACCTGGACACATCCTTCCAAGAGAGAGATTTGTGCCACTTAAACTGCGGCCCTTGTGCGAGACTTGCATCCCACGTCTCGAAGATCACCTCATGTAGCTAACGGCGGTGCTATGACCAGGCCGCATAAGGTGGTGCCCTAGATGTTATGTCATGAGAAGGAGAAAGCTAAAAACAGAAAACATGACAATGCGGAGAGTTCATTCTCTTGAAACAGGTTTTCGCCCCGCTTTATAAATAAAGCAACAACCAAAAAAAACACGGCGGAACGATACAAGAAGGTGAGGTCGCCCTCTTACAAAACCGATCCCATGATAATCGAAACACGCAGAACGCACGCAACTACGGTGCCAACACAGGAAGACCTAGACACACCGCCACACTATATCCTAGTAGATCTAAGCCCCACGACAACGCCCTCAAGAGGGGAACGTCGCAGAGCGTCGCCGCTGTCGAGTCCACAACGGACAAATGTTTTCGCCCGAAGCCCTGACACGAAGAGAAGAACCACGATGACGTCTTCAAGAAGAACGCGGCACCCACGGGTGTCACCGTCGTCGGCGCCAAGGCACAGAGCTTTCGCTCGGCAACTCATCTATGTCACCACGAGGCCACCAGGACGAACACGACGGGGTCAGATCCCCAGATCCAGATCGGGGCGACGCCTCTGAGAGGACAGAGAGCACGCCAGAGCCACCCACCGCCACACCTCCCATTGCCCACGCAACCAGGGAGGAGAGCCACCACCGTGCCTGCCGACGAGCAACCATGCAGATCGCCATCCGGGGCTGCTGCCCCCGGCATCCCTGTCGCGGGACACCGTGCATCACTCACTTCACGGCACACTTGACCACGGTAGGAAGAGCAGAGACACGCCCCCTACTCCTAGCCCGGCATCAGTCACCGAATCTGGGTAGGCACCTTCACCGTAGGAGGCACCCACACCTGCGTCCCCAGCCAATCCCGGTGGATTGGGGGGGACACGACTCCATGACTGTCAACGGCCGTCGACGAGAAGCCCCAAGCATAAGCCCAAGCTAGCACGCACGATGCCATGTCCATAGTCACCAGCGCCGATCCGCCCAGCCACGCAACAGTATCACGACCACCATCGCTGACCACCGCACCCGCGAGTAGAGAAAGAGTACCATCGCGAGCACATCCCGTACCGAACCCCACCTCACCTACCCGGAGCAAAAGCTCTGATCCGCCCCGGGCCCTGATCCGGTCCACCCGAGCACGAACCCTAGGTCATGGCCACCTCGAGCAAGCGAACCTGCACGCCACCGGCCCGTACCCAGGAGAAGGAAGGTTGTCACCACCACCTGCACCTCACCGCCAAGCACTGAACGTCGTGCCACGCCGTTGCCCACGACCCGTGCACCCCCGAGCCACCACCAGCACGCCATCCCAAAGCACCGGAGGTCCCCGCAAGGCCGGCCATGGCAAGCACCAACCACCAGAGGGGAACCCCAAGCAGGGACGGCAACCGCCGCCAGAGGGCAGCCCCGCACCACCCAAGGCGGCGGCTAGATCTTACCGCACCAGATCAGACCACCAGCAACCATGGGGGCACTATGAATGGCCCCTCCAGCGACCACCAAGAGGCACCATGGGCGTGCGACGCGCACGGGAACCCGTCGTGTCCGCCCAAGACCGCGCTGACGCGCCACGCCGCCATCCGCGATGAGATCCACCCGCGCTGGATCCCGCGAAGCAAGGAAGGAGAGGATCCCGCCGCCCCCGCCGCCGCCGCCGCCGACTAGGCTTTGCCCGACGGCGGCCAGGACGGGAGAAGGAGGAGGGCACTGGCCCGGCGGCGCAAGGGTCCCCCCCCCCCCCCCCCCCCCCCCCGGGAGCGACTCGGGAGGGGCGAGTCGCTCGGGGCTTTTTTCGGAGGGTTCATTAGACTAGCCACAGTGGGAGTAACTTCAGCAGTAACTTCAAGTCCAACTCAGCAAATTTGTCTATGTGGCAATGAGTTAATGAAGAGAGAGGTAGTTCTAGTAACTTAGCTAGTTACTGTAACATCACACATATCAAAGCAAGATGAGTCTATAGCATAATAAATGAAGTATTGCATGTTACCACCCCATATGTTACTTCCCACTATAGAGGTAGTAACATAGAGTAGTAACATGCCCATGTTATTACTCTATGTTACTACCCATTGTGGCTAGTCTTACAACACCAACCAGGCCGAAGGCTTGTCGCCACCAGATTAGGCACCTGAGATCCACAGCTACATGAACGGAAAACTTGGTCAGACAATGGTGAAATAGGTAAAATGTTGAGTTGGAACAGCAAAATGGATCACAAACCACTGTCTAAATTGATTCCTGGAGAAATTTATATCAAATTCCAGCGTTTGCCAGCAGACCAGAACTGGGAACAAATGAGCAATTCCCTCTGACCAACATGAATAAACACCGCAGCAGAGTTAGGCCTCACTGGAATGCAATAGGTCATTGAAGTAGTTAAACCTCAACGCAACAGCACGCACAACAGCTGCCCTGTCATACGATTAACTTAGGGAAATGCTCCCTGTCTGTAGTCTGATACGAAGCAAACGTCAGACTACACGCAGTTCGTTGATGCCTAGGTACCGCATGTAAATCTCTCCCTATCGTTGCTAACCAACCGTATTTGATGCAGGCACCCTCGCATAACCCATGATCCCTCTTTTTTACTCCCCCTAATCCCTCTCCTGTTGCCTCTCTTCCAAACCTCCGTTCATCTCTCATCTCCCGTCGGACCTCCCTTTGTCGTCAACCATGCTACGCCTGTCCTCTCCAATTGCAGCGCCCAGATATCACCTCATGCGTGCCATTGCTTCCTTTCCACCTCGCGTCGAAGATGCAATCCATGGCAGACGCTGCAGTCGACCACATCGCCCAGATCCGACCCCATGTGTGGATTTGGAACGGTGCCGACCTACTTCTCCTGGCGACATCCCAATTGACATTGGCAGTGTGTCATTCCGGCATTAGGTGGCCGATCCTGCCATATCCGGCACGTTTGTTGCCTCACTAGGTTGCCCAGAGGTTTGAACTAGGTGCCGGAGTACTAGTTGCCGGCCAAAGAACCAGCAGATCTGATCCTTTTCCCATCTTCGTCTTGCCTCCCAATCAGAGGTATTGCATTGCGTGAATCATCCGTCGTTCGATCATGATCTAATTACACATACTGATTATTCTCTATCTATGCTACATAAGCATCATATCTATGCTTCGGCATCCCAGTTTGTTTGCATCAATGGATGGAATTGGTTTGCAGATCACAAAATAATTGATGTGCACATATGTTGGTAACATTCGTTACTAGTTTCTAGTTACAATATTCTATGCTTCCGCTAGGTATAAGTTACGTCGAGATAACAAGTAATTGATGCTCCTCAATATCCATGTCATGCTTCCTAACTTTATTGTATGTTTTCTTCATTTCATATAGCTTAGAGCAATATAAACATACTTCCAACTTTTTATGTACTTTTTCTTACATTGTCAAGAGCATTATTTGCACTCAAACACTTTCATCACGCTTCATATATTTCATATATTTGGTGATATATGCTTTAAGCAATTGTGTGCTAGCTTTGGAGCAGATGGGCACTGCCCATATATGGAGGTGACCGATGCATGCACCTAGAAGTGTGATGACACCTCGATCTGGCCTATAATGAACATGACCACGCGAAGTGAAGCAAGTCTACAATCTATAGGAAACATATGATATTCACTTAGAAGCAGTGAATATACTATTGGTGACTTGGAAGGAAATAACTTTGTATCATGCCCTAAACTTAGAGTATGAATGGGTGAAGCAGATAACAAACTTATGTTTTGTTGAAGAAACTTAATTTTTACCATGGAAAACTGTTGAATTTGATGGAAGCAAAAAAAATGTCATGGGAAGCAAAGTTTTTCTTGTGTTGGAAACAAATTCTTCGATGCAATTTTTTTTCACATGGAAGCAAAGTTCTTGGACACAATTTTTTGTTACATCAAAACAAATTTCGATTGTGGTAGCAAGAAATTATCTCATTGTTGGAAGCAAAAGTTTGTTGCGTGGGAAACAAAATAAAATGTTACACAGGATATATTGTTAATTATATCGAAGCAAATTTGTACTGCACTAGCAGAAAGTTTTACTAGTGTCTACAAAAAAAGTTGAACAGAGTTTCCAAAAAGCTTCCAGGAAATAAGCAAGTATACCATTATCAAGTCGTTGGAGACCATCCAGATCCAAAATGAATCTGTGTTTCTGTAACATATTTCTAATTCATTTATGAAATATTTAATGAAACATTTGCCTAGAAGATTGATGCAAATATGTATCGGATAAGAAACATGCGATAGCAACAGATGATGCACTATAATATTGACAAACTATTTTTTTGCGGGTGATAATATTGACAAATTGATACTGGTTGGAGCAAATGTGTAAACCGTCGGAAGCATGTAATTTGAGTGTATGAAGCATTATTTTTAGTAATCATGGAAGAAAAATTATTTTCTCTCTCAACATGGAAAAAAACTCCATTCAGGATATGGAAGCAATTTTCAGTGCATACGGAGGAAAACTTCTACTGGACGGAAACATAACTTTGGTATGCCTGAGACAAACTACTAACTACTAAAGCCCTGTTCGGATCCACTCCGCTCCACGGCTGCGACTCCCGGAGCGGAGGGAGCGGCAGTGTAATCCTACGGAGTGGCTCAGAACCAGCTCCTAGCACGGAGCGGAGTTTTGAAACTGGCAAGATACCGAACAGGCCTTAAGTAGGAACAAATTTTCTTTAGATTGACACATATTGGAATCACATTGAATGCAATTTTAAGAGACATTATAGGAAATTATTTTTTTCTTCAGAAGGAAGTAAATAGCATTAAGAGGAAACCCATTATGCTAGATTAATCCATTTTAGGAAGTATGTAATTAGTTTCCTGAAACTGCTCGGCTTCCTAAAAATCTGGGATAGCCTCAAATCACGTGGTAATGCTTCTGTATTGCAACACAATCGCTTCCAAAATTAACTCGGTCCCTGCATCCAACATTCCACAAAGCTTTAATCCAACGGCCACGCACTGGTCTGATGGGACGCTAGGGATCAGTAGTAGTCTGATCCCTAGTGGTTTCCACTTAGGGAACCTCATCAGATCCTATTGAGCGCTGGAGACCAAAAGATCCTATTAAACCCTGGAGACCAATTCAATCGACGTGCTAGATTTCTGCTACTCCCTCCTATCCATATTAATTGTCGCTGATTTAGTACAAAGACAATGAATATGGACCGGAGGGAGTCCTATGCATTGCAACTCCTTCGTGCCACCACTGCCGTTATTCAATGCTCTTGCACTGCTTCTGCCGCTACTGGAACTGCAATATCTACACCAGCCCAATCCCGCCGTGTCTGATGGAGCCGATATGGTCATATTTTGTGGCCGACAAACATGCACATCTGATCATGTATGTGCATGCGAGAACAACTTCTACTTGGCGTCATACCAACTCTTTCCACACTTGCCGTCAACAGCCAGGTCCACCTTCAGGATGTTGGTTCCATAGAAGGGTTTGGACATGCACTCTACCACGATGGCCCTGGCGGCTTCAGCAGATTCTGTAGGCCCCTCCAGTATCACTTCGTCGTGCACCTGAGAAATGCCGATAAAAAATGCCGTATTAGGCCAGATCTGGGGTTGGAATAGAATACTTTGCAAGGAAACTGACTAGTTAGTTATAAAGTATTACCTCCGTCCCAAAAAAATTGTCTAGATACGGATATATCTAACACTAAAACGTGACTAGATAACATCCACATTTAGACAAATCTAAGACAAGAATTTTGGGACGGAGGGAGTATGATGTAACTATCGCATTTTCCCTTTCCCATTTACATTGTACTTCTTAGTACAAGTCCTACTTTGTTGTCAGAAGAGAAAAACCAAAAAAGTGATATCAACCTGTAATAGGAGTCTCCAACCAAGCTCCTTAAGGCGAGCATTTCTTTCTATCTCAAGCATTGCACACATGGCAACATCTGCTGCACTGCCCTGTTGAATAGAAAATGCATCATTATTTACGATTTTCCAAACAAAGAAAGAAGTCGAGCATCACAGACATTGGGCCATAATCACTTGATCAATACCAAGTACCTGCACCGGTGCATTTATAGCAGCACGATCAACATGACCTTTTTGACCATGGGGTGCGTGAGTCATGTTAGGAAAGCGGCGTGACCGTCCTAGCAATGTGTATACTTCGCATTTTTCACGAGCAAGCTCTTTCTGCCTCTTTTGCCAAGCTGAAACTTCTTTTCGATCTCTGTACCAGAGTTTGAGTGTATCCCTTGCCTCCTTGACAGACACCTAGTAAGATGGTAAGCTATAAAACCTGAACCGATTGCACCATAGTAATATTTTCTAAGAATATGGAGTTTGTGAAACTGTACCATAGCACTTCTCTAGCACGCTAGTATAGTCAACAAATAGAGCTAATTTCACATATAACTTATAATTCGGTAGAAACAAACAGAGGGTTTGCTGAATAAAAGTTGCTGCGCACAAGATATATATCGGTCCTTGATCTGATTTCCATCCTGGATCAATATTTTCTTTGGTGGTAATTGTTAAGGAGTGTTAGTATTAGGTCTAGGAGTCCTATTAGGCTATGTTTCCTTTCCTTATACCCCAAGTCTTGTGTAATATATATATGCCCCTTGGGCCTTGCAATACAATCAAGTTGAATCCATAACAGTAATTAATATAACCTATCAAACAAAAGTACTGATCCTGCATATATATTTGTATAAGCATGTGGAGGAATGAAGGCCAAAGGAGAATACATCCTAGGCACAAGAGGCAGAGGGAGATGAGAAAGGTGCAACACGTTACTCGTAGCTGATGCACATACATATGATAAAGGACAATGTTCAACTGACGCATACATCTGGGTTAAGTGTGCAAGAGAATGACCTAATGAAGTTGTTTCCTAAACATACCTGGGTTGGGTTGTTGACACCAACTATCCTAATCAGTTCAAAATGCAGATGATCAGAGTTCATACCTGCCAATCACGGGATAGTCCCTGAGCTGTCTTTCCATATGCAATAGAGAAATTAAGCATTTTAGCCTTCCTTCTCTCAGCACCAAAAGCATCCTGAAATCAAAAGGAAGACATCAAATTTAGTTTCATACATTACAACTCTACAGAGTACAAAGCAAAAGCATCTAATAAACAAAAAAATGCAGAAGGTTTGTGCTCAATAACAATCTAATTAAATTGTTACTTTGCTGTGAAACTAGAAAAAAGTAACGCAAGATCCTGTCATGCTTGAGAGAAGGAGTACTGGAGATGCAAGGCCAAAAATATTCAGTGAGAAGAGTGTCCAAAGCAGACAAACAATGAATATGGCATGCTTGGTTTCATGTCTTCATGAACGCCCCATGCCAGAATGAGTGCATCAATCTTGGGTGGAACAGTGACATTTGACAACTTTGTGTAGCGCAGTGGGGCATGCAACAAATTTCGCGGAACGACACCATTCTAAATGCTAACTTCACAGATCCAAAAGGTATGCAATCATCCTCAACCATTTACAGAAGTGCAAGAGTTTGGTCAAGTAAACTGCTAACTACATATAACTGCATTGAAGTGGAACCAGCAAATAATTCTTTTTTCGAGAAGATGCAAAGGACCTTTGCATTTCATTGCATTGAAAAGGTAAGAGTTTTGATACAATCCTCCTAGGAAGTCAAGTACAAATGAGGATCAGTGAAACTAGTGCACATCCCAAGTGGACGGCAGAATGACGCGAAGGCCGTGGGCACCCGCTCTTGCCTTAAACAGTTCAAATGAAACCAAGCATAGCTTTAAAACATATGCCGCTGTCAGAATATTAGTGACAGAGTCAAGTACCTTCAACAATGGCACTGGAGGCTTCTCTTGACCTGGTTGAGGTTGCCATTCAAGAAGTACTTTTTTTTCGTGAACAGCATCACGCACATGCTCGTACATATTCATGGCTGTTCTAGAATGAAAGTCACCACCAGCCTTGAAAGCATCCAGCATGCTTTTACAACTAGTAAGATGGGCTAAGATCCTCAGCTCCAGCTACATGGAAATGTATCTTTCATCAGGGTGAAATAGACTTGGCGATTCCAAGAGACAAAGAAATACTAAGAGCATCATTTGGCATTGAACATACCTGGCCATAATCAGCAACAACAAGAGAGTTCCCTGGAGCTGCAAAAAACGCTTGGCGGATCTTATATCGATCCTTTTCAAGTGCAGGTTGATTCTGCAACGGAGATTATTCTGTTAGAGTTATATTTATGGTGGCCTTTGGCCTTTTGTATTCTGGCCTTTGGCCTCCTCTGTACATGTATATATGATGGCGTTTGCCTCCTGATAATACTAAGTTGTTATTCCTAACATGGTATCATTGCTTAGGTTCTAGATCATCCATTGACGCCGCAACTCGTCTGTTCTTCCGATTGGATTTTTTTCCCGGTCTGTTCATCTTTTCTGATTGCTGCCGCTGCTTGTCCACACATCCAGCAGCCTCTCTCCGCTGCTGGCCGCCCGCAGCCGTGGCTCTCTCTCTGCTCCAGGTTGCCGTCGCGTACCAGGCCGCTGCCCACCGGATCCGATCTCCGGTTGTCCGGGCCGTCTTCCGTTCGCCATACAGCCATCCGCGCCGCCCGGCCCCCGCCGGCTTTGCTCGGCGGCTACTCCCTCGTCTCCTGCAACTGCAGGTCAACGCACAGGCCTGCTCCTTCCCTCGTCCTGTTCGCCCGCCTGGGTGTCCTTAGGATCGAGCTGCATCGAGCCGCCCTCTGCTTCTGGATCGAACAAAGGATCGGGCCGCCCTCTGCTTCTGGATCAAACACTGGATCGGACCGCCCTCCTGTGGATCCGATCTCCCGCCGCCGGCCGCCGATCTCTGCTGCTCTCTGCCCGCTGCATCATGCGCGTGCGCTCGATTTCGAGCCATCGCTGCTCTGCGTCCCAGTTTGATCGAGCCAGCGCGTGGCCCGCTCGTACTGCGCTGCGTTCGTGTCATCTGGGCTTCCGCGAACTGGCTTGGCCCTTGCCTGATTAGAGTTGGCCCGTCCCTTTGCAAAGAAAAAAAAAGAAAAAAAAGAGGGTACTATGCCGTTGTCTTCAGGCGCTGGCTGTCTATCCAATGTCAGCTCACACATGCACCTTCCATCTTTACTCGGTGCTCCTCCTCAGGTCTTGCAGTCTGTTACTCCGATATTTTCGGATGGCAATGGCCGCTTCGTGTCGACTCCTCTCGACACTTCCGTGGGCGGTGGTGGTCGCTCTTCGTCGACTCCCTTTGCGTCTTTTACACGTCGTGGTGGCTGCTCTTCGTCGACTCTTGCAGCTTCCGCGCACGGTGGTGATCGCTCTATATCGACTTCTCTCGCGGTTTCCGCGCGCGGCGGTGGTCGCTCGACGTCGACTCCTCTCGCGGCCTCCGCGCGTGGCGGTGGTCGCTCTACGTCGACTCCTCTCGCGGCTTCCGCGCGCCACGGTGGTCGCTCTACGTCGACTCCTCTCGCGGCCTCCGCGCACATGGTGGTCGCTCTATGCCGACTCCTCTCGCGGCTTCCACGGATGACGGTGGTCGCTCTACATCGCCTCACTAGTCGACTCTACAAGCAGCTGGTGTTCCTACCTCGACCTCTTCCACTGTGTCCCTGTCTGCGCGCGAAATTACGCACCTCCAATGTCTGCTTGCTGCTTCAGAGTCTTCACCGACTGGTTGTGCAGGTTCTGTGACTGACTCTTCTGGCATTGAGAAACCACCTTCTACTCATTCAGGTACATCCCCATGGATTCTTGATACTCAAGCATCTTTTCATATGACTTATGATTCTTCTACTTTGACCTCCGTTTGACCCGTCGAGTCTCCTATGCGTGTTCTTACAGCTGATGGCACTCCCCTCCCTGTAGCTAGTCGAGGCACTCTTAACACTTCTTCATTTCATGTTCCTTCTGTCGCTCATGTTCCTCGACTTACTATGCAGCTCATATCTGGTGGTCAGATTGTTGACTCTAGTCGTAGGGTCATTCTCAACTTTGATTCTTGTTCTGTTCAGCATCGTCGCACGGGCGCTCTGCTTGGTGCTGGCCCTCGACGCTCAGATGGTTTATGGGAGCTTGACTGGCTTCGTCTTCCCTCTGCTGCCACCGCCGCCGGTCTCGCAGCCCTTGTTGCTGCATCTACCAGCTCTTTTCTGCAGTGGCATCATCGTCTTGGCCATTTATGTGGTTCTCGTCTCTCGTCTTTGGTTCATCGCAGTGTTTTGGGGTCAGTCTCCGGTAACGCTTCGTTGGATTGTTTGGGTTGTAGGCTTGGTAAGCAGATTCAGCTACCCTATCCTCATAGTGAGTCAGTGTCCGAGCGCCCTTTTGATCTCGTTCACTCTGATGTTTGGGGTCCGGCTCCCTTCGCTTCGAAAGGGGGTCATCGCTACTATATTATCTTTATAGATGATTTCTCTCGGTACATTCGGATCTATTTCATGTCTTCTCGCAGTGAGGTCTTATCTATATACAAAAAATTTGCTGCCATGGTTCATACCCAATTTTCTACTCCTATTCGTGTTTTTCGCGCAGATTCGGCTGGTGAGTATATCTCCCATGCGCTGCGAGGATTCCTTGCTGAGCAGGGTACTCTTGCTCAGTTCTCTTGTCCTGGTGCTCATGCTCAGAATGGTGTGGCTGAGCGCAAGCATCGTCACCTTCTTGAGACGGCACATGCGATGATGATCGCTGCCTCTCTTCCGCCTCACTTCTGGGCTGAGGCTATTACCACTTCCCCCTATCTCATCAACATTCAGCCATCTGCTGCTCTACAGGGTGGTATTCCTCTTGAGCGTCTTTCTGGCCATTCTCCTGATTATTCGGCACTTCGCTTGTTTGGTTGTGTTTGCTATGTTTTGCTTGCCCCTCGTGAACGCACCAAATTGACCGCTCAGTCTGTTGAGTGTGTCTTTCTCGGATACAGTGATGAGCATAAGGGCTATCGGTGTTGGGATCCCGTCGGTCGCCGGATGCGTATTTCCCGGGATGTCACCTTTGATGAGTCTCGTCCCTACTACCCTCGTCCATCCTCCTCGGCCTTTTCCACGGAGGACATCTCTTTTCTTACCTTTCCGGATACACCTCCCTTTGTGCCCAGTAGTATTCCTATTTCTCGTCCCGCTGTTGCAGATCCGACGCAGTCCTCTCCTATGGTTTTTTCTCCTCCCTCATCGCATGACTCACCACCTTCATCACCGATGCCTTCCTCTTCTCCACCTTCATCACCGATACATTCCCCGTCTCCATCTCCAGTGATTCCACCTCTTCCTTTCCATTCCATTATACTCGTCGTCGACGTGTTGTGGATGAGTCTACTGATGTTCCCTCTACTTCTGATGTGTCGTCTTCCTCCTCTTAGACGACTTATGGTCTTCGTTCTCGGCCTTGTCCACCCCCTGATCGATATTCTCCTTCTCGCTATGGTCTTTCGACCGTTGTTGAGCCGACTTCTTATCGAGATGCTATTGTTCATCCTGAATGGCAGTTTGCCATGGCAGAGGAGATTGTTGCCCTTGAACGCACCGGCACGTGGGATCTTGTTTCTCTTCCTCCCCGTGTTCGCCCCATCACTTGTAAGTGGGTCTATAAGATTAAGACTCGCTCTGATGGTTCTCTTGAGCGTTATAAAGCTCGTCTTGTGGCTCGTCTTGTAAGCGAGTCTACTAGTGCGCTATTCCTAACATATTCATGCACATTGAGTTTCAAAATAATATTAACGGCACAAATAAGATACTGCAACTAGGGAATGGTACAAATAAGGCAGGAAAGCTGCAAAGAAAGCTTGACGGATCTATATTGACTACAATGAGATACTCTATTCTCATGAGAAAGGAGGAGGGAATGCACGTCCAGTACGTGCGATGGAGGACTTCCGAGATGCCCTAGCGGATTGTGGGCTGGAAGACTTGCGCTACCAAGGTTTCATGCACTTGGTGGAACGTATTAGCCAAATGGTCAATGGGTGGAAGGAGAAGACCTTATCCATGGGAGGCAAGGAGGTGCTTCTAAAAGCAGTGGCTCAAGCAATCCGAACGTATGCAATGCCGGTCTTTAGGCTCCTGCAAAAAGTCTCAAGGGAATCACTGACGCGATCCGTGATATTGGTTGGGTGATGATGAGTTGATGACAACCAACAACTAGGCACTGGTCTGCTTGGTGAGAAATGTGCACACCAAAGGAAAAACGAGGTACGGGATTTTCGTGATATTGCTAGTTCCAACCAAGCACTATGGTAGGCGCTAGGGTTCTACCGGGTCTAGGCCGGAGGTTGTAGGGAAAGGAGGGGACTTGGACGCGGGCGAGCACGCGGCCGCCGGCGGCTCGGCGCCGTTGTGCGCGTGGAGGAGGTGGCGGCGGTGACAGGAGGCGGCTAGGGTTTAGGGTTTCCGGCTCCTCTGGGAGCCGGGCAATAGAATTGTCTTATTGCTTAATCTCCAAAAGAGTCTTACAGCTTGTTTATATAACCACGATGCTAATAAAAATAAGATAACTTGTGGGCTAAGCCCCTAACTAAACCTGCCCGGTGGGCCTCCTACGGGTATAAGTTACCCCGGTCATAACATCTCTCCCCGCCTGCGCAAACAGCTCGTCCTCGAGCTGGAAGTCTGGGTAGTGTTGGCGGAACTCGTCGCGCTGCTCCCAAGTAGCCTCCTCCTCCGGAAGGCCAGCCCACTGGATCAACAAGTGCCACACCCCGCGACGTAGCTGGGCCTGCAACACCTTCTCCGGTCCTGGAAGGAGGCACCCATCGGAGGCCCGAGAAAGCGCGGGGGTGGCCGCCAGTGGCTCCCGACGGAAGGGCTTCAGCAGCCCCACATGGAAGACGTCGTGGATGCGAGCACCGGCCAGAAGCTGAAGGCGGTAGGCCACCTTCCCGATGCGCTCCAAGACAGCTAAGGGGCCGGCGTAGCGAGGGCCCAGCTTGCGCTTCGCGCGTGGGTCCAGGGACTGCGTAGAGCGGTGAAGGAGACGCAGCCACACCCAATCACCCACCGCGAACTCCGCCTCGCGATGGTGGCCGTCGTAGTAGTGCTTGGCCAGCTGCTGGGCCTGAATGAGGCGTTGCCGGACCTCCGCAAGCATCTCGTCGCGGCTACGAGGAAGATCGCCTGCCACCTCCGTCCGAGCCGTCGTCGGGTCAACCGGCAAGATGGGCGGGGGCGGTCTGTCGTAGACCACCTCGAATGGCATGGCGCGCAGGGCAGAGTGATAGGAGGTGTTGTAGCAGTACTCCGCCCACGCGGGCCAATCTACCCAAGCGCGAATGGCATGGCGCGCAGGGCAGAGTGATAGGAGAATGCTAGGGGTCCATCGCCCTGATGGAGGACGGCGCCCAACCCCGCACCGGAGGCGTCGCAGTCCACGACAAACGGGCGGTCGAAGTCAGGCATCTGAAGAACGGGGCCCATCATGAGGGCCCCCTTGAGGGCCTCGAACGCCGATGTCACCTCCTCATCCCAGGCAAAGGCGTCGCGACGTAGCAGGCGCATGAGTGGGGACGTGATGAGGCCGAACTCCCGGATAAATTTCCGGTAGTACCCCGCGAGGCCCAGGAAGCCGCGAAGAGCCCGCGGTGAGTGCGGTGTCGGCCAGGCCACGACGGCCGCCACCTTGTCGGCGTCCATAGCAACCCCCTCGGCCGAGATGACGTGGTCGAGGTAGGCGACTGAAGGCGTCCTGAACGAGCACTTCGAGCGCTTAAGATGATGCTGCGCTCGAAGCTCGTTGAAGACGATGGCGACGTGCTGAAGGTGCTCCGCCCACGAGTTGTTGTAGATAAGAATATCGTCAAAGAAAACGAGCACAAACCGACGCAAGTAGGGGCAGAGGACGTTATTCATCAAAGCCTGGAAGGTCGCCGGGGCGTTGGAGAGGCCAAAAGGCATCACCAAGAACTCAAAGTGGCCATGATGAGTCCGAACCGTCTTGGCGACATCATCTGGGTGCATCCGCACCTGGTGGTAGCCCGACCCGAGGTCGAGCTTGGTGAAGAAACGCGCCCCATGTAGCTCGTCCAGGAGCTCGTCGGCCACCGGAATAGGAAACTTGTCCTTGAGCGTCATGGCATTAAGGGCGCGGTAGTCGATGCAGAAGCGCCACGTTCCGTCCGACTTACGGACGAGGAGGACCGGCGCCGAAAACGGCGACGTGGAGATCCGGATGATGCCCAAGGCAAGCATGAGCGCGCACTGCCGCTCCAGCTCGTCCTTCTGCAGCTGGGGATAGCGGTAGGGCCGCACTGCCTGGCAGTAGATGAATGTGGTGATCATACACCCGGGCTGGCGGAAGGCCCTGAGGCTCGTCGAAGAGGTCGCCGTGCTGCTGCAGGAGGTGATCCAACAGTGGGTGCTCGGGCTCGGTGGCGGTCACGGCCAGCTGGAGCTGCGGCGTCGCTGGTGAGGCGCCCCCAACGCCCTCCCACTGGACGCGGCGGCCCAGACGCCAGAAGGTCATCGTCAGGGCGTCGAAGTCCCAGAGGATGGGACCGAGAGTCCGCAAGAAGTCGACGCCGAGGATGAAGTCGAAGCAGCCCAAGTCGATGCCGGCGCACGTGATGGTGAAGTGCTCGTCGCCGATGGTGATGGGCACGTTCCGCGCCAGCCCATGGCACCGGAGGCGGTCGCCGTTAGCCACCGTGACCTGAAGTTGCTCCCCGCCCGTCGGCTGAAGCGCTAAGCGGCGCATGGTAGCCTCTGGCAGGAAGTTATGCATGGAGCCCGTATCCAGGAGGGCCACCAGGCGCTCGCCGTGAATCATCACCGGCAACAGTATAGTCCGCTCGTCGTGGATGCCAGCAAGCGCATGGAGCGAGACCACGAGCGCCGACGCCGAAGCGGGTGCGGCCTCCGCAGCCGCTGGTGGCGGCAACTCGCCAAGCCCGTCGGCGGGTGTGTCCTCCTCGACGTAGTCAGCCGTCTCCAAGTACAAGAGACGCGGGCAGACGTGGCCCGGCACTTAGGGCTCATCGCAGTTATAGCAAAGCCCCTGGCGACGTCGCTCGAGCTGCTCGGCCTGAGAGAGCCGACGGAAAGGCCGCGTCGCGGCCAGAGCGGTCGCCGCTGGAGCGGCCGGGAGCATCCGGCCCGGCACAGGTGCGGTCGGGGGCGGTCTGGCGGCCTGTCGGCCACCTCGAGCCGGTGTCGCCTGCTGCAAGGCCTGCGCGCGACGCTCGAAGGCGCGAGCGTAGTACATGGCCGTCTGGAGGTCCTGGGGTCCCCGCAGCTCCACGTCCACGCGGATGTGATCCGGAAGACCGCTGACGAAGAGCTCGGCCCGCTGCTGCGCCGTCACACCCGGCGTGTGGCATGCCAGGGCCTGGAAACGGTCGGCAAAGTCCTGCACCGTGGAGGTGAAGGGGAGGCGGCCGAGCTCCGCCAGTCGGCTCACAAAAGCACTCCCAAGGGGGCATGCCACCCTCGTCCTGCTCGAGGGCGTAATACCACGTCTGTGCGGCGCCCCGGAGGTGGTAGGAGGCGAGCCAGGTGCGGTCCGACGCGAGTGTGCACTGCCCGCGGAAGAACTGCTCGCACTGGTTGAGCCAGTTGAGGGGGTCCTCAGTACCGTCGTAGGTGGCGAAGTCGATCTTGGCGAATCGTGGCGGCGTCTGGGTATGACCGCCGTGGCCGAATGGCTCAGAGGTGCGGAGCAACAAGGATGGTGGCGCCCAATCGGTGGGGACCGAGGGTCCCCCGTGGAACGCGGGTCGGCGCAGCCCGCGTAGGGACCCGCGGAGCCGGACGGATCGCCGTACTGTAGGGTGGGCGCCGGCTAGTCCCCGGCCGTAGTGTAGACCGGCGGCGGCGATGACCCGAACAGCCAGGCCAGGAGCGGAGATGGCAATGGTGGGAAGCGGACCTGCTGGATCGGGACGCCTCCCGGCGTGGTCGGGCCTGGCCCGATGCTGAGTGGCGGAGGGGCCGGCAGCAGCGGCGGTTGCTGTATGGGGGCGGTGGGCGCGGGAGGCGCTGCGCGAGCCGGCGCCGGCCACTACGGCCACTGCGGGGTGGCGGCTGCAGCGGCCCAGCGAGCGCCGCGGAGGCCGCTGCGTGCGGCAAGTACCACGGCAGGGCTGGCGGCAGGGGCGGCGGCGGCCCGGTGGCGGTGGCAGGGGCGGCGGCGGCCCGTAGGGGCTGGCCAGGTACAGCCGGATCCCCTGGACGGCTGTGACGAGGTCGTGGAGGACCCCGGTGACCTCCGGGGTGTAGACGGCTGCTGGCGGTGCGGTGGAGGGCGCCGGCATCTGGGCGGTGGAGGCGCCGGAGGTGGAGATCAGCGGCGCGGATGGTGAGGGCAGCGGCGCGGTGGAGATGGCCAGCGGCGCGGTGGTGGCAGTCGGCAGCGGAAGCGACAGGGTTGGCGGCGGCGAAGACATGATCGGAACTGAGCTAACTGATACCAAGGTGGTAGGAGCTAGGGTTCTACCGGGTCTAGGCTGGAGGTTGTAGGGAAAGGAGGGGAGTTGGACGCGGGTGAGCACGCGGCCGCCGGCGGCTGGGCGCCATCGTGCGCGTGGAGGAGGCGGCGGCGGTGACAGGAGGCGGCCAGGGTTTAGGGTTTCCGGCTCCTCTGGGAGCCGGGCAATAGAATTGTCTTATTGCTTAATCTCCAAAAGAGTCTTACAGCTTGTTTATATAACCACGATGCTAATAAAAATAAGATAACTTGTGGGCTAAGCCCCTAACTAAACCTGCCCGATGGGCCTCCTACGGGTATAAGTTACCCCGGTCATAGCACACTACTTGCTAAAAAATGCTGGAGACTTATTGAATATAATCAGTCCTTGTGTGCGGGGATCTTGAGGCCCAAATATTTCCCTGATGGGAATATATTGTAGTTGAACTGAAGAAAGGCTCAACTTATGTCTGGCAAAGCATATGGTCAGGAACCCAAACATTCAAGAAGGGATGCATTTGGAGAGTGGATAATGGGGCCAACACCCACATTTGGGATGACCCATCGATCCCCTCCAGCAGTTCCACGGAAAATAGTAACTGGAAGAGGTGCTAGAGTCCTGACTCGGGTCCGGGATAATTTCTGGGATGTTGACTCCCAACAGAATCCTCCAGATTCTGCTGCCAGATGGTGAAATGGAGGATTTCGTGGCTTGGCAATTCACAAAGTCGTACATGTTCTCTGTCAGATCGGCCTACCATCTTAAATGGGAGTCGACATACGGAGAAATTCTGAAACAGAATTCAGGGGAGAGCGGATCGCTGCTAAACCCCGTTTGGAAACAGTCACGGAAGTTAAATGTCTCATTGAAGGTGAAGATTTTCATGTGGCGTACGCTTCGTGGTGTGATCCCGTGCCGTGTTGTCCTTGCTGATCGCCACATTGGAACACTTTCCCAATGTCCAGTCTGTGAAAAAGGCCAAAGAGGATACTAGACATGCATTATTCACCTGCGAGCGAGCTAGGAAAGTTTGGAGCAGGCTGGGAGTAACAGACAAGATCAATCAAGCTCTAGAGATCGGTAGAGCTGGCTCAGCTATTCTTGAGAAATTACTGTGCAACTCTGACGCGAACCAGGTATACCTCAGCCAGATACCCATGGCCTCTCTCTATGCTGTTAGATGCTGGTTTTTTGTGGTGGGAAAGGCGTCAGCGTGTAAATGGTGAGGAGAGTAGACTGTGGAAAGGTCAGCATCAGCAATCCAAGCCCTGGCACTGAACTACACGCATGCTGGAAATACTGTAACACATCTAACAAAGCAGCTTAGATGGACAAAACCTCCACAAGGTATGCAAAAGCTCAATGTCGACTTTGTTGCCACTGAGAACTTCATTGGTCCTACCAAGGATGCCCACACGACTGAAGCGATTGTACTGAAGGATTGGTCCTCTTCAGGCGCAGCACCCATCATTGATGATTGTTTTGATGGGTGAGTTCGGTAAGATAGTTTTTGAGCATTGCCCGCGTGAAACAGATCGTTTTGCTGATTATTTAGCGACCGGGGCCAGGACTTATCCTCCATCTCTGGCTGGAGAGTCCACCCTCGTCTATTCTTAGCCTATGGTGGATGATGTATCGCTTTTTCATATGAAGTAAAACTAGTCATGAAGGCTTTCCCCAGAAAAAGACAATGCAGGTTAATTTCACTATACTAACGCCACTAGTGAATGCTCAAGTTTGAACCTATCATCAGCTCGTGTGCTTTATGAAATTTATAGCATATGTAACTTCGTCCCTAAGTACTTCACAAAGTCTCCTTTACATAGCAGTTCACAGAGTCTCCTTTGCATAGCTCGGGAGAAGCAGCAGAGAATGTGCATATACATAACACGCCCATCTGGGATAAGAGCATCTGTGAAACAGCAGCTTTTAGTATCCTACCAAAACAAGCACACTGGTGAGCAGAAGTTGGTAGTGCTTATTTGCATCTTTTATTCTTTCTTGAACACATACTCCCTCCGTTCCAAAAAAACTTGAAGTTCTAGGTTTGTCCTAGGTCAAACTTCTTTAAGTTTGACCATGTATACAAAAATATATTAACATCTACAACATCAAATTTATATAACATGAAATTTATTTTATGATGAATCTAATGAAACTAATTTGATGTTGTAGATGTCGAGACGAAATAGGCCTGAACGACGAAGGAGAGACAACCCTATCTAGAGACAGCAAAGCGACGATGGTTGTCGTCAGGAAAAAGACAATGGCGTGGGTCAGGGAGGTGGGGTTGCACATGAGCGGACTAGCATGAGAAAAATTGATTGGCAACTTAGATGAAGAATGATTCAGAGAAGAGCACAAGTTGTGTGCGCGAGGAAGAAAACCTATGCTCTAATACCATTTTAGGAATATGCAACTTGTATTCCTAGGTGGCCATAGGCTATACATGTACATGTGTTGTACAATACGCAAAAAGCTCCTTGTATAACATGGAAAATACAAAGGGTACGCAACTATAATATATTATTGGTATATTTTTCAATAAATTTGGTTAAACATAAAGATGCTTGACTTAAGATAAACCTAGAACTTCAAGTATTTTGGAACGGAGGGAGTATTCGATTCTTCTAAAATACACCTATCATTTGTTTGTTTCTAACGCTCTTTTCTTGTATACAGTACACCTTGCACTTATAACAACTGAGAATCGGGGAGATGCTGGTTTAAAACAACAAATGAAATGCGAAAGATGCATACCTGCAAATTTGGTATTCGTGCTGATAAGCGCCCTGTCTCAGTGTTGATATTTAGCGAGCAGTGAATGCGCCCTTCCTTGCATGATATATTATCTCCCTACCATGGATAAAATAGTGTTTGACTTAAGAGTAACAATACTCAGTGACACTAATACTTCAAGGTTAACTTGACCCCACAAGCAGATGTCAGCACACATAAACCTTTAAACATACTCGAAGAGTCATAGTGTACAAGTAGCATCATGGGAATTTCTCAGAATCCATATGAACACCCATTTTGCGCCAAGTAACAAACAGCATTAATAAAGCGTCTAAAATTCATACTTGACGGTGCACACGTCACCAACTTTAGCTGCACCCATGCCTCCTCTAAAAAAAGCCGCCATATCACATGATGAGCAAAATAGCCACTCAATGGTTCGCAGAGCACCAGGTAAACAATATTTGAACTGAGCATGTCGCACAGCTTGATTTGCATTGTAAATGCATCCTAAAAGTAAAGGTAGGAACGACAGCTCTAGTCGGTATAAGTAAGATCAGCAGGCTAACCTGCAGGGGAAGAATGAAGCTGGATATCAACTTGTCAATAGAGGACCTTTCACACAGAGCCGCAATGGCATGGCATGCTTCTGTTCCCTTCTTTCCTCCACCAAACGGTTCATATGCAGTTCCATATGATGATGCTGCTTCTATATCCTGCTCGGGAAGTTCTGAACCGTTGCTATATTCATCTCGCTCTTGGTCGTCTTCTATTGTGTAAATTTGATCCATGGGTATCTTACCAGACAATATTTTCAATGCATCAATGCTGACTGAAGGCCACCCATTTGGGGCGAACATATCAATTTTCAGATCTTCCACAATACCAGAAAGTTCGATTGTGCGGAACTTTGAAGCCTTCTGGCCCTCTGGAGCTATGTTTTCATCATTTCGCACTTTAAACATTTTACTTTGTGGCCAGGTCTCACCATGTTTATGCCTACCACAAAGATTAGAGAAGTTAACAGTCCTAAAAATCATGCACAAGCAATGGCTATTGGCGAGCAGGTACATATTTAAAGAGAGTTCAGTTACACCTTTTAGGAATTATTATACACAGAATGACTGGCAGGCCCAACCCAATGCAAAGGAAGATCCAGTTTCAAATTCCCCCTTTTGTTGATATGAAGCATTATAAATGACAGAAACAAAAAAAAATCAATCTTATCTTACTTTACCCAAAAATTGGCTCCTAAGGAAAAATCCCAATTAAAACAAGCAAACACTACAATTATACTAACCATCAGACCAAAATCATTTAAATATTAACTTTGATTCTCAAATACTTGAAACGTTTTGATCATTAGATACATCTTAAGTTGCAAGGACAGAAATTTAATAAAACCACCTATATTCTTTCCTAAAAAGGCATCCTCTATGAATAGAATGTAGAGTTGTAGACTAAGTAATGTAGGAATATTTATACTTCGCAGCAAAGTGTGGGTGGTAATAATATTTAGCATACAATCTATAGCCTGTGTCACACTGTGCATATGAATCACAAAGGGTAAATGCACGCTAACTCAGATCAACACCAGAATTAGTACATTGCTTTGTTAAGAACCTAAAGATGTCACAAACTATTTAAGATATCATAGGAGATGGTATATGGAAATCCAGAAGACCTTCAATGTTGGAACCTTAAATAATAGATCGGCACAAAAAGGCGACAATACCTGTTCTCAATGCCAGCAAAGAAAAGCTGGCGAAGTTGTATATCACTATTCACATTCATGTACTTGGCATCTGGAGAATATTCAGATGCCCATTGCCTGAACTTATCTGCAGCCAATTTCCGTTCAGCAACAGCAGTTTTCTCGATCTCTGAGAGGTAAGCACGATCAACAAGCATTCCCTCTGTTTCCATCTTCACAAGAAGGGAACCAAAGGGACGCCAATACTCTTCATAGAAATCGTACATTGTTCCTCTAGGACAACCATCGAAAATCCATTCTTTTGCTTCAAGCTTGCTTTTCAGGCTTTCATAAAGCTTCAGTGTATTCACTGAATCCAATGATGAATAGCAAATCCACATCTTTCTGTCTTCCCTTTGCAGCTTTTCTACTGGTTCAATATATACAACTTTCCCTTCACCTCCGTCTTTTCTAATCTTTTTTGTACCAAAGATTGTTTTCATTGATACCTTTCCAGTTTTAATTAAATCCTTTCCAACATCACTCATGACTCTCGGATCATTTGTAAGTCCTTCGAGTGAATATCCACCATCGGTTCTCCTGTTAGAATCCCAAAGGCGTGCAAGATGCATTGTATCAGCATGAAACCCAGTCACCTTGATTCCATAGTTCTCAATGACATGACTATCAAAACTATAGTTATGACAAACCTACATGATGAAGAGGAAAAACAAATGATGGCTTCAACCAACTCAATAAAAAATAAAGGTTGCAATAGTTGATATGACATGAGTGATCTGTAATATGTAATTTTTTCGAGATTGACACTTGAAATATAGCAGCTTCTAGGCCACAATGGCATCTTAGAAGCAAACTTGTTTTAGGAAGAAGCAAATCAAGGCATGATACCACGAGCAACAAGAAAACAGTATGCACTTGAAATATCCAGTGATACTATATACATTTCTTGTTGGATATGTAGTCTGGTGGTATTTTGCTGTTATATCAAATGCACAAGTATAAAAATAGTGCAATACATCCGATTTGTTTCAAGAGTAATCCACAACAGTAAATACTGGCACTGGAGTTATAGGTTTGTTGAGGTAAGACGTTAGAAAAGAACAGAACTAAACGGATTACATGAAGAGGCACGAGGAAATGTTACAACACATAAAGGGGAAACAATAGTCAGAGATTACTCCACTGTAAATAAGGAGGAACAAAACTGGACCTTCTTGATAGACATGTCCTCGAAGAATGGAGCAAACGCCATCAAGACATCCCTCCCACCGTCTAGCACATCCACCCAAATGCATGTTTTGCCATTTCCAAAATCGGCATGTGCATCCAAATTTCCTGAATAGATGCTAAAGCATATAACTTCTCCATGATCAACCGGTGTCTCTTTTTTGACATCAATATTTGCTACCTGCGTAAGATTGTGCTACCCTAAGTCAGAACATTTTAATGAGCTTAGTGTGCATCATGCAATAACATTCCCTGCTTGTCGTGAATAAGCAACATTAGACCATTTGGCGTAAGTGATGAACATATGAGTTCTCTTTTCTTTTTTCTTTTTTTTCTTTTTTTTTGCGGGTAGAACATATGAGTTGTCAGCAAAGCTGCTATCCCAGCAGTAACCTACGATCATATGTGCTCCTGCTGTTAGGAATATGCAACTTGTATTCCAATGAGGCCATAGGCCAGTATATATACATGTACAGGTGCAGGAAATATGCAGAAGACCCCTTATAGAATGGGGTAAATACGAAAGGCTACATGGCTATATATATATATATAGTACTCTAACACCCCCCCTCAAACTCATGGTGGATAAACAACACTGAGTTTGGAGAGTTAGAAGCCATGCTGTGCTCTAGTCTGGGCCTTCGTAAAGAAATCCGCCAACTGTAACTCGGAAGGCACATACTGAAGAGCAATAACCCGATCCTGCACACCAGCGCGCAGATAAAAAGCGTCAACACCAATATGCTTGGTGAGCTCATGCTTCACAGGATCGCGCACAATGCTAATAGCACCTGTACTGTCAGACGGTAGAAGAGCAGGTCTAGTGACAGAAAGACCAAAGTCCTGAAGCAAACCACCGTAACCAAGTCACCTCTGCCGTCAAAACAGCCATAGCTCGCAACTCAGCCTCTACACTCGAACGGGAAACTGCAGTCTGTTTCTTCATCTTCCAGGCAATGAGAAAACCATCAAGAAAAACACAGTAAGCAAAAAGTGAACGGCGATCCGAGGGATCACTAGCCCACGTAGCATCCGAATAGACCTGAATCTGTAATGAGCCGGAGTGAGGAAAGAACAGACGGTGAGAGATCGTGCCACGAAGATATTGGAGAACACGAAGGAGGTGACTGTAGTGAACCGAAGTGGGAGCGGAGACAAACTGACTCAGAATAAGGACTGGATAAGAGAAATCCGGACGAGTGACAGCTAGATAGACAAAACTCCCAACAAGATGACGATAACGCGTCAGGTCAGACAAGGGGTCACCATCAGTATCACGGAGGTGAACACTGAGCTCCATGGGAGTCTCAACAATGCGGTCATCAGTAAGAGCGGCACAAGCAAGAAGATCCTGGATATACTTTTCCTGGGAAATAAAAAAGCCATGAGAGGTAGAAGAGACTTCGATCCCAAGAAAGTAGCAAAGAGGGCCAAGATCAGACATAAGAAACTGCTCACTAAGATGGCCTTCACAAAGGCAATATGCTCGGGGTCGTCACCAGTGATGATCATGTCATCGACATAGAGAAGAGTCCGACCACGAGCTGAAAGGTGGACAAACAACGTTGGATCATGAGCACTCGCTGAAAAACCAGCGGCAGATACCACAGAGGCAAAACGCTCAAACCAGGCGCAGGGGGCTTGCTTAAGGCCATAGAGAGAGCGACAAAGATGGCAGACCATGCCATCAGGAACAGAATACCCAGGTGGAGGCTGCATGTAAACCTCCTCACGTAGCTCACCGTTAAGAAAGGCATTCTTAACATCAAGATGAGAAACAGACCAGTGACGAACAGAGGCCACGGCAAGAAGTGTGCGAATAGTGGTCATATGGGCCACATGAGCAAAATTCTCATCGTAATCACGACCTTGCTCCTGCTGAAAGTCACGAGCCACAAGACGAGCTTTGTAGCGCTCAAGAGAACCATCAGAGCAAGTCTTAACCTTGTAAACCCACTTACAAGTGATTGGACGAACACTAGGAGGAAGAGAAACAAGGTCCCACGTGCCAGTGCGCTCAAGAGCAGCAAGCTCCTCTGCCATCGCAAACTGCCATTCAGGATGAACAACAACTTGACGATAAGAAGTTGGCTCAAGAACAGCAGCACCAACGCTTGGAAAACCAAGGCGATCAACAAGCGGAAGCGGACGAGGACGCAAGCCATAAGTAGGCTGAGAGGAGGAAGATGGCACATCAGAAGTAGATCGCTCATCAGTAGATGCATCCACAACATGTGGACGTCGAGTATAATACGGAGGAAAAGATGGAAGAATACGAGGAGGAATCGCCGAGGTAGACTCAGGGGATGGAGACGAAGAAGTCACCGGGGATGAAGGTGCAGAATCCTGTGACAAGCGAGGTGGGGAAACCATAGGATATGGTGGCGTCGAATCTGCAATAGTGGGAGAAGCAGGGCAACGGGACAGATGGACAGGGGCTCACCAGAAGTGATAGGTGTGTCAGGAAAAGTGAGGAAAGATATATCCTCCACTGAGAAGGTCGAGGAAGATGGACGTGGGTAGAAGGGACGAGACTCATCAGAAGTAACATCCCGAGAAATACGCATTCGACGAGCGACAGGATCCCAACAACGATATCCCTTATGCTCATCACTATAGCCTAAAAAGACACACTCAACAGACTGAGCGGACAGTTTGGTGCGTTCACGAGGGGCTAGAAGAACATAGCAAACACAACCAAACAAACGAAGCGCCGAGTAATCAGGAGAACGATCAAAGAGACGCTCGAAAGGAACGCCGCCCTGCAAAGCAGTGGACGGCTGAAGGTTGATGGGATAAGTGGAAGTAGAAACAGCCTCAGCCCAAAAGTGAGGTGGAAGAGAGGCAGCGATCATCAACGCATGAGCCATCTCAAGAAGGTGACGTTGCTTGCACTCAGCCACGCCATTCTGAGCATGAGCACCAGGACAAGAGAACTAAGCAAGAGTACCTTGCTCGGCAAGAACTCCACGCAACATCTTGGAGATATACTCTCCAGCAGAGTCAGCACGGAACACACGAATAGGCGTAGAGAACTGAGTGTGAACCATGGCAGCAAAACGCTTATAGATAGATAAGACCTCACTACGAGAAGACATAAAATATATCCATGTATGGCGAGAGAAATCATCTATGAAGATAATATAGTAGCGATGACCTCCCTTCGAGGCAAATGGAGCTGGAGCCCAAACATCAAAGTGAACAAGGTCGAAAGGATGCTGAGACACAGTCTCGCTATGAGGATAAGGTAACTGGATCTGTTTACCAAGCCGGCAACCTTGATAGTCTAAAAACACACCGCCGGAGACGGGTCCAAGAAGGCCACGTCGAACTAAAGAGGAAAGACGAGAGCCACACAAATGACCAAGGCGATGATGCCACTACTGAAAAGAGCTGGTAGACAAGGCAACAGAGGCAGAGAGATTGGCGGCGGTAGCAGCGGAGGGAAGGTGAAGCCAGTCAAGCTCCCAGAGACCCTAAGAGTCACGGCGCCGGAGGCCAGCACCAAGGAGAGCACCAGTGTGACGGTCCAGATCAGAACATGAGTCAGAGTCTAGAATGACCCGACAACCAGAGTCAACAATCTGACCGCCAGAAAGAAGTTGCATGGTAAGTCAAGGAATCTGAGCAACATCGGGAACATGAAAAGTTGAGGTGCTAAGAATGCCTCGACCATTAACTAGGAGCGGTACCATCAGCAGTAAGAACATGAACAGGAGAATCAAGAGCACGAATAGAAGACAAAGTGGATGAATCATGAGTCATATGAAAAGATGCTCCGGTATCAAGAATCCACGGAGATGTACCTGATTGTTTAGAAGGTGGTCTCTCAATGCCAGAATAGTCAGTAGCAGAACTAGCAAAACCTGTCGATGAAGAACCGAAAGATGGAACTAGCAGGCATCAAAGTCGCACAATCTCCTGCTCGGTCAGGGGCTCAACTGAAGAGGTCAACGTAGATGCACCCGACAATAGAGAGCCGGAGGTACTCAACAGGGCGCGAAGTTGCAATCTCCTCCTTAGTGAAGGACAGAGCTGAAGTAGTCGATGTAGTAACACCAGGAGAGGAGCGGCCACCACCACCTATAGAAGCCGCTAAATGTGGCGGTGTAGCATGACCACCAACGTCCGCAAAGGCCGGTGAAGGAGACGAGGTTGTATGCAGACAAGCACTAAGCACCAAAGGAAGACGCGTGTGCGAGACGCGGTCGATGGAGTCATATGCACCAGCACAGCCGGTGCAAGTCGCGAGAGGAGTCGATGTAGAGCGACAATCACCATGTGTGGAGGTCGCAGGAGGAGCCGCAGAAGAGCGACCAGCACAACCTGCGGAAGTCGCCTCAAGGGACGACTGTATAGATGGACGAGCACCAAGAACCGAGGAAAGGCACATGTGCGAGACGGGGTTAGTGTAGGGAACACCGAAAACACCATCTGAAATCATCGGACAGCGGGCTAGAGACACCATGATTTTTTTTTAGCAGAACGAAGCAAAGCTTCAGCCGAGCGACACCAGGAAGACAGCGCCAGCACAGAACAGGACCGACAAGATCCAGCGGGTGGCGGCGGAATCCGGCGGCGGCACGAAGCAATTCGAACATAGGGCGGCCGAATCGAACCCGCGGGGGCAGTGGCCGTCGCAGGAGAGAGGCCACAAGAGGTAGCGGCCTTCATGGGAGAGCGTCGTGGAAGCAGCCTGAAGAAGCCTCGAGCGATGCGAGCGAGGATCAAACAGTAGCTGGAACCAGGATCTTCACGGGGGAAAGCAGCAGCAAGTGGACAACTTGTGCAGGCACACGTCACATGCAGGAACACCACGTGCAGGCAAGGAAGCACACATCACGACGGGCAGCTCCAGCTGATCTCACGAGTTGTGATCGGATGAAGCGCCCGCCCCCGCACAGATGGAGCAGCGATCCCGCGTGCACTAACGGAGCCGTCGGGCGTGGATGCGTCCAGCGAGAGGCAGATCGAGACCTGCGGGCGTGGCTGGGTGGGTTAAAGTGGCAGCGGATCGGGAGTAGAGCAGCGGCAGCGGAGAAAGCTGCACACGGGGTAGGCAGCAGCCAAGCGCAGCAGCGGCGCAGGAGTGGCGGGCGGTGTGGAGCAGCGCAGCCAGAGAGAGGAACGCGGCGGCGGGATTGGATCTTAGCACGAGTTGCGCGTGCGGAAAAAAAATAACCTAAAGCTCTAATACCATGTTAGGAATATGCAACTTGTATTCCAATGAGGCCATAGGCCAGTATATATACATGTACAGGTGCAGGAAATATGCAGAAGACCCCTTATAGAATGGGGTAAATACAAAAGGCTACATGGCTATATATATATAGTACTCACCTGCAACATGAGAATCCAATACTTACTGCTTATAATGTATCTATTTTAACATTCTTCATAACATTTGGAGGAGATTTTATCGACTTAGCTTAAATTCATAATGGAGGGACACGAACCAAACATCAACCATTTCTTGAGGCAACGGCCATTTGGGGACCATAGCCCATCAGAAATCAACTTCTAGTGATAAATATGTAGAGTGGACAAAACATATGAAATCCATGAAACATCGCTGTAAAGAGACATTATTCCGCTAGAGAAATTTATTGCCCAGCTGCCAATTATTACTTTATATGCATCTAATGGTGGCTGATAACGAATATAGCATAATCATTCTAGAGAAATAAATAATTGAAGCAGGGCTTCAGTTAAATATAGAATACCTCTGTGCCGCATGCATGAACAAAGCTTTTGTACTTTGTAGTAAGCAATCGAACAACATTCTCGGCTGAGTCGATATTGTCAACAACCAAAACTTCGTCATAGATGCCAGCAAGGGCCTTCCGTGTGCTTTTAGACTCATTGGTCAAGGATATTTTTTCTGGGGAAGATGGAGCCACCTTTTTGGCAAAAAGTTTGTGTTTATTCTCATACCCAACATTAGCATTGCCATCAAACTCTGAAGTTGCCTCCGTATTTGAGAAATTAGGCAGAGGGGCTTCCATGGATGACCAATCATGCAAAGAAATCTCCGCCTTAGACCTACTAGGCATGCTTGATAGTTTGTTGTGATTGTTAACAACACTCCTTGGGGTCGACACAGCATGGGCAAACCGATTTGTCAAACTACACTTGACCAAATCTGTATTGGCATATCTATTCACAGTTGATTTAGATGGCACTCTTTCTCTTAGATTGTTATACATGGAAGGATAGGTTGAACCCGAGGGTTGTTCATGATTTAGATCTTCAGCCCTTAGAGGAGTGGCTCCATTATGGATGTTATTGCTGACAGCGTTGGTGGTTCTGAGATAAAACATCTTCCTGCTCTCATTCATCCATTCTTGTTTGCTACTTTGCACATTAAAGTTGGCATAAAATCCAAACCTGAAATCGCCGCTTTCTCTAATTCCCATGTCTGAACTATTGGAATAGTGTTGCCTGTCAGCCAGAAACATTTGGAAAATTAGATTTTATAGGACTGAAATTCTTAACTATGATAAGAAGAGAGAAAAAAAAGGGAACATTACATCTGAAACTAATAAGTTGTCAAATGGGCTTTATGGACTATTCGGAATAAATTGATTATTGAGCACGTTATGATTAATCATCCTGCTGATTGCACCTTCAAAACCATTGTCTTCTTTCAGCTATGGTCGCCATTGGACAAGAGAAAGGACAGGGCGGCGTCGAAGGTGGCTCTTATTCATGCCCACCCGACCCCAAGAAGCGAACAACTGACGGCCTTTGCTGGTTCCTCGTCATGGGGCTTTATATAATATATGTATTAAAAACAATGTGTTGACATCCAATGCAGAGATATATGGCCTAGCGAATAGCAGCTGCGCATAATCACATAGCCACCTACCATGAACCAAAGGAAACATCACCCTGTGCGGTCACGAACAACAATAGATTTAATTTCTGTATTTATCCTTTTCACCTTTCTTGAAACGAGCAGGCATGCAACCAACCAAAGCGAAAACCTCATTAATCCGGCAACAGGGAGCTACCTTGTTCGGCCGGGAAGGGCCGGAGGAACCGGCCGACGGTGGCGGAAGGGCGAGCAGGGGCACCGCGCCCGGAGGTGGCCGGACACCGGCGCCGCCGCCGCCGCCATGGAGCCCACGAAGCGCCTCAGCTTGGAAAACACCGTCGTCCCGCGACGGAGAGGGGAAAGGGCGGAGGAGGGTTCGCACAGCAGTGGACCGAGGGTTTAAGCTGCTGGACCCTCAACGTACCAGAGCTATATATGTCGCCTAGTGCGACGCTCCGTTCCGTCTTGCCTGAAGGTTTTTCGTCTTCGAGCGTCACTAGGCCGGCCCATTATGGTTTTGCTTCGTGCGTTCGGTCGTCCGGCCTGGTCGATGCGTTCAGCCAAATCCAACTAATTAACGAGCGCTCGTTCGGGTGGCTCGCAACGATCAGCGCCACTTCGCGTGCTCCCAGCCGCCCGTCACGTGTCGCGCTCTAGACGCTCTTTTTGAATTTTATTTTTCCGCACGCATTTTTAGCTTTTTAACCGTTTTTCTTTTTCGGGTTTTTTCGACGTTTCGGTTTTTCACCGGTCTTCCGGAACTTTTGGACCAAAAATTTTTTTTCGCGAAAAAACGTGTTTTTTTTCTTTTGCGAGAGTCACGGTTTTGCTTTCGCGAGATGTACGATTTTGCATCGCGAGAGTCAGGGCCGTGCCTTTTGGAAAAAAATGCATTTCTTTTTTTTCCTTCCGCGAAAGGCACGGCTTTGCTTCCGAGAGAGGCACGGTTGTGCTTCGCGAGAGTCACGCCGTGCCTCTCGGAAACGAAAAAAACATGTTTTCTGTTTTTTCCTTTCGCGAGAGGCACGGTTTGCTTTCACGAGAGGCACGATAGTGCTTTCAGAAGAGGCACGGCCGTGCCTCTCGGAAATGAAAAAAAAACGTATTTTCTGTTTTTTTTTTCTTTCACGAGAGGCACGGTTTTGCTTCCGCGAGAGGCATGGTTGTGCTTTCACGAGAGGCACGGCCGTGCCTCCTCGGAAACGAAAAAAAACATGTTTTCTATTTTTTTTCCTTTCGCGAGAGGTACGGTTTTGCTTATACGAGAGGCACGGTTGTGGTTTCGCGAGAGCACGGGTGTGCCTCTTTCAGAAAGGGAAAAACCCGTGCTCCCGGTTCGATTTTTTCGTCCGGTTTTTTTGTGAAAAAAAGTTCGTCAAAATCTATCAACATGGGACCTAGTTTTGAAGATCTCGACGCGAGGAATCCAACGGTGAAAACGGTTCGAGATTTGGACGAACGGTTAAAGAGATAAGACGTTTTGAATAAATGAATTTACGAAAAAGGGAAAACTCCCGGGTTGCGACAAGTGGCGCACATGCAACGCACCACTTGTCACAACCTAGGGAGGTGGGAGTGGTCTTTGCAACGAGTACTCCTTAACTAGTGATTTCGCTAAATCCTAAACGGCGCCCTGCGGGAGCAACTAGTTGATGAGTGTTTCTTCGGGAGCCTCGCAACGATGTGGGCTGAGAGCGTGTCATTTGACACGCTCTCAACCGTCGCCACGTGTCGCGTTCTAGGTGTTTTCTCCGAAAAAAATTATTTTTTCGCACGCGTTTTCGGTTTTTTAATGCTTTTTTCCTGAGTTTTTTTTTTACTTTTCAGTTTTTCATCGGTCTTTTTTCACTTTTCGACAAAAAAAATCATAAAAAATTTACGAAAAAACGCGCTTTTTTTCCTCCAGGATAGGCATGGTTTAGCTACCGCGAGAGGCACGGCCGTGGCTCTCGAAAACGGGAAAAACATGTCTTCACTTTTTTTCCATGCGGCACGGTTTTTGCCTTCGCGAAAGGCATGGTCGTGCCTCTTGAAAAGAAAAAAAATGTGTTTTTTTTCCTTCTGCGAGAGGCACGGTTTTGCTTCCGTGAAAGAAAACACTTTTTTGTCCCGTTTTCGAGAGGCACGGCCGTGACTCTCGCAAACGGAAAAAAATGCGTTTATTTTTTTTCTTCCATGAGAGACATGGTTTTGCTTCCGCGAGAATCACAATTTTGCTTCCGCGAGAGGCACGGGCGGTCCAAATGGCGCTACAACGAGACATTCTGAAATTGCATTTAGAGACCGACTGTCTTGCGGTTGCCAGGATGCTGAATGAGCAAGAAAGAAATCTGTCGTCGGTTGGCATCATGGTTGAGGAGATCAAGACGATGGCAAGGAATTTGGGAGACTTCAAAGCAACTTGGGTCTGGAGGAACACGAATAAAGCGGCCCATGAGTTAGCTCGTTTTGGTTTATGTAATGGTGTTTCGGCTTCACGGGATTTATCTCCCCAAATTGTATTCTCAGTATTGTATCAAACGAACTACCTGATCTAGTCTAATAAAGTGGGGAAGTAATTTTTCAAAAAAAAAGATTTGCACGCACGGTTTAAGAGTGAAAGTGCGTTAAGTCGACTAGAGGGGGGGTGAATAGGCGATTTTTATGAATTCTTCACTGAGGAACTTCAGGGTGAGGAAATTCCTAAGCGAAGAACTACTTGCAGCGGAATAAGTACTCAGATGCAGACATAACATAACATAAGCATAGTCATCGTGATGAAATGAAAAACAAACACAGAGTACAGAAAGCGTAAGCACAGGATATGCTGGCTGAAGACAAACAGACTGAAGAAATTGAACTGAGGAAATTGAGAAAGTCTTTAGTCAAAGTCTTCAAACAGTAACGATCAAGCACACAACACAGTAATGAGCAAATGGAAGGGTTGAGGAAATAGAACCAGTAAGCTTGGTGAAGACAGTGATTTGATAGACTAGTTCCAACTACTGTGACAGTTGTACGTATGGTTGGAGCGGCTAGGTATTTAAACCTGAGGACACACAGTCCCGGACACTGGTTCCAACTACTGTGACAGTTGTACGTCTGGTTGGAGCGGCTAGGTATTTAAACCTGATGACACACAGTCCCGGACACATAGTCCTCACCGTATTCTCCTTGAGCTAAGGTCACACAAACCTCGCCTAATCACTCGTGGTAAGTCTTCAGGTGACTTCCAAACCTTCACAAACTCGGTCACTCGGCGATCCACAATTTCCTCTTGGATGCTCTAGACCATGACGCCTAACCGTCTGGAAGATGCACAGTCTTCAAAGGTAACAAGCGTCGGATCCACACAAGATCAATCTCTTCAGTGATGCTCAATCACTTTGGGTTTGTAGGTGTTTGGGTTTTGGTTTTCCTCACTTGATGATTTTCGCTCAAAGTCCTCGAAGGATGGGATGCTCCTAATGACAAGTGTTAGTTTCTCTCGGAGCAGCCAACCAGCTAGTGGTTGTAGGGGGCGGCTATTTATAGCCTAGGGAGCAGCCCGACATGATAAGACATAAATGCCCTTCAATGATATGACCGTTACGTGGGTAGATATTTTGGGACAGCTGGCGCATAGCACAGCAACGGTCGGAAATTTGATTATCAAATTCCTTTGGGCTATCATGATCCTCACTTGTAGGCAATCCGCACTAGCGAATTCCTAACTCCTCAGTCAGAACAAATTCCTTAGAGACCAGAAGAACTTCGTCTCTGTCACTGAAGAAATTGACTGAACTGCATGAGATTTCCAATGGCTTCACTCAAAAGGATTGGTAGGTGTAGGATTTTGAGATGAGCATCACTTGGAAACTTTTCCTTAGTTTTTCCTCGCCCCCCTTTAACAGTAGGTGTTTCCTATGACTCAAGAAAGAGAAAATGAAACTACGAAAACAAAAGTCTTCACGCGTCATGTTCCTCGCATGAAATCCAAGTCTTCACGGTCACACCAATTTCTTCACTTTCAAAGTCTTCAGAAATCCAAAGTATTCAGTTGAAGACATTCATTTTTAGGGGTCGACTTTCTCTGTAAATATCAAACTCCTCATAGACTTATAGACATGTGTACACTCAAAAACGCATCAGTCCCTTATCCTATAAGTCTTCAATACACCAAAATCACTAAGGGGTACTAGATGCACTTACAATCTCCCCCTTTTTGGTGATTGATGACAATATAGGTTAAGTTCTCAACGGGGATAAACATATGAAGTGTAAATACTCATATTGAGGAATTTGATTGCAAGATATAGAAGAACTCCCCCTGAAGATGTGCATAGTGAAGAATTTGCTTTTGAAGCAATGCACATTTGAAGAGTAGAATCATGGAGATCTCCCCCTATATCTTGTCATTCATACACGCATTTAACGTATGATATGAAGAATTTGAAATGCATGATGAAATATGGTGACTGATGTAATTCAGCATGCGTGCATTAACATATATGAGGAAATAGCATGCAGAAGGACATAGCAAAAGTATCAGACTACCATCGGGTTTAAGTTTACAACTCGATCCAATAAAGTCTTCAGAAGAACGAGAGTTGTAACTTAGAAAAAAACGCCCATATATAGAGACCTGCTTGAAGACTAACTCAAATTTCTCCCCCTCTGTCATCAAATGACCAAAAGGGACGAAAAATGAGGACTAACGCCCCTGAAGAATATAACGAAGACGATGGAGGAGCGCCAGCATTGTTGGGGTCGGTTGTTGAAGTAGGGCCTGCCGCAGTGTCGTCCAAATCTTCATGCTCATCAGCCTCGCGTGATGAAGAATATGAGCTGGCTACCAAGGAAGGAACTTTGACTTTCTTGAATTTCTTCGATGGTGGCTGAGACCAGTCAAAGTCCTGCTTGAAGCCCATTTGATTGAGATCTTCTTCACCATAAAGGTGAGACAGAACAGCGCAGGTGCGATTCAATACTTCATGGAGGTAGTAGTGGTTCTTCTTCACTGAATTGTGTGTAGTAGTCATGTTGTGAAGAATTGAACCAAACTGACGCTTAACCCATTTGTGGTTGCGATCGACCTTCTGGTGAAGACTGAGGAGAAGCTCACGATCAGTCATCACCCTTGGAGCTGTGCCTTGAGGATTTTGCTTTGAGGCATTGGCGGCAGAGTCATGAGTGGCAGAGTCATCATTGGTGGAGTAAGATGCAGCTTTACGGAACTGACCATCCAATGGACGAATGCCTTCATCAATAATAGCAGTGGCCTTGCCCTTTTCATCAGCTGAGGAAAATGTCCGCTTGAGGACTTCAATGGGGGGCAAGTAGCTGAGATGATTTTGAAAGTCAGCCTTGTAATTGATTGAAGACCTTGATATGAGGAATCTCATAATCCAGGGAGCGTAAGGTTTCAATTCAAAATGTGGCAATGCAACATTGGCCAGAGTCCTCATGAAGAAGTCATGGTAGTTGATAGGAACGCCATGAATGATGTTGAACAGCTGATTCTTCATGATGCCAATGACCTCTTCTTCATTCGAGTCATGGCCCTTGATTGGACTCAATGTCTTGGTCAGAATGCGATAGATAGTCTGTGGCACATATAGCAATTCCTTCACAAGGAATTTGGTCCTTGGGGCTTGACCGGGCTTCAGTGGCTTCATCAACACTTGCATATAGTGATCAGTGAGTTCAGGTTCATGATATATACAACGAGCACCTTCAAGGGGAGGACTGACATGCAGGGCATGAAGCAATTCAGAGGTCGGTGCTTTGAAGTGAGTGTTTTCTGTCATCCATTCCAACACCCAAGAGTTCACATCTTTAGCATTTCCTGTGATGTGCAGCGTTGCATAGAACTAAAGAATTAGCTCTTCATTCCAATCACAGATATCGGTGCAAAAGTTGAGCAATCCAGCATCGTGAAGAACGCTGAGAACTGGTGTGAAGCAAGGCAGCGATTCCATGTCCACATGAGGAATATGCTCATGGTCAAAAACTTTGTCCTTATCAAAAAGCAGTGAAGAATAGAAGTTGGTTTGGCTTGCGGTCCAGAAACGCTTCCTTCGTAGGCGAGCAGAGTCATAGGTATTGTAGTCTGTGAAGAATACATGCTCATGAAAGAAGTCATCAACCTTGAATTTCTGCTTCTTAGAGAAGGGATTCTTCGGCTTGGGCTGAGGAGTATCAGTCAAAGTCATCAGAGGCTCAGGAATCACATTCTCGGGAACCACGGGTTGAGGATTTTCAGTTGCAGCCTGGGTCTTCTTTTCTTCATCAGCATTTTCATCAGCACTAGTCGCTGGAATTTCTTCAGGAATGGAAGGAGTGGTGCGAGGTTCGTCAGAGCCCATTTGAACTTCAGTGTGCACTGGGGACTGAGAAATTTGTTGCAGTGGCGTGAACAAAGGAGAGTTGGGGTGCTGACTTTCCCAAAAGTCATCATTCATCACAGGCGTCGTGCTCCCAATGTTCACATCTTCATCTTCTTCACTTAATCTTCAACGCCTGCCTCTTCAGCTGTGAATTGAGGCACTGGCGATGAAACAACTGGAGTTGAAGGGATATCATCCACTTCAATTTCTTCGTCCAACTGCTCTAAAGAAGCAGAAGAAGGAACGTCTGAAGGAAATATGCCCTAGAGGCAATAATAAAGTTGTTATTTATATTTCCTTATATCATGATAAATGTTTATTATTCATGCTAGAATTGTATTAACTGGAAACTTAGTACATGTGTGAATACATAGACAAACAGAGTGTCACTAGTATGCCTCTACTTGACTAGCTCGTTGAATCAAAGATGGTTAAGTTTCCTACTAATAGACATGAGTTGTCATTTGATTAACGGGATCATATCATTAGAGAATGATGTGATTAACTTGACCCATTCCGTTAGCTTAGCACTTGATCGTTTAGTTTGTTGCTATTGCTTTCTTCATGACTTATACATGTTCCTATGACTATGAGATTATGCAACTCCCGAATACCGGAGGAACACTTAGTGTGCTATCAAATGTCACAATGTAATTGGGTGATTATAAAGATGCTCTACAGGTGTCTCCGATGGTGTTTGTTGGGTTGGCATAGATCGAGATTAGGATTTGTCACTCCGTGTTTCGGAGAGGTATCTCTGGGCCCTCTCGGTAATGCACATCACTATAAGCCTTGCAAGCAATGTGACTAATGAGTTAGTCACGGGATGATACATGAAGGAATGAGTAAAGAGACTTGCCGGTAACGAGATTGAACTAGGTATTGAGATACCGACGATCGAATCTCGGGCAAGTAACATACCGATGACAAAGGGAACAACGTATGTTGTTATGCGGTTTGACCGATAAAGATCTTCGTAGAATATGTAGGAACCAATATGAGCATCCAGGTTCCACTATTGGTTATTGACCAGAGATGAGTCTCGGTCCTGTCTACATAGTTCTCGAACCCGTAGGGTCCGCACGCTTAACGTTCGATGATGATCGGTATTATGAGTTTATGTGTTTTGATGTACCGAAGGTTGTTCGGAGTCCCGGATGTGATCACGGACATGACGAGGAGTCTCGAAATGGTCGAGACATAAAGATCGATATATTGGATGGCTATGTTTGGACATCGGAATGGTTCAGGGTGAGTTCGGGCATTTACTGGAGTACCGGGAGGTTACCGGAACCCCGCAGGGAGTATATGGGCCTTATTGGGCCTTAGTGGGAGAGAGGAGGAGGCGTCCAAGGAGGGGGCGCCCCCCCCAAGCCCAATCCGAATTGGGTGGGGGCGGCCCCCCTTTCTTTCCTCCCTCTCTCCTCCTTCCTTCGTCTCCTACTCCAACTAGGGAAGGGGGGAATCCTACTCCCGGTGGGAGTAGGACTCCCCTAGGGCGCGCCATAGAGAGGGCCGGGCCCTCCCCTCCTCCACTCCTTTATATACGGGGGAAGGGGGCACCCCATAGACACACAAGTTGATTGTTTAGCCGTGTGCGGTGTCCCCCCTCCACAGATTTCCACCTCGGTCATATCGTTGTAGTGCTTAGGTGAAGCCCTGCGTCGGTAACTTCATCATCACCGTCATCACGCCGTCATGCTGACGAAGCTCTCCTTCGACACTCAGCTGGATCTAGAGTTCGTGGGACGTAACTGAGCGGAACGTGTGCAGATCGCGGAGGTGCCGTACTTTCGGTACTAGGATTGGTTGGATTGTGAAGACGTACGACTACATCAACCGCGTTGTCATAACGCTTCCACTTTCGGTCTACGAGGGTACATGGACAACACTCTCCCCTCTCGTTGCTATGCGTCACCTAGATAGATCTTGCGTGTGCGTAGGATTTTTTTGAAATTACTGCATTCCCCAACAACGTCTTCATCAGATCCGCTTGGGATCACATATTCGTCTCCAAAAGGAACGAGTTCCTTTGATGGCATACTGGAGACAGGAACAACATCAATGGGATTCTCAAAAGAGCTTGTCAATATCTTCATCTTCTTCAGTGCTGAAGAATGTGATGAAGCAGATGCTTTCCTCTTCTTCACTGTTGCTCACTCCGCAGCCTTAGTTTTCTTCGCTTCTCATGCAGAAGGAAGAACTGGACTTGGTGTTGGTGCAGGAGGAGCAAAGGAAATTGGTTCATTTTCCGCAGGCACAACTGATGCAGTTGGCCTGGTTTGTTCAGTTTCTTCAAGCTCAGCGGTTGATGCCTCAGCTGGCCTGGCTTGTTCTTCAGGCGCAACACTAGTGGTTGCCCTGGCAATTTCATCAGCGGCTGGAATAGATGCATCAGCCCTGGTACTCTCATTGTCATCAGCAGCCTGATCTTCATCAGCGGTGCTGGCATGTTCTTCAGTGGGTTGAGCAGATCCTTCACCCTGAGGAATTTCAATGTGCGTTGGAGCAGCATTTGAAGAAAATCCTTTTGCCAATTTGACAAATCTGACTTTGGCTCCTAGCCAGTCTGCATGGTAGGTGTAAAATTCATCACTATGGTTTTTGATCTCAGTCTAAGCAACAATGAGTTCATCAGTGGTCATTTTCACAATTTTCTTTTTCAGAAGTGTCATTTTCACACCTGGAAGTGACTTTGGCCAGGTGTCAGCTTGAAGTCGGGCATATGAGTGTTGGGGTCCTTGTGTCAGAGATCAATGTACTCAAGGATCAACTTTGTATCCAGTAGGAGAGGAACTTCACTTCCTTTGGCTCTAGCGGCCCTCTGCTGCTATCTCATGATTTCGACAAGTTCCTCATCATCAGCTTTGTCTTCATCGGACGGTACTTGAAAGGCAACCTACTTCTTGTGAGGACTTGGTCTAGAGCCTCGTCCAGCAGTGGCCTTGGTCTTCAGCAAGGTAGGGCCTATTGAGGAATTCAGAGGAGCTAAAGAACTTGCAGAGGCTCCTGAGGCAATTGAGATGTCAATTGTCCTTTGGCACGAGGCGAGATGCACAGGTCCTGAGGACTTTGGAGGAGGAGCAGCTTGAGGAATTTGCCGTGAGGGCTTTGCAGAGCTGGGCCGTGAGGGCATTTCTGAGGTGCTTGGCCGTGATGGCATTGAAGCAGAAGCACTGGGCTTGTGTGCAGGCTTCTTGGGCATAGCCTTTTTAGGCTTGCTAGCAGAGGCCTCAGCAGTGGCAGCAGCAGAATCTTCATTGAATTTCTTCACTGCCTCTTTTGTCATTTTGGCCAGCTTAGCTTGACGCTTGGCCCGCTCCTTGGGGAAATCCTCACCTCTTCTGATGCTAGAGGGATCAACTTCTTGACCTGGTGCCAATGTAGGTCTTGGGCATGGAGGGTGTACAACGAATTTCTTCATGTACTTGGGAGTGACATAGCGATATTCCCTCCATTCTCTGGCCCATCTCCTCTCTATCCTCTGAATGCACACTTTACGCTCATTCTTTGTCTCATGAGCAGGAGTGCAGTACCCTGCATAGATGTCTTCAGGAATCTCAAAAACATTGTTGACTTCCAACTTCTTCCCTCCCTTCTGAGGTTTCTTGCCATCAGCCATTTTCTTCAGCTGAGGATTCTGAACAATTGAGTTCTCTGATGAGGTATGTAACTTTTCTTCGAGGAACGCTGCAAATGAGTTAAGTTGATGAGAACCTAGTGATTCAACAACAGACATGTGTACCTGTGAACAGAGTGTAGGTGCGAAGAATTTGGAGAGGTCATATGTGTTCTCAGAAGTTTTTGCAAAAAGAACAAGTTTGAGGAATTTGACCAGATGTGTCTTGGGGACTAAGCATTCTTTGACTTAGGTTCCAGAGTTGTATAGATTGGGAATCCACACAATTTAGGAATCTTGAAAAAAATGTTGCTTAGAGAAACAGATCAAGAACATATGTTTGTGTGAGGTGTTTAGAGTGTGAAGATTGGAGAATAAACACATTTTGAAGATTTGTAGAAATCAAAGGAATCAACAAGGGCAGTAAAAATGACTTTTAATTACCCTTGACGAAGAACACGACGAACTGTAATAGTAGATTTGAAGCTCGTCAGTTCAGATCTTCCACGCCCTAACTTGGCAGAGGAAGACAGCTACGGCGGCGGCGAAGTGAAGAAATCTGCGGCCGGCGTGAGTACGACGGCAACGAGGTCGAGGCAGCGAAGCTCTTCCTCATCGGCGACGATGGAAGTAGCGGCGACGCTAGGTTTTGAGAGATCGAGCGAGGGAGTGAGGTCGAGCGGAGTAAAAACAGTCTGAGGAGGGTGAGGGGTATTTATAGCCGAGGTGAAAAACCGCTCGCCCGAGGAAAATGGACGAACGTGCCCCTGACCCTTCTCATTCGTGCGACATGTGTCACCCACGTACAGAGAGGTGGAGATCGTGTGAGATCGTGGCTGAATAGGATATTCATATCGTGGAATGTGGAACGGTTTGAGCGGCAACAGCCGAAAATTCAGATATGAAAAGTTTAATGTTTCGTTCGCAAATTCTTCAGCTGACAAGGACACTGTGAAGATTTTGAACGGGTTTCAAATAGAACGCACATGAAGAATTTGTGAACAGACTGGGTTGAGTTTAGCATAGAGGGGGAAGGGTCCCATCACATTCACTTAGCAGAAAAAGCAACTTGAAGAAATAGCAATAAGTGAATGTTGTAGAGGACATAAACTCAAATATATATATATAGCCAATGAAGAAAAACGACGGAAACAGTGAAGACATTGCAAAGTTGAAGAAATTGAACAACTGAGGAATTTCAAAATTGAAGAAAAACTCAAATTGACGATTTTCAACTTTTGTTGGTGGCTTGACCCACCGTATAAGAATGCTGATTTCAGACGCCGCGTACAATTGTCGTAGGGCTCTGAGAATCAAATTTTTCGTTGATTTCTTCACACTTAGATTGTTAGTCTTCATTGATTGAAGAGAAACGTTACTTCATGTGTTGCACATCTAAGTCATCAATTTAGCATAAGTGTTAGGATGTGTGTCCTTTTCAAAGGACATTCGAAGATTCTAAGATATTTAGCTCACACCGCAACTTGCTAAATCTCTTTTCATCCAAGGGCTTTGTGAAGATATCGGCTTGCTGTTCTTCAGTCTTCACATGCTCGATAGAGATGTCGCCCTTCAACACATGATCGCGAAGAAAATGATGACGAATCTGAATGTGCTTTGTCTTCGAGTGCTGAACTGGGTTATGAGCAATCTTGATGGCACTCTCATTGTCACAGTAGAGTGGCACATTCTTCATGTTGATGCCGTAGTCCTTGAGGGTTTGCTTCATCCATAGCAATTGAGCACAACACGAACCAGCAGCAATGTACTCAGCTTCAGCAGTAGACAATGATACGCAGTTCTGTTTCTTCCTAGACCAACAGACTAAGGATCATCCGAGGAAATGGCATGTGCCTGATGTTGACTTGCGGTCCACACGATCACCAGCATAGTCAGAGCCTGAATATCCAATGAGATCAAAAGCCGAGCCCTTGGGATACCATAATCCAAGTGTTGGAGTGTGAGCTAGATATCGAAGAATATGCTTCACAGCCTTATGGTGTGATTCCTTCGGTGTAGCTTGAAAGCGGGCACACATGCAAACACTAAGCATAATATCCGGGCTAGATGCACATAAATACAATAAAGAACCAATCATGGAGCGGTATAACTTTTGACCGAAGTCAATACCATTTTCATCAGTGCATAGATGGCCATTTTTGGGCATAGGGATTTTGACACCTTTGCAATCTTGCATGCCGAATTTCGTTAGCACATCTTTGAGGTATTTCTCCTGAGATATGAATATGCCATTGCGCTGTTGACGAATTTGAAGACCTAAGAAGAATTTCAATTCTCCCATCATAGACATTTCATATTCCTCCCTCATCATATAACCAAATTCGTCAGTGTAACGTTGGTCAGTACAACCAAAGATGATATCATCAACATATATTTGGCACACAAACAATTCGCCATCATAAGATTTAGTGAAAAGAGTTGGGTCAAGTGAACCGGGTTTGAAGCCTTTCTTCATGAGGAATTCCTTTAAAGTATCATACCATGCCCGAGGGGCCTGCTTGAGGCCATGGAGGGACTTATTGAGTCTGTAGACTTGGTCAGGATGCTTTGGATCTTCAAAACCTGGGGGTTGAGCAACATATACTTCTTCCTCAAGCTTACCATTGAGGAATGCACTTTTCACATCCATTTGATATAAGATGATGTCATGATGGTTAGCATAAGCAAGTAATATGCGAATAGCCTCAAGTCTAGCAACAGGTGCAAAAGTTTCATCGAAATCAATTCCTTCAACCTGTGTGTAGCCTTGAGCTACAAGCCGTGCCTTATTCCTCACCACAAGTGTTGAGGATATAGACCTTAGAGTCACCCGCCTGGAGGAGCCGGGTTACTCGTATGGTCATTGCCAGAAGCCCGGAGCCAAGCTTGAAGACGATGGGCCAGAGATGGGCTAAGACCCGGATATGGCTTAAAGCCCGTAATTACAATCATTGTTATGATAGAACTTGTAGTGTAAGGCAAGAATAGTTGAGAGTCCGAGCCGGACACTCTTATGAGCCGGCCGGGACTCTGAGAGCTGCAGGGCGTCAGCCTCCTTATATAAAGGGACGACCCAGCAGCGGGTAAGGGGCGACAACAATCTCATCGAGAGCCGGGCATAGTTGTTTAACTCCCTGGTGATCGTAACCCTAATCAATACCACCTCAAACTGGACGTAGGCTTTTACCTTCACCGTAAGGGGCCGAACCAGTATAAAACCCTCGTATTCCTTGTCCCGCATTAACCCCTTCAAGCTTCCTAGTTGCGATGGCTCCACGATTAAGTCCTAGCTCGAGGACATCTGCCGTGACAATTCCACGACAGTTGGCGCCCACCGTGGGGCCAGCGCACGGTGGATTTGAGTTCTTGAAGGGCAGCTTCGAAGGGCTCAAGGGATACGCTGTGGGCCGGATGACCAAGAGTCATCGCGGCAAGCTCTACATCGACGATGCAAACTGGGGCCCCGACGCCGGCTCAATTGAGTACGGGTACCGGGTCCCCTTCGGCGGAATTCATGTTTTCATTGGCAAGATTGGTGAGCCGGGCCCTGAGCCGGGTCTCTGCGCTGATCTCATCGAGACGGCTCAGCTTGCGCGACCCGCCCAGGCCCGGCCTGCCTTAAGGCATGCTTTTGTGGGGTGCATCCACGGAGGACTCTCCGATCAATCTGGATCTGGTGATGAGACGGCCGCCGGCTCTGACGGCGAGTCGGCCACTGATGAGTCAAACTCGTTGTACCAACTTCAAGATGGCAGGCTCATGGGTTGTTACGATGGTGCCAGTATTCCGGACCTTTTTGAGCCACCAAGTCAGGTTGGAGTTTTTATGGCTGGTGCGCAGCCTGTTCAGAACCCCGCTGCTGGAGCGGGAAACCCGGTGCCTTTTCCGGCTCAGGTGCTAATGGATCTCACGGACAAGATGACGGCCCTGTTAACCGCCACGGTTGACCCGGCGGATCAAGCTCAGCATGATGCGGAGGTGGCACAGTTAAAATTGGATCTGATAAAAGCTAAAGAGGATCTTGCAGCGGAAGGGATTAGGCTGGCTACGGAGCGGGCGGCTCTCGATGCCCAGACTCAGCTGATTCAGGCGTAGTCCTTCCAACTCACGATGGATCAGAACGCGGCCAATGAGGTCATGAGAAGGAGGCATCAAAAGGCCCAGTCTCGACTCCCACCGGTTTACGATCCACGCAACCTCTTCAACACGCCAGGTGCAGGGTCTAGTAACCCGCCAGGGGTCATAGCGCCCGGGTCTGGACCCCTTATTCAGCCACGAGTGATGGGGCCTCCCCAGGTGCCCCCTGCCCCGCCTCAGTATGTGCCAATACCCCCGGGTCATTATAATCACCCGCTGGAGAACATGGTCGCTGCGGCAGCACGGCTGGCGGCTCTCCCAGTTGACGGCGACTCTCCGACGGCTATTGAAACCCGCCGGGTCAGGGAACTCCTGCAGACGGCACTGGCACAACAGGAGGCGTACTCCTACAGCCGGGATAGGATCCACTCGACCCCTCGTCTGGGGCAGAGCCCGAGTTACAGCCGGCACATGGTCTCAGCAACCGGCTCAAGTAACGTCCGACGCCATGACCCGCCCCCTGGCCATGGTCCGGCTCATAATGGAGCCTTTTATGCAGCAGAGCAGGACAAAGCGCGGCAAGAGGCGGAGCAAGTGCCTCAATTGACGGCTTACCAAACCCCCCCGGCTTATCCGACGACTTCCGTTGATGTGGGTATCCCTACCAGGACCGGGGGTGTCCCTTGTTTGGTGCCAGCTATCCGTAATGAACGTCTGCCTAAGGACTTCAAGGGCCCTAGGAAGGTGCCTAACTACACAGCTGACTTACAGCCTGCAGCCTGGATCAAGAGTTATGAGATGGCCATGGAGCTACTGGAGGTCAGTGAGGCAGCCATGGCTAAGTACTTCACCATGATGTTGGATGGGACTGCCCGCACTTGGTTGAAAGGGCTACCACCGAACTCCATCGGATCTTGGGCTGAGCTGAAAGCCCGGTTCATCCAAAACTTCAAGGATACCTGTAGGCAGTCTATGTCAATTGTGGATTTGACTAACTGTAAGCAGCAGGAGGGTGAATCCACGACTCATTGGGTTCGCCGGGTCAAGGAGATCATACATTCATCAGATAAGATGGATGCCGGCTCTGCAGTCTTAATGTTGGAACAGAATTGTCGCTTCGTGCCCCTGAAGATGAAACTCGGGCGGCTTAAGCGCGACTGCAGTGACATGGGCACGCTAATGGCGGCTCTTGTCAAGTACGCCGATTCTGATGGTACCAAGGATCCCCCTTCAGATGATGAAAGGGCAGGGAAGGGAAAGAAGAATGGCAATGGCAAGGGTCCCCAGCATAACCCGGGGAACCAAGGAGGAGGCAAGCGCAAGGCCGATGGCAGCCTAGAGTTTGTAGCCAACGCCAGCTCACAAGGTAATAACCAGCGACGCAAGGGGAGACCCCCTCCCCGCGGCGGCGGGTCAGGTCCGACGCTGGAGCAGCTGTTGAATGAACCTTGTCCAAGGCATGGCTCTAGAGAGAAGCCAGCGACTCATCTATGGAAGGATTGTGCAATCATGAAAGCCTTTAGAAACTGCAATGGCCCGGGCGGCGGCTCAGGCGCCGGCGGCTTTCATGGCCCGGGGGGCGGCTCAAATTCTGGTCCTCAGAGTGGTCAAGGGGGCTTTAATCAACAGTCTGGCCAGGGTCATCAACAGCAGCAGGGAGGTTATCAGACCAATCCAAAGCAGCTTAGCGGTGGACAGTATCATGTGTTTACCACTAGTTTGTGCAAGCGAGATCAGAAGCTTCACAAGAGGGCTGTGAATGCGGTTGAGCCGGCGGTCACGCTACTTGCGATGGTCTGAGCAGCCTATAGTGTGGAGTAGGCAGGATCACCCTCCCCGGGTGGATAACCCGGGCCACTTGGCCTTAGTGGTGGCTCCTCAAGTGGGAGGATATAAGTTCACAAAGGTGCTCATGGATGGAGGCAGCAGCATCAACATCCTCTATTATGAGACCTTTCGCCGTATGGGGTTGGTTGATAAGAACCTCAGCCAGTCAAACACCATCTTCCATGGTGTAGTACCTGGTAAGTCGGCTTATCCAGTTGGCAAGATCGAATTGGAAGTGGCCTTTGGTGATGAGAACAACTACAGGGTGGAGAAATTGACCTTTGAGGTGGTCAAGATAAGAAGTCCATACCATGCTATATTTGGACGGCCGGCTTACGCCAAGTTCATGGCACGGCCGTGTTATGTGTACTTACAGCTCAAAATGCCGGGTCACAATGGGACTATTACGGTTCACGGCAGCCGGAAAGTGGCTCTGGAGTGTGAGGAAGGCGACGCGGCTTATGCAGAATCTGTGTGTGCTACAGAGGAGTTGAAGTTTTACAAAAACAATGTTGACCCAACAGATATGACCTCTCTGAAAAAGCCAACCATAGAACAAGAGCCGGCAATGAAATTTAAGTCAGCTGATGAGACTAAACTTGTTGATTTTGTTCCAGGTGACTCATCTCAGCAGTTTAGCATCAGTGCAAATCTGGATCCAAAATAGGAAAACGCGCTCATCGAGTTCATCCGTGAGAATAGGGACATCTTCGCGTGGAAACCTTCTGACATGCCAGGTGTACCTAGAGAACTCGCTGAGCATACTCTCAATGTTGATCCGAAATTTAAGCCGGTCAGACAGTTCCTTCGGCGGTTTAATGAGGAAAGGCGGAAAGCTATTGGTGAAGAAGTAGCCCGGCTCCTGGCGGCCGGGTTTATCGTTGAAGTTTTTCACCCAGAGTGGTTGGCTAACCCGGTGCTCGTACTCAAGAAGAACGGCACCTGGCGGATGTGTGTGGACTACACGGACTTGAACAAGGCGTGTCCGGCTGATCCTTTTGCCCTCCCCCGTATTGATCAAATTATTGATGCTACGGCAGGTTGTGCACGTTTAAGTTTCTTGGATGCTTATTCTGGTTATCATCAGATCAAGATGGCAGTTAAGGACCAGGAGAAGACGGCGTTCATCACTCCCTTTGGAGCCTTCTGCTATGTGTCTATGCCCTTTGGACTCAAGTGTGCATAGGCGACTTACCAGCGTTGTGTGCAGAACTGTCTTCATAAACAGATCGGACGCAATGTTCACGCTTACGTGGACGATATTGTGGTTAAATCCATCAAAGAGGAAACCCTGATAGATGATTTAAGGGAAACCTTTGATAATCTCCAGGTCTATAAGATGATGCTTAACCCGGCCAAGTGTGTCTTTGGTGTTCCTGCAGGCAAACTCTTGGGCTTCTTGGTTTCTGACAGAGGCATTGAGGCTAACCCGGAGAAGATCAAGGCCATCACCTCCCTGGCTAAGCCGGCATGTATAAATGACGTTCAGCGCTTGGCGGGTCGCATCGCTGTGTTAAGCCGGTTTATAAGCCGTTTGGGTGAGAAGGCCATGCCCTTATCAGTTGATGAAGAAAACTGATAACTTTGTCTGGAATGATGCAGCTAATACCGCCTTTGAGGATTTGAAGAAGCAGCTGGCAGAGCCCCCAGTCCTTGCTGCTCCGATTGATAAGGAGCCCTTACTACTGTATGTGGCGGCAAACGCACGAGCCGTCAGTGTGGCTATTGTGGTGGAGCGCAAGGAGGAGGGTAAGGAGCATCCGGTTCAGCGGCCGGTTTATTATGTCAGCGAAGTGCTCATTGAGTCCAAGCAGCGGTACCCGCATTGGCAGAAGCTGGTATATGGTGTGTTCATGGCAAGCCGGAAACTTAAGCATTATTTTCAGGGTCATCCCATCACTGTGGTCAGCTCTGCCCCCCTTGGCGATATCATTCAAAACAGAGAGGCCACAGGGAGAATTGCTAAGTGGGCTATAGAACTTGGACCTCATGGTCTCAAATATGTGCCACGCACTGCTGTTAAATCTCAGGCCTTGGTGGATTTCATCAATGATTGGACAGAGTCACAAGTACCCGAGCAAAAGCCGGATAACACATATTGGACCATTCACTTTGATGGGTCCAGGCAGTTGGAGGGCTCGGAGGCTGGCGTTGTATTGGCTTCCCCTAAGGGTGACAAGTTCCATTATGTGTTACAGTTGATGTTCCCTTGCACTAACAATGCGACTGAGTACGAGGCCTTGCTCCACGGTCTTCGGATGGCGAAGGAGATGAGCTTGAGCCGGGTAAGGTGCTTTGGTGACTCAGACTTGGTGGCTCAACAAGTATCAGGCAAGTGGGATTCTAAGGATCCTCTCATGGCGGCTTATCACCGCGAGGTTGATGTCATTGCTGGGCACTTTCAGGGCTACCAAGTGGAGCACATTGATCACAGGAAGAACGAGGCGGCTGATGCTCTAAGCCGGCTGGGCTCTCAGCGAAAGCCGGTGCCGCCTAACACTTTCTTGGACGTCCTGTATAACCCTTCAGTTAAGTTGCCTACAGAGGAAGACTTGGCTATCCCTGACCCGGAGGCACGACTGGTGGCGGCTCTTCATGTCATACCAGACTGGACAATGCCATATCTGGCTTATATAACCCGGGGAGAGTTGCCTGAGGATGAAACTTTGGCCAGGCAAATAACCCGGCGGGCTAAGTCAATGATCGTTATCGATGGCGAGTTGCATCATCGCAGTGTTACAGGGGCATTTCAGCGTTGTGTCTCCCCTGAGGAAGGTCAAGAGATCTTGCGTGAGATCCATGAAGGGGATTGTGGCCATCATGCCGACTCAAAGTCCCTTGTGGCCAAGGCTTTCCGTCATGGTTTTTATTGGTTGACGGCTCATGCTGATGCAGAGGACGTGGTCAGTAAATGTGATGGTTGCCAAAGGTTCTCACGACGGGCTCACGTGCCGGCTCAGGAGTTGAGGATGATCCCAATCACTTGGCCCTTTGCGGTCTGGGGGCTTGATATGGTTGGGCCTTTTAAAAGGTCCAAGGATAAGAAGACCCACCTCTTGGTGGCAGTTGATAAATTCACAAAGTGGGTGGAAGCTGAGCCAGTTAGCAAGTGCGATGCAGCCACGGCGGTTCAATTTATGAAAAAGGTGATTTTCCGCTTTGGCTTTCCGCACAGCATTATAACTGACAATGGCACCAATCTTTCCAAAGGCGCCATGGAAGAGTTTTGTCAACGAGAGCATATCCGACTTGATGTTTCCTCAGTGGCTCATCCTCAATCCAATGGTCAAGCTGAGAGAGCTAATCAGGAGATTCTGAAGGGCATCAAGCCCCGGCTTTTGGTCCCTTTGCAGCGGACGCCGGGTTGTTGGGTGGAGGAGTTGCCTTTCGTCTTATGGAGTATCAACACTACTCCTAACAGGTCTATAGGCTTCACGCCTTTCTTCATGGTTTATGGAGCAGAAGCAGTCCTTCCTAGTGACATCCGTCACGACTCACCTCGCGTGGCGGCTTACGTTGAGACGGATAATGAACAGGCGCGTCAAGATGCTCTTGACTTGTTGGACGAACAGCGTGATGTGGCAGCAGCCCGTTCAGCGATTTACCAACAAGACCTGCGCCATTATCATAGCCGCCGGGTCAAATCCCGGGTCTTCCAGGAAGGCGACCTTGTGCTCCGGCTCATCCAGGATCAAACATATGCACACAAGTTATCCCCATGTAACACCCCGCATGTAACTTGCCATATTTGTAACTCCGACTCTTGCCATTTCCGGCTATGTGATATGTTTTTCCCTCCGTTGTCGGGTTTTGTCTTTCGTTTTGTATTTTGTCATGTCATGCATTTTCATATCATGTCATCATGTGCATTGCATTCGCATATGTGTTCGTCTCATGCATCCGAGCATTTTCCCCGTTGTCCGTTTTTCAATCCGGCGCTCCTATCTCCTCCGGTGCACCCCTCTTGTTTTCTTTCATGTGCGTGTGTCAAACTTTCTCGGAATGGACCGAGGCTTGTCAAGTGGTCTTAATATACCACCCGGAGACTACCGGTCAAGTTTCGTTCCATTCGGAGGTCGTTTGGTACTCCAACGGTTAACCGGGCCTCCGCAATGTCCATTTGAGTGTCCAGCAAAACCCCCCTCCAGAACCAGCCCAAAGCCCACCAAACTCTTTTCCATGCTCTAGGTCGTTCGATCACGATCGTGTGGGCGAAAACCGCACCTCATTTGGAGTCTCCTAGCTCCCTCTACCTATTTATATGTGGGCATCCCGAAAAACGGATTCGCAGACGAACCCTAGCGTTTTTCCCACCGTGCCGCCGGACGCGTCCGTCCGCGCCGGACAACGTCCAACCGCCGCCGCCGCCGGCCCGCGGGCCCGTTCCCGCCCCCCGCGGCCCGAGCTGCGCCGCTGCCCGAGCCCGCGGCCGAACCGCGCCTCCGCCGCCTCTCCCGCCGCCGGCCGGCCCGCCGCCACCGCCATCACCGCCGGCCGCCGCCGCGGCGCCCGTCCCCGCCGCCGCGCGCCCGTCGCCTGCCCCGCCGCCGGCCGCCGCCTCCGCCGCGCGCCTGCCCTGCCGCCGGCCGCCGCCTCCGGTCCGGCCCCGCCGCCGGCGACCGCCTCAGGCCTCCTCGCCCCTCGCCTCGCCGGCCCCTGCCTCGCCTCCGGTCGAGCCCGAGCTCGGGAGCTCGATCCAGATCTGTGAGCCCGTTGACTTCTCGCCCCTCTGTATTTTTCTGTCCCAGATTTCTATCCGCATGTGCTCCTGTTTCCGTTGCGATAACTTTGTGCATGTAGCTTCGATTCGCGCGTATAATATGTCAAATTGTTCGCCTCGTGATGCTCTTCATTTTGTTCAATTGCACCATTTTCATTAGAGGTCATCTTGATGCCCAAATCGTCGTTGAAAGAGGGCTAGTTGCTGTTAATCTCTGGTTCTTATCAGAACTTGGAGATTTGTCATTTTTGTATCATTTATTCTGTGCACCGTTTGAGCATGAGCTCTACATGTGTTTTGAAGTATGCCATGCCATATTTCCAGTGGTATAGTCCATGTATTTTTGTGATCTTTGTGGTGACTAGCACAAGCATGCAAAGTAGGCCCCGTAATATTTCTGATTTCAGGGACGGTGATTTCTGTCTTTGTCTGCTGTAATTTTGTTGCCATGTAAACTTGATGCTACAGAGAGATCCATGCATATTTTGGAAATGTTCAGTAAGGATGTTTTGTAGCTATAGTTGTAGTTGATCCATTCTTGCAACTGTTTACAATTTTAGAGTGCCATAGCATGACTCAATCTTGCTCTACTTTTACTATAAAATATTTCTGGCAGATTCTTAACATGATTTGCAATCTTGCCAAGCTTATTGTTGTTGATCCATACATGCTATGCAATTGTTTTTAACATGGATAGCTTCATAGACATGCTATCTTGCTGTAGGTATGCTTGGTTTGTCATGCATTGCTATGTAGTGAGTGCATCAAGCTCACAAAGAGGCCTACATATTAATATTTCTGCCATGCTCTGTTTTCTGCTAAGTCTGAAACCTGATAACGAAACTTGCTATGTTTACATGCTTGCCATCATATCTTCTTGTCCTTTTTGGCTTATGGTCAGTAAGGGACTTTTGTCATGTGAATTTAGTAGAACACTACCATGCCTTGTTTTGCTATGTTAAGTTCCTGTAGCATGTTGATTTCGTGCTCTGAGCATTGCTACCTGATGATGATTTCTGCCATGTCCAGTTTTTCACCAAGTCTGTGAACCTGTAATCTTTTGCACTTTTGCCATGCTTGTTTGAGCTTGATATGTTGTGAACTAGCCGTAGCTCATTGTTCATCTTTTGTCTAGCATCTCCTGTAGATTACTGTCATGTGCCTTGTTGCTATGTTGGGGTGCTCTAGCATTGTTACTTGTTGTATTTTAAGTGCTATCTTGCTGTTTATCGCAGATTAGTGTCATTTTTGTTTTGCTTGCCATTTGCAAACCGTGTATCCGATTCCGGTGATCTTTATATCGATTTCGACCGAAATCATCTCATCTTTCCAGTGGCATGCTTGGTTTGCCAAGTTACTGCCATGTTCATCATTTTCCTTCCGGAGCATAATCGCATATCATAACTTGCATATCATACATGTCTTGCATCATGTTGCTTGCGCATTTCTCGTTGTTGATTGTGGTTCCATTTGTTTGTGTTCTTGTCTTGGGTAGAGCCGGGAGACGAGTTCGTGAACGAGGAACCTGTCGAGTACGCTTACGAGGATCAAGCTTTCGACAACTCTGAGAACCTTGCAAGCAAGATGACCACCCCTCGAAATCACTTCTATCTTTGCTATGCTAGTTGTTCGCTCTATTGTCATGCTCGCTACCTATCACTTCCTATATCATGTCTCCTATTTTTAGCCATGTCAGCCCCTAACCACCCTTTCCTAGCAAACCGTTGTTTGGCTATGTTACCGCTTTTGCTCAGCCCCTTTTATAGCGTTGCTAGTTGCAGGTGAAGTTGAAGTTTGTTCCAGGTCGGAACATGGATATGTTGGGATATCACAATATCTCTTATTTAATTAATGCATCTATATATTTTGGGTAAAGGGTGGAAGGCTCGGCCTTATGCCTGGTGTTTTGTTCCACTCTTGCCGCCCTAGTTACTGTTATACCGGGATTATGTTCCTTGAGTTTGCGTTCCTTACGCGGTCGGGTGATTTATGGGACCCCCTTGACAGTTCGCCTTGAATAAAACTCCTCCAGCAAGGCCCAACTTTGGTTTTACTATTCGCCGCCTAAGCCTTTTCCCCCGGGTTTTCGCGAGCCCGAGGGTCATCTTATTTTTTTTAACCCCCCCCGGGCCAGTGCTCCTTCGAGTGTTGGTCCGAACCGAGCAGCCTGCGAGGCCACCTCGGGGAAACTCGAGGTCTGGTTTTACTCGTAGCTTGACTTATCCGGTGTGCCCTGAGAACGAGATATGTGCAGCTCCTATCGTGATTTGTCGGCACATTCGGGCGGCTTTGCTGGTCTTGTTTTACCATTGTCGAGATGTCTTGTAAACCGGGACTCCGAGACTGATCGGGTCTTTCCGGGAGAAGGTTTATCCTTCATTGACCGTGAGAGCTTATGATGGGCTAAGTTGGGACACCCCTGCAGGGTATTATCTTTCGAAAGCCGTGCCCGCGGTTATGAGGCAGATGGGAATATGTTAATGTCCGGTTGTAGATAACTTGTCACTTGACCCAATTAAAATACACCAAGTGCGTGTGTAACCGTGATGGTCTCTTCTCGGCGGAGTCCGGGAAGTGAACACGGTCTGTGTTATGTTTGACGTAAGTAGGTGTTCAGGACCTCTTCTTGGTCATTGCTAGATGACGTCCGTTCCATTGCTTCTCTTCTCGCTCTCTTTTGCGCAAGTTAGCCACCATATATGTTTTTGCCGCTGCAGCTCCACCTCTTGCACCTCCTTGTCCTATAAGCTTAAATAGTCTTGATCTCGCGGGTGTGAGATTGCTGAGTCCCCGTGACTCACAGATACTTCCAACACCAGTTGCAGGTGTCGACGATGCCAGTGCAGATGATGGCGTCGATCTCAAGTGGGAGTTCGACGAGGAACGTGGTCGTTACTATGTGTCTTTTCCTGATGATCAGTAGTGGAGCCCAGTTGGGACGATCGGGGATCTAGCATTTGGGGTTGTCTTATTTTCATCTGGATTTTGACCGTAGCCGGTCTATATGATTGTATTTTGGATGATGTATGAATGATATTTATGTATTGTGTGAAGTGGCGATTGTAAGCCAACTCTTTATCCCATTCTTGTTCATTACATGGGATTGTGTGAAGATGACCCTTCTTGCGACAAAACCACTATGCGGTTATGCCTCTAAGTCGTGCCTCGACACGTGGGAGATATAGCCGCATCGTGGGCGTTACACCCCACCTTGGGAAGGGCCCTTTGTGGTCAGCAAGAACTTGCACAACGGGTCATATTACCTCATTGACATTCGGGAGCACAAAGATTCACGTAAGTCGGAGGAAGAGACCCGTCGGCCGTGGAACATAGCTCAGCTTCGGCCTTACTACACTTGAGCCACCGGCTCTCGTGGTGTACATATTTCTCTCAGCCATGTATATATTATGATAAGCAATAAAGCAGGACCTCTGTCCTTTTTTCTCCCCCAAATATGCACGTGTTGTTTACATGATGACTTAAAGTAGGATCCGGCTTATGATCGTATTCGAATCTAGCCGTAAGCGGTAAAGTCACTTGGGGGCTTCCTGTTCAAACATGGGTCGAATTCGAACCAAAGAGAACATAGCTGTCGATACCCATTTGATTGGCAAAGTGCCGAGCTCATTGGGAGGTTACCTTTGGTCATATTTGAATCATGGTTTACCCCCTCTGAGAACCGACGTGGATCGTATTCGAATCAGCGTCGTTAAACAATTCTAAAAGTCACTTGGGGGCTTCCTGTTCAAACATGGGTCGTATTCGAACCAAAGAGAACATAGCTGTCGGTACCCTCTTGATTGGCATCGCCACACCCACTGGGGGCTATATGATCGTATCCGAATCTTGGCTTAACCCCTTTGGGCCGGGTCTCTGGTCGTATTCGAACCGGAAGCCCCTAAAGTTCCTCTGCTTTATCACAAGTTTACTTTGATTATGTCAAGGTGTGTACGACCGGGTCTCACTTTACCGGCTTAACTTTGGTTTACAGTGTTCCTTGAACGCCATGGGTGTCATTACGACAGGTAAATCGGAGTTAAGATACCAACCTTGTTACCCGGGTTATCTAAACCGGAAGTATGCTTACAGGCCGCTAAGTGTATTATTATGGCTGTCTTAAGGATATAATTGAGGACCAGTCTTTTTTGATTCATATTCCGGGTCATCTATCCAAAACACCTGATTCTCAGGGCGGTAAGCTGCCTTGAGACTTGTGATTTGCCTTTCTATGCAGGTTATTTAAAGGCACCTCTTTGAGGTTGAGAAAAACAAAGGGATGGTTATAACCCGGAGAAATATTAAAGAGACAACTTCAAAGGACTTTCGCATTCAATACGTGCACGATGGCACGACAGAAATGAACTGTTGCACCTATTCTATTACGAAAACTCATCAAGTCTAAGACGGGTGGAACATTGTTTGGTAAACCGCCAGCCGAGTCACGATGCCCACTGAGTTGAAGTCTCCGGCTCGTTCCTGTCTTCTCCTCCGGCTGATCCCAACACCTGGAAGGTTGATGACTTCCAATCGATGCCGCTGAGAGCTTCGAATTGGGCTTCCTCGTCAATTAACCCGGCCGGGTCAATCTCCGGGGCGAAGGTGTGCTGACGAGCTGGAGGGATCAGGTTGAGGGCTTCATAGCGAGGGGTTGGAATCCTCTGATTCTCCGCATCATAACCCGGCTTGTTGAGGATATAGACCTGGGGGTCACCCGCCAGGAGGGCCGGGTTACTCCAAGGATCATTACCAGAAGCCCGGAGCTAAGTTTCAGGATAATGGGCCAGGGATGGGCTGAGACCCGGATATGGCTTAAAGCCCGTAGTTACAATCGTTGTTATAGTAGACTTGTAGTGAAAGGCAAGTATTGTTTTAGAGCCCGAGTCGGACACTCTTATGAGCCGGCCGGGACTCTAAGGGCTGCTGGGCGTCAGCCTCCCTATATAAAGGGACGACCCGGCAGCGGTTTGGGGACGACAACAATCTCTCCGAGAGCCGGGATAAGTGTTTAGTTCCCTGGCGATCGTAACCCTAATCAATAACACCTCGAACTGGACGTAGGCTTTTACCTTCACCGTAAGGGGCCGAACCAGTATAAACCCTCGTGTTCCTTGTCCCGCATAACCCCTTCAAGCTTCCTAGTTGCGATGGCTCCACGACTAAGTCCTAGCCCAAGGACATCTGCCGTGACAATTCCACGACAGTTGGCGCCCACCGTGGGGCCAGCGCACGGTGGATTTGAGTTCTTGAAGGGCAGCTTCGAAGGGCTCAAGGGATACGCTGTGGGCCGGATGACCAAGAGTCGTCGCGGCAGGCTCTACATCGACGACGCGGACTGGGGCCCCGACGCCGGCTCAGTGGAGTACGGGTACCGGGTCCCCTTTGGCGGAATTCATGTCTTCATTGGCAAGATTGGTGAGCCGGGCCCCGAGCCGGGTCTCTGCGCCGATCTCATCGAAACGGCTCAGCGCGCCCGATCCGCCCGGGCCCGGCCTGCCTTAAAACGCGCTTTTGTGGGATGCATCCATGGAAGGCCCTCCGATCCATCTGGGTCTGGGGATGAGGCGGCCGCCGGCTCTGACGGCGAGTCGGCCGCTGATGAGTCAAACTCGTTGTACCAACTTCAAGATGGCAGGCTCATGAGTTATTCCGATGGCAACAGTATTCCGGACCTTTTTGAGCCGCCAAGTCAGGTCGGAGTTTTTATGGCTGGTGCGCAGCCTGTTCAGAACCCCGCTACCGGATCAGAAAATCCGGAGCCTTCCCCGGCTCAGGTGCTGATGGATCTCACAGATAAGATGACGGCCCTGTTAACTGCCACGGTTGACCCGGCAGATCAAGCCCAGCATGACGCGGAGGTGGCACAGTTAAAATTGGATCTGATGAAAGCAAAAGAGGATCTTGCAGCAGAAGGGATCAGGCTGGCGGCGGAGCGGGCGGCTCTCGACGCCCGGGCTCAGTTGATTCAGGCGCAGTCCTTCCAACTCACGATGGATCAGAACGCGGCCAACGAGGTCATGAGAAGGAGGCATCAGAAGGCCCAGTCCCGACTCCCGCCGGTTTACGATCCGCGCAATCTATTCAACACGCCGGGTGCGGGATCCAGTAACCCACCAGGGGTCATTGCGCCCGGGTCGGGACCCCTTATTCAGCCACTGGTAATGGGGCCTCCCCAGGCGCCCCCTGCCCCGCCTCAGTATGTGCCAATACCCCCGGGTCATTATGATAACCCGCTGGAGAACATGGTAGCAGTGGCAGCACGACTGGCGGCTCTTCCCGTTGACGGCAATTCTCCGGCAGCCGTGGAAACCCGCCGGGTCAGGGAACTCCTGCAGACGGCCCTAGCGCAGCAAGAGGCGTACTCCTACAGCCGGGACAGGATCCACTCAACTCCTCGCCCAGGCCAGAGCCCGAGCTACAGCCGGCACATGGTCTCGGCGACCGGCTCAAGTAATGTCCGACGCCATGGCCCGGCTCATGTTGGAACCTTCTACGCCGCAGACCAAGCACGGCAAGAGGCGGAGCAGGTGCCGCAATTGACGGCTTATCAGACCCCCCCGGCTTATCCAACGGCGTCCGTTGATGTGGGTATTTCTACCAGGACCGGGGGTGTCCCTTGTTTGGTGCCGGCCATCCGTAATGAACGTTTACCTAAGGATTTCAAGGGCCCTAGGAAGGTGCCTAACTATACAACTGACTTACAGCCTGCGGCCTGGATTGAGAGTTATGAGATGGCCATGGAACTGCTAGAGGTCAGTGAGGCGGCCATGGCCAAATATTTCACCATGATGTTAGATGGAACTGCCCGCACGTGGTTAAAAGGGCTGCCACCGAACTCCATTGGGTCTTGGACTGAGCTAAAGGCCCGGTTCATTCAAAACTTCAAGGATACCTGTAGGCAGTCTATGTCAATTGTGGATTTGACTAACTGTAAGCAGCAGGAGGGCGAGTCCACGACCCATTGGGTTCGCCGGGTCAAGGAGATCAGACATTCATCAGATAAGATGGACGCCGGCTCTGCAGTCTTGATGTTAGAACAGAACTGTCGTTTTGTGCCCCTAAAGATGAAGCTTGGGCGGCTTAACGTGACTGCACGGATATGGGTACACTAATGGCGGCTCTTGTCAAATACGCTGATTCCGATGGTACCAAGGATCCCCCTTCAGATGATGAAAGGACAGGGAAGGGAAAGGAGAACGGCAATGGAAAGAGCCCTCAGTTTAACCCGGGGAATCAAGGAGGAGGCAAGCGCAAGGCCGATGGCAGCCTGGAGTTCGTGGCCAACACCCAAGGCAACAACCAGCGACGCAAGGGGAGGCCCCCTCCCCGAGGCGGCGGGTCAGGACCTTCTCTGGAGCAGCTGTTGAATGAACCTTGTCCGAGACACGGCTCTAGAGAGAAGCCAGCGACTCATCTGTGGAAGGATTGTGCTATCATGAAGGCCTTTAAAAACTACAATGGCCCGGGCGGCGGCCCAGGCGCAGGCGGCTCCGGCGCTGGCGGCTCTCATGGCCCGGGTGGCGGGTCAAATTCCGGTCCTCAGAACGGTCAAGGGGGCTTCAATCAACAATCTGGTCAGGGTCATCAACAGCAACATGGGGGTTATCAGACCAACCCGAAGCAACTTAGCGGTGGACAGTATCACGTGTTCACCACTAGTTTGTGCAAACGAGACGAGAAGCTTCACAAGAGGGCTGTTAATTCTGTTGAGCTGGCGGTTCCACGCTACTTACGGTGGTCGGAGCAGCCCATAGTGTGGAGTAGGGAGGATCACCCTCCCCGGGTGGATAACCCGGGCCACCTGGCCTTAGTAGTGGCTCCTCAGGTGGGAGGCTATAAGTTCACAAAGGTACTCATGGATGGAGGCAGCAGTATCAACATCCTCTATTATGAGACTTTCCGTCGTATGGGGCTAGTTGATAAGAACCTCAGCCAGTCAAATACTATCTTCCATGGTGTGGTACCCGGTAAGTCGGCTTATCCAGTCGGCAAGATCGAATTGGAAGTGGCTTTTGGTGATGAAAACAACTACAGGGTGGAGAAGTTGACCTTTGAGGTGGTCAAGATAAGAAGTCCATACCATGCTATATTCGGACGGCCGGCTTACGCCAAGTTCATGGCACGGCCGTGTTATGTGTACTTACAGCTCAAGATGCCGGGTCACAATGGGACCATTACAGTTCACGGCAGCCGGAAGGTGGCTCTGGAGTGTGAGGAAGGTGACGCGGCTTATGCAGAGTCTGTTTGTGCCACAGAAGAGTTGAAATTTTATAAAGACAATGTCGACCCAACAGATATGACTTCTCTGAAAAAGCCAACCACGGAGAATGAACCAGCAATGAAGTTTAAATCAGCCGATGAGACTAAACTTGTTGATTTTGTTCCAGGTGACTCGTCTCAGCAGTTCAGCATCAGTGCAAATCTGGACCCGAAATAGGAAGGCGCGCTCATCGAGTTCATCCGTGAGAATAGGGACATCTTTGCATGGAAACCTTCTGACATGCCAGGTGTACCTAGAGAACTCGCTGAGCACACTCTCAATGTGGATCCAAAATTTAAGCCGGTCAGACAGTTCCTTCGACGGTTTAACGAAGAGAGGCGGAAGGCTATTGGTGAAGAAGTGGCCTGGCTTTTGGCGGCCGGGTTCATTGTTGAGGTTTTTCACCCAGAGTGGTTGGCTAACCCGGTGCTCGTACTTAAAAAGAACGGCACCTGGCGGATGTGTGTGGACTACACGGACTTGAACAAGGCGTGTCCGGCTGATCCTTTTGCTCTCCCCCGTATCGATCAAATCATTGACGCCACGGCAGGTTGTGCACGCTTAAGTTTCTTGGATGCTTATTCCGGGTATCATCAGATTAAGATGGCAGTTAAGGACCAGGAGAAGACGGCGTTCATCACTCCCTTTGGAGCCTTCTGCTATGTGTCTATGCCCTTTGGACTCAAGTGTGCACAGGCGACTTACCAGCGTTGTGTGCAGAATTGCCTTCATAAGCAGATCGGGCGCAATGTTCACGCTTACGTGGACGACATTGTGGTTAAATCCATCAAGGAGGAAACCCTGATAGATGACTTAAGGGAAACCTTCGACAATCTCCGGGTCTATAAGATGATGCTTAACCCGGCCAAATGTGTTTTTGGTGTTCCTGCAGGCAAACTATTGGGCTTCTTGGTTTCTGACAGGGGCATTGAGGCTAACCCAGAGAAGATCAAAGCTATCACTTCTCTAGCTCAGCCGGCATGTATAAATGACGTTCAGCGTTTGGCGGGTCGCATCGCTGCGTTAAGCCGGTTTATAAGCCGTTTGGGTGAGAAGGCTATGCCCTTATATCAATTGATGAAGAAAACTGATAACTTTGTCTGGAATGATGCAGCTAATACCGCCTTCGAGGATTTGAAAAAGCAACTGGCAGAGCCCCCCGTCCTTGCTGCTCCGGTTGATAAGGAGCCCTTGCTACTGTATGTAGCGGCAAACGCACGAGCTGTCAGCGTGGCTGTTGTGGTGGAGCGTAAGGAGGCAGGTAAGGAGCATCCGGTTCAGCGGCCGGTTTATTATGTCAGTGAGGTGCTCATTGAGTCCAAGCAGCGGTATCCGCATTGGCAGAAGCTCGTATATGGGGTATTTATGGCGAGCCGGAAGCTTAAGCATTACTTTCAAGGTCATCCCATCACTGTGGTCAGTTCCGCCCCTCTCGGTGATATTATCCAGAACAGAGAGGCTACAGGGAGAATTGCTAAGTGGGCTATAGAACTTGGACCTCATGACCTCAAATATGTGCCACGCACTGCTGTTAAGTCTCAGGCCTTGATAGATTTCATCAATGATTGGACAGAGTCACAAGTACCCAGGCAAAAGCCGGATAACACTTATTGGACTATTCACTTTGATGGGTCCAGGCAGCTAGAGGGCTCGGGGGCTGGTGTGGTCTTGGCTTCCCCTAAAGGTGACAAGTTCCATTATGTGCTACGGTTGATGTTTCCTTGCACTAATAATGCGGCTGAGTACGAGGCTTTGCTCCATGGTCTTCGGGTGGCTAAGGAGATGAGCTTAAGCCGGCTGAGGTGTTTTGGTGACTCAGACTTGGTAGCTCAACAAGTATCAGGCACCTGGGATTCTAAGGATCCTCTAATGGCGGCTTATCGCCGCAAGGTTGATGCCATTGCCGGGCACTTTCAGGGATATCAAGTGGAGCACATCGACCGCAGGAAGAATGAGGCGGCTGATGCTTTAAGCCGGCTCGGCTCTCAGCGAAAGCCGGTGCCGCCTAACACTTTCCTGGATGTCCTATATAACCCTTCGGTTAAGTTGCCTACAGAGGAGGACTTGGCTATCCCTGACCCGGAGGCACGACTGGTGGCGGCTCTTCATATCACACCAGACTGGACAATGCCATATCTGGCTTACATAACCCGGGGAGAGTTGCCTGAGGATGAAATTCTGGCCAGGCAAATAACCCGGCGGGCTAAGTCAATGATTGTTATCGATGGCGAGTTGCATCATCGCAGTGTTTCAGGGGCATTCCAGCGTTGTATCTCCCCTGAGGAAGGTCAAGAGATCTTGTGCGAGATCCATGAAGGGGATTGTGGCCATCATGCCGGTTCAAAATCTCTTGTGGCCAAGGCTTTCCGTCATGGTTTTTATTGGCTGACGGCTCACGCTGATGCAGAGGACTTGGTCAGTAAATGTGATGGCTGCCAAAGGTTCTCCCGACGGGCTCATGTGCCGGCTCAGGAATTGAGGATGATCCCGATCACTTGGCCCTTTGCGGTCTGGGGGCTTGATATGGTCGGGCCTTTTAAACGGTCCAAGGATAAGAAGACCCACCTCTTGGTGGCAGTGGACAAATTCACGAAGTGGGTGGAAGCTGAGCCAGTTAGCAAGTGCGATGCAGCCACGGCGGTTCAATTTATGAAAAAGGTGATCTTCCGCTTCGGCTTTCCACACAGCATCATAACAGACAACGGCACTAATCTGTCCAAAGGCGCTATGGAGGAGTTTTGTCAAAGAGAGCATATCCGGCTTGATGTCTCTTCAGTGGCACACCCCCAATCCAATGGTCAAGCTGAGAGAGCTAACCAGGAGATTCTGAAGGGCATTAAACCCCGGCTCTTGGTCCCTTTGCAACGGACGCCAGGTTGTTGGGTGGAGGAGTTGCCCTCCGTTTTATGGAGCATCAACACTACTCCTAACAGGTCTACAGGCTTCACGCCTTTCTTCATGGTTTATGGAGCACAAGCAGTTCTCCCCAGCGACATCCGTCACGATTCACCTCGTGTGGCGGCTTATGTTGAGACGGATAATGAACAGGCGCGCCGAGATGCTCTGGACTTGCTGGACGAACAGCGTGATGTGGCAGCCGCCCGTTCAGCGATTTACCAACAAGACCTGCGCCGTTATCATAGCCGCCGGGTCAAATCCCGGGTCTTCCAGGAGGGCGACCTGGTGCTCCGGCTCATCCAGGATCAAACAGATGCACACAAGTTATCCCCACCTTGGGAAGGGCCTTTTGTGGTCAGTAAGAACTTGCACAACGGGTCATATTACCTCATTGATATCCGGGAGCATAAGGACTCACGTAAATCTGAGGAGGAGACCCGTCGGCCGTGGAACATAGCTCAGCTTCGGCTTTACTACACTTGAGCTTCCGACTCTTGTGATGTACATATTTATCTCAGCCATGTATATATTATGATAAAGCAATAAAGCAGGACCTCTGTCCTTTGCTCTCTTCCAAAAATGTGTGTTGTTACATGCTGACTTACAGAAGATCCGGCTTATGATCATCTTCGAATCTAGCTGTAAGCAGTAAAGTCGCTTGGGGGCTTCCTGTTCACACATGGGTCGTATTCGAACCAAAGAGAACATAGCTGTCGATACCCATTTGATTGGCAAGGTGCCGAGCTCATTGGGAAGTTGCCTCTGGTCATATTTGAATCATAGTGTAACCCCTCTGAGAACCGACGTGGATCGTATTCGAATCAGCGTCGTTAAACAAATTTTCAGAATCACTTGGGGGCTTCCTGTTCAAACATGGGTCGTATTCGAACCAAAGAGAACATAGCTGTCGATACCCTCTTGATTGGCATCGCCAAACCCACTGGGGGCTATATGATCGTATCCGAATCTTAGCTTAACCCCTTTGGACCGAGTTTCTAGTCGTATTCGAACCGGAAGCCCCTAAGTTTTTATATTTTACCACAAACTTGCTTTGATCATGTCAAAGTATGTACTGCCGGGTTTCACTTGCCGGCTTAATTTTGGTTTATCTTTGTTAGTTGAGCATCATGGATCTCATCAAGACAAATAAATTCGAGTTAAGGTACCAACCGTGCTACCCGGGCTATTTAACCCGGAAGTATGCTTACAGGCTGTTAAGTGTGTCATCACAGCTATGTTCGAGTATAGTTAAGGACCGATCTTTTTTGGTTCGTATCCTGGGTTATCCATCTCAAACACCTGATTCTCAGGGCGGTAAGCCGCTTTGCGACTTGTAATTTGCCTTTCTATGCAGATATTTAAAGGCACTTTTTAAGGTTGAGAAGGACAAAGGGATAATTCCGACCCGGAGGAGCATCAAAAGAATGACTTCAAAGGATTTCAGCATTCATTACGTGCACGATGGCACGGCAGAGATAAATTGTTGCACCTACTCTATTACAAAAATCTTTCAAAGTTTCAAGGATGGGCGTTGTTTGGTGAGCCGCTAGCCGGTTTATGACGCCTGCTGAGTTGAAGTCCCCGGCTCATCTTCTGCTTCGGCTGATCCCAAGGCTTCAAAGGTCGACGACTTCCAGTTGATGCCGCTGAGAGCTTCGAACTGAGCTTCTTCGTCAATTAACCCGTCCGGTTTTATCTCCGGGGCAAAGGTGTGCTGGCGAGCCGGAGGAATCAGATTGATGGCTTCATAGCGAGGGGTTGGAATCCTCTGATTCTCCGCGTTGTATCCTGGCTGATACTTGGTTAAATCGGTGTCGTTCCCGATGATGGTGGCCACCGGGCGCACAGCTTTCACACAAGCCGTGAAGTCCTTCTGGTCGAACGCTGAGCCGTCTTCTTTCAGGCTGGGATAACCCAGGGCGATGTCTGCCGGGTCTAGCTCCGGCAAGAAGGCTTTGGCCCGGCTCAGTGCGGCGATTGCTCCGGATCTCGCGGATGCTCGTCGTAGCTCCTGGATCCGCTGCGGCAGAACTGCGAGCCGGCGCAGGACTTCGGCCAGATGAGTCGGCACTTCATTCGACAGGGCCACCACAGCTAAAGCCCGCTGTGACCCGGTGTAGAGCTGTTCCACCAGGGTATACACGGCCTTTAACTTGGTGACCACGCTCTGGTTCAAGTTGGCGCTTCTGGAACCTGTTTAACAACATCAGATGACCCGGTGGTAAGGATGAGTTAAGAGATGTAAACATTCCAATGTGAATGAAAGCCGGTGAGGCGACTTACCGAAGATGGCAGCTACCATTTGGGACACTTGGCGCTTTAGACCGGAGAGCTCAGCGGTCTTCTCAGTAAGGGCCTTCTCCGCCTGTTCTGCCCGGGTCACCAGTGCAGTTTTCTCCTCAGCCCAGGCCTTCCGCTCAGCGTCGAATTCAGTCTTTAACTTTTCCTGAGCGGCGATGCTGGAGACAAACTTGGCATTGGCCTTCCGGGTCTCCATCTCTTGTGCCTTCAGCCGGCTCTTGAGATCCGCCAGGTCTGACTCTAATTTCTTGCCAACAGCCTGCATATATTTCCGGGTTATTAACAGTCATCCTATAAAGTCCCAAGCGCTTTCCAAGCAAAGACACTTGGCACTTGGGGGCTAATGCATATTGAACGTATCTATCTATGTACGGCCGGCTCAGTTCAGTAAGCCGGAATCTAAAGTCTACAACATATTCAAGTATAAGTCCTAGACTTGGGGGCTAGAATGGCAAGGATCACTATGCGGAAAGTAAGAGAACAGCAGAAGGTTACCTCAGATTTGTGTTGGATCTGGTTGACCATGGCGATCTCGGCGTCCCGGCTCTTGTGAACCTGGCTGATATAGCCTGAGACGAGTTCTCCAATACTTAAGTCGGTGTAGCCGGAGAGATCCAGATTCACCCGGTGGGGTTGTAGCAACTCCCCCCTTGCGGAGCATTTGGCCAGCGCGGTCGGCCTTCCCGGCTCAACAAACTCCGTCCGGGTAATTACCACGTCCGGGTCATTAGCTGGTGGGGCTTCAGGCGCCGTATCCATGGGAATGGTGGCTTCAGGGGTGGAGGCGACTGGCGGCTCTTGAGCCGTCGTCTCCGGCTCAGGCAAGTCGGGCACTCCGGCTGACCTGGTCTTCTTTACTCTTTTGGTGAGCTTTGCCTGGGCACTGAAAAGGCAGAAGTGTTAGGCATACAAAGGGTAAGTACAGACAGATAATGTAAGGAGATTGTTATTACCCGGGGGCAGTCTTGAAGGCCGGCAGACTTGACTGCATGGAGTCACCCGAGGAGGGGGAGGTCTCATGGTAATTGGAGTCAGAAGAGTTGAGTGGCTGACGGATGACACCCGCCAATGGATGAAAAGGGTACAGGTGAGAAAAAACCTCAGTGCGGCGTTTCCTCGTTGCGTCGGGTAACCCAGTGGAGAGGTCGGTGTCCTTGCGGGCCCGGGTGTGACGCCGACTCTCGTGAACCTGCTGCTTCAAAAGAAATTGAGGGTCTCGGTGAGCTAATCGATGGGAAAAGCTTACTTTCCGGGTTACCCTTCGGACTTTCAGCTGTGGTAAAGGCTCCGAGCCGGAGGAAAGTGATGTTACCTCTTCGACCACCGGGTTACTGGCGCCGGTGTCATCCTGTCAATAAGCAAGTGTTGATAAGGCGGACAGCATCAGACAACATATACTGCAAGAATTTAAAAGATTTAAGGGTTACCTCTGATTCGGAGCTATCGCTTAATTGCAGCAGCTCCGAAGCAGTGGGTCTGTTTCCCTTTTTGCGAGGGGCGGCTCTCTTGGCGGCTTTCTTCGCCTTCCTGGCCTTCTTGGCCGCCTCGTGGTCATACTTGACCCGCCAGAATTTATCATCAGCCTGAAAAATACAGTAATGAGCTCTTAGTAAGATGACAGGTAAAACAAGATGGAAAGGTTAAAGTCAGCGGCTTACCGCTGGGGCTGGATTGGTCTTGCAGAACGGGGCTAGCCCGATTCTTCCACAGTCTGCCAGGCTCTCGTTTAAAAGAGCCTTGGTCTCTTCTTCAGCAACGTCTTCTGGAAGATCATTGCGACTGTGCCTCTGCGGGTCATCCTTTCGCCCGGTGTACTCACACATTAAGCCGGGGCGGCGGCTCAATGGGATCACCCGCCATGAGATCCAGACCCGGACCAGGTCAATTCCGTTCAGACCATTGCCTAGCAGGGCTTTGATCTTGTTGATCGTTGGAAGCAGAGGCTGGCGTTCTGCGGCAGTCAGTTTGTCGGATAATGGATGAGTTGGCTCCAGGCGCGTTGAGCGAAAGCCGGGCAGCGGGCTCTCATCAGCTGGGGACGTGTCTTGGCAGTAGAACCAAGTCATGTTCCAGTCCTTGGGGTGACTTGGCGGTTCTGCATAAGGGAACAGACAATCCCTGCGCCGTTGGATGGAGATGCCGCCTAACTCTAGACTTGGACCGTTTGCGCACTCGGTTTGGCGGTTCAAATAGAACAGCTCTCTGAAGAGAAGCAGACTCGGCTCTTCTCCAAGATATACTTCACAAAAAACTTGGAAGTTGCAGATGTTGGATATGGAATTGGGTCCTATATCCTGAGGCCGAAGATCAAAGAAGTTGAGCACGTCCCGGAAGAATTTTGAGCCGGGCGGTGCGAAGCCCCGGCTCATATGGTCGGCAAAGATCACTACCTCCCCGTCTCTCGGCTGTGGCCTTTCTTCGGACGGGTCAGGGGCACGGTAGGACATCACTTCCTTCTTAGGCAGATACCCGGATTTAACGAAGTTGGCCAGGGTCTCTTCGGTGACGCTGGATTTCATCCAGTTGCAAGTGATGGGAGCCTTGGGAGGCATGGTGACGGTTGGTGGTCTACGAGGAAGAGAAAAGTGTCCGGGTTAATTATAAGCCGGAGTATATCATTCAAGTTACAATGACGGCTTATGAAGGGGACTAATGGTATGTCTTGATACGGTGGGTTATCTAAGCCGTCGGGGCTTTCAGGATAAGTTGGTCGTCTACGGCTTACTGCGGTTAAGTCGGAAGATACTACAGAGCATGATTCTCTTTAAACCGGAAAGTTCTACGGCGCGTGTTTTCTCTAAGTCGGAAATATAAGCCGCCAAGATTCAAGGACTGCAGTTTTTACTAAGTGTGGTAAACAGATTTCACATATTACAGTAACTTTTTTGGATCAAAGTAGTCGGAGCAGAGAAAGTTTTCTAGACCTAAAAAACAGAAGCAGGGGAGGTTCTTGAGATGGAACCCAGTCCTTATGCAGTAAAAAGAGGTGTTCTTGCAGAAGAAATGAACCTCAGATATCTACCGCGCTGGTTCTACACAAGCCTAAGGATCAACGGGGGCAGTGGCTACAGGGGTTACCGAAACTTGCGGTAACAGTGATGAACATGAAGAACACAGATGAACTTTGTCCTAGATCTATGCTAGTAAGGCGGAGGGGACTCACCGGAGCTGGAGAAGAGCGGAGGTCGCCGACGTTATCTGGTCCGAGTCAGGTTGATGCAGCGGCCGGGTTGAGGAAGACCAGGGGTGCGACGGCGGCGGCGGCAGAAGCTCGGGCAGAGGAACGGCAGTGCGGGGAAGAAGAAGGAGAATGTGAAGAAGAGAGTGCCGGGCCGGCCTATTTATAAGGCCGAGTCATAAGCGGGCGCGGGATTTGAGGAGGCCACGGCGTGGTTATCTCCCCCTCACGGCGCCTCGATTCTTGGAAGGTCAGTAAAAGCAAAGATCCGTTGCGGATCTGGCGGAGTAAAAAACGGATTTAGTGTAGGATGACGTCACGGCGGATTACCCGGAGTCCAGAGGATGACGTCACTCCGGGTTATGACCTTCACATGAATGATAAGCCGGAGATTTTTTCTGACTGCGGAGCTGAAGATTGACACGAGCCGGTTCAAGTCAATCTGGGGCCTAATGTTGAGGATATAGACCTGGGGGTCACCCGCCAGGAGGGCCGGGTTACTCCAAGGATCATTACCAGAAGCCCGGAGCTAAGTTTCAGGATAATGGGCCAGGGATGGGCTGAGACCCGGATATGGCTTAAAGCCCGTAGTTACAATCATTGTTATAGTAGACTTGTAGTGAAAGGCAAGTATTGTTTTAGAGCCCGAGTCGGACACTCTTATGAGCCGGCCGGGACTCTAAGGGCTGCTGGGCGTCAGCCTCCCTATATAAAGGGACGACCCGACAGCGGTTTGGGGACGACAACAATCTCTCCGAGAGCCGGGACAAGTGTTTAGTTCCCTGGCGATCGTAACCCTAATCAATAACACCTCGAACTGGACGTAGGCTTTTACCTTCACCGTAAGGGGCCGAACCAGTATAAACCCTCGTGTTCCTTGTCCCGCATAACCCCTTCAAGCTTCCTAGTTGCGATGGCTCCACGACTAAGTCCTAGCCCAAGGACATCTGCCGTGACAATTCCACGACACGGCTGGTACTTGGTCAGATCCGTGTCGTTCCCGATAAGGGTGGCCACCGGGCGTACAGCCTTCACGCACGCTGCGAAGTCCTTCTGGTCGAAAGCTGAGCCGTCCTCCTTCAGACTTGGATAGCCAAGGGCGATGTCCGCCGGGTCTAACTCCGGCAGGAATGCCTTGGCCCGGCTCAGCGCGGCCATCGCTCCGGCTCTCGCAGAGGCCCGTCGCAGCTCTTGGATCCGTTGAGGCAGAACGGCGAGCCGGCGCAGGACTTCTGCCAGGTGAGTTGGCACCTCGTTGGATAGGGCTACCATAGCTAAGGCGCGCTGTGACCCGGTGTAGAGCTGCTCCACCAGGGTGTACACGGCCTTTAGCTTGGTGACCACGCTCTGGTTGAGGTTGGCACTTCTGGGACCTGTTTAACAGAATCAGATAAGCCGGCGACAAGGATGAATCATGAGATGTAAACATTCTAACATGGATGAAAGCCGGTGAGGCGACTTACCGAAGATGGCGGCCACCATTTGGGAAACCTGGCGCTTTAGGCCGGAGAGCTCGGCGGTCTTCTCAGAGAGAGCCTTCTCCGCCTGTTCCGCCCGGGTCACCAGTGCGGCCTTCTCTTCGGCCCAGGCTTTTCTCTCAGCATCAAACTCGGTCTTTAACTTTTCTTGCGTGGCAATGCTGGATACAAACTTGGCGTTTGCCTTCCGGGTCTCCATCTCCTGCATCTTCAGCCGGCTCTTGAGATCCGCAAGGTCCGCCTCTAGCTTCTTGCCCACAGCCTGTATAAATTTCCGGGTTATGACATGAGCAGTTACTATATAAGTCCCAAGCACTTTCCAAGCAAAGACACTTGGCACTTGGGGGCTAATGCATATTGAACGTATCTATCTACATACTGCCGGCTCAATTGAGTAAGCCGGAACCTAAGTCTACAACATATTCAAATCATAAGTCGTCGACTTGGGAGCTAGCATGGCAAAGGTAACTATGCAGTAAGTAAGAAGATAGCAGAAGGATACCTCAGATTTTTGCTGGATCTGGTTTACCATGGCGACCTCGGCGTCCCGGCTCTTGTGTACTTGGCTGATGTAGCCAGAGACGAGCTCTCCAATGCTCAGGTTGCTGTAGTTGGAGAGGTCCAGATTCGCCCGGTGGGGCTGCAGCAACTCCCCCTTAGCGGAGCACTTGGCCAACACGGTCGGTCTCCCCGGCTCAACAAACTCCGTCCGGGTGATTACCACGTCCGGGTCGTCTGCTGGTGGAGCTGAGCCGGAGGCCTCCGGGTTAACCGAAGCTTCGGTCGTTGCCTTGGTAGTTGGGGCAGTGGCTTCAGGTGCTGTGTCCATTGGAGTGGTAGCTTCGGGGGCAGAGGCAGCTGGTGGTTCTTGAACCGTCACATCCGGCTCAGGCAAATCCGGCACTCCGGCTGATCTGGTCTTCTTTGCTCTTTTGGTGAGTTTTGCCTGGGCACTGAAAAGACAGAAGTGTTAAGCACACAAAGAGTAAGTACAGACAAAGATAATGTAAGATGGTTGTCATTACCCAGGCGCGGTCTTGAAAGTCGGAAGACTCGACTGCATAGAGTCGCCCGAAGAAGGGGAGGTCTCCTGATAATTGGAGTCAGAAGAATTGAGTGGCTGACGGATAACACCCGCCAACGGATGAAAAGGGTACAAGTGAGAAAAAACCTCAGTTCGACGCTTCCTTGTTGCGTCGGGTAACCCGGCGGAGAGATCGGTGTCCTTGTTGGTCCGGGTGTGACGCCGGCTTTCATGAACCTGTCGCTTCAAAATAAATTGAGGGTCTTGGTAAGCTAAAGGATGTGAAAAGCTTACTTTCCGGGTTACCCTTCGGACTTTCAGCTGTGGCAAGGGCTCCGAGTCGGAGGAAAGTGACATTACCTCTTCAACCACCGGGTTACTGGCGCCGGTGTCATCCTGTCAATGAGCAAGTGTTGATAAGGAAAACAACAACAAATAACAAGTACAGCAAGAATTTAAAGGCTTGGGGGTTACCTCTGACTCGGAGCTGTCGCTTAATTGCATCAGCTCCGAAGCAGTAGGCCTGCTTCCTTTTTTGCGAGGGGCGGCTTTCTTGGCGGCTTTCTTCGCCTTCCTGGCCTTCTTGGCCGCCTCATGGTCATATTTGACCCGCCAGAACTTATCATCAGCCTGAAAAATACAATGATGAATTCTCAAAATGGTTCAGATGCAGGTTATATACATAAGGAGATAAAACATTAAAGTCAGCGGCTTACCACTGGGGCTGGGTTGGTCTTGCAGAAGGGAGCTAACCCGGTCCTTCCGCAGTCTGCCAGGCTCTCGTTTAAAAGAGCCTTGGTCATCTCCTCTGCAACGTCTTCTGGAAGATCATTGCGGCTGTGCCTCTGAGGGTCATCCTTTCGTCTGGTGTACTCACACATTAAGCCGGGGCGGCGGCTCAATGGGATCACCCGCCATGAGATCCAGACCCGGACCAGGTCGATTCCGTTCAAACCATTACCCAGGAGAGCTTTGATTTTGTTGATCGTGGGGAGCAGAGGCTGGCGCTCCGCTTGAGTCAGCTTGTCCGACAGTGGGTGAGTCGGCTCCAGACGTGTTGGGCGAAAGCCGGGCAGCGGGCTTTCGTCAGCCGGGGATGTATCTTGGCAGTAGAACCAAGTCATGTTCCAATCCTTTGGGTGGCTCGGCGGCTCTGCGTAAGGGAAAAGACAGTCCCTACGCCGCTGGATGGAGATGCCACCTAACTCCAGACTTGGCCCATTGGCACACTCATTCTGACGGTTTAAGTAAAACAGCTCTCTGAAGAGCAGCAGACTCGGCTCTTCTCCAAGGTAAACCTCGCAGAAGACTTGGAAATTGCAGATGTTGGACACTGAGTTGGGTCCTATGTCTTGGGGCCGCAAGTCGAAGAAATTGAGCACGTCCCTAAAAAACTTTGAGCCGGGCGGTGCAAAGCCCCGGCTCATGTGATCTGCAAAAATCACTACCTCCCCATCCTTTGGCTGTGGCCTTTCTTCTGACGGGTCAGGGGCACGGTAGGACATGATGTCTTTCTTGGGCAGATATCCTGACTTAACAAAATCAGCTAGGGTCTCGTTGGTCACGTTGGACCTCATCCAGTTGCAAGTGATGGGAGCCTTGGGAGGCATGGTGAAAGTTGGCAGTCTATGACAAAAAGGAAAATGTCCGGGTTAATTATAAGCCGGAGATCTACAGTTCTAAACTAAGGTGGCGGCTTATGAAGGGAACTAATGATATATACTCAGGTACAGTGGGTTACTTAAGCTGCAGGGGCATTCAGAATAAGTTGATTATCTACGTCCTTATCACAGTTAAGCCGGAGGAATCTACGAAGCATGGTTTTCTTTAAACCGGAGGATTCTACAACGCGTGGTTTCTTTAAACCGGAATTATAAGCCGCCAAGATTCGATGGTTGCAGTTTTTACTAAGTGTGGTAAAACAGGTTTCACATACTGCAGTAACTTTTTTGGATCAAAATGGTCGGTCCAAAGAAAAATTTCTAGACCTAAAATACGGGCACAGGGGATGTTCTTGAGCTCGAACGAAGCATTCATGCAGTAGAAAGAGATCTACGGGCATTTGAAATGAGTCCTAAACAACTGCCGCACTAGTTCTATACAAGGCTAAAGATCAAACAAGGGCAGTGACTAGGAGAACTACCGAAGCTTGTGGCAATGGCGAAGAACACGGACGAACCCTATGGTAGATCTATCCTACAGGACAAGCAAGACTTACCGGAGCTGGAGAGCCGCGGAGGTTGTCACGTTTCTCTGGTCCGTTCAGGGTGATGCAGCGGCCTGAGATGGTGACGACGAGGAGACCCGCGGCGGCGACGGCGGCGGAGCTCGAGCAGCACGGGACAGTGAGAGGAGGAAGATGACAGAGAAGGGAGCGTGAGAAGAGCCCGTCGGGCCGGCCTATTTATAAGGCAAGGTCATAAGTGGGCGCGAGATTCAAGGAGACCACGGCGTGGTTATCTCCCCACGGAATGCCTCGATTTTCGGGATGACAGTAAAGAGAAAGATCCGTTGCGGATCTGGCGGAGTAAAAAACAAACTTAATGGAGGATGACGTCATGGCGGATTATCCGGAATCCAGAGGATGATGTCACGCCGGGTTATGGCCCTCACATGAATGGTAAGCCGGAGATTTTTTCTATTAGAAGAGTTGAAGATTGACATGAGCCGGCTCAAATCAATCTGGGGCCTAATGTTGAGGATATAGACCTTAGAGTCACCCGCCTGGAGGGGCCGGGTTACTCGTATGGTCATTGCCGGAAGCCCGGAGCCAAGCTTGAAGACGATGGGCCAGAGATGGGCTAAGACCCGGATATGGCTTAAAGCCCGTAATTACAATCATTGTTATGATAGAACTTGTAGTGTAAGGCAAGAATAGTTGAGAGTCCGAGCCGGACACTCTTATGAGCCGGCCGGGACTCTGAGAGCTGCAGGGCGTCAGCCTCCTTATATAAAGGGACGACCCAGCAGCGGGTAAGGGGCGACAACAATCTCATCGAGAGCCGGGCATAGTTGTTTAACTCCCTGGTGATCGTAACCCTAATCAATACCACCTCAAACTGGACGTAGGCTTTTACCTTCACCGTAAGGGGCCGAACCAGTATAAAACCTTCGTATTCCTTGTCCCGCATTAACCCCTTCAAGCTTCCTAGTTGCGATGGCTCCACGATTAAGTCCTAGCTCGAGGACATCTGCCGTGACAATTCCACGACAACAAGGCCATTTTCATCTTGCTTGTTGCGGTAGATCCACTTTGTGCCGATGATATTGTGCTTGCGAGGGTCTGGTCGCTTGACAAGTTCCCAGACGTTGTTGAGCTTGAACTGATGTAATTCCTCTTGCATAGCTTGAATCCACTCAGGCTCCAGAAATGCTTCATCTACCTTAGTGGGCTCAGTGATAGAGACGAAAGCAAAGTGCGCACAAAAGTTAGACAAATGTGAAGCTTTTGAGCGTGTGAGAGGACCTGGTGCGTTGATGTTGCTGATGATTTTCTCAATCTGCACTTCATTTGCAACTCGAGGATGAGCGGGTTGGCGACGAGGAATTGGATCAGCATTTTCGTCAGAGCCATTTTCCTCAGGTGCACCAGCATGATGTTTTTCACGGTCTAGAATGACTTCTTCAGCAGATTCTTCGGTAGGAATGACATCCTCAGTAGCCTTGAACTTGAAGGTTTCCTCAGGAGACTGTTCATCTAGCACAGGAGGTAGGTGCTCTCTTTGTGAGCCATTAGTTTCATCGAACCGCACATCTACATTTTCAATAACCTTATGGTGAACGGTGTTGAAGACTCTGTAGGTGTGCGAGTCCTTTCCGTAACCAAGCATAAAACCTTCATGTGCTTTCGGTGCAAATTTAGAATTGTGATGAGGGTCTCTAATCCAACATTTAGCACTGAAGACTTTGAAATAACTCACATTGGGTTTCTTGTTAGTGAGGAGTTCATATGTAGTCTTCTTGAAGAATTTGTGAAGATATACCCGGTTGATGATGTGGCACGCAGTATCAATTGCCTCAATCCAGAAATGATGAGGCGTCTTGTATTCATTAAGCATAGTGCGAGCCATCTCAACAAGAGTCCTGTTCTTGCGCTCCACGACGCCATTCTGTTGAGGAGTATAAGGAGCACATAACTCATGAGTAATACCAAGTTCATCAAGATAGTCATCAAGACCAGTATTCTTGAACTCAGTTTCGTTGTCACTTCTGATGTGCTTGATCTTCACAACAAAGTTGGTTGAAGCCCTCGAGGAAAATCGTTTGAAGACTTCCTGCACTTCACATTTGTAAGTGACGATATGTACCCATGTGTAACGAGAGTAATCATCAACAATAACAAAGCCATATAGAGATGCTTCATTAGTGAATGCAGAATAATGATTAGGACCAAAGAGATCCATGTGAAGCAATTCAAATGGTCGAGTGGTAGTCATGATAGTCTTTGCTGGATGCTTGGCCTTGGTCATCTTTCCAGCTTCACAGGCTCCGCACAAGTGATCCTTGAGAAATTTGACATTTTCAATGCCAATGACATGCTTCTTCTTCGCGAGCGTGTGCAAGATCCTCATGCCAGCATGACCAAGTCGTCGATGCCATAGCCAGCCTTCTGAAGCTTTTGCAAGTAGACATATAGCTGGTTGTGGTCCTGTAGAGAAATCAACAATATACATATCTCCTCTCCTAAAGCCTTCGAAGACTTTGGAATGGTCAGCTTCCATGATCACAACACAACGATACTTGCCAAAGATAACAATCATATCAAGATCACAAAGCATTGAGACTAACATGAGGTTGAATCCTAAGGACTCGACAAGCATGACTTTGTCCATGTGTCGATCCTTTGAGATCGCAACCTTACCTAGACCCAATACCTTGCTTTTTCCTTTGACAGCGTAGGTGATATGCTTCAGATGCGATGGAGATAAGGGAACATCCATCAATAGATTCTTGTCACCAGTCATGTGATTTGTACATCCACTATTGAGGACCCACTCGGTGGCTTTGGGTAGATCATCCTGCAGATGAATTAGTGCAACTTACAAACTCATATACTTCATCAGTGAAGAATATGACATCAAATTCATCAGATCAATTTCATCAAGCAATAGAACAGATATAGCAATATGAGGACGTGAGAAATGAAAGTTCATTTCTTCATGATTAGCTTGCGTCCTTTCAAGCATTTTCAGGTCTCCAGCAAATTCTTCAGATGTTTAAGTATGTCTGGAGACCTGACCCTGCATAAGAGATTAGTTCTTTTTCTTCACCACCCACATCTGAAGGGGTGGCAAAGAGTTCATCATTTTGCGAGCTCCATAAGAGAAAGGTGGCATAGAAGTCAGTCCACTTCGTTTCACATAAGAGGAGTTAGGGTAAGCATATGAATAAGCAGAGAAATTCTTTGAGGACTTATGAACATAATGGTTAGAAGAATAATGCTCATATTCATAGCCCTTAGATCTTCCCTGCGAAACAGAAGTGTTAGCACGATGATGTTCATATGAGGATTTTGATCCACGTGAGGAATTTGGTCCGTATGAGGACTTGGATCCATATGAAGATTTTGATCTGGGGTTCCTATTCTTCACAGGTGGTGTCATGAGGACATTCACCTGAAGACTTTCAAGGTACCTTTTGGGAACCCAGATTTTCTTCATAGGGCAACCGTTCCTGCAGTTAGTGCCAACATATCTAGCAAATACTTCACCACTCTGATTTTTGAACATCTTATAGTTTGAGTCACTGACTCATCAGAAGAATGAGGAGATTCACATGTAAAGACAGATAGAGTAGATGGATCTACTGGAGGTCCCTTTGCAGCAACCCATGAGGTTTTGGGGTACTGCTCAGGCTTCCAGTATGTTCCATCAGCATTGAGTTCCTCTCAAAGGCAATACCCTGTTTCCTAGGGTTCCTGTTGAGGATCTGCTTTTTAAGCACATCACAAAGAGCCTGATGCCCTTTGAGGCTTTTGTACATGCATGTCATGTACAATTCCTTCAGCCCTGCATTGTCAGTGATACTAGCAATATCCTCAGATGAGGAATTAGTGATAGCAGAGACAGGTGAAGAATTTGTAGCAGTAGAAGCATTTGAACATTCAGGTGAAGAATTAGCAGATTCACGTTCAATGCACTTCAAACATCGAGGAATAAATTCTTCCTGAGCAGCGCTGATTTGTTGAGCAAGTAATGAATCACGCTCCTTCTGAAGATCTTCATAACTCTCCCTTAGCTTCTCAAGATCTTGCTTTCTTTGAAGAAATTCATAAAAAAGCTTCTCATGATCAGATAAGAGAGTGTTATGATGACTTTGAAGATTATCAAACTTGGACTGAAGTCTCTGAAGATTTTCAGCCAAAGTTTTGGTGCGATCCATTTCTTCACCCAACATATCATCACTCTTGTCTAGCATGTTTTGAACCTTTTCAAAAGCCTTTTGTTGTTTCACAACAATCTTAGCAAGTTTAGAGTAGCTAGGCTTGAGGTTTTCATCAGATTCATCCTCACTTGATTCAGAGGAGGGATATTTGAGTACCTTGGCACCCTTTGCCATGAAGCAATAGGTGGGAGCATAGTCATCATCACCATCGTTAGCCTTGTTGGGGAAGTCATTCTCCTCAGAGTTGAAGATGGACCTGCTGACGAATGTAGTAGCGAGGGCTAGGCTTGCCACACCAGATTCTGACTCCTCAGATGCCTCCTTTTCCTCATGTTCCTCAGATTCAACTTTAGAGTCCATTTCCTTGCCAATGAATGCCCGAGCCTTCTTAGAGCTGCTCTTCTTGTGAGATGAAGACTTCGAGGATTTTGATGATGAAGACTTTGAAGATTTCTTCTTCTTCTTTGAGTCATCAGAACTGTACTCCTTGTATTTCTTCTTCTTTGATTCCTTTTCCCACTGAGGACAGTCTTGAATGTAGCGACCAGGTTTCTTGCACTATGGCACAGTCTCTTCTTGTAGTCACGGGATGAGGAATCATCACTTCTTGAGGATTTTCCAAAGCGACCACGTCTTGAGAACTTCTGGAATTTCTTCACGAGCATTGCTAGCTCCTGGCTCAGTTCTTCAGGATCACCAAGGCTGCTACCAGAATCTTCACCTTCAGATTCAGACACTGCATTGGCCTTCAGAGCGCGTGATCTGCCATAGCTCAGTCCATAGAGATCTCTCTTTTCAGCAAGCTGGAACTCATGAGTGTTTAGCCTCTCGAGGATATCAGCGGGATCAAGTGACTTGTAATCTCCACGTTCTTGTATCATCAGTGCCAGAGTGTCAAATGAGGAATCAAGCGATCTCAGCAATTTCTTCACCACCTCATGGTCGGTGATGTCAATGGCACCAAGTGCTTGAAGCTCATTTGAGATGTCAGTGAGGCGATCGAAGGTTTGCTGAACATTTTTATTGTCGAGTCTTTTGAAGCGGTTGAAGAGATTGCGAAGAACGTCAACTCGAGAGTCATGCTGTGTTGAGACTCCTTCATTGACCTTGGACAGCCTATCCCAGATAAGCTTAGCTGTCATACTACCCTTTGCTCAGATGGCCACATATGATGTTCTTCGTTTGAGAGTCGAGTTCCTTGAATCTCTTCACATCAGCAGCATTGATGGTAGGAGTGACAGAGGGGACACCATTATGCACAATATACCAGAGATCGTTATCAATTGCCTCAAGATGCATTCGCATCTTATTCTTCGAGTAGGGGTAGTTCGTCCCATCGAAGGTAGGACACCCAACAGAGACCTTGATCATACCTGTGGTCGACATAACTAAAACTCCAGGCGGTTAAACCAAAATCACACAGAACAAGGGAGTACCTTGCTCTGATACCAATTGAAAGTGCATTAAGTCGACTAGAGGGGGGGTGAATAGGAGATTTTTATGAATTCTTCACTGAGGAATTTCAGGGTGAGGAAATTTCTAAGAGAAGAACTACTTGCAGCGGAATAAGTACTCAGATGCAGACATAACATAACATAAGCATAGTCATCATGATGAAATGAAAACAAACACAGAGTACAGAAAGCGTAAGCACGGGATATGCAGGCTGAAGACAAACAGACTGAAAAAATTGAACTGGGGGAATTGAGAAAGTCTTCAGTCAAAGTCTTCAAACAGTAACGATCAAACACACAACACAGTAATGAGGAAATGGAAGGGTTGAGGAAATAGAACCAGTAAGATTGGTGAAGACAGTGATTTGGTAGACCAGTTCCAACTGTTGTGACAGTTGTACGTCTGGTTGGAGCGGCTAGGTATTTAAACCCGAGGACACACAGTCCTCACCGCATTCTCTTTGAGCTAAGGTCACATAGACCTCGCCCAATCACTCGTGGTGAGTCTTCAGGTGACTTCCAAACCTTCACAAGCTCGGTCACTCGGCGATCTTTCCTCTTGGATGCTCTAGACCATGACGCCTAACCGTCCGAAAGATGCACAGTCTTCAGGTAACAAGCGTCGGATCCACACAGGAACAATCTCTTCAGTGATGCTCAATCACTTTGGGTTTGGGTTTTCCTCACTTGATGATTTTCGCTCAAAGTCCTCGGAGGATGGGATGCTCTTAATGACAAGTGTCAGTTTCTCTCAGAGCAGCCAACCAGCTAGTGGTTGTAGGGGGCGGCTATTTATAGCCTAGGGAGCAGCCCGACATGATAAGACACAAATGCCCTTCAATGATATGACCGCTAGGTGGGTAGATATTTTGGGATAGTTGGCTCATAGCACAGCAACGGTCGGAAATTTGAC